>NW_027142379.1:6242050-7442050 GCF_026170545.1 Melanerpes formicivorus | reverse complement strand
AGCTTGTGCAACTGGAGTCACAGAAATTATTTCTCCCTTTTATCTTGTGTGTGACAGCTAACAGTTTAATCTGCTCTGTTTGTTGTGCAGGTTGGATGCTCTTCCTGGTTAGTGGATTAGAGGAGCGAAAAACAAACGCCCGTGCTTGTGAAACAATTACTCTGATCCTCAGATAGTTTGTGTGTTATAAAGCAAGATAATCAGTCAGATATTAAGCAGATGCATTCAGTCTCTGAATGATTTGACACTCAGCAGTGTGCTGGGTGTTCTGATCAGCCAGTTGTGGCCCCACATGGCATTAGAGGTCACCTTAACTAAAGAAGGTTTCATGAACAATAACTCGGCGTGCCCCTTTGATCAGTCACTTATGTAAAGTTGCTTCTCTTAGAAAGAGAATTCTTGCTGAGGGACAAGAGGTGAGGTTTGCAGGAGTCTTGGCTGATTCAAGCTTGCCTATTGTGCAAAAAACCAGTGTTATTCTCTTCCTTACATCTCTTATACCAGTTAGCTGCTTTTAATGAACTACGTTCATATTCCCATTTAGTCTTAATTTCAGTAGCCTGCAATCAGGAGTGGCTGAAATCGCAAGACACAGATCAGAGTTAGGATGTTATGAACCCAAAACTTGTGTCTCCTTCCCTGGTGCAGAGCTCATAAGGGAAGGATACCATGCTAAGGCTGCTTTTCCTACCTAGCTCAGCAAAAGCAGTTCTCAAATAATTTCCATTGTGTTGAGACTGAAGACAGTGATTGAAAACCTCTTTGCAAATATGTTTTTGTTGAGCTGGCAAAAGACAACACAAGGACAATCTGAAACTGCTTTACATTTTGCCACTGGTAGGAGATGGAGTTGTTTAGGAAAGAAGATTACTCAACAGGCAACTTACCCACATGCTGTCTCTACTCACTACAATTACATACTCTGCCACATACACCATCTTGTCCAGAAGAACTGACTGCATCCAAGTACACTGCAAAACCACTCCCCAAGCTGTTGTGAGAAAGGAAAACAGTGCCCACATCATATGTTGTAATTTCTTCCTATCAGTCACTGGCTTGCACTTCATAGTATCATAGTATCATTCAGGGTTGGAAGGGACCACAAGGATCATCTAGTTCCAACCCACCTGCCATGGGCAGGGACACCCCACACTAGATCAGGCTGGCCAGAGCCTCATCCAGCCTGGTTCATGCTTATTATTCATAGAAGGGGTCATAGGATGGACCATCTTTCCTCTTTTAGACTAGACTAGACCAGGTTGGAAGAGACCTTCAAGATCATCACATCCAACCTATCAACCAATCCACTCCACGTAATCAACTAAACCATGGCACCAAGCACCCCATCAAGTCTCCTCTTGAACACCTCCAGTGATGGTGACTCCACCACCTCCCTGGACAGCACATTCCAATGGGCAATCACTCTCTCTGTGTAGAACTTCTTCCTAACATCCAGCCTAAACCTCCCCTGATGCAACTTGAGACTGTGTCCTCTTGTTCTGGTGCTGGTTGCCTGGGAGAAGAGACCAACGCCCTCCTGGCTACAACCTCCCTTCAGGTAGTTGTAGAAAGCAATGAGGTCTCCTCTGAGCCTCCTCTTCTCCAGGCTAAGCAGCCCCAGCTCTCCTATCCTATCCTATCCTATCCTATCCTATCCTATCCTATCCTATCCTATCCTATCCTATCCTATCCTATCCTATCCTATCCTATCCTATCCTATCCTATCCTATCCTATCCTATCCTATCCTATCCTATCCTACCTCTGAAGAAAATACATAGGGAGCAGCAATTACTGAATGCTTGGATGGATGATTAGCAAACCACACGACATCCTCCTCATAAGATCAGTTCTCTGCCTAGTGCCTAGTCATTTCTTGCATGACCTGCATATACTGGTCATTTTGATACATTTTTCCCTACATTACTGGTCCACGCAGTCATCTTTTGTTGCATTATTGATGGTAACCTTTTCCCTGCCTGCTGTCTTGTTAGTCAGCCATTGTTTTGACCTCCTGGCCTTTGTTAACCAGGAGGAAAATGTCAGTGGACAAACTCCTAGCTTGTTTGATGCCCCTTCAAGAATGCTGCTGTTGTTTTGTGAAGGTTTTTTTCTACCTGAGGTAATTTATAGCAACTGCCACCCTTGAAAGTGCAGCACACAAAGGTGAGCTTATAATTATGGCTAAAGGCAGATCCCTGAAATGTTGAGCTTTGCCTTACTTAGTGTTGTGGTTTGCATCAGAATTACAAATGAGGAAAGTATGGGATGGAGGAGAAACAAAACAGCTGCAGGACCCTATAACCAACTGACCAGCACAGTCCCCCCCCTGCCTGACCCAACACATGCTCAGAGAAATGTAAAGACTAAAGCTTTCTCTGGAGAAATACTTGTGGAGGGATGGCAGCTAGCATTTGTCTTGTTCCAGATGTTTGATTGAGGTTTGGTTTCCTTTTTTGGTGTTTCTTTTCCTCCATGGCAAGTGTATGATTGCCTGATGCTCACCAGTGTTCCTTGTGAGGTAGCTGTCAATCTGCTAGGAATTCCAGACCAGAATAATAATTGCAGGATTAGCCTGGCTCTGCTGGGTGATGTTACTTTCCTAATGCTTCCCTTGGGCTTTGTCTGAAGTCTTTTGTGAGTACTTTTCTTAGATGGGGAGATGAAAACAAATACTTGTTTTGCTCTACTAGCAATCCTCAGCTAGGAGAAGGGCTAGGACTATTAAATTTTCTATCTGGACATATTTCCACTCATTTACTGTTGCCATTTTCCAATAAGCACTTTATTGTAATGAATATTACCAAAGCATCTAGGGCATGATCACTAGAACTGGCAGTAAATATGTGGAGCTGGTCTAACCCTTGCTGCTAATTGACTCCAGTAATTTTGGGTCGTGCTCAAAGTGCTCTCTCAAGTCTTTCAGTGTCTGCTCCTCTTTCCAGTGAAATCTCATCTTGGTGTAACTGAGATGCTGAGGGCTGTTTGAAGAGTGAGGCTGGAAAGCAGTGAAGGGAAAAGGGACCTTGGGATCCTGGTGGGTGGAAGGATGACCATGAGCCAGCAATGTGCTCTTGTGGCCAGGAAGGCCACTGCCATTCTGGGGTGGATTAGAAGGGCTGTGATCAGTAGGTCGAGAGAGGCTCTCCTCCCACTCTGCTCTGCACTGATGAGGCCACACCTGGAATATTGTGGCCAGTTCTGTGCCCCTCAGTTAAAGGAACAAAATAAAAGGTGTATATATATATATAAAAGGGAGCTGGGGTTGCTTAGCCTGGAGAAGAGGAGGCTCAGGGGAGACCTTATTGCTCTCTACAACTACCTGAAGGAAGGTTGCAGGCAGGTGGGAGTCGGTCTCTTCTCCCAGGCAACCAGCACCAGAACAAGAGGACACAGTCTCAAGCTGCACCATGGGAGGTTTTGGGCTGGATGTAAGGAAGAAATTCTTCATGGAGAGAGTGATTGGCCATTGGAATGTGCTGCCCAGGGAGGTGGTGGAGTCACCATCAGTGGAGGTGTTTAAAAAGAGACTGGATGAGGCACTTGTTGCCATGGTTTAGTTGATTAGATGGTGTTGGGTGATAGGTTGGACTTGGTGATCTTGAAGGTCTTTTCCAACCTGGTTAATTGTGTATAATTCCATGAAGACAGTGAGCTACTTGAAAGAGTCCAGCACAGAGCCACAAAGATAGTTAGGGGAATGGAACATCTTCCATATGAGGAGAGACTGAGGGCTCTTTAGCTTGGAGGAGACTGAGAGGAGACCTCATCAATGTTTGTAAATATGTAAAGGGTGAGTCCTGAGAGGATGGAGCCAGGCTCAGCTGGGTGGTGCCCAGTGACAGGACAAGGGACAATGGTGGATGTTGAGGCATAGGAAGTTTCATGTAAATATGAGGAAAAATTTTTTCACTGTGAAGGTGACAGAGCACTGGAACAGGCGGCCTAGGGGGGGGCTGTGGAGTCTCCCTATCTGGAGATAGTCAAAACTCAACTGGATGCATTCCTGTGTGATCCGGTGCAGGTGATCCTGCTCAGGCAGGGGGGTTGGACTGGATGATCTTTCGAGGTCCCTTCCAGCCCCTGAAATTCTGTGATTCTGTGAAAAGGAGGAACTGAGTTATTTGTCAGGAGATCTGATAGAGAAGGAAGAGAATAATGCTGTGGGAAAGAAGATGTAATCTTAAATATTTACTGCTCCGTCGTCGCTGTCTCAGGACTGATTTAATATGGCATGGGAACAAAAAAATAATAGTAAATTGTACCCAACACACTTGCTTTTTATATGAAAAAATAAATTTAGCTGCAATCCAGCAAATGTTTAGGAAAGTAACAGATATTGTCTTGGATCAAGAACCTGAGATCAATATCGCTAACTTTTTTAAAAGGACCTAAAGTTGTCCTTTTATTATATGTTATAAATAATATTGTCCTTAGGATTGTGTCCTCAGGCAAACAGATCAGGAACTCTTTAAGGAGCAGAATTTGAGTGCAGTGTGTTCAAGATTTTGCAGCCTGTGTCTGAGTGTATTGCCCTGGAAATGTGTCCAGTTCTGGCCCCCTCAGTTTAAGAAGGACATTGAGACTCTTGAACGTGTCCAGAGAAGGGCAGCGAGGCTGGGGAGAGGCCTCAAGCACAAGCCCTATGAAGAGAGGCTGAGGGAGCTGGGATTGTTTAGCCTGGAGGAGGCTCAGGGGAGACCTTATTGCTCTCTACAACTACCTGAAGGGAGGTTGTAGCCAGTGGGGGTTGGTCTCTTCTCCCAGGCAACCAGCACCAGAACAAGAGGACACAGTCTCAAGCTGTGCTGGGGAAGTTTAGGCTCAAGGTGAGGAGAAAGTTCTTCCCAGAGAGAGTTGTTAGGCATTGGAATGGGCTGCCCAGGGAGGTGGTGGAGTCACCGTCCCTGGAGGTGTTCAAGAGGGGATTGGATGTGGCACTTGATGCCATGCTTTAGCAGTCATAAGGTCTGTGGTGACAGGTTGGACTTCATGGTCTTTGAGGTCTCTTCCAACCTTGGTGATTCTGTGTACCAGCCTGCCTGATTAAAGAGCATGGGCAGTTTTTTGGCAGGGTAGAAGTGAAGAAGTTGTGATTTGTTGCCCCATAAACCCTGTTTCAGGTGTAGCAATGTTTCAGCAGGCTGTGACCAGCCTAAGCCAGGGTAGTGTTCCAAGAGCTAAAAAGAGAAAAAGCTGCAAAAACCAGCTTGGATAACTCTCAGAGATGAAGCACAGCTTCTCATTAGCTATTCTCTGTTATCTGTTTGGTATGTGCTGTCATTGGTGTAAGGACCTATTTGGGATCTGTGTGGATGCTGTTACATCCCCATTCCCCAAATCTTTGTCTTTGTGGCTTTAGTTTGTCAATTAGATTTACATACAAAATGCCAAGAGCACCTTTTGTTACTGACTGTTTTTTTTAGCAGTATTCTGTCTCTGACTGTCCAGGCTGGCTTCTGAAGGGAGCTAATTAGAAACACAGCTCTAGGGGCAAGGATTAGAGAGAAAAGACTCTCAGTGAAGGGTCTGTGCTGAAGCAGGAGATAGTGGTCAGTAAAGGAAAGTCCAAGTAATATGATATTTTCCCCTGACTTTTGTTTCTGTTGTCTTCCAAGGGGTACTACCATGAAAAGCTTACCCAAACACTCATGTATCTAAGATCTCATGTGTCCCTACATGCAAATGCAAAGTGAAAGATAACCCCACAACCCTTCTGATTAGTTATTTTAAATGTTATTTATGTATTTTAAAGCCTAATAATAATTTAACTAACCTGGAAAGTTATAGTGGAAATGTACAAATATATGCACCATTAGAAGATGCTTATTTGGCCTCAGTTGTTGTGTGGATATAGATCAGTGAGCATTAGCTTCATTATTTCTGGTTAGTCTTAGAAATCCACCAAACCCCTGAATTATAGCATGAAAAGACCCAAGCCTAGGGTTTAGGTTGTGCTTAAGGCAAGGGCTCAGCATCTCTGTAGGGCTTAAATTCTCCTGCCCCTGTGAATTCTTCCCCAAATTGCTGTCCTGGATTTGCTGATAAGGCCAAGGTTGGTCCTTTGTCAGAGCTGAATCACTTGTCTGTGCTGGGGCTTGCTTCCAGGAGGGACCACCACCATCCTGGTCCTCCAGCACGGTTGGCTGCTCAGGAATGCAGCAGCGAATTAGCATCAGGGGGCTGAAGCTGTTGCTGCTCATAGCTGTCTGCTCCACCCTCCTGGTGGTAAACCAGCTTTGATGTCAGGATACCTGAAAATGCAGTGCTGAAAAGTGGGGTGAGTTTAGGAGTTGATTCATGAGTGGATCAGACATCCCTGCCTTGGGGGAAGCAACATCTGCTAGGCAGGTGGGCAGGAAGGCAGGGAGTGGTAGCAGCCTCAGCTGTCCAACTTTTGTCTGCTGCTGCACATCTATCAGAGCCCTGCGGTCACAGGTTGCCCTTGATTAAAATGTCCTTCCCAGGCTGAGAGTTGCTGCTTGTCGTTCTCAGTGGCACAGGCATTCACAGAATCAAAGTCCTGGCTTTGCTCAACATTCAGCCACAGGCCTGTGGCAAAAGCAAACTCTTCCTGCCAGATGAGCCTGGGCTGTGCGATACCTCCTGCAGCCCTCCTTTTCTGGTCTGGTCTGGTCCATCCCATTCCATCCCATTCCATCCCATTCCATCCCATTCCATCCCATTCCATCCCATTCCATCCCATTCCATCCCATTCCATCCCATTCCATCCCATTCCATCCCATTCCATCCCATTCCATCCCATCCCTATTGCTAGAAGCCCTTCTAAACAGTCCCTCCCCAGCCTTCCTGCAGGTCCCCCTTCAGGTATTGAAATGTAGCTTTAATGTCTCCTCAGAGTCATCTTCTCTCCAGGCTGAACAACCTGGAGAGGTGCAGCAAAAGTCTGTTACTAAAGCAGAAGCTGCTGAAAGTTGTCAGTTGTGCTTGACCAGCCTCTCAAACTCAAGTAAAGAAGCAGCTGATTTGCCTGATGAAATTTCTTCTTCCTTTTGCAAACCCTCTAAATGAAAGTGGGATTGTTTGGTTTCAGCTAAACAAAACTATTAACTAGATTGTTCCGTCATCCTAAATTTATTGAATCATTGTGCTTCTAGTGAGTGCAAGCAAGATTTGATCGTGCATAGCTCAGGACAGCATCTGTTTAATGTGGGAGCTGGCATGGGTTTGTGCCAAGTGTTATTTTAGATTTAATTAGGTATTTTTTTTCAGTACAAAAGGCAAGATGTGAATAAAGGTCATCAGATATTTAATCTGTTTCTAGCTCTCTGAAGTAAGCATTAGTGTTGTATTAGTCAGATACAGTGGTGGGTGTGTTCTTACTTGATCTATGGCTCTCCTTACTCCTTTCCTTCCAGTCAGGGTCTCTCTCTTATTCTGCATGAGGTTAGTAGGTGAAGGTAACTAAAGCAGATCATAGAATTGTTAGGGTTGGAAGGGACCTCAAGGCTCATCCAGTTCCAAGCCCCCTGCCATGGGCACGGACCCCTCACACTATATTAGGTTGCTCAGAGCCACATCCAGCTTGGCCTTAAAAACCTCCAGGGTTGAGGCTTCCACCACCTCCCTGGGCAACCTGTGCCAGTGTCTCACCACCCTCATGGGGAAAAACTTCTTCCTAGCATCCAAGATGGTATCTCCTGTGTGCTTGCATGTAGTTTAGGGTGGAGAAGGCACTACAGCCATGGACAGACTTGCACTAGACCCCTGGCAGACTCCCCTGAACCTCTTTTCCACTTGGACCTTGCTACACAGCATGTCCCACCATACTGTAATGAGGAATTAAGATCCCCAACTATGATCTGCCTTGGAAGGAGAGCAGGGAAGAGCAAAAGTGCTGCCAGTCCCAAGTCTCCAAGAGTGCTTGGATTTCTACTTTGTTTCTTCCAGTATTCAGTATTCATAAGGTTGGAAGAGACCTCAAAGATCATCGAGTCCAACCTGTCACCACAGACCACATGACTAGAGTAGGGACACACTACTGCCCACTGCAGGCTTGAACTCACGACCTTCCCATTAAGGGTCTGATGCACTACCAAGCTGAGCCACCCTGCTCAAAGCATTCACAACCACACTGCTGAAGCCCGGGAATGAACCAGGGACCTTTAGACCTTTCCCAGCTGGTCTTCCCTGGCTTCTGTTTTCATATGTTGAGCTTTAGATTCTGTTCAGCTTCTGCTGTAAGAACTTTTACTGAGGGGATGTAAGTGATGTTCTCAACCAAATGTTTTCATCTCCTCACCTTTGAAGCTTCACTATTTCTTATGTTCCATCATTATTTTCCCCTTTATTTTTGTTTTTCTCCTTCAGATCTGTCATCCCGAGCTTGTGCCTCAGGGAAGGGTTAAAATAACGTGTTGACTTCTGGAGTTCCCATCTCTTTTTCTGCTGAGCACAAACATGAGTTGGAGGGCCAGGGAGGGTGCATGGAGCTGTCAGACTGATCTGGGTTCCTTTCTTTGACTTGGAACCATGTCTGTTAGAGCCTGGTCTTGGACTCCACCTTGCTGGTGCCCAGAGTGCAGGCAGTGCTGAATGGCTGCCTGCACACCACAGCCTCACCTCCAGTCTTGGGCTGCTTTTCCATCATGTTCTCAGTTTCCCTACTAATAATTCCTGGTTTCAAACAGTCTGTCTTGTGATGCCAAGCCAACATTTTCTACAGCGACTTTAGGATTTCCTACTAGTACTGCCTAGTTCAGAGCCACAACAGCACAGGTGCTCTGGGTTACTGTTTCCATGTGTTTCAGGAAGCAATTGCCCATGCAACAGTTAGCTAGCAACAGGATTATGATATGCTAACATGCAGGTCTTTTGCCATTCTTTGCAACTAGCTCGGGTTTGGTTCACCTGAATGATTTTCTCACAGACAGTGTTTGGCACTTCACTGTCTTCTCAGGTAACTGATTTATGCAGACACCAGGGATGTAGAAGTTAACTGGAAAAACATGTTTAATTGAGGACAGAACGTAACATTTTGGGCTCAAAAAAGGGCCATAATAATGATCAGAGGGCTGGAGTACCTCTCCCATGAAGAAGGGCTGAGAGTTGGGGTTGTTCAGCCTGGAGAAGTCTCCAGGCAGACCTTATTGGGGCTTTTCAATACTTAAAGAGCGAGGAAGGTGGGAAAGATCTCTTAGCAGAGCCTGTTGCAACAGAACAAGAATGATGGTTTTAAGCTAAAAGAAGGAACATTCATACTGCAGATAAGGAAGAAGTTTTTAACAGTGAGGGTGGTGAAACACTAGCACAAGTTGCCCAGAGAGGTGGTGGATGCTTCAACCCATCAGGCTTGATGGGGCTCTGAGCAACCTGCAGTAGTTGAAGATGTCCCTGCAGACTGTAGAGTGGTTAGAGCAGATGACCTTTAAAGGTGTCTTCCAATCCAAGCCATTGTATGATCCTAAGCTACATAAGCAGGAGGAACATAAGCAGGAACTACCTTCAGGAAGGTAGTTGTGGAGCAGAGCTTTCAAAACTTACGAAGGAGCATGATGATATCCCATGCAGGCAGAAAAGCCCACATCCTTCAGATGGCTCAGTCTTTGTTGTGGTGTCTTGGAAATAGTATGGGTGTTTCTGCTAAGCACTCTCTGTCATTAAATACCGTAAGCTCTTTGCATTATTAATTGCTCTCACATTCAGTGAAGCAGGAAAACAGCCAGAGGTGCATAATCTTAATTCCCAGTCCCCTTATATAATTTAACTAGTGCTCAGTGACCTTTAACTGGGGAATGATTTGTCAAAAGCCTTTTCAAAATCCATTTTGGTTTTTATATGACATCCATACTTTCCCTTATGCCTGAGGTTTTGCCAAGCTTAGAGGAAGGTCAAAACATGATATGGAGCAGATCACCTTGCTTCTAGCCACACTCAAAGAAATAAAATAGATCAATAAAGCACATTGAAGCCGTTATAATCCAGATTTTGGATGTTCTTATTGCAGGTATTAACAGAAAATGTTTTCTTGAGCACGAGTGGCTGCAGCAGCTGCTGGCACACAGTGACTGAGAGCTTTCCCTGCTTGCAGGTGTCATACCTAGCTCAAAAATGTGTGGTTCAGGTGGAAGTCTTAATATGTGTCTTATGGTCAGTTTAGTAAAAGGAGAAGCGAGTCTAAACCCTGATCTGCCCTTCAACCTCAGCTAACCCTTTAGTGGAAGCTTAGGAATTTTTCACTGAGATGCATTTCTGTAGTCTTGAGGGGACAATCACCTCTTCTCCCCCTCCCCCTTCTGTTAATGTAAGGTCTCAAATTGTCTAAACTCTGTTAGTCTGAAGATGCTGGTGGGCAAATAACAGATTCATAATAACAAAATAGAGTGATTTGCCATTGGAATGTGCTGCCCGGGGAGGTGGTGGAGTCACCATCACTGGAGGCGTTTAGGAAGAGACTGGCTGGGGTGCTTGGTGCCATGGTTTAGTTGATTAGATGGTGTTGGGTGATAGGTTGGACTCGGTGATCTCAAAGATCTTGTCTGGTCTATTCTATTCTATTCTCTATTCTATTCTATTCTACTCTATTCTCTATTCTATTCTATTCTCTATTTTCTCTTCTCTATTTTCTCTTCTCTATTCTCTTCTCTATTCTCTTCTCTATTCTCTTCTCTATTCTCTTCTCTATTCTCTTCTCTATTCTCTTCTCTATTCTCTTCTCTATTCTCTTCTCTATTCTCTTCTCTATTCTCTTCTCTATTCTCTTCTCTATTCTCTTCTCTATTCTCTTCTCTGTTCCTCTCTTCTCTGTTCGCTCTGTTCCTCTCTTCTCTGTTCGCTCTGTTCCTCTCTTCTCTGTTCGCTCTGTTCCTCTCTTCTCTGTTCGCTCTGTTCCTCTCTTCTCTGTTCGCTCTGTTCCTCTCTTCTCTGTTCGCTCTGTTCCTCTCTTCTTTCTCATTAAGCTTGCTAAAGTGTCATCACTAATCCAAAGATCAGAATTCATTGCTCTTGTTTAGACAAAAGCAACCCCAAATCTTTTGTGTATTCCAGAGTAAGACATTCCCCAGGGTAAAAAGAGAATTCAGACAGGGCTTAATGCTGGACTTGTTGTGGCATATTTCCTGTTATAATAATGAACATTTCCTGCTGTCACTTGTTGTATTTTCTGGCTATTCACCTTTCATCTACATAATCTTCAAAGATAAGTTCAGGAAATCAAGATAGAAGCAACAAAACAGGAAGAATAGAATAGAATAGACCAGACCAGGTTGGAAGAGAGCTTCAAGATCATCGCATCCAACCCATCAATATTTTCTACCTTTTTTGAAACACAAGTTTGCTTGGTTTGAGTGGATCCTGTTATAAAATGTGGTCCATGTGCCATACATTTGGAACTATCTCCTAGACTGATCATGGGTCAAAGAAATGGAGAAGAGAATAGAAATGTGGGCAACAGTGATGAAAGAAGTTTTAGGGAAACTATTCCATCATGCCTTGTTCACGGAAGAAAGAAAACCACCAGTGTGAAATATTTGCAATATAGTGAAGCTCACCTAACCCCCACCCCAGTTTTGAGATGAACTGAATTTTTCTGTAGAAGATGTTCTTCCAATTCCTCTATCTGATGTTCATAACACTTTTGGTGATCCCTTCCAAGCCAGACCTCTCTGTGACTCTCAGGGCAGTCATTCAGATTTGCCTACACTTCACAGAAGACCAGGGCTGAGGAGTCAGCAAAACAAATGACTAACGTCTGATTAAAATAGCTGAGATAAAGCTGCTATAGGACTGGATATTTGTTTACGGTGTTCCTAGCCTGAAGTGTTTTACTGAGCACTGACATGTTGGGTATCTTGTGTTGTAGGTCATGTGCTAGTTTCCTACACCTCTAGTAATTAAAGGTGCAAGAGGTCAATAAAGCAGTGAAGTTACTCCTGCCAAGTGAGGATGTTTTCCAGGGCAGTTGTTACAGTTAGTTATGGTATTTATTGTCTTAAGGGTTCAGGCTTCCAGAAGAGTATGTGAGTCTGTAACTATTGTCTACCCCAAATTCTTTCTGAGAGCACAAGAAACTCCACAAAATGGCAAAGTCAACCAGGCCCCTTGAGCATGTGGGCTGCTTGCAGGAAGTTTAATGCATTTTCCTGCTCTCCACTTCATCCCATTAATCTCAGTCTTATTTCTCATTACTTCTTGACATTTAGTCCTTACACATACAAGTATTTAATCCTAATGGATGCCCAAAGGGTGAAGCATTGTATGCCAACGTGTGGTGTCAGACCTTGAGGGTATATAAAGGGAGCACGATTCTGTCCTGCCTCAGCAGACAACGAGCACATGCAATCTTTTCCTGTGTGTGTGTTGTGCTGGGAACAAAATCCACAACTTCTATATTTGAGTTCTAAGGCCCAAGGCTAAATTTATAGTACTGACAGTTGCTATAGATATAGTGTTGTTTGTGGAGTGATCTGACTTGCTCTGGAGCCTGCTGACATTGATCTCTAGCTGATGTTTCTGAAGTTAATTTTCTGAGTAAAGTCTCGACATAGCTGCTAGAGCCATACAGTAACTACCACAGAGGTTTTAACTTGCAATGAATTTGTCACATTTTGGAGACATTCCCAAGATAAATGCCACCTAGGTTTTATGGAATGGAATGGAGTAGAATGGAGTAGAGTAGAATAGAATAGAATTAACGAGGTTGGAAAAGACCTTTGAGATCATTGAGTCCAACCTATCACCCAACACCATCTAATCAACTAAACCATGGCACCAAGCACCCCATCCAGTCTCTTCCTAAACATCTCTTGTGATGGTGACTCCACCACCTCCCTGGGCAACCCATTCCAAAGGCCAATCTCTGTTTCTATGAAGAACTTCTTCCTAACATCCAGCCTAAACCTCCCCTGGTGCAGCTTGAGACTGTGTCCTCTTGTTCTGGTGTTGTCACATCCAAAAC
Source organism: Melanerpes formicivorus (assembly GCF_026170545.1). Lineage (NCBI taxonomy): Eukaryota > Metazoa > Chordata > Aves > Piciformes > Picidae > Melanerpes > Melanerpes formicivorus. Next base: position 7,429,136 of record NW_027142379.1, on the reverse strand, counting down.
ATATGCCTGGAAATGGACACACTTCAACTAGAGGAAACAAATACAGAGAAAGAAAGGGCTTGTTGTTCACCAGTTAATACTAAATTGAGCTGCAAAACTTTAGTACTTACAAACAAAAAAGAACACCACATTGTCTTCTCTTTATTGCTGCTCCACTGAAAATCTTCAAGTAAGTCCTTCTTAATAACTCTTCTTCCTGCCCTTATTAACACCTATAGCAGATAGAAATGAAGCTATTAAGTGCTGGAAAGAAAAGAGCAAGAAAACCTTTCCTGTTGAAGTCACCACTGAGAGAATGCTTCCCTTTGAAAGAACACCCAAGCATAACTGCAGTCTCTTTCTCAACAGAAGAGAGACTTTTAATTGGAAAGATTTCATTTAACTGTGTCCTATTAGAGGGTGATTTGCTGTTTTCCAGTATATATTTAGAGGGACTTGTACTGTGGTAAAAGTTTGTAGTGTGTTTTGGTTTTGGTTTGGTTTGGGTTTTTTTTGGGTAATATTATTTTTATTCTCATCCAGAAAAACTGGTTAGGCCACACCTTGAGTCCTGTGTCCAGTTCTGGACCCCTCAGTTTAGGAAGGATGTTGAGTTGTTGGAGCGTGTGGAGAGAAGGGCAACAAAGTTGGTGAGGGGTTTGGAGCACAGCCCTGTGAGGTGCAGCTGAGGGAGCTGGGGTTGCTTAGCCTGGAGAAGAGGAGGCTCAGGGGAGACCTTATTGCTGTCTACAACTGCCTGAAGGGAGGCTGTAGCCAGGAAGGGGTTGGTCTCTTCTCCCAGGCAACCAGCGCCAGAACAAGAGGATACAGTTTCAAGCTGCACCAGGCGAAGTTTAGGCTCGAGGTGAGGAGAAAGTTCTTCCCAGAGAGAGTTGTTAGCCATTGGAATGTGCTGCCCAGGGAGGTGGTGGAGTCCCCATCCCTGGAGGTGTTCAAGAGGGGATTGGACGTGACACTTGGTGCCATGGTCTAGTGGGCATGAGGTGTTGGGTGACAGATTGGACTTGATGATCTTTGAGGTCTTTTCCAACCTTATTAATTCTATGATTCTATAGTTTTTCCCCTTCCTTTTTTTTCCTGAATTGGGCATAAATAGTTCCACCTAAACAAAAAGGCTGAGCAGTGCTCCCTGTTTCAGGATCTCTGTGGAACAACATCTGCATCTGTGATTTATTTTTGTTCTAATTCAGCTTTTACATGTTGACTTTCTGGCTCTGGGCAATGTTAGAAAGCTGAATTGTCTCTTAGGTGCAACACAGCAGCAGTGTCTCAAACAGAAGCTAAAAGCATATCACCGCTAAACAATCAAGTGTTCTCTGTTAACAGAAGCAGTCTGAAGCCCTTCATCCAATTTAAGTGATACCTGTAATAGAAGTTCTCAGTATGGCCATTGGAGCCTGAATCACACAGGATGAAAGCACCTGAAAAGGGTGAACTAATATAGCTGCTTGGGACTGCAAGAAGGAGAAATTAATAAGAGACCATGGGATCAAGGCTGGCTAGCTGTGATTGAAAATTAGAAGTGTTGAGCACTGTGTGATTTCTTTGGTGTAAATGGAATGAAAGCAATTTTGAAAGCTTAACAAGTCTGTCTCCCTGTTGCTCTTTGTAATTCAAAGCAAGTGTCTTTGCTGGTAGTTTCTGCTGGAGTCTCCTGAAACTCCAAGAGTTAGGGAGAAAAATGCTTTTTGTTTTCTAAACTCTAATATTTCTTTCTTCTTATTCCTTCTTAACATGGGAGTCAGGAAGAGAGGAAATGCGATTTGAATGGGATAAGCAGTGGCATCTAGGTCTCCTGGCACTTAGAAACTCTGCAGAATGCTTTGGAGGTCTCTTTGTGAGATACCTGGGGGAACATGCCTCAGTTTCTGGCTAGTCTGTGTACATGGTTTTCCTTTTGGTGGAGTTGGGATGCAGTTGGAGCATGGGCATGGAACCTGCAATTGAATTCTTCAAATTATGCCTTGTTCTGAAGTGCATTGCAACGTGCTCTGTCCACTCATCTATGTGATACATGAATTTAAGAAGCAAATATCTCAGGGGTAGCCTAACTTCTGTCTCCTTAAATGCCGCATGCCTTTTTGGTCTATTGCATTCTACAAGGGCAGGAAGAGGAAACCTGACCTTTTCCCAAGATGATATATTGATTGTCCTGGTGCCATTGGACTGATGGATGATGCAGTATCAGAAGTAGGACTGCTATGAGGCAGGTTTTCACAAACTTACAGTTTGCAGGCAGTGAAAGATAGGCAAAATACAAATGATTCAGGTACTTAACTGCTGTATCTGCTGATACAACATCTATGTGGTTGATAGATGTGATGCAGCACCTATGTGATACCTATGGCCAAACAGAACAACAGCTGAGAGTGAAAGATACCTGAAAGCATTGAAAATGGACTGGACTCCAGTGCCTAGGTGCATATGGTTGATATCCCTGGAGGTGTTTAAGAGAAGCCTGGATGAGGCACTCAGTGCCATGGTCTGGCTGATTAGTTAGAATTGGGTGATCAGTTGGACTTGATAATCTTGGAGATCTCTTCCAACCTGGTTGATTCTGTGAATTCCTCTCAAAGTGGAGAGAATTTAACAGTGACTTCCTGACCCTTTACTTTGCTAAGCTCCTTACAATGACAGATTCTGCTCTACTTTTCCCTTACTGGTAGTGTAGTCTGCTAGTACTTGTTTTATAAAGTCATCAAGGCCAAACCTGGGGATAACATTTTCCCTGCCACCATTACAAGGGAAGGATAGCTAGGCTGACACACTCTAACTTCTGCATAATTCATACTCAGAACTCTAATTTCTGTAGCAGAAGATTTTCATGATGCATTGGTTTGCAGGTCACAAAGAGGAGCTATGCACTCTATAAAGTATCCTGTTGCTTTCCTGAATATGAGTGTAAGTTAATACATAGGAAAACATCAGGCTGGCAACAGTGAGGTTGCCAGGAGTTGTTAAAACAATTGTCTTTTGGGTTCCATAGTATGTAAAATGGAATGAAGCTGGAGGTGGGGAGATTCAGGCTGGATGTGAGGAGGAAGTTCTTCCCCATGAGAGTGGTGAAGCCCTGGAATGGGTTGTCCAGGGAGGTGGTTGAGGCCCCATCCCTGGAGGTGTTTAAGGCTAGGCTGGATGAGGCTCTGGCCAGCCTGCTCTAGTGTGAGGTGTCCTTGCCCATGGCAGGGGGGTTGGACCTAGATGATCCTTGTGGTCCCTTCCAACCTTGACTGATTCTAAGATCCACCTTAGAAAATGACAGCTGCAACAGCTGATAAAAATGCAAAAGTTATGGTACAGAAAAAAAGGTCTTAAGTTACTTTAGTACTTAAACAGTAGTTACCTACTGACCAAAAATCACTGGCTGCCACAAAGGGGTAGTAGATTTTGAGTGCATTGGCAACCAGTAATTTACACTGCTGTGCAGCCAAAGCAAATCATCCCATTTTATTTTCAGAGGAAACCTCTCTAAATGGATGCCTATTATCAAATTAATGCTTTTATACCGAAATAAAACCAGCAAATATATTGCTTCACTAGGCACAACAGCATTTTCCTCCTTAAGTCAAGATGAATGTACAGCAGTGAATGGGAGATGTGAGCTGCTAATGCATCACTTAGGTTCCAGCAGGGTCTTAAATGATAAGGACTTAGTCTTGCAAGACTCAGTGAAAATGGAGGAAAGGCATTTTTATCTGTGACAAACAATGATTCTGCTTTTGGACAAACTCTTATTGTGAGGAGGACTCCTGTAAGGCACAACAGGCACAACACAGCCTAAAGTCATCAGGCAGGAAATTTAGATTTGCCAGGGCCCCAAGAAAATTCAGGCAGAAACTTACTTCCAGACCTAGTAAGGTGAAGCTGAACCACTCAGATAAGAGAATGCTACTTGGAATAGTACCTCAGTAATTCTGCTTGCCAATCAGATCCTGAGCTGCATCAAGAGAAGTGTGGCCAGCAGGTCAAGGGAGGTGATTCTCCCCCTCTAATCAGCTCTGGTAAGACCCCCACCTGGAGTACTGCCTCCAGTTCTGGAGTCCCTAGTACAAGAGGGATATGGAGGTGCTGGAAAGTGTCCAGAGCAGGGCCATGAGGATGAGCAGAGGGCTGGAGCTCCTCTCCTATGAGGACAGACTGAAGGAGTTGGGGCTGTTCAGTCTGGAGAAAAGAAAGCTCTGAGGTGACCTTATTGTGACCTTCCAGTATCTGAAGGGGGCCTACAGGAAGGCTGGGGAAGGACTTCTCAGGATCTCAGGTAGTGATAGGACTAGGGGAATGGAATGAAGCTGGAGGTGGGGAGATTCAGGACTGGACATGAATAGTTCTTCCCCATGAGAGTGGTGAAGCCCTGGAATGGGTTGTTCAGGGAGGTGGTTGGGGCCCCATCCCTTGGGGTGTTTAAGACCAGGCTGGATGAGGCTCTGGCCATCCTGCTCTAGTGTGAGGTGTCCCTGCCCGTGGCAGGGGGGTTGGAACTAGATGATCCTTGTGGTCCCTTCCAACCCTGACTGATTCTACGATTAGATGTGCATTTAATGGCAATTGTTGGTGTTCTGCTTCCTCCAAACCCCTCTCCCCTGAATCTTCTTTGTACTCTCCAGCCTTTCTTTTTAATTAGTTCTCTTTGGTTCTAACATGTAGGAGAATTAAGCCAGGCACTCCAGGCTGCTAGTAAGATCAAAATCTGTAAAATGAAATGGAGGATGGTAAGGAAACTTTGTTTGAACACTAAACAAAGGAAAATAATTATGATGGTGATCATAACAACGAGTCCTCAATTACCACAGCAGTCTGGCCACAAAACTATAAAAATGGGGAAAAAACAATAATAAAATCCAACCTAATATTTCTCATTTTGATGATTTTAATTAAACTGTGTCCTTTTTAAGAACCGCTGTCAATTTTACCACTAGGTTTATAAATCCTCGCTTTGGGCCTCGATCTGATTTCAGATCAGGAGATGCTATGTCCACACAGGTTTCTGTGGATTGACTTTGAAATACCTTTGATGTAGGAAAGGTCTTTTGCCTCTTGTGGAGTCCAAAACAAACATAATACGAAGAAAGCAGGAGTTGAAAGCAAGCAGCTGCAAAACAATGGAGAACAATGGAACCCCTATTACAAGAGGGATATGGACATGCTGGAGTGTGTCCAGGGAAGGGCCATGAGGATGAGCAGAGGGCTGGAGCACCTCTCCTGTGAGAACAGACTGAAAGAGTTGGGGCTGTTCAGTCTGGAGGAAAGAAGGCTCTGAGGTGACCTTATTGTGACCTTCCAGTATCTGAAGGGGGCCTACAAGAAGGCTGGGGAGGGACTTCTTAGGGTATCAGGTAGTGATAGGACTAGGGGGGATGGAATGAAGCTGGAGGTGGGGAGATTCAGACTGGAGGTGAGGAGGAGGTTCTTCCCCATGAGAGTGGTGAAACCCTGGAATGGGTTTTCCAGGGAGGTGGTTGAGGCCCCATCCCTGGAGGTGTTTAAGCCCAGGCTGGATGAGGCTCTGTCCAGCCTGCTCTAGTGTGAGGCGTCCCTGCCCATGGCAGGGGGGTTGGAACTAGATGATCCTTGTGGTCCCTTCCAACCCTGACTGATTCTATGATTCTGTGACTTATCAGTGAGCCTGGGGTTTAGGTGCTACAATTAAACAAATTCAATTTGTATACCTTCCCTTAGCGTGTCTGTGGTGATGTTTGGTTGAGGGCTGTAGACATTAGTAATCTGTGAAGCTCAGTGGAACTGGGTTGTGCTAGAGGCTCATCAGTTCTGCCTGGAACCCAGACATGGTTATTTGCAAACCAAACTGAACAATATTAAGGAAAGGAAAAGAAAAGCAGTACAGTAACATTTGATGCAAGCTATCCTGCTGGGCATTTTTTCTTTTGATTGGAAAGTTTTGAATTCAGGAAAAGAAAAGTTGTCCCCAGGACAGCCTAAAGATGAAAAAGTAATTCCTTCAAGTCTTTATTGTGTATTCTAAGACAAAGATCACATATTGGTTTGCTTATTTTCACTTACTGTGTCTCCACAGCATATGGAAAGCCCAAGCTATACAAAGTTAACTTTGACCATGCCTGAAACAGAGTCATCTCTTCAGAGTGTGTGACTGTAGTGACAGGTTTCACAAAGGAAATGGAAGAGGCAGGAAGAGAAGGAAGCAGAAGGCCCACAGGAGCTGCTGGTCATTGAACCACGACTACCTGTGTAGAAATTTAATTAGGGTGCTGTCATGGCCACAGTTGATTGTGTAAAGTTGCTGCCCAAACTTCATTGATTTAAGAAGGACATTGAGACACTTGAACGTGCCCAGAGAAGGGCAATGAGGCAGGTGAGAGGCCTCGAGCACAAGCCCTATGAGAAGAGGCTGAGGGAGCTGGTGTTGTTTAACCTGGAGAAGAGGAGGAGGCTCAGGGGAGACCTTATTACTCTCTACAACTGCCTGAAGGGAGATTCTAGCCAGGTGGGGGTTGGTCTCTTCTCCCAGGCAACCAGCACCAGAACAAGAGGACACAGTCTCAAGCTGCACCAGGGGAAGTTTAGGCTGGAGGTGAGGAGAAAGTTCTGCGCTGAGAGAGTGATTGCCCATTGGAATGTGCTGCCCAGGGAGGTGGTGGAGTCACTCTCCCTGGAGGTGCTCAAGAGGGGATTGGACGTGGCACTTGGTGCCATGGTTTAGTCATGAGGTCTGTGGTGACAGGTTGGACTTGATGATCTTTGAGGTTTCTTCCAACCTCGGTGATTTAGGAAAGAGCAACTTTTGGTTCAGGAAAACTCTTATTCTCTGCAGGGGTTTTGTTATACTCCTTTCATAATCTTGACTCACATAAAGCCACATTTAATTTTATGCTTTTTCTCTTTATCTTGTGTTACAAGCTTGCTAATGGAAACTTCAGACCTGCACAGCCTCCTCTATTTTTTGTGCCTTTTGGAATCATTGGAATTTTTCCGTCTTTCTCTGTAGGAGTTTAAAAGTGACACCATCTTTCCCTTGCATCAGTGCTGAAAAAGCACGTTCTGACTGAGGTGCAACTGCAGACTTGAGTAATGACTTAATACCCACCCTCATCTCCTCTTGTATTACCAGAAGAATAATGTAATTGAACTATAACATCATTTTGGAAACTTATCAGTGGGATTAGAGGCAGACCAGACACATTTTGGCTGGTGTGTGACTTTCAGAGATACTTCACACGTTGCAGAAAGTTATTAACAGGTTAGAGCAGCTATGGGATATATTTTAAAGGAAAGCTAACTGTATAATTATTTGGCTTTGAGGCTGCTGCTGGTGTCAACTGTCTAGCATTAATCTCAACACTGCATTGAAGCAGAATGTAGGCGGCTTTGCAGTCTTCCTTTGTCCTACAGCTAGAAGTACTCATGCCAGTATTGTCTGATATCACTGTTAACACACACACACAAAAATCACTGCCTGCCATAGGAAAAATAATAATTAACAAAAGAAAAGAGGCCCAGCCAAGCTTATGAGAGAATTTGTTGTCCAAAGCTATCCACAGGACACAAGATTAGAAGTGCTTACTGCCGTGTCCTCAGCACAAAGGTTGTGCTTTAACACTTCCCTATTCAGCAAAAAAAAAAACCCAGCACTGGCATCCCATGCAACAGCAGCAAGGTGACCACACAGCTTAGCCTTTTGCCCTGGTCATTCATATGTGGCCACAATTCCCTTGCACAATAGATAGTTTCATATCTTACCTTACTGTGATTATTAACACAATAACCCCACGCAGAGCTACAGGCTGGGGTTGGAGCTGCCAAATAGAAAGGGACCTGAACATGAGCCAGCAGTGTGCCCAGGTGGCCAAGAAGGCCAATGGCATCCTGGCACACATCAAGAATAGTGTGGCCAGCAGGAGCAGGGAAGTCATTCTGCCCCTGGACTCAGCACTGTGTTAGGCCACACCTTGAGTCCTGTGTCCAGTTCTGGGCCCCTCAAGAAGGACATTGAGACACTTGAACATGTCCGGAGAAGGGCAACAAGGCTGGGGAGAGGCCTTGAGCACAGCCCTGTGAGGAGAGGCTGAGGGAGCTGGGGTTGTTTAGCTTGGAGAAGAGGAGGCTCAGGGGAGACCTTATTGCTGTCTCCAACTACCTGATGGGAGGTAGTAGCCAGGAGGGGGTTGGTCTCTTCTCCCAGGCAACCAGCACCAGAACAAGAGGACACAGTCTCAAGCTGCACCAGGGGAGGTTTAGGCTCGAGGTGAGGAGAAAGTTCTTCACTGAGAGAGTTGTTAGCCCAGGGAGGTGGTGGAGTCGCCATCCCTGGAGGTGTTCAAGAGGGGATTAGACGTGGCACTTGATGCCATGGTCTAATAGTCATGAGGTCTGTGGTGACAGGTTGGACTTGATGATCTTTGAGGTCTCTTCCAACCTTGGTGATTCTGTGAATTTCAGAGTTGCTGAATGTTTTGACTTCAGTTGCAGTGAAGTTGATCCTCTCTCTTTGTGTTGTGTACTGATATAATTTTCCTCTTTTGACATGCTGCTGGGTTTGGAAAAACAATCTGAAGTGCCAAATAAGAAGAGCAGGGAATAGGACCATGACAATTAAATGTTCTTCCTGCTATGCCAAAAATTAGGGAAGAGGATTCTCCAAAGAAGACAATATTAATCTTAACATGAAGTGGAGGTAAAACTGAAAGGAAGCCAACATGTACAGCATTGCTTGATTACCTATAAAGATAATGAATAATTCTGTAACATCTTCAGTTTGATTTTAAGTGTGCTTCCATCTGTGCTGGACACAGAGCTGCTAACAGCAAAGTCAAAACAGGAAGAGAACTGCTTCCTCATGGACCTGAAATCTTTTTTGACCTGTCATTGGTGATGTACGGTGAGATGCAGAAAGAAGACTTGATTGTGAGGCATCTCTCAGTGGATGGTGAGGAATGCAGGCATGTTTTGTGTTATGCTTATGTTGTTATAGGGGCCCCATAAAATGTCAGTCTCCCACACTTAGAATCATAGCATCAATAAGGTTGGAAAATACCTCCGAGATCATCAAGTCCAACCTGTCACCCAACACCTCATGACTACTAAACCATGGCTTCAAGTGCCACATCCACTCCCTTTTTGAACACCTTCAGGTGGTTGTAGAGAGCAGTAAGGTCTCCCCTGAGTCACCTCTTCTGCAGGCTAAACAAGCCCAGCTCCCTCAGCTTCTCCTCATAGGGCTTGTGCTTGAGGCCTCTCCCCAGCCTGGTTGCCTTTCTCTGGACATGTTCAAGACTCTCAATGTCCTTCTTAAATTGAGGTGCCCAGAGCTTGACACAGTGCTCAGGGTATGGCTTAACCAGTGCTGAGTACAGGGGGACAATGACTTACCTGATCCTGCTGGCCACACTATTGTTGATGCAGGCCAGAATGCCATTGGCCTTAATCACATAGAGAATCAGTTCTGAAGCTGTATATTGAATAGTAGGCTTGAAATGGGAAACATTGCCCACTGGCCTGCTTTACATTTTGTTGTTAAAGTAGACCTGGGGAGAACGAAGCTTTAAGCACGTGATCAGTTCTGCAAAGCAATTTTGGAAGATAGTAGGTTTTAGAGCAGACCTGTTCCAGTGTCTCACCACCCTCACTGTAAAGAATTTCTTCCTAATATCCAGTCTAATCTATGCACTGTTGTGAAACTCATTAGAAAGCTGGGCTAGTTCTCAAAGCTAGCTCCTTCTTTGCTTGGCTGAGAGAGGGGCATGCAGCAATAACTTGTTTCTTCTGAAATTCCTTATATTTCCCAGGGTCTTCTAGTCCCAAATATGAGCAACTCGTACCTAGCCATGTTTATATGGATATTTTTTTGCCATCCAAGGGAAGCATCTTGAATTTTTCTGCCTTAAGATTTTCTGCCAAATTCTGTCCATCTCTGTGTCACAATAATAAATAGTGTTAATTTTATGTATCTAGAGAGAAGCTTGCCATAGACAGGACCTAGCTAACATCACTTGAGTGCACACAATTACTTCAACTGATAGTTAACAACCATGGGAAATGCTTCTTCTAGAGAGAGGAAGCTTAAAAATAACCAGTGACCTCTGCCTCTCCATCTGGCTGCACTTGGTATAAAGCTGGGCTGTGAAATGCCAGATAAGCAGAGGGACTACAGCACCTTTTGTTGTGAGAGCCTTTTATTGCCCAGAAGGATTATGTGGATGAATCTGAAAAGCAGAGAAGCTCAGGGACAGGTCAGAGAGACAAGTACAACACGGAGAAATGCTGCAGTTTTTCAAGTTCCTTCAAAGCCTCTTTTACACTTTTCCTGGTGGTGTTTTCTTGTTTATCAACATTTTGACTGCCCAAAGACATGCCTGTGCCAGTATATTTGGCAGACCACTGGCTTTACTTTACTGCTAGGTGTTACACAGATGGATGATCCTGTTTCTTGTTTCTGTTATACTGCCATTATCTGACCCTGGGTAGTGGTAAGGGGACCTCATAGCAGATATCTTCAGCTGTAAGTTTACCTCACCTAGATGACTCCTTTTACCCTCCTTGGGGTAGTTCATCTGCTAAAAGCCTCATTCTGCCACCACCTCTTCTGGAGCAGCTTGCAATTTATCCCTCATTGATGTGTGTTGCACATCTTCAGTGGGTTGGTAGGTAATCATTATCTTGAAGTGGCAGGTGGTAATTGCTGTATTAAAATTCGGTGTAGCTTATTTGCCGTGCAGGACTGCAGCAGAATTGTGTGTACCTTGCCAGCAAGTTGATTAGAGATGCCTTAGGCATCATCTTTTCCCAATTTTTAACAAATTAATCATGCATAGTTTTCACATTAACTTAAAACAGGGCAAGGGGTCAAAAGGAGATGGTTCTTGCAGCACACTCTGCGTGTCCTGTATCGCTTTATGAACCCAGTATGACCTCAGCCTGCCTCTGATGACCCATACCTGAAAGAAGAAAAGGAGAAGTATTGTATCAGATCCATTTTCTCCAGGCAGGGTTTCTATTCCTTGTGGAGAAGATGTAAATGAAAGAGAGCTGTTGGAGCTGCTGAGCATTCATGCTGATCTTGCCAGTGCTGCAATGGTGACCGGAACACAGCTTAGAACGCGTTGTGGTGACAACCCTTCTCCTATGTTAGGATGGTCAAAATGGATAGAATAGGATAGGATAAGATAGTTAACCAGCTTGGAAGAGACCTTTGAGATCATCGAGTCCAACTTATCATCCAACACCATCTAATCAACTAAACCATGGCACCAAGCACCCCATCCAGTCTCTTCCTAAACACCTCCAGTGATGGTGACTCCACCACCTCCCCAGGCAGCCCCTTCCAATGGCCAATCACTCTCTCTATAAAGAATTTGTTCCTAACATCCAGCCTAAACCTCCCCTGGTGCAGCTTGAGACTGAGAACGAGAGATTGGCCTTTGGAATGGGTTTGAAGAACTGACCAAGTCTTGATGTGTTTAAACTATAGGTGGGAGAGACACTGGCCACGTTGGCAAACTGGTGTGGATGGACAGTGACACTGGATCAGCCACAACAATGTGAATACCCAGGGTGAAGAGGTACTAGGGTGTACAGAAGAAGGTCTGAGGAGTTTCTGTTGTGTAAGTTGGTTTACATTTGTAGATTAAATCCCTGCCTTTAAGGGTTTTCAGCTTAAATCCTACTGAGGTACATGGAGCCACATGGCAGATTAAAGTTAAGCGTAAGAGGTGCTGAGCACGCTGTGGGGCTCATGATGTTAGCTGTGAATACAGGAAAGAAGAAGTGGCAGGCGGTAAAAACAGAACTCCCAGGATCCTCCCATGGTCCAGAGTGATTTGGAGGCTATAAATTGGTTTCTCAACTTTAAAACCAGAGTGAAAAATGCCCTTATGTTTTTTACTCAGAAGGGGGAAGGTCTAAGACAACTACCAAACTTTTACACTGGCGTACCTGACATGTACTCTAAAATAAGCCCATTTTGCTGTTCAGAATTCACTAGTCTCTAGTGAGTTTTCACATCAGAGATGTCACAAGCACAAGATTATGGTGAAAGCTATGAAATAAGCATCTGAAGCAAGTTACATGTTAATAATGAGCATACTGAACTCAACAGACAAAGAAGGGTGGACTGGTCTGTCGCTGTAGGGCCAGGGCAACAACCACAGCAATGAGGATAAAATGGAAGCAGAGTATAGAAGGAGAGCCCAGACCAGAAGACTCCCCTCAAGCAGCTCGTATTTATATCTTTGCTCTTAGTGTGTCTGCATGGGATTGGGTAACAAGCTCTTCTTAAGACTCTTACTTGCTAGTGATACTCATTAGGCCAGCACACCTGACTCCTAGCACAGGTGGTTCCTATCTCATCTCACAGTTTCTCACCCTTAAACATTCAGCCCGGGGGACTTTCCAGATTCCCATGGGAACACAGATTCATCACAGTCCCCCACACTGGTTTCCATTTAAAACAAAACAAATTGCTTGATAACCATGTGAAAATAAAGCGATGGGTACCACCAGCATCTCTGCAGGTGGATACTGAGATCAGGCAGTGATTACCTCATAGGATGAGCTTCTGGAATGAGTGTAGCTAACTCACACAGACCTGGCCATGTGGGTTTCTTTCTGCACTACTGTGCAGAAAGCAAGTGCACCAATTCTTCGCTCTTTCTTTCCTGCAGCTTGTGGTGATATGATAAATAAGTTTACTGTGTTCCTGATTGCTTCTGCCAGCTGGTAGAGTTACTTTTGCACTGGAGGTGGTTTATATTATAAGGTTCAGCATTTTCTTGATGGCTCATGACAGAGGTTGTCATCCAGCCAAAGCATATTTCTTTGAACAACTGGATGCAAGAATCTGCTTATGGACCTTCATCCCTGTCTCCTCCCAAGAAAACATGAGGCTTTACTCTTCTTCCTTTTAATCTGGCTTCTCCCTTTTTCACCTGTAACTTTTGTGCTGGGAGTAAGAACAGGCTGGGGTCAGAGTGGCTGGAGAGCAGCCAGGTGAAGAGGGACCTGGGAGTATTGGTTGATATTAGGCTGAACATGAGCCTGCAGTGTGCCCAGGCAACCAGGAAGACCAATGGCATCCTGGCCTGTATCAGGAACAGTGTGGCAAGCAGGAGCAGGGAGGTCATTCTGCCCCTGTACACTGCACTGGTTAGGCCACACCTTGAGACCTGTGTCCAGTTCTGGGTCCCTCAGTTTAGGAAAGATGTTGACTTGCTGGAAGGTGTCCAGAGAAGGGCAACAAAGTTGCTGAGAGGTTTGGAGCACAAGCCCTATAAGGAGAGGCTGAGGGAGCTGGGGTTGCTTAGCCTGGAGAAGAGGAGGCTCAGAGGAGACATTATTGCTGTCTACAGCTACCTGAAGGGAAGTTGTAGCCAGGTGGGGGTTGTTCTCTTCTCCCAGACAATCAGCACCAGAACAAGAAGACAGTCTCAAGCTGCACCAGGGGAGGTTTAGGCTGGATGTTAGGAAGAAGTTCTTCATAGGGAAAAAGGTTGGCCATTGGAATGGGCTGCCTGGGGAGGTGGTGGAGTCACCATCATTGGAGGTGTTTAGGAGGAGACTTGATAGGGTGCTTGGTGCCATGGTTCAGTTGATTAGATAGTGTTGGATGATGGCTTGGATGCGATGATCTTGAAGGTCTCTTCCAACCTGATCTGGTCTATTCTGTTCTGTTCTAACAGAGTTACTCATTTCAGTGTACAAATGCTACTTGTTCCACAAAGAGCATCTGGCAAATTTAGATTGATCCATGAGGCCTGTCTGAATGCTTCTTTGTTATTTGTTTTGGGATTTTGCCTTCTTCCCCCCCCCTTCCCCTTTTAAAGTTGCTTTTGGATGTATATTGAAAAAGTTCATGGCTGAGAATCTCTTGAAGTGGAGCTTTTTATGCCTGAAAAACTCCACTTGAATAAGCAGGAGTTTAAGATCTCTGTGAGAATTGAACACCACTTAGATAGTGCCTTAAACACGGCAAAAAGGTATCTCTTGAAGGGTAATATCTGCTCTTTATACAGTCTCTGGTGTAAAGTAATTGAACAAAGAACCTATGAATTATAAGAAATGAAACAACCATGGTGTTGGGAGGAGGAGAGGGGGGTGGTGAAATTCCTGATTTTTATTCTGACATCCAAATTACCCCATTTTTAGAACCATATCTAGGAGCAGAGTTGGCTCATATAAAGTTTCCTCACAAAAGGGCATGAGCAGAAGGTAACTACACTGAAGTACCTGTCTATGGTTTCTAAGAGTAGTGTGTGAGATCAGTCTCTCACTCTCTCAATGAGCCACATCCTAGCTACAGCTCAGGCAGGTTTTGACTTCCAGAGAGTGTAACACTACTGATCTGAGGTTTTGCTGAGGGGATTAGTTTGAAATATTTAAGCACTACAAAGGTTTCTGACCTAAATGAACAGTGTAAGCGGCCCAGGGGTCTCCTTTACCTTTAGCTTGCCTTTCCCCCCCCCCCATCTGGAGAAGACTTAATGTAATCGTCATAACGTGCTGTAATCTGTGTCTCACAGGTCCCATTCAGAAACTTATCTTCCTCATCTTTGGCATTTAAGCCTGACAACTACTTCCTGAGCAGTTTAAAAGAGGAAGCGTTGGGATATTATAGTTTGAGTGCATACAGATGTCAAATTGCTGTGTGAATGATATTCAGTGTAATAGAGAGGGGAAAAAACGTGTGTGGTAGAAATGAGTGCTCAAGCTTGGATTGGTTCAAGGGTTATTGTTTGTTTGGGTTTTTTTGTTTCCTTAAAGTTGTTGAAAAATACATCGTAGAAGAAAAAAACCTCTAAACTGAAACCAAAGAATTTCATCTAATCATAGAATCATGAAGGTTGGAAAAGACCTCAAAGATCATCAAGTCCAACCTGTCACCCAACACCTCCAGATTACTAAACCATGGCACCAAGTGCCATATCCAATCCTCTCTTGAGCACCTTCAGGGATGGTGACTCCACCACCTCCCTGGGCAGCACATTCCAATGGCTAACAGCTCTCTCTGGGAAGAACTTTCTCCTCACCTCGAGCCTAAACCTCCCCTGGCACAGCTTGAGATTGTGTCCTTTTGTTCTGGTGCTGGTTGCCTGGGAGAAGAGACCAACCTCCAACTGGCTACAACCTCCCTTCAGGTAGTTGTAGAGAGCAATAAGGTCTCCCCTGAGCCTCCTCTTCTGCAGACTAAGCAACCCCAGCTCCCTCAGCCTCTCCTCATAGGGCTTGTGCTCCAAACCTCTCCCCAGCTTTGTTGCCCTTCTCTGGACATGTTCAAGTGTCTCAATGTCCTTCTTCAATTGTGGGGCCCAGAACTGGACACAGTATTCAAGGTGTGGCCTAACCAGCGCTGAGTCCAGGGGCAGAATGACTTCCCTGCTCCTGCTGGCCACACTATTGTTGATGCAGGCCATTTCAAGAGCACAGTGTTGGTGATTTTGAAAAGATGAATGGATGGTCTAGAGCAAAAGAAAAATAGTCAAGCAAAAATAAACCCTTTTTTCTTTTTCCCTCCAGGCCTGAAGTATGTTTGAAAATGACTTATGCAAATCCATGCTGGAGATGTAGCCTGGCCATTAAAATAGTGATAGTTCAGATGCAGCTTTGCATCTTGGAGATCCTGGAACTGCAGCTGCAGGCAAATGGCATGGGCAGAGGGACCCAGTCTGCCAGGCCTTGAAGAACTGCTGTGGTGGTGGCACTGAGATGGTGCACAGCACAGATAGCCAAAAATTGCATCTTTGCTGTCAAAATAGGTTGGACACAATGATCTCAAAGGTCCTTAACCAACCTGGTTAGGTTCTGTTCTTGTTCTGTTCTGGTTCTGGTTCGGTTCTGTTCTGGTTCGGTTCTGTTCTGGTTCGGTTCTGTTCTATTCTATTCTATTCTATTCTATTCTATTCTATTCTATTCTATTCTATTCTATTCTATTCTATTCTATTCTATTCTAGTGACTAACACTGGCTGAGAATTAACCACAGACCTTTAGCCTCACTGTTTTCCACTAGAAGAAAAAACCTTTTGTGTTTTATCTGTCTCTTAACTTCTAGTTGAAAGTGCACCAAGGGAACACATCAGGTTGTCATGGCAAGGCTGCGACACAAAGGAGTATACAATGAATTGATTAAAATCTTCAACCTGGAAGAATGGTGAGATCCTTTAGTTACAATGTTTGTTTCTCCAGTTTTCTTGCCCTATTCAGCCTCCCTACTGTGTGTGAATACTCATTCCAGAACTGGGCCAAACCATGATGTCATTAATGTTTTGGAGATGCAGATGGAGGCAAAAGCTTGGTGGGATGAGGCTGCAAAAGGTCCAAAAGCAGTGGTCCTGCATTCTGCCTCAGTGGAGTAGTCACTCTGAAGGTTGCTTTTTATTGTGAAACCAGTTGTGTTTATTTTCTCTCTGCACTGACTTTGGAAGCTAACCCAAAGGTGTTTTTCTGTCTGAAGAGGCTTTGTTGGTACACACACTGGGGACAGGAGACAATGCAGAGATAAACTTGCAACAACTGAATTGTGTAAATGAATGGTTGTGACTCTGGGTTGTTCCAGTGGCTCTGTGATTTAATACTCCTTGCCTTTAGTGAGTTTTACTACACAGTCTCTGTCCTCAGAGTCTGTAGTACAGAATTTTGTTGCACTTGATGCATCTGGTAAATGGCTCCCAGCTTCCTTTATGTGTTCTTCCAAAAGGGAACAGAACAGAACAGGAAGGGGGGGAAAAAAAAAAGGAAAAGGAAAAGTTTTACTGAAGGACAGAAAGAAAGGAGGATTAAAAAAAAATGGAAAGAAAGAAACTGGCATTTGTTACTTGGCTGTTCATGTTAATCCTCTTTAAAACACACACACACACACGTGACTTCTGCTGGAAAACCTCTCACATATTTCAATCTGCTGCGGAGCAGTGTGCTTAGTGACAGTCATAAGTACCTTTTAAAATCTCTAAGCAGTTTCTAGTCCCTCTCAGTGTCACTCACTGATTCTGCAGGCTGGCAGAGAGGCACTGCTCAGAGACCTAGAGTGAAATGATAAATACTGATCCTACTTCTCTGTATTGCAAATATTCTTCTGTAACTGCTACTGGTGGTGCAAAATGACGTGTCTGAAACTGATCTGTAGAATCTGAAGCCAGTTTTTAAAGGAGAAGATTTCCTTTCAAAGTGGAATTCAATGATTTGCAGCATGTATCATAGAATCAATAAGGTTGGAAAAGACCTCAAAGATCATCAAGTCCAACTCGTCACCACAGACCTCAGTACTACTAAACCATGGCACCAAGTGCCATGTCCAATCCCCTCTTGAACACCTCCAGGGATGGTGACTCCAGCACCTCCCTGGGCAGCACATTCCAATGGCTAACAACTCTCTCTGGGAAGAACTTTCTTCTCACCTCGAGCCTAAACTTCCCCTGGCACAGCTTGAGACTGTGTCCTCTTGTTCTGGTGCTGATTGCCTGGGAGAAGAGACCAAGCCCCACCTGGCTACAACCTCCCTTCAGGTAGTTGTAGAGAGCAATAAGGTCTGCCCTGAGCCTCCTTTTCTCCAGGCTAAACAATCCCAGCTCCCTCAGCCTCTCCTCATAGGGCTGTGCTCAAGGCCTCTCCCCAGCCTCATTGCCCTTCTCTGGACATGTTCAAGAGTCTCAATGTCCTTCTTAAACTGAGGGGCCCAGAACTGGACATAGTACTCAAGTTGTGGCCTAACCAGTGCTGAGTGCCACCAAACCAAAACAAACCCCCAGGAATTCCCTGATTTCAGTTGTTGAGATACTTTAAAGGAACTACTACGAGTCCTGAAAGGGCAAAGCAGAGCCTAACTATGAAGCCTCTCTCATTTGAGTGACCACTGTGGTAATAATTAAAAAAAACCCAACCAACCAAATAAAACCCAGACATGTAGTACAATAGATCATTTTGTCTCTTGCATTGCCAAAGTTGGAGGAGGTTCATACATTGTCAGCTGTTGTAAGTACCAGATTAATTTTAGATGCCTCAAGGAGCTGGATTTTACTGCCATATATGCCCACAGCTACAGGCAAGGGGTTATTGAAGTTGTTTTTTTCTCTGGTGAAAGATATCTTTAATGGTTTATGAGGGCTGATAGAGAGCTCTTTCACAAGTAATTATGGCTCATGGGGCCTGATAGTATGGAGAAACTATTTGGCAATAGTTTTAGACCTTAAAATTGAACTCTTACCCTTGGTGATTCAGAAACCCAAAAGCTAGAAAAGAAAGGAAATGTTCAGGTTTGGGTTTGTTGTTTTTTTCCCCACAATTGATTTTTCTGTATTATCTAAGCACCAGAACTGAAAAGAAAGAACAGCTGACTGCTTGAAGTGCTGAGCTGGAGTGGAATTTATTTTTACCTCTTTGCTGGTATCATACTCTCTTGATATTTGCTTAAATTTTTATCCTAGTGATACTAATGAACTTTCCTGATGATTCACAGTATCACTAAGGTTGGAAGAGACCTCAAAGATCACCAAGTCCAACCTGTCACCACAGACCTCATGACTAAACCATGGCACCAAGTGACACGTCCAATCCCCTCTTGAACACCTCCAGGGATGGTGACTCCACCACCTCCTTGGGCAGCACATCCCAATGGCTAACAACTCTCTCTGGGAAGAACTTTCTCCTCACAATATCCTTTGATATTGTAAGAAATGAAATAGATAATTGTCTGGAAACACTAAAGTAATTTACCACTTCACAGATGTCAGAATCACAGAATACATCTGGCTGGAAAAGACCACAAAGTTCCTCCTGTCCAACCCTTGTCCCAGCACTGAAGGTCAACACTAAATCATGTCCTTAGGGGCCAGGTCCACACTCCACTTGAACACCTCCAGGGGTGGTAACTCCACCACTGCCCTGGGCAGACCACTCCAATGTTTGAGAACCCTTTCAGTGAAGAAGTATCTAGTAATATCTAGCCTACACCTCCACTGGCACAGCTTGTAACCATTCCTCTAGCCCTGTCAGCAAGCAGAGGCTGGCCCCCTCCTTGCTCCAACTTCCCTTCAGGTAATCATCAACTGTGAGAGCTTGGATTTTGCTGCATGGAAACACTTCAATTAAACTGATTGCCAATGAAGTTTGTAAACCTGTGGAAACTGGATGAAGGGTAAAACACAGAAAATAGACCTGAAAAGGAGAATCTATTTTTTGAGGTTGAGTGTGGGATGAGTTGTCATGAATGGATGAGTTGTCATGAATATGTACGAGGATGTATTTTGTCATGCCAAGGTATTATCCTTAAATCAAATGTTGATTAATTGATCTGACAGAATGTTCTTCCTCCCTGATTTTCAGGTTCCAGCTAGGGTTAGAGTTCAATAGCAATTTTAATGTTCTGTTTTAAAAAAGGTAAGTGTGTTAGTGATGGTTTCATGCACAACTTCTTTGTTCATTGGGAAGGTCATCTGCAAAATTCACATGCATGTGTGGATTTAAAGGGAATTTATTTTTGCTTTGTGAGATGATGCAGTGAGAGTGGCTAAAAAAGCATAAACAGAGAGGAAAAAAAAGTCCCTTGGGAATGTGACCCTGAGAATTCCTGGTCCACAAATCCTACTGCTGCTAAAATTCTGATGGCAGGTAGTAAAACTCATTGTAAACTGTGTTTGGAATGATGTTTTAAAACAAATAAGTAACAGGAAAGCAGTTTATGGCTGCACCTAGATAAACCTTCTGCCAGGTGATATTGGGAAGGCAAAGCTCATAAAGGGACAATGTATGAGTGGAAGCATGCAAGCAGGCTGGGGGAGTGGCCATCAGTTTATGCACACAACTGCATTTTCAACATAATTAGCTGTCTAATTGAGCATTATAATTTAACTGACACATTTAAACATGTAATCTATTTGAATGTGCACTGCTTGTAAGCTGTTTGCAATGTTTTGCTCCTCAGGATAGTGTCAGACTCTCCAAGATGAAAATATCCCCCCTGGTTAACAGAAAAAAGAACCAAGAATAATGTACAGAGGAGCCCTCAGTACCAATATATGTCCATAATTTCAAACCAGAAGAGGAGCATGGAAGCAAAAAAGTGGTGTAAGTAAAGCTCAGTGCTGAGCATAACCTTAAGCAGCATCTTAATTTTAAAGATCAGTGATGTACTGCACTTAACAGATTGTTGTTGTCAGATTGCTGTGCAGAGCTGAGTAGTTTGGCTGGCAGATAGGTAGGGAGGAAGTTTTGGTAACCCAGAGGTTTAAACTACACATCTGTTTTCTCTGGAGAATTGAAGTGCCCCTTTCTTGGTGTGGCAGATGTTGCCAAAAGTCCCCTTATTTATGCAGGAGCTGTATTCTGAAGCTGTAGCTGAGGAACTACGCTGAAGTGATCACTGAAATAGAACTGGTTGTTTTTTCCATTCACACTGGCTATGCTGGAGTGAAACTGGTGCCTGCCTGCCATTTTGGCTGCTGTTTTTGTCTTGCCCTCCTCATAACAATGCCTCAGGTATGGAAGGCTGTTTTCATAACCAAAGAGGGACAAGGGCATCAATCCCCAGCCCTGTGAAAGCACAACTGATTCCAGAGGGAAGAGCCAGAAGTCCCCTCATTCATGCTTTCAGGCCCCAATGCAGATTTGATTTTATTCTTTTTTTCCCTTTTTAATTTCTAATTTCAGGCTGCATTTGCCAAACAAAAACATTGCAAGTCTCCTTTTAACCCAGTAAACTTTTGTGCTGTTTCGCCTCATTATATATTTGGTAGTGCTGAGCTTCAGATCTGCTGCTTCAATTACAGAAACTGCCAACTGACACACGGAAATCCAGGATACAAAGGCTGAGGCATTCCTGCTTTTTTAGCTTTGGAATTACTTTTGCATACTCTGACAGTTCCCCTTATAAACTGAGTCAGTGATAACTACAGTTATGGAATGCAAGGCAACCAGTACAAAATTCTACTGCCAAAATAGAGAAGGAAGCAGCTCCTTCAAACCAGAGGTCTGGCTTTTCTCCTTACCTTTCTCTCTGCTCTTCACCCTCCTGAGTCAGTGATTATCAAGTTGTTGTCCACTGTGTCCAGTTCTGGGTCCCTCAGTTTAGGAAAGATGTTGACTTGCTGGAACGTGTCCAGAGGAAGGTGACAAAGCTGAGGAGGGGTTTGGAAGCACAAGCCCTATGAGGAGAGGCTGAGGGAGCTGGGGTTGCTTAGCCTGGAGAAGGGGAGGCTCAGAGGAGACCTTATTGCTCTCTACAATACTTGAAGGGAGGTTGTAGCCAGATGGGGCTTGGTCTCTTCTCCCAGGCAACCAGTGCCAGAACAAGAAGGACACAGTCTCAAGCTGTGCCAGGGGAGGTTTAGGCTGGATGTTAGGAAGAAGTTCTTCACAGAAAGAGTGATTGGCCACTGGAATGTGCTGCCCAGGGAGGTGGTGGAGTCACCATCACTGGAGGTGTTTAGGAAGAGACTGGATGGGGTGCTTGGTGCTATGGTTTAGTTGATTAGATGGTGTTGGATGATAGGTTGGACTCAATGATCTCAAAGGTCTCTTCCAGTCTGGTCTGGTCTGGTCTGGTCTGGTCTATTCTATTCTATTCTATTCTATTCTATTCTATTCTATTCTATTCTATTCTATTCTATTCTATTCTTTAAGTCCATATTGCTTTCAGTAAAGGGAATGTGGTTCTTTTCCCTAGTTTTTTTGAAAGGGTTTAATGTATTGAAGTTAGGTGATTATTACTAAAAAATATACCCAGATGATTAGCATGATCTCTCTGCTTAGACAATTCTCCTGTCCAGTTAAATGAACATTCCCATCTATTTATTTATTTATAGGTTAAATTAAGACATATATCAAAGTCTGCATTGTGCAACCTGAATAGAAATTGACACAGGAGCGGCTTAAGTTATCAGCTTAAATTCCTGTGGTAGTGTGACCTGTTCTCTGATAAGTGTTCACACAGTTTACAGTGCAGCATCATTTTGTACTTCCTCTTCAAGCCTTCTGCATGCAGGAGGAGTCCCTTTTGCAAGGAGGTGGTGTGCTGCTACAAAATGACTGTTGTTAACTTCATGAGCCGGTTTTACTCAAGTATAATTTGGACTTTGACTCATGAGCTGGTGGTGTACCCTGTAAGGAAGAGATCTATATACTCAGGATTGTATACTTAAGGGGAAGGTCCTTTCTGTGTGTGAGAGGGTTAGGCAGTGTCCAGAATTTGCTTTTGCTCTGGAGATAGCTGAATAGATGTACTTTCTATGTATTGCCTCCAAATTTCAGCAGCATGTGAGAGAGAGGATTAGGTCTCTCTCTCTCATTCCATTGAACCTCTCTCTGTCACTCTCCTTGCAGTGAGGGACCTGGCCCCTCTGGAGAAGTGTCAACAATACTGATTAGATAATTTTATTTGAAGGCAGGAGTCCTCAAACTGTGTTTTTATGGAGTCCTTTCAACTCTCCTTGAAGTGCAAGCAAAATAGTAACAAGGAAGAATAAACCATTGTAGTTGATGTTTGTTTACTTGTGAAAGAGCCTATGATAAAAGTGAAGGCATTTGGGAGAAGAGCTTTCTTAATCCTTGGACTAGATTAAATGAGGGGGGGATGGATAAAGGCTGGAATTGGTGCATAACACACAGAGGGGATTGAGCTGGTGACTGTTTGTAAGCTTAGATGTGAAGTGTGGATTTGAAATGTACTATTTTCTGTTGTCCTGGGGACTTGACTTCTGAGGCACTGGGTGACCTGCTCCTCCCTGCAAATGTGGTGATGGGGAAGAGGGCAGATTTCTGACATGGTAGCTGTTTTGGACAAAACTGTAAAGTCTATGGCAGACAAGACAGAGACACCCTCCTTGTGCCCATGCTCCACATGTGTCTGCTTGTGGTGGTTTGAGCCTTAACTGTGACTTAAGAGGTCAGAAGGGGAGACATGGCAGAGAAGCAGGGGAACCAGCAGCAGTCCTTGTCCAGGCAAAAGGCAGAGTCCAAGGGACCTAATGGCTGCAGTAACCTCCTTTTTATAGCCTTGCTGGGCAGGGAGTGGGAGTAGAACAGATTAATTTAGTTTCCTAGGGGGAAAACACCCTCCAGGGAGGGAAAAAGCTCTCACAAGCCCTTCCCAGCTGCTTCCCGGATGGATGTAGCCCATCACACTGCTGTACATTGTTTTCTTACCAATGTCACAAAACATGACAAAATGACTATGCTTCAACAGGCAGGGTCTCTGAAGAATATATTGTGAATGTGGAAAAGAGGAACTTCACTTTCAAAGAAGAAAGAGAGGCTGACCTCATCACGGAGATGCTTTTCTCTCTTGAAATGTGGGGGTAATATATAGAGCTGCACCGGTAGGAATTGCTGGAGTGCCTTGGCAGAGCTTCAAAAGAGTGCCCTTTCTGATGGAGTTTTTAATACTTCAAGAAGACATAGCATGCACATTTAGATGCCAATAAAATGATTCCCTGTAGGATCCATAGGCTGCATTTCAATGCTGAATTATGATGACAGCGTGAACGATTGACCACCAGCCGCCACCGAAGCATTGCTGCCCACACGTGCTTTTGCTTTGCTGCAGTTGGATCTCTTCTTGTGGTAGAATCTGTCACCACTTCAACTCTTAATTGAGATGCTTCTGTCAGACTCTCTCAGTGCATATATTGTACCATTGCTTTTGATGCTAAAGAACCCCTTAACCACCTGGCAGTTTATTGACTGCAGCGTGACCTTATTGCATTCATGACCTGCAAGAGGCCGTAGCCAGGAATTGTTCGGTCTCCAGACAACTCCTACATTAAATGAACCAAAAGTGAAATCTATAGATGCATCTATTACTGCATCTGGCAATTGAGGGAGGAATGAGAAGGGAACTAAAAATCCCATTACAATTATTCTTGGGTAAGAATGTAGTTTTCTGTTTCAGAAAACTCAAATCACTTAGAATGTATTCTCCATCCAGTCTAAGTTGTATGCAACAGGAGGGGGAATGAGCTTGTTAAACCTAACAGGAAAGAAGGGTGACCTTCTGCTTAGGGTGAGAATAAGGGACTGGAGTTCAGATTGAGGCAAGTGAACTGAAAGATTTCCCCACAGAGTTGTTAGTAAATTAAAAGTCATTGTGCCCCTGTACTCAGCACTGGTTAGGCCACAACTTGAGTACTGTGTCCAGTTCTGGGCCCCTCAGTTTAAGAAGGGCATTGAGACTCTTGAACGTGTCCAGAGAAGGGCAATGAGGCTGGGGAGGGGCCTTGAGCACAAGCCCTATGAGGAGAGGCTGAGGGAGCTGGGGTTGTTTAGCCTGGAGAAGCAGAGGCTCAGGGGAGACCTTATTGCTGTCTGCAACTACCTGAAGGGTGGTTGTAGCCAGGTGGGAATTGGTCTCTTCTCCCAGGCAACCATCACCAGAACAAGAGGACACAGTCTCAAGCTGCACCAGGGGAAGCTTAGGCTGGAGGTGAGGAGAAAGTTCTTCCCAGAGAGAGTTGTTAGCCATTGGAATGTGCTGGGACACATCCCCGGCCTACCCTGAGACACCTCACGTAAAATTCTCCCTCCATGAAGCCAACAGCAATCTGGCCATTGTACCAGGTATCTGGAACAGGCAGGTTGGATGGAAAATTATTCTGAGGTCTGAAAGCTGTGAGCTATCTCTAAGTTTGCATCCAAAAGCCTAAGGAACAATAACATAGTGACTCTGAAAATGGTTGTCTCATTCTGCTGCTGAGAAATGCAAACACATAAAACTCAAGAATAATATTTATGTACAGCATTGGTTTGGTTCTGACTGCATATATCTTGAATATGAAAAACGAGGTGGTATAAAACACAACCACATTTTCACACACACAGGGCTTCAGAAAGAATTGGCTTTGCCTCATATGGAGCTTGCTTTCTTGGTACCAGGTGCCAGCGATTCTTGTCCACTTGAAAAAGCACAACAAATCAACAAACTAACTAAAAAAAACCCAACATTACAACGTCAAAATATTTGACTGAAATCATCATGCCTTTGGAAATAAAGCTTTAATTGTGTGTGTGGAAAGGAGAAGAGAAGAGAAGAGCAGAGCAGAGCAGGTTGGAAGAGACCTTCAAGGTCATCGAGTCTGATCCATCATCCAACACAACTTAATCAATTAAACCATGCAACCAAGCACCCTATCAAGTCTCTTCCTAAACACCTCCACTGATGGTGACTCCACCACCTCCCTGGGCAGCACATTCCAATGGGTAATCACTCTCTCTATGAAGAATTTCTTCCTTACATCCAGCCCAAAACCTCCCCTGGTGCAGCTTGAGACTGTGTCCTCTTGTTCTGGTGCTGGTTGCCTGGG
Organism: Melanerpes formicivorus; assembly: GCF_026170545.1. Taxonomy (NCBI): domain Eukaryota; kingdom Metazoa; phylum Chordata; class Aves; order Piciformes; family Picidae; genus Melanerpes; species Melanerpes formicivorus. Next base: position 7,403,888 of record NW_027142379.1, on the reverse strand, counting down.
ACAAGAGACCGACTCCCCACTGGCTACAACCTCCCTTCAGGTAGTTGTAGAGAGCAATAAGGTCTCCCCTGATCCTCCTCTTCTCCAGGCTAAGCAACCCCAGCTCCCTCAGCCTCTCCTCACAGGGCTTGTGTTCCAAACCCTTCACCAACTTTGTTGCCCTTCTTGGGATTTCTGGGATTTTATTTATTCCTTTATTTCCCAGATGAAAATTGACAGGCAGCTATCAACAAATTGGAGACAGGGGAACTTTCAGAAATATTTGTCTTCTAAACTGCTCTATCACTGTCTGCAGGCTTCCTGGAACCAGGTTTATAGCTGTCTTTTGTTGGAAGCTTTCATCTGAAAGGAGAAATAAGATCACTTGAATTGGTTTTGGATTTCTTATTGGTGCATGTCTTATTTTTAAAGCCTCTGAGCTAGATGTCTATTTCATCCCTCCTCAACTTTTGTTTTTCTTCTAAATATCTTCTTTGTATCCAGCATGAAGTGGAATGCAAAATAATGGAGCAGTTTGTGAATCTCTGACTGCAGAACAAGGCTCCCCCCAACATTCTCTCCTGTTCCATTTTTAACTGAAGCTTTGACCTGCAGTAGAGACAATAACAAACTGCTTTGTTCTCCTCACACTTTATAACTCAAAGACCTATTCCAAGCTGCTGAGGTTGTTGTATGCTTCATGATTATACAATTCTCACTGAACTCCCAGTGACACCTTAGTTCTTAAGTTGCTTACAGGTTATTTTATCCATACACCTCCCCCTCCCCCAAAGCTAGTTAGACTCCCTCTCAATACTACAAAAGGAACAGAAAATCCCCAGCCAAGACTTTTCAGTGCTAGATTATCTACATGAAACAAATACTTTTAGGTATTTTGCTCTCCTTTGACATTTGAAACCAGACTCCTGCCTTCCTACGGGGCTGCTTTCCGAGGCCCACAAACAGCTTGGCATTATAGAGAGAAGACTCAGCTCAGTTTTCTAAACAACTTTTCTCATGCCATGCCACCCACACAAAGCAGTTTGGGGCTTTCCTCGCCTCTTCAGTCTTGATATACTTCCTTTTTTTTTTCTGTGTCTCCAGTCAGTGTGGCAATGTGTGGCCTGGAGGCTTGGCTGGTGACTCCTTGGATTTGCTCGATGCAATAAGCTGATATACAATGCCTGGGAGGATTGTCAAGGTATGCTCACTACACTTAGAAATTAAGGGTATTTTGTGGGCTTGAGAAGTGGAAGCTCGAGTCCAGGCTTGAATTTTAAGTCCTTCACTTTGCTGTGTGTGTTGTAGTGTTCCCATAAAGGGGAATGGTTTGAGTGTGTGCCTGTTTAGTAGCATTCCCTGAGGGAAATATCAAATTGTAGCTTCTTTGGAAGTGGAGATATAACTGTGTCTAAGTATTTAGCACAAGCACTACTAGTGTGGAAAAGAAGACACTGCAGTACCATTATTCCCTGTGAGCCTTCAAGATTTTATTTGCTGGAGTACTGTGGTGCAGCTGACAGGAAGGTTGTGTTGAACACACTTCTAAAAAGTCCCAGCAGCCCAGCTGGTCCTGAGCCCATGATGGTGGCAGGCAACCAGCATGAGGAGCTGACTCCTACAGCAAACAGTTCATCTCATTGCAGGGTGTAGATTTAGGAGGACTTGAGGGGTTGCTGATGGGGGTTTCTCTTAGAAAGAAGTAGTGGATAGGTAATTCGAGGCTGATGGTGGGATTCAGAAGGAAACCATTTCACAGTGATGATCTCAGTGATGCTTTAAAATGTGTGTTCAGAGGAAAAGGTCTATGAATTGGGAAGGGGGGAGGGGGGACAGAAACCCACAGAAAAAGAATAAAAGACTGTGCACAATGCTGCCTGCTATATGAGGGTGAAGTTATGTTTTCAGAGCATCAAATAATTTCATCAAAGAAGAATGCACCTTCTACCTTTTGTTCTGCTTTCAGAGTGGATTTTTATGGAAGAACAGGGCAGTTCTGAGTGTTGGACAGGGTAAGCCCTGTGCTTTCAGAAGAGCTCTCTGAGAAGACACTGAGGGCTGAGTGTTGTGGTTGCATAGTGATACCATGCTCCTTGCTCTGTGCTGAATAATTCAGGCGAAAGTTCCTGGTGGGCTACAAACACTCAGAACAGGCTTTGTAAGTATGCTGTGTAAAGGTGGGCAGCAGAGAGCACTGTGCCTTCTCCAGCTCTGTGCCCTCCTGGGAGCTAGGCTCAGGTGATAAAGAACACTCATGAAACTGTGAAAATACAACCAACAATACCCCAACCCCAAACAAGTATTCCCTATCCCGAATGGAAGGGATAATTGGACCCCAAAAGAATCAAGCACCCTTTTCCCTGCATGGGAGAGCATTAGTAGCTATGTCCAACGGGCAAACACACATTCTTCTGGCTAGTGGTCAAAAGAAATTTGAAAGCCATTATACTGTCCAGTGTTTTTGCTGAGTAGCTGATGCAGACAGCTGGATTGCTGGGAGCTGCCTCAGGATTGTCTGGGAGGTTACTGAGCTTTTGATTTGGTCTTGGAAGCATCTTCCCGTGTAAGTAAAGGGTAAGCATTAGTTAGGAATGATAATCTTCAATCATTAGATGCTTTAAGATGGTCATGTGTTTCTTCATGAAACAGCCCTTGAAAATTCAAGCTCATCAGCCCAACCCAGTTCTGTGGTTAATGTTTTTTTTCCTGGTTTAATTTCAGCTAGGCATTCATTTCAGGTTTTTTTTAATCCTCATATTGAAATGTGCAGTGGGGAAAAATAATCCTGTGGGTCGCACCAGCTACTCGTGGCTTTGCATGCAACTGGTGGCGTGAAAACTGGCTCGTTTTGGATTCTGGGGAGACCAGAGGAGGTCCTGCCTGCAGTCGATCTGTGCTGTCACCTCCGGCATGTGCTGGAGGGGGAAGTCACTTCCCAGGAAGGCTGGGCACACGGTGCAGTGACAACAGCAGTGTGAGCCATACAGAGAAGTGAGGAAGGAGAAGCAGCATGTGCTCAGAAACTAGGCAAGCTCTACCAGCTTGTAGTCAAAACCTGCAATCACTTTGGATTTTGCCGGTGTGCATTTAAAGCAGATAAGCTGCTTTCATACCTTCTTTTATCTCAGTGCAAATTATTATAGGCAAGTTATAACTGCAAAGAGGAGGCTTTAAAAACACTGAAGGTTTACAGCCACCGTGTGCTAATACTCCAGGATCTCCTCTTTCTCACATGAATTTGAGAGCACAATAGTGCTCTGAGCTCAGTAATTCCTTTACAAATGATAAAATGTTTTACCTTTTATCTTTTCACCCCCTCAATCCTGGGTCCTAATTAAGCAGTAACTGTAAGAGCAGTAAAGGCAGTAATCATTTCTCCTTGCACTGATCTGATCTGAAGCCACGAGCAGCTGCAATAGTTATGCTAGGAAGGACTTTTCCCCTTCGGCATCTGTTGCACTGGCCGTCCCTCAGTTAGGTTACAAGTGCTTGAAGGCTTTCGATTTGTGCTCTGTTTTCTGAGAACGCTTCTCTTTTTAGCAGTTTAACGAATTTGAATGGTCAGGCTGGGAAACAAAAGTATTTATGCACCTGATTACCTCTTTATCTGGTGAGATAAGCTCTGCAGAAAGCACCACCCCCTCTTTCTGCCTCCGGAGCCACTGGAGATCCCACGCTCTGGGGTGTTGTCCTCCTCCCGCACACGAGGTGGCTGCAAACCTTAGCAGCAGTTTTTAAGGGGAAGTGTGGCTGACACATTGCTTACCAACATCCCAGAAAACACGCCGCATGTGTGAGAATGACCCTTCTGTGGAAATAACCCCGGGTTTTTCCTTAGGCTGATTTAGGTGTGTTGCCGGGCAACTCGGGGTGACAAGGGGGCTGTGTGTATCCTTTCGGTAGCTACAGGTCCCTGTAGAGATTTCCCTGTGGATTTCCCAGGGAAGAAACAGAGACATGAAAGAGGCTGATCAGCTGCGGCGCAAGAAGTTAAGCCTCGAAAACTTCACTTTCGTTAAGAGGAGGTAGTGGAGAAAGAAATTGGATTGGACCCAGGGATGACGTATCCTGTTTGATTTCTTTCCCCCTTGCTCTCTGACGAGCTTTGTGTTTCGGCAGGCTTTTGTTTCTGGCTCTGAGTCGCTTTAAAAAAAATTGGGAGTGTGTCTCAGGGGTGTCAGGGGTGATGTACTCAGCTCGATTGGCTGGGCTGGCTCGCAAGCGCTTTGTTCTTCCTACCACCCTCAGGTCGGTTGTGCAACATGCCCATACCGTTGAAAAGAAAGGGGGGAGGGGGAAGGGAGAAGGGGGAAAAAAAAAAAAGAAAAAGAAATGCTGAGTAATGCCAGAGGTTTCTCAAATGGCTGATGCAAACCTGGAGAATTTGCATCATCATTCAGCTGGAGTAACTTGGTATGACAAGAGCTTAAATACAAGTCCACGCGGAAGCCGAGCTGGTTTCCAAAGCTAGGGCAGTACCAGCTGGCAGTGGGAGAGCGCAGGTGTTCCTGAGCTGGGCTCACATCACGGTGAAGCCCCAGATACATTTCAGGAGCTTGCTACCTGTGTGTAAGAGCAGCTGGAAAGATAAGAAAGCAGGAGACTTAAATAGCTGGTTACACAGAGAGGGGAGGGGGGGGTGGGGGAAAATCCTTGAGTTTCTGCTGCAAACTTTTTTTTTTTGTTGTCGTTGCCTGTGCTTGCCTTTGGTGTGCTGGTGGCACTGTAGCATGCTCAGGAAAGCTGCTGTGACCACGGTCTCTAATGGAAGCTACTTGCAGGGGCAAGCTAATGGCAGGTTGCCCTCTATGGACAGCGGACAGCCAGCCCAGGAGGGAAAAGTTGTGCTGAAGAAGAAAGTGACACTTTTGAGGGGGATATCCATCATAATTGGCACTATCATTGGAGCTGGCATCTTCATCTCTCCCAAAGGCATTCTGAAGAACACAGGCAGCGTGGGCATGTCCCTCACTGTCTGGACAGTGTGTGGTATCCTCTCGCTCTTCGGTAAGTCCCTTAAGAGCTTCTAATTGGTCCAGAGGGGTGGCCAGTGGATTATTGCTGTTATTTTGTCTGATTTTGCTATTGGATAGCAAGGCACAGTGTGGAGCTTGAGGACCAATAGGGCTACAGAAGTTTTGCTCTGCGTGATAGGTGGCGTGGAGGGCACAGATGTTTGCAACCGCTGTGTCCCCAGAGCCTGCTCTGTAAGGATTGGAAGCATAAATTTTTGTTCCTTATGGCTCCCTGGAACAAGCAGGAAGAGCAACTGTCCATTTTATGGTGCACACTGTGCTGTATGTAAAATGCTTTTCTTCTGGCTGTAAGCAGCAGTCCAAGGTTTGCTTGTAAGGCCCCTGGCAAATGGAGGTGCTGGTCACTCCACTCAGACGCCACCAAAGTGTTCGGACAGCTTGACCTAGTTCCCTAGAAGCTAGAGCAAGGTCTGAGAGGAATAATTCCCACTGGACATAAGCTGTGTTGGCATGAAAGGGAGAAAAATAATAACATGAAGAAACCCTCTCCCCGTTCTTCTTACTGCTCTTTACTTTGTTCCTTGCTCACGGTGTTGCCTTGAAAGATTGCACTGCAAAAAAAAAAACAATGTGGTGGAAGCAAAGTTGTGATGCAGGTTTCATTGCTGGCATGCCTGTTGTGACAGTTTTTACTCATTTTGTGTGTTTTGAAGAGTACTGAATTCTGGAGAGTGCCAGTTTATTTGTTCTGTGCACAAAGCCCCAGTTCAGAGCGGAGAACCCCACCCCGGCCTCTGCAGGCCAGAGGGTCCATTGACCTCCTTAATGAGTTAATCTCATGGAAGCTGAAGAGCTAACATGAAATATTGGCTTGATTTAAACCAGAAATGATTTGTTTTCTGGCAGGAGAGAAAGGGGACAAACAGGGACTAACACGTGTCTGCTTAATAGGTGGAACATGCAAATGTCACCCTGTGTAAATTGGCTCTGAGCTTAAAAGAAACACAAACTGTTTGCAGACTAAGCCCACCCAAGCAAAACAGACAGCCCAGGCAAGTTGGGATCTGTTTTGGTCAGATGTTAACTGGATTGGTACAGTGTGCAGCATAATCTCTTGTACAAATGTGGATGTCCTGCCTGTAATCAAAAGTGCCCTATACAGAAAGACACAGTCTGTGACCCTCTCAGAAGATCTTGGTCGTTACATTTAATCAAACTACAAGTTTTTCTCAAGCATTGCATTTCTGATGTGAACTTTAACAGCACTAATTTTCTGGCTGTGTAGCAAAGTCTGCAGGAAAGTAATTAAAATCTGGTTTATTAGATAGGATTTCTAGGTCATTTTATTCAGATCTCAAGTTATGAAGAAGCCTTGTAATATGGCCCAGAAAAAAGATATTATCCTTCTGAATGGACCTGCTATGGTTATTTCCATTCCCTGTGTGACTTAATTACAGCCAAATCACAGACAAGGTTCACTTAAGGTCCTGCTGAGGCTGTGTGTGACATGTATCAAAACACAATGCATTCTCATCCTGAACCTCAGCACAAGAGGCTGGCAAAAGGAAACTCACCAATAGTTTGTGTGCCTGGTTTTTGTTTGGCTTGGTGTTTTGTTTTCAGTGTGACTGTAAGGATTCCTTTAAGAACATGTTAAGGTAAAATGAGGAATAGTAAATACAAGCTGCCATGCTTTTGTAAAGCCTCAAACAGAGCCTGTGAACAAGGATGGAGTTTGTCAGGATGAGGTACAACTTCAATGGGCCTGCACACGTTATGTGGTTTGGATAACTGTGGGCTGGAAGGAATTTGTAGATGTTGCTGGTGGTAACTTTACATGATGCAATGTTCACAAACTTTGTTACTATTTAAAACTGCTTTCTAAAGGAGCTAGCTCCATTTGTTAGATGTGGTACATGCAGCCCACCCTTGAAGCTGAGAATCCACTGACAGTGTGACTGGGTGATGGCTTGTGAAGCAACAGCAGCAGAGAAATGCATGGGTGAAGGAGGTTTCGTGCAGGTCCTTGTAGTTGCAGTGTGCTTGTTGCCTACTCTCTAGTGGCAGAGGTCAGGAGTTGGCATTGTAGGAGCTGCTTCTTGCTGAGAATGCCACTAGCACTTGCTTCAGCATGGCCTGAGCCACTTCTGCATGAACTGATGCAGCAACATGATGAAGATCTGGGGTTTATTTTAGTCAGTGAAAACGATGTGTGGTGGGTTGAAATTTCCCCCCTGCAACATTAACTTTGCCAGACCAGCTCAGCTGGAAGCAAATGCCAGCTGTATTTACAGGCAAAACTACAATCTACAACAGAATGCAATGAATATGGGCAAAATATTCAGTGTTTACAATATTTACAGGCATTTACAGTTGATAAACAGCTTCTGCTGTGAAAATGTGATCTGTATTTAAGGCTGTGCAGAAATGAATTGAACTCTCACAGCATTAGTAGTGCACACAACACCACAGCAGTGTTGGAAAGCCAGGGCTAAGAGGGTTGTTGGAAAGCCAGGGCTAAAGCATTCCCTGAATTTTGTGTGTAAGATCCTGCTGAGGAAAATTCTTCATCTGCAGTTCCTGCTTCTGAATTTTGGCCAGTTGATTGTTTCCCTCATGGCTGAGGAGAGGTGGTGCAGTTTTGGGGCTTCTCTTCAGAGGCTGACAGAGGCATCTCTAAGGCTGGAAGGAGCTGATCATCACTTGATAAGAAATAAATGTGTGAAGAAAGCTTTCACTCAGCAGTGCAGTCAGGCTGATTGGGAAGCCAGGGTAGCTGGCATGACACAGCATTGTGTTGTCCCTCCTCACAAGACTCAGATGAGTAATGACACATGCTGACAGCAAATAGCTTGTTCAGTGCCTTCCCATACAAATGTAACAGGGTTTGTGTACAGGTTGGTTAACTGCAAGCCTAGCTGAGTGAATTAAAATCTACAACACTGCTTGCAGAATGTTAACAACATATACCAAAAGTAGTGCCCTGGTGAGACCTCATCTTGAGTACTGCATTTAGTTTTGGGCTCCCCGGTTCAAGGGGGACAGGGATCTGCTGGCGAGGGTCCGGCAGAGGGCCGTGAGGATGGTTAGGGGACTGGAGCACTGCCTTATGAGGAGAGGCTGAGGGACCTTGGGACTCTTTAGTCTGGAAAAGAGAAGACTTAGAGGGGATTTGATAAATGTTTATAAATATCTGAGGCCTGGGTGTCAGGAGAGAGGGGACAGCCTCCTCTCACTTGCTTCCTGTGATAGGACAAGGAACAATGGATGTAAGCTGCAGCACAGGAGGTTCCACCTAAACACAAGGGGGAACTTTACTGGAAGGGTCACAGAGCACTGGAAGAGGCTCCCCAGAGAGGTTGTGGAGTTTGCTTCTCAGGAGACTTTCAAGGCCCATCTGGATGCATTCCTCTGTGACCTGAGCTAGATTGTATGGTCCTGCTCTGGCAGGGGGGTTGGACTCAGTGATCTCTTTGGGTCCCTTCCAACCCCTGACATCCTGTGATCCGGTGAATGACAGCTCCAGTGTTTAGCTTATAAAGGCATTGAAAGGTACTTCTGGATATCTCTTGTGATGCCACAGTTTAATTCTCACAGGTGCCCTCTGCTATGCTGAACTAGGAACATGCATCAAGAAATCTGGTGGTCACTACACCTATATCCTGGAGGCCTTTGGCCCATTACCTGCCTTTGTGAGAGTCTGGGTTGAATTACTCATCATTCGGTAAGTGGATCTTGGCTTCTCTGTGTTTCCTTTCTGATGGCATTACACATTCCAGTCATTGAGGACAAATCTCCAATACATGAGGGGCAAAAAAAGCCCCCAAAACTGTATCTTGATCAATGAGCTGTGTTCTTTTAGCATGGTTGCTTCAGAGAACTTAAAATGCTATTTTGCTCATCAGCACAGCAGCATTCAAGAAGACATATGGGCATGTATGGGGGGAAAAAAGTGCTTCTCAGGAAACTGACCCATAAATCCAGCTATTTGCATTCATTTTGTTACCTTACTGTTCTCCATTAATGTCACTAATAATGCTAACACCTGTGCCTATAGTGGAAGAGGAAAGTCACCTTTATATTTCCTCAGTCTTGACATTCAGTTGGAGTGCTTGCTGTTACCTGTGGATACAGGAATAACTCCTGGTGAAACTATTGCCCAGTCATTTCTAGAGATCATGGAATCATACAATTGTTAGGGTTGTAAGGGGCCTCAAGGGTCATCTAGTTCCAGCACCCCCTGCCATGGCCAGGGACACCTCACACTACATCAGGTTGCTCACAGCCACATCCAGCCTGGTCCTAAAAACCTCCAGGGATGAGGCTTCCACCACCTCCCTGGGCAACCTGTTCCAGTGTCTCACCAGCCTCACGGGGAAGAATTTCTTCCTAACATCTAATCTGAATCTACCCATTTCTGGTTTGTTTTTTTCCCATGAGGGCATCATATACTCTTTATATGTCATTTCAGGTCCCCATTTTTTGTTTTATATAGGATGTTGGAAAACTTAACTCTTGATTACTATGAAAAGCATTAACTGGCCCCATAAAATAAACATTACGTACTTAGATATCAACAAATGTCTAAAGTGCTGGTTTGGTGTGTGAGCCTGTGGTTCTTGCAGGAGAATTACCATATGCTGAATCCTCAAATCATGCCAAAGAAATAATCACAAAACTCTGAGTTTTTAATTTCTTGGTATCTACAACGTTGCTGAGGCTGGAGAGCTTGTTAGGTGTAGGACAGGGCAACCCACTCCTGCAGGGTGACTTGGGGAATGCTGCATTCCTGCCTCAGGCTAGCTAGCACTCCTTTCTCCTCTCTTCCACAATCAGCAAATTAGTCACAAGCCTCATTTCCAATCAGAACCACGTTTACATAATGTTGACAAGTTCTAGCACAGACCATTGAGTGTGAAAGCACTGACAGTGCTGAGTCATAATGAACCCATAAACCCTTATCTTGTTTCCGGAGGAAATCATTGTGTACCTCCTCCCCACCTTTGAATTGAGTGCAGCATTTCTGTCAGACGTGATGAAAGGGCTGATGTCTTAACTGTGAGCTTTTTGCCAGAGAAAGGGAAACCAGGCAGAGGAAACAGACTTAGATATCTTCAGTGTGAGGAGCACCACGTTGTGAACACAGCTAAATTGTTGCACATCACAGAACCGTCAAGGCAGCAGCGTTAGAGATCCCCCTCTTAAACTGCACCTTCCTAGGCAAGGGGGCTCTTAGTGACCTAGACTTTTCATGGGTGTTTACCCACAGTAAACCAGGCTTTGTACATTCCTCTCCTTGCAAAATTGTTGTGTTTTTACATATGACACTGCTCCAGGAGCATCAAGCACTCTTAGTCATCAGCACCTGCCCCACACCCAGAAAATAATCACCTAGCATGGGAAGGAGCATCAGTGGATTCTTTAATCATCAGATGTGAGAGGCAGCAAGGGAGGTGTGCTTGTTATAACTTGTGGTGATCAGAGCAGCACTGCCAAAACTCTGCCTAGAGTTTTATATGTGACTCCTGAACTGGTAAACTAATTGGTTGCTGCTATCAAAGAATTTGAGACCTAGCATGTATCTAGCTGTTTTTTTCCTGGGTTATTTTCTTTTTCCAGTGGATGAAGTTGCACAAGCGTTTCTCATCCAAGCTGGTTTTATTTCTGAAGGACTGAAGGGTCATCACACCCACAGGCTGGGGGAGCAGCAGCAGTCAGATGAACATTTCCTACTCTTGTACATCTTTTCAGCCCTCGTTTTACAGCCTAAGACACACTTAAGCTCTGCCCACATCCTGATTAAACTGTGCCAGCATCACCTGCTGTTTAGCTGTGCCTTACACTGAGCTGCTCCTCATCCCATACGAGTAGGAACTTGTTTTCCCCCCAGAAGTCACGTTGTGGGTATGTTGCATACCATGACTGAAACATAAACACAGTTTGCAAAGAGCTGGAGATGTCTCTGTCAGTGCATTGTCTGGGCAGCTTTGCTGTGGGGTTGCTAAACACGGGCTGGGTGAGAGTGTGCTGCCAAGTGACTCACACACCTGTGGTATGTGCTGGGGCACAGGTAGCTACTCCTCTCCCAGTGGAATTTTGTGCTCCCTGTCCTGTGAAAGCTGCCAATGCTCTTTGTGTCTGTGCCTGAACGTACAGCTGTTAGGGGGCTGCCAGCCTGTCTTTTGGGTTGCAGTTAAAAGGGAAATGCCACAGTCCTTCAACTTCCACCTCCACTGATTAGCTACACTGCCAACAACATCTTTCCCCAAACGTGGGAATACAAGAGGCACAGCTATTTATTAGAGCTACCGTTTAGGAGCTATGTTTCAGCACCCACTGCCTGTTTCAAAACGTCGAAATGAGAGGGAAAAATCCAAGTTCTGGAAAAGAGGTGGCTAAAAAAACAGACAAACCAAACAAAAAAACCCTTGGGAAAGCTCCAAAGATCTGATCTTTGACCTGATCTAAGACATTTCAAACTCCAAATAGAATAGAATTAACCAGGTTGGAAAAGACCTTTGAGATCAACTGTCCAACTACCACCCAACACTATCTAATCAACTAAACCATGGCACCAAGCACCCCATCCAGTCTCTTCCTAAGCACCTCCAGTGATGGTGACTCCACCACCTCCCTGGGCAGCACATTCCAGTGGGCAAACTCTCTCTATGAAGAACTTCTTCCTAACATCCAGCCTAAACCTCTCCTGGTGCAGCTTGAGACTGTGTCTTCTTGTTCTGGTGCTGGTTGCCTGGGAGAAGAGACCAATCCCCATCTGGCTACAACCTCCCTTCAGGTAGTTGTAGAGAGCAATAAGGTCTCCCCTGAGCCTCCTCTTCTCCAGGCTAAGCAACCCCAGCTCCCTCAGCCTCTCCTCATAGGGCTTGTGCTCCAAACCCCTCCCCAGCTTTGTTGCCCTTCTCTGGACACCTTCCAGCATCTCAACATCTTTCCTAAACAGAGGGCCCCAGAACTGGACAGAGGACTCAAGGTGTGGCCTAACCAGTGCTGAGTCCAGGGTCACAATGACTTCCTTGCTCCTGCTGGCCACACTGCTCCTGATCCTTCTTCACCACCTGGGCACACTGCTAGCTCATGTTCAGTCTATTATCAACCAGTCCCCCCAGGTCCCTCTCTGCCTGGCCGCTTTCCAGCCACTCTGACCCCAGCCTGTGAAGTGTCTTCTCAAAGCAAACATGAACAGACCATTGGACCTCTTAAGGCGCAGACAGTGTCTGACCTGAGGTGCAGTTTAATTTGCTGTTGATATGTGTCAGTGCCAAGGCTTCTGGCAAACATGTAACATGCTTCAGAAAGGCTATGTGAATATTGGGAGCATTTCAGATTCATAAATGCAATGACTGCATGCCCACCTGTCTTCACATTTCTCTGTTTCATGCTAGGTGCTGTCTGTACTTCCAGGATTGCTGCGTTTGCTAGCAGTGCTGGGAAGCTCTTAGTCAATAAAAACAACAAGTTCTATTTGCATTTTAGGCAATCCCATTTTCATTCTTCATTTTTGTTTGTTTTGGTTTTGTCTGTTTGCTTGTTGGGTGGTTTTGGTTTGTTTTGGTTGGCTGGGTTCTGTCTGGGTTTTTTTGGTTGGTTGTGGGTTTTTAGTTTGGTTTTGGTTGGGGTACTTGGTAAAGAGGAATTCTTAGCTTATATGAAATGAATTTGCTTGTGTCTCTGAGGGGTAAGATAACCCTGGCCGTTCAAATTCAATCCTCAGCAGCTTTTATTCAGAGTTCTGGCCATGTTCACTTCAAGTGAGTGAATGGAGAGTTCTGTTGATACTTTTCCTTTCTGGTTATGACTGCCTCACAATGTGGAAGTTGCAAGAGTGACCCTGGTAAGATCTACCTGGCCATTCAAATTCAATCCTCAGCAGCTTTTATTCAGAGTTTTGCCCATTCTGGCCATGTTCACTCCAAGGGAGTGAATGAAGAGTTCTGTTGATACCTTTCCTTTCTGGTTATGACTGCCTCACAATTGAACTGTCACTGAACTGTTGCTGTCAGGAGCAGAATCACTAAGGAAAGCTGAAATGCTCATGGTTTTCTGCTCATGGTTTTCTGCTCCACCCAGGAACCATGGTGCACAGCAGCAGAGCTACAAGCAGGCACTAAAATTAAGCACAGTTCTCAGCTCCCTGATAGAAAGCTTACAGCATGACCCCACAAAAACATTATTTATGTGCTACTGCTGATTAATTTTGTGACTTTGTTGTTGTTTCCCTTCTAGCCCTGCTGCCACAGCAGTGATCTCCCTGGCATTTGGACGTTACATTTTGGAGCCTTTCTTTATGCAGTGTGAGATCCCAGAACTTGCAGTTAAACTTATTACAGCTGTTGGCATCAGTAAGTACCCAATTATAGGTTGCAGAGAAGGATAAAAATGATATTATTTGGGGGGGGGGGGACGGGGGACCCAACCCAAACCCAATGTAATTGCATCTTGAACAGGTAGTTGCTTGATGGTGAATTGTTACAAAATGATTGTGCCTCCAAAGCCAAGGGCATCAGAATGACTTTTTGCCTGGGTTTTTGTGTGTTTGAGAACATACAGAGCAGTAAAAAGAATGGCAGACTTTATTAATGGCAGAGAAAAATCTATTGCCAAGGCTGATTCTGTTGCCACTTGAATTAATGGCAGGACTCTCATTACTTTTGTGGAAGCAATTTCAGTCCCTAAGAGATGGTGAGCCAGTGCCAGAGATATGGAAGAATGATTACCTGATTTTTAAATGCTTTGCTCTACCTCTCTTTTAGGAGGCAATTGAGTGCCAAGTATGATGCCATGATGAAATGTAGTTCTCTTGAGTGGAGCACAGGCAACATGAGATCATCTTCCTTAGTCCCACTCAGTCCTTCATGGCAATAAAACCTACTGAGGTATTTGCAGTTTAGAAAGCAGGAACCCAACTGGTCACTCTGGGAGCAGGGTGTGCAGCTTGGGGAAAATGCCTGGCCGCTACCAGCAGTTTCTCCTACTCTCCCTAACTTCACATTTAGGGCTACAGGGAACTGATAATTGCTAGTGGAAGGAGGCTACCGTGAGAGCAGGAGCCTCACAGTGTGCCTAGCCTGGTGTGGAGGCTGTGTGTCCAGGTCTGGAACCCTCAATACAGGAAGGACATGGACCTGATGGACCGGGTCCAGAGGAGTGCCACAAAAATGATCAGGGAATCGGAGCAGCTCTGCTATGAGGAAGGGATGAGGGAGCCCTAATAATGACCTTCCAGTATCTGAAGGGGCCCCAAAAAAAGGATGGAGAGAGACTGTTTAAAAGGACTGCAGTGATAGGATGAGGGGCAGTGGTTTCGGACTAGGGAAGAGAAGATTTAGATTAGATGTGAGGAACAAGTTCTTTACCACGAGGGTAGTGGATCACAGGAATGGGTTGCCACGGGAGGTATCTGAGGCTCCACCCCTGGAGATATTCAAGGTGAAGCTCAACAGGGCTCTGGGCAACCTGAATAAAATCCCAGCTTCACAGAATGATAAGGGTTAGAAGGGACCTCCAGAGATCATCCAACTCCCTTACCAAGGCAGGATTACCTCGGGCAAGTCACACAGGAATGCATCCAGACAGGGCTTGAAAGTTTAGGAAGGCAAAAATCATGGCTCTGAAGCCATGTGCCTGCAGGCACTAGAGGTTGTTTCCAGTTCTGTCTGGTCACTGATGATGACGATGCTCCACATTCACATTCAGCTGTGCTGGGAGGAGAGGGAAGAGCAGACCTGAGTAATTAGTAACAGATTGTGCTTTCAGTTCGGTCAGTGCATCTATCAGAAACAAAAAGGACTGGGAAAAAGGAATTAAGACGGTGCAAAATGATCAAAGGCACACAGAGAGCCCTTTGGGTTTGCACAATAATGGGTTAGATGTTTGGGGTTGGTTGTTTTTTTTGCTTTCTTTGGGGTAGGAAGTTCAATTGACATTGAAATTTCCAGTCTCCAGGTTACTGTGGCCTCCTTTTTTTCCCTGTAGGAGCTCCCTTGATGAGAGTTTCCTTCTGCCAGGAGTGGTAAAAAAAAATACCAGCATGTGACCACGTTTCCTTCTGACTCAATTATGCACAAACTCTAGGTTTCATAGGAATAATTGAATTAAGGGCTTGCATTTTGAGGTTAACGACTTTTTATAGCTACATCTGTCTGAAATGTTTCAGTGCAAGGTAGGGGTGAAACAGATGTTCAGTAACTTCAAGGTCACCGAGACAGAAGGAATGTTAAGTGAGGACTCCATCAAAGGCGTTTTGTTAAGCACATCTGACTGGAGCTCAAAAAGTGAACCATGTGAAATGGTTTTTTATTGCTGTTCCTGCAATTGAGAATCTGCATGATAAACTGGGGCTTCACAAAGTAATTAAACAAAGAAAGTAACATTGTGGGGCGGGTGGAGCTACACTGAAATAATTACAGCCTCAAGGGAGAGAGGAGTTCACAGCAGACTGCTCCTATGGTGAGCACAGGTCTGGACAGAGCAGGTAGGATGAGCTGTTATTTCACCAGAAGAAGGGATTCTTGTAGAAAGCTTGCCGTGGTGAATGGGATGGTGCTGAGCAAAACAGTGACATGTCAGCTTGAGGCTTTATCTTTGGTCTTTGCAGTACACTCTCCAGTGAAGTTTCATTGGTGGCAGTTTTTGATTATATATTTTGCTTAAGCTCCAGGATCCCTGAGTGTCTGACTGTAATGACTTGAATTACAGAAATGACTCTATTGGAAAAGACCTTTAAGATCATAGTATCATAGTATCATTCAGGGTTGGAAGGGACCACAAGGATCATCTAGTTCCAACCCCCCTGCCATGGGCAGGGACGCCTCACACTAGAGCAGGCTGGCCAGAGCCTCATCCAGCCTGGGCTTAAACACCTCCAGGGATGGGGCCTCAACCACCTCCCTGGACAACCCATTCCAGGGCTTCACCACTCTCATGGTGAAGAACCTCCTCCTCACATCCAGCCTGAATCTCCCCATCTCCAGCTTCATTCCATTCCCCCTAGTCCTATCACTCCCTGAGATCCTGAGAAGTCCTTCCCCAGCCTTCCTGTAGGCCCCCTTCAGATACTGGAAGGCCACAATTAGGTCACCTCGGAGCCTTCTCTTCTCCAGACTGAACAGCCCCAACTCCTTCAGTCTGTCCTCATAGGAGAGGTGCTCCAGCCCTCTGATCATCCTTGTGGCCCTTCTCTGGACGCGCTCCAGCACCTCCACGTCCCTCTTGTAATAGGGGCTCCAGAACTGGACACAGTACTCCAGGTGGGGTCTCCCCAGGGCTGAGTAGAGGGGGAGGATCACCTCCCTCGACCTGCTGGCCACACTTCTCCTGATGCAGCCCAGGATCTGATTGGCTTTGCGGGCTGAAAAGATCATTGAGTCAAACCATTATCTATGCCCTTTAGCAACACATCTCTGTGTCTTTTGAACACCTCCAGGGATGGGGATTCAACCACCTCCCTGGGCAGCCTATTCCAGTGTTTAATAACTATTTCACTGAAGAATTTTCTTCTAATATCCAATCTAAACCTCCCTTGGTGGAACTTGAGGCCACTTCCTCTCCTCCTTGCATGGTAAGAATTAGCTGTTGCGGTGGTAATTGTTCTGAATGTTTTGTACGGTGTATGTAGGCAGTGGTAGGTAAGATGGAAGTGTGTTGAGCTGAACAGACTCACTGGAGCCCTGATGATTTTATAATCCAATTTAATGGTGTCAGAGGTAGTGTTTGCTTCCAGTCAAAATTTTAAGTGAATAGAAAGACTTGTGTCTCACCCACTCTTGCTCCTTCCTCCCTCTTGTGCCTGTTAACAGGGTGCTCACTGGGTCTCTCACTAGGGAAAGTGTTGGGAAGCACCATTAAAGTCTGTCCTTGACTGAGACTTTGTCCTGTAGTTTCACCTCGTTCTTTCTGATCATACTAGAAAGGGTAGGAAGAGACTTAGAAAGCTCTTTAGGTCATCCCCTGCCCTAAAACACCATCAGTGTATCTAAACGATTTCTGGCAGATGTTTGTCTCAATTGGTCTTAACACCTCCAGTGAGGGAGTTTCCAAGGCCTCACCTAATACTGTAGCCTTTTGGTTTTTTTCCCATCCTTGTCACAAGATGGCTTTCCTAATTTAGTTTTCTTTCCACCTAAACCTCCTTTTCTTCAATTTCAGCCTATTAACAACAGGTTACCTGGCATGGATGCAGCCAGGGTTGTAATGGGGAATTGAAAACGCTCTTGCTTCCTCTACCAGTTGCTAACAAATGCTTCTCCTAGAGGGGCTGCAGCCCATTCTACTCCCCACCATTCCACCTCATTGCTTCTGCAGTGAAAAAGAAGCAACAGTGCTGCAGAGATGAGAGCTAAAGTGGAACTACTGAAGGTGGTGCCCTTTAACAAAACCCCCCTAATTCTTGGTTTAGTGTCTATAGGAAGAAAGCATGTGCTGGGCACAAAATTCCCTTCCAAATCACAACTGCTCTGAGGGATTCTAAGCAATCTGCCAAAGCAAACTTTCTGTTCCCCAGGATGGAATTTGAAATAAAAATCACCCCCCAAAAAGTCCAAATCACAATATGGCTCTTAACGGCAACTCTGTCCCTGAAACCCAAGGTCAACAGATCCATCAGTGCTTTGCTGGCCAATACTCAAGCCCAAAGGTTTATTGTCATGTTTGGTGTGTGCCTGTAGTAAGTTCCTTTTCATTTCCCCCCCTCCCCATCATAGCAGATGTTACAGATGTTGCTCCTTACCACTGACTCTGAGAAGCAGCTTAAATTAAGACCTCTCTTGGCTTGCAGAGGTAGCAAAAAGCTGCTCTGATGGGTGCTTTTGTGCCTTCGTTTTAATTGACTCATTAGGATCTGCAAATTGAGGGTATTTCTTGCTTTGTGTGAATGCCTTGACCCTAAAAGCCTGACAAGTTAAGGGAGGGCAGTTTCCTTGGTTTCCTGCTGTGGCACTGGTACATATATTCTTGAAAAGTAGGCCAGGATGTAATGCTTGCTGCTGCTTCTCCCATTACATTTCCTTATCCATCTCTAGCTGTGGCTGTGTGAAGGAAGGAAAGCCTGACAAGCACTGTGATCGATGTTACCATTGTGCTGGATTGTTCTCGAACCCCATTTTGGTCTCACTCCATCCTCCCCTCAGTTAGGATTCATCTCACGGTTAGTTTAAGGGATTTGTCTGGGCTCCCCACAGGATTAGTGGAGAAAAAGAGGAAGAGACACTTCCGGGAGGCAACTCATCTCATGAGTTAGGTATCTAAAAGAGGTGTTTTAGGAGGTAAGTGTCACTTCCCTGAAGATGCAGCCAGGCTAGGTGCTTGGCTTTTAGTTAGCAAAGTCAGAGATGAGTCCTCCTTTCACTGTTCTTTTCTTTGGGGCATTGCTGCTTCCTTACCAGCTTTGTTGTTATCCTCTATCAATGCGTCTGAAAGCAGTTTCTTGAAGTATCTCCATTCATAGAAGAGAGTTACTGAATAATGACCATAACTTCAAGACATAATTTCCCTCTCAAACCCTGGCACAGGTGTCATATTCTTTTATTGCTCTTTAGTAGCTATCTTCATGGCTCCTCTGCTGCCTTTCACTCTCCAGTTAGAATAGAATAGAATTAACCAGGTTGGAAAAGACCTTTGAGATCATCGAGTCCAACCTATTATCCAACACCATCTAATCAACTAAACCATGGCACCAAGCACCCCATCCAGTCTCTTCCTAAACACCTCCAGTGATGGTGACTCCACCACCTCCCTGGGCAACCCATTTCAATGGCCAATCACTCCTTCTGTGAAGAACTTCTTCCTAGCACCCAGCCTAAACCTCCCCGGTGCAGCTTGAGACTGTGTCCTCTTGTTCTGGTGCTGGTTGCCTGGGAGAAGAGACCAACCCCCACCTGGCTACAACCTCCCTTCAGGTAGTTGTAAGCAGTAATAAAGTCTCCCCTGAAATGTTTGGCTGGCTTGAACTCACAGTTTGGGGATGGAGAAGATTTTGACACAGCCTGCTCACAAGCAGGTTGTCCTCATGAAAATAACCTTCCTGCTTCCCTCCCCCCCCCCCCCCCCCCCCCCCCCCGATCTGCCTGGCCAGCAAGGAAGGTGATGAGTTTCCCTGTGAGCTGATGTTACTGTTTGGACTAGTTTGCCATTCAGTGACATTCTCATACATATATCAGGAAGGTGAAACCAATCATTAGAACACCTGGAAGAGAGTTGTCTGCAGGGGGGATGCTCATGTTACCTGTCCTGACCTGTGTAAAGTAGCAGACAGATTGCTGCAGTCAGCTTGAACTCTGAATAAGCTGGATGTCAAATTCCAGATACTTTCTTAGACATAAAAATTCCTCCTTGACATTTTCTTGTGGCCTGGTCTGTGCCTGGGTTTCAGCCTCTGGAAAAAAAACAAACCCAGAGAACAATATCTTGAAATTTCTTGGAAGTTTGGAATAATCCAGTGCCATAAACAAGCCCTGGGCTTTCTTCATAACTCAGTGCTGTTGGTCAAATGAATATTTTAACTCTGTTGCTTAAATGACAGTTCTTAACTTGCCTGGTAATCAAGCCCCAGTAAAAGAGGGGGGGGGCTCAATTAGTGCTAATATTCAGCAGCAACTTAAAGAGGTCTTTAAACATTTAAATGAGTAATACTATGCCAGGGTGGTATTGGCATAGTAGAGGAAAGAATCAGGCCCCTGGGATTTTCTGCCAAGCATGGGTATCCATAGAGGTAATACAGCAAAAATAAGTATGTGGATCTCAAGTATCTGAAGGGGGCCTACAAGAAGGCTGGGGAGGGACTTCTCAGGATATCAGGTAGTGACAGGACTAGGGGCAATGGAATGAAGCTGGAGGTGGGGACATTCAGGCTGGATGTGAGGAAGAAATTCTTCACCATGAGAGTGGTGAAGCCCTGGCATGGGCTGTCCAGGGAGGTGGTTGAGGCCCCATCCCTGGAGGTGTTTAAGAGCAGGCTGGATGAGGCTCTGTCCAGCCTGCTCTAGTGTGGGGTGTCCCTGCCCATGGCAGGGGGGTTGGAATTAGATGATCCTTGTGGTCCCTTCCAACTGTGACCAATATTATGATACTATACTAAGTGGCGCTTTGCAGAAGTCCAAGTGATTCCTTTGGCAGTAATCCCTCAGCTCTGAAACACAGAACATCTCTAGATCTTGAAGGCTTTTTATAACTTTTTTTGGTGAAAAATTAACATAAAGTGAGGCTGTGAGTTTCTCCTTTGTTAAACTGATCACTTGAGAGTGGGGCTCTCTCTTTTCTCCTTTAAACTGATTACTTGAGAGTGGGGCTCTCTCTTTTCTCCTTTAAACTAATTACTTGAGAGTGGGGCTCTCTCTTTTCTCCGTTGTTAAACTGATCACTTGAGCGTGGGGCACCCTCTTTTCTCCTTTGTTAAACTGATCACTTGAGAGTTTGGCTTTCTCTTTTCTCCTTTGTTAAACTGATCACTTGAGAGTGGGGCTCTCTCTTTTCTCCTTTAAACTGATCACTTGAGAGTGGGGCTCTCTCTTTTCCCCTTTGCTAAACTGATCACTTGAGAGTGGGGCTCTCTCTTTTCTCCTTTGAACTGATCACTTGAGAGTGGGGCTCTCTCTTTTCTCCTTTAAACTGATCACTTGAGAGTGGGGCTCTCTCTTTTCTCCTTTAAACTGATCACTTGAGAGTGGGGCTCTCTTTTCTCCTTTGTTAAACCGATCACTTGAGAGTGGGGCTCTCTCTTTTCTCCTTTAAACTGATCACTTGAGAGTGGGGCTCTCTTTTCTCCTTTGTTAAACTGATCACTTGAGAGTGGGGCTCTCTCTTTTCTCCTTTAAACTGATCACTTGAGAGTGGGGCTCTCTTTTCTCCTTTGTTAAACTGATCACTTGAGAGTGGGGCTCTCTCTTTTCTCCTTTAAACTGATCACTTGAGAGTGGGGCTCTCTTTTCTCCTTTGTTAAACTGATCACTTGAGAGTGGGGCTCTCTCTTTTCTCCTTTAAACTGATCACTTGAGAGTGGGGCTCTCTCTTTTCTCCTTTGTTAAACTGATCACTTGAGAGTGGGGCTCCCTCTTTTCTCCTTTATTAAACTGATCACTTGAGAGTTTGGCTTTCTCTTTTCTCCTTTGTTAAACTGATCACTTGAGAGTGGGGCTCTCTCTTTTCTCCTTTAAACTGATTACTTGAGAGTGAGGCTCTCTCTTTTCTCCTTTGTTAAACTGATCACTTGAGAGTGGGGCTCTCTCTTTTCTCCTTTGTTAAACTGATCACTTGAGAGTGGGGCTCTCTTTTCTCCTTTAAACTGATCACTTGAGAGTGGGGCTTTCTCTTTTCTCCTTTGTTAAACTGATCACTTGAGAGTGGGGCTCTTTCTTTTTTGTCCTTTGCTAAACTGATCACTTGAGAGTGGGGCTCTCTCTTTTCTCCTTTAAACTGATCACTTGAGAGTGGGGCTCTCTCTTTTCTCCTTTGTTAAACTGATCACTTGAGAGTGGGGCTCTCTCTTTTCTCCTTTAAACTGATCACTTGAGAGTGGGGCTCCCTCTTTTCTTCTTTGTTAAACTGATCACTTGAGAGTGAGGCTCCCTCTTTTCTCCATTGTTAAACCAATCACTTGAGAGTGGGGCTCTCTCTTTTCTCCTTTAAACTGATCACTTGAGAGTGGGGCTCTCTCTTTTCCAAATAAAAGTTCCAGAAGATACTTTAAAACCCAATTATTTATTTCTTCTTCCCTCTTCTTTTTTTTTTTTTCTTTTCTCCTGGAATTCTTATTTTGTCAGAAATACCTAGAAATTACATGGAAATCCAGCTTACTTAGAATCCTCCCCCCTTTTTTTTTTTCCATGAAACAAAGCCCACTTTTGGTTTAAACAGAGAAGAATCTTTTTATGATATATTTTTTGGCCTTGGCAGCGAACGGAATCTGTGCATAGAACTTGGGATAAATCAGTGGGTTCTGCTGCCAGCAAGCTTGCAGCATGCCAGATTCACAATGCTATCTCATACAAACTAGCTTCCAGACCCTGGCAGGAGATTGCAATTCAGTGATTTGGGGTTTTTTTATGTGTCCCAAGATGTGTGATGTGGCTGATGGTAGAGACAACCTGGAGCCCTTCAGAGAATTTGAAGTACTGGAGGACAGGGATGAGCAGATAATGAATTAGCAGGAAACAGGAGCTAGCAGATTGGTTTGCCTACCTTTGCCTTTCCCTTCAGCAGAGGGTGAAAAGGGACTTTTCATCCAGTGAACTGATTCACGTTTTCCATTCTTTCCATTTTTGTGGTTGGTTTGGGGCGTTTGTTTTGGTTTATTTTGTTTGAGGTTTTATTTTGTTTGTTTGTTTTCTTTCCTTCTTGGTTGTTGCTTGTTTCTTTTGCTTGTGGCTGCTTGATTTGCTTTCTGGGTTTCTCTGTGTTTGTGTTGTTGCATCAAGAATAGTGTGGCCAGCAGGAGCAGGGAAGTCATTGTGCCCCTGGACTCTGCACTGGTTAGGCCACACCTTGAGTCCTGTGTCCAGTTCTGGGCCCCTCAGTATAAAAAGGACATTGAGACACTTGAACGTGTCCAGAGAAGAGCAACAAGGCTGGGGAGAGGCCTTGAGCACAGCCCTATGAGGAGAGGCTGAGGGAGCTGGGGCTGCTTAGCCTGGAGAAGAGGAGGATCAGGGGAGACCTTCTTGCTGTCTACAACTACCTGAAGGGTGGTTGTAGCCAGAAGGGGGTTGGTCTCTTCTCCCAGGCAACCAGCACCAGAACAAGAGGACACAGTCTCAAGCTGTGCCAGGGGAAGTTTAGGCTGGAGGTGAGGAGAAAGTTCTTCACTGAGAAAGTTGTTAGCCATCAGAATGTGCTGCCCATGGAGGTGGTGGAGTCAGCATCCCTGGATGTGTTCAAGAGGGAATTGGACGTGGCACTTGGTTTAGTCATGAGGTGTTGGGTGACAGGTTGGACTCGATGATCTTTGAGGTCTCCTCCAAGCTTGGTGATTCTGTGAAACCCTTCCTGAAGCAGAATGAGATGTGAGCTGAGTAGAAAGGACATTAAAAAAAAAAACCTTCTTGCTAATCTCTGTGTGTGTTGGTGAGGCACAGATCTGGGCTTTATTTTCAAGAAGTGAAAGGTCTTTTTTTTCCTTCCCAAATTCCCAGCATGGAGAGGAATATTACCTGCACTCAGGTGTTTGTGTATCTCTGGTGGTACAGCCATAAGGGGGGAGAAAGACTGGGAAAGAGATGTGGGGTAAATAACAACACAGTGAGTGATAAGTTTATGGAGGGATTAAGTTGGAATGAAAGTGTTTAATGTGATTGTTAACTTGTTATTGTCAACTTGTTATTGTCTTATGGAAATGCAAAGCTCTACACAAACCAACACTGATACAGAAGTCTGGAATGGCAGGAATGGGGCAATTAATCTCTTTCATCCAAGGCAGAGTCCTCCCAGCCAGGCATCTACCAAGAGCTAACAATTCTGGTTAAACAAAGCTGTAATGTGGTGTGGAGGGAGCCAGGCAGAGAACAAAAAGGTGGATGGGCTGCACAGTGGGTCGGATTGAGGGGCTCAGCTTCAGCCTTTCATGCAGCATATGGAAGAGGAATGCGAGAAGTGAGAGCTGGAGAGGGCTGTTGGAGTCTATTTCCTTCAGTGTATTAGGAGCTATTGTATGTGTGGCCTCTCTTCTGGCAAAGAGGGTTTTTTTTTGGGGGTGGTAATTTCAGTGCTCCTTTCTGACTTTTCTTTTTCCCCTTGCAGCACTGGTGATGGTCCTGAATAGCACGAGTGTCAGCTGGAGTGCCCGCATTCAGATTTTCCTTACCTTTTGCAAGCTTGTAGCAATTCTGATAATTATAGTCCCTGGAGTTATCCAGCTAATTAAAGGTATGAAATGAAAAGTAAATGCTTTTAAAGTGCTTTTATCTTTACCCTCCCCAGTCTTTCTCCACCTGCCTTCACCAAATAGTGCTTATAGCAGCAAAATCTCTTAATTAGTCTGTGCTTGCTTAACTCAAGCCCTGTACTCTCATGTAATTGATTAGCAGTGGAACTACACTGGGATGAACTGGTATTTCTTTCAGCATGCCAATGAGTCTTTTCAGATCAGACTTGGTTTGCAAATGAGCAACATGATTGCTCTTCTCTGTGCTTTGCCTTTAACCTGAACTTTGTGAAAGGGACAGGATGGAGTTTAATGACGGATGAGCATATCCCTCCCAAATGCATGTGCCCAGTCCAGGCAGAATATGACTCCTTTGACTGGGTTAATGCCTAGTGCTGTTTGGTACAGGGTATGTGGTGGAAGACTGGGCTCAGAATTGGAGAATATATGAAAGAAATAATGTCATGGATGCCCTTCTGCCACTCTGTGAAGTTAAAGGTGCTTTACTGGCAGGGGAAACTGTAGTCAGCGGTTGCTTTCATGGGTTTCCTGCCTGAAAGCAGTGAATGCTCATGCTGCATGCATACTTTACTCCTAAGTAAAAAACCTAAAGCATACAGATACCTGAGCCCTGTCAGCACTGGGTGTGAGGGCTGACAAGCCCCAGCTCACTCTCCTTACACCACTACCAGACAATAACTACACAAAGGCCAGCAGCCTTGCGGCACAGAGGGTCAGAACAGGCAGCTCTTCATAATGAATTGGTGGCAGATACTATCTAACAAAAATTATCACAGTTGTTGGCTCTCTCCCTGGGGATGCTCTTTTAAGATGCTTCACAAAGACTCCTGTCTGAGTCAGCAGCACAGTGTTGGGCCCTGTGGTGAGCTCAGTTTCTTGGGGACAAGCAGCTCTCTGTGGTTAGCAATGGACTCTGAAATAAAAGTTTTCCTGTATAGCACTCTGCTGATTCACTACTTCTGTTTTCATGTTTTTCACTTCCTTTCTGGTAATTGCAATGCCTCATTTCATGCCCAAAATTTCTTTCTGCTCTTCTCTGCCCCATTTTTCTTAGACCTTTGGAGCTGGCCAGAACCAGGTTTGGATGGGGTTTGCTAGCCTTAAGTAGCTCAGATATGGTCCCTGATCCCCACTAAAACCTTCCTCTTCCTGCAGCTTTTCTCTTACCTAAAAGGGCTCCGCTTCAGAGGAAATTTTGATTGAGAGTTTGGTGAAAACCAAGTAAAGGGTGGAGGATTTGACCCATTGCTAATATAAGCCTGAATGAATTCTGCTTCTTCCTGCTCTTTCTGTGCAGAATCACTGCTTCCAAGGAAATCTGGGATATTGTAGGGAGGTCTTACAAACCACCAAGCTTGTGAATGAATAAGGGCATAACACAACTCCTAGATGCTTGCATTTATAGATGGGTAATTCTTACTCAGTTTAAGGGTAATACAGCAGGGAGTTATTAAAGGTGGCAGGGAGTTACTAAATGTTTCAGTGGTAGAAATGTTTAAGATGCTGGGTTTCTTGACCTTAAGGCTGCTGCTTGTGAGTGAAATGCCAGCAATGTTCCTTTTGATTAAAATGTTAAGCAAGTGAAATTTTCCACAGCAAAAATCTACCGAGCTCACTCTGCTCTTTCATGTTGATGCAAGTCACTGCAGGAGATGGCAGTGCCATGAGTGTCATCAAGCTCAGAATGCCTTGAAAAGAAACCCTGAATAGGTCAGATTCTGCCATTGCTTGACTAGGGACACCATGAAACCTTTCACAATTGCGGGCACATTACAGCTGCAAGGGTTGGGTCAGAAATTAAGGTCAAGGGCAGAACGTGAAGTCAGTGAACTGTTTGGTGATTAAATGTTCCATGGTGCGATATATTTATTTGTTTTAAGGCAGTAGATGACCAAAGAGCTTGTTTGGTTGTTTTTTTTTCACTGTTCTTTGTGTTGATGTTGCAGGAGAAACCCAGCACTTTAAAAATGCCTTTGCAGGGAATGATGCCAGCGTTATGGGATTACCACTTGCTTTCTATTCAGGAATGTATGCCTATTCAGGCTGGTAAGTATTAGTCCTGAAAAAAACAAAACCAAACCCACAAAACTAATATGTTCTAACACAGGGTTTTACTTTTTTTATGAGGAAATTAGTAGCATGTTCTGTTTTATGGTTTGGCCAAACTGCATCATGTAGTGAAAGAGTTAGATCTCACTGGTGTGGCACGTGCTCAGTGGTTACTCTGCCAGCAGCTCTGCGAAGGGTTTTCCTTCTCCACTGCACAATATATAAACACAGTAAACAATAATAACAATATTAGTAATAACAATAATAGTAATAACTATAACAGTAATAACTATAACAGTAATAACAATAGCAGTGATAACTATAACAGTGATAACTACAACAGTGATAACAATAATAGTAATGATAATAAAACAAACCAGGCTTTTATTTCTGCTCTCAAGGCAAGAAACAAGAAAGGACTCTTCTTCAGTTTTCATGAAGTGTTTTGATAAAAGGGGTAATGGAGCTTTAATTTCTGTTGAGCAAGTCAGTAGGTACATGAAAAACAAATCTATGAGCTGTTAACAAAGCTGTGTGGGGCTCAGCCTCTCCTGTGTAAAAGCGGCCTTTGTAGAATAAGAAGCCAATCACACCAACATCACATAGATGGCAACACAAGATAAAAAACTTAGATTCTTAGGCCTCTTGCACTGAAAGAATTGGACCCCACTTAACAAGAAATGCAACTGGCTTCCACAGAAGTCAAATGCTATTGACTGTGAGCAGAGATAAGAGAATCTGCCTTCAAGTATCCTGCTCAGAGCCTGCTTTCAAGTTCTTCCCTGCTCCCCCACCAAAGAACAGGAGCAGCTGGTTTGAAAAGTGCTGCCTCTCTTCAAATCTGCCTCACGATTTATTCATGCTTAGCAAGGGCTCCATGTTGCCCAGTGCCAATGTGCTTTTGCAGCAGCAGTGTTGGGGGGAGAGAAAAAGACTGCTATGCACAGAGTGGGCTTATTTTGAGATAGCTTTGTCTGCAGGTCTTCCCATTCCTTTCCATAGCCTCCCAGGCAGCCAAGTTCTTTACCTTGCACAAAAGGTGAGGGCTGAGAGATAAGGATTTTATTTATTTAATTCAGAGGGACAAAGGGCCAAGCATTGGAGTTCTTTGCCTGTCTCTAACTCCCTGGCTGCAGGAGCATTATAAACATGAACACAGAAGTACTGAAGAGAACTTTTATAGGAAATGGTGGTGTGGGAAACCCAAGGGAGTTTAAGGCCTTTATCTGTGATAGATATATAAGAAAAGAACCTGGCATTTTGAAGTCTCAGAGAAAACTGAACACATTATGCAGGGAGTCTCTTAGCTTCTTCCCTCTCTTTCACAGAACTGCCTCTGTCTCTCACACCCAAACATGTGGTGGCTTCTCCCTTTTAAAATAGCCTAATTGTATGGTTTTACATGAAGGCAATTTTCAAGGCTCTTGGTATTATTCATCACCAAGGCAGAATTTGTTTGCTGTGAAGGGTTACATCAAAAATGCTGTTAGTCTCTTGCCTTTTCTCCATTCCTTTCCATTTCCCACCTAAAATTTCAAACCCCTACAATAAAAATCCTCTCTGTTTTTCCCTTTACACCTTCTGACTGTTATTTCAAGGTCCTTATTTGCCACTTATAAATGAAATCATCAGGAAAAGACCTAATCTGGCTAGTGGTTCTTCTCAACTGCCTATTTGTCTTTGTCACCAGCTCAAATTGATTGCCTCAGAGCACAGAAGAGCAGACCATTAAGTGGAGTGTCAATACCTTTACACTATCAGTTTCATGGGCTAAATCAATCCAATGAGCTGAATGTGAAGGAGTGTTGCAAGTCTTGATGTTGTATCCTAGGATGCATGCAGAATTTTGTGCATAGTCTATGAGACTATTGACTCACAAAGAAACAGCTTTAAAGAACACAAGAGAGGTATCTCTTACATGCGTGGGTTTGTCCTGCAAAGAGCAAATGTAGACTCTTTGGTATAGAAGATGCTGGGTGAGAAGGGGCAAGTAGAGAAAAGAATTCAAGGAAGTATGTTTTTGAATGAGATTGATCACATTTTTGTCAATTTATTTCTATCTAAAAAGAAGATTAAGACCAGAAGGAATCATAGAATGTGTTGGGCTGGAAGCTTCCTTTAAAGGCCAGCTGGTCCAATTCTCCTGCAGTAAGCAGGGACACCTTCAAAGAGATCAGATTGCTCAGCATCCCATCAAGCCTTGAATGTACCCAGGGTTGGGGTCTCCATCACCTTTCTGGGCAACCTGTTCCAGTATTCAACCATCCTTATAGTAAAGAACTTCCAGGTGGGCTCCAGAACTGGACACAAGACCCCACCTGGAGTACTGTGTCCAGTTCTGGAGCCCCTATTACAAGAGGGATGTGGAGGTGCTGGAGCGTGTCCAGAGAAGGGCCACAAGGATGATCAGAGGGCTGGAGCACCTCTCCTATGAGGACAGACTGAAGGAGTTGGGGCTGTTCAGTCTGCAGAAGAGAAGGCTCCGAGGTGACCTAATTGTCGCCTTCCAGTATCTGAAGGGGGCCTACAGGAAGGCTGGGGAAGGACTACTCAGGATCTCAGGTAGTGACAGGACTAGGGGGAATGGAATGAAGCTGGAGGTGGGGAGATTCAGGCTGGATGTGAGGAGGAGGTTCTTCACCATGAGAGTGGTGAAACCCTGGAATGTGTTGTCTAGGGAGGTGGTTGAGGCCCCGTCCCTGGAGGTGTTTAAGCCCAGGCTGGATGAGGCTCTGTCCAGCCTGATCTAGTGTGGGGTGTCCCTGCCCATGGCAGGGGGGTTGGAACTAGATGATCCGTGTGGTCCCTTTCAACCCTGAATGAAACTATGAAACTATGAAAATAATGTCCAGTCTAAATCTGCCCCTCTCTAATTTAAAGCCATATAACCAAACCAAGAAATAGTTGAATGTATTAGCTGTCAGAAGCCATCTCCCCTGTGACCCATCCCAACTTCTTTTATTCTCTCTGCCCTAGGAAGCTTAGGATCAGGATCTCAGGTTGTAGTACAAGATGACCAATCTGGTTTTATGGAGTTTCATGGTGGGTCACAAAGTCACATTTTATAAACTGTGAGCCTGCACTAACTCGCTCTACTAACCCAGATCTGGCCCAGGACTTATGGTGCAGAGAAGTTCACAGACTTCCTACCAAATCAGGCGCTGTTTGTCTCTCACTGTAGCAGTGTGGGGTCAGATGTCGTTTGTCTTCCTGTATAAAAGCAGAAAGCCAGCATAAGCACTGTGTTGACTGTGGCGTGTAATTAGCCAGGATGTGACTCTGTGCCCATATCTGAGCCAGGCACATCTGTGTGATCCCAGGATGCTCAGACCGAGCTTTAATGAATGCAGAACAGAGGGTTCAGTGACCTTGAGGCTCGTGGTTGCTTTGTATGCAGGGCTGTGCCTGGTGAGCAGCAGGCATGAATTCCCACACCCAGCTGTCCCTTGCATGCTGCTGGAATGCCACCAGAGCGCTACTTGTGCTACCAGAGGTTGTGCAAGAGCACGCTGGGTTAGCAGCCTGGCTTTAGGATCACATACAGCACACCAGTGTCAGAAGCCTAGTTTTCAGGAGGATTTCTTTTTGAGGCTTCATTTATTTTTATTGTTAAGAAGTCCTTGCTGTGTACCCTGAAGAGATGTTTTGCCAGTATAACCTTCCCTCATGAAGGGTTACAGCCACAAACAGAATATGAGGTTTGAAGGGTGCATGTGCATAGGAATGGGGGCAAACCACAATTTGCCTGAGTAAGCTGGGGAAAAAGAGACAAAAATGTATCTACAACCATGTTGCATAGCTTTTACCTTTTTCTGCTGTGCTATCTTGTCTGAGAATGTCTCTTCCTGAGTGTGGGGATGAGGGAAGGTTACAATCTCAACTCTTCTTAATGCAAACACAGGTCTCCCAAGTCTATTATAATTAAGAGCAGTGCTTAGCAAAATGCATCCTCTTGATTCTTCAGGAAGGGAAACGGAGGCTCAAACTCCACCAAGTTCTTGTAACACATTTTCTGACTCTTTTCTAGGTTTTACCTCAACTTTGTCACTGAAGAAGTGGAAAACCCCGAAAAGTACGTGCCTGGTTTTATTCATTTTAAAGCAATGGGTTTGGCTTTTGAGAAATGGTTGTAGAATTTAAAATGCTACCAAACAGAAAAATAAATAGCAGAGATCTTCAGAAATTCTGCATGCTGGTCAAGTTGCTTGCTGCTTTCCAGCAGATCTGGTATCCATTTGAATTGCAACTGCTTGAAGATTTGCTATTTTTGGCCTGCCGTGACCTTGTTATGCATTCTGCTTTTATGTGCACAGAAAGCAGAAAACTAAGGAGATCTCCAGGGCTCTGATTCTCCCCCTCAAGATACAAACAGCTATCAGGGGCTTCTTTCAGTGGAAGTTGCTGGTATCCTGTCAGGGAAACCTTGCCCAAGAAACTTATCTGCTGCAATATTTGGCAGTTTTGCTGTGTTTAAATATTAATCAAATGCTTGGTTCTCCTTAAGGCGTCTCAGAGCTGCAGGATCTTGACTACACACAGCTCAGCTTCAGATCCAATTAAGCCCAACTGGGGATATTGGTAGGAGTCTGCTATGAATCAGTGACAAATACTCACAGCACCTGTCAGTAAGATAGGGAAAGAAAAGCTGTCCTGTTAGGGAGAATGGGATTTGGCACATCTATTTTGGTAAATATGTTTTGGTATGTGTAGTCAGGAAGAAAACAAAGTTAGCCTCTTTGAAAAGTTCAAGCAACAAACAAGCCTGGTCAAACCAAATTGTGAATTAATGAGCAGGAATGGAATGGAATATAATTAACCAGGTTGGAAGAGACCTTTGAGATCATCGAGTCCAACCTATCATCCAACACTGTCTAGTCAACTATAAACCAAGCACCCCATGCAGTCTCTTCCTAAACATCTCCAGTGATGGTGACTCCACCACCTCCCTGGGCAGCACATTCCAATGGCCAATCTCTATTTCTATGCAGAACTTCTTCCTAACATCTACCCTAAACTTCCCCTGGTGCAGCTTGAGACTGTGTCCTCTTGTTCTGGTGCTGCTTGCCTGGGAGAAGAGACGAACCCCCTCTCATTGTGCTGCTAGTGGGGCTGCAGGACAAATAGCCTTTCTGGTTGAGTGTATTCTAGGATTGCTCTGTCTCAATGTTGAACGTGGAATGTTGGCAGAAAGCTGTTCAAGCTTTCCTTTATCCCTCTTTTTCTTGGGGTTGCAGTTTCAGAAGATAAAAAGTGAAGATGCCCAGTGTTTATAGCAGGGTGCTGGGATCTCAGTCTCCACACAAAGTTACAAATATTACAAAGTTACCACAGAGGAGACTGAGATTTAAAACACTGCCAAGTAAGAGGCAGATCATGGCAGGGAAGTGGATTGTTACCAACTGTGCTGACAAGAGACCCTGTACCACCTGTAAATGGGGATTCTGGCCTCTGTCAACCTGAAGCATGCAATGAAATGAAATGGAATATGTGTTTTTAATCCAGTTGCCACCTGTGAATGGTTTGGTTGGAAAGATCCTGCTGAACAGGGGCCTGTTCCAGCACCATTCCCAAAGACACAGGGCAAAGGAATAGTGTGGACTGATGCCAGGGGCAACTGCCTTGGCTTGCACCACACAGTGCAGGTGTCAGATGAGCCACTAGTTGCCCTGCTGTTGGAGGCATTTACTAGAACTCAGTTGCTTCTTTTTTGTTACATTTTTGTTTTACTCAAATGTTGTCTTCTCTTTCATTCTTGTTGTATGCCTTATGTTAAAGGTTGCATATAGTGCTGCAGGGGTATTATGCAGCTGGGTTTAGTAGGGAAGATGGAAGTATAGGCTCGAACCCCTTAGAGCCTCTAACAGCTCCAGCTGTGCAATTTGTAGTGTTTGTCAGTAGCTTGGGATGCAAATTACTTGCAGCCACAGAGGTGAGCACGGTGACACCTCCTGTGCTGTGCATGCCAAGGTAAATGTTTGTCTGGGAATCAGTCACAGTTGCACATTTCCAGGTGTGCAGCAGCTTTTAAAGTACCTGTGGCAGCTGGTGCTGAGATGAACGATCGGCATGCTCCCCACAGCAACCAGCCCGCTGCAAACCCACAGCGAAGGGTAGCGGGAGACCTGGGCAGGGTAGAACAGAAAGGCTAACAAATAGAGGAGTTGTAGCATAGCTGCCAAGTGCCCACACTTATAGAGGCTTTGAGCCTGTTTTCATGTAGTCATGCTTGTGGAGACCTGGCTTTGAGCCCCTATTTATGTGGTAGGTCCTGGACTCCCTCCCCACTCTTGTGATATTGTGGAGGGTGAGAAGGGTCAGGGCCTAAAGTATGCCCTGAAATACACAGGAAGGTGGAAATATCTACTTTTAGACAGGAAAGTTTTCCACATAGGAGTTGTTTTTCTTGGTATGGTGTGTGTGGCACCAGGAAAGCTTGCTGGAATCCAGCAAGTGCCGCTGGAAATGTAGGGGAGGAGGGGATGCTCATGACCTCGTCCAGATGAAAGCCTCCTTTGTGCTCCTGCACAGCGCTGTTTGAACAGGCAGACAGAGCTCCTGAGGGCTTTGGGAGCATGTGTAGGTGCAGCAGTCTGCCCAGGCACAATAAACTGCAGATTTAGGGCTATAAATAGGATAAATACTGTGGGCCTGAGGCACTGAGATACCTAGGTGATATGAAATCCTAGATGGAGCGAGCTGACACAGCGACAATGGAAGAGAGCCAAGTGGAGAGCAAACGCCCTTTGTGCTGGAGAAGGCAGAATGGAAAAAGGGGAAGAAATAATAATTTGAAAGTGAATGCCACTGCTTTTCAAACACACTTTTGGAAGTAGTGCTGAATTCTCACTTTGGAAATGTCCCAGTTCCTTCTTTTGTGCAAGAAAAAGGACATTGTTGTAACCCCAATTATCATAAGATGTCAAAGCAGCTGTTTCTGTGTCCTGCTAAAACCCCCTTTTGATGTTTCATTTTTAAGCCTGGACTCATTTCTTTATTCACCTTTGTTAAAGTGCTTCCCTCATACAGCATTAGCAGGACCTGAAGCAGCATAAAGTTGATGTTTGTTTTACAAGGATCTGTGGCTGCAGCGTTCAGCTGCTTTGAAGGGACCTTTCCTTTAGAAGAGCCTAAAATAATTTGATTATCAAGGCTATATGGAACAAGGTTGAAGTGCAACAACAAATTTCTTCTTTATTCTTGAAAACTGCTTTTCATCTGCATGCTGGGTCAGTAGTGATTGCTGTTTGCAATGAAATATCTGAATAATCCTTGAAGCAGAGCTTCCCCCATCTAACCTCACGCAGCCACGTCACATGCAGCTTTCATCTCTTGGATTTTCTTACATTCTAAGGATCAGCCCTACTCCAACTGAGGTCATATTGTATTGTCTAAATACTAAGTGGATGAAGGAATAGCCTGGGCTCTGAGAGAGAATTTGTCACCTGAAAATTGACAGGAGCTGTGTTGCCTGGAGCAGTAAATTCAGAGGACTGGAAATCAAGCATGTTGAACTTTCAAACTCATTTCTTATACACAGTCTTTGAGCTCATCTGTATTCTTGAGCATCCACTCTGTGCTCTTAAGAAACAGACCCTAAAAGCAGCTCATGCCCAAACAGCGCTTTGCTCTGCCTGGGAAGGGAGGAGGAGAGTCCGGGATCAGTGCTGACGTTTGTCAGGAGTTTTGACAGGCTCCAGATGAGAAAATAACACAGGAGTATTTTAACATTACAGCACAGTCTTTAGAGCCTCGTCAAAGTCTGGGCCAGGTTGTGTCAGATGCTGGCCAAAGAGAAGCGTGCCTTCAAAAATTACCTTCTACCTGATGAGCTTGAGTGCTTGATATTATAAGGAGTAGGGCTCTTGTTGGGAGGGAAAGAAAAGAGTATTTCACTTTCATAGAATCAATAAGGTGGGAAGAGACCTCAAAGATCATCAAGTCCAAGCTGTCACCACAGATCTCATGATGAAACCATGGCACCAAGTGCTACATCCAATCCCCTCTTGAACACCTCCAGGGATGGGGACTCCACCACCTCCCTGGGCAGCCCAGTCCAATGGCAAACAACTTCATCAGTGAAGAACTTTCTCCTCACCTCAAATTTAAACTTCCCCTGGTGCAGCTTGAGACTGTGTCCCCTTGTTCTGGTGCTGGTTGCCTGGGAGAAGAGACCAATCCCCTCCTGGCTACAACCTCCCTTCAGGTAGTTGTAGACAGCAATAAGGTCTCCCCTGAGCCTTCTCCAGGCTAAACAATCCCAGCTCCCTCAGCCTCTCCTCATAGGGCTTGTGCTCAAGGCCTCTCCCCAGCCTCGTTGCCCTTCTCTGGACACATTCAAGTGTCTCAATGTCCTTCTTAAACTGAGGGGCCCAGAACTGGACACAGGATTCAAGGTGTGACCTAACCAGTGTGGAGTACAGGGACAAAATGACTTCCCTGCTCCTGCTGGCCACACTATTCCTAATGCAGGCCAGGATACCATTGGCCTTCTTGGCCACCTGGGCACACTGCTGGCTCATGTTTAGGCAGCTGTCAATCAGCACCCCCAGGTTCCTTCCTGTTTGGCCGCTCTCCATCCACTCTGACCCCAGCCTGTAGCACTGCATGGGGTTGTTGTAACCAAAGTGCAGCCCCTGGCACTTGGATTTGTTGAACTTTAAAGGAAGGGAAACTAAAACTTGAATTCCTTAATGACTTCAAGGAAGATGAACCAGAGGTATTGATTCACAGTCCTCCCTTAACTCAAAATCATATCATCTCTTTGGCAGTGGAAACTTTTGTTGGTATTGTTGAACTTAGGGAGTATTTTTGCTTTAGTGGTCTTCAGTTGTATAGAATGACAGATTCTGAAAGTATTTTCCAGCAGAATACAGTTAGAGCCCTTTGCAGTTGCAATTCAGTATAGCTGCTACTTGGCATAAGTCTTCTTTTTCTCCTCACCACCCCCCCCCCCCCCTTCTCTTCCCTTATTTTGGGCCATTTCATTTGCAAATATTCTGTTTCTGTTTGTAAAATAACTTTGGTCCAGCCCAGGCAATCTATCATTGTTTAAAAAGTTACACAGTGCAAAGAACATGTTATTGAGATGTATAGTGTTTATAAGCCTGGGCTCAGATTGATAAATCATGTCTTGTGCTGTTGAAAAGCCAAGAAATGAATTGCTCTGCTATGACCTTGGGGTCTGAGATTAGTCAGTTTGTCTATTAGATTTTTCCAGTGTTCTTCTCACTTCATTTATTTCTGCTTTTCTAAGGGAACCAAGAGGCAGTAGATGCATAGCAAGTCACCAAGGCTTGATGTCATCAGACATTTGCTAAACTCAGGATATCAAAATGTTTCATAGAATCTCATTTCATGTTGGGTTTAAGTAATGTGTGTGTCGTGTCTAATTAATCCAGTGTGTACCACTCATTTGTATTAATTAACTTTAAAGTCACACTTTGCATCTATGAGGACTGAGAGACTTGTGGTGCTAGAAGATTTTTTTCAGGGTTTCTAAGTGTTACAGAGATGCAGATGGATGGGAGGGGAATGGTGGCTAAGACACTAAAACTCTTCCAGCTCCCTAGGTGTTTGTAGCCATCTTATTTGTGGTGGATGGCATTAGGATACCAACCCCCCACCCCCTCCAGAATCGGTGAGAAACTTGAATTGCACTGTTGCTCACTGCCAGACTAGAGCCCAATTGCTTCCAGTAATCATAACAATGACAAATTTTTCTTAATGTTGAAAGGATGCCAGGCTTTGCTATTTCCACCTCTGCTTCTTAGTTAGTTTTGTTATTTGTTAATTTAATGACAGGCTTGACTCTGAAGAGGAGTATTAATATTGCTATTGATTATGTTAGACACCAGAAGAGGAATAAAGGCATAAGTTTATCTTCCAGGATAGGATAGGATAGAATACAATTAACCAGGTTGGAAAAGACCTTTGAGATCATCGAGTCCAACCTGCAGCTATGCTGTCTATCATTTCAAACACATTTCATCACTGCTTGTTATTCAGGAGAGACAGGTGATGTAGCTGAAGCACTGAACTGGGACCCAGGAGAGCTGTCTCATGCACAAACTTGCTGTGAGAGTGGAGAGTGGCTTTTTTTTCTCCTCTTGTTTCACTCCTTTCCCTCCTCTTCTTTTTTTTCTCTTTATCCACTTTGTGGAATGAGAGAGATCACCTCCAGCTTCATTTTTAGAATATTATGTCCTTCCAAGGTCAGGGATAAGCCATGAGCTGGAAGAAAACAAAAAAAGGAGTTCATTTGGATTTATAAGTCTGTGTGCCTGTTCTTTGAACTGAGTGGTTTAGCAGACTTATTAAACCCTGGATGTAGCTTCTGTAGCTCCTAGTCTGGTAAGGTCACACATGGTATCAGTGCAGCAAAGTCGTGTATGTAGGTTCCTACACAAGTAAGTAGCACCTCAGAACATTCCCCTTGGGGATGAAGCCTTAATTTTCAAGAATAGAATAGAATAGAAGAAACCAGGTTGGAAGAGACCTTCAAAATCATCACATCCAACCTATCATTCAACACCACCTAATC
Source organism: Melanerpes formicivorus (assembly GCF_026170545.1). NCBI lineage: Eukaryota > Metazoa > Chordata > Aves > Piciformes > Picidae > Melanerpes > Melanerpes formicivorus. The sequence continues at coordinate 7,367,455 of NW_027142379.1, read as the reverse complement.
AACTAAACCATGCAACCAAGTACCCTATCAAGTCTCCTCCTAAACACCTCCAATGATGGTGACTCCACCACCTCCCCAGGCAGCCCATTCCAATGGGCAATCACTCTCTCTGTGAAGAATTTCTTCCTAACATCCAGCCTAAACCTCCCCTGGTGCAGCTTGAGACTGTGTCCTCTTGTTCTGGTGCTGGTTGCCTGGGAGAAGAGACCAGCCCTGCCTGTCTACAGCCTCCCTTCAGGTAGTTGTAGAGAGCAAGAAGGTCTCCTCTGAGCCTCCTCTTCTCCAGGCTAAGCAACCCCAGCTCCCTCAGCTTCTCTTCATAGGGCTTGTGTTCCAAACCCCGCCCCAACTTTGTTGCCCTTCTCTGGATGCGTTCCAAGCCTTTCTCGCAAAGGAGCAGAGCACAGATGCAGTTCATTCCCTTTGAGTGTGACACTGGATGCAGGTATCCTGCCCAGATTGAAGCAGAATAATTTCAGTACCTTGGGGTTTGAAAACTTTCTTCTGTTAGTCTGTTCCACCCTCTTGTAAAGCATACATCTGACTCCAATTCGTTTCCTTCATGTGTCAGGTTACAGTGACAAACATTCAGTGCAGAAGTTATAGGATTACATTGTGATATTTTGCATGAAGAGAATCGAAAGAGACAAATCCTAATCTCTCAAATATTTTGCAAAGCCTGTCTGCTCATGTGGATTCATCAGATTACCTTAAAGGGAAACCCAGGTCAGTTAAGTCAGCATTTGCAATTCCCGCTCCCCTCCCCCCCTTCAGTAGTTTATTTGTTGTGAGTTATTTTCAATTTGTATACTTACTCTTCATGACGGAATGAGGATGTGCTGATTTCCCTCCCCCCAGCTATTTTTGGCTGCCACTTAATGGAAAGCTTGTTCCTAACAGCATCACTCTTTTCTGCTAAGCATCTGAGATCGCAGAATGTCCAAACCCTGTTGAATCCAACATCCAACATCGTTTTCCACAGTGATGTTGTGCCCTGTGTCGTCAGGGGTAAAATGATAGGTTAGCACTCACATATGCAGAGCTTTCACATCTTTTCATGGGGAGCTGGCTCTGCCAAATGCAGACCACTAATTAATGAACTAGATCCAATACACTTAAACAAAAGCAACTATGAGTTTTGCCAGTTGTAAATGGTATGAAACCCCATTTATTTAAGGTGCAATTCAGTTGTGTTTGTGTGTGTTTGAGAGGGAGAAATAGACAATTACTGCTCAGAGGGGAGCATGAAACTGCTCTTGGTATAATGAACTTTCCTCTACTTTTGCTGTCTCACCAACCTCATTAACTACTTACTGCTTACAAGCCTCACATCATCAACTTATCTGTTATATATATATATATATAATATTAATGATTCAGAATTCATTTCTGCAACTCTATATTTTCCTCTTGTGTGATGTTTTTTTGGTGGGTTCAAACTTCTGAAGTCTCATTGTGGGAGCTTATTTTGTTCTGCTTCATGAAACAAAAGAAAGGGTGCTGCTGCCTCTCTAGCTGGAAAGTCTCCTATGAGTGGGATCCAAATGTTCTGAGTGGCTTTGCTCTTATATATATATGTTTAATGTCACTAAAGCTCTTAGTTTGGGAGAATTTAATTATCCTCTGTTTTTGTACACTGGGGTTTCTCAAACTGTGTCCCTTGAAGACTCTGGGTGTGATGTCAGGCTGAGAATTCTCTGACAAAATGTTATGTGGAATCAATATAGGCATTAGCTGTGGCATGATATGCTTCATAAGTACAATTTATTGGGAGGAAGGAGCAATTATTGCTGAATTTTGCACTTGATTTCAGCTAATTTTTTTTGGTGATGGTTTGAGGCAGCTCAGATTCAAAACCAATTACAAAGTTAGGCTGAGAGAAGTATAGGAAATACTCTCTGGCCAGGTATATCTCGGCTTAGATGTGGTACTGTTGCAGTCAGATTTTCTTACAGTGCCTCTTAATTCCTAATGGGGATGATGCTGGCAACTCAGTCAGGAACAATAAGGTTTTATATAAAGCTATCCAACTTCCTTCAGGACATATTGCTTTTGCTGCTGCGCTCTCCTGCTTGGCAATGAGTGGAACTTTTGGAGTAGCAAGTAAAAGGATCTTGAAGGAAAAGGCCATGCTGGAGCAGCAGATGCTGTGGCAGGTTTGGCTGAATCCTAGCTCCACCTTAGTTCTGTCTCCAGCTTCTCCATCACAGTATCACAGTATAACTTAGGTTGGAAAGGACCTCGAGGATCATCGAGTCCAACCCATAAACACAGACCCCATGACTAGACCATGGCACCAAGTGCCACGTCCAATCTCCTCTTGAACGCCTCCAGGGATGGTGACTCAACCACCTCCCTGGGCAACCCGTTCCAATGACGAATGACTCGCTCGGTGAAGAACTTCCTCCTCACCTTGAGTCTAAACCTCCCCTGGCGCAGCTTGAGACTGTGTCCCCTTGTTCTGGTGCTGGTTGCCTGGGAGAAGAGGCCAACCCCTTCCTGGCCACAACCACCCCTCAGGTAATTGTAGAGGGCAATGAGGTCTCCCCTGAGCCTCCTCTTCTCCAGGCTAAACAATCCCAGCTCCCTCAGCCTCTCCTCATAGGGCTGTGTTCAAGGCCTCTCACCAGCCTCATTGCCCTTCTCTGGACATGTTCAAGTGTCCTTCTCTCTCCTCTCCCCATCCCACCTTCCCATCATGAGATGTGCTGTACCTGCCCTAATCTTCACAGTCTGTTTTTCCTGTCGAGCTTGGATACAATTAAGTGAGCTACATGCAAGACATGCAAATGTTTCATGGGCTGCCACTTGCTTGTGAGCCATACTTGGGGCCTGTCTGTGATAGGACCTGGTGAGAGTCACTGCATGTACAAAATGTTTCAAATCAGGTGGAGTAAATGAGGGAACCTGTGATTTCAGCTGTGTTAGGAGATTGACTTCAAACAGGAAAACAGCCAGGATGGAATGGAGATTGGTAACCCAAGTTACAATCCAAGTAGGTTGATTATTTTGTTAAGAATTCAGTTACATTAAATTGGATTTTTGGATTTGATAATGTGGGTTATTCTATGCTTTTGTCAAGCAGATTTTTCTTCAGCTCTGCAATTTTCAGGAGATCCAGAACACTAGTTACTATATATGGTATCTCATAATTAACTGTAGATGTGGAGTCCATTTTTAGCTCTCCGTTCTGTGCTGTTGAATGCAAATTCCTCCTGCCACACTTGGGTGTCCCTTGGCCCACAGGGGCAGTGGATCCTCTTCAACAGCAGTGCCATGTTGTAAGATTGGGGAAACAGCACAGCTGGAAAATCATGGAATCACAGAATCAGCCAGGTTAGAAAAGACCTCAGAGATCATGAAGTCCAATGTATTACCTAATACCTAATGCCTCCTGACAACTAAGCCACGGCACCAAGTGCCACATCCAATCCTCTCTTGAACATCTCCAGGGACGGTGACTCCACCACCTCCCTGGGCAGCCCATTCCAATGGCCAACAACTCTCTCTGTGAAGAACTTTTTCCTTACCTCAAGCCTAAACTTCCCCTGGCACAGCTTGATACTGTGTCCTCTTGTTCTGGTGCTGGTTGCCTGGGAGAAAAGACCAACCCCCACCTGGCTACAACGTCCTGTCGTGCAGTTTCAGCCTGGAATGATCCAGATGCATGCAGAAAGACACTGCAAACCTGAACCCCCTGCCTTGTCTTTCCAGATGCATGCAGAAAGACACTGCAATCCTGAACCCCCGCCTTGTCTTTCCAGATGCATGCAGAAAGACACTGCAAACCTGAACCCCCGCCTCGTCTTTCCAGATTCATGCAGAAAGACACTGCAAACCTGAACCCCCTGCCTTGTCTTTGACACATGATGCATGCAGAAAGACACTGCAAACCTGAACCCCCTGCCTTGTCTTTCCAGATGCATGCAGAAAGACACTGCAAACCTGAACCCCCTGCCTTGTCTTTCCAGATGCATGCAGAAAGACACTGCAAACCTGAACCCCTGCCTTGTCTTTGACACATGCACTCCATGTCTGTACAGTGCTTTGAATTCAGCAGAGCAAAATATGCAGAGAGCAGAGGGGCTGAGAAGATGACTCACTGCATGAATTCACCTGTCATCTGGAAATGGGATCACAGAGTGAGAGGCTTCAGCAGCAGGGATAGCATAGGGGCTGCAGACTTCATTGGGCACTGTTCCTTATCTCTGCAGAGAGTGGGAGGCAGCTGCTGCATGTGCTTACGGATTCCAAGAGGCTGCATATTTTCCTTAGACTGACCTAATGGATACTCTTGCAATCTGTAGCTTTCATGAACCTGCACATGACATGCTCCATATATGTTACTATTTCTCTTTCTTTTTCTCTTGTGTCGGTTGGGTTTTTTTCCCTCCATCCCATGCTTTTCGGTGCCTGTATCAGTGCTGAGTCCTGTGGTGCAATTCCACACCATAAGAGAGATGATCCAGTGTCTTTGTCTTTGGCAAGCTGCTTTGTAAACACCAATTTAACATTTGAATTGGTTCAGTTGACTTCCAGTCTTTCTAGGGTTCTACACATTGGCCACAACAACCCCATGCAGTGCTACAGGCTGGGGTCAGAGTGGCTGGAGAGCAGCCAAGCAGAAAGGGACCTGGAGGTACTGGTCGATGGTAAACTGAACATGAGCCTGCAGTGTGCCCAGGTGGCCAAGAGGGCCAATGGCATCCTGGCCTGGATCAGGAACAGTGTGGCCAGAAGGAGCAGGGAAGTCATTCTGCCCTGTACTCAGCACTGGTTAGGCCACACCTTGAGTCCTGTGTCCAGTTCTGGGCTCCTCAGTTTAGGAAAGATGTTGAGTTGCTGGAAGGTGTCCAGAGAAGGGCAACAAAGCTGGGGAGGGGTTTGGAGCACAGCCCTGTGAGGAGAGGCTGAGGGAGCTGGGCTTGCTTAGCCTGGAGAAGAGGAGGCTCAGGGGAGACCTTATTGCTGTCTACAACTACCTGAAGGGAGGTTGTAGCCCGGCGGGGGAGGTTGGTCTCTTCTCCCAGGCAACCAGCACCAGAACAAGAGGACACAGTCTCCAGCTGTGCCAGGGCAGTTTTAGGCTGGATGTTAGGAAGAAATTCTTCATAGAAAGAGTTATTGTGCATTGGAATGTACTGCCCAGCAAGGTGGTGGAGTCTCCGTCCCTGGAGGTGTTTAGGAAGAGACTGGATGGGGTGCTTGGTGTCATGGTTTGTTTGATCAGATAGTGTTGGATGATGGGTTGGACTCGATGATCTCAAAGGTCTCTTCCAACTTGGTCTATTCCTATTCTATTCTATTCCTGCCTTCCCTCCTACTCCAGAGGTCTCTCTCTGGGGCGCCAAGAGTCTCACAGGTTTGCAGCAGCTGGCTGGCTGGCACAGGGAGTCAGAGTTCAGCAGAGTCAGGATGTGATAAGGCTGTGTGGTGGCTGCAGCTCGGGCCGGTGGCTGCCCTGGCTGCCTCTACAGTGGCTATTCAGTTTATGTCACAGCGAGTCCCATCAAAGGTCACTTTTTTCCAGCCCTTATGGCTTGGTCTGCTTGCTGATGTGATAACCTGCTGAGTGCAAGGTGTGTTTGCTTCCCTTTTTTCTTTCTCTGTGTTCCCCTCCCACCCCCTTTTCTTTTCTTCTATTTTTTCCATTGGTTTGTTAGTCTGAATCATTGTTACTATGAATCAGCCCTGCTAAGGAAGTAAAACAAATGTTTATTCACAGTCTCCCCAGGTACTTGGCAAAATCCTAATCTGCTTTACCAGCAGGCTGGTGTAATGTTAACAACACAGCAATGGAACCTTCAAAGTTCCCATTGCTCTGCATTTTCCTTCATTTTCCCCACTTGAATTACATGCAAGGCTATTTTAACATCTATTTGCCTTGCACTGAGGGACACGGCAGTACCTGTGCAGAAGAGTGACAGTACTCTCTTTATAGGAACCCTGAGCTGCTCAGCAGAATATTCATTGCAGGAATAAAAATCTCTTGCAGGACTGATGTACTGCAGAAGGTCCAGAGCTGTAAAACACTGTGTTTTACTGGCGAGATCATGGGTCTCTCAGGGCTAAGCCAGCTCTTCTCTTGGCTGCAGTGAAGGTCCCAGGCTCTCATTCAACATTTCCATTCCTTTTTTTTGGTGTTTCATAAACAGGTGGCCTGACTGAATTTACTGGGAGAGAGGTGAGACAGCAGTGCATTAGTGGTAGATAAAAAGTGAGTAAAGTCACCAGATCAGTTATAACCAGATGGAGCTAAACCCCCAATTGTCCAAGCAGGGATAAGTTAAAGCTATGTCTATACACAGATAAAGTCAGCCATGATGCTGAATCCTCTAAGCCAAACACACCAGGCCAAATCAGCAAACATTTGGTCTGTGTAAGAGTTCCTGGCTTGAGAAGCATTGTCTCACTGAAGGATGAAGTATTGTCTCTCTGCATGCTAACAATAGGGCCTGAAAACCCTGATTGTGCTGATAACTGCTATCGGACCACGCGCTGGGCTAACAGCTGGATAAGGTGACAAGGTGTGTGCCCACCTGAGGTGGTTCAGAGTCTGCAGCCTGATAGAGAGCACAGTCGTTGTGGCTCCCTCCATGGCCTCCACACTGATAACCCTGGGCCCTATGGGGTTATACTCATTGTGAAAGAAAGCAAGTGTGGTTTATACAACTTAGGGTGCTGATAGCGCTCTCCAGTGTGGGCAAACCTCTTCTGGGTTTTCCCCTTCCTACTTTGTCCTGGTTTCAGCTGGAAGAGAATTAATTTTCTTCCTAGTAGCTGGCAAAGTGCTCTGTTTTGGATTTAATGTGAGAATAATGCTGATAACACACTGATGCTTTAGTTGCCACTTAAACAGTGTTTCATAGTTTCATAGTTTCATTCAGGGTTGGAAGGGACCACAAGGATCATCTAGTTCCAACCCCCCTGCCATGGGCAGGGGCACCCCACACTAGATCAGGCTGGCCAGAGCCTCTTCCAGCCTGCTCTTAAACACCTCCAGGGACGGGGCCTCGACCACCTCCCTTGACAACACATTCCAGGGTTTCACCACTCTCATGGTGAAGAACCTCCTCCTCACATCTAGCCTGAATCTCCCCACCTCCAGCTTCATTCCATTCCCCCTAGTCCTGTCACTACTTGAGATCCTGAGAAGTCCTTCCCCAGCCTTCCTGTAGGCCCCCTTCAGATACTGGAAGGCCACAATTAGGTCACCTCGGAGCCTTCTCTTCTGCAGACTGAACAGCCCCAACTCCTTCAGTCTGTCCTCATAGGAGAGGTGCTCCAGCCCTAGCTAAGGATTTTTCATCTTTCCCATGCTTTGCCAGCAAGCATGTGCACAAGAAGCTGTGAGGGAGCATGGTCAGGACAGCTGACCCAAACAAGCCAAAGGCATATTTCATACTGCAGGACATCCTGTTCAATATATAAACTGGGGGGGAGCTGCCTGGGAGAGGCTGATCTCTGTTTGGGCATTGGTTGGCAAGTGGTGAGCAACTGCATTGTGCATCACTTGTCTTTCTTGGGCTTTATTTCTCTTTATCTTCCTTTTCATCACAGCCATTTCTATTTTATTAGCAGTATTGATATTATATTCTAGTTCTTAAACTGTTCTCATTGCATCCCACAAGCTTTACTTTTTTTTCTGGGAGGAAACAGGAGCAAGTGAGTGGCTGTGTGGTGCTCAGTTGCTGGCTGGTGTTAAACCACAGCACACATTAAACAGGAGCCCGGTTTCTTCTGACACTGGTGCTTTTGTTTCCTTGTTTACCAACGGCATTAGCCACGGGGCGGGGGGGGAGGCAATTCTGGGCACTTGCCTTAATGCTTTGATCTGAGATTTAAATCTGGCCATCAACTAGCACTGAAATCTCCCTGTAAAACCCTACAGAAGCCAAGAATTGCATGGGTGAAGAGCAGTCTTTGGGTACTCTCAGTGTTGGTTACCTCCTGTGCTTAGTGAAAATGTGAGTCTCGCAGCCCTTTTTCCTGTTACTTGTGAAAGCAAGCCAACACCCACTTCCTATGGAGGGTTACATATGGCAGAGACTGCTGTTTTGATTCACAGTGTGGTGTTCTGATCTGTACTGTATCTGCGGAGCCTCTTTGTGCCCCTTTTGTTTCCTTTCCCCTTTAATGCTGAGCCTCAGAAGTGCAGGGTGCTAAGGCAGTGTTAGGTAAAGCACAGTGTTATCCCATAAGCTGTAACACCAGCTGGCTTGCCATTATCAGTAACCTTTTGTCAGAGCACCATCTAAAACCTTTCTAGGCTGGTGCTGGCAACTGGCAGAGAAAGAGAGCATATTTTTTTGCTGGTATAAACACACTGGAGAATAAAATACAAATGAAGGAGAGCAAGGGGTGGTTCATTCTTTACTGTACATGTGCAGCAGACCAGAGGTTTAGGACTTCACAAACAGTTACCAACATGTGCCATGCCATCAAGTGTACTTATCCTTTAGGGCAGCATGGTCAAAACAAGAAAAGGAATATATTCCACTTGTTTCAGCTAGCAGAACATCCTATTCAACTTTCAGAGTCTTTTTGGATGACACATTCCAGGGGGTTGTCTTGTTGGATTGCTCAGCTTTAATAAGTAGTGAAATTGCTGGCTTGCATTTAAGACATGTAACAGTCATATCAGAACAAGACAGTTTGGCTTTCTGCAGCATTCCTGTAGATGAGCACATCCTTTTCTGTGTGACTGCAGAATTTCCATCAGGGGGCTGTGGGTGCTTCCTGGCCAGGGAGTGCTCAGATTCTTATTCCCCTGCACACCCTTTCTCTTTGTGATAACTGGTTTGTGTGTGTGCTTATAGGTGGACTGGTGTTCAGTGGGATTGTTTAGCCTGGAGAAGGGGAGGCTTAGGGGAGGCCTTATTGCTGTCTACAACTACCTGAAGTGAGGTTGTAGACAGGTGGGGATTGGTCTCTTTTCCTAGGCAACCAGCACCAGAACAAGAGGACACAGTCTCAAGCTGCACCATGGGAGGTTTAGGCTGGATGTTAGGAAGAAGTTCTTCATAGAAAGAGTGATTGGCCATTGGAATGTGCTGCCCAAGGAGGTGGAGAAGTCACCATCCCTGGTGGTGTTCAAGAGGGGATTGGACATGGCACTTGGTGCCATGGTTTAGTGATCATGAGGTCTTGGGTGATAGGTTAGACTTGATGATCTTTGAGGTCTTTTCCAACCTTATTGATTCTGTGAGTGGGTTGCTTACAGGGCAGTTTATACTTTGATATTTGACTGTGAGTGTGTTGGAATCTGAAGTACACAGTGACAGTGATGTTTTACTTAAGAGAAGGATAACATTAACAAACAACCCATAAGGGGTTTCAATCATTTAAATTCCAGTACAGCCTATATCCATGAACTGTAAACTAAGAGGATTTATGTAAGATTATAATGGCTCCAGAGGAGCTGTGAAGTGAATAATCTGCATTTTACAAGTTGCACTGCTGTGGTCTATTATGTCAATCCTCATTCACTTGTAGCACTTGTTGTTGAGCAAGTACTGTTATTTGCATCTTCACCTTGTCACTGTGTTGTGCTCACTGCAAAACAACAGCAACAAAACTGCACTACATAATAAGAGTGCTTAATTTTTGGTTTTTGAAGTATGATGGAATGAAATGCCCCTTCAAAAGTGTCATTTTCTTGTTGGCATTTGAAAAGATCTAACAACAATGGGGAGATCTCCTCTGCAGATCACGAGAACAGGAGCACTGTAGCCTGACAAGAGGTTTAACTTCTGTGTGGGGTTATTTTAGAGCAAAGGAGGATTTGTTTCATCCTGCAGTGTAGGAATGACAGGTGCTTCTGGTTTTTTTCTTGTCTATTACAGGGAAAAAAACAACAACAAAAACCCCAACTGCTAAGCAAAACCAGATAAAAGTAAAGATTTATCTATAAAGAGCATAGAAGATCATGAAATTCCTTTTCCTTGGGCAAAACTTAATTAGAGGATGAGCTTCTTGTGGGTCATAGGCCAACATATTTCTAGAGATGTGGAAAGATAAGAGGAATCATGTTAGGATCATTGCTTGGTGCTCATGAAGGCCATGAATAGTGTCTTTTCTGCATTGTAGGCTATCCCAGATACAAGTAGGTCCCAACTGCAGGTCACCTGGGGATGGTGTTGATCATTGTCAGAGTCAGGATGCTGTCCTGGAGTGTAATGGATTATATTTTTTCTGCTCCAAACACAATGATTTCCCCCCACAGGGGCCCAAATCCTGCCATCTGCATCGTGGTTGTTTTGGTTACTTGAAACAAGCCTTGCACTTTTTCCAAGCTAACACAAAACTCTGTCCTGTTCCAAAGAGCTGATGCTTTCTCTAGGCTCTCTCTGTTATGAAGGCTGGAGGTGGACTGTGTGCTATGGAGCTACTTTTTGAGGGTTGATTCTGAGTCAGAGACAGTGCAGTGAGTTCTGTATAAGCCATCATTACCACTTTTGATTCAAGATGTTTAGCATGGAACAGTCATGCACAATCGAACAGCATGCAATTGCAGCCTTAAAACCACAGAGAATCACAGAATGGCAGGGGTTGGAAAGGACCTCCAGAGATCATCTACTCCAGCCCCACTGCTAGAGCAGGTTCACCTGGAGCAGGCTACATAAGATCACATTCAGCTGGGTTTTGACAGTCTCCAGAGGAGGAGATTCCACAGCTTCTTTGGGCAGCCTGCTCCAGTACTCTTCTCAAAGTAGTTTTCCTTATCATAGAATCATATAATCAACCAGGTTGGAAAAGACCTCAGAGATCATCAAGCCCAACCTTTAACCTAATACCTAACACCTCCTGACAACTAAACCATGGCACCAAGTGCCACATCCAATCCTTTTTTCAACACCTCCAGGGACGGTGACTCCACCACCTCTCTGGGCTGCACATTCCAATGGTAAATCACTCTTCCTGGGAAGAACTTTCTCCTCACCTCAAGCCTAAACTTCCCCTGGTGCAGCTTGAGACTATGTCCTCTTGTTCTGTTGCTGGTTGCCTGGGAGAAGAGACCAACCCTCACATTTCAGGAAGCTATAGAGAACAATAAAGTCTCCCCTGAGCCTCCTCTTCTCCAGGCTAAACAACCCCAGCTCCCTCAGCCTCTCCTCTTTATGATCAGATGGAAGCTTCTGTGCTTTAGCTTGCAGCAATTGCTTGCTGTCACTGGCCACCATTGAAATCCTAAGTCTCATTGAGCATACTGCCCAAAAAGCACTGAAAAAGATTAATAGTTCTGGCTACTTCATGTCACTACCCAAACTGGAAGGAACTTGATTTGCAGAAGGGTTTCAGTCCTACTTCTCTAAGAGTTTTGTTTAAGATTTCTCAGCTTGGATGGAGAAAAAGGAAAATCCTGATGATATTGGAAATACTGTGTATTTTTCTTCCTCACATAGTATCATAGGATCAGTCAGGATTGGAAGGGACCACAAGGATCATCTAGTTCCAACTCCCCTGCCAGTATTACAAAGTTTTAGCAAGAGAGGATTTCAGCTTGGTCTCAAAACACTGAAGGTAGTAAGAGAGAAAAAGCTGATATGCCCATTTGAACTCCACTCAAGTCCCTCCAGATACTGCATGCTCCATAGGCAGAGGACACAGTCTCAAGCTTTGCCAGGGGAAGTTTAGGCTTGAGGTGAGGAGAAAGTTCTTCACTGAGAGAGCTGTTAGCCATTGGAATGTGCTGCCCAGGGAGGTGGTGGAGTCACCATCCCTGGAGGTGTTCAAGAAGGAATTGGATGTGGCACTTGGTGCCATGGTCTAGTGGGCATGAGGTGTTGGGTGACAGGTTGGACTTGATGATCTTTGAAGTCTTTTCCAACCTTATTGATTCTATGATTCTATAATTTCTAGACTTCTTTGTCAGGACTGAGGCATTTATTACAGGGTTATTTCAGTGTGCTGTATGTGCTGTCCCACATCTGTAGCCAGCCTGCTAAGCTATCCTTAGCAAGAGCCTCATTTCCTTGCTTTCTTCAGGGAAAACCATTTATCTGCTGGACAGCCCCCTTCATGGCAGCGCAGCATTGTTAGGGCATCTCCTTTTAATTCCATTTAAACTCTTTTATATCTTTTTTAAAATGCTAATGCTTCAAGGCACCCAGAGTCACCATTTTTTTTTTTCTCATTTTGACTTCCTTCAGAAGAGCCCTTTCTTGGTAAATGATATTTCAGTTTCCATGGTGCTCCTCATTCGGAGCAGCTGCTCCTTTCATCGCCGAACGGCGCGAGTTTCATTCACGCCGAAATATCAATGGCAGCATCCAGCAGCAAATTGCTCCTCTGTGATCCTTGGCATTGTGGAAACTTTCCTGCTCAAAATTAAATGTCAAGGAATTTAGCAAGTATGAAAAACCAGAATCCTTTTGTGCACACACACACACACAGACAGACAGATGTGCGCTCCTCCCTCCGTCCCTCTATGCACCTAAGTCTTCCCTTGTTACCGTAAAGAGTCATTAATATGGTGTCAGTGATTCTTCCTAAAAAAGTTCAGCAGCAGGGTTGAGGAGGTGTTGTTCCCTCCTGTACCCTCTGCTAGAGCCAAGTGAGCTGTTTTGTATTCAGGCTGCCTGTTCCCAGGCTTTGAACTTGAGCAGCTCATTTTGGGAATGATAGCAGCCTCACCAGCCTGCTCCCTTCCATTACTCAAAGCACAGCTTTGCCATTTGCTGTGCCATAAATCAGGAACATATGTCCTCAATATAGACAATAGAAATACATATAGATCAAGGCAGGGCTCTGTTTCCATGCCAGCCCAGCTGCTTGCAAATGCGTGGGTACTTGTGGTAGCATGGGAAGGGTGCTGTGACAGGCAGCACAGATTTTAGTGGGATTCCTTTTGTAACCGCTAGAATCTCTTTCCCTGGCCATGGCATTATTGTTATGGGGTAGCTGCTGGCTGATGGCTCAGGTTTACCAGCTATGAGACCTGATCCACCCCTTTCCCACCTCAGGTTCTCTTGTTTATGCTGCTAAATATCCCCCCCCAACTACTGCCAGTGCTCTGCCAGCTGCTGTTCTTGCGCACCATGGCAAAGTGGCTCTGCAGGACAGCAGCTCTGCCTGTTTCTGTCTGCAGGGAATGTCAGGAGACTGTTTCCTGAGAAAAGTGATTCTGCCTGGGCAAAGAGGACTCTGTTCATGAAACAGGTGCTCAGGGGATTAATAATTTAAAATTCCTAGGAGAGCCCCCTCTAATAAAGAAAACTACTTGTAAGGCAGAATTACATCACACCCTTCTTTCTGCATTTAAGTCTGGCAGTGAGGTGTCTGTCCAGAGCAGTGAAGAAGTTGGACCTATGATCCTGTTCTAGGTAAGGCAGCTTGGAGGAAGGGCTTTGAATCACACCTCTGCTCCACTTCTTTTCATTTCCATATATGAGCTAGGCACAGGCAGGTGTTCTGTTTTTACAGCCCAGTGTCAGGTTTGTGATTATGGCTTCCCGGCCTCTAAGCAAGCACCATGAATTACTATTGCTTCTCATCATAATCTGTGCTACTGGCAGTGCTGTAAGCACTTCCAGCAAATAGGCCTCAAAAGAAAATAAAATGCTGGAGCTTCTGAAAGAGCAGAAGTGCTCCCTTCACCTCCTGGTTGAGTGGGAAATAGGCAATAAAAGTCAAATCTGAGTTTTTGGATCTGTGGCGGAAAAGGTCACAAACTTCCTAGAGTATGTGGAAGTTCCCCACAAATGAAACAAAGAGAGGATGTCAAAATCAAAGCTGGTGAAGGGTTTGGAGGACAAGCCCTATGAGGAGAGGCTGAGGGAGCTGGGGTGGTTTAGCCTGGAGGAAAGGACACTCAGAGGAGACCTTACTGCTGTCTACAACTACCTGAGGGGAGGTTGTAGCCAGGTTGGGGTTGGTCTCTTCTCCCAGGCAACCAGCACCAGAACAAGAGGACACAGTCTCAAGCTGCACCAGGGGAGGTTTAGGTTGGATGTTAGGAAAAAGTTCTTCACAGAAAGAGTGATTGGCCATTGGAATGGGCTGCCCAGGGAGGTGGTGGAGTCACCATCCCTGGAGGTGTTTAGGAAGAGACTGGCTGGGGTGCTTGGTGCCATGGTTTAGTTGATTAGATGGTGTTGGATGATAGGTTGGACTTGATGATCTCAAAGGTCTCTTCCAACCTGGATAATTCTATTTTATATTCTAAATGCTGATTTTGGGTAGAAAGAAGAATGGAAGTCACAATGTATTTGCATTTGAATCCTCTCGGTTTAGACTATGGTTCTTTCAAAAGGCAAACTTTTGTGAAAGAATGTGGCAGACACCATTCTTATTACAGGTCCAACCTAAGCCACACCTTTGTTGCAGTACTGCAGATAAATGAGCATCTTCACTCTCATTGCAAGTTCTTAGGTGCTAAATGCAGATCCTTTGCTAGAGGTCCTGAGATCAGTTGCTGGCTGCATTTCCAGGCACCTGTTCTCAAGTTAAGTCTCTCAGATTCTCTGATAATGAACTGAATGGAATGGAATGGAATGGAATAGAATTAACCAGGTTGGAAGAGACCTTCGAGATCATCGAGTCCAACCTATCATACAACACCATCGGATCAACTAAACCATGGCACCAAGCACCCCATCCAGTCTCTTCCTAAACACCTCCAGGGATGGAGACTCCACCACCTCGCTCAGCAGCACATTCCAGAGGAAAATCACTCTTTCTATGAAGAACTTCTTCCTCACCTCCAGCCTAAACCTCCCCTGGTGCAGCTTGAGACTGTGTCCTCTTGTTCTGGTGCTGGCTGCCTGGGAGAAGAGACCAACCCCCACCTGGCTACAACCTCCCTTCAGGTAGTTGTAGACAGCAATAAGGTCTCCCCTGAGCCTTCTCTTCTCCAGGCTAAGCAACCCCAGCTCCCTCAGCCTCTCCTCACAGGGCTGTGCCCCAAACCCCTCCCCAGCTTTGTTGCCCTTCTCTGGACACCTTCCAGCAAACCAATATCTTTCCTAAACTGAAGGGCCCAGATCTGGACACAGTGCAATGCACACAACAGGAAAGAAAAGACAGCTTAGGACCTTTAGGTCCTTGGGAGGGGTGAGATTTTAGGTCATGTTCAATGCAAAGGCAAAGCTAGGCCTGATTGTTCCTATGTCTCTTGGAAACAGCTGTGTGATTTGCACAAGAAGTTTGCAAATGAGGCGATGTGAAGACGTCAAATGCTGACACTTGATGGACGTATGGAAATCGTTCATCATGAGCTGACTGAGAAGTCACAGGGGATGAGTTCTATCTTGTTTCAAGTCTGTGTTCACTTTCCTTTCTTAGAGATACTGAAGAAAAATAAGGAAAAAAAAAAAGCACTCATTTTGCTTGCATTTTGTATTATTTCAGCAGTTCTGTGTACTGCCTCTTCCACTTGCTTTCTGGTTCCTAACAGTGCTCACACACTTGCTGGACAAGTGACATCCACGGCTAAGCAGAGACAGCATGACTTATATTTAGTGTTGCAACTTCCCAAGTCCTTTGTGGGCTTAACTGTCATCTTTCATTTCTCCTGTGTTGGCTTAGTTTTCTTTGGGAATTCCAGCAATGTTATCCACCCCAAGCAAAAAGATTCAGGATCCTGCTTGAATATGAGGTGTCTCCCTAGCTGGGAGTCCAAGTTTCAGAGGAATTCATTCCACTCTTCAAAGAAAGGCTTCTCATAAAAGGCATTGGCTTGACAAGTTAGGGCTTGGGCTGTGGCATAACTGACTAAGACACTCTGGTGAGATCCAGCTTGCCAGCCGGAGTTGCAGCAGTGTGTGACCATAGGCAGGTTTAAATCTCTGTTCAAATTAAGCAAATTGCCTTGTGAGAAGGAGGGGGTTGGTCTCTTCTCCCAGGCAACCAGCACCAGAACAAGAGGACACAGTCTCAAACTGCACCAGGGGAAGTTTAGGCTGGAGGTGAGGAGAAAGTTCTTCACAGAAAGAGTTGTTAGCCATTGGAATGTGCTGCCCAGGAAGGTGGTGGAGTCACCATCCATGGAGGTGTTCAAGAAAGGATTGGATGTGGCACTTGGTGCCATGGTTTAGTAGTCATGAGGTCTTGAGTGACAGGTTGGACTTGATGATCTTTGAGCTCTTTTCCAACCTTATTGATTCTATTCTGATTCTAAGCCCTCATTCTCTCCAGGGCTGTTGACAGATGTGCTTCTGCCTGGGACTTCATCTGGGAAGGTTTGCCTGCTAGGAGATGTTATGGAGAACAGCATTACCTTGTGCAGTTGGTACCTTTCTAGGTCTTCAGTTTTAGCCAAGAGAGAATTTGTGCTAATTGGCTTTTTAGGAAAGCCTGCTGGAAAGGGCATTGCAAACATTTGAGGAGTTAATGAAATCTGCTGCTCTTCCCAGCACACTTGTAATGCAGTTTGACCCTATAAAGTCAGTTGGTCATAGACGACCCCTTTTATGAACTGTAACCAATTATAATCCAAACCAGTGACTGGGAAGTAAAGCAAGCAATTAGGCACAGCAGAAGCCGTATTCTTCTCTTGCTAGGTGTTAGCAAGCAAGAAGGTGTTTTAAATTACAGGCTGTGCCTGATTTTTCACTCTGTTCACCCAGTGCCATGCTGCTGGCTCTGGCCAGATGTCAGAGGTACAGACCCAACGCATTGAAATGGAGAAGGGAGCCCTTTAATGCTCGCTCCAGCAGTAATGTCTGTGGAGCATGTGGTGGTGTAAATGAGAACACAGCTTAATAGCTGGTCTTTCCTTTTTTTACTTAGTTATTTATTTCTTTCTCTTTTCCTTCCCTTCTCCCCTGGAAAGTCACAATCAAAAGAAGATGAAGGGAAGTCACAGAATTCAATAGCGTCTGAGCAGCAAGCCCACAAACAGCAGCTCTGGTCTGCAGCATATGGCTGGAATACATTGGGAGGTAGTGAAGGGGGAGAAGAGGTGATCTGCTGAAGAGAACCTTCACCACAATAAACAAAATAATAATGGCTTGTTGCTAAAGCCAGCCGTTGCCAAGCCCTCTATTAACATTTACAAACACATGGATTCAAGAGGTGCTGTGATGATTCCCATCTCCTTTGTCTCTCTCTTCCTGGCTTTGATCTTGTCCTAGGAGGTGGCCTCCTTTGAAGTTTTGCATCCTTCTTTTCTCCTAACAGATGGGTGAGATTGTAATCCCCCACCCCCCAAAAAAAAACATGGTGAGAAGCATTTAGTACCTCAGTGTCTTGTAGACTTATTTTCCATGAAAAACATGCATCAGAGATAAGGAAGGTTGCTGTTACGGTCACACAATGATCATCTGGGAGTGGCAAGGGATAGATTGGACTCTGCAATACAGCTTCATTAAGCCAAGCCTATACATCTTCTGGCTTGAGATTATTTAGTTACCAGGATGCTCTTGCTGCTTCCTGTATTGCATTTGGAGGGAAGGGAGGCCATCCAGAGGGACCTTGACAGGCTGGAGAGGTGGGCACAAGCCAACCTCAGGAGGTTCAACAAGACCAAGGGCAGGGTCCTGCATCTGGGTCGAGGCAATCCCAGGCACAAATCCAGGCTGGGCAGGGACTGGCTGGAAAGCAGCCCTGAGGAGAGAGACTTGGGGGTGCTGGTGGATGAGAAGCTCAATATGAGCTCTCAATGTGCACTTGCAGCCCGGAAAGCCAACCAGATCCTGGGCTGCATCAAGAGAAGTGTGGCCAGCAGGTCGAGGGAGGTGATTCTCCCCCTCTACTCAGCTCTGGTGACACCCCACCTGGAGTACTGCGTCCAGTTCTGGAGGCCCTATTACAAGAGGGATGTGGATGTGCTGGAACGTGTCCAGAGAAGGGCCACGAGGATGATCAGAGGGCTGGAGCACCTCTCCTATGAGGACAGACTTGCCTTTCAGTTCTGTCTAAATCTCTCACCAGAAGCAGTGGCTAATAAGCAGCACTCAGAGGGGCTGTGTGCCAGTGTGCAACAGTCCTCTGAAGGTCTGGCTCTGCCAGGAGACGGATCAAGATGCAACCTGAGTGCTTGTTTCATTCAGAAGCCGAGGACTCGGGAGCTTAGAAGTCACAGTATCCCTTGTGCTGCTCCAGGCATGAGTTATGATCTGCAGGCTTTTTAATGAGTAGTGCTTGCTGACTAGTTCTGCCTTGTTTTGGGAGGGTTTATTCTTCTCTTGAGCTTTTCTTTTGTTCTTGGTATTACTATCCAAGGGGCATAGTGCTCTGCAGCATAACAAGGCCACAAAAATTATGAGGGCACTGGAGCATCTTTCTTACATGAGGAGAGGCTGAAAGACCTGGGGGTGTTTAGCCTGGGAAAGGGAAGACTGTGAGGGGATCTTATCAATGCATTTAAGTACCTGAAGTGTGGAGGTCATGAGGATGAGGCTGAGCTCTTTTTGGTGGTGGTCAGACACAGGGCAATGAGCACAGAGTAGAACAGAAGTTTCACTTGAGCTTAAGGAAAAACTTCTCTACTCTGAGAGTGCCAGAGCAGTGGAACAGGCTGCCCGGAGTGCTTGTGGATAATCCTTCTCTGGAGACTTTCAAAACCTGCCTGGGTGCTGTCCTGTGCAACCTGAGCTAGGTGATTCTGCTCTCACGTGGGGATTGGACTAGATGATCTCCAGAGGTCCATTCCCACCCCTACCATTCTGTGGTTCTCTGAAGGGCAAGACCTGCAGTGCTAAGAAAATGGTCCTCTCTGGAAGCAGGATTTTGGGGGTTTTGCCCCTTAGCTTTTAATTGTCATTTTGTTTTAGAGGAAATTGGATCTGGATATAAATCAGAAGCAAGTACAGCAGGCAGGTGTTTGGTGGGAGTTACAATGAGCAAAGACTTGTTAAGTTTAACAGTGTGCTTTCAGTCACTCAAATGGTGTATGTGAAAATAGTTCACATTTCCTATCTTTGACTGGAAACAGCTTTTTTTTAAGGCTGGAGTAAGTGCAGATTTATCCAATAGCTTAGTGGCTGAAGCATTCATCTGTGATGCAGAAGATTTAATTAAGGTCTCCATTCTGAGAGGCTTTGAAACTATATATTCTGACCTTGAATAAAAGATGCAGATTCGATTTTGTTTACACCCAGGTCAGGTAAGAGGCTTAACCAAACTGGTTGCAAAATAATCTGGCAACTGACCTGCAAACCAATTTGTTGTACATGAATTATCAACACACACTTCTGCAGGATTACCTCAGCCAGTAAATTAGTGGTTCTGACAGCAGCACAACCCTTGTATTCTGGGCTGTTTGTTCTGGTCTTTGCTGTTGCCTTCTCCATCAACAAGCACATCTTACAAGCTGACTGGCTGCCCTCCTGCCAGCTTCTTTACTTGCACAAGGTAGCAATGGGTTAATGAGAGGGGATCTGAGGAGAGACCTTATTGTAGCCTTCCAGAATCTGAATGGTGCCTGCAAGAAAGCTGGGGAGGGGTGTTAGGTAATGATGGGACTAGGGGGAATGGAACAAAACTAGAAATGGGTAGATTCAGATTGGATGTTAGGAAGAAATTCCTCACCATGAGAGTGGTGAGACATTGGAACAGGTTGCCCAGGAAGGTGGCAGAAGCCTCATCCCTGGAGGTTTATAAGTCCAGGCTGCATGTGGCCCTGAGCAATCTGATGTAATGTGAGGGGTCCCTGTCCATAGCAGGGGGGTTGGAACTGGATGATCCTTGAGGTCCCTTCCAACCCTGATAATTCTCATCAATGTGTATAAATATCTGAGGGGTGGGTGTCAAGTGGAGGGGCCCAATTTCTTTTCAGTGGTGTGCAATAATAAGACAAGAAAGAACAGGTACAAGCTTGAACATAGAAGATTTCACCTCAACATGAGGAGAAACTTCTCTGCTGTGAGGGTGATGGAGCACAGGAACAGGCTGCCCAGAGAAATTGTGGAGTTTCCTTCTCTGAAGACTTTCAGAACCCACATGGACGAGTTCCTGTGCAGACCTAAGTGACCCTGCTTTGACAGGGGGGTCGGACCCGGTGATCTATGACTCTATTGATCTCTGGATGTCCCTCCAACCTCTAATGTACTGTGCTACTGTGTGATTGTGACTTCTTAGATTTGATGCTGTACTGTGGTCAGATCCTCTTACACAGGTAGCTGTGCATCTGGGTTAACGGCAGGTGGCTTCTTAGGAGTGCAAGACGTGATACTGTTTCACTTCAGAGGCTTCTTTCAGCTCTACACAGACATAGCAATGTCAAGGATTTCTCTGACAAATAGGGAGTAGCAGTGAAGAGGATCTTTTAATTCTGACCCCCCTGTGCTTGAGGAAAAATACCAGAAAATAATGGATCTTCCTTGGGCTTCCCGTTGGGCTCAGCTTGAAAATCAATATCAGTAGGCAGCTCAGGCGGGCCATGCTTTTTTTGTGTGGGAAGCTTATACAGGACTTGTAGGGGAAGCATGAGGACTACAACCTCTTGGTGTCCCCAGAGGACTCCTCCTTCAACTGGTTCCTTGCCTCTTCATTATAAACCTATCTGTTTTATCGAGATGGTTCTTGTTGAGCTGTGTTTATTCCTTTTTCTTTCCCCCACTGGTAGTTTCTAACAGCGATATTTTTGGGCTCACCAAATGTGCATTCACCATCATTAGTGGCTGCTTCTCATGTTGTTTGTTTCATGTTCAGGGGACTAGCAACCAGATTGCAAAATAATGAGCTACCTTGTGTATTTCAGAAACATACCCCTCGCAATATGCATTTCAATGATTATCGTCACAGTTGGCTATGTGTTAACAAACGTGGCTTATTTCACTACAATCAGTGCTGGGGAATTGCTGCTTTCAAAAGCTGTAGCAGTGGTAAGTTGCAGAAGAAAAACACCAAGCTATGTCCCTGCTGCAGTTGTGTCTGTTGACATATTGTTATTTGCAGGGGACAAAACTGGGGAGGCGGCAGGGGTGGTGGAGGGGTTTGGGGGGGCGCACCTCCAGTCAGGCTTGCTATGGCTCCTGTTTTACACTGTGCATTAGCATCCCAGTGAACTCAGTCTGGGGGTTTTTTTTTGACTGATGAATGGGATTGCACTTGAGGCCATCGACAGCACTGGTAATGTAATGTTAGACTGTATTTATTTACCTGATATTACAAAGTCAATAGGACTTGAGTTTTACAGCCAAGTACATGCCCGAGGAATTCTCTGCTAAACTGGAGGCTGAGCTCCTGGGGAGCAGGAGACACAGACACAGGTGGAAGTGGGGGCTCTCAACTGATTTTTGTCTTTTGGATAGCATGAAGCTGTAATGCTCTGCATAATGTGCATCCTGAGTGCTTAGGAAGGGAGTTGCTGTGAACGCTGGAGTTCATTTGGGAAGGAGGCTGCAAGGCAACCTGGCTTGGAAATACTGCTTTGATTGTTCTTGCTGAATTGTGGTGATGACACTGATTTTTATATTTCTGGTACCTGACTCATAATGAGGAAATAAAAATTTCCATTTACTTTCCAGTAGTGACATTGCCTGTGGCTGTTTCAGTGGATGTGGCATTTAAAAAAATGACCAAATTCTGTAGCTAATGGCAGCTTTAGAAACAAAACATTTTGCAGACCTAAAGGAAATTGTACATGTCTCCTGGGGTGCCCCAAACTCCAATTTAGGCTTAGTACAACAAAGTGTGGATGGGTGGACTCTAGTACTGGGGAGCATCAGCTAAGTGAAATGAAGGCTGCAGAAAAATGATATTAATTATGCAGATGGAACCTTGACCCATGCAGGCAGGATCATCTTTCATGGAGTCATAATGGTCTGAACTGACATAAATCAGGGCCTGCTTCTACCTTGCCTCAGGTGATGATCTGCCACATATAGCCAGGAGTAGGGGTGGGAGATCTCATCTGCCCAAGAGGAGAGGTAATGAATGCACAGCACAATGTTCAGCGAAGGATGGAGACAAGGAATCTAAATAAAACTTACCTTAGTTATGAAAAAAATTGTTGATAGAGCACAACAACTTTCATGTTTTATGAAAAATAAGATCACTGTATGTTTTTCTTTCCTCTAACAGACCTTTGCTGAACGACTCATGGGAAACTTCTCTTTAGCTGTACCAGTGTTTGTCGCCCTCTCCTGCTTTGGATCTATGAATGGTGGCATCTTTGCAGTCTCCAGGTGAGCGTTGCTGCTATTAGTGGGGTTTAAAGGGCATGGAGATATACACTGAAGGTAAGGAAGTAAGGGGCAGGGTAGAGTAGGATTCATTCCTCGAACAGGAAATGAAAAATGACTGCAGTGTTTACCAGGTGTAGGGCTCTTTCTCACTTTGTTCCTGCTGAGTTTAGTATCTTGTTGTTAAAATCCTTTGGAATGGAATGGAGTGGAATGGAATGGAGTGGAATGGAATGGAATATAATAGAATAGGGTAGGGTAGGGTAGGGTAAAATAGGATAGGATAGAATAGGGTAGGATAGCATAGAATAGGGTAGCATAGAGCAGAATAGAATAGGGTAGAATAGGGTAGGATAGAGCAGAATAGAATAGGGTAGAATAGGGTAGGATAGCATAGAATAGGGTAGCATAGAGCAGAATAGAATAGCACAGAATAGGGTAGCATAGAGCAGAATAGAATAGGATAGAATAGGGTAGGATAGCATAGAATAGGGTAGCATAGAGCAGAATAGAATAGCACAGAATAGGGTAGCATAGAGCAGAATAGAATAGGGTAGAATAGGGTAGGATAGCATAGAATAGGGTAGCATAGAGCAGAATAGAATAGCACAGAATAGGGTAGCATAGAGCAGAATAGAATAGGATAGAATAGGGTAGGATAGCATAGAATAGGGTAGCATAGAGCAGAATAGAATAGCACAGAATAGGGTAGCATAGAGCAGAATAGAATAGCATAGAATAGGGTATCATAGAGCAGAATAGAATAGCATAGAATAGGGTAGGATAGCATAGAATAGGGTAGCATAGAGCAGAATAGAATAGCATAGAATAGGGTAGGATAGCATAGAATAGGGTAGCATAGAGCAGAATAGAATAGCATAGAATAGGGTAGCATAGAGCAGAATAGAATAGGATAGAATAGGGTAGCATAGAGCAGAATAGAATAGCATAGAATAGAATAAACCAGGTTGGAAGTGACCTCTTTGAATGGTTTGGAAATGGATCCCTCTGAGCACAGCACTTAATTAATGGCTGCTTGGTTTCATGTGAAGGAGGGAAACTGGAGGGAAAACATGAACTAATTCCAAACACTAATCATAGTGTAAGGTAAGGAGGGGACACCTTCAGAGATGACTTTGATTTCTGTGTACGGGCTTCTCCTGCTAGTCTTTTTGTTCAGAACACCTCAAAGAAGCCTAAGAAGTGTTGCTGTGCTCTGTGACTTTCATGAGCTGCTTTGCCTAGTCCCAGTAATGAGCACATATAAAGTCTGTCCACATTTATTTCCCACCAGGATGTTCTTCGTCGCATCCCGCGAGGGTCACCTTCCGGAAATTCTCTCCATGATTCATGTCCGCAAGCACACTCCTCTGCCAGCTGTCATTGTTTTGGTAAATCATACAAACAAATGTTCCTGCACAAGAATTCATATTACAGGCTTGCTCTGGAGGATTTGAACAGAATTTGGGCACTGCTTGAGTCTTGTTTATTAATGTGTATGTGGGCTTTTGGGCAGGGCAGAGGACAGCAAAGACAGGAATGAGATTTGAGAGCTGTTCTCATTCCATCATCTCCTCCTTGCTGTCTTGTTGGTAGCACTTTGCTGCCTATCACTGCAACCTCATTCATGTCTTTGTGCCCTTTGTTTCTAAGGACCTGGTAGGGATGAGCTAGTCCCCTTTCAGAGCAACAAATTCCAGTTAGACAAACACTGAGCTGGTTCCCTTTCGGAGAAACAAATTCCAGTTAAACAAACACTGGGCTGGTTCCCTTTCAGAGAAACAAATTCCAGTTAAACAAACACACACAAAAAGGGATTCATTTAACTGGAAGTGCAGCTAAACACCAGCATCTGGGAGCACCCTAAAGGCTCATTACATACTACCTTATAGTGAAAAATGCAAACAATTATGCACTAAGATAATGGAAGGGGAGCCCTCAGAAGTGCAGTGTAGCGGTGATTAAAAAATGAGAGGATGTGTGCCTGAGCAACAGTCTGTGAACTGTCTAAGGAAAACCACCAGTATTATAATGGAAATTCTATTACTGGCTTGTAAAATAGCTGCAGAGCTCAATGTTGGCCGTGTGTTTGCATTGCAGGCTAATTTGTGTGGTAAAACATTAGGACAAAATGTCAAAATACTGACCTGAAACCTCAGCTTGCAGAGCACCAGGAGGATTTTCAGTTACCTTGAAGCTTTCATAATCACAGAATCATAGAATCAATAAGATTGGAAAAGACCTCAGGGATCATCAAGTCCAACCTGTCATCCAACGCCTCATGACTGCAAAACCATGGCACCAAGTGCCACGTCCAATCCCCTCTTGAACACCTCCAGGGATAGGGACTCCACAACCTCCCCGGGCAGCACATTCCAATGGCCAACAACTCTCTCTGTGAAGAACTTTCTTCTCACCTCCAGACTAAACTTCCCCTGGTGCAATTTGAAACTGTGTCCTCTTGTTCTGGTGCTGGCTACCTGGGAGAAGAGACCAACCTCGACCTGCCTACAACCTCCCTTCAGATAGTTGTAGAGAGCAATAAGGTCTCCCTTGAGCCTCCTCTTCTCCAGGCTAAACAACCCCAGCTCCCTCAGCCTCTCCTCACAAGACTGTGCTCAAGGCCTCTCCCCAGCCTTGTTGCCCTTCTCTGGACATGTTCAAGAGTCTCAATGTCCTTCTTAAATTGAGAAGCCCAGAACTGGACACAGGACTCAAGGTGTGGCCTAATCAGTGCGGAACACAGGGGCACAATGACCTCCCTGCTCCTGCTGGCTACACTATTTCTGATCCAGGCCAGGATGCCATTGGCTTTCTTGGCCACCTGGGCACACTGCTGGCTCGTGTTCAGCTGCTGTCAACCAGTACCCCCAGGTTCCTTTCTGCCTGGCTGCTCTCCAGCCACTCTGACCCCACCCTGTAGGTCTGCATGGGGTTGTTGTGGCCAAAGTGCAGCACCTGGCACGTGGACTTGTTGAATGCCATCATGTTGGACTCTTCCCATCTGTCCATATGTGTGCATACAACCACAGGCTTCCAAATGTCAGAAGTTAGGCAATGTGATTGCAATGAAAAATTCTGATGACATTCAGGGGAAGTTTAGGCTTGAGGTGGGGAGAAAGTTCTTCCCAGAGAGAGTTGTTAGCCATTGGAATGTGCTGCCCAGGGAGGTGGTGGAGTCCCCATCCCTGGAGGTGTTCAAGAGGGGATTGGATGTAGCACTTGGTGCCATGTTTTCATCATGAGGTCTGTGGTGACAGGTTGGACTTGATGATCTTTGAGGTCTCTTCCAACCTTGGTGATTCTGTGATTTTACATAATTATTTGCTTTGCATTTCATTCCTCTGGCCTAAAGCAGTGACACCTTTTGGGTGAGTTGCACTGGCTGTTTCCTGCAGAGTGAAACACACAAAACCTAGTGATAGATAATTCTCTTTTTCCCCTGGAAGGTGTTTTCTGCCATTGCATCTGATCCTGTTACATGAGTGCATTGATTTCCTTTGAAAAAGTCAGAAAGAAGGCTTTCCTTCAAGGAGTGTCATTTTCCCCCCCCTTACCTTATTGCAACTAGAGCAGCTGCAGGATAAATTCTTTGTCGATAAGTCTGTGTTTTAGCATTTCCCTATCCGATTTCTCCCCCAAAGGTCTGCAGACTGTAAGAAATGAAAGAGCTCTTGAGGAGAAAGTGAGAAAATGAACATGGGCAGTGTTGGAGACTTCTTAAATATAAAAGCAATTTTAGGAATTAAAAAACTGTGTTTATGCCTCTGTGTGCCTGTCCTGGTAGTTGATAGGTGCTTGTGCAAGAGCTCCAAGAAACTATGCAATTTGATTGTAATCCTACTTGATTTAGTTTTCTTGATAGCTCTCCTTCACTGTTCATGCCCTTTCTTGCATTGCCATGGTTAGAACTGCCATTTTAAACTTTTAGAATAGGGGTAGAATGGAATAGACCAGGTTGGAAGAGACCTTTTGAGACCATTGAGTCCAACCTATCATCCAACACCATCTGATCAACTAAACCATGGCACCAAGCACCCCATCAAGTCTCTTCCTAAACACCTCCAGTGATGGTGACTCCACCACCTCCCCAGGCAGCCATTCCAGTGGCAAATCACGCTTTCTGTGAAGAACTTCTTCCTAACACCCAGCCTAAACCTCCCCTGGTGCAGCTTGAGATTGTGTGCTCTTGTTCAGATGCTGGTTGCCTGGGAGAAGAGACCAACCCCCACCTGGCTGCAACCTCCCTTCAGGTAGTTGTAGAGAGCAATAAGGTCTCCCCTCAGCCTCCTCTTCTCCAGACTAAGCAAGTCCAGCTCCCTCAGCCTCTCCTCACAGGGCTGTGCTCCAGACCCCTCTCCAGCTTTGTTGCCCTTCTCTGAATACCTTCCAGCAACTCAACATCTTTCCTAGGGGCTGAGTCTATATAGCAGAAATCTTGCCTGCTATAATTCACTGATAAGACTTCCTTTGACCTTTACAGAGAAGAAGTTTGCTTAATATCTGTGTGTAAAGAGCCATGCACTTTGTAAGTCATTAGAGGTTGGAAGCCAGAGACCCATATTTGAAATATTGATCCTCCTGGTTCAAATCCATGCTGCCTTCCCTGCTTTAAAAACAAACAAAATAAAAAGGAGAGGGAGAGGGAGAAGGGGGGGGCTGTGGGCCTAGATAACTAACGCAAGTTAGGTTTCATTACCCAAACATTTAGCTTGGGGTTTCACTTCATCTGCAGTTCATTTGACCTGTTGCCTCCTTGTAAACCTAGAGGGGCTGTTGCTGCCAGGACCTTCCCTTGTTCTGAACAATAAAGACTGTGGTTAAGCTGACTCATTCCTTCATCCCCATCTGCAAGGACTGTGTCTGTGCCAGCACAGGGTGTCTCAGGCAGATTTGATCCAAGCAACAGATATTCTGCTTTTGTCCAGAGACTACCCTGAAACAGATCCCTGTAGCCTATGCTAATTATCTGACCCAAGGTGCAACGCTCTGGTTTCTGTGTAAGCCTTTACCTGCCTCACAGAAGCCTTGTAGCTCAGAGCAGCTTTTTAATGAGGGAATGTATTTATTCTAGTGTCCCTTCTCCTCCTTACTGTTCAGCAGCCACCTGAGTGACAGCTACATGCTTCTCTCTGCTAAGAAATGTTTGCATTTCTGATGTGTGATAAGTCTACAACCTGCAAGCCTGAAGGACAAACTGCAGATACAAGCTGATATCAACCTGGTGTGCCCAGCTGGCATCCCATGGTGTGTAGCTACTCCTGACCATGTCCTCTTTGCTGAGGCCTCCTGTTGCAGCCTGGGGGACTAGAAGCCTTTTTTCCTTCCACTACACACCTAGAAACCTCCACTTTCATGTGATCAGATGTGACCAAAATTTAACTGCTCTTATCATTTGCCTTAGTGGTGAGCGAGGACAACTGCAGTAGGCTAACCTATTTGTCCTATATTGATTGAATTTGGTCTCAGGGGACAGCTAGGTATCAGTCACACACCTGACTGCATGCCAAAGGCAGACCTGAAGTCTGTGGCCCTCAGATGTTTCTGTGAAAGGCTGTGCTGCTTTGTCTCTGGGGGCTGGGGGGGTAGGCATTGCTGCTGTAAAATAATAGAGATCAATCCACTAAACCCCTCTTATGCTCTGAATTTCTTTTGCAGCATCCTCTCACAATGATAATGTTATTCACTGGGGATCTCTACAGCCTCCTGAATTTCCTCAGTTTTGCCAGGTGGCTTTTTATTGGACTGGTGGTTGCTGGGTTGATTTATCTCAGATATAAACGTCCTGATATGCCTCGTCCTTTCAAGGTAACCTCTGCTCTCTCCTGTTTTGCATGAATCCTTCTCCCTTCTATCTCTCATGTAGCCAGACAGTAAAAATGAACATTTTCTAGTGCTAGCCTCTTTGGGGTATTTTTTTGAGGAAACCAGGGTAAATAGAGAATGATCTTTTGCACTGAAGGGTCTCCCTGTGTTTTTCTGCATCCTTCCCTGGCTGGGTTTCCTCCTGAGAGAGAATCCCTGCCTATTCCCTGGGGCTTGGGGGCCAGCCACGGAAGCTGCCATGCCAAAGTGAGAGTGTTTACTCAGTTTTGCCTGTCAGCTCGAGGTAGCATGATGCAAATTGGGTGTAAATACCTCGAGTCCTGTATAGGCAAACTGCAGATATTGGGGTTTGTGTGCCAACTTGATTTTCGGCCAGCCCTCTATTTAATAACTCCTTTGATAAAGGCCTGAACAATTTTGCCACCAGGATTTGTGTCAAGCATTAATATTAAACGTTAATTTCAGTGCCTCTCTAGTATGGAATGTGCCAATTTAATGTCCAAATAAGTTACTGCTATTACTGTGCCTGGCTCATCGAACAGCAGCTGTTTTGGCCTTGGTTCTACCATTCTTATTGCTTGCTGTAAGTAACATCTTGCAGAGGAAGTTGTCCCATTGTGTATCCAGAAAGATAATGTCCATCATGAAAGAAATGGAGGATTCAATCCCTGTTTGTGTATTGCCAAGCAGCCTATTTTGTGGAAAAACCTAAGAGTGTGCTGTGGGTGTATCTGTAAGCAGGAAGGTCAACAGCACAACCTATTTTGCTTTGATTAAAGAAAGAAAGAAGGAGATGAATTCTTTGACAGTGCACAAAAGAGGAGCAGTAATGCTTCAAGGCATGAAAGGAAGAGAATAATCTCCAAGGAATTCTCCATTGCACTGAGCAGCTCACAAGCCATGCCTGCAGGCATTTCCTTCAGAGAGATGCTAACGTGGGGATTGTGGTGGTGTGGGGGTCAAAATGTGAGAGAATTAATTTGATATTGTTGTTGGGTTTCTAATTGTACTTTCAACAGTGACACTGATAATGTCATCACCCACAGAGGCAAGAAAGTGCTTTCTTCAGTAGCTATCAGCTACATAACCCTATCAAATATCTTTATCACTAGTCAAATTGCTGCTTAATTTGCTCCCTTCCTGCTAGATTTTGATTTTTACCTTAGGAAGAAAATCAATAGGTTCTTAATAGTTTTAAAAGGTGACTTGAGCTCCTGGTTGTGTTTTAAAATGTTTTCTAATAGGTAATTATCAAAGAGGAAATCTTTACTGCAGTGAGAGCTGCTTGCTTATTTACTTGGGGATTAGAGGAAAGACTCCTTGCAATGTAGCTTATTTACAGCCCTTATATTTTAAAGGATGTAAAGCACCATAGTGTTTTAGTGTGTAATTAAAAGAGTTCTGTGGAGCTCACCACACAGCACTCCACAGTTTCTGTAGTCACTGACATTTGGTGTGTGTTCTAGATGCACGTTTCCCCAGCACTATCCTGTACTGCTGGCCTTTGCCCAATTTGCATTTCATGGAGCATTACGTGTCATAAGCCCTCAATAGTAAGGTCAAAGTGAAGTAACAGCTCTTTGTGTGGTTATATTTCAGGTGCCTCTTTTTATCCCAGCATTGTTTTCCTTCACCTGCCTCTTCATGGTTGCACTGTCACTTTACTCTGATCCAGTGAATACAGGGATTGGATTTGCAATAACTTTGACTGGAGTTCCTGCTTACTACCTCTTTATTGTATGGGACAAGAAGCCAAAGTGGTTTAGAAAGCTCCTAGGTAAGTTCTTGTGGGACTCCTCTCCTTTATGCTGACTCTGGGAATTTCTCAGGACTCCCCATCCTGTGAAGTCCTTCCAATTGATCCTTTCAGCTTCTCTGAGCTGGGAGTGACAATGCAAGTATCTTCTCAGTGCATGCCACAGCACTGGTGTGCTGGTTACAATCAACATCTGCTACCTAATGAGGGATGTGTACAGGAAGCCTGCTCTTCAGCTAGTGATTGACTTTATTGACAGGATTCCCCTGCTCCCTTTCTTCCCCTACAGCCATCTGATTTGTTTTAAATCACCCATATCCCTCCCCTGGCTGTTGCCCTATGTCAACAGAGACAGCATTACACTTCCAGAATTACTTTAGAGCATAAACATAGAATCATAGAATTGTTAGGGTTGGAAGGGACCTCAAGGATCATTCAGTTCCAACCCCCTTGCTGGGGGCACCTCACACTACATCAGGTTGCTCAGGGCCACATCCAGCCTGGCCTTAAAAACCTCCAGGGATGAGGCTTCCACCACCTGCCTGGGCAACCTGTTCCAGTGTCTCACCACCCTCATGGTGAGGAGCTTCTTTCTAACATCCCATCTGAATCTACCCATTTCTAGTTTTGTTCCACTCTCCCCAGTCCCATCAGTACCTGGCACTCTGAAAAGTCCCTCCCCAGCTTTCTTGTAGCCCCCTTCAGATACTGGAAGTCCACAATTAGATATCACCAGAGCCTCCTCTTTTCCAGGCTGAACAGCTCCAACTTTCTTGGTCTGTCCTCATAGCAGAGGTGTTCCAGCCCTCTAACATCACAATTGTGAAGACAGGAAGGGCTTGGAGCTCCCATGTTAGACATCACACTAATGATGACAAGATGAGCTTGGTGCTCCCATGTGTCTGTGGACCACAGAGGAGTGTTTGGAATGGGACAGGCTGAGGAAGGCTTGGCATCCTGGCCTGTATCAGGAACAGTGTGGCTAGCAGAAGCAGGGAGGTCATTCTGTCCCTGTACTCAGCACTGGTTAGGCCATACCTTGAGTCCTGTGTCCAGTTCTGGGCCCCTCACTTTAGGAAAAATGTTGAGTTGCTGGAAGGTGTCCAGAGAAGGGCAACAAAGCTGGGGAGGGGTTTGGAGCACAGCCCTATGAGGAGAGGCTGAGGGAGCTGGGGTTGCTTAGCCTGGAGAAGAGGAGGCTCAGGGGAGACCTTATTGCTGTCTACAACTACCTGAAGGGAGGTTGTAGCCAGGTGGGGATTGGTCTCTTTTCCCAGGCAACCAGCACCAGAAGAAGAGGACACAGTCTCAAGCTGTGCCAGGGCAGTTTTAGGCTGGATGTTAGGAAGAAGTTCTTCATAGAAAGAGAGATTGGCCACTGGAATGTGCTGCCCAGTGAGGTGGTGGAGTCACCATCAGTGGAGGTGTTTAGGAAGAGACTGGATGGGGTGCTTGGTGCCATGGTTTAGTTGATTAGATGGTGTTGGATGATGGGTTGGACACAGTGATCTCAAAGGTCTCTTCCAACCTCGTCCATTCCATTCCATTCCATTCCATTCCATTCCATTCCATTCCATTCCATTCCATTCCATTCCATTCCATTCCATTCCATTCCATTCCATTCCATTCTCTTCTCCTTGGCAGTGGCTCCCCATAAAAAGACAGTAAGATACACTGTGCCTGATACACCTCTATGAAAATTGTTTCAATGCTTCATGAAAAACAACTTCTGTGTGACTTTGCTGTGGCCTTTCACACCTGAAATTCACTAAAAATATTTTTTATGCCATTTCTGAAGCTTTTCTGAAGCATTTATTGCAATGCAAAATGTGTTGGTGAAGGGTTGTTTGGAGTATTTTCAGATAGAAATCAGTGTCACTTATTAGAGCTCCCCAGTTTGTCTTTTGAGTTACTCAGCGTGATAGGTGTCCAGAGAGAGGTAACTTTCAACCCATGAAACAAAAGCACAGACAAAACATTTGAGGGATGCAGGGGAATTTATTAAGCACTGTGGAAAGAAAGGGCTTTTCTTTCGCAAAAGGAAAACTCAGCCCATGAAAAGTTGCCAAGTAAAAATCATTTATTTGCAGAGGTGCTGAAATAAAAATGCCTGTTGTCTTTTGTGCTTCATTTGGAAGGGTTGATTTCAAATGAGCTGCCCACAGTAATACCATGGGGGGTTTGTGTTTGTGCTATCACATTATAGCCCTTACCTGGGTATTTTTCTTTATGTTAATATGGGTGATAGGATAGGATGGGATGGAATGGGATGGGATAGGATAGGATGGAAGGGAAGGGAAGAGAAGAGAGAAGGGAAGGGGAGAGGAGAAGAGAGGAGAGGAGAGGAGAGGAGAGAAGAGAGGAGAGGAGAGAAGAGAGGGGGAGAAGAGAGGAGAGAAGGGGAGAAGAGAGGAGAGAAGAGGAGAAGAGAGGAGAGAAGAGGAGAAGAGAGGAGAGAAGAGGAGAAGAGAGGAGAGAAGAGGAGAAGAGAGGAGAGAAGAGGAGAAGAGAGGAGAGAAGAGGAGAAGAGAGGAGAGAAGAGAAGAGGAGAAGAGAGGAGAGAAGAGAGGAGAGAAGAGAAGAGGAGAAGAGAGGAGAGGAGAGAAGAGGAGAAGAGAGGAGAGAAGAGAAGAGGAGAAGAGAGGAGAGAAGAGGAGAAGAGAGGAGAGGAGAGAAGAGGAGAGAGAGGAGAGGAGAGAAGAGAAGAGGAGAGAGAGGAGAGGAGAGAAGAGGAGAAGAGAGGAGAGAAGAGAAGAGGAGAGAGAGGAGAGAAGAGAAGAGAAGGGAAGAGAAGAGAAGAGAAGGGAAGGGAAGAGAAGAGAAGAGAAGAGAAGAGAAGAGAAGAGAAGAGAAGAGGAGAGGAGAGGAGAGGAGAGGAGAGGAGAGGAGAGGAGAGGAGAGGAGAGGAGAGGAGAGGAGAGGAGAGGAGAGGAGAAGAGAGAAGAGAATAGAAGAGAAGGAACCAGGTTGGAAAAGACCTTTGAAGACCATCAGGTCCAACCTATCACCCAACACCATCTAATCAACTAAACCATGTCCCATGACAGGACAAGGGGCACTGGGTACAAGCTGGAGCAGAGGAGCAGCCACTTGAATAGAAGTAAACCATTTGCACTGTGAGGGTCACAGAGTCCTGGAGCAGGCTGCCCAGAGAGGTTGTGGAGTCTCCTTCTCTGGAGACATTCAAAACCTACCTGGATGTGTTCCTATGTGAGCTGCCCTGGGTGCCCCTGCTCTGGCAGGGGGGATTGGACTAGATGATCTCCAGAGGTCTCTTCCAAGCCCTGGCATTCTGTGATTCTGTAATCTTATCTGTTGTAGGATCAGTGACTCTCCCTCTCAATTCATGCTGGGAAATCCACAGACAATAGGAGAGAAAGGATTTACAGAGCACATTATTATTATGATTAATTTTAAATGGAGATGGATTTTATATCCATAAAGTTATAAACTACTTACAGTGTCCTGCTCCAGTGCAAATGAAAACAGGCAAATGCAAAAGGACATTCTGTGAAACAGCTGGGGGAGGGGGTTGTCTATTTATAATTTCTCAGCCTTGACATTTAGGGGACCAGGAAAAATTTCCCTTAAGGAAAGATTTTTTTGGTACTTTCAGTGAAGCCTCAGAGGTTTTGAAATTCAGTTACTCGAATCTCTGGCCACAGGATGCCAGTGTTGAACTGTGTTACTTGGGTGAGGGGGAAAAACAAAATCATCTCTTTAAGGTAGACTGGTTAGATGTGCAGCTTTCTTCTGCCAGCTGTAACAATGAAGGTGAATCTTCCAGCTTTTCAGATGAGACAAAATTCTGCTCCTCAAAAGAAGGTCTGGTGCCTGTGTAATGTCTATGGGTGGACAGAGTGTACTGGCTCAGAGGACAGCAGTGGCTGCCAGTCTGTGGACATGACTGCTTGTTTGCTTGCAATTATTATTCCCAAAATAACAACAGCAAGGAAGGCAAACTGATGCTGACAGTTTGGAGGTGGAGCAGAGTAGAGATTTACTTGTTAAATAAATAGGGTTTTGTTTTTTCCTTTCCTTTCTTCACAGCAGAAGCAATAAACCTTCTGTGTGGAGTCTGGCATCATTTTGTGAGTGTTAGGGGAGCTCTACTGCATAGCCCCAGAGCGTTTTTCAAAGGTACTGAATGAGGATAAATTCACTTAAGGTACCTCCATGAGATAGAGTAAAGAGAAGCCACTGGGCAGCTGCAAGCTTGCTATTCTGGCCTTGGAACAGTATGCATTAAGTGTACACAGGCATGAAAGAGTCACTCCAGACATGAGGTAAAGGAGGAGAGGAAAAGATGAGATTGTTATTTAAGAGGCAGATTTTTGCCAGGGCAACTTTCTGTGGGAAGAGAACTGATTTTTCTAGACAAAGCAGAATGTGCTGCTAGATCCAATCTACTTACACTTCAACAAAGTATTTCATGTAGTCCCCCAGCAGGAGTGGGAGCCTGTTAGTGTGAGCACAGCACTGTGCTAACAATGCTATTCCCTGGCTGCTTCATCTGCACGGCTCAGCGCATCAGCAGGGTGGTGCAGGGCTCTCTACCCATTTGCAAAATCACCTCGTTGGGGAAGTGGACTTCTTTAGCTACCCAGCATGCTTTGGAGATGAGAGATGACTGCTGCTCAGAAACCCCATGTGGGATGCAGGCTGCTTAAGTAAAGGACAGCACTGGTGCAGACACAGACCACAGAATCAGAGAATGGTTTGGGTTGCAAGTGACCTTTAAAGAGCATTGAGTCCTGTGTCCAGTTCTGGGGCCCTCAGTTTAGGAAGGACATCGAGATGCTTGAATGTGTCCAGAGAAGGGCAACAAGGCTGGGGAGAGGCCTTGAGCACAGCCCTGTGAGGGGAGGCTGAGGGAGCTGGGATTGTTTAGCCTGGAGAAGAGGAGGCTCAGGGGAGACCTTATTGCTGTCTACAACTACCTGAAGGGAGGTTGTAGCCAGGTGGGGGTTGGTCTCTTTTTCCAGGCCACCAGCACCAGAACAAGAGGTCACAGTCTCAAGCTGCATTAGGGGAAGTTTAGGCTGGAGGTGAGGAGAAAGTTCTTCACTGGGAGAGTTGTTAGCCATTGGAATGTGCTGCCCAGGGAGGTGGTGGAGTCACCCTCCCTGGAGGTGTTCAAGAGGGGATTGGACGTGGCACTTGGTGCCATGGTTTAGTCATGAGGTCTGTGGTGACAGGTTGGACTCGATGATCTTTGAGGTCTCTTCCAACCTTGGTGATTTTGTGGTCATCCTGTTCAATCCTCCTGCAGTCAGCAGGGATATCTTCAACACAATCAGGTTGCTCAGATCCCCATCCAACCTGACCTGGAATGTTTCCAAGCATGGGTCTTCTCCCACCTACCTGGGCAAACAGTTCCAGCGTTTCACCACCATCATTGGGAAAAAAATTATTCCTTATATCTACTCTAAATCTCCCTTGCCCTGTTGCAAGAGATCTTGCTGAAAGATGTGTCCTCACCTTTCTTGTAGGCTTCTTTTGGTACTGAAAGGCTGCAATAAGGTTTCCTTGGAGCCTTCTTTTTTCCAGACTGAACAACCCTAACTCTTTCAGACTGGCCTCATAAGGGAGATTCCATCCCTCTGACCCTTTC
The DNA here is from genome assembly GCF_026170545.1 of Melanerpes formicivorus. Classification (NCBI taxonomy): domain Eukaryota; kingdom Metazoa; phylum Chordata; class Aves; order Piciformes; family Picidae; genus Melanerpes; species Melanerpes formicivorus. Next base: position 7,332,189 of record NW_027142379.1, on the reverse strand, counting down.
TGCAGCCTCCTCTGGATCCACTCCAATAGATTTCTTTTTAGGATGTCAGGTAGTGATAGGACTGGGGGGAATGGAACAAAACTAGAAATGGGTAGATTCAGATTGGATGTTAGGATGAAGCTCTTCCCCATGGGAGTAGTGAGACATGGGAACAGGTTTCCCAGGGAGGTGGTGGAAACCTCATCCCTGGAGGTTTTTAAGGCCAGGCTGGATGGGGCTCTAAGCAACCTGCATTAGTATGAGGTGTCCCTGCCCATGGCAGGGGTTTTGGAACTGGATGATTCTTGAAGTCCCTTCCAAACCTAACAGTTCTATGATTCTATGATTTTATGAGTTCATGTCTTGTGCTCACTCCAGAGCTGGATACTGCAGTTGTGATCTCACCACAGCAGAGTAGAACCCCACATGAGATTAGACTGGAAATTGGTAATAGGTTTTGTAGGAATCAAGGGAGGGATGTTGAGCAGCCAGAATGAGTAGCAGGATAAGAGATCCAGCCTGAAAATGAGTATATTTATGAAAGGAATTTCAAAGCACAACCCTTGAATGGATTACTCAAGAAATCCTCTCCAAGGCTGAACATCTTTCTTCTGTGCATTTTGACTGCCTTTGGTGGCATTTATATTGCCCATTCTCCAACAGCCCCCAATATGTCTAATTGCTCCTCCATGGCTGCACCTCAACACAGAGCAAAACTACTGCAAGAGCATGGAAGAGTGGCAGCCCCTGGCTCCTGCCACAGTGAGAGCGAGGTCTTAAACAGGATCTTGAAATCACAGCCAGCTCTCAAGGTGCCCAGGCTGTCCCCCTGCTACCATGCCCCTTTCCAAGAGCTGTTGCACCATAGCTCAGCTTGACAGAAATTCTGTTTCTTCTTCCTTTGCACATCCTCAAACCTAGAAGGGGTGGGACAGCAGGGGCAAAACCCTGCTGGCTTCTTGCTGCTGGCTTTCATCCTGCCCTTCACCCTGACAATGCTCAGCCTGGCTCTGAAGTCCCTGCTGCGGGTAGGGGAGGGAGGTGGGAGGAAAATGCAGTCCCTGTGGACTGTCAGCCTCTCTGACCCCATCAGTATATAGTCTGAGGGCAACCTGGCTTTGCACTGAGCTGGTGACCTCCAGAGGGAAGAGCAAATGATGGTCGAGTCTGCCTTAGACAGGAGAGCAGGGAAGTTGTTTCGGTTCATCTCTTCTGTGAGTTGCAGTGTTTTACCCTCCTGGCTTTACACTGGTGTAAATGCTGACATGTTGTGCTAGACAAGGCAAATCAGAACTTTAACAACAACTCCTGCTTCTTTCAAGTGGGCTCCTAAACAAAAAAAGTGATAAGCTAAAGGAATAGTGAGAGAATGGCCTTTTGCTGTTCTGTATGTAAATTAGCTGTGCCATTCAGCAATCACTAACCTAAAACCCACCCAAAAGTCTTTCTTTCCCCCCTCTTTCCCCCCTCTTTCCCCCCTCTTTCCCCCCTCTTTCCCCCCTCTTTCCCCCCTCTTTCCCCCTCTTTCCCCCCTCTTTCCCCCCTCTTTCCTCCTCTTCCCCCCTCTTCCCCCCTCTTCCCCCCCTCTTCCCCCCCTCTTCCCCCCTCTTCCCCCCCTCTTCCCCCCCTCTTCCCCCCCTCTTCCCCCCCTCTTCCCCCCCTCTTCCCCCCCTCTTTCCCCCCTCTTTCCCCCCTCTTTCCCCCCTCTTTCCCCCCTCTTTCCCCCCTCTTTCCCCCCTCTTCCCCCCCTCTTCCCCCCCTCTTCTCCCCTCTTCTCCCCTCTTTCCCCCCTCTTTCCCCCCAGGCATGGATGAATTAACTTGTTTTAACTCCTCCAAGCTGTTACTGCAGCAATGCAATTTGGTTTAAAACTAAGCAGTCATGCAGAACAGTCATTCTTTAAGGTAGCCTTTAAATGCATGCAGGGCTTTATGGAACAAGTTTATACCTCCACACCCTTCCATTACTATTGTACATGACTGGCCTTGGATCAGAGGCTAAGAAAGCATAGCTTAAAAAGACCCAGCAACCACAAAACAGCAGCACACACACCACCCCCAAACTGAATCAGGCCTTTTAAGTTATGTATGCATCTGGCCCGTATGGCTGCTGTGAGCTGTGCAGAAGGCTCTGTAAGAGCTAAGGTAATTTCCCTGTCTCTTTCTGCCTTCTCCTTTCCCCCAGCCCCTAATTTCCCATGTGTATGTTCTGTCTTTGCAGACAGGGTAACCCTAACACTGCAAATCCTCCTGGAAGTCATCCCATCAGAGGAAGACCAGAAATCATGATCTTCACGTGCAGCTTTTGGCTTGGTGTTTCATTTCAACCTGAGGAAGAGGGTGGGAAGATTCCTTTCCCCTCCCTGATGTTCTACAAACTGGAGGAACAAGTCACAGATGGATACTGAGCAAGTCAAGCTACCAGAACTGTATTTTATGATGTTGCAAACTTTTTGTTCATGTAGTTGGTTGGTGCGTAGAAAGCGAGACGTTGTGCTGGGAGGGAACTTCTCTCTCCACTCTTTCTTTTGTTACAGTGTCACACTTTTTAACAAACCATAGCTTCCTCAGACTTGGAGTGTGGTTGCCTTGCAACTGAAAATAGGCTTCAGCAATGTGTAAGTAGCAGTCAGGTGTACTGGGAAGAATGTACCCTGCTTGCTGTCCCTGAAGAGCCCAACTCTCGCCAGGGAAAGGGCGAGATAAAGCTCTGCTGAGTTTCAGTTACTGATGCTCTTCCTGTCACACTCCGTTTGGCAGCTCAGTTTGACTTCTCTTGGCTCACTGGGAGCACCAGCAGGCCGAGACAGAAGCCCAGCTGTTTCCACCACATCTTTGTGGTGACAAGTTCAAAGTGCCTTCATTCCAGAGTTGTTATAGTGAAGCTGAAGGGAGCACCTTCAGAGAATTAATCTCCCTACCAGTGGGGCAGGAAGATTTTGAAGCCCACGGTCACTAATTTCATAGACATTTAAGTTGCTACCAGTCTGGAACTGATGACTTGTTTTACCAATGTTTCTCTGTGTACATATGTAGAGGAAATACAGCAACTGAGTGATCACCTTCAGATGAGTCAAACCATTTGAATGTGACCTCTGTTGCCGAGTATTTTCTATCTGGAGGCATAGGGACCTGCAGTTTTCAGTCAGGCCAACCTGATTTTACAGTTTCCTGTCCTTGTTGGTGGGCAGAAGTGAATGATAGTCACTGGTGGGAATACTGTATAGACAGGGCAATAAATGCAGTAGCTTTTTATGGATAAGATATAAGGCAAGCTACAACAGATTTGTTGATTTGAGTGGGATATGCACCTAAGCTGAGGGCTTTTCATCCAAGCACGCTCCAATTAACTGGGCTTTGAGACACCGCGGAACAGGTGCTGTGCCAATGCCTTCTTCCCGCTTCTCTCTCAGCAGAAGCAGAGAAAGGCCATCAAAACTAATAAAAACAAACTCATTTCATCTTCAGGACGCTGTTTGAGCTGAGATTTGGCTCAAGCAGGAGCTGAAGTTTTACCCTTTTTAAAGGTAGCTGTAGAGAATGAATTTTTTTAACGCTTAGAAATGGAGTTTTCTATTGTTAGTCGAAGACTACTCAACCTTAAGATTAAGGTTTGTTTGGTTTTTTATCACTCTGTTAAGAACATAATGCTTCAATATTGAATGCACTACCTTTTTTTTTTTGAGCTGTTTTGTATGTTTCATGAAAGCTTTCATGGAACTGAGTAACATTGAACTTCCTGAACTGGGAGGAAAGCACAACTAGTAGCCAGACCACTACAGTAAAGGGAGACTGTCTTGTGTATGTGTTGTATATATCCAGACTAGAGAGCACCCTTGGGAGGGTGCCCTGTAAAATGTCTTCCATTTGTACTTGGTTTTCTTTCTCATATTTCTATGGTGGCATTTCACAGAAGCAGGGAAAAGAGGGTGTCTGGTTATGTGGGCATGCAGTAATGTAAGGCACAGAAAACATTCTGGCACGTTTTTGCCTTCAGTGTTTTCTGTTTACAGTAGTGAAGTGCTCTCTGAAACTTCTCTAGGCAAACATTTTGAGAGTGGTTACAGCGACAGTGTGTGTGTGTGTGTGTAATTTGCATGTGGGACACAGTTCTGCTTTTGAGGCCACCTCAGTTTGACCAAGGTTTGGCCTTTGACATCACGGAGCATCTTCAGAGCACACCAACTGCATCTCTCTCTGCTGAGAATCAACTGCCTGACAGCCTCCAGGAGCACACCTACCACACTCCTTTGCTAATGGATGTTATGTGCATGGGATCCCACCAGAGGCAGTCCAAAGCAAGGCATCCTAACCACTGCTAGTGGGGACGCCAGGTTTGTCAGCACTGTTTCCTCCCACTCCTCTTGTGCCACATTACTTGAAAGTGTCAGTGTGGGCAGTGTTAACTTCTAGAAATAAATGAGCTCTGTAAATAGAACTGAGTGGTGCTTTATTTTCCCATTGTGGACTGCTAAAGTTCAGAAATGTTTCTGAAGCTGGATTCAGTGACCACGTTTTGCCAGGTTTCCTTCATGTAAGGAGCTGATTTGGCCCCAAGGAAATCCTCATGACTCATTGATTGTGAAGTTCTGTGTTTTAGGAGGGAAAGGAAAAAAATCCAACCCCCAAACTCCTCTTTATTTCTTTACTTGAAAATACACAGAGGTTCTAATTTCAGCTTTGGTTTCTTTAGCACATGCAATCACAACATAATATATTGAAATGGGGTTCCCCCTGTGTTGTAAAAGTCAGCATTAAAGACTTTTATTACATCTGGAAGTGAAGAACATCTTCACAAAGGGAGGAAAAACAGGTCACAAAATTTTTTTTATAGCTTCTGAGTTATTTTTTTCTTTCCCCAGCCTCTTTAAAAGGTATTTTCCTCAGAGTCATAAAGGAAATTTTGCTGGACTGAAGTAGAAACTTCACATAACAAATTTTTCTTATTAGGGCCAATGGTCCCTGACCAAGTGAAGCTACTTCTGCAGGGAACTTCAGTTATCCTTGATTTGTCTTTTTTCTTCCTTCCCTTGCTTCCTTTTACCACCTAGACTGTGGAAACAGTCCTTCCTTTTTGTTTAGGTGGGTGCTGCTGTTTATCTTCGCTGATTTTGCTGCTCTTCTAGGGCAGAAGTGTCACCAAAGACAACAGAAATGAGCATTTTCATGTCAGCAGCAAATACTGACAAGGTTCAGTACAGCACCTCATAGAGATGCTGAGCTGTTGTTCACCATCTGAAGCCTGTGAAGATGCTGAGCTATCTTTGCACCTCCTGATCTGGACTGCTATGTGGCCTAAGGCATACATTATTTTATCAAAGGGGCATGCTTTGATATCTGAAGCCTGCTCCCATCTCTGCAAGGACACAGTGTGGCTGAAATTTTCTCTAGTGCTAAGTGCTGCAGGTCTGTCCCTGCCGTCCCCTCCCAGACTAGGACTCTGCCACAGCTTTTGAGGAGTTTTTGGATGGGAACCAGAGGACCCTCTCCTCTTTCCTTACGCCAGCAATGCATGCCTTGTCTGGACCTAGACTTGCACAACAAAGCTGGCAAGGGGTTTGGTGCACAAGCCCTATGAGGTGAGGCTGAGGGAGCTGGGGTTGCTTAGCCTGGAGAAGAGGAGGCTCAGAGGAGACCTTATTGCTCTCTACAACTACCTGAAGGGAGTTTGTAGCCAGGAGGGGGTTGGTCTCTTCTCCCAGGCAAGCAGCACCAGAACAAGAGGACACAGTCTCAAGCTGCACCAGGGGAGGTTTAGGCTGGATGTTAGGAAGAAGTTCTTCATAGAAAGAGTGATTGGCCATTGAAATGTGATGGAGTCACCATCACTGGAGGTGTTTAGGAAGAGACTGGATGGGGTGCTTGGTGCTGTGGTTTAGTTGATTAGGTAGTGTTGGATGATGGGTTGGACTCGATCTCAAAGGTCTTTTCCAACCTGGTTAATTCTATTCTACTAATTTACTGCTGCTGCTGCAGGTAAATCTGCATTATACACAGCAATCAAAGGTGGGGGAGAGAGAATTGAATTTTTTTAACGAGGTGCCTGTGAGCTGATAAAATCTGAGTTGGGTGTGTCGTGTGAAACACTACCACAGCTACCCAACAGAGCTTTTCCTGGGTATTGTGCCCTTTCTGCATTGTTGGAGGTGGACATTTTTGGTCCAAGACAGAATGCACTGAGGGGTCCAATTTGACTGGCAGCTGCAAAGTTTTCAGGATGCTTTTTATCATGATGGTGTGGGGTTCATGAAGCAGTAGTGCTGATAGGCAGCACCTTCCCAGGGATGCTGTGGCCTCTGGCTGTGCCTGAAGAGCGAAGATGCTTTAGCACATGGCCTGTCCCCAGCTCCTTGCCTTGTCAATCAGCTCCCAGGCTGCAGCAGTTCCCTGTGTAGTGCTTTAAGTTAACCAGCATTGATTTTGGTCTGCCTTAAAATACTTCACCATCAATCATGGTGTTTTAGGAGCTGGCTCTGGAGCTTCTTCACAGTGGAGAGAGAGGTAGGTAGCTAGCTCAGAGCTGTGGCTTCAGCAGCTGAACATCCAATGTCTCCTGGGAATGTCTGTATTTATGTATATGAATGTATTGCCATAATATATGTTCCATTTATATTTTTGGGAGGGAACTTCTAAGTACTTTTGGGAGAACACATTAAAAATGAAGCCACTGTCATAATCTTTATGTCATGTTGTCAAGTGTTTGCTAACTTTTTTCACCCTGTACAGAAACTGTTGCTTATTTTCGCTCTCAATTGTACCTTTCACAAGTTGTCCTTTCACAAGCTGACAACTTTTGTGGGTGTTGAGTCCCAGCACCCCTTTGGGAGAGAGTGTATCCACGTTCTTTGCTGTGAAAACTGGCTAATTAAAGCCAAGCAGGCCCTGGAACAGGCTGCCCAGGGCAGTGGTTGAATCATCATTCCTGAAGGGATTGAAAAGCTGTTTCAATGCGGTGCTGAGGGACAGGGTTTAGGAGTGGACTTGTTGGGTTAATGGTTGGATGCAATCTTAATGGTCTTTTCCAGCCTGAATGAAAATGATTCTATTCTACAGTAACAAAGCCATTTAATCTGATGTGATGTAAGTATGGAGGTGATTGACATCAGCTGTCCTAGGGAAAAAGAAGCCTGAATAAAGTGAGGATGCATCCCATGGCAAGGCAGGCATTTAAGATAGGTGAGACAAACTGAGCTCTGGAATTCCTCATTGCTCTGTTTTTCTTGAAGGAGGAGATGGGATGACTAGTTTGGGTGTGCTTAACTTGTTAGGTACCTGAGCACCAGTGAAATGAGCCCTGGGTTACTTCAGCCAGTAGAATCATAGACTCATAGAATCAATAAGGTTGGAAAAGACCTCAAAGATCATCAAGTCCAACAAGTTCAGTGTAATAAAACTACTAAAAGCCCTTATGTTCTAAATGTTGAGGATCACAATCATCCCCCTAAGCATCACTTGTTTTCAATACAGATTTCATTTGACTAGAACTCCCTACATGTTTTCAGATTTTCCTATCTGAATGAAAACCAACCCCCAACCCCCCCCCCCCAAACAACTTTACCTGCAAGAAGTTCATCTGCCTTGGGTTGTGTCTATGTGAATATTTCTCTTGGCTGAATGTGCATGCTTCTGCTTTTTACTTTTCAGAGGAAAACCAATCTTTAGTTGGAGAATGTTTTCCAAACCTTGTTCTACAGCAAGGCAGAAGTTATCTGTGTCCACAAGGTAGGCAGCTAATTGTGTTGATGAAACAAGATGAAAAGGATTTTCTACAACATTCAGTAGTTCCACAGTTTTTGGTTCCAGCATTAGGCAGACATCAGGATCCAGGCAGATTTTAATCAGCACAGGTCTCAGAAAAACAGGTGTTGATCTTTCTCCAGGAGGAAGTAGATCTTTCATTTTCCCAACATATATCTATCAAACATCATGTTTAATGACCAGCAGAGCACAGATGGCTCTGTGGCAGAGCCTGTGGCAGGGAACACACTGAAATCCAGTGCAAAAACTGTATTTGTGTCTGGGAGGGATGCAAAAGACCAAGTCCAGCATTTTGAACCCAGGAAGAAATGGTCAGGGAGATGTGTAGGATGATGTGTGAGAACTCCTGTGTGATTACAGGGCTGCTTCCTGAAGTTTTTTCTGCAGTGACTGCAGTGTTTGTGTGGCTGCTGGTACAGATAAGTAACAACATCACTTGAGGCACATCAGTGAACCTTTAGACATTTATAGACTCACAGAAATTTTACATTGCAAAAGACTTGTAAGATTGAGTCCAACCCTTAAAGCTGCACTGCCATGTCCACCACTGAACCATGCCACTGAGCATGGCATCTACAGGTCTTTTAAATAGCTCCAGGGGTGGTGACTCACCCACTCCCCTGTGCAGTTTAATTGGCTTACACTCTCAAACTTACTCAGCTACGTACAGTCTGCAAAGGTGGTTTTATTTTTGGGCAGTTGTCATAACAGCAGTGAGAAGAAACATCCCGAGAAAGTGTGCTTGTGGCCATGCCAGCTCTGGACTCCCCCTCAGCCTGGCTCTCCCTCTGACAGGGTAAGTCCCTATGGAGGGCTGGTCCTGGCAAAGGGAAGTGGCAGGGTGGAGATATTTTTGAGCCCAGACAGGAACTCTTGTCCTCAGAAGATGACAGTTGTCACATTTTTCCCCTATGGATGTCCCCCACCAGCGCTCTTTTATCCACTTCTCAGTGGTGATGAATTGGGAGTAACTCAGAGGAGTGCCCTGAACACCTCCTGCTGACTCGGTGGGAGTTGGCAAGCTGGTGTTGAGTTTCCTGCTTGCCTTCAGGAGCCAATGGATTTTTCCTGAGTGTTAGCTCATCTTTGATTTGAGTTCTGCTGTTGCCTTTTGTTTTGGCCAAGGAACTGCTGGGGAGTATGTCTACAACTGGCACACCAACTCTGTTTACATTTGCTTTCTTGTTTGCTTTTTATTGAAAGAAAGTTCTGAAACAATTTTTCTTTTCCCTTGAAGTGCAGAGACCCAAAAGGATAACACAGTTTTTTTCCAACAAAAGTTTGGCCTTATCAGGAGAGAGTTTGGATTCTCTTTACACTCCCTGTAACAGGAATGCCAACAGTGTTGTGATCTAAACCTAAGCTTTGATATCTTCTGAATATTATAATGCTGATGACCCAACATGGTTGTAGAAGCACTCTGGCTTCAGTCAGTTGTGTGCTTCTGTAGCTCATCCTCTTCTTACAGCTCAGGCTACAAAACTTTCCCCTGCTAAGCTTTTCTGCAGTGTTTCTGCTCCCGGGAATTCAGCTGGATCTCCTTTGAAAGGGAAATACCATCCCTTCCTTCGGGGTGCACCTCACCATCAACAGTCAGTGCTTTGAATGTTAACGAGTGACCGTAGCTGCAGGCAGCTGCCCCGCTGAGCCCAGACCTTGTTCTCTTCAAGGGGAGCTGAGCCCTGGGCTTTGTGAAGTAGCTAGGCTAGCTTTTGCCATCACCTCTCTTACTTGTACTTACAAGGCTTTATAACATTGTTACCTAGGAATTTTGGTGCCTTTTTTCCTCCCCACCTTGTTGTGAGAAGTTTAAATGTTACTGGACATTTCCCCCCCCTGATTTTACCCTGTACTGTTGGCTCTGCCTCAAGTAAGCCATTTGATGCAGGTTTAGCTGCCAATATCTCTTTGCCACTCAGTCATTACACTGTAATTGGATCTAAAGTACGTGTATAATTTGCTGCTAGCAATTCTGGCTTGTCTTAATTATGACATCCAGCTGATTTCTAAGGATACTAATCAATGAACATGCATAGCACGGGAGGCAGATGAATGAGGGAGTCTTCATGAGAACTTGAGCTTGCATGGTAAGTATATATCAAGCTGTTAAAAAACAAGCTCTCTGAGGAGAGGCTGAGGGAGCTGGGGTTGCTTAGCCTGGAGAAAGGAGGCTCAGAGGAGACCTTGTTGCTCTGTACAAATATCTGAAGGGAGGTTGAAGCCAGGTGGGGCTTGGTCTCTTTTTCCAGGCAAGCAGCACCAGAACAAGAGGACACAGTCTCAAGCTGCACCAGGGGAGGTTTAGGCTGGACGTTAGGAAGAAGTTCCTCACAGAGTGATTGGCCATTGGAATGTGCTGCCCAGGGAGGTGGTGGAGTCACCATCCCTGGAGGTGTTTAGGAAGAGACTTGATGGGGTGCTTGGTGCCATGGTTTAGTTGATTAGATGGTGTTGGATGATAGGTTGGACTCTTCCCATCTGGTTAATTCTATTCTATTCTATAAAGTTAGGATCCCTAGCTTAAAGTGGATGGGGGCTTCTAAAAGGGCTGGTCACACAGCTCAGGACACAGTGTGTGCCAGGCCTGAGCTGGTTTAGACTTTACCAGGGGGGTGGTGGAGTCACCGTCCCTGGAGGTGCTCAAAAAAGGATTGGCTGTGGCACTTGCAGCCATGGTTTATCTGTCATGAGGTGTTAGGTATTAGGTAATAGGTTGGACTTCATGATCTCTGAGGTCTTTTCCAACCTGGTTGATTGTATGATTCTCTGGTTTAGGCTGTGTCCATGTGTGCATTCTGCTACACTTGGCAAAATTTTGGGGAGAAAGTGAGAAAAATCTTCGGGGTGTAAACATGAACTCTTAGGCAGACAATGATCCTTCCCTCTTCCCCCACTGCTTTCTCCTACGCTCACTCTGACTGAAGGTTATAAATAACTTCTCACTGAACACATTTCCTTTCGGTGTCTCCTCTGCAAGCCAGCTCTTTGAGACATCTGTATTTAATTTTAAGCAAGGTGCTATTCTTGCCCATCTGCTTCCAATTTCTGGGGTGGTTTTTTTTTTTCCAAGCCTTATATTTCTCCTCATCTGTAAACTGTCATGCCATAGCAAACCAGTTTCCCAGGCTAGAGCAGTGCTTTTAAAAAGCCACGTGATCACAAGTCATGGCCACATAAGGATCTAAAGCCTTTCCAAGCAGCTCCTCCCTAGGAGGCTCATATAGTTTTGTTTGCAGATTGCAACTGGAGGATCTTAAAGCTTATCCCATCAAATGCTCTGCTCCCCTGGGGGCATCTTGGATGTGCTGCAGTGTTTTCATAGAATCCTTGCACCCAACACCCCATTGGATGATACACCCAACTTGTGTTAGGCATCTTGGACACATGACGAAGCCTGCTAGAGGCTATTAAAGCTCTCTGGAGGCACTGATAGATTTTGGGCCAACTGAAAGACTATCTGCACAGCAGTGACTGCATGATTAGGAGTCTGTGTATGCCTAATTGCTTGCATATTTCCAGTTCCCAGCAGCTTCACTGAAAAATGTTATCCATTTCTAGGGGGGACATTTGGGTTTCCCTGGGCTTGTTTTCTTCTTTCTTTTCCTTTTTCACCCCCCTTTATTTTCTTTCCCTTTCTTTTATTTTCTTTATTTTAGTTGAGATTTGGAGCATCACATTCAGCCCAGCTCTCTCAGGTATTCTGATTGCCAGTGAGCTTGGGACAGGCAAAGCAGCTTTTAAGGCAGTGCTTGCTGTATTTTTGCTTGACATACCGCACGGCGCGATTCAATATTCATAAATCACCTTTGGCTGCTGTTAGTATTTCACAGCTCTGTTTGCTAATTCCTGTGCCAGATATGTTTAAAACGAATCACTAAATGCCAGGAGATTCAGTGCTTGTTCTGCATGCAACAGCTCACTGCTGAACAAAACTCCTGCACTTTGTACTGATGCTAAGCCTTAGCTACCTTTGATTTTCTAATAAATATATGAGTCAGAGGCAGGATAAATCAGATCCTGTGCTGTCAGCTTGGCAGAGATGATTGATCATACCTTCCTGACAGCACTGCATTTGACTGCAAGCCTCATGCAGCCCTATTTTAGATCATACAAAGGCATCTGGATGATGAAAAGCACACTAGCTGGGAAGGTAGCACACAGTGCTGCACCAGTGTCATATTTATCCACTGGGATGTATACTCTAAAACGCTTCAGGCTGTAGCTCATGCTAATAATTATCTCTTGTGTTGAATACACCTTGACCCATTTTTATTTCTTTATCCATATTTTCAACAAAAATTGTTTTTACAATCCTTTCCAAAATGGATATGTAAAGCCTTTATCTAAAGCAGACACATGTGGATAATAAAATGCCCTGTCTCCAGGCTCACTTAGGGCTGCTACTTATAGAAATGAGATCATCCTACATTAGACAAAATGTTAGGTGGTCACCCAAACACTCCCCTTATTCCTGCTTCAGAGAAAAAACAACCCCACCTGTCTAGATGGGGATCAGAAACAAACCAGTCCTACAGCCTCAGGTTTGATTTGCTGCTCTTTGGCTCCTGGTGATGCATGTCTGCACCAAAACTCTGTGCTCGAAGCAGGCTGAAACCCAGTAGCTTACCAGGCTAGAGGGGATGCAACCTGTGGCCATCTCCCCTCCTTGGGGCTTGTGGGTGTGAAGTTTGTGTAGCCACTCTAACAAGGAAGCTCATTTGGAAGCTTTGCTCATGGGGAGATTGTATTTCATTCCTCTTATGGATGTGCCTGCATGCAAATCAGACTGGTGCAGTACAGCGGGGGGCAGGGTTTAGCTCTTCTTCTTCTTCTTTTCTTTTTAACCACAGGTTTTCCAAAATGCCATTTGAGATGAGGGTGGTGAGACACTGGAGCAGGTTGCCCTGTTACCTGAGGTGGTAGAAGCCTCTTCCCTGGAGGTTTTTAAGGCCAGGCTGGATGGGGCTCTGAGCAACCTGATCTAGTGTGAGGTGTCCCTGCCCATGGCAGCTGGGGGTTGGTCTCTTCTCCCAGGAAAACAGCACCTGAACAAGAGGACAGAGACTCAAGCTGCACTAGAGGAGGTTTAGGCTGGATGTCAGGAAGTAGTTATTCACAGAAAGAGAGACTGGCCATTGGAATGGGCTGCTCAGGGAGGCAGTGGACTCACCATCACTGGAGGTGTTTAGGAAGAGACTGGATGGGGTGCTTGGTGCCATGGTTTAGTTGATTAGAAGTGTTGGGTGATAGATTGGACTAATTGATCTCAAAGGTCTTTTCCAATCTGGTTTACTCTACTCTACCCTACCCTACCCTACTCTATTCCTATTCTTTCTATTCTATTCTATTCTACTCTATTCTATTCTATTCTATTCTATTCTATTCTATTCTATTCTATTCTATTCTATTCTATTCTACTCTACTCTACTCTACTCTACTCTACTCTACTCTACTCTACTCTACTCTACTCTACTCTACTCTACTCTACTCTACTCTATTCTATTCTATTCTATTCTATGCTATCCTATCCTATCTCCTATCCTATCCTATCTCCTATCCTATCCTATCTCCTATCCTATCTCCTATCCTATCTCCTATCCTATCTCCTATCCTATCTCCTATCCTATCTCCTATCCTATCTCCTATCCTATCTCCTATCCTATCTCCTATCCTATCCTATCTCCTATCCTATCCTTGAGGTCCCTTCCAACCCTAACAATCCTGTGATTCTGTGTTCAAATTGCATGGCTTTTATCTAGCCTTTTCTTATGCTATGCCTACTATTTTCTGTCTCAGCATGCACACATATGGGTGGTTTAGGGCTAGCAATACAGAGCTGCATTCCTGTGTTGCAAGTTTAAGAGAAATCAATAAAGTATTATTTAATGCATGTCAACTTCATTTTTAATACTATTTCTAAAGTAAATTGCAGAAAGCACATAACCATCCACCATGGGATAATAAATTGATATAGAATGTGTGGGGGAAAAGGCAATAAGCCAGAATCATTAGAAAGCTCAGTGCAGCACTCCAGCAACACAAAGCGGTCGTAAAGCCCAGGCTGGAATTGCACGCAGCAAATGGTGTACACCAGTAAATCTGGCCCCAGTAATTTTACTGCAAATGACATACAAGCCAGAAAAACATTTAGATAATTGAAATTAACACTTTTAACAATGATCTATAAAGCAGTGAATAATAATTAGGAGGGGCTTTCGAGTGCTCGGCAATAAATCTACAGTACTCCAGAATCTATTTTTTTCTCCCCCAGCAGTATGAAAGAAACCAAGTAAGATGGATCCTCTTTTCCTTGTGCAGGGATCCTCTTTTCCTCGTGCAGGGATCCTCTTTTCCTTATGCAGGGATCCTCTTTTCCTTGTCCATGGATCCTCTTTTCCTTGTGCGTGGATCCTCTTTTCCTCGTGCAGGGATCCTCTTTTCCTCGTGCAGGGATCCTCTTTTCCTTGTCCATGGATCCTCTTTTCCTTGTGCAGGGATCCTCTTTTCCTTGTCCATGGATCCTCTTTTCCTTGTGCAGGGATCCTCTTTTCCTTGTCCAGGGATCCTCTTTTCCTTGTGCAGGGAACCTCTTTTCCTTGTCCATGGATCCTCTTTTCCATGTGCAGTGATCCTCTTTTCCTTGTGTGTGGATCCTCTTTTCCTTGTGCAGGGATCCTCTTTTCCTTGTGCAGGGAACCTCTTTTCCTTGTCCATGGATCCTCTTTTCCATGTGCAGGGATCCTCTTTTCCTTGTGTGTGGATCCTCTTTTCCTTGTGCAGGGATCCTCTTTTCTTTGTACATGGATCCTCTTTTCCTTATGCAGGGATCTTCCTTTCTTTATGCAGGAATCCTCTTTTCCTTGTCCAGGGATCCTCTTTTCCTTGTCCTTGGATCCTCTTTTCCTTGTGCAGGGATCCTCTTTTCCTTGTCCATGGATCCTCTTTTCCTTGTGCAAGGGATCCTCTTTTCTTTGTACATGGATCCTCTTTTCCTTATGCAGGGATCTTCCTTTCTTTATGCAGGAATCCTCTTTTCCTTGTCCAGGGATCCTCTTTTCCTTGTGCAGGGATCCTCTTTTCCTCGTGCAGGGATCCTCTTTTCCTTGTCCATGGATCCTCTTTTCCTTGTGCAGGGATCCCCTTTTCCATATTCAGGAATCTTCCTTTCTTTATGCAGGAAACCTCTTTTCCTTATGCAGGGAACCTCTTTATTGGCAAGGCATCAAACCAGCCCCTCTTCCCCCTCCATTTTGCCAAACACTACATCTCTGCATGAAGAGAAGGCTTATCATTTGGAACATGGAACAAAGCTGAATGGAAAAGGAAAAGATAATAAAAGGGAGATACTGGGAAAACATAACACAGATTTATTGTTATTTTTTAAGGGTGTTTTTTTGGTTGGGTTTTTTTTTGGACTGATGCAAATCTGCACCTGTGTTTGCTTGCATCAAAGTGGCTGTGCACACTGGGTCATGCAAGCACAGCTCTTGGAGGGCTGCAAATGCTGCTGCAAACTTTGAAGTCGTCTGGAGGCTGTAACCACTAGTACAAGACTTTGGTTAGTCTGTTCTGAGGCTCTAAAAATGAAAAAGTTTTCTATTCCCTATGTCATCCATCCCATATTTATCAACAGTGCTCTTAAGCTATAACCATTTCCTTTCTTTCTAACTGAAGTGATGAAGGAGAAGATTGCATCTGTCAGGTAATAAATCAGCTTTTTGATGTTGGATCAGTGGTTGGAATACTGTTTGGCCACGTTGTTGGTCACTGCCTGTCATCATGCTGCTTCCCAAAGGCATCTAATGCAGAGCCTTCTATCCAGGGACCTGGGGGTGCTGATTGACAGCTGCCTAAACATGAGCCAGCAGTGTGCCCAGATGGCCAAGAAGGCCAATGGCATCCTGGCATGCATCAAGAATAGTGTGGCCAGCAGGAGCAGGGAAGTCATTGTCCTCCTGTACTCCATACTGGTTAGGCCACACCTTGAGTATGGTATCCAGTTCTGGGCCTCTCAGTTTAAGAAGGACATTGAGACACTTGAACGTGTCCAGAGAAGGGCAACGAGGCTGGGGAGAGGCCTTGAGCACAGCCCTGTGAGGAGAGGCTGAGGGAGCTGGGGTTGCTTAGCCTGGAGAAGAGGAGGCTCAGGGGAGACCTTCTTGCTCTCTACAACTACCTGAAGGGAGGTTGTAGCCAGGAGGGGGTTGGTCTCTTCTCCCAGGCAATCAGCACCAGAACAAGATGACACAGTTTCAAGCTGTGCCAGGGGAAGTTTAGGCTGGAGGTGAGGAGAAAGTTCTTCCCAGAGAGAGTTGTTAGCCATTGGAATGTGCTGCCCAGGGAGGTGGTGGAGTCCCCATCCCTGGAGGTATTCAAGAGGGGATTGGACGTGGCACTTGGTGCCATGGTTTAGTCATGAGGTCTGTGGTGACAGGTTGGACTTGGTGATCTTTGAGGTCTCTTCTTCTTTGGTGATTCTGTCAGCAGAGCCCAATGCAGGCAACCAGCCTTGGTAGTGGAGCTGGGAAGAAGTCTGGGTGTCAGGGGGAACACTGTCCTGAGGGGTGCTGTGCACATGGGTCAGCTGTGTCTCTGTGGATTAGAACCAAAACCCCTAGCTGAGCCCTTTTTAAAACTGAGCTGCTTCAAGCAGTCATGGCAGTGGGTCTGAAATCAGTTTTAGTGCCTGGGTTCTGGGTGGAAATCTGGCCATCGCTTTCCAAGCTATCAATCTGAGCTGCTTCATGAATACCAAATTCATTTCAGGGGAAAAAAAAAATAAAAATCAGATTCAATAAAACAATTTCTGTAGAGGAAGCAGCAGTGGTGGGAGAGAGACTGAAATATGGGTTTGCATTAAATTCCCTTTTTTGCTAGATGATAGGGATGCTTCAGAAGTACTGCTGCAAACATTTTAAAAATAAACCCCAATCCTCCAGACTTATATAAAACCTTTTCAATCTAATAAAAGCAGGTAGGTGTGTGAGAGAGAGGGAATAAAGCATTATGGGTCAAAGCATCACTTAAGAGCAGCGCTCCGTGTGCCAACAGTGAGCTGCTGGCCACTGGCCATGAGTGAGGAGTGAGTGCTGCAGTGGGGGAGTTAGAATCATACAATAGAATCATAGGATCAATAAGGTTGGAAAAGACCTCAGAGATCATCAAGTCCAACCTGCCACCCAAGACCTCATGACTACTAGACCATGGCACCAAGTGCCACATCCAATCCCTTCTTAAACACCTCCAGGGATGCTGACTCCACCACCTCCCTGGGCAGCAAATTCCAATGGCTAACAACTCTCTCTATGAAGAACTTTCTCCTCACCTCCAGCCTAAACTTCCCCTGGTGCAGCTTGAGACTGTGTCCTCTTGTTCTGGTGCTGGTTGTCTGGGAGAAGAGACCAATCCCTTCCTGGCTACAACCTCCCTTCAGGTAGTTGTAGACAGCAATAAGGTCTCCCCTGAGCCTTCTCTTCTCCAGGCTAAACAATCCCAGCTCCCTCAGCCTCTCCTCACAGGGCTTGTGTTCCAAACCCCTCACCAACTTTGTTGCCCTTCTCTGGACATGTTCAAGTGTCTCAATGTCCTTCTTAAATTGAGGAGCCCAGAATTGGACACAGTACTCAAGGTGTAGCCTGACCAGTGTGGAGTCCAGGGGCACAATGACTTCCCTGCTCCTGCTGGCCACACTATTCTTGATGCATGCCAGGATGCCATTGGCCTTCTTGGCCACCTGGGCACACTGCTGGAAGTGTGAAGTTGGGTGCCACAGTTTTGAGATGCTGCTCTGAGAGTCACATCTCTCTTCCTGAGCATCTCCAACATCAGCCTCCCAGGGGGTGACACCAAGGAGAAGTTATCTAAAAAGAATCTATGGTTAAAATGTCTTCTAGCTAAGGTAGCCATAATTCAAACTGGAAGGTGTATTTCATGGGTTTGGACTGTATCAGACAAGGAAAAGCCATAGAGCTGACATCATCAAAGGCACCAAATCCATCCTAGTAAAGACAATGGATTTAACCTGGTTCTAATGTTTTTTATTAGCTTTTCTCCTTATGAACACTCTGATTGTTTTAGCTGAAGTGTTTTTGTCCCTGGCTGGGTGGAGGCAATGGGAGGCAGAAGCTGCAGAGTATCAACAGAAGCCAAGCCATCATCAGCCCCTGAGGAGATGCAGCCTGTGACCTGCTCTGCTGGGTGCCTGCTCTCACTGTACCTGGGGGGACTGATGAATTTAATGAGAGAAAAGTCTGTGGAAAAACAGGTGGCTCTTGAGAAGCCCACTCAGAAACCAGTGTTTGCAACAAATGTAAGCTCCTGGAAAGTTGCAAGCCATCAAGTCTTTTATGCCAAGCTACAATAAGCCACATAAATAAAAGAAATAGGTCCCCAAACCAAAGGTATCAGTGTGGGCTGTATTCCTGTGCTCCTGTCTCCAGGGGTGGGTAATTAATTCAGCTCCCTGGAGAGGCAAGCACAGCTCAAAATAACAATTCTTTAAAAAGCCTCATTTCCTCAGGGCAGTTGCAAAGCTGGCTTATTTTAAAAGGCTGGAGAAAAGAGTTAACAGTAGGGAGACAGGCTAAATTGGGGATCAGGGCAACAGACAGAGTCATTGCCTCTAAGAAAGAATGGACAGAGTCTTTTCCCCGTGAATTGCAAGTCATGGTGACGTGAAGAGGCAACTACAGGCTTAAAGTCCTCCTAAAGGAGTATGTCAGAGAGGCAGATCTTTCTCTCCTTGCCAGAGAAAACCAATGGCTGGCAGATGAAACCTGAGGGTAGGTAAGAGATGCCTGGGGCTGATTGACAGCTGGCTGAACATGAGACAGCAGTGTGCCCAGGCAATCAGCACCAGAACACAAGGACACATGTGGTCTCAAACTGCACCACGGGAAGTTTAGGCTTGAGGTGAGGAGAAAGTTCTTCACAGAGAGAGTTGTTAGCCATTGGAATTTGCTGCCCAGGGAGGTGATGGAGTCACCATCCCTGGAGGTGTTCAAGAGGGGATTGGATGTGGCACTTGGCCATGGTCTAGTAGTCATGAGGTGTTGGGTGGCAGGTTGGACTTGATGATCTTTGAGGTCTCTTCCAATCTTATTGATTCTATGATTCTATTATAAGTTATATTGACAAAGACTGAGTTGAAAAGGGGTCAAAGCGGCTGTGGCATACATTTGTACAAATACAGCTTGAACATTCACATAAACCTTTTTATTCTCTGATTTGCCTTTTGTATTTTTTCCCTATCTATATCCAGGGAAAAAAAAACCCAAAACATAGTTTGGATATCTTCCACTACAAACCTGGTTTGGCTCTGTGTGTGTGTTCCAAGAGCCTCCAGCCACCAGATGGGACTAAAACAAGCAAGAAATTGAGACCCAGATGTTTCTCTGTATTCTGTGGAATCTAACTTCCTTTTGTTTGTTTGTTTTTTGTTTTGTTTATATAGAACAGAGCAGAATAGAATAGAATTAAGCAGGTTGGAAGAGACCTTTGAGATCATTGAGTCCAAACTATCATACAACACCATCAGATCAACTAAAACATGGCAACAAGCAGCCCACCCAGTCTCTTCCTAAACACTTCCAGTGATGGTGATTCCACCACCTCCCTGGGCAGCCCATTCCAATGGGCAATCTCTCTTTCTATGAAGAACTTCTTCCAAGCATCCAGCCTAAAACTCCCCTGGTGCAGCCTGAGACTGTGTCCTCTTGTTCTGGTGCTGGTTGCCTGGGAGAAGAGACCAACCCCCTCCTGGCTACAACCTCCCTTCAGGTAGTTGTAGAGAGCAAGAAGGTCTGCCCTGAGCCTCCTCTTCTCCAGGCTAAGCAACCCCAGCTCCCTCAGCCTCTCCTCACAGGGCTGTGCTAATAATGCTGACGACACCAAGCTGGGGGCAAGAGTTGATCTGCTGGAGGGTAGAGAGGCTCTGCAGAGGGACCTCAACAGGCTGGACAGATGGGCAGAGTCCAAGGGCATGAGATTGAACACATCCAAGTGCCGGGTTCTGCACATTGGCCACAACAACCCCATGCAGTGCTACAGGCTGGGGTCAGAGTGGCTGGAGAGCAGCCAGGCAGAGAGGGACCTGGGGGTACTGGTTGATGGTAGGCTGAACATGAGCCTGCAGTGTGCCCAGGCAGCCAAGAGGGCCAATGGCATCCTGGCCTGCATCAAGAACAGTGTGGCCAGCAGGAGCAGGGAGGTCATTCTGCCCCTGTACACTGCACTGGTTAGGCCACACCTCGAGTCCTGTGTCCAGTTCTGGGCCCCTCAGTTTAGGAAGGAGGTTGACTTGCTGGAACGAGTCCAGAGAAGAGCAACAAAGTTGGTGAGGGGTTTGGAACACAGCCCTGTGAGGAGAGGCTGAGGGAGCTGGGGTTGCTCAGCCTGGAGAAGAGGAGACTCAGGGGTGACCTTATTGCTCTCTACAACTACCTGAAGGGAGGTTGTAGACAGGCAGATGATGGTCTCTTTTCCCAGGCACCCAGTACCAGAACAAGAGGACACAGTCTCAGGCTGTGCCAGGGGAGGTTCAGGTTGGATGTTAGGAAGAAGTTCTATACAGAGAGAGTGATTGCCCATTGGAATGGGCTGCCCAGGGAGGTGGTGGAGTCGCCGTCATTGAAGGTGTTCAGAAGGAGACTTGATGGGGTGCTTGGTGCCATGGGTTAGCTGTTTGGGTGGGTTGGATTGGTTGATGGGTTGGACACGATGATCTTGAAGGTCTCTTCCAACCTGGTTTGGTTTATTTATTTATTTATTTATTTATTTATAATAGGTGACAGGAAAGAGAGACAGAAGGGAACAGATAATCATTAACTGGGGACAAGTTTTATTTTAAAGTCTTGAAAGTTAGTATAATTTTATCTTCTTAATTTATTAAAATAAAGCTTACCTGGGAAGTGATAGAGACTGCACTTGCACTATGGTATATAACAGCTGCGAGGAGCATGGTCTCAGAGGCTGCACACTCTCTCTCCTTTTTGAACCTCTCTAGGATAGTTAGTTAGCCATTTTGGTGCTGTTTCTGTGTAGTTGAAAGGACAATAGTTGGAGCTTTGAGTTGTGGGTTCTTTTTTTGTTGGTTTTGTTTTTTTTTTCCCCTGCTATTTTGGTTTCTTTAATTTCCTTCCAGGTCAGAACTACTCATTAGAACAAACCCCTTATATGGCAGGATTCAGGAGAGGCAGCAATGCTCTTAATGAGTTGTGTGACAGGTGTTGTTTTGGCCGTGGCTGAGGGAAAGGCACACACCTGTGCCACATATAAAGCACTTGAAAGGAATAATTGAGTGTTGATGAGCTCCCATCAGAATGTTCCCAACCAAACATTCCTCTTCAGACTCTGCAGTGGCTGAGATGAACTTCACAAAATGCCTGTCTGCAACAGGTCCCTCTGCCCACAGGCATGACCAGAGCCAGTCACTTCATCTTGTGAAACTTTCAGGTAAGAGGTGGATATGGACCTTCATGAGGTACTCATACAAATCATGGAATCATAGAATTGTCAGGGCTGAAAGGGATCTCAAGGATCATCCAGTTCCAACCCCCCTGCCGTGAGCAGGGACCCCTCACACTAGAACAGGTTGCTCAGAGCCCCATCCAGCCTGGCCTTAAAAACCTCCAGGAATGATGCTTCTACCACCTCCCTGAGCAACCTATTCTAGTGTCTCACTAGCCTCATGGTGAGGAATTTCTTCCTAACACCCAAACTGAATCTACCCAGGATGTGATTGGCTATCTGGGCTGAATGATGCTGAATTCAGATGACAAGGGCAACACATAGCCTGACAGGCTCTTTTCTGGTCAGGCACCCACTATACTGCTCTGCAGGTGCATCTGGAGTGCATACAAACCACTTCTCTCTTTACTTGTGAGGGTGCACTGCCATCCCTGGGAGTGGGGCAGGTAAATGTCCTTACAGAACTGCTCTTTTGAAGACACTTCTGTCCTGCCTTTCTTCACCATGAAAGTTTCATGTAGTAGACTCTGGAAGAGTCTGTTTCTCCCCACTGACCATGGAGAATAGCCTTAGGCTGTGGAAGAACATAAGCTGCACTCTGGACTTCAGGGCAGCTGAAAATAGATGAGGTAAATCCCACTCTTTGAAGTAGTAGTGATAAACCCAACAAGATTATCCATCCAACTAGCAGTGTGTGTGCTGGGGTAAGCAGCAGGGACAATGTGCTGAGTGAGGAAAGAAAGCATCTTGCTAGCCAGGGGTGCTTCAGCCCTGCTCCAGAGGGTGGGTTGGTGCTTGTCACTGGGGCAGAGGGAGTGACCCCCCCTTTCACTGGTCTCATAGTGAGTGAGTTAGGGAAATACTATTTCTCTCCTTTCTTGCAGCCAACATCAGACCCAACAATTTAATGGAGAAGGTGCCAAATATCCAGTGATCAGAGCCAGCAATGGGAGCCTCCAGTTCAGATCTTCCTCCTCCTTCAGTGCCGCTGGAGACCTTCTGTGTCCCTTCCCTTCAAGCTGGCTGCTCCATTTCATCCAGACCCTTCATGTGGTCACTGCAGGGAGAGGTAACAAGTGCTCCAATGGGAATTGCTTTGACATTCCTGGCCATAAGTGGATTTTTTTTCCAAAATTCATTGTCTCAGGTATAACTCAGTGCAAAATGGTGCAGACAAGGAACCAATAGTTTGTTTTCTGAAACAAATAAGCACTTCAGAGAGAAATCTACTCCTTTGTGCACAAGAAAGGCAGCATTAAAAACATGCAATCAGTAAGGATAAGAGGAAAATTTACTGTTCACATAGAAAAATAATGCTTTTCAGCTCTACCCCAGTTACTAAAGGTTCCCATTCATCCTTGGCAATGAGATCAATTTGTGCTGAAAATTCAGTCCTCTATGCCTGGATTGGAAGTGATCTTATTAGTGTTTTACTACATCAGGTCTGATAAACTCCCCTATCTATTTCAGTTAAGCTTCTATTGATCCACTTAGGGGATCAATTTGGCTTTCATTATTTTCTGAGGGGTGATTTCATTTGTCTCAGACTGAAGTTATGAAAGAAAGTGTAATTTAGCAAGAGGGGGGTGTGTGTGTGTGTGCATGCCCTCTCTCACAGGCACACACACACACACATGTACATGTGGCAGTGCTGCCTGGATGAGGCTTGGAATTTACCCTCTTGTTTCTTGAGGGGAGGGGGTGACCTGCTGGAGAGAAGTGAAGGGGAAAAGGACCTGGGGGTCCTAGTGGATGGAAGGTTGACCATGAGCCAGCAATGTGCTCTTGTGGCCAAGGAGGTCAATGGTATCCTGGGTTGAATTAGAAGGGCTGTGGTCAGTAGATCTAGAGAAGTTCTCCTCCCTCTCCGCTCTGCTCTGGTGAGGCCACATCTGGAATATTGTGTCCAGTTTTGGGCCCCTCAGTTCAAGAGGACAGGGAACTGCTTGAGAGAGTTCAGTGCAGAGCCACAAAAGTGATTAAGGGAATGTAACCTCTTCCTTACCAGGACAGCCTGAGGGAGCTGAGGCTCTTTAGCTTGAAGAAGAGGAGACTAAGGGGTGACCTCTTTCATGCTGATAAAGATGTAAAGGGTGAGTGCCAGGAGGATGGAGCCAGGCTCTGCTGGGTGATGCCTAATGGCAGCACAAGGGGCAATGGTGGAAGTTGAGGCATAGGAAGTTCCATGGAAACATGAGGAACAATTATTTCACTGTGAGGGTGACAGAACACTGGAACAGGCTGCCCAGGGGAGTTGTGGAGTCTCCTTCTCTGGAGATATTCAAGACCCACCTGCATGAGTTCCTGTGTGATCTGCTCTAGATGACCCTGCTCTGGCAGGGGGGTTGATCTGGATGATCTCTTGAGGTCTCTTCCAACCCCTAGCATTCTGTGATTCAGTTCCTGATGCTGTAGTTGGATCAGACTTGCTGGCTGCCCTACAATATAGCTATGGAAGGGAAAAGTTCATGGGTAACAAAGGCTTTTCTAAGTGCAGCTGCAGTGAAAGCTCCATCTGCCAGTCAGAAAGGGCAGTACAAGCGATGACTTTCATGCTTCAGAAAGACAATGGAGTGTGGCTGAAGAAGGCAAAAATAGGTGTGATGTCTAAGCACTGGATAAATGTCAACTGCAAATAAAGTCATTGCTGTCAGGAGGGAGGATGCTTTCTTCTTTTCTATATGAAAATGATCAGAGGGATGGAGCAAGTATTCTACTAGGACAGGCTGGGAGAGGTGGGTTTGTGCAGCATGGAGAAGAGAAGGCTCCAAGAAGAGCTTATTGTAGCCTTTCAGTACTTAAAGATGACTTAGAAGGGAGTTGAGGATAGACTTTTTAGCAGGACCTGTAGCAACAGAACAAGGGTTAATGGTTTTAAATGAAACAAGGGGAGATTCAGACTAGATACAAGAAAAAAGAGGTTTTTAAACAGGAGTGGTGAAACACAAACCTGGGCTGCTCAGAGAGGTGGTAGCTGCCCAAGCCCAGAAACATCCAAGGTCAGGTTGGTCAGGCCTCTGAGTGATCTAGTGGATGATGTCCCTGCTTATTGCAGGTGGGCTGTGCTAGATGCCCATTAAAGGTCCCTTTCAAACCATTCCATGTTGATTCTGTGATTCTTGCCAGGTGAGTTAGGCAATGACCATAAATGGAGGAGCAGAGGGAGGGAAGTACTGTGAGAAAAGTCTCTTTTTTTCTGTGGTATCTGCCATTGATTTTCAGTTTGCCTTAGACAAGTGGAGACAGAACTGGCTCCTAGAGGTGTAAAACAGAGCCAAGACCTTGATGTATGTGAGGGTTCACATCTTGCACTCCTATCAGATGAATTTCCCCCCACTTCTCATGGGTAATGAATGGCTCAGGACCATGCCTCCCATGGCTGCTGAGGAAAGAAACAACTGTACAGGTAAGAGACTCCACTCCTGGTGAATTTAAAACAACTTTTCAGCACTGCCATGGCAACTGGGCCTTGTTGCACTTCTTCTCTGAAGTGCATGAAGTTGAAGTCATTGAATAATCACAAAAAGAGGTGTCAGAAAGGCTCTAAGAAGTTCCCCTGCTGCATTATTTTTCTCTGTAGAGGTGTCATAGGCTAGTTCCTTTTATTTATGGGTATATTGGCATAAATTCTACTACAGGTTTTCACAAGCTGTTTTGCTGTAAGACTACTCTGTTGTTTGCATTCCATAGTTAGAAGAAGTTATTAGCAGAAGACCCATGAATTCAATTCATTACACTCAGTATCTTTCATTCAGCCAAAAGTAACTGAGAGTAAGAAGCTGAAATCATCAAACACCCTTTCAGATTGAGAGCTCGCCCTCTTGACTAGAGATTTGAGGACTGTGGGCCACCTAATGAAGGCAATTGGCACTCTCCATGCAGCGTCTTGCTTTGTGAGTTAAATACTGGGAATACATTTGTTGTAGGCTAAGGGAAATGAAGAGTTAATTGGTATAGCCACCAAGAAAAGCCCTCCAAAGAAGCTGAAATCATGAAACACCCTTTCAGATTGAGAGCCAGACCTCTTGACTAGAGATTTGAGGACTCTGGGCCACCTAATGAAGACAATTGGGGCTCTCCATGCAGTGTCTTGCTTTGTGAGTTAAATACTGTGAACACATTTGTTGAAGGCTAAGGGAAATGAAGAGTTAATTGGTATAACCATCAAGAAAAGTCCTCCAGAGGCTAGAGTCCCAGGGGGATAGGCAGTTTGTCCCAGGATATTGTAAAAAGGGAAGGGAAGAAAGAAGTGCTGTAGGACCATGGAAAAGTCAGACACACAACTGCTGTGGGGGAAAAAAAAGGGCTCTCTTGGAATGTCACATAAAAAAGAAAATCAGAAAATCAATGGAATCAATTCTAGAAGCCATCTGGTCCCTATATGGCAGGAATTAAGAGTATAAATACAACTATCTCCTTCAGCCTTTCATCTGTGGGAAAGGTGAAATTTGAAGCTGTGATATCCTCCAGTACTCATCTCATTAGTCATCTTACCATTATAATTGCTATTGCTAGGCTAGATGCCTGCATTCCAGCTTTTAACCTACCCCTGGTGAACAGGGAGTGGAATTAATCAGCTCTCTCAAGGCTGGCTGTCCTTCTGAAAGATGTCATCAAAAATCCAAGCACATTTTGTGAGAGAGGGAAGGCTGTTGTTCTGGAAGACTTCTTTCAATGTCACTGCAGGTTTTTCACATGGGCCTCAGAAACTGGACAATTTCCTAGCTCTGTCTATGAAACAAGTTGCCAGGCTGGATGTGGCTCTGAGCAACCTGATCTAGTGTAAGGTGTCCCTGCCCATGGCAGGGGGGTTGGAACTAGATGATCATTGAGGTCTCTTTCAACCCTAACAATTCTGTGATTGATCCTGTGTCCCCATGACGCAACATTTTGCTAAGTAGGACACCCATCTGAGCCCAGGGATCACTTTGTACCCCACACAACAGAGAGCTCAACCCCTTGTCTTTTAGTCCTTGCCAAGCCAACAGGGTATCAAATCTCTCTAGACATGAAATCTGGTTTACAAGTTAATAGCAAGTGTGTTGAGTAGGACAGGGACTTGGGGATATTAGAGATTAGAGATCTTTTGCAGTGTTTGTAGCACTCCAGGGCAAAAAAGCAAACCTCTCCCACTGTACACCATGGCACCATACCATGCTTGTGAGGGGTTTGGAGCACAGCCCTATGAGGAAAGGCTGAGGGAACTGGGGTTGTTTAGCCTGGAGAAGAAGATGCTCAGAGGAGACCTTATTGCTGTCTAGAAGTACCTGAAGGGAGGTTGTAGCCAGGTGGGGGTTGGTCTCTTCTCCCAGGCAACCAGCACCAGAACAAGAGGACACAGTCTCAAGCTGTGCCAGGGCAGGTTTAGGCTGAATGTTAGGAAGAAGTTCTTCATAGAAAGAGTGATTACCCATTGGAATGTGCTGCCCAGGGAGGTGGTGGAGTCACCATCACTGGAGGTGTTTAGGAAGAGACAGGATGGGGTGCTTGGTGCCATGGTTTAGTTGATTAGATGGTGTTGGATGATAGGTTGGACTCAATGACCTCGAACGTCTTTTCCAACCTGGTTAATTCTATGCTATTCATGGCCAGGAAAATGTGGCCAGAAAATTTAAATGGCAGAAATAGCAACCCAGACCCCTATCAGCCTCAGGATAACAGTACAATAAAACCCACACTTTCAGGATTTGGCATGTATAAGCAATCTTCCTTAAAACCTCCAGGTTCTACTGCTGGTGGAATAACTCAGGCAAGTTTGGATCTTAAACCCAGAAGTACCTAATGTGATTTGTAAATGTGTTGCAAGTACCACCCCTGCCCTCACCTGCAAAGAAAATGTTTACTTCTCTTGAATTGTTGGCTTGAGGCCTTTTTTTTCCCCCTCCCACCACAGATGCATGCATATTTCTCTGCACAAATGCTGAATTGTTGTTATGGAAAAGTATTGTTCAGGAACAATTAATTCGTTTCACTCCCAAGTACCACTGTAATGACCAAACCCAGCTCCAGGGTTAGAGAAATCCAAACCTTGAACTCCTGGTGTTCCTAAGCAAGGAAAAGTATGTGTTTTAGCACTGGTGGCTGAAATTTATGGCATTGCTAAAAAAAAAAGAGCTGGTTAATGGCTGACTCAGCAGCACGTACTTGCAGCATGGCAGAAGAATGCCTAAATTGTTTTGGAGGGGAAGAGCATGTCATCTAAATTAATACAGGGGAATTGCCTCATAAGTCATCTCTACAGTTGCTCTGCACTCCACTAGGGAGGGGACCAGAGTTCAATGCCATACTCGTTTTGCAGATGTAGTACTGATTGATCTGGTTTGGATTCTTCATGTCTTATCGCGCAGGCAAGTTGTAATGACACTCAGATTAAGCAGCACACCAGCTAGACCGTTAAACCCACCATTAAATGCAAGCTAACTTCAAGGAGCCTACTTCCTACACTGTGAGGCTGTGCAAGTGCTGCTGATGACTCCAGTGAAAAAGCTGTAATATTGTGTATTCAAGCAGAAGAAAAAAGCAGTGGGAGAAGCACACAGGAGAGGGCAACGGTGCACCATCATTTGGTGTGGGTTTCCTCTGTCTGGAGGGAATGCAAAGCAATTACATTTTAAAGCATATGCTCAGCCCAAGTGTTGTATTGTGTAAGACCTCCTCTTCAAGCTCACTGTGAGCTCTCTGAAGAAGGCAGTGCTGGAGAGCAGAGAGAGGGGAAAGCAGAGGTTTCTTTTCACAATCACGAAGCATTCAGAAGCCCTGGAGCTTTGGATATTATTATTAGTAGTAGTTGTTGTAGCAATTTTAATATTTAGGAGGAAAAGAAGTGTGTGTGTGAAACTGGGGAAGAAGCCTCCTTGAGAAATTCGTGGAGACCCTGACCTGTGGAAAACCTGGAAGTGGCAATCTGCTCTTGTGGCTGTGAATCATGGAATAATTGATAGCCTCTCAGCAGCAAAGATGATTTCAAGACAGACCCCGGGTTCCTGAGCCTGGAAACCAGTCACACTTCTGAGGGTCCTTCTCACCACAATCAGCACCTTTCTGTATAGTATTTTGTGTTTGAGGAGCTTGATGCCTTTCAATGAAAACTTATTTTGCTAGAAATGTTCTGGCTGGCTGTGTTTGGGGTATTCTCTCTGACAAGCTTTGGCGTTTATTAAGACACTTCTGGCTTTGTTCCAGCAAGGCATGGCCTCCTTCCAGCCTGCTGTTAATGACAGTACAGGAGTGACACATTCCAGTCTGCTCATTATTGTACAGAAGAAACCAGCTGCACAAAATGGTCTGTTTAACAATATGGAAAATGTAAACTTGACAGGGTTTAGGAGCTGACCAAATATAGTTGGGTAGTGGCAACTCTAAGGAGGCATAATGCAATGACATGTTCCTGCTTCTGTTGGGCACAGAATTCATTTGAGAAGGAAAAGGGGAGAATGCCTGGCTTGTAAGTGGTATTGCTTGTAAGGAGGCAGCTGATTTCTCCAGAGGGTTGTTTGATGAAGGGTTGATATTTTGCTCCCTCATTTTTATTCTGTTTTTAAAGTTTTTTAGGCTAGAAACTCTCACTGCTACAAATTATAACCTTCCCTTCCTAAGCAGATGTTTCATTCTTTCTGATAGCTATTCAAGGTTTTAGCACTTTGTGCAACACTTGGGAAACTAAGAAAATGCCCTTTAGCTCCCAGCATATCTGTTTTGAAATTCATTGCTTTCACTGTTTGTATGCTGGCTGGAACACGACCGGAACAGAGTCGAGATGCTGATGACACGCTTGAGCAAAAGGAAATCATCTAACCCAAGATACTCACCACAGCCCTGAAAATGACTGAAGTGCACCGGGGAAAGCAACAAGCAGCAGCTCTCTTTCAGAAATGGCTTGCTTTTGAGGCTGCTTTTCTCAAAGGATTCAGCTAGCAGAACACCAGGAAGAGCCCTGTTATGAGCCGAAGAAAACATCTCTACAGCATCCCTTCAAAAATGGGACTAATTCCTGTGCACTGTTTTGTTGGCTGGACTCCTAACAAAAGCTTGAAGATGGTACTTAAATGCTGCAGGAAGTGCAGAGGAGGGCAAGAAAAGTGTACTGTGGGGAATTAGATAAATGTGTTATGTATGAGAAGTGGTTTGGAGAGTACAGTGTCTCCAGGCCTAGAAAGAAGGTGACAGAAGGGGATCTAATTGCATTACATAGTCCCTAAGGAGGTTCATGTAATAATGTATGACAGAATGTGTTCACACTTGAAGGGAACAGATAAATAATCCATAGGCCTTGTTAGAAAGGAAGGAATGAGAAGTTCAGACTATGCATGAAATCCCTAGTATTTCTCCTAGAAGGCTCTCCACAGCATAAAAACCAGGCTAACAAATAAGAATGAATCTTATGAGGAGTGACTGAGGGAGCTGGGGTTGTTTAGTTTGGAAAAGAGGAGGCTGAGGGGAGACTTCATTGCTCTCTACAACAACCTGAAAGGACATTGTAGAAAGGCTGGTCTCTTCTCACAGCTAATTAGTGATAGAACAAGAGGGAATGGCCTCAAGCTACAACTGGGTAGGTTTAGACCAGACATGAGGAAAAAAAATTCCACAGCTAGAGTGGTCAGGCATTGGAATGGTCTTCACAGGTGTCCTGCATTATCAAAGCAACTTCTCTCTTTTGGGCTCATTGCACAGATTGCATGGGGTTGGAAGAGACCCTCGGAGGTCCTCTTGTCCAAGCCCCCTGCTGTCAGCAGGGACACCTCCAACTAGGCTGCCCAGGGCCACAGCAAGTCTGGAATGTGCTGCCCAGAGTGGAGTCACCAACCCTGGATGTGTTTAAAGGTGGCTTGGATGTGGTGCCTGAGGATGTGGTTCAGGGGTGAACCTTGTATAGTAGGGTTCTGGGTTGGACTTGGAGATCCTGAGGGTCTTTTCCAACCTGAATGTTTCTGTGATTCTGTGAAATGAACTGATTATACTAGGATGGATATATATGTATATATATATATGCATACAGACACATATGCAGGTGTGTTTCAAGGACTGGATGTATTAGGTGATCAGAAATGGAAAGCATTTGATGGTTTATCACAAATAATGCACAAGCCAGGGTGTTTCTGCCTGCTTTTTATCCACATTTTTTTTCACTTCTGTTGTGCATGTGCATATCTGTATGTCTTTCCCTTCTTCAATTTTCTTGAGCAATGAAAAGAGCAGAAAAGATTTGCCTTTTCACGTGACACAGGGTTTCATGACCTAATGTTACCAAGGACCTTTTTGTGTTCTGGTGCCTTGGAAGTGCTGTGGGGCTGTGAGAGAGAGGTAGCCCTTTCTTTTTCCAGGCAGATGAACTGTGCAGCCTGGCCCTAAAAAGTCTCCAGAGAAGGTTCTCCTGGAGCAAGGAGAGAGACTTCCTGATGAATGGTGACAACCTTCTTAATAACAAGTAAGTGTACCCTTATTATTTGCCCAGTGCTGCCAGGTAAAGGTCAGTGCCCTCAGCTGGCCTGAATAGAGAAGTCCACAGAGAGAAGTCACAGAATCAAGAGAACAGTGAAGGCTGGAAGGGACTTCTGGAAATCATCTAGTCCAACCATCCTACTAGAGCAGGATCACCTAGACGAGGATGCACAGAAATGTGTACAGGTGAGTTTTGAAAGTCTCTAGAGAAGAAGACTCCACAACCTCTCTGGGCAGCCTGTTCCAGGGCTCCAACACCCTCACAGGAAAGAAGTTTCTCTAAAGTTCAAATGAAACCTTTTGTATTCTAGTTTGTACTCGTTACACTTATCCTATCATTTGGCATCACTGAAAAGAGCCCAGCCCCATCCTCATGACCTCCACCCTGTAGATAATTTACATATCTATCTTGGGCTTAGTCCCTCTGAACAGAGGCAGATATCAGTTGAGCTTTAAATGGCATGTTTGCAGGAGCAAAGATTAAGGCCTTGGAAAGAATGGAGCTTTTGTTATGTGCTTTTTTTTTTGTGTTTATTCTGCCCAAGTGGGAAAAAAAATAATCCCAAAGGTGGCAAACATGCTGTATGGAGGGGAGCAATGGAGCCAAGGCAGTCCATGACAGCAGGGTCACACTGTTGTGAACTACACACTGTTTGTTTTCAAAGTGTAGACAAATTGCTCTTGGAATTGTGTCCAGCTGCAACAACGACAGACATGCTTACAGAGGAGATAACGATGACTGTTACAGGAGGGATGTGGAGGGGCTGGAAGGTGTCCAGAGAAGGGCCACAAGGATGATCAGAGAGCTGGAGCACCTCTCCTATGAGGACAGACTGAAGGAGTTGGGGCTGTTCAGTCTGGAGAAGGGAAGGCTCAGAGGTGACCTAATTGTGGCCTTCCAGTATCTGAAGGGGGCTACAGGAAGGCTGGGGAGGGACTTCTCAGGATCTCAGGTAGTGATAGGACTAGGGGGAATGGAATGAAGCTGGAGGTGGGGAGATTCAGGCTAGATGTGAGGAGGAGGTTCTTCCCCATGAGAGTGGTGAAACCCTGGAACGGGTTGTCCAGGGAGGTGGTCGAGGCCCCATCCCTGGAGGTGCTTAAGCCTAGGCTGGATGAGGCTCTGTCCAGCCTGATCTAGTGTGGGGTGTCCCTGCCCATGGCAGGGGGGTTGGAACTAGATGATCCTTGTGGTCCCTTCCAACCCTGAATGATACTATGATACTATGATACTGCTGAAGGCAAAGCAGTAGCACTGTAGAGATTTTTACACTGGGAGCTTGCTCTGACTTTGTACATGTTGCTGGCCAGCAGGAGCAGGGAGGTCATTCTGCCCATGCACTCAGCACTGGTTAGGCCACACCTTGAGTCCTGTGTCCAGTTCTGGGCCCCTCAGTTTAGGAAGGATGTTGAGTTGCTGGAAGGTGTCCAGAGAAGGGCAACAAAGCTGGGAAGGGGTTTGGAGCACAGCCCTATGAGGAGAGGCTGAGGGAGCTGGGGTTGCTTAGCCTGGAGAAGAAGAGGCTCAGGGGAGACCTTATTGCTGTCTACAATTACCTGAAGGGAGGTTGTAGCCAGGTGGGGATTGGTCTCTTCTCCCAGGCAACCTGCGACAGAACAAGAGGGCACAGTCTCAAGCTGCACCAGGGGAGTTTTAGGCTGGATGTTAGGAAGAAGCTCTTCATAGAAAGAGTGATTGCCCATTGGAATGTGCTGCCCGGGGAGGTGGTGGAGTCACCATCACTGGAGGTGTTTAGGAAGAGACTGGATGAGGCACTTGTTGCCATGGTTTAGTTGATGAGATGGTGTTGGATGATAGGTTGGTCTTGATGATCTCAAAGGTCTTTTCCAACCAGGTTAATTCTATTCTATTCTACCACAAATGGAAAGGGTTATGAAGAGATGTTTGTGTTAGCAAATATGTTCCAGTGGTATAGGGTTGTTTATTCTGAGCTATGCAATCACTTGAAAATATTTTGAAACTACAGCTGAATTTTCTCTGCTAACTTGCAGTCTATTTATTCTCTCTTTAACAGGTTTAATTGGTCCAAGCAGTAGAAACGACCTTGTCAGAACAATGAATTGTTCTCAGATGCCTTGAGAAGTGCACCGAGTGCATCTAAATCTGGAAAGCTCAGAACTGTTTGTGAATCATGGAGGATTGTTCTTCATGTGCTTCCTGGCTCTCTAATACCAGCAGTTATTATGATGGCAGGCAATTAACTTTCCATCACAAAGCTTTAAGTGTTGCTTTGAGCTATATATCGAAAGAAGTTGTGTATCAGCTGTCACCGATGTCCCTCTCCATTGAGTAGCTCCCATTCCTCAGAGCTGTCACTGCCAAATGTTCCTGTGCTGGATGGAGACAAACCCAGGTCCTGGTCAGTGGTCTATTGAAGGGGGTTGAAGGGTGACATAAGTACTGTGTGCTAGATGAGTTGCTGCCAGGTTAGGGTGTTAGGTTAGGTGCTGGTTGCCTGGGAGAAGAGACCAACATCTGCCTGGCTACAACCTCCCTTCAGGTAGTTGTAGACAGCAATAAGGTCTCCTGGTTAGGGTGTTTGTTTGTTTTTCAAAACTGGAAAATTTCTAGGGGAGTTTTAATTATTTTTTATTTTCCTTTTGGTATCAGATCTGAGCTGATGCACTGATTGGTGGTGGGTGGCCATGCAGTGGTTACTCTGAATGAAAACAAGGAAGCAGCAGTTCTCACTCTGAAAACAGAATTCCTGCATTCATAGTAACAACAACCCCATGTACCGCTGCAGGCTGGGATCAGAGTGGCTGGAGAGTGGCCAGGCAGAGAGGGACCTGGGGGCACTGGTTGATAGTAGGCTGAACATGAGCCAGCAGTGTGCCCAGGCAGCGAGGAAGGCCAATGGCATCCTGGCCTGCATCAGGAATAGTGCGACCAGAAAGAGCAGGGAGGTCATTCTGCCCCTGTACACTGCACTGGTTAGGCCACACCTTGACTCCTGTGTCCAGTTCTGGGCCCCTCAGTTTAGGAAAGATGTTGAGTTGCTGGAAGGTGTCCAGAGAAGGGCAACAAAGCTGGGGAGGGGTTTGGAGCACAGCCCTATGAGGAGAGGCTGAGGGAGCTGGGGTTGCTTAGCCTGGAGAAGAGGAGGCTCAGGGGAGACCTTATTGCTGTCTACAACTACCAGCACCAGAATAAGAAGACACAGTCTCAAGCTGTGCCAGGGGAAGTTTCGACTGCATGTTAGGAAGAAATTCTTCATAGAGAGATTATTTGCCATTGGAATGGGCTGCCCAGGGAGGTGGTGGGGTCACCATCACTGGAGGTGTTCAGGAGGAGACTTGATGGGGTGCTTGGTGTCATGGTATATTTGATTAGATAGTCTTGGATGATGGGTTGGGTGCGATGATCTTGAAGGTATCTTTCAACCTCGTCTGGTCTGGTCTATCCTATCCTATCCTATCCTATCCTATCCTATCCTATCCTATCCTATCCTATCCTATCCTATCCTATCCTATCCTATCCTATCCTATCCTATCCTATCCTATCCTATCCTATCCTATCCTATCCTAATGTATACATTATCCCTGATTACATGTTTCTGGAGGTGAAGACCATCCCTGTTTAGATGCTGACATCTTCAGGTACTGCCTTTTTGAAAAGTGTGAGGCAGCTGAGGTGTCTGAACATGTGCAGCATAGAAATGCAACAAAAATGAGGATTGCTTTTACATTATATTTTCCTGGCATCAGTTTTATGTTTTTGTGTTTGTTTCTCACACACTAGAGAACTGCACCATCTCGAGCAAATTTGGCTTGGAAAAGGCCAGCAGAGTGTCTAGAAATGAACTGACAGGAGTGCCTGCTCATCACTCAAAGACCCAGGTCCCTGCATGGACCTGCTCTAATAGGATCTTGTCTATCCCAGTGCCCCTGGCCATGTTGAGAGAGCCTAAGGTGAAGGATCACTTCCAAGGTTTCTGGTGCATAGAATAACTACTGGAGGGGATTGGTGTAGTGTATCAGATGACTAAGGTCACCCTACTGTGTTAGCAGACTGTCAGTCTTCAGTGTGGGGATGTTATTTGGATCTGTGATGGCCATAAAACTGGGCAGAAAGAACATCTGAAAGGCCATGGCTCAGTAATAGTCATAGCCTCCATGCTACAAGCAGCTGCATCCTCCTGCCTGCCTTCTGCCCTTAAATCCCCCTCAGAGTTCTGGGCCAGAATGCACCAACTCCCTCCCATACTTTTACATGACAGCATAGCTCACAACCACACCAGAGTGTGTGTTTGAAACCCTGTTAACCAGCTAGTGCTGGGGAAAACTCCTGTGTGGTATGTTTTAAGGAGAAACCTGCTGCTGCGAGGTTCTGTCGTGTAAGGTCGCGTGACAAAAAAACAAGGGGGGAGAGAAGTGCAGAACGTTTAATTTTAATCTAGCAGAAGTGATTTTAATTTGAGGTAGGCTGCTGAAGGAAAAAAAAAAATAATAAATTTATAGACTTTAATTGTGAAAAAGAGAGGAGCCTTTCGCTTCAAAGAGCCCATCAGCAAGCTGTCTTTCCTGTTTTATCAGTAAGCAAAGCTGAGAGCAAATAACAGATGGGTACGTCCCTCAGTGCCAGCAATGAATGCTCATGAAATACAGCACAATCTCCCTCCAGTGTGTTATGTTTTTTAACAGTAGCAGTAGATGTGGGGCAGGATGAATAACTAGCTGAGATCAAAGATCCCTTTTCCTCCCTCTCCCCCCCCCCCCCCCCACTGTGAAGATGGCAGTGACTGGCATTTGGGCAGTGGCTGTATTGTGTTGGTGTGATTGTTGAAGCAGAAGACAAACAGCTTCAGCAGATGTGTGGAACAGATCTTAAGGGGTGATAGGAGTAGAGGAAGGTTTTAAAGCCTGAATTCAGAAGCCCAAAAGAGAATTAAAAAAAATATCCAGTTTTCTTGCTGCCACATCACCAGGGAAATAAGTCTGTTCTAGACATGGGAAAAGTGAGATGCTGGTGAATGCTTCAGGAGATTTGCCAAGACCCCAGTGCGGTGTGGGGCTGTGTGTGCGTGTCCAGCCTGCAATAGTTCTGTGGTTTACCAACAGGCAGATTGTAGCTCAGTACTGTCAGCATCTAAATCTCACGTGAGGGCACTTGCTGTACCAGACTAAGAGCTAAGTCTCATCTGCAAATTCTCTGTCTGACTTTCCAGTTACAAAGTGTACAAGTGATTTGCATCTGTTCACTGCTGGTTTCTGCTTAGCTGCCTGGTTGTTATTCTAGTTGTATTTGATGGAAAATGCCAGAGGGCCAGACCATTAAGTGGTATAAATTAACCAATTGCAGCTGCTTCAACTCATTTTCATAAGCAGGGATTCTGGGCCCTTTGAGTTAATGTGTCCATGTTCACAAACTTGGATTGGTTTAATAGAAAAGTAATGTGGTGCATTTGCAACCAAATTGGAAGAGGCAAATTGTAATGGTCCTTCAGTTGAATCGCAGGATCATTAAGGTTGGAAAAGACCTCTAAGATGGGCTAAGACTGGCATGGTTCAGACTTGGACTTGTGGAATAAGTTTCAGAGCTGTGGGACAACCCCATTCAGTGCTGCAGGCTGGGGTTGGAGTGTCTGGAGAGAAGCTAGACAGAAAGGGACCTGGGGGCACTGGTTGACAGCTGGCTGAACATGAGCCAGCAGTGTGCCCAGGTGGCCAAGAAGGCCAATGGCATCCTGGCCTGTATCAGGAACAGTGTGGCCAGCAGGAGCAGGGAGGTCATTCTGCCCCTGGACTCCACACTTGTTAGGCCACACCTTGAGTCCAGTGTCCCGTCCTGGGCCCCTCAATTTAAGAAGGACATTGAGACTCTTGAACATGTCCAGAGAAGGGCAACAAGGCTGGGGAGAGGCCTCGAGCACAAGCTCTATGAGGAGAGGCTGAGGGAGCTGGGATTGTTTAGCCTGGAGAAGAGGAGGCTCAGGGGAGACCTTCTTGCTGTCCACAACTACCTGAAGGGAGGTTGTAGCCAAGAGAGGGTTGGTCTCTTCTCCCAGGCAACCAGCACCAGAACAAGAGGACACAGTCTCAAGCTGTGTCAGGGGAAGTTTAGGCTTGAGGTGAGGAGAAAGTTCTTCACAGAAAGAGTTGTTAGCCATTGGAATGTGCTTCCCAGGAAGGTGGTGGAGTCACCATCCCTGGAGGTGTTCAAGAGGGGATTGGACATGGCACTTGGTGCCATGGTTTAGTAGCCATGAGGTCTCGGGTGACAGGTTGGACTTGATGATTTTTGAGGTCTTTTCCAACCTTATTGATTCTATGATTCTGTGATTTATTGAAATTATCACACAGCTTACAGCTCTAAGTAAAATTGTCTTCACTTCACCATTATAGAAGCTTCCAAAAGATTCAGGTAACCAAAGTTTAGTCACTAATTTTAGCTTGGATTTTTGTTGAGTTTAATTTGGGTTAAAATTTGGACTGCTATATGAAGTCTGAGGAGGTAAGATTTAGTCCAGGAATTCTTTACAGTAAGGGTGGTAAGACACTGGAACAGGTTACCCAGGGAAGTTGTGACTTCCCCTTCCCTCTAGGTGTTCAGGGCCAGGTTGGATGAGGCCTTGAGCAGCCTGGGCTAGTGGAAGGTGTCCTTGCCCATGGCAGGGGTGTTGGAAATGGATGCTCCTTAAGGTCCCTTCCAATCCAAACCTTTCTGTGAATCTATGAATATCTGGTTAAGATTTTTTTTCTTCTCACTGAAAGGACTATTAACTTCCTGGGCATGTGTGCTAAAGCCTAGCCAGAATTCTAAAGCCAGTTCCCCTGCAGAAGGAATAAACTTTGAATATTTACCTTACCAGTACTACAGAACAGAATACTACACCACTACCCAGAAGAGCTATTTGTATCCATCACATATAAAGAACCAGCTGGGAAAAGCCTGGTGATAAAACACCAGGCATTATGGAGCAAAAAAGAGAAAAGGGTGAGTGTTTTATGATACTTTCAGACTCCCAAGACACTTATATACCTGTATCATATTTTTCTACTTTCAACACTTTCATTATCCTACCCCATTGTGAGGAGCAACATAATTTTCCTCCTCTTGTGGATTGTAGTGGCCAGTTCAGACACAGGTTTCTGAGGAAGAAGGTTCCCTATCATGGCAGTATTTTGCATATGTTCCCCCATAAAAACATCTTCACCCTGTATGCTAAATCCTAGTGTTGGTAGGGGTGGTGGAGCCTGAAGCTGTTTCTTTCACAACTGCAACCCTCCTGAAGCTGAACAGAATTTCAGGTTAAAAAAGAAAGAGAAAGACTCCTTTAATTTAAAACAAAAAATGAAATCATTGTAAAAAATAAACTTGCCAATAAGGCAAGTTTAGATTGTTTTCTGGTTTTAATTGTAGCAATTCTGTCACTCAATTTAAGAAGGACATCGAGTCTCTTGAATGTGTCCAGAGAAGGGCAACGAGGCTGGGGAGAGGCCTTGAGCACAGCCTTATGAGGAGAGGCTGAGGGAGTTGGGGTTGCTTAGCCTGGAGAAGAGGAGGCTCAGGGGCGACCTTCTTGCTGTCTATAACTACCTGAAGGGAGGTTGTAGCCAGGAGGGGGTTGGTCTCTTCTCCCAGGCAACCAGCACCAGAACAAGAGGACACAGTCTCAAGCTGCACCAGGGGAAGTTTAGGCTGGAGGCGAGGAGTAAGTTCTTCCCAGAGAGAGTTGTTAGCCATTGGAATGTGCTGCCCAGGGAGGTGGTGGAGTCACCCTCCCTGGAGGTGTTCAAGAGGGAATTGGACTTGGCACTTGGTGCCATGGTTTAGTAGTCATGGGTTCTTGGGTGACCGGTTGGACTTGATTTTTGAGGTCTTTTCCAACCTTATTGATTCTATGATTCTATGAATACTCTTCAGCAGTTTTGGTGGTAGCTTTAGTGCTAAGAAATTGTTCCTACCTCGAACATTGTGTTTGGTTTTGGGCTCCTCACTACAAGGAGGATGCTGACTTGCTGGGGCATGTCCAGAGTGGTCGAGCATTGGAATAGGCTGCCCAGAGAAGTGGTGAAGTTATCATCCCTAGAGGTGACAAAAAACCATGTAGGCATAACACTCTGGGACAAGGTTTAATGCCCATAGTGATGTTAGGCCAACGTTTGGACTCAGGGGTCTTAGAGGTCTATTCCCAGCAGAAACAGTTCTATGATTCTGAGAACTGAGTTTGCAGTTTGCAGACCTGAGGCTGTTTCTCACAGCCCAAAGACACACACAGAGCATGGATTGTCCTTCACCACCAGTGGATGACAGAGTCCTGACTTGCTTTGGGCTCAAAGAAAATATTTTACAAGTTTTACTGCTGGGCTGGAGACCTCCTTGAGAGTGAGCAAACAGCAGAAACTGCTCACCTATAAGCCTTGTTTTCCCCTCTTCTTCCTCTCCCCTCTCTCTTCTTCCTCTCCCCTCTCTCTTCTTCCTCTCCCCTCTCTCTTCTTCCCCTCCCCTCTCTCTTCTTCCTCTCCCCTCTCTCTTCTTCCTCTCCTCTCCCCTCTCTCTTCTTCCTCTCCTCTCCCCTCTCTCTTCTTCCTCTCCTCTCCCCTCTCTCTTCTTCCTCTCCTCTCCCCTCTCTCTTCTTCCTCTCCTCTCCCCTCTCTCTTCTTCCTCTCCTCTCCCCTCTCTCTTCTTCCTCTCCTCTCCCCTCTCTCTTCTTCCTCTCCTCTCCCCTCTCTCTTCTTCCTCTCCTCTCCCCTCTCTCTTCTTCCTCTCCTCTCCCCTCTCTCTTCTTCCTCTCCTCTCCCCTCTCTCTTCTTCCTCTCCTCTCCCCTCTCTCTTCTTCCTCTCCTCTCCCCTCTCTCTTCTTCCTCTCCTCTCCCCTCTCTCTTCTTCCTCTCCTCTCCCCTCTCTCTTCTTCCTCTCCTCTCCCCTCTCTCTTCTTCCTCTCCTCTCCCCTCTCTCTTCTTCCTCTCCTCTCCCCTCTCTCTTCTTCCTCTCCTCTCCCCTCTCTCTTCTTCCTCTCCTCTCCCCTCTCTCTTCTTCCTCTCCTCTCCCCTCTCTCTTCTTCCTCTCCTCTCCCCTCTCTCTTCTTCCTCTCCTCTCCCCTCTCTCTTCTTCCTCTCCTCTCCCCTCTCTCTTCTTCCTCTCCTCTCCCCTCTCTCTTCTTCCTCTCCTCTCCCCTCTCTCTTCTTCCTCTCCTCTCCCCTCTCTCTTCTTCCTCTCCTCTCCCCTCTCTCTTCTTCCTCTCCTCTCCCCTCTCTGTGTCTTCAGCCGAGCTGTACGATTGCCACAGAGTTGCAAGGATTTGCTGAACTGCTGCGCTCCTCGGAGCTGCTTTTCCATCCCTCCGTGATTTCCTTTTCCGAGCGATACCCACTAGGTGGTAGCATCAACCCAGCTCCAAATTCAAGCTCCTCTGGGCACTCCTGGGTGCTCCTTCAAAATGTCGCTGCGGTCGTGACTTGCCTTTTTTTTTTCTGGAAGGAACCTGGGCTCTTTCTGTTCTGTCGTGCTTCTGCAGCTTCTGAGGAGGGGGTCTCACCGTGCAAGGTGATACTGACGTTTGTTAGGGGGCTGGGGATGTGCCCACGCAGACCAGGCTGAAGTGGTGTGAGAAGGGAAGGAGATAAGAATGATCTAACAGATTTATTTCTGCCCTCAGCTGACAGATTCATTGCTGTGTCTTTTACTTACCCTAATTGCTTATTGAAACATTTAAGGTAGATCCCAGCTAAGAGGAAGGCCATTAATAATGTCTAGGAGGGAGCTGTGGTTATCAGCAGTTACAGTTTTCCCCACGCAGTTGCTCCTTTCTGATGTTTAAAGTTGCTGTTTGCTTAGATGCACCACTGGGGACAGAAATGCTGACCCTTTCCCTGCATTTGTTTTATACTTCCTATCTATCACCAGTAGGATTGCAGAAAGTACAGTTTCAAAATGGAGCCAGGAGTCCAATCTGCTTTTCTTCCTGGGGTTTAGAAAATACCTAGAACAATAGGAAAATGGACTTCGATTTCCCAAGTCAAATGCTACTGTTGTGTTCTAGAAGATATTTCTCCTAATAAAACCAAACTCCTTTCCATTTTTGCTGTCCTCCTGACCTTTAGAGGTCATTTAGAGTGGCAGAGGTAGCAAACCAGTATGATGAAAAGGGTTTTGAAGATGCCCAGTAAGTGGAGCAGCTACTGTTCAGAGGGGAAGGCAGGGTTGGTTTTCTTGGTTTTGGTTTGGTTTTGGCCATGAATAAATGAGAAAGGGCAATAATTTACTGAAGATCAGTGAGGGGAAAGGAAGGATTCTTGTGTGCATAGTCTGTGTACTGCACAGAGCTTAGTGAATGAAACATGGGTCAGTGTGCATTTTTTCCAGTCATGTCTTCCTGAAGTATTTCAAATTATGGGCTTTTTATCAACCCCTCCCCCAAGTCATTCTCTTCAGGCAGTTAGGAAATTACATAGAAACTAACAGTGAGAGTATGTTTAAAAGCCAGATCTTCTGCTCAGGAGACAGGTAGTGACAAAATGAAAGCTTTATTTCAGTTGTACTAATGAGATGCAATTGCACTGCAGTCTTTAATTACATGATCACTTGGACCAGATCTTCAATGCATATAAATTGCTGTAGCTTTATTAAAGCCAAACCCAGTGTACACCAACAGAGTGTGAGACTCCCTTTCTTGAGCAGAGCAGTACATTTCTTTGCTTGAATTGCAAGCAGCACTATGTATAAAGTACTTTAATGGCTTTGTAACCACAGGTGTAGGGGGTTACACAAAAGTACTGAGAGCAGTGCACTAGGAAGTGTGTTGTTATTATATTTCACCATTAAAGACTGATCATATACTTAAAGACTGTATCATCATCCGTATGCACAAGGGGCAGAGCCCTGGAACCCTGCTTTGGCTTGTGGCTGCCTAATTGTGCAGCTTCCCCATTCCCTTAATGTGTCATTTTATAGGGCTGCCCTGGAGCCCTCTTTGAATATTACTGCAACATTTCTTTCCTACACCTCTAACATGCCAGGATGCAAATGCAGTGCTACTAATGTCTCAGCCTATTTTTGTTTCACATCAGCAGTTAAGGGGAAAGAAGTTAAATCTAATATTTCCATCCCTCCCCATACAATTACCTTGATTATAAATACATAATGGTTTTGGATTCTCTGTGC
The DNA here is from genome assembly GCF_026170545.1 of Melanerpes formicivorus. Taxonomy (NCBI): domain Eukaryota; kingdom Metazoa; phylum Chordata; class Aves; order Piciformes; family Picidae; genus Melanerpes; species Melanerpes formicivorus. The sequence continues at coordinate 7,290,420 of NW_027142379.1, read as the reverse complement.
TAATTTGATGCAGCTTCCCTGTGAGCAGTAAAGGTTGCTATTAAATGCTGACCAGTTTTCAATAGCCCAGTGGGCAGCAGGCTGGCACAAAGCTCAGTCACATCTCTCTGGCAGAGAGTAGCGGGCACTGCAGAGAGGATCCAGGTGAACTCTGTGCTTGCTGCCATGTGCAAGCTTCTCTTGTGTGTCTTGCTTTTTCATGACAACTTTTGTGTTTTCTCTCTCTTTTTTTTTTCATATATAAAACTTCCTGGAGCTTAATTAATAAACATGACAACTAAGTGAGAGCTGGCACAAAGCCTCTCTCCCATCCAGCACATGGGCATAGTAGAGTAATTGTAGTTATTTACGTTTGGCATCCAGCTGACTGAACTAACTGCACAGTATCTTTTTTTCCCCCCCCCTCTCTTCTCTTGGAGTAGAGAGGCTATTAAATTAAACAGGTTAATGTGGCTGCAGCATTTCACCCCCTGCTATCCCCACAGCCACAGTAAATCTGCCACCTGTTTATTTCCATAAAAATTCAATTACTGCACCGCCAGTTTATTCTTCTTACATGAGCTGTTAACTTCAGGGAGTTTCAGACTCAAAGAAGTGCAGGGCCCATTCTTTCCAAAGCTGTTCTTTCTGATGCTCCTCCTCATCTGGTAGGTTGTTTGCTTGTTTCTGGAGCACCTCTCCTGTGAGGACAGACTGAGAGAGTTGGGGCTATTCAGTCTGGAGAAGAGAGGGCTCCGAGGAGACCTATTGTGGCCTTTCAGTATCTGAAGGGGGCTACAAGAAAGCTGGGGAGGGACTTTTTAGGGTGTCAGGGAGTGATAGGACTGGGGGGAATGGAACAAATCTAGAAATGGGTAGATTCAGATTGGATGTTAGGAAGAAATTCTTCCCCATGAGGGTGGTGAGACACTGGCACAGTTTGCCCAGGCAGGTGGTGGAAGCCTCATCCCTGGAGGTTTTTAAGGCCAGGCTTGATGTGGCTCTGAGCAACCTGATCTGGTGTGAGGGGTCCCTGCCCATCAGAATCAGAAAACTGATTCTGTGATTCTGTCCCAGTGAAACCAGGACAAGAGGTGAAACAAAATCTTTTCAAGATCATCCATGGGACTCAAGCAGTAGAACTTGATGCAGTCATGAAAACACAAGGCTGGAATAAACCATGACCTAGAGCTGTGCCCTCCTGCCAGGGAACACCTTGGTGAGGAGGGAAAGCACTTTGCAGGGATAAGGGACCTGGGCTGGCTGGCTGTTGTTTTGAGGTGGCTAGCAGGTGGGTGGCAGGATGAGGAGGGGATGAGGAAGAAGCATAAAGGAAAAGCACCTATCAGATTTGTTTCATGGTATCACTCTTGTCTCCTCAGTATCCCCAGAGGAATCCTTTTCATCCAAAGTTTAGAGAGCATTGTGTGGAGTATGAGTACTGCTGGGTTTTTTGTTTTGTTTTGTTTTGTTTTTCACTACAGATTCCACTGTCCCTGCAGCTTACACTGTCAAAAATTTGCTGTGGCCTTTATCTCTCTTATTTCTGGTGGGAAAAATAACTTGGAAATGTTATTCTTGCAACATTCTAAATTCTGTTTAGATGCCTGAATTTTTTTTCCATTTCATCACTTGCCCTCTCCTCTCCCTCCTCCTCCTTATTTTGTGGTCAAGAGCTTTTGCTTCTGCCAAAAGCAACAGTTTTAATGGGGAGCTTGAAGGTCAGAAATCAGAGAAAGAAACAGCGTGTGACTCAGACTCAAATTACATGTGCTATCATCCTTGGTTCTGGTGTTGCTGCTAGTGCAGGCACTGTGGAAATTAAGGACCCTCTGGTGCATGGTGTTTGCTGGGCGTGGGGGTGTGTGTTAAGGGGACAAGAAGCAGGGTGACTGCAGAAAAAGGGGAAAGCATTGGGTTAGGTTTCAAGGCCAGAGGATGGAATAGCTTCATTTTAAAAGCTGCAGTAGCTGGAAGTGCCTCTTTCGAGACTTAACACAGATTCAGTGCCTGTTCTGCTGCCTCCTGTCTTGCCGTGCTCTAGGACACTGCAAGAGGTCACGGAGCCTGTGGTGGTTTCTCTGCTACATCCCTTGTGGCAGCATTTGGCAGGGGTATGGGCTAGTCTGCACTGAGCAAACCAAGGAAGACTTGGGCTTGTAGAGCTCCTGAGAGAGGCTAGATCGATTATGTGCCACCGTGGCAAGAATGCAAGTGTTTTCCTCAAATAAAATACCACACTACCACAAGAATGTTGGCTTATGGAAAACATTGACTGCTGTCATTGCCTGTGGCATTATCCTTTCTGAGTTTTACAAATCTACAGAACTGCCCTTATCTTGAGCTTAGTACAGACTATTGGACAACAGAGTTAATTAAGCTGTACATGACCCTTGCCTGTGTTTTGATCCCATGGAGGATCAAGATAGGGATCTTCTGGAGGATCAAAACTGGCAGTATTTGGAAGATGCTAGTGTAAAGTAATAGGTATGAATGGGGATAATTCTGATTAATTATGTAATGATAATGCTGTTTCCTCTTAAAAGAACTAGACTGGCATCTGTATTGCCTTCAGCTGAAGGTCCTTTGTAGCATGTAAGTCCATCATCAAATGTTAAGGTGTGTAGGGATGTTCTTGAGTATGAATTGAGACATGGCCTAGGAACAGGAAATATTCACATTGCTGAGACCTGTGCTTGCATTTCTTTAAGCTCTGTCATTGCCATTGCATTATTCTTTTTGATTTTCACAAATCTAGAGCCAGCCACCTTCGAAAGGTTTTCAGACTTGTTCCTTCAGCTTGAGGTCACGTGCTCCGAGGTTGCCCTTCTTGTTCTGCAGTGTCCTAAAGGCTGCTGTGCTGGGGGGAACCTCTTTGTTGCAGCTGTGTAAAGGGAGAATGCATTTGCTTCATCCTATTTGCCATGAAAATACTAGTTATGAATCAACCATCTTACATTTCTAAGGGAAAACCTGGAGAACAGGGGAATTCTGCCAATACTGAATTCTGTGGGTTTTACCTTCTATGGCTTGGCATGATTATTTGTTGGGTATGACCAACCAGCTGTTCAGGTTATCTTACTTACACTAGCAGTCTTTGGAAATCTCCTTATGTTTTATTTTACTGGTTTCTTCTCCGTAGTTATGGAATGTGTCCAGAGAAGGGCCATGAGGACGATGAGAAGACTGGAGCTCCTTTCCTATGAGGACAGACTGAAAGAGTTGGGGCTGTTCATTTTGGAGAAGAGAAGGCTCTGAGGAAACCTAATTGTGGCCTTTCCAGTATCTGAAGGGAGCTACAAGAAAGCTGGGGAGGGACTTTTTAGGGTGTCAGGTAGTGATAGGACTGGGGGGAATAGAGAGAGCCAAGCTAGAGGAGGGGACATTTAGATTAGAAGTTAGAAAGAAGTTCTTCACCATGAGGGTGGAGAGACACTTGTTTGTTTGTTTCTGGAGCACCTCTCCTGTGAGGACAGACTGAGGGAGTTGGGGCTGTTCAGACTGGAGAAGAGAAAGCTCCGAGGAGACCTTATTGTGGCCTTCCAGTATCTGAAGGGGGCTACAAGGCTGGGGAGGGACTTTTTAGAGTGTCAAATAGTGATAAGACTAGAGGGAATGGAGCAAAACTAGAAATGAGTAGATTCAGATTAGATGTTAGGAAGAAGTTCTTCCCCATGAGAGTGGTGAGACACTGGCACAGGTTACCCAGGGAGGTGGTGGAAGCCTCATCCCTGGAGGTTTTTAAGACCAGCCTGAATGTGGCTGTGAGCAACCTGATGCAGTGTGAGGTGTCCCTGCCCATGTCAGGGGGGTTGGAACTAGAAGATCCTTGAGGTTCTTTCCACCCCTGACAATTCTGTTATTCTTAGGAGAATAATTACATCACAAAACTTTGTGAAGCTTTACATTCGGAATTACAACAAAATTTCCAAAGCACATTGAGGAGATGAGGAATGGGTTTCATACATATGACAGGGTTTGGGGCTTTTTGTCAAAAACAGATGATGGTGCATTTGTTTTGGCTATGAAATTGTTCATCTTCAGCATAATTAAACTGTAAGACTTTATTTAGTTATTTTATTCTGACAGATTAGATTCTTCTAGATAAAACTTCTAATAAATTCCTTCAGTCTTGACTATCATCTGAAGCAAAATTCAAGAAGCCATTTCTGCCTATGATTCCATTTAAGAAGGACAATTGACTTGTGGGGGGGGTTTCTTTGCATGCCAGGGTTCAAGTTGAAGGCTTTGCATAGCCACACTTCACTCAGAGTAAATGTTTGTGCAGGAAGGAGCTCTCAGCAGGAGTCAAAGCATCAGAATCTAGTCTTTCTGTAAAATGCAGGTCAGCAGACTTTTTGCTGCTTTGGTTGTTGGATACTAAGGGCTTATTTTGAAGAGAGAATGGTGATGTGTTTGCTCTTGCTGTGCGTGATCTGGTATGACATGGAGTGTTATGAACTTACTGGAATCCTAAGGCTGTGCTATTTGTATTAATTTATCACCAGGTTCATTAAAAAGATTGCTGAGGAAATGATTTATAAAAACAAAGAACATTGGGCAGGCTCCAAACTTTCACCATGTAAGGAATTTAAGGTTGACATGATAAAGTTTTAACATCAGTCCTTCATAAAAATGAAGAACTAAATTGTTAGTTCATCAGCTTAGCATAGAGAAGAGGAGACTGAGAGGTGACCTCATTAATGTTTATAAATATGGAAAGGGTGAGTCCTGAGAGGATGGAGTCAGGCTCTGCTGGGTGGTGCCCAGTGACAGGACAAGGGGCAATGGTGGAAGTTGAGGCATAGGAAGCTTCATGTAAATATGACGAAAAAATTTTTCACTGTGAGGGTGACAGAGCACTGGAACAGGCTGTCTGCGGGGGGAGTGGAGTCTCCAATGCATTCCTGAGAGAGCGATTGCCCATTGGAATGGGCTGCCTGGGGAGGTGGTGGAATAGCCATCACTGAAGGTGTTCAGGAGGAGACTTAATGGGGTGCTTGGTTGCATGATTTAGTTGATTAGGTGGTGTTGGATGATAGGTTGGACATGATGATCTTGGAGGTCCCTTCCAACCTGGTCTGCTCTGGTCTGGTTGGGTCTATTCTATTCTATTCTATTCAATCCTATCCTGCTCTGGCAGGGGGGTTGGTCTAGATGATCTTTCGAGGTCCCTTCCAACCTGGTCTGCTCTGGTCTGGTTGGGTCTATCCTATCCTATCCTATCCTATCCTATCCTATCCTATCCTATCCTATCCTATCCTATCCTATCCTATCCTATCCTATCCTATCCTATCCTATCCTATCCTATCCTATCCTATCCTATCCTATCCTATCCTATCCTATCCTATCCTATCCTATCCTATCCTATCCTATCCTATCCTATCCTATCCTATCCTATCCTATCCTATCCTATCCTATCCTATCCTATCCTATCCTATCCTATCCTATCCTATCCTATCCTATCCTATCCTATCCTATCCTACTCTGGCAGGGGGGTTGGTCTAGATGATCTTTCGAGGTCCCTTCCAGCCCCTGAAATTCTGTTATCACAGAATCACCAAGGTTGGAAGAGGCCTCAAAGATCATCAAGTCCAACCTGTCACCACAGACCTCATGACTAAGCCATGGTCATTGTGGTGAAGAGGGCATTTCCCACATGATCCCTGGGCAAAGAAAGTGTAGCTTTCCTTACACCTCTTAGAAGGAATAAATGACCAGATAGCCCTGTGCAGATGAAAAAACCCTCAAAATGATTTGCAAGCAATGCACAAGTGTTATTCATCCCTGCTGAAATGTGGCCTTCTGGTGGATAAAACATGACAACTTCTCGATACAAAAGTGAGCATTAGGTTCAAGGAGCTTTAGTGAGGCAGGAAGTAATTGCCCAAACTCATCATCAAAGAAGCCAGAGTCCCATTTTGTTTTAGAGAAACCCTTTTTTTTCATTATGAAGAGTGATACAACTCTGGGTTGGTTTTTCCTCTTTTCTTTTTATTTATTGCTTTTATTCTGTTTTGCTTTGGTTATTTATTTTCCCCCCCATAGAACACTATCAACTTAGACTCTTGATATATTCTTTTATATGCATTGCATTTCTCAGGCATTATCCTTTCACGTCTCCGAATCACCTGAAGAAACAAAGCATTCAGTAAACGCCCAGACTTAGGTGTTGCTTTTATCTTAATTCAGACAGGAACTGGGTGACAAATGACACTGAATTCAGATGATCTGCATTTTACTGATTCCTCTCAAAGTTTTCTGCAGAAAGGGAACGTCAATTGATCATGCCAAACTTCCTGGGGAAGTATTAATAGATGTTACGAGATAGAAATGCATCACAATTTATTGACACTAACATTCCTCAGGCTGCCTGTAGGAAACCTTCCTTCCCATTATCTTCCACTCACATTTATTTACTTTCAGCCTACCAGATGCATTCATTATTTCTTGTCTGCAGCTTTTTTTCAGGAGCAAAAAATTCACTTTAACCTTTATTTGGGCGTATTTGCTCTTAACTAATCCATACTGAGTGCTTTTCATCACCATGAAACCCAGGTTTATTTATATGCAACTTATTCTACTACTTCTGTGGATAAACAGAATTCGGTGTTGGCTGGATCCTAAGTGCTGGCCTGGTGAATAGGTGGCTTCCATCCATCCAGAACAGAACTAACAGGACATCTAGAAGAAGGAATATCAAAACATCCTCAGCAGATTTTCCACAGGAAGAACAACAACAAAAAAAGGTCCAACACGATTTGGAGATTGCTTCTTGTTATTAACTGAATTATTTGGAATGGAGAATGGTCTTCATTCCCTTCACTGTGTCTACAAAGCAAAGATGAATGTTGCCAGATTAGGTATCACTTTCTCAGTTACTCCTTTTTCTACTTACTATTGTATACTCCAATGAGTCCTTTGGGTGTTTTTCTGGTGGTCAAAAAATGTTCTCAAAGGTCTCTTCTGGTCTGGTCTGGTCTATTCTATGCTATGCCATGCTATGCTATGCCATGCTATGCTATGCTATGCTATGATGTTCTGTTCTGTGCTATTCTGTTCTGTGCTATTCTGCTCTGTTCTAATTTTCTACCTCTCCATGTTACTTTATTGTGTCACCCCTGCACTCTTTGAATGGGCTTGGACAGGAGCAAAGGAAAAAATGTGAGAATGCCAGGAAGAGGCAATAATGACAAAATAAGGAAATGAGTTTGTTACCAGGCTGTAGGTGGTTAAAATGTTACTTGTTCTACTGTGAAGCAATTACTGGCTATGACTGCAGGAAATATTTAATTGAGTATTGATTTAAAACAAAATTGGAGCTCGCTTAAGTAGTTGCATTCCAGTGAACTGCCCTTATCTTGAGCTTAATATAGACTTTTGGACAACAGTGTTAATTAATCTGTACATGACCCTTGCCTATTTTTTAATCCCTTGGAGGATCAAGATAGGCATCTTTTGGAGGATCAAAACTGGCAGCATTTGGGAGATGCTAGTGTAAGGTATTAGGTATGCATGGTGATAATGCTGTTTCATCTTAAAAGCACAACACTGGCATCTATATTACCTTCAGCTGAAGGTCCTTTGTATGTGTAAATCCATCATCAAATGTTAAGGTGTGTAGGGATGTTCTTGAGTATGAATTGGGACACAGCCTAGGAACAGGAAATGATGACACTGCTGAGGCATGTGCTTGCATTTCTTTCAGCTCTGTTTCTCTCAGATCTCATTAGACTGCTTTTTCATATGGCTTTGGTGGCCATTATTGTAGGGCAAACAGCAGGATGAAAGGCCCTTAGAATAGAGTAGAGCAGAATTAACCAGGTTGGAAAAGACCTTCGAGATCATTGAGTCCAACCTATCATCCAACACCACCTAATCCACTAAACCATGGCACCAAGAGCCCCATCAAGTGGTGACTCCACCACCTCCCTCGGCAGCACGTTCCAAGGGCCAATCACTCCTTCTATGAAGAACTTCTTCCTAACATCCAGCCTAAACCTCCCCTGGTGCAGCTTGAGACTGTGTCCTCTCGTTCTGGTGCTGGTTGCCTGGGAGAAGAGACCAACCCCCTCCTGGCTACAACCTCTCTTCATGTAGTTGTAGACAGCAATAAGGTCTCCCCTGAGCCTCCTCTTCTCCAGGCTAAGCAACCCCAGCTCCCTCAGCCTCTCCTCACAGGGCTGTGCTCCAGACCCCTCCCGAGCTTTGTTGCCCTTCTCTGGACACGCTCCAGCAACCCAACATCTGTGAGCAGAACAGCTCAAAATTTATGCAGAAATATCTCAGCCTAGTGTGGCACCCTCCTCCTCTGAACTGTTTAAACAAGGAGGGGTTGAAAAAAACCCCCGGTTGACCTATGTGAATTTGTGCAGAGTTGTAAGTGAGGGTGGAATAGTGAAACTTTGCCTTCTACTGTAACCATTTTAATCATTCCTTGATTTTTAGCAAGATGAATAACACACTGCTACTTGTGATTCAGCAGACATTCCACTAGGATGAGTGTTGCTAATTAGGATGAATTAATATTAGACCAGTGCTGTCTAAAGTGGTAAGTCAAAAGATTGGGAAAAGTCTAGCTTACCTTTCAGATCAGAGGAAAAAGCAGCTTAGCAAAAGTTAAAAAGCTAAGACATCTCCTATCCCATACATTTTTCTCGAGTGTATTTATTAAGTTCTTTTTGCTGCCAACAACCCCAGGAAACTAAACTTGACCTAGGCTGAATTCACTTGCAAAGTCGAATGCACATTTCTGTCTTCAACAGCTAGATATCTCCCTGCCTGGGGCACCTGTCAGGTTTGGTATTCCTGTGCTGAGGGGGGCTGAATAATGACTTAGCTAGATGAAGAGAGCTAATACAGCTGTTTTGTGATCCTGAATATTCTGTAATTCCCTAAGCCTTTCACAAATGCAACAAGAATATAAACGATTGCTTTAAAGAGTATCTTAAATTTCCTGGGAAAGGACTGGTGTCATTACTCATATTTTCATAATTCTTTGAGCCTTTTGATTGTGGGGGAAATGACATTACTGGTGCCCTCTCTGTTCCTGTTACAAAACCCCAAGAAATTCAGCATATATTATATTTGCCTAGGAACCTGGGCTCCTACCCACACACCTGTGTGTTCTTTCTACCTAACTTTTGAAACCAGCTGTGCTGTCACATACTGAGTGACAGGGAAGAGCGAGGCCATGGAAGGGAAAGCATGTCTGATGTCTTCAGATCATCCAGGGCTACCTTGCAAGCCACTGTGGGAGCACATAAGAACAGTGACCTGATGCTTCAGAAATAGCAATTCATAATTTATGCTGGATAATGTGTGCATGACAACAAGCTTCTGGTCTGTTCCATGGTTCTTCTCCAGCCATGCACTTAACTTAGGTAAGCACAAATACACATCCACAAACAGAAAGAAAACTTGTTTCCCACTGGAATGCAGGATCCAGTGGGAAGTTCAGTCAAAACTAGTTTGAAGACACACAGGGAAGGATTTTGTCTTTGCTTGCTTTATTTTTTACCCTTAATGCATTTTGTGTGTAGAAGGGCAGAACAGATCTTTTTGATTGATTGTTCCTGAGACCAAAAGTCTCCCTAGCAGTGACCCTTTATGAAAGAAAGAGCCAGCAATATTTAGTGTTGTTAAGTGAACACAAGGAGATGTAAATATGGCCAATGAGTAAATGAAAATCCTAGGCACAGGTCATCTTGGCATTTTGTGTCAAAAAGAGACTGACTCTAAGAACTATTCGTTCCAGGAAGCATTGAGGCCTTTTCTGTTTGGGTAGGTAGATTCTCCTTTAAAAGAGAACTAATTACTTCCAGCAAGGTTTATTCTGGAGGTAGAAATTTCAGAGGAGCCCTAATGAAAGTGCTTGATCATGGGACTGAGCACAAGAGCTGATCTGCTGATCTGAGCCCTGTTTGTGTGGTCACTGCTGCTCCTGGAGGGCGGCTGCAGCCAGGTGGGGATTGATTTCTTCTCTCAGGCAACCAGCAACAGAACAAGAGGACAGTCTCAAGCTGCACAGGGAGAAGTTTAGGCTTGATCTTAGAAAGAAGTTCTCACAGAAAGAGAGATTAGCCATTAGAATTGCTGCCCAGGGTTGTGGTGGGGTCAGAGTCCCTGGAGGTGTTTAAGAAAAGCCTGGATAAGGCACTTAGTGCCTTGGTCTAGTTGATTAGATAGGGTTGGGTGACTGTTTGGACTTGGTGATCTTGGAGGTCTCTTCCAACCTGGCTGATTCTGTGATTCTTTCTAGGCCAGCTGTAATGCTGGAGTGGAAAGGTTCACTATGGTACCTTGTGCCTCTTCTTTGATTACTGTGACCCTGTACTTTCAGGGTTGTGGATGATACTGTTGTAAAGCCCAGCCCAGTATGTGAAAACGGGGTGAGTGACAATGCTTTGGAAACCACCAGCTTGTCATGATAAAAAAAATCGCTCTTGACTGTTAAAGTGAACTTTAAAAATGGATATTGAGAAACCCCTGGGAAGGTTAGGTACACAGGACAATGAGATGATGATGAGCAAAACTCATCACTGTGTGCATGCCAACTTCCTGACATTGGGCACACCAGACCTCAGTGTAATTTCATCCTGTAAATACACTAAGAAAAGTTTTGCTGGTGTGCTCATCAAGTGGACTGAAAGAAAACTGTGTATACATGCACTAACTGAGTTGTAATACACTAACCACCTCATGTAATAAAAATATGCAGCCCATGTTTGCTTGATTCTGGAGCAGTTCTGCTATAACTTTATAGGTGCAATTTGGCAGGGAAGGAGTTGTATAAGGAACAGATTGTTAAATGCCTTTTGGAAAATGTTACTTACTGCTTAACAAGCTGCTCTGAGTGCAGTTTCTCTAATCTGCTGAGAAAGAAGTACAAATTGGACTTGGTGTTTGTCTAAATCATTTAATTATGTTTTGGTATGCTAACTCTCAGTGTGGTGGTGAGAAAAACTTCCATCTCCCTCTTAACCTGAAGCTTCAGTTCTTTGACTGGCATGTGAGTGCATCTAATTTGTACTGCAAACATGTAATTGGAGCTGGATTCGATTTTTGGGGTGTGGGGATGGTTCTTCTTAATCAGGTTTGTATTTTCTATTAAATTTATGGAACTGTTAGCAGACATGGAGCCACAGCCCCCGTGCAGGTTCTTGTGGGAGTTCTGGGGAACCTCAGAAAGAAGGGCAACAAAGCTGGTGAGGAGTTTGGGGCACAAGCACTATGAGGAGAGGCTGAGGGAGCTGGGGTTGCTTAGCCTGGAGAAGAGGAGGCTCAGGGGAGACCTTATTGCTCTCTACAACTGCCTGAAGGGAGGTTGTTGCCAGGTGGGGTTTGGTCTCTTCTCCCAGGCAACCAGCACCAGAACAAGAGGACACAGTCTCAAGCTGCACCAGAGGAGGTTTAGGCTGGATGTTAGGAAGAAATTCTTCACAGAAAGAGTGATTGGCCGTTGGAATGTGCTGCCCAAGGAGGTGGTAGAGTCACCATCACTGGAAGTGTTCAGGAAGAGACTTGATGGGGTGCTTGGTGCTATGGTTTAGTTGATTAGAAGGTATTGGATGATAGGTTGGACTTGATGATCTCAAAGCTCTTTTCCAACCTGGTCTGGTCTGGTCTATTCTATTCTATTCTGGTCTATTCTATTCTGGTCTAGTCTAGTCTGGTCTAGTCTAGTCTAGTCTATTCTGGTGTATTCTATTCTATTCTAATACTAATTCTATTCTAAATGTCCTTTAACACCCTCTTCTTTTTTATCACGTCAGGCAAATCTCCAGCCTTCCTTCCTGCCTTTTTCTGTGATCTGACAGATTTCACAAGCTATTGTAATCATGGCTTGCCTAGCTCTGTGCTTGGGTGGGAGGCTTAAAAGGTAGTGTAGAGAATAAAGTAACAAATGTTGCTCGGTTGTTAGGAAGTCCTTGATTTATGGGTCTGAACAAGTCTCCTTCAGCCATAAGAGTTTTTCTGCTGTTACTATTTTTTGCACTGTGAGATATGCAGTTTTAGGCAAAAGGCAAAATAAATGTTATGTGTTGAAGTCATTACTCTCCATCTTTCAGCTGTAGAGGATTATGTAGCTCTAGGTTCTGAAGACTGGACTGATCATGTTTAGGGAAAGCTGTCTTACAATCACAATTCTCCTTTTAATTTTGTATTGCTGTGTTGTGCAAAACCAGCTGTGATGCTCATGAGGAAGCATATACTAAGTAGTTTTTCAAGTAGCTTGGAATAACAGATGCTATTAGAAGTGCAGTGTTTCAGAATTTTAGTGAATTTTTCCCCTCTGTTGTCAGTTCTTGTGAAATGTTCAAACTTATTTTGTTGTGTGCTTTGAGTCTTTTGTAAATAGCACTTGGTTTTGGTGAAAGTTACCTACAGACTTAGCCTGTGATCTCAGATGAAAACCTTGCTTCTCCAGTTCCTCAAATTTAGTCTTTCTACCTCACAGAGGCTTCATTAGGAGATATGTGGTTAGATGCGTTTGAAGACCACAACCTGGGCTCTTGCAGCTGGCTTCCAAGTTCATGTTTTGAGAAGCCAGCACCCCTATGCCGTTGTCATTAGCGTAATTTGTAGGATAACAACAAACAAATGCCCACAGCTCCTGAGAGTGCTTGGCTTCAGCAAAGGAGTCCTTGTCTTGTTCTTGTGATGCTGAGATGTGTGCTGTGGGTGATGATCAAGGGAAGGCTGGTGTCCTGACCTAACAAACCCCATGTGTTATGCTGACAGAGCTCTGGTGCCATGCAGCCCTCCAAGTACAGCAACTATCTGAGCTAACACAGAACGGCCTAATGCTTACAATATATTCAGCTCCTGATGCAGCCCTTTAGTCTGCATTTAGTCTTGTTCAGAGTAAGTGAAAGATCAAAAGGAAAGGGAATGGAAATGAAGCAGGATAATAGTCAGAGTGGCTTGCTGAAAGGATGGACAAACAACTCGAGTGTCTCAGAATCACAATGCCGAGCTGTCATTATTACCTCTTTTCCAGGGTGCTCTTTCTGTGTTTGTTAGCTGCTTTGTGCTATGGCTTGTTCTCTTGTGTCAACACCACTTACTCTGGTTTGGTGAGTGTGGAATCAACAATTACACTGCAAGCTGTCACTAGATTAAAAATGTGAAGTTTTCTGCATTTGGTGACAGCAGAGAACTCAAAGTTGTTGTGTTTTTCTTTCTTTTCTCCTGCCTCCCTCTCCTGTTTCTTCTCACGATTGTGGCTCAGAATATTAGATAAACATATTTGCTGAACAAAGGAAAGACAATAATCAGGGGGGGGAAAAAGCCTTAAAGGTATTTTCCCACATAATTCTAGCAAACTGCTGCATGTAGTTTGAAATTTTAGGAAAATGTCACATTACCACTTGACAGCAAAATGTTTATATGCAGGTGACAATTTTTAACTGTTGTCTTATTCCTCTCTCTCACAGACTCCAACACATTCTGTTCACTTCTGTTTTTCTACAACATTAAGAATGACATCTGATGCCTATATACTAGAGTGCCATACTTTGCACCACCCAAACAGCAAAGCCCCAGGTTGCCAGTGCTGAGTTCTGAAATATCTCCTGGACAAAGAAGGTAAGATAGGTGTTTTATCTGGGTCTATCATAGGGACAGCTTGCACCAAGGGGGTGAGTTCTGTGCAGTGGCTGGCTTGGTTAGGGGTAAGGGCCTCAAGGTTTGGAGGCTCTTGGACGCCCTTTTTTATTTTGTTATAGCTTCATAGTTTCATCCAGGGTTGGAAGGGACCACACGGATCATCTAGTTCCAACCCCCCTGCCATGGGCAGGGACACCCCACACTAGATCAGGCTGGACAGAGCCTCATCCAGCCTGCTCTTAAACACCCCCAGGGACAGGGCCTCGACCACCTCCCTGGACAACACATTCCAGGGTTGTTTAGCTCTGCAAGCTGTGGCCAGGATGCTTTGTGAGGGGAGCATTTTGTTTATACAGGCACACTGTCTTCTGACATCCACAGTCACCTCTCTGTGCTATGGCACCTACTCACTGCAATGGCAGAATGGTTAGGTGTGAGATTCTGACCAAAACCATAGAATACAATCAGCTTAGGCACAACAATGACAAACTTAACCACTGAATATTTTCCAACACATTGGCCACAACAACCCCATGCAGTGCTACAGGCTGGGGTCAGAGTGGTTGGAGAGCGACCAGGCAGAAAGGGACCTGGGGGGACTGGTAGATAGTAAGATGAATGTGAGCCAGCAGTGTGCCCAGGTGGCCAAGAAGGCCAATGGCATCCTGGCCTGGATCAGGAACAGTGTGGCCAGCAGGAGCAGGGAGGTCATTCTGCCCTGTGCTCAGCACTGGTTAGGCCACACCTTGAGTCCTGTGTCCAGTTTTGGGCCCCTCAGTTTAGGAAAGATGTTGACTTGCTGGAATGTGTCCAGAGAAGGCCAACAAAGCTGGGGAGGGGTTTGGAGCACAGCCCTGTGAGGAAAGGCTGAGGGAGCTGGGGTTTGTTAGCCTGGAGAAGAGGAGACTCAGGGGAGACCTTATTGCTGTCTACAACTACCTGAAGGGAGGTTGTAGCCATATGGGGGTTGGTCTCTTCTTCCAGGCAACCAGCACCAGAACAAGAGGACAGAGTCTCAAGCTGCACCAGGAGAGGTTTAGGCTGGATGTCAGGAAGAAGTTCTTCATAGAAAGAGAGATTGGTCATTGGAATATGCTGTCTGGGGAGGTGGTGGAGTCGTCAGCACTGGTAGTGTTTAGGAAGAGACTGGATGGGGTGCTTGGTGCCATGGTTTAGTTGATTAGATAGTGTTGGATGATAGGTTGGACGTGATGATCTCAAAGGTCTTTTCCAACCTGGTTAATTCTGTTCTATTCTATTCTATTCCTTGCTCTTGTGATGACTTAGAAGAATAAAGCAGCTGGGCAGTCACTGGTTTTCATCTGCTTTTTCAGTAGTATGTATGCTAAAATTCAGCAATCACTTTATTCCAAGCAAAGCAGTACAGTGTACCCACTAGCTATGTGCACTGGCATATTTTGGGGAAAAACTGGTTCCAGAACAGCCTTAAGTCCTATCTTAATATGCTTCACTGGAACAACAGATTCTTGCAGTCCACAGGCAAAATAGCTATGTTTTGAAAGAGCTTTTCCATATGTATGAGTTGCAACCAGAATAATGGCAATTTCATGTTATGCTGCACAAGGTCTGTGTAAATGTTTTGTTATTAGGCTACAAAAAGAGATTAATCTATGATTGAATAAAAATTGGATAGGTAAAGCACACTGCTCACTGATTCACAATCTGTGCCATACCTTGCACCACCCAAACAGCAAAGCCCCAGGTTGCCAGTACTGAGTTCTGAAATATCTCCTGGACAAAGGAGGTAAGATAGACTTTTCCTTTGGGTCTATCATGGTAACAGCTTGCACCAAGGGGGTGGGTTCTGTGCAGTGGCTGGCTTGGTTAGGGGTAAGGGCCTCAAGGTTTGGAGACACTTGGCTTTTTTTGTTTTGATGTTTTAGCTCTGCAGGCTGTGGCCAGGCTGCTTTGTGAGGGGAGCATTTAGCTTATTTGGTTTGGAACTGTTAGACTTCATGCCAGGTAGGCTGAAGAGGAGTTAAGGGTCTGAGTGTGTGTTTGGATCTTGCAAAGGAGAAAGCATAGCTGTGGGAGTGGGTGGAGATGGATCCTGAGGGAGGCTGTGGGGGACCTGCAGCATGCCTGTGGTCTCTCCTGACAAGAAGCAGCCTGTACCTTATCAGTTGGTCTTTCATGTGTGCACCATTTTGGAGTTTCTTTTCTCAGCACTGCCTTTATTCAGTTTCTTCATGCGAACGCCAGGCACCGTGGGCTCCGAGTTAAACATTGTGCTTTGTGATATCTGGGAGTAAGGTCATACTTAGCTACCCTTGTCAGCTGACTCCTTTTTACCATGCTTTGTATTAGGATATACAGACCCTTCAGTCTCTCTAGAAAGGCATGTTTCTGTTCCACAGATGTTACTGGGGTCAAATCACACAAATTCCTCTCTAAAAAGCCCTGAAGGAGTCTACTCTGTATATATAAAACTCATGAGCAATGGTTTAAAGGCTATACCAAAACAGTATCACAGTATCACAGTATAACTTAGGTTGGAAAGGACCTCGAGGAACATTGAGTCCAACCCATCAACACAGACCCCATGACTAGACCATGGCACCAAGAACCACGTCCAATCTGCTCTTGAACGCCTCCAGGGATGGTGACTCAACCACCTCCCTGGGCAGCACATTCCAATGACGAACGACTCGCTCGGTGAAGAACTTCCTCCTCACGAGTCTAAACCTCCCCTGGCGCAGCTTGAGACTGTGTCCCCTTGTTCTGGTGCTGGTTGTACATGTCACCTCACAGGCAAGTTTGCAGGAGTCATAGAGGTGTGAAGTCCACCAAGTTTCCACCATTCCAGTAGCTTCTGTTGTCTTGAGTCTGGGTCCTGAGCATTAGTCAGAGGCCTGTGAACTGTATGGCAGGGCTGTAACTGACCATGAGCAGCTGTGCTTTAGTGGCTTCCCTCAGTGCAACTTGTCCGTGTGCTTGTTCCCTTTCATTTCAGAGCTTCATTTAGCTCTGAGAACATGGTGACATCTTAGGGAAGCTTTGCAGTATTTCTTGCTTTACTTGCTCTTCTCTGTTTCCCAAAATATTGGAGCAACCATCTCCAACCAAGATAAATTGTATTAGGTACTTGTCTATGCTTGGCAGACTGTCAGGCATCAGTTCCCAAAGTCACTAAATGACACCTGAATCTCAGCCACTTCAGTCTGAAGTTTCTAGGCTCTATCAACCATTTATTGTCTTAAAAATTAAAATAAGTGGAAAAAAAAGAATTACTCTGAAGGTCATTTGATGCAGTGCTCTCCCACTCATTTTCACCCAAGTTTCTCTCCCTGGTCTCAGTCACATGGAATAGAAACGGGGTATCACACAGACTTGAAAGGGCATGCCACTTGGAATATGCCAAAGGCTTTGGACTGGCGTAGTTCAGGTGTGTTCCTGTGTACTATTAGCAGGGAAATCTCTAACATCTCAAGTCATCAAATCTGCAGATCTAAAACTTGCTGCCAGAGTAGGATAAATTGCATCTCAAATGGCTCAGGACAGAAATTTCAGCTCTTAGTACTTAACGAGGCATTAATGATGGCTGATTTCTCCATTCCAAACAGACAAATTGTATTGGCAGCCCTAACTGCAGGGAGATAAGTGAAACATCTTGTGTTTGAAGTGGAAGTTGTGCAAGTGGTGAAGGGCAAACTGCCCGTGGCCTCCTCTCTCTTGAAGCATCCTCTGTAGCTTGAACAGACGTTAACTACTATGCACAAACTACCTGTGGGTGGTTTTAAATATTTATTACTTGCTCCCTCTTTAAAGTTAAAGCTTGCATCTGCCCACCACAAAACAAGTGCTTTAAGAATAGACGTGGCTCACTGCCTCTCTACACTAAAAGCTGGCATTTAGCAGAGGAGATAGAAGCCTGTGTCTGCAAGTAGAAATTAAATTGCTCACCTCCCCATGCTGTGTGGGCAGTTCTCATTCTTTCACTCTTGCCCCCTCAAGTTGCTCACTGCAAGCCTGCCTGTGATGCGAAGAAACAGCAGCTGGCTATTCTGGAAAAGCCTGGGACTCTTAAGACAGACATTTCAGCACCAAAAATAATAATTTAAAGAAGGTGTTCAACTGCTAATTCACTTCAGCTTGCATTTTTAAGCACTGAATAATCCTTGTCAAGCAGCCAAGGACTGAAGATAAATACTTGTTATAACTACCATTTCATTTCAGGGAAAGCAGAAATGGACAATTAACGAGCGAATAGTACCAAGGGTTCTTGGGAAAGGCAGGTGTAATTGACCCCCTTTTTGGTGTCTGTGTGTGTAGAAACCCTAATTATAGTGCACTGTTATATAGCAGTAAGGCAAGCAGGCAGGGATTTGCTTCTGCCCCACTCTTTTCAGTGGACCCCGTTAATTCCTTGTGATTTATTCGGGTAGGTGGGCACCTACCAGTTCAAAGCAGGATGAAAGGACAACGTTTCTGATTTGAATTGTAACAATTCATTTCTTATTTTATTGTCAAAAGAGTTATCTCAAAGTGGGAAGCCAATAACTGAGCTGAATTACTAACAAATCTGAGCTCTTGTGCTCAAGTTTAGATAAAATATAGGGTTTGCTGAATAGAGCAGACCAGTCTCTGCTGCTTAACATCAGCCCCTATTGCTGCCGCGTTTAAGCACAATCTCCATCTCTGCGTGAGGCTTAAAGCCCTCCGTGCCCCAAGCTTCTCCAAAGATCAGAAAGAGCAGAAACAGCAGTTTCTGCCATTAGCCCCAGGATCAGAATGAGTAGCTTTAGTGGGGACATATTTTGCACCATTTGAAGCATGGAGACAGAAGCTGCTCTGCTCTTTGTTCACCCTGAGTACGCTGGGCTGCCTGAGGCAGAGATGCTCCCTCTGCATGGCCTCCGATCACAGCCATGTGTGCAGACTCTTAATCCAGTCCAAAAAGCTTGCCTGTAGCCACAGAGGGTGAATTTTGGAGGTTTAGTCAGCCTCTGCTCTGCAGAGTTTTGCCTTTGGAGACATAGAAATGGCAAGGGTGAACTTCATCCCTTTTCCACAGGGGAAGCAAAGCAGCTTTATGGCACATGCTCTCACAGTGCTTTGGTGTGTAAGGGGTTTTATCCCCTCTCAGATGCCACCCTGCATCTAATGTCCCCTTTTCTAGTGCCAATTACTGTCTGAGGCTGCCACCAATGCCATGAGCTGTTTCTCCTCTGCTAGACCAGCAGAGCACTGAACTCCCTCTTCCGCCTATCACTGCAGGCTGGTGTGCAGCAGTTAGGTTGTGCTGAGAAGTCTGCCATGGTCAGAAGATTGGGAAAGGTCCAAATATAAGGACACAGATTTCAAGTTTCACAGTATATGTGGAGAGTGTCTAGGTACCTGAGCTTGCAGATCTCCTGGGAGGGCATCCCTTGTGCTTGACAAAGGTGGTGAATCCTCGTAAGTCTCAAGTAAGCAGGGTGCTGGGACTGGGACGTCTGGTTAGCATCCTCTGTCAGGCAGGGATCTGTACTGCAGCAACAGTCCTGAGCAATTTAATGTGATACTTTACCATCCTTTTCCCTTCCGGTTTGCTTTTCATCTGTTACTGAGCTGTATTATCTAAATTTGACTGTATGATTAGAGTGCCTTGCAAAGGATAAAACACTTGCTTTGCTTTTAAAATAAGCTCACGGAGTTCCAAGTTCTCCTCCAAATCAAATCCAGTGGAAAAGCAATTTTGGACCAGGAATTAGTTTACTTGAATATTGACCTATTTCAACAGCAGTAGATGATTAAAAACAATACTGTGGGGAAAAATGTTGAGACACTCGTTCTGGAGATGTCAATACAGGACTTTATGACATTGCTATAACACTAGTGAGTTTTTCCTCTTGATTGTCTAAAAGATAAAGATTTGACAAGGTTTCACTTATTCAATTTTGTAGGGCACTTAGGTTGTGAGGAGTTCCCTCCCCCCCCCCCCTTTGATCAGCTTTCCACATTCTTTGCTCCTGTTTTTTTCTTTTCCTCATCAGTATCTGGAAAGAATATCTGTCAGATCCATTTGAAGATTTTTTTGTATATTTCTGTGCAAATAAAAGAAGTTTAAGAAGGACATTGAAACCCTTGAACATGACTAAAGAAGGGCAACGAGGCTGGGGAGGGGCCTCGAGCACAGCCCTGTGAGGAGAGGCTGAGGGAGCTGGGATTGCTTAGCCTGGAGAAGAGGAGGCTCAGGGGAGACCTTATTGCTGTCTGCAACTACCTGAAGGGAGGTTGTAGCCAGGAGGGGGTTGGTCTCTTCTCCCAGGCAACCAGCACCAGAACAAGAGGACACAGTCTCAAGTTGTACCAGGGGCTCAAGGTGAGCAGAAAGTTCTTCCCAGAGAGAGTTGTTAGCCATTGGAATGTGCTGCCCAGAGAGGTGGTGGAGTCACTGTCCCTGGAGGTGTTCGAGAGGGGATTGGATGTGGCATTTGGTGCCATGGTTTAGTCATGAGGTCTGTGGTGACAGGTTGGACTTGATGGTCTTCGAGGTCTCTTCCAACCTTGGTGATTCTGTGAAAAGCCTAAACTTACCTTTTAGAGAACATCTAGACATTTCCCTGCTGTAAAAGCAGCAGGAAATCTAGTAGTCTTACTCTCCAATGTTTAAATAACATCTCCGTAGAACCACAGAATTGTAGAATGGCTTTTGTTGGAAGGGACCTTAGAGGTCACCTGCTCCAAACCCCCTGCCCCGGGCAGGGACACCTCACCACTAGACTCAGATGCTCAAAGCCTCATCCAACCTGCCCTTAAACACCCTAAGGGCTTGAGGTATCCACAACCTCCCTGGGCAGCCAATTGCAGCGTCTCACCACCCTTGCACTGAAGAACTTTTTCCTAAGATCCAGTCTAACCCTACTCTCCCTCAGCTTAAAACCATTCCCCCTTGTCCTGTTGTTAGACACCCTCATGAAAAGTCCCTCTGCAGCCCTCCTGTAGGATTCCTTCAGGTATTAGAAGGTAGCTTTAAATTCCCTACAGAGTCTTCTCTTCTCTAGACTGAACAACCCCAGCTCCTTGGCTTAAAATTGTTTATTAGGAAGGTTGCATGCTAGTGAACAAGGTTAAAACAAAGTGAGGATGAGACATGTTGATTTTGGCTGGGGGAAAAAAAACCCTGTGTGTCAATGACTAAGGTTCCATCAAAATATGCTTTGTGTAATCATCTCTAAGTGGCCTTTTGCCCCCTGTGGATAACCCATCTATTTTGTTTTGCCCTGGTCCTCGGCAGCACTACCCATGTGAGAGTGCGTTTGGTGCATAAACTGCTGGGATGTTGACATTTGGTGTCATTCCCAGTTAGATGCTTGCTTTGTCTTTATTTTTTTATGAGACATCTGGGGATAAAACTTGAAACTTCCACTGTATCTGTATCATAAATCAAACATTTTGCTGGAGGATAATGGTGCACTTAAAACAAAGGGGGGAGGGGGGAGAAAAAAAGCCAACCCACCACAAAACAAAAAAGGGCACAGAGAATTCAATCAATGCAATACCTAAAAAGCAACAGCTTGTCTGCAGCTTGAAATGTAATTCATTAATTAGAGGCAGCATTTACATATTTATTGCTGTGTACCAGCTTTCAAAACAACAAAGGACGAATTCGTCCTTCCAGTGCATTTGATCAGTGTATGAAAATCAACACCAGGATATTTTTGACCATGTTTTTAATGCCCAGAATTGGAGTAATGCACACCCCTGGGTATGGCTCGTGGGGGGATTTCTAGGGAAGTCAATTCAACTGTTCTACCAATTTAGCTCACTTTCTGCAGATGTTTAAGAGAAGAATTTGTTCATGCAGTCACTTACTGAAGTCTCATATTTCAGAAGTTAAATACCTCACACTTCAATCCCTCCGCTCCCATAAAATAGTTTGTGTGTGATTGAACCCTGCAGACATTCTCTGCTGTAGGACTCTGCTTTCCCATGCTCTTGTGGTGCTGGCAAAAGGAATTAAATGACAGTGAATGAAAAAAAAACACCTAAACAAATAAACAATAACAAAAAACCCCACCCCCAACCAAACCCAAACTCAGCCCCCCACATTTTAATGTTCTCTGTGGAATAGATCTCTAAACTCCGAAGAATTAGCTGCTTGGCACTATTGTGCCACCCGAGGTGCACCCAACCTGAAAAGCAGCTTAGGTAAATATAGGATAGGATAGGATAGGATAGAATAGAATAGAATAGAATAGAATAGAATAGAATAGAATAGAATAGAATAGAATAGAATAGAATAGAATAGAATAGAATAGAATTAACCAGGTTGGAAAAGACCTTCGAGATCATCAAGTCTTTGTCACTATCCCTGCTTTAAAACTGCTTCAGAGACGACAGCTGTGTTTCCAAAGGATACATCTTGATGAAATCTCAAAGCAATGCAAAGGATGGCTCTGTAATCACTGCTAATCAGGTTAAAACCCTCTGAAACTCCATCTAATGGATCCTGGATAAGTCTATCTCTAGAAACAGCTCCCACTGTTTTATAAATAGTCTGTAACAGGTTTGGGGTTTTGTTTTTTTTATAAGGAAGCTTCAGGCACACAAATGCTTTTGTTTCAATAAGCCTTTTATTTCTTCTTATTGAAGTTTTTGGGTTTTGCTGTGGGTTCAAGAGCTTTTCATCCTTCCAAACTATGCCACTTCTAAGAATTATTGCAAAACTAAGCAAGTAGACTTCTGTTATGTTTAATATGTTTTTACTTTAAGGAGCTGTCTTTCCTATAAACAATCCTGTATTTGAACTCTGTTTCATTATCTCAAGCTTTTCACATAAGTGCACCATAACATCTTTCATTTGAGACCATTTTCCCCAGACCTCTAAGATACTTTCTCCATTTCTATCCTGTTGTTCTATTTACACAGTGAATTTATTTAGGAGACTGGATGAGTTTCACAGAATAATTGTTAGGCTTGGAAGGGATCTCAAAGATCATCTAGTTTCAAGCCCCATGCCATGGGCAGGGACACCTCACACTTGGTCAGGTTGTTCAGAGCCACATCCAGACTGGCCTTAAGAACTTCCAGGGATGAGACTTCTACCACCTTCCTGGGCAACCTGCTCCACTGTCTCACCACCCTCATGGGGAAGAACTTCCTAACATCCAAACTCAATATACTAATTTATAATATTTTTTTTCCTATTCCCCCCAGTCCTATCACTCCCTGACACCCTAAAAAGTCCTTCCCCAGCTGTCTTGTAGCCCTCTTCAGATACTGGAAGGCCACAATAAAGTCTCCTTGGAGCCGTCTCTTCTCCAGACTGAGTAGCTCAGACTCCCTCGGTCTGTCCTCATAGCAGAGGTGCTCCAGCCCTGTAATCATCCTCATGGCCCTTCTCTGGACACGCTCCAACACATCCACATCCTTCTTGTAATAGGGGCTCCAGAACTGGAAGCAGTGCTCCAGGTGGGATCTAAACACAGCAGAGTAAAAGGGGGAAGAGCAGACTTGCTCACAGACTTCATTACTAAGAACTGCATGCTGCTATCTTTTCTGTAGCTACCTGGAGAGTCATAGGAGGTGCACAAAATAAAGGCATTTTGGTAACAGGAACCATATGAGGAGAGGCTGAATGAGCTGGGATTATTTAGCCTGGAGAAGAGGAAGCTCAGGGGAGACCTTATTGCTCTCTACAACTACCTGAAGGGAGGTTGTAGCCAGGTGGGTGTTGGTCTCTTCTCCCAGGTATCCAGCACCAGCACAAGAGGACACAGTCTCAAACTGCCCCAGGGGAAGTTTAGGCTCTGAGGTGAGGAGAAAGTTCTTCACAGAGGAAGTTGTTAGCCATTGGATTGGAATGTGCTGCCCAGGGAGGTGCTGGAGTCACTGTCCCTGAAGATGTTCAAAAAGGGATTGGGTGTGGCACTTGGTGCCATGGTTTAATAGTCCTGAGGTGTTGGGTGACAGGTTGGACTTGATGATCTTTGAGGTCTTTTCCAACCATATTGATTCTGTGATTCTGGCAATAGATTGCCACATGTGTGTTATGCTAGCAGTGGTCGGCACAAGTAGTCCTGAATATTGGCACACCAGACCTTTACATAATTTTTCAATCTGCCCTCTAAATTTCAGGGGTCTCTGTGTGTGTAGCAAAGACAACAATATTACTATGGAATTTTTGCATAGTCTGTACAGTAAAGGCCGTGAATTACAGAAAAGGCACTGCAACAAGGAAAGTCTCCTTTCTTTACTAAAGGCTCTGTTGTCTCCAAGTATGTTCTTCTTTTTCCTGAGCAAAACTCAATTTTAATAACCCTACAGTATTTACAGCAGTAAATACTTCAAGGCATCACTAATAATTATTTTACAATGGTATGTGTGAGCTAGATCTATCAAGGAAGTCTATTAGCCAACTGATGTAATAAACTGAAAATTGACCTATAAACATAACTGACAGTTCCTTCCTCTTTGGATTAGAAAAAACACAGAGTAGCTTGAGAGGAGTTTTGGAGAAATATCCATTTGATTTATAAGCAATAATTTTGCTGTGGCCTCTATATGAACATGGATCTTAAACAAGAGCTACCACTTCTTGTTTGAAGTGAATCTTTAAGGCCTATGCAAAGTTTTCAGAGAAAAGTAAGTAAACGTTATCCATCCCAGTAAGAAAGAGCTGGGAGTAAAACTGTAAAATCAACTAAAGAAACTGGGATCAAAGGCTGCACTTTTGCCCTATGCTACACAGGTCAGCATAGCTAAAAGCTTGGTATGAATTTTTGCTCATTACAAACCCTTAAGAGTTAATTTTCTGTATATGAGAACAAATTCAACCTTGGAGCAAGTGCCACAACTTGCTGCCTGCTAGCCTGGTTCTTGAGTCAATACAGCTTCTTACTCAGGAAGGAAGGATCTTTTCAGTTACTTAAGTATCCATGCTATAAGTCAGTACCCAAGCCACCCATGAAAGCATTAATTAAAAAGTGAATCCAAATCCCTGAACAACAGAGGACCAAGAAGTTCCAGATTTGGCCAAATGTGCAATAATCAGTTCTGATCCTGCAGGTTCAAACCCAATCAGATTTACTGTAAGGTAAAATGTCCTAACTCTCTACATGTCAACTGAAGAGGGAATATTTTTCCCTGTGTAAGGGGCTGTGGATAGCTACACTGCTTTTAGGAGCATCTAGAAAGGATGATTACAGAGGGGGTCACAAAGGTGTGATTCAGTTAGGCTAGCTCTTACACCTTAAACTGAGCTTCCCAATCTAATGTGATTGCATATTTTGAGGCAATTCTAGGCTCATGTTTTAAGGACACATTTTTCCCCTAGGAATATTTTCCTTTCTCTGTGTCTAATATGTTCTTTCAGCTGGGTAAATAGTAGATTATTTTCTATAGATTTATTGTCCTCTTGTCACTGTTCCCCATCTTCCATTCCATGAAATGCATAGATGATCTTCTTTACTAATAGTATAAAGTATAACTGGGGAGTGGTTGACAACTGTCTTCTTTTTAGATGACAAATCTATAGCAGAATATTCCAAGCATTTAAGATAAAAGAATGAGGCTAATGAATTTTCAGAAGCTATGCCACCTCACTTGTCTGAGAGCATAGAAATAGCCAATGTAACATCCACCCAAGAAGTTTGCTTAACCAGGATGCATTCTAGGGAATCAAAGACACATGAAACTTCATATCAAGGGCTGCTGATTTGTAGGGGCAGTAATTCTATTTAGATGGATTTTGTGGGATGATTTAGTGGTGCTCATGTCTTTGTCAGTCTCATTACTTGCCCTGTTAAAGCAGTGTTCATTTCCATCCTACCTGTAGCTCATAAATGCAGTAATTCAATTCTTGATTCACTCTGTGGTTGATAGCTGACTTATTCTCCAGCATTATGCAGTTAAGCAACCTGTGTATAAAATACAGATTAACCAAGACTTTGTATAGGCTTCTGTAACCTGTTTGCTTTCTAGAATTGCTTTAACAGGTTGCTTGATTCCCCTTATTGTGTTTTGAGGGATTTTGGGTGCCCATTTTGCTTCTAAACTGAGAAGGAATCAGATGGTGTACTGTAGTGTCATGAGTTGCCTCTTGCCTGTTCTGCTCAAAATGGAGATGTAAAGGTAATAAATGTAGGTGAACATGGTGGCTGCAGAGAGAGAGAGTCAGAAGAGAGTAATTTAATTTGCTTAAATGGAAAGGCTGATGCATGAAGGAATACTCAAATGCTATTTCAGCAGCAAGCACTGGACCTAATAGTTGGAAATAAGGTGTTGAAGATAGAAGTTCAGTGATAGCAAAGACAGTGGAAGGATGGCTTGAGTAATTTAATAAAAAAAAAAAAATAGTAAAAAAAAATATTGCAGGCACTGACATTACCAGCAAATAACCTGTACAAAGGGACCTGGGGGTACTGCTTGATAGTAAGATGAACATGAGCCTGCAATGTGCCCAGGTGGCCAAGAAGGCCAATGGCATCCTGGCCTGGATCAGGAACAACGTGGCCAGCAGGAGCAGGGAAGTCATTCTGCCCCTGTACACTGCACTGGTTAGGCCACACCTTGAGTCCTGTGTCCAGTTCTGGGCCCCTCAGTTTAGGAAAGATGTTGACTTGCTGGAACATATCCAGAAAAGGGCAACAAAGCTGGGGAGGGATTTGTAGCACAAGCCCTATGAGGAGAGGCTGAGGGAGCTGGGGTTGCTTAGCCTGGAGAAGAGGAGGCTCAGGGGAGACTTTATTGCTGTCTGCAACTACCTGAAGGGAGGTTGTAGCCAGGTCGGGGTTGGTCTCTTCTCCCAGGTAATCAGCACCAGAACAAGAGGACACAGTCTCAAACTGCCCCAGGGGAGGTTTAGGCTGGATGTTAGGAAGAAGTTCTTCATAGAAAGAGTTATTTGCCACTGGAATGTGCTGCCCGGGGAGGTGGCGGAGTCACCATCACTGGAAGTGTTTAGGAAGAGACTGGATGGGGTGCTTGGTGCCATGGTTCAGTTAATTGGATAGTGTTGGGTGATAGGTTAGACTTGATGATCTCAAAGGTCTTTTCCAACCTGGTTAATTCCATTCTATTCTTTAAAGGAATTAAGCTGTTTCTGAGCTTCAAAAGCAAGATGTTAAAACTCAATGTCTGCTTGTCTGACTTTAAAACATTGAGGTATTGTTGTTTGTTCTTTTTCCAGCTCAATTTAATGTTAATAAAAGAAAGGACCCTTCTGGCTGTGGCCGTGTATGCCAGCCATCAGCCAGGAGTAAAGTTTTACAGCTGACTTGCAAGCCCCTGAGAGATGGGGTTTCTAATGGAAACACTGACAGCCTCTTAACTTGAGCAACACTAGCAGGCGCCGTTATAATAAATGAGACTGAGGGACACATGATCCAGGCCCACGAGGTAATTAATGGCTGGAGCAAAATAAAATATAGATGCAACATCCCACAGAGAGCATGACTCAATGGAGCAAACTCGTAATAAAGCACAAAGAATGTCTGTTTAGTAAAGAGCTGTGTGAAACTGCTTGTAAAATAAATCATGAGCTGGGGCTAGAGCTCGCTGAGCTCTCTGTATGTTTCTTTTAAATGAGGGGATTTAAAAGCAGTCCCTCCCCTCAACTAGAAAAAGCCTTTTTTGGCAGTGCAGAGTGGCAGTGTATAGTGGAAAGAGATGCAATGAAATGCAGAGGGCTCCTTTGCAAATGAACTCTTAACTCTCTTCTCAATGGAAATGTATCTGGGAGCAGATAAAATGGCACCTTCTACCTAGCCTTACCTTTTAACCAAGTAACGTTTTAACTGCCTAACCCAATTGTCATTTCATTTGGAATGATTGATTTCAGTGTTGTGACATTTTGTGTGTCAAAGCAGTTCTGTTGCTCAATTTCCAAATTCCTTTCCTTTTCCATTGCTTCAATTTTTTCATGTCCAGTTCTGGGCCACTCAATTTAAGAACAACATGGAGACTCTTGAATGTGTCCAGAGAAGGGCAATGAGGCTGGGGACTGGCCTCAAGCACAAGCCCTATGAGGAGAGGCTGAGGGAGCTGGGGTTATTTAGCCTGGAGAAGAGGAGGTTCAGAGGAGACCTTATTGCTCTCTACAACTACCTGAAGGGTGGTTGTAGCCAGGAAGAGGTTGGTCTCTTCTCCCAGGCAACCAGCACCAGAACAAGAGGACACAGTCTCAAGCTGCACCAGGGGAAGTTTAGGCTGGAGGTGAGGAGAAAGTTCTTCCCAGAGAGAGTTGTTAGCCACTGGAATGTGCTGCCCAGGGAGGTGGTGGAGTCCCCATCCCTGGAGGTGTTCAAGAGGGGATTGGGCGTGGCACTTGGTGCCATGGTTTAGTAGTCATGAGGTGTTGGGTGGCAGGTTGGACTTGATGATCTTTGAGGTCTTTTCCAACCTTATTGATTCTATGATTCTTTGATTCCTCACTTAAGATACTAAGGTGTTGTTGTTGTTGTTAAATAAAAAGAAATAACCTCATCCTAAACAAACAACAAAAAGCAACCAACCAGCCAACAACACCCCTCCACCCCCCCAAAAAACCCCCACCCACAACCAAAACCAAACAACTAAACAAACCCAAAACACAAAAGAAGAAGAAAAGAATCCTCCCAACCTGCATTGTCTTGTTTCTTGTGGCTCTTCTACTGATTTAGGAGGCTGTAGCTCTGGTACTTGTAGATAAGTTATTCTTTCTGGTTTATGCACCTAAGCAGGTTTATTGTTAATTTATCCTATTTTTATGTGGTTAAGGCAGGAAAGTAAATTGCTATAGATTCATAAGCCAAATGAGTTAGACACTGCAATGAACACGTTCCTAACAACTCCCAACTCTGCAAATCTTGGAAAGCAACAGACTTATGGCTGATGTTAAATTGAAGTGCAAAGCATATGCCATCTCACTGCAACTTTAATAGTTACCAAGTAGTTAGTGTTGGCAAGGTTCAAGACTTCATTCCTTGAGGTAGGAGTAACAGTACTTGACAAATTATAAACTTAATCCTGTGGGACTTTGATCACTTGCTAATTAGCACGTAAGAATGTCAAAGCCCACTACTTAAAACTGGTGACTTAGAAGGTGAAATGTGGCAGCACCACAGCATCAGAGCTGACATCTTGAGATGTGACTGGTGCAAGGCTCACAAACAGCAATGTTTTACCCAAATGCATTTTTGCAATGTTCTATTTCTGCTTTGTTTTGTGTTCCACATCCTAAGGAGGAAAATCTGGAGATGGCTTTCTAGGTTTTATGCTGCAAATCTTCTGGACTGGTGTCTTTCAATGTTTGTATTTGTTTAGATTGTGGACCAGTGATCCATGTTTCATGTTCTGTATGATTAGGAAATACTACACACATCACTTTAATGACACACTGTTGGAGCCTATAATGCTTCCCTTGCTTCATCTACACTTCAAACTACTGAAGAAGATTGTTTATTTTCTTATTTTAAGCAGTCTGCTTGTTAATTTTGCCATAGTTTAAATTCCTTGCCTGCTCATGTTCAAATTCTGGTCTATCAGCATGCCCAAGTACTTTTCCACTTGGCTGCTTTCTACCACCTCATGCCCCAGTCTGTATTGATGGTGAGGATTATTCCAGCCCAGATACAGAACCCTGCACTTGATCTTGTTGAATCTCATGGAGTTCACCTGGGCCCACCCCTCCAGCTTGTCCAGGTTCCTCTGGGTGACATCCCCTCCCTCTGGCATACAGTAGTGATGCTTCTATTATTCTGCATGTGAAACATATCCAGTCACAATAAGTAGCTTTTATACAAGTGGGACCAGCTTAAAAAATAAATCTCCCCTTAGAAATCTAGAATGCTCTTGCACTCTTTGAATTCCCAACTGTAAGAAGTAAACCATCAAGACCCTATCTACCCTAGTCAGAAAACTGGGGGCTTCAAGAAATGAACTCTTTGAAATTGCACTAGGTGATTTTTAAAGGTATTTTCTCTGCCTTTCACTCTACTTTGAGATGCATATGGCTGCTGTAATGTTTTCTCAGCTGCTATACACACATGAGGTTTATGCTGGAGACATGTGAAGTGTGTAAATCTCACGTGAGCTGCAGTGTAGGCCTCGATTCTTCTTTATGTTGTCTGGGGGATCTTGGGCACCAGGTCCATTTTTTAGCTAGGTGGTGGATTATGAAGGATTTTGTAGTGCTGAGTAAGACAATATTCAAACCAATATTCAAATGTGCACCACCCACTTTCCAGACCCCCATTTTCTCTTGTGCTTGAGCAAAAATTTGCAAATCATTATTTTCAATTAAAAAATAAACAACCCAAGAAATAAATCACCTATTGGCACAGACTGAAATCTTTCATCTCTTCCACTTGTATTGTGCGAGAGTAGATTGCTTCTCTGCTGCTTGGAGTTTATATCTTGAATTTATACCACTAACTGGATGAGCCTCTTTGCTTGATTTGTTGAGAGGCTGCAGATGAGTGCCCATATATTGCTGATTTAAACTAGATCAGTTATCTAAATCTTTACTGTGCATACAAAGAGCCAGGAATTAAATTTGGTACGCCTGACACTTTTTCTGAGTATCAGTAAGAGAGCTGAGACGCACAGGACCAGAGGCTTTTTATCATTATTTATGGATTTTTGCATCCACTACCATTTGTATCTCAGATCTGTGTGGTGATTGGGCAACTTTATTAATAGCAGACCGCTTTCCACAGTCATTGCTTTGGCAATGGTAAGGAATTTGCAGTGTTTGTGTTTGATAATGACACAACAGCACCAGAAGCTTAATTGCTCGCGCTGGTGGGATTTTCTTGTTTGGTTTGGTTTGGTTTTGGTTTTGTTTAATGTTGCAAAACCAGTGCTTTAATCATAGCAGCTGAGCTTTGCATGTTTGCTTCTGCCCTGTGAAAACTGGAACCTGATTTCTGAGAAATTTTGCCTACAGAAAACATTTTGAAGATGAAGAATGTGTAAATAGGAAAGGCTAACAGCCATGGGCAGTGATTGAAAAGTCAGACAATGGACCATGGAAAAATTATTCCTACCCATTTCTGTCACCCACCCCACTGCAGTATCTGCATCTTTCAGAGAATTTCTCTGAAGGTTATCATGGTTTGACTGCAGAGTTTGAACTGTGAGAAGTCTACTAAAATCACTTTTGTTTCCTCAAAAAAAAAGCATTTAAATTCAAGTTCAAAAAGGCCCACTGGTCAAAAAGGCCTTTTGAAGCCCTGAGTCAAAGAATCACCTATTCCACCCCAGTGGTGGGGAAAAAAGCAGCTTTATCCTTTATTTTTAAAGGACAGTCCAATTCCTGACTTCCCCTGCTAGGATAAAGCCAGGACTGAGAGAATTGCATAGGTCATGTCCATCATCTACATGTATTTGTGCTCTGAGTGAATGCCTGTGGAAAAAGGGCAATTCTGTGATGTTGGTGAGAAAATTTACTGTGCAGTGAGTCTCTTTCACACTTTCTCATTCTGTGAGAAGATGCATTTTTAGGTTGTTTTTTTTTCACCTCATGGAGACCATTATTTCAAAACTGCTGTGGTGTGGCAGGTCTGTGGCCATTTGTAGTTCTGCTCATATGTGCTGCTCTCTTTCAAAGCCCACTCCCACCCCTTGTGTATGTATTCCAGTTCAAATTTGAATTTGCCTATTAAAAAAAAACCATATCCTGAAGAATGAACATCACTGCTTGAAAGTGCAAATTTGTTTTGTAGCTATGTGGGAGATCTTTGAAGGTATCTGAAGTAATGCTGTGCACAGTTTCACTACACATTTCTGCTGATAAATGTTTTGCTTAACTTACTTAATCATTTTTTTCTAATGACCTGTTTGTTAATCTCTCCTGTTTCTAGTCAGGGATCACTTCCATAGATAAGATGCACACTGTGTAGTCAGCTTTGTGTAAAGGTGGAGCACACACCTAATTCTAGGTTCAAAGCTTAAAGTCTTGGTTGAGAGATGAGATGCTGTGGCTAATACAGGTAGCAAGGGAACACATCATTCAGAGACCTAGACGGGTCCTTGTTAACTTAAGTCCTGTGAAAGCAGCACTGACACTCTTAGCCATTATTCACATTTCCAAGTGCAACATTTGGACCCTGATGAAAGAAAAAAAATCAAAGAAATTTGCCATACCCCTCCCCTTCTCCTTCCTTTTTCAGCTGCCATTACCACAAAAATGAATAGCCATGCATTATGCAGAACAATTATGCTATGAGAAACGCTCACAGACATCTAAATTAATGGAATAAAGTATGTCAGCCTCCAACTGCTAAACTCAGAGGGTTTTGAGGCAAAGACACAGCAGCAACAGCTGGTTTATTTAGGAATTCTAAATAAATTCATTTTTAAAAATTAAAGATGCCTACATGCAGCATCTTTTGACCGAGCTGCAAAGAAAGAATCCCCATTGCTTATACTCTTACCCGAACATATTGCTTTGCATGCTTTCCCCAGAGTATTGAAAGAATGCTGCAGATGTTCTCATTTAAGTGTTCTGTGTCCTGTCAAGTAGATGAGGGAAAAAAAAAAAGGCACTGTGGAAAGTGGCATCCACTTTTCAGAATAAAAGCTATTAAATATTTTCCATCTTCCAGAGGGGGAAACTTCCTCCTTAAGGCTCACTCTTGTGCCCTAAAACTAAATAAAAGACCCCAAATAGATTGCTCTGTCTTTCTGCTTCAAAATTTGTGGCCCAGTGTCACAGATTTTGAAACATGAACTGTGTTATGTATTTATTTGTTTATTAATGTTCAAGAGCTGTAGAGGTAGCATATATATATATATGCCCATGGCAGGGGGGTTGGAAATAGATGATCCTTGTGGTCCCTTCCAACCCTGAATGATACTATGATATCTATCTATCTATCTATCTATATATATATCTATCTCCTTAGAAAGGTAAAATTTCCAGGTAAATTCCATGGCTACATTCCCCAGAGTGTCATGAGTCATTTGTGCCTCCATGAGTGCAGTTTCCTTTAAGCCCCCTCAGAGCAATTCATCAGTACAGAATTGTGGCTCGATACCAATATTTAGCTTACAGAGTATTGGAAGAGGTTGTTGAGGTTGAAGGCAAAAGGGCGTAATTGAAGATCTATCTCTGATTTCAATGACATAAGTATGTTGTGGTGTTGAAACCGTCTTGCCAGACTGTATGGGCAATGGGTCCTCTAGGAGCATGGGAAAGAACAAGACTGCAAAGTCTGGAGCAGATCTCTCCCATGTGGTTGATCAATCTGCCACCTCATTGCTCACTCAAATTCACTCATTCAGTGTGAAAACAGCAATAATGGTCATAAGACATCATTACTGATACAACTACATTGGAGACTGAGTTCACTATTGAAGGCTAAAAATCCATAGTGAGAGCCCATTGGAATGGGCTGCCCAGGGAGGTGGTGGAGTCGCCATCATTGGAGGTGTTCAGGAGGAGACTTGATGGGGTACTTGGTGCCATGGGTTAGCTGTTTGGGTGGGTTGGATTGGTTGATGGGTTGGACGCGATGATCTTGAAGGTCTCTTCCAACCTGGTTTGGTTTATTCTTATATTAGTTTATTTGGAACTAGTTATGGTTTTGTTGTTTGGTTGTTGTTTGTGGTTTTTTTTTTGTGGTTTATTGGTGTTTTTTTTTTCTCCTTTTTTTTTTTCCCCTTTTTTTTTTTTTTCCCAGAATTATCTCTTGAAACATTAAAAGTGATTACTGTATACTAGCTTCTAACAGCAACACTTTACAACTGAACTAAAAATGTGTATTGATAATGTTGCCAGTGAGAGCTTGAAACTTTGAAAAGAAAAATAAGAAAACTATCCCCTAAATAACTTTCATAGATTCATAGAATCAACAAGGTTGGAAAAGACCTCAAAGATCATCAAGTCCAACCTGTCACCCAACACCTCATGACTACTAGACCATGGCATCAAGTGCCACATCCAATCCTCTCTTGAACACCTCCAGGGATGGTGACTCCACTGCCTCCCTGGGCAGCCCATTCCAATGGCTAACAATTCTCTCAGTGAAGAACTTTCTCCTCACCTCGAACCTAAACTTCCCCTGGTGCAGCATGAGACTGTCCTCTTGTTCTGGTGCTGCTTGCCTGGGAGAAGAGACCAACCCCCAAATTTACTGCATTTCAACATAGATCAGACAACCAAATAAATAAAATAGATCAAATGCATGCCATGTTTAGGTACTTAATCTTTATGGCAGTTGATTTTTATCCTTGTTACCTAGTACGTGGACTGGTGATATCAAACAGTACAAAATTCAGAATGTGCTCTTGAACCCTGCTCCAAAGCTTTCTGTAGTAGAGAAATGAAACCTTTACTCAACACATATTTTAAAACGGCCTAAAACTCTGGAGGCCTCTCTACAGAGGACCTCCAGGGTGAGTACACAAGTCTGAAACAATAATGAGCTCTCTACAAGGTTGGCTGCAGGAACTTATCTGTCATTCTGACATAGTGGAAGAAATCTACTGGAAATGTCGGTGGCAAGAACACGAAATGGACTTGTTGAGATTTAAGATATCCAAAACCAGATAAACGTGAAGACATTCCATTAATCAACCTGACAACAGGAAAATCCAGGCAGAAGGAAAGTATACAGCTGTCTAGCTAGACCATGGCTCATGGCTGTTTTTTCCAAATACATTTTAGTGCTAGAGTGTTTCTTGAGCCAGTCTCGCAAATCTAATACATAAGACTGGTTCTGATTCTATTCTTTAGCACGCTTGAGTCTTCCTGTTTTTTCCTTTCATACAGCACTGGAATCAGCACGTAGCTAAGGAACAGTAAGAAGTAAGAGGGCTTGTGCATGTGGCAGGCAGTTCCTAGCTACCTAAGCATGTTACCAACAAATTTTGCATTCTTTTCATTGTATTTACTGAGGCAAAACCTTTCTCTGCATGCTCATTACTCAAGTCCTTGGGCTTAACTGTAGGTCCTACAACTATTTGTTAGTATAAGCACAACATATTTGGGCAGGTAGGTGAAATAGTATAGGCCGAACCATCAACAAAATTTGCACTGTGACTTTTTCACCCATCTGTGTAATGTTTACTCTTTTAAATCACTTCTGTGCTGCAGCAGGGATTTTATCTTCCTGGTATTTGGCAAAAATCTTAAAGCAAACTGAGTGTCTTAAAAAATTTATGTGATACCAGTCTTCTTTCTACACCAGCTAAAGTAACACACCCATGAAGCCGTGAAAAGAGTTACAGTGATAACTTGCATTAATCTATTATTCTATCAGCAGCATAGATCTAGTAGCTTTAAAACTGAATTCCACATTTAAACTATGTATTATGTAAACTCTATATTCCTGATGCAGAACGACAGCAACAGACTTTAAGCCATTGGCACTGTGCTGAAATCTGTAATTCCTGCATCAGGGATTTGCTAAACACTGTTGGAATTGCTTCTCTGCTCATAAGGACTTGATTGTATGCAGAAATTGAAGGTCAGCTTTGTCTAGTCTGCTGAAGTGTGAATTAGTGTGATAAATACTAATGAATGATTACAATGTGCGATATCAGCTAATAGAGAAATGTCGCCTCATCCGCATTTGATCTGGAGGCCATAGACTTTGGGAGTGATATTACCAACATCAATTTATCTATCTTGTTCTGTAACTCTCTTTTAAGGAAAGTAGTAGGCAATCATATTTTACTACCACAATCTGTGTCTGGAATGCCGTCCATTCACACGTACAAAACAGGAGGCAGCTTGAAATGCAGCGGCCTAACGGAAGGAATCCAGCTCTCATCCCCTGTTACTGAAGTCTTTCTGTGTTTTTGGGGAGTGTCTCTTCAAAACAGAATATTTATTTTGTGAATTTGCATTAAGAATTTCTTCTTTCTTTATCTTATGAGGCTGCACAAGATCAAGAAGGAAACAACTGCAGAACAACACCATGTCGTCTCCATTTTGAATATGTAATACTGTTAAAACCATCCTGTCTGAATCCAGGAGAAAAGTCAGCATCCAAGACCATTCAAGAGAGCATCTCCATGATCCAGGGCCTGAAGATTTTGTTAGCCAACGCTTCCAGCAGGAAATCTGCAAGTGGACTGGGCTCTTGCTTTTGGAGTGACAGAGGAGGCTGTAAGTTTGGACTTTGAACTTTTAAACTTTGTGCTTAGGTTTCTACTTAGGGGCTCTGGTTTTGACTAGTTGTGGCAACTAAGGCCAAGACTAAGATCTAGAACAGCCCTAAAAGGGCAAAACATGCAGCTCATATATCATACCCGAGCTTTTCTTAATAACCCTAAAATCAGATAACTCAAAGATAATTAAAACCATACTGCTGGGTTCCCTCCTCATAAAAATGTCTTCAATTAGCTGTAAGGATAAAAATGGTTTCTAACAATTTACTATTAAAAGGAAGGCATTATAAGTCATTCCCTCTATTTTCCATCTGCATGTCTCTCAGCATGTCCCTTTTGTCCCCTATATTCTGTCCCTCACCACCAAGGGTCCAAAGTTGAACCTTTATTCCTACCACAGACATTATGCTCTGGTGTCAAGTTTTCATGGTCCTAGAAATACAAATCTCTGTCTTAAATTCCTTGGCACCGCACTGGGGTCTCTGGCACGATGTGCTTTCTTCTACTATTGGCATGAGTTACTGTTGTCAGATAAGGAAGAAGGGATAAAGTCAAGGAGACAAGAAAAAATGTCCAGAGAATAAGAAATTAGGCAAAATGCAACTGTACAACTGAAAAAGAGCTAAGTAGTGTCAGTAGAATGTTTCTTTATTCTGCTATGAGGCCACTCACTTTAGGGAATATGTTGACTTCCTGGAAGGTGTCCAGAGAAAGGCAACAAAGCTGGGGAGGGGTTTGGAGCACAAGCCCTATGAGGAGAGGCTGAGGGAGCTGGGATTGCTTGGTCTGGAGAAGAGGAAGCTAAGGGGAGACCTTATTGCTGTCTACAACTACCTGAAGGGAAGTTGTAGCCAGGTCGGGGTTGGTCTCTTCTCCCAGGCAACCAGCACCAAAACAAGGGGACACAGTCTCAAGCTGCACCAGGGGAGGTTTAGGCTAGATGTTAGGAAGAAGTTCTTCATAGAAAGAGTGATTGGCTATTGGAATGTGCTGCCCAGGGAGGTGGTGGAGTCACCATCATTGGAGGTGTTTAGGAAGAGACTGGATGGGGTGGTTGGTGTCATGGTTTAGTTGGTTAGATTGTGTTGGATGATATGTTGAACTTGATGATCTCAAAGGTCTCTTGCAACCTGGTCTATTGTATTGTATTGTATTGTATTGTATTGTATTGTATTGTATTGTATTGTATTCTATTCTATTCTATTCTATTCTATTCTATTCTATTCTATTCTATTCTATTCTTTCTAAAATATTGCTATTTTGCAAAATGGAATGAAAAGCTGTCCACTCCCTTTAATGTCTTCTAAACTGCCATGTTGAAAAGGATTTCTGTTCCACAAGGATCAAAAATTTTAAGCATTAATATCATCCTGTGGGCAGGTTAGCCTGGAAGAAGTAATGTAATCTTCCTTCACAGGAGGCAGGGAACTGGGGAAGTGCACCATTGAGGTGGTAACTCTGACAGCACAGAGCAGTACTCATTAGACACACTGAAGACAAGGACCCGAGTGTCTCTGTCTAATGTAAGCTGCTATTTTCCATGGGAAACAAGGTATAATATATCTGAGGACTGCTGTGGTTTGGATGTTTCCATGGTTGATCCACAACATCTCAGCTAAAAATTTGAGGCAATTTTGTGTAATATATAACTATATGAGATGCTGTGTGTCTCAAGCACCACGCTCTCATCACCTGTGATGAAACACCTCTTCTCTACATGAATCCAGAAATCTAGAATAAAAAACAAAACTGTCCCATGT
This sequence comes from Melanerpes formicivorus, assembly GCF_026170545.1. Taxonomy (NCBI): domain Eukaryota; kingdom Metazoa; phylum Chordata; class Aves; order Piciformes; family Picidae; genus Melanerpes; species Melanerpes formicivorus. Next base: position 7,253,026 of record NW_027142379.1, on the reverse strand, counting down.
GTCAACAGAAAAAAAAGTCAGTGCAGAAGGTCTTTGAGATTCATATAAGGGATCAACATCTGAATTTCCTCTGCACACCTGAAAGCAAATACTTTGTTATCCTCAGTGTGCTGGCAATTCCCATCTGATCCTTTACATTTGGAAAGGCAGCTTTTTTTTCCCCCTCCAGGCTGATTTTTGAGAGTAATGGGAGCCATTCTCATGAAAGACAATCTGAATCCTTTCAAATATTGGAAGTAGTGTAATGAGGTTTGTCATAAGACTTCACCATTTTGACATAAATGACTGCAGCTTATTTAGTGTGAAATGCTCATCAGACAATAAAAGTGAAATATGCTTTCATTATGAATAAGCAAGGTTTGGATTCAAAGTCCTTCAGAATTAGATGTTGTTGCCACTTCAAGGGTTGAAACCATCCTCTGCTACTTGCATTTTAGGAGGAGACTTGATGGAGTGCTTGATTGCATGGTTTAGTTGATTAGGTGGTGGTGGATGATGGGTTGGGTACAGTGATCTTGAAGGTCTCTCCCAACCTGGTCTGGTCTGGTCTGGTCTGGTCTATTCTATTCTATTCTATTCTATTCTATTCTATTCTATTCTATTCTATTCTATTCTATTCTATTCTATTCTATTCTATTCCATCCCAATCCCTAGCAACAATAAACACTTGAAATGACATTTCTTTTTGCTTCTTTGCTTATTTTTTAACCCTGAAGTTATTTGGACTATTCTTAATATTCTTGATAGTTTTAAAATGTTATAGTTTTCAGAGCTCCTTCTACCCTTATGTGAACCAATATCTGAACTTGGAGTTGTGAACTGGCTTCCATCACACATTTGATGACAAACTGTTTGTTTGTAGGCTACAAGGAAGGCATACTATGATAACTTAATCATCTGGTACATGTTGGTAATTTCTCATCCTGTGTTTGTTGATCTCAGTTCTGGCTAAGCAATGTGAACTTGGATTAGCAATGGAAAGTTTATACTTTGTATATTGCACTTCAGAGAAATGGATTTTTAGGAGAGTATTGTCTCTTTAATGATTTATAGCTGGAGATTGAGGGAAGGAATAAGAGCTATGTGCCATGGGAATTTTCAATGAAATGGTTCACAGCAAGAACAAACACAACCCCTTTATTTGTGAGCTCTGGATTCATCATTTTTATAAATTGTGGAGCACCTAAAGAATATTATCTGCAACAAAAGCCACTTGATAGTCAGTGGAGATATGCTGGAGTTATCTTTCCATTCAAATACCAGTGTGAAGAATACTTGCTGGGTCACGAGCTGTATTTCAGCATAGTCCTTATTTGACTTTCAAAAGATGGAAAAAAAGACAGCCTAAGCCTCAGAAAAAGAATATACTACATGATCTTTTCTTTGACTCCTTTGGACAAGGAAAGACTAAAAGAAATACTTTCTGTGACAAGAGAAACTTGATGTGACAGTTCCTCAGTGAAAAACTGCAGAAAATGCAACAAATTCAATGCCAAAGTGACATTAAGGAAGTGTTAAGGTTGGCTGGTAGTTTATAGTGCATTCCCAGAATGCCAGTGGGTTTGTCCAGGCCCTCAAGCTGCCTGAACAAGTAGAAGCAGGGGATGAAGAAAATAAACACCTCCTCAAGATTTCCCTTGGACTAATGCAGCATCTTGTTCACTGGAATACATATGCTTGCCTCTGTTCTTCTGTGTGGTGCACATGACTTGAGGCATTTAATCATGATTACTAGCAAAAATCTGTTTGAGAAGTGGAAGTTTTGATTTCTAGTTGAGCTCTAAGTGTGCACTTCATCCGAGTTGTCAGTGTAATGTTGGAGATGTGGGGCTGGGCTGTTAAGTCTTCATGACACAGTGCTGTGTTCAGTGCTTTAGATTCCAGGAGCAAGACAGCTTAACAAGAAGCCACCTTGAGGTTAATTATCACACTTCAATTTTAAGTCTTTCATCAGTGAACTCCATATTTTTAATTTTCCTCAACAGAAAGAAATGCTCTTTTAAGACTTGATGAGGCTGATGGAGGTTATGTGTATGCTCATAATGCTCTGTAGCTCATTAAAGGTACAAACCAGTACATGATTCCTAAGTGCTTCTCCATACTCCTGTGCAGCTTAAAGAGGAGCAGAGATAAATATGGTCTATTTTGAAATATTTATAGTTTATAGTGGCTGACAGGAGAGGTAGAGAATTCTCTACAGCCAAAAAATAACTTGACAGTTTTATTACACGGTAAAGACAGTAACTAGAAGCATATGAGGGAGACTGATGTGCTTGCAGCCTTCTGTCATAAAATACAACCCCCTCTCTACCCAGGACAATATTATCTTATAACTGATTTTAATTTTTCACATTCTTTCCTCTGGACTGTTAAACCTAGCATGCCACTGTGCAAGCTGTGTCCACATGTGTGAAGTTGCTCCTTGCTTTCTGGAGTTTTCTTCGGCTGAAATTGCATTTTGCAAGCTGCCTGAATTGTTCTTTGCTCTTGGGTCTGTCTCCACTACATACTAGCCATTGGTCTCCTGGTTTTGGCCAGGTCTCTCCAGCTCTACTCCCATAACATTTATCGTATTTCTTCTTGTGGATAGAAATGAAGAAAAGTAAGTTGGAGCTTTCAATTCTCTTTTAAACATAGCAGGTATGTTAACATGTGAAATGAGAAGGAAACTTGTATGTACCTTCTAATCAGGCTTTTGAAAACTTCCCCAAAATCTAACAGCAACTAAACTACAGTGTTACATTTCACTCCAAACCCAGTGTATGGACAATAAGCCTCGGGGTGTGCACTACTTCCTTGGTCCCATTACACCTATTGAAGCCCTTTTCCCTGAGGGAAATAGTTTTCATTATGCATTTCCTGGTTTGTGATGCACCTTGCATCCCTCCCTCTGACATGTGAGCTGGATCTGTCCTCCTAGATTCGGGTTTGTTTACTGATGCTGCTTTATTTGGGTGATACACCAGAGGGATTCTTGTCCAGATGAGCCTGATTTTCACGTATTGATAGAATGGTTTAGGTTGCAAGGGACCATGTCAGGCTTTATACTGCCAGGTTGCTCACACCATTGCCACAAGTGATGTTAAAGATCCTCTAGTTCAATCCCCCCACCAAAGGCAGGGACACCTTCCACTAGCCCAGGTTGCTCAAGGCCTCATCCAACCCAGCCTTGAACACCTCCAGGGAGGAAGCATCCATGACCTCAATGGGAAACAGATTCCAGCATCTTACCACTCTCACTGTAAAGAATTTCTTCCTAATGGTCAATCTAAATCTTCCCTCCTCAAGTTTCAACCCATTCCCTTTCATCCGAGGTGGCCAAGAGGGCCAATGTCATCCTGGCCTGCATCAGTAATAGTGTGGCCAGCAGGAGCAGGGAATTCATTGTGCCCCTGTACTCTGCACTGGTTAGGCCACACCTTGAGACCTGTGTCCAGTTCTGGGCCCCTCAGTTTAAGAAGGACATTGAAACACTTGAACGTGTCCAGAGAAGGGCAACAAGGCTGGGGAGAGGCTTTGAGCACAGCCCTATGAGGAGAGGCTGAGGGAGCTGGGATTGTTTAGCCTGGAGAAGAGGAGGCTCAGGGGAGACCTTATTGCTCTCTACAGCTACCTGAAGGGAGGTTGTAGCCAGGAAGGGGTTTGTCTCTTCTCCCAGGCAACCATCACCAGAACAAGAGGACACAGTCTCAAGCTGTGCCAGGGGAAGTTTAGGCTTGAGGTGAGGAGAAAGTTCTTCCCAGAAAGAGTAATTGGCCATTGGAATGTGCTGCCCAGGAAGGTGGTGGAGTCACCGTCCCTGGAGGTGTTCAAAAAAAAGGTTGGATGAGGCACTTGGAGCCATGGTTTGGTTGTCATGAGGTGTTAGGTATTAGGTACTAGGTTGGACTTGATGATCTCTGAGGTCTTTTCCAGCTTGGTTGATTCTATCCAATTGCAACAAGCCCATTTAAAAAGTCCCTTCCCAGCTTTCATGTAGGCCTCCTTCAGGCACTGGAAAGCTGCTGTGAGGTCTCTCTGGAGCCACCTTTTCTCCAGGCCAAACAGCCCCAGCTCCCTCAGCCTGGCAGCACTAGTCCCTGGCTATAATCATCACCAGTCTCTGCTCACAGGAAGCATGCTGAAATATAGACTTGATCAACATGAGTATTTAGAAAGTCAGCTCTTAGAAAGGGTAGCCATTCAGCATGACTTGGACAGGTCAGAAAGCTGGTCAGGGAGAAATGTGAAGTTCAACAAGGGCAAGTGTAGAGTCTTGCACCTGAAAAGGAACAAGTCCATGTACCAGGATAGGTTGGGGGCAGACCTGCTGGAGAACAGTGAAGGGAAAGGGACCTGGGGGTCCTGGTGGATGGATGACCATGAGCCAGCAATGTGCTCTTGTGGCCAAGAAGGCCAATGGTATCCTAGGTTGTATTAGAAGGGCTGTGGTAAGTAGGTCCAGGGAAGTTCTCCTCCCTCTCTACTCTGCACTGGTGAGGCTGCATGTGGAATATTGTGTCCAGTTCTGCACCCCTCAGTTCAAGAAAGACAGTGAGCTGCTTGAAAGACTCCAGCACAGAGCCATGAGGATGATCAAGGGAATGGAACAACTTCTGTACAAGGAGAGATTGAGGGAGCTGAGGGCTCTTTAGCTTAGAGAAGAGGAGACTGAGAGGAGACCTCATCAATGTTTGCAAATATGTAAAAGGCGAGTCCTGAGAGGATGGAGCCAGGCTCTGCTGGGTGGTGCCCAGTGACAGGACAAGGGACAATGGTGGAAGTTGAGGCATAGGAAACTTCATGTAAATATGAGGAAAACTTTTTCACTGTGAGGGTGACAGAGCACTGGAACAGGCTGCCTAGGGGGTGTGTGGAGTCTCCCTCTCTGGAGATATTCAGAATTTGCCTGGATGTGTTCCTGTGTGATCTGGTGGAGGTGATCCTGCTCTGGCAGCAGGGCTGGACTGGATGATCTTTCGAGGTCCCTTCCAGCCCCTGAAATTCTGTGATGCTCAAACTGAAATGGAGCAAGGGCTCTGGATTCAAATCTCCTACCATTTCAAGCATAAATTTGCAAACCCAGCATAGTGGAAATATTTTTTGCGAGAGAGGGGAGGGGAGGGGAGGGGAGGGGAGAGGAGAGGAGGGGAGGGGAGGGGAGGGGAGGGGAGAGGAGAGGAGAGGAGAGGAGAGGAGAGGAGAGGAGAGGAGAGGCGAGGCGAGGCGAGGAGAGGCGAGGCGAGGCGAGGCGAGGCGAGGCAGGTGTGGCTCTTCCTTCAAATAGAATGAAAGTAAATGCTTCACCCACCATAAAAATAAAAGAAGTATGTATATATATCTCAGTGTGTAATACTTCTGATAACTGCTCTTCATAAAAATGTTCTTGCTGTAAGATCTTGACAACAACTGCACTATTTCAAAGGCTCCGTGTCTTCTGTTCAATGTTGTTGCCTTCACTGCTCTGATCTATGCAAAATCTCATATTTTAACCTAATGAAATGAAAATTTAAACACTGCTTGTCACTTGTTGGGGGGGAAGAACAAAAAAAAGAGGTTCCTTGAAGTACTTCAGCATACCAGAAAACAAAAGGGCACATTGTGCAAAATGTGTTTGAAATGCTTATGAAAAATGGTAGTAAAGTTTCTCTTGAAACTTCAACCCCCTTTTATTTCCAGCTGGGCAAAATTATAACGCAGGAATGATTTTGAAATCGTGCTTTCTATTTGCTTTTCCAAGCCTTAATCTTCATCTGGAGGCAGAATTCTAAATCATAATCTTCTACAAGGGTTGATTTTATTTATTCCTTTTAATTAGGACTTCCTTAATTCATTCTGAACGCTCAGTCCTTACACTTATTTTGTAAGTTTCATGGAACTTGATCGTGCCATGGAATGTGTTGCTTTGAAGGGAAAGGGATAGGGATAATCTACATGTGTGCTGGCTCTGTTGCATGCAGTTAGGTTTCATGTTGCTGTAAATAGGGAAGACCATAGAATCACAAAATTGTTAGGGTTGGAAAGGATCATCCAGTTCCAACCCCCCTGCCATGGGCAGGGACACCTCACTCTAGATCAGGTTGTTCAGAACCACATCCAGCCTGGTCTTAAAAACCCCCAGGGACTGAAGCCATGGTTTAGTTTGTTATGAGGTGTTGGGTGACAGGTTGGACTTGATGATCTCTGAGGCCTTTTCCAACCTTATTGATTCTATGATTCTATGATGATTCTATGATTCTATGATGATTCTATGATTCTTCCACCACCTCCCTGGGCAACCTGTTCCAGTGTCTCACCACCCTCATGGGGAAGAACTTCTTCCTAACTTTCAATCTGAATCTACCTATTTGGGTTTTTTAGTTCCATTCCCCTTATTCCTATCACTACCTGACACCTTAAAAATTCCCTCCCCAGCTTTCTTGTAGGCCCATGCTTGTAGGAAAAGTATTTGTGCTTCTGTGACCTTACTGTTAACTCAGTAGCCTCTCTTTTCAGCTCCTCCATTTAAAATCCTTGTCTCTCTTTCTCACAATGAAGTTTTAAAAGCTGCTGCCAGTCCGTTTTCACCAACCACAAACACAGTTATGGTAAATGTGCGCATAAGAACTGCCTTTTCCCCCCCAAATATAGCATGTCTTTTAAGAGGATCTGCTTTTCTTCTGTGCTATTGTCAGTCAGCAGTAGACACATCAAGTGCAACACCATTGTTGTCTTTCATGTTTTCCTTGCTACTTTCGTCGCTGGCAATCCTGAACACGCGGAGCGCTTTTGAAAGCCTTATCACCTTGCAGCGCAGCAGCTGAGCTAGCGCACCGCTCCGGGGCTGCCGAGCGGCTGATGCTTGGCAATCACGGCAGCCTGAGCTCGGGCAAAGCCGGTCCCTGAGCTGGGTCTGTGTGCGCTTCTCTTTGTCTGTAGGTGGCAGTGGGCATACGCTATGCAACAGCATTTCCAACATGGGGTCACAAAGTGAAAAACTACTTGCAGATTCCTATTTTCAGAGTTGTTCATTTTCCCTGGCATGTGTGTGTGTGTTGCCTTCTCCCCCTCACCCTCCCCCTCTTTTTTTTTTTTCACATTGAAAAAAAAAAGAAGACATTCTTCAGGGCTTTAAAGATTGAATCTCTGTGTAAGTGCTGTTGACCTTTTAGCAATAAAACCTCTACTGATTTCTTCTCACTCCGAATGCTGATGTTTCATATCCATTCTCTAAGCAAGCATTCCTTTCACTATAGCTGGGATGGATTTTAAGGTCCATTTTTTAAGCAAGGGAAGGTTATAAATGCAGTCTCCATATTACAGAAACAGAACATGCTAATTTTTCATGCCTTTCCCTCCTTGAAGTTTTTCTTTCTGTGGTTCAGGCACCCTTTGAAATCCAGGGCTGTGTGAATGCCTGTTTTAGAGGCATCCTTTAAAGCCAAAAGTCTTGCTGCTGTTTCACTGGGGATCTGAAGCCCTAGGTGAGGGGGGAAAAAAAGCATATGATGAAACAGCAGGATGGCTGCTGTCTGGATGGGTGAAGATGCAAGTGCTCGCAGGGTGTATGTGCTGGGGAGAGGAGATGGATATCAGCAATGCAAGGTCAGCCTGCCCTGCAGAGAGGCAGAAGCCTGTATCAGGGAGCAAAATAAAACTTCTAGAACTACTGGAGAATGAAATCAGATGTGAGAGAACACAGAAAATAAGAGTCTAAGGGCTTGTCCAGACCAAATCCTGCTAGTACCAAGAAAAAGATTGATTCAGGCTGATGTCACCAGGTTTTTTTCTCCCAGTAACGCTGCTCAACTCCCTTTTTAATATCTTTACATTACAACTTTCTTCTTCTGAGTCCAGTAGATATGTTAAAATAGAACAGGTTTATGGATCTGCAAGTGGTGATGGTTCCTCAGCCTGATCCTGAGGAAGTAATGTTTAACAGTTCCCAGTGGGAAAGCTGGAATGGGAATGTGGGGGCGAAATCCAAACTGTAGGTGTGTATTTAGTCTCTTTCATCTTCAGAGGGAAGCATGATGGGGCTGTGCTATTTCTGTCATGTGAGAAGGTTAATCTACCTTTTTATTTGTACATTTTCTCCCACTTTTACTATTTGCATTACTTACCTCTAGGCTCCAGAGGGGATGTTACTAGTTTTGAGCTCTGGTGTTTGGGGTGATTTCAGCCTATAAAATGAGTGTGAATGAAATTGGAATGAAATGGACAAGCCCATAGGAAAGTCATGTTTTCTCCTTGGGTATCTTGTATGTCTGCACCGTAAAAAGAGGGATTATCACTTTCTCCTCTGCCTCTTGAGAGGAAGCTTTTTGTGTGTCATCCATATTTGTATACTGTGCAGTGTTGCAAAGCTACTGGAATAAATCAGTCTGGATTGATTAATTAGTGTTGGTTTGTTGTTTTTTTTTGGGGAGGTTGTTGGTTGGTTGGTGTGTGGTGAGCTTTTTTTGTTTGTTTTGTTTTGTATTTGTTTGTTTAGCAACTTGAGAGATTCAGTTAACATAAGTTCAGAGGACCCCATAAGATCTGTTATGTTTTCAGGTCTCCAAGGATTTGTCTATTTTAAGGCACAAAAATAGTGCCAGTGCAAATGCTCTGATGTCCAAAGGGAAAACTTGCTTGTGTTTGCTTTTCCTGATCCTGGGCTTTAGTTGCAGACAGGTAATATGCAAAATGCAAAATCAGAAGGACAGAAGGACAGTCTCAAACTGTGCCAGGGGAAGTTTAGGTTCGAGGTGAGGAGAAAGTTCTTCACAGAGAGTTGTTAGCCATTGGAATATGCTGCCCAGGGAGGTGGTGGAGTCACCATCCCTGTAGGTGTTCAAGAGGGGATTGGATGTGGCACTTAGTGCCATGGTCTATTAGTCATGAGGTGTTGGGTGACAGGTTGGACTTGATGGTCTTTGAGGTCTCTTCCAACCTTATGGATTCTATGGATTCTAGATGGAAATGTGGCTAAAGGGTTAACTTGGGATAAGAATGCCAGAACTTGGTGTTGTGCCTGCCTGAGCCTCCCTGGATAGAGTCCTTTTAGCCCAGGTCCTCACTGACATAACTATCTATCTCAAGGTTTGGTCCCTAATCCAAGTTATTAAAAGTGCTGCAGTAGCTGTTGGAGAAAGGTAGACACCTCTGTGAGGAGGACCAGACTTAAACTCTAGGTGGAAAGAATAGTCTTTTGCATACTTCTGTTTGTATTTAACACACAGATCTTGCCCTGAATGCTGCTTTAGATGACTCCAGTTAGGTGAGACAAATCCTACCTTCAAGCTATTATGGATATATGCCATTTTGTGCCAACATTTCAGTTCACCTCCTGTAAAAGCGTTTTTCTCTCTCTGAGGCAAGATGAGATAGGTTACGTTTAGCTATGGAGACCCTAGATGTTGACAGAAAGGAAGATACTTGGAGATGAGGAATTGACTCCAAGGTCACTCTGGGAACTTTATCAGATAAACAATGAATCCAAAGTGATGGAAATACAGGATGTGAAGCAAACAGTGAAAAAGAGAAAAAAATGCACATGGGAGAAAAGTGCATGTAAAGAACATTTCCATGGTGCTGTTACTGAATGAGCATGAAAGGAAATGTCTTTCAGATGAGCAAAGAAAAGTAGAAGCAGCAGAGTCGGTTACTCTAAGCCTGGGAAAGCAATTTGATATCCAAGAATTCAGGAGACATTTTTGTGCCCCTTGGAGTCAGTTCTGGCCATAGGAAGTCTGTGGAAGTAGAGTTTCTCTCTCCACTCTCTAAATGTGTGTTACATGTTACTGGAGATCGACGTTCTTTGGAAAAAAAGAAGTCTTTTTATGACAGATGTATAATAAATTCTAAATAAATTAGACCCTAACCTTATAAAGTGAGCTGGTAAATGTGCCTCAGGCCAGGAGAACAAGGTAATTATTTGATACTTGAGGACTCTACCTATGTGGATATTTTGGCTCTGATTCTGCAAGCTATTTATTTCATACCTAATCTAAAGCAGATGTGCTCTGCTGTTGAAGTTATTGCTTTCTAACCTAAAGTTTTCCACTGAACTGAGCTAGTATTAGATGAAATGCTTGACATGAAACTAGAAGAGTAATAAATTGAATTGTGCAAACTCAAAAGTTGTTTCTGGTCCTGATAGAATCATAGGATGGTTTGGATTGGAAGGCACCTTTAAAGGTCATCTGGTCCAATACCCTGCAGTGAGCAGCAACACCTGCAACTAGATCTGGTTGCTCAGAGCCTCAAAACAACCTGATCTGGAATGTCTCCAGGATGTGACATCTATCACCTCTCTGGGCAACCTTTTCCAGTGTTTCACCATCCTCAATCTAGAAATGTTTTTCCTTTATATGAAACTAAATCTACTCTTTCATTTTACTACTATTGCTCCTTATCCTATTGCTACAGGCCCTGTTTAAAAGCCTGACAAATGTCAGCCTGGTGAGACTTAAAAAAGAGCCATCACAGGTTGAATATGAAGTGACACTGTCAGGTGGGATGTCCAGTGGCTACAGCATACCTGTTTGTGAATTGGTAACAGCAGAGAGCAAATAGCAGACCAAATTAGGTGTTGAACTGATCCAGCTGGTTCACAGATAATACTAAATTAGTGCTAGGAATTATTCTGCTCCTCTTCAAAAGTAATGGTGACATTGTCCTGATAATGCAAGTTGCTTTTCTGATTGCTGCACTTGACTTCAGAAATAAAGGGTTGAATCTGAACTATCTAAAGGTTAGTTGAAAGAAAGAAGAATATCAAATAAAGGCCAGATCTTCCCTTCTTCTCCATGTAGAAGCCCACTGAAATAATTTGAATTATAAGTCTGTGAAACTAAGAAGTGAAAATGATGGTAAAGGAGAGAACTGATTTTGGTTGTGGTCTTAAATCTTTTACTGCGTGGTTAAGGTCTGCTTTTAGCAGGTGTATGTGATTGCTAGCAAAGTTCTAACAGCTAAGTTTAATCTAAGACCACAATGACTCATCACTGAACCCAAACTCTTTCAGGTGGTGCTTCCATAAAAGAAGGACACTGGCTGTAGCTACCTTTTCTTCTGCCCAAGGAGACTGCAAAGAAGGTAAGTGGCTTGAAGTGTGTCTAAATAGTTCTTTGTGTTTGTTTACATAGGTGTGGTATTTATGGTTCACTAGTTTAAAAGCTTATGGTTTAGTCTACAAACCCAAAGAACATAAAATTAATCATGCCTTTATGTACTAAGGAGGTTGTGATTTGGGACCTGTGGGGCTAGCATCTGGTAGCTAAAGTTGTGTGTATTTAATTTGTTTGTAGTTAGTGCATTTGAACCAATCTCTGTAATCTGCTTCATACAAGTTTTCCTAGGCTAAAAATCCTCTTGGTGTTAGAGAGTGGTGTTTGAAATGGTGTTAGAGAGTGGCATTTGAAATGGTGTTTGAGCCTGTTACGCTTTTGTAGTAACTCCCAGTCTGGAGATATTATCTAACCATCAACTCCTGGTGCTTGTGTGCAAACATTGGAAAGACTTGCATTCCAACAGCTACACAATGGAAGTAGCAAGCAACCAAGTCAAAATGATATATAAGCTGCATTGTTTAATTAGCCTTCCCATGTTCAGTGGCTGGTGAATTTTGCATGTAATGGTGGGAGGTAAAATTAGATCATCCTTCAGAATCATGTCCTTACAATCTATGGTCCAGTTCTAATTTCTCTGTAGTCTGAGTTTGAAATGTTTCAAACTACCAAAATTATTTAGGTGACCAGCTGATAAAGCTGATGGAAGCACAGAGACTTAAGCTACAAAGTGGTTTTGGTTTAAGAAGCTTCTGAAAATAGCTCTTGACAAGGTGGGGTAGCTGCAATAATGAGATCAGTGAGGCACCTGGACACACTAGGCATATGGAGAGATTTAATAGAAGGGAAAGTAATGAATGCTGTATCATCACACCAAAAATATAACATAACCCTGGGCAGGCTGATGATTTGTTTTTCAAGTGTTTTATTTCCAGATAAGAGGTTAGAAGCATTCAGTTAAATTTCCAGTTAAATGTTTAAGGGTGCATGATCTGACACTGGGTGTTTTGTGCTTTGATAGGGCTTTGCCCACTATTATTGGACAAAGTGAAATGAAGTGAGTAGATAGATATTTGAACCATGAGATAGGTGTGGTGCAATATTTTTGTCTATTATAGATCTGTAGAGCTGGCAGAAAAGGCATCTGGTACCAGCCTCACCTCTGTGAGGCTTGTGGGAGGAGAATCTGTATCACAGGAGCATTCTCAGAAACTCAAAGCTATGGTCATGTTTTCACACAGGAAAAATATGAATTAGAGTAGTGTATGGAGCCAAAACAGCACTCCCATTACACAACAGGGCACATGCATGATGAGCATTCAGGGCAAAGAAACGTCTTTGATACTGGAAGGTTTGCTGGACTGATACTCTTTGTAGCTGTAATGTAAGCCAACAGTAATGTATATACTGAAAAGAGAGGAAGATTTCACAGGAGTGATCTTGTCCTGACATTATTAGCCAATCTTGTAATGGTTTATGATCTTTTGCTGCTGAAGAGCAGAGTGATGAATAACTATCTTGAGAATCAATGCATCTGTTTAGCAGGTACTAATTTAGAGCCCATGATTAAGTAAACTTTGGTAATTCAGTACTTGGTGTGTGGAGTTTTGCTGAAACAGACTCACTCCTCTACCTTTATTAGGGAATGTTATTGGCAACAAAGGCATTAGGGCTTCCATGTCAGTTCTGAGCCAAGTTTTGAATATCTCTGAATGCTGTGGCATGTGTTTCTAAATTACATCATTACAGAAGGACTGCATGGAGAATACTTTTTTTCTTTTTCCCCCCTCTAAATATAAAGTGCTTGGGGAGTTTACCCCTGAGTATTCAAATTAGTCACTAATCAAAAAAGCAATTTGTTGAGCATTTGAAAATCATTACCAGTTTAAAAGACTTAGATTCTATTTTAAGGATTTCAGCAGGAAAAAAAAAAAACCTTCAGCTATCACTAGAGAATATCCAATCTACACAGTAATTTAAACACTGTATCTCCAACCACCATATGTGGCTTAATATTCACAGCCCTTTGGTAACCTATCTTCTAATGTATTTTTTCACAGCAGAGAAAAACAACCTTTGGTAAAATAAGGATGTTTAATGTGTTGGACCTGCTGTGTTTTTAAGCCAGTGGGCAGAGGTCCTCATAGGACAGGTGGGTGTGAAGTATCTTGCTGTGTAGAAGTCCAGTGGCAGGCCCCAGCTGAGTTTGTGTAGACTTGCACAGAGATTCTGTGGAGGGAAAAAAAAACCAACAGTGACACTGATGCTACAACAAAGGCTGTAGTCATATTCAGAAAGTCATTGCTTGTTTATGTGATGACAATACTGCAACTTTGGCCCAGTGTAACTTTGTAGAAGCATTTCAACTTCATATTTAATAATCCTGCCCTGAGGAAACTGGCAGTTAACGAGCAGATGGGAAATCTGCCATTCTTTTCTACTGGTATGTGAGTTCTGATGCACCTTGCCTTTGGGACAGTCATTCACTGAGGTGCTGTAGGAAAAGGTTTAGAACTAACATTGCTACAGAGGCATGTGGCTGCAGAAACCCAGAGAGCAAGGAGGAGGTGACAGTCACAGTAATTTAGGATTCAGAATTTCTGTACCTATTAGTCTTTTGTCTTTAAACAAATGCCTGAATATAGATATTGTTGTACCAACCCACAAAGGTTTTAGTGGGGTGTTTCTTAAGATTATTTGCACTTGCTAGATAAAAATGTGTTTCAAAATGAAAGGAAAGCCATTAGTCATCTAAACCACCTCCCTATTTGGTCTGCAGCAAAAAGTGTCCTTCCTTGGGGGGTGGGTTCTGTGTTTTTGATGTAAGGCAATAAGAGGCACTTAATGTTTGGAGGTTTTTCTTGGTGTGGGGGTGGTTGTTTCTTTGCTTGGTTTGTTTCTTCATTAGTTTTTGGTTGGTGTGTGGTTTTGTTGTGTGTATTGCAGAAATGCAATACATACATGTATGTACATATGTGTGTATGTGTATGTACACATATGTGTGTGCATATATATATGTAACATTTATATTTCAATTTATATGTTGTTTTTGTGAGGGCAGAAAAGCATTGCTGAGAGTTTTGAGGTGAGCAAGAGGAATTCTTTATCCTTATCAGAAAATAGCTCAGTTTCCTCTTAATTAAGCTTTGCTAAGTTGGAGTTTAGGCCAGTCAGTAAAAGGACTGCATGGATGTGTCTGCATTTCTACACATGTTGCACAGATGAGATGTGAATGAGGAAATTTGACAGTTAATAGAATAATAAATGTTATTCAAATCCTCCATACTTTTGCCTTTTCATATTTAGACCAAATTTACTTTCAGGTGGATGTAGTGGGAAATTATACAGCCTAAAACCTATTTACTGTGGAGGAGCAGCAAAGGGTTAGAGCAAGGCTGTACACATTCTGTTGCTAATTATTCACATATTTAACATTTCTTCCATTTTTATGTTAATTCTTTCCTGAAGAGAATTTGTATATTGACTCAGGGAGGAATCTACAACCTGTCTCTATCTGCTGTTTGAAAAGTGCTGGAGTTACCCCAAGTGAATAGCCATCTAAGTTGCAGTTAACCCATCAGGGCTGGAGTGGAGGAAAAAGGCTTCAGGACATGACAGAGGAGTTGGCTATTACCTTACTGAGGCTTAATCACAAGTCGTAGTGTAAAGGTGTGGATGTGTTCCTATCTTTGTGTTACAAAATTAACCAGAGTAAGAAAAAAATCTGTAAGGTTCCTGGTAAGTGCTCAAAAGTCTAAGGGGAGATTTACTGTGGGCTGTAATATTGTTACAATTTTACCAGTGGTTGTGCCCAGCCCTGACATGTCTTACTGACATCTAATAGGAGTTAACAAATGCTGTACCAGTGAGGTCTTCTCTGCAAAACACTTCTGTAAAAATTATGAATTGCTGTGCTGTATTCTTGCTATTTCTTGGTGCAGAAGTGATACTTCATGTGTAGAAGTGATACTTCATGTCTATCAAGCATATGACAGGTTTGTGTCTCACTATGGTCTCGTCTTTGTTAACTGGTTATTCTGCTGGAGTGACCAGCACCTTTTCATTCAGCCTGCATAGCCAGATTTCTTCCCTAGGCATACCTGTTGTTTTTCATTACTGTCTGACTGAAAGAGCAACTGCTTGAGATCAGAATGCCCATGTTTTTTTGTGGGTTCCTTCACCCTTTCCTGTACTGGGAAGTGTGGGAAACTCTGTGCAGTTCTACACATGAACGAGACAGCTTGAGAGATGAATCCCAAACCATTGGTACATAGTAGAACATAATGATATTCCCATTCTGTTCCATCTGTCTCTGGATTTGCAGCCAAAACTTTCCTCCATATGCTGCTCTAAGTGAATATGTGGATCTGGTTGTGGAATCTGTGATGGAGGACGTGACTGAGTTTATAAATGAGATTGATCAAATAGGTGGTGGATTTTGTGCTTTTTGAACTATGTAGTTTCACAGTAGCATCACCAAGGTTGGAAGAGACCTCAAAGACCCTCAAGTCCAACCTGTCACCACAGACCTCATGACTAAACCATGACACCAAGTGCCACATCCAATCCCCTCTTGAACCCCTCCAAGGACGGTGACTCCACCACCTCCTTGGGCAGCCCTGTTGTGGCAGGGGACTGGGCTTAATAGTTGGGTAAGGCTTGTTAAAAGCTGTGCACTCATGTACAATGAGATACTCTGAAGCCAGAGCTTTATAACCTAGTAAGGAAACAAACTAGAGTCTACACAGCTATGAGATTTGAAATGCTCTCCTGTCTCTTATGAAATAAAAACAAGTTTTAAGATGGGATAGAAAACCAGTGTGTAAAGAAAAAGTAGGCAATTTGATTTGTTTGCAAAGTAAAAAGAAAATTTAATCTCTGCTGTATATGTTCTGAAAAACTTAAACTTTTTCATAGTGTAACTCTAAAACAAACAAACAAAAAAAATATGTCATGATACCAGGGATGAACTTACTTGTCTGACCTAAATTCACAGCTAAGATGTACTGCTTCATTTCTGGTGGCTCCTCCTATCCCTAGTGGAACTGTTTTCCTGGTTGCTGTTTGTTTCAGAAGATAACAGATACCACAGAGGAGTGCTCTATTAAATGCTTCCTTCAGGAAAAAAAACAAGTAGCTTTAGCTAGTCTCAGAATGTAACTCTAGCTCTGTGCCAAGCCCCTAACATTTAAGGGGGTAAAAACAGGTTGAAAGAGTTGGCATTTTTCTTACCTTCATGTTTCTACCAGTAAAGTTGAATTCTACTCATAGTGGAAATGATAATGGAAATATATGTAAGTAATACATTGAAATTCTGACTTCACAGTTGTTCTGATGTGCTGGACACAGCAATACTTTTCAGAAGCTGCCCAACTGGTTGTCATTGAGCTTTCTGCACACATTAGAAAGCTTGACTTTATTTTCATCTAGAAAAGCTATTTCCTTTTCTTATACCAAATGTGATCTGAAGGTAATGGAAGATCATTTAAAAAGTCTGATAGTATTAATTCCAGTGTGAGCAGATTTTAGATTGGCTATGGCTAGAAAGGTATGTAGAAAGGCTACATACCTTTAGGTATGTAAAGTTTTAAAGTTCTTTTTCAGAAATGACCATTACAAAATTTCCCCAGTCTAGGAATCTGGCAGATTCAAAAAAGCAGATGGGTTTTAGACCAAAATCTTTCACTGACCTCAAATGTACGGCTTAGCACATAGAGGTGTCCTAAACACACATTCCTAGTGTTTGTTCTCATTGCACATGCAGTAAAAGAGTGGCCAAGTGGGCAAAGATGATTTCAGGACCTAGTTTGATGCATAACTTCCTGCCTGGGGAAAAGAAACTGTAGAGCTAGAGTGGAGCAATGTCATGATATCCAGACCTGTGCCACCTGACTTTTCCTCTGCTGGAGATCTCCTACGGTTAATTGGCTACAGTTTGTTTGTACGTTGGAAATGTCCACCTAGCTACATTGTTCTGTCCTGCTCAGTGGGGTTCTACTGCTATATAAAGCAGTTTCATTGCAAACTATAGAATGTGCCTTTTTACACTAGGAGAAAGCTCTCACCTCAGACCTTGTTACTAGGTGAGATGGACTTGGAAACAGGTGCCTGGAGCTGCAGTGCTGAGAGCCATCACAGACAGTCAGTGGAGACCTGAATTTCTAGCCATCAATAGATAGGGTGTAAAGCTACCAAGCTGGCTGACAAAATTAGTTTTTTGGTGGCTCCCAAAGGCACAGTTAAATTAGGACATTGCAGTTCCTTGAGAGTCAAATAACTTTTAAAACCAAATCCCTTTTTGTGGTGCTGCAGACAAAGAGAATAGCGAAGAGATGTTCCTCTTCCTTCTCATTTAAAAATGAAAGGTACAGTGTAAAGTGGGGTGTGGGGTTTCTGCCTGTGCACAAATACATGCATATTTATGTCACACATTTCCCTAAAGTGTACTTGAGGCAAAGTGAACATTGAAATCTAATTCTTCCTTTTTCCATAACTGCCTAAATTCTGTTTTCGTCGTCTTGAGGTTTTTCTTTCTCTGCATCTTAAATGCATGGAGGATCCTAAAAAAGCATCAGGATATTTTTACTCTAATAGCAGCTCCAAGCATGAATACTCCACTGGTCTCTATGAAGCTGCATTGTTACTGAAACACTTACTCCATTTTTATGTAGTCCTTCAGGTTAAACATCCTTTCTATTAAACATGACTATCTACGTGTTTGTAGCTATATGAAAGAGAATGAGTAGTTTATGATCTGACCTATGAATAAATATTTATTCTTGATAAAATGCTAAACTATTGTGTGACTTGGGAAAAATAACTCTGCCTCCCTGCATTTCCTGACAGCTGTGAAACAATTCTACTTCAAAAGTCACAGGATTTGAATTTCAAAATAACTTACAAGCTGGGAGCAGAGCTTTAATGTTTTTAAAACATTAGCAGGGAGCTAAGCAAGAAAGGAGCTGGAAATGAATCTAGGAAGTGTCAGGAGAATAGTAATTTTCATTTGTAGAGGACTTGAAAATTTTGATGTTGTTCTTTTCTAAAAGTTGGAATGAACACCTTACTGCTCTTGGAACAAAAACCCAACTCCAACGCTCCTCAGAGACCCACACATCAAGTCTGGCACCAGGTCTGGCACCGGAGCCAAAGGGTGTACGTTGGGAGTGTGAAAGGATCCTTTCAGAGATTACAGGGAAGAATTTTCCATACTTGAGCTGTTTCTGCAGCCCAGATGACAAGTCCTGAGGAAAAATCAGTCCATTGCTTTGCAACTAGTTCCTGAGTAGAATCTCTTCTCAGTTTACATGGGTTGGCTTTAGAAGTTACAGCAAATAGTTACTTTTGTTTAGTCCTGTGGATAACTTCCCCTTCCCTGCTAAACACGATTTTTGATGTAGCTGTGACCATGTGCCATAAGGCCCAGGAAGAGGGCAGCACATTTGGCAAAGCATGTTATGAATGTTAAAAATACATCCCATGAGACAGTAAGGACTTGAGGACCTCAGTCTTACCCTGGTATTTTTCTGTGCTCCTTGGTGCAGAGCTGACAAAAAGATCTATGTGACAGGCAAGATAGTTTTGCTGGTTGGAAAGATCAGGTCAGTGGAACTGTAAACCGCTAGCTGGATGCTGATGCAGTATAATGAAATGGCTACTCTCTGACTTTGTGAAGTAAGAATTAAACACTAAAAATATCATTAGGTTTGTCACAGAGTCACTAAGGTTACAAAAGATCTTTCAGATCAAGTCCAACTGCCAACCCAACACTACTGTGTCCATGAAAACATGACCCAAAGTGCCATGTCTACATATTTTTTGAACACCTCCAGTGATGGTGACTCCACTTCCTCCCTGAGCAGCCTGTTCCAGTGCCTGACTGCTTCTTTGATAATGGGATTTTTCCTAATACCCAGCCTAAACCTCCCCTGTTGCAACTTGAGGCCATTTCCTCTCGCCCTATCTCTCATTACTTGGGAGAAGAAACTGACCTCCACCTCACTACGACTTCCTTTCAGGTAGTTGTAGAGAGCACTAAGGTCTTCCTGCAGCCTCTTCTTCTCCAGACTAAACAATCCCACTTCCCTCAGCTGCTCCTCATAAATCTTGTTCTACAGACCTTTCACCAGCTCTGCCCTCCCAGACAGTTTCCAGCAACTCAGTCTTTCTTGGAGTGAGGGGCCCAAAACTGAACCCTGTACTCAAGTCAGTATGGAACTTCATCCCAGACAAATCTGCTTCTGTTTTGTTTTCAGAAGGGTTTGAGGTCTGGCTGATATAGACAGCTGTGTCAATTTTAGATACTTTGATTTCTCTGAGGCATTTAATTTAGTACCACATAACATTTCAATTTAAAAACACTGCATTATGTAGCATTAACAGGCTACACAGCAGATGGATTAGAAACTGGCTCACTGACAGGTATCAAAATGAAGTTGCTAATGGGGAGAGATCAATGAGAAATGCCATTTTCGTGATGGTCTCCTGGGGGCCAGGACTACTTTATATTTTTATCATTGATCCAGACATTGATGTAAAATCCTTACTGGTGAAGCATTCAGATGACTTAAAGGTTCGTAGGCAGGTAGCAAATAGCAGAGACAAGTAATTAGAGGAATCTGAATCGTGCCATGAGACATTCAGATGATGTGATGTGTTGATGCTGCAGTAATATAGGGGTGCCACATTACCCCTGTGATTGTAAATGCATGAGATCACCAACCTCATGCCTGACCTGCCTGCTACATGTCCCTCTCCTCTCCAGCAATGCACGCAGTAAAATCTGTGTGTAAGGACTATATGGTCGTGGGAAGGAAAAAGGTGAAAGATGATGTTCTGCTGTAGCAGTTTCCACAAATAAAGTCAAGCAAAAGGTTAGCCTTTCCTACTAGCCAGTGAAGTTCTCTGGGGCAAATTAAGTCAGATCAGCTGAAGAAAGGTGAAGTTTTCTTTCTTTCTTTCATTTCTCTTCTTACCTCTAAAAAGTGAGTGCCCCCTATTCTCAGATTGTGCTGTATGCTGCCATATGCTTCCCCCCTTCTTCCCCCCATCATGAGTGCCAAACTTATGTTAGAATTGGAGAAAGGTGCACATTTGGGGCAAGATTGAAATTAGGGCAGGTTGCTCAGCACCTTGCCCAGTTAAACTTTAAACATTGCAAAGGTCAGAATCTTCCCATTTTCTTGATCTAGTATTTGGACTGCTCCTGTAAAGATCATTATAGTATCAGTCAGGGTTGGAAGGGACCACAAGGATCATCTAGTTCCAACCCCCCTGCCATGGGCAGGGACACCCCACACTAGATCAGGCTGGACAGAGCCAAGATTTCTGTTTATTTGTTTGGGGTTTTTTAGAGTATACATTTAGGACTCCAGGTGGTTATAGCCAAATGCATTAAAAGCTTAGAAAGGGAAAACTGCTCCTAGAAGTGTATTTATATCCAGTAAAACTCAAACTTCAGTACATATGTAGTTGATAATTCTTTTGAATCAACTTGAATAAAATAATAAGGTAAAGAAAAGCATTGTTTCTATTTGCTTTTTATCTGTGCAGCAATAAATGCAATACTTGTAGAGTGTGCTGAGGTTTTCCTTAGTGTGTGAGGTTTATTTTCTGAGTGTTTGCTCACAGCATAGTTCTGCATGATTGATTAGGTGTCCTGTGCCATTTTTTTTCCTTGTTTTCTTGTGTCAGCAACAGGCTGTTGCCCAAGCTGGGTAGGTGCTCTGGATGTTACAGACATTAATTTGAATGGAAGCTGGTGTGTGTATGTGCTTGAATATATTAATATTTGTTTGCATACTTCATCATCTACACTTCTAGTTCTGATAGCTCCTTATAGTACTATTGGTACTTCTCACTGATTTGATTTATATTTGCAATAATTAGTATCCCCTAAACTACTTCAGCAGTGGAATGTCACCTTATCTACATTTACAGCCTTCAAAATGTGCCTCTCGTTCCCTGACCCCAACAAGAAGTCATTTCATGAGTGCACCTAGCTGTTTTTCACTCCAAATCCTAGTTAAAGAACTTTCTATGCCTGAGTGATTCTGCATGAGTTATAAAACAGATTGGACAGGAAGCAAACCTGTGCTTCTCAGCCTTTCATCAGTCTTAATACAGAAATGTGGTATTTTGTGTGTAATGGAACACATAAGAATAATTGGAAATGTAAAAGCTTTGGAAATGGATAATTTGATCCTGAAAACAGGAGTCACAGTTGCTGTCCCAGTGTTTAATTTCAAAATTGAGATTGGTACTGTGAGAATGTGGTTCTTCAGGAAGGACAAGTTGGGAAATTGCAGTATGAAGTTTTGAATTGAGTCTGACATAAAACTGTTTTGCCAGAAGTTGTTCAGTGTTCAGAGCACAAAATTCCATTTCAAGTGAACCATAGTTTTTTTCCCCCCCTTCAAATTTGTGCCTAAGACTGTTTCCATTCTTCAATTTAAACCATGGCTTGCTAGCATTAAAACCTCTACCCAGGTTATGTATTTGGTTTGGCTGACAGAAAGGTGGGAGCCCTGGATGAATGTACTCCTCTGGCTAGGGTGAACAGAAGAGAATGGGAGAGTCAAATGCTACAGTTGCTGGGACTCACTGGAGCATCACCCATAGTAAATATATATATATTAGTTGAATTACACTTTGACTTGGATGATGAAATCTTTCATAAACCCAGCCCTTTCATTCTCCTAACTCTAGTTAGCAGCCCTTGAAGCAGGAATATGGTTGCCATATACCCATTTAGAAGCTGTTTATGTTGCTTTAGTTAAGCAATTTAAGACTTTTAAACTTAGCTACTCATTGATAAGAAGCAAAGTAGTTCTGTTTTAATAGCTATGATTTTGAATTGTGACTACTTGGACATACAGATACATCATTTTTATGGATAGCTTCTAAAATATTTTATGACAGTCCTGACATATCTCATTCTAGCTGACACTTTCTTCATCATCCTTCATTTGTCTTGCTCAATTTCATTTACAAGGAGAATTGTTGCTGGATAGATGAAGTATATGTAAAATATGACCTAATTTGCCACGTGTTAATTTGTTGTTCACACTTTAAATCTTGCCCTAAACTGATAAAATTATTTGTTTTACACATGGGAAAGGATTTTATGCAGTTGAAACACACTCTTTGTTAGTAGAGAGTTGTTTTGGCTTTTTCTTTAATGCTCTAGGATTTCTAGTCAGATTATTAGTTGTCTCTGGGTGAGGAAAAGACTACATTCGAATGGCTGCTGCTTTAAATCCAAATAATCCTGGTCTCTAAAGAGATTAACATAAATACCTATAGTTGCTTCCTCTTGCCTCTGCTTCAGTGCTTGGGTTAGTTAGACTGCATGCCATCTCTGATTGCTGAAGAACAAACCAGAAAGCAAACTGAAACTTTGAATAATCAATGACTAATTCAAACAGTAACTGAGAAAGCAACACAGGCTGGGTCAGGAATGGATTATTTCTTGTTCACAATACAGACTACATAAAAAATGGATTATTGTTTACATAGGAGAGAACCCAAGTTTCTCCACTAAATCCTATGCAAGTTTTTATATTGATGTTCTTACACAGCCTTGGTGAAATTCTGGGTAGTTTGCTCGAAGAGCAGTTTTCATGTGAAGTAACCATGCATTATAAGTGCCAATGCAAACTGCTCATTTGTGAGACACAGCAAACAGATATCAGCTTGTAAGTGATTGTGCTTATGCTCCTAAAAGATGAAACCTACCTGTTTTGTGGCCTTGGTAAATAGTGATGGAAGGGCTTGTCAAAGGGGATAGTTGTTAAGGTGTCATCTTAATGGAGATGATTACACAAATTTCCTTTAAAGCAGCAAATCCTGCCCTGACTGATGAAGAACCTTGCATGTCAGTGTTATATAGTTAATTTACACCCCTCTTCTGTTCTAAGTGCTCTTAATTTGGCCCCTCCTAGACAAAGAAACTTCTTATGCAAACAACTGATCTCAGTATTAATTAAGCTCAAACAATGACACCTTTTGTGCATACACAATGTCATATTTCTGTAGATCTATCACCACTGCCATCAAATGACTGGCACAGTTTTCTGCCACTTTTAATGCCTCATACTGTCCCTTGCTTTGATAGTAGCTCTCAATTGATTCACTAAATCAGTAAGGGTCTTACTATCTTGATTGGCAAATTCTGTCTGAATTAGTGTATGGCCCTGCTTTAACTCTTAATAATTATTTGCCAATAATTTATTTAAGGTACCACAAAAACCATAGGGTTCAGGCCAGGATAAAAGGCCAATGCATATAGGATAGCTGAGATAGAAAGGACTCAATTAAGGTTAACTATTTAACATCTAAACTTTCAAAGAAAGCAGCAAAAATTTCAGGCTATGTACCTCCAGTATAATGGTAGACTAAGGCATGATTGGAGTTATCCCTGAAACAAGTCATGTTCTGCACAAGTTTTACCTTGAAATGTACTTTGTGCAAGTTTTTGTGTGGGAGGCGTTGTCCACTGTTAAGGACAAAAGTACTAAGGTGACTGAAACATACATGTAAAGCTCTTCATATTTTGTCTAGCTATCCATTAAACAAAACTACAGCCCAAGAGAGAATGCACAGAGAATTCAACACACCATCAGTCCTTGAACAGACTGAACAGCTTGTTGTAGAAAAGACAGTTTCAAGTATGAGGTATTGACCATAAGATGCATTTTCATTTACTTAAAACAACCAGAAAAAAAAATCCATTCCTTAGAAATGGAATGCTCTGGTGCTCTGTCATGATTACTCCTAAATAGTTAACTTTCAGGTATCTTGGGTTTCAAATTAAATGTCAGAAGTCATTTGGCATGGAAAATGTGTCTCTGCCTAAAGCAGAAAGCAAATAACTCTGTATGGCATATTTTCCATTTGCAATGCTTGTAATGATGCCAGGGATGGTAATCTATTACAATTGCTTTTCTGGCAGAAATGAAACCAATAAAAGGTATTCTGGTTTTAATAATAATGCTTAAAATCTTACATGCAATATTATTTTGCTAAATGATTAGGAAGACTCGAGGTAAAGGACAGCATGAATATTTGAATACTTGTTAAAATATTCTTGAAATCTGGGCAGCTCACTCTGTAGCATCTTGAGGAGCTGAGAAGCTGAGATTTCCTAGGGTCATTAAGATAAATAGTCAATTCTCCTGCATGCCCCTGAATCCCAAGGTTTACTCCACATCAGCAAAACACCCATACAGTATAAAACACTGGTTTCTGTACTCCTATATTCTGAGCTATCCTCCCTATTATTATTTGGATCTGTACTTTCTGTATATTTATACAGACTGCCAAAAGGGCAGTAATTGGTAGGAAGTGCTTCATTGGAGTCTGCAGTTATATTTTGTCCTTGCAGCTCTGAAGCACACATAATATTCACCTTGATCTCTGACAGGTTAACTTTTAATTTGGACAATTCAGAGTCCTGGGAGTGTTTCAGGTGATTATAATCATGCAAGCTAACAGCCTAAGCAAATAACAGCTGAGATATTCTGCTGGGTTTTTTTGTCCATTTTCATTGGCCAATTTTCTGGCTAAAACAAACTGACCAATCATACTCCTGCTGTCTTATCTATCAGCTAATTTTCATACAAACACACTATAACTTTGATGGCATTTAATGTAAGTTAGAGGACTACTAAGTTCTGCATCTGTTTGGAAGATAGGTTTGCATTCCAGCCTCAGGCAGAAAGTGATTTCAGATTAAGAATGCACAGCAGTGGTGCTGTAAAATCCCTGGAGACTCAGAAGTGTGCTCATAACCTTTTGACATGGGAAGCTCAGGCTGTCAAACTGAAATTTCAAGGGCTTGTTGATCTCTCCAAGATATTCAAGGCCTGGTCTAGAATTAAGGGTTGAGGAAATGAGTAGCTGGTCGTCTGCTGTTTGGGGGACAGAATCAGCAGAACAAGCATCATATTAAATGAAAGTATTTACCAAGCAGATGACTGAAATTAGCCAGTAAGTGCATTTTAGTGGGGGGTGGGGGGTGGAGGGGTGTAAATATACATATGTATACATATACACATATGTATATATATGGCAGTAGATAGTTATGCAGAAGCAAGTAAAATGGGAATGGAAAGAAAAGAAACGTGGAAGTTTTGTGTTGCAAAGGAGTTAATTTTTCTGTTGCTTAGGTGCTTGATGCTTTTTATTGTAATAGAAATAACTGTGTAAAGAAACAAAAGCAGACACAGAAATACCTTGGACCTTCCTATGGAGAGGTCAGTGTTTTGCTGTCTACAAGAGTTCCCTGTTTTGTGCTGAATTTCTGTTTCAAGATCGAAGAATGAGTTTTGGAATCCTTCTGGCAACTTGCTGTGTGCACTCAGGTTGCATGGGCAGAGTTGGTGCCTATGTCAGTCAAGAGTATAACTGTATCACTTATAGATGTCAGGGACCTGACATTATGGCATCTTCTGGTGTAGAGTGGAAGGGTGTTGGCGGGGTAAGATTTGAATGTGTGATGTTTTGCTTCAGTTGGTTTTGGACAAGTACATCATAAAGGACGTCTACGTTGCGCTTTATGAGTTGCTTTTATCATTCTTTTCCTGAAACAACTCATTCAGTGAGGGGAAAAAAAATTGAAATGGTGCAGAGTGAAAACCAATAGGGAGGAGCTTTTAAAGCAAAAGTTCTTTTCCTGAGGAACACAGATGAATAAGGACAAGAAGTCTCATAGTCTAGCCATTCAGCATAACAGACAACTGATGTAAGCAGACATTTAGTCTAGAAGGATCCACTGAACATCTGTACCATATGTCCCTGCAAAATACAAATCCAAAGTGTTCTCCTGAGAGCTCAAAACAAAACTGAAAACCTGTGGTACAAGGGATGAAGAGCCAAAACCTGTAATTTTTCCAGCATTGCAGGAAGACAGAATTAATGAGAGCATAAGCAGTGCACTCAGTCCACACAAAACCAAAGGTGCTTATAAGTTACTGTAATGGTGTGGTTTTAATAGGGAACTCAGCGGTGTGTAATGAAGTTTGCTGTATAGTTCCTGTTTACCTGAGTTTGTCTCTGCAGTGTAGCAAAGAGGTTTTTGAGGATGCCAGAAGTGTTTGTGCAGTCCCCTTTGACACAGCTAAAGCTCTGCTAGGCTGCTACTGTCTGATGATCGAATTTCAATGTATAGTTTCTAAAAAATTTCAAGCATCTCCCCCATCCTTAATCTCTCCAGAGGACTGTATAAAGCCATCCATTTCACAGTATTCTGTGAATAACTGTTATTGCCTGTTTTGTTCAGCAGCAGGTATATAAAGTAAGCCAAGAAATACCCAGATACTCTTTCCAGATGAACAGATGTTAATGTCTTCATTCAATTTTTATTTCCAGTTCTTGCTCTGCTAAACTCCCACTGAAGTCAGCAAGTCTGCCTAAATAAAGAACAAATAAAAATGAAGTAAATGCCTTAGGTTTTGTTCCAGGGCAAGGAAATGACTATTGGATTGCTGATCAGCCAAACTTTTCCACAGAGAGCAAATATTAAGATTTCCATATATTAAAATTCAGTGTGTGTAATTGAAAAGAAGTCCAAACTCAGCCATCTCTGATCCATTGCAAGTCCTGTGAGAAATGTAGGTAAATGCTTTTAATAGTACTTTTTATTTCTGTAATGGCTATACTTTTAGGTGGTTAAAAAAAAAAACCCTCCCTCAAATCACAGATGTATGAACTAATATAATATAATGGACTATCATATAACCCATCTATAGCTATAAAAGAAAAACTGCTAATTTGCTTAATTTTAGGAGGTGTAGCACTGAAAAAAACAAAGACTTGCATGTGAGGGTGTTCCCTGGGTTGGGAGGTAGAAACTGAAGTATTGCCTTCAGGCACCGAGGTATAAAAAGCAATTTTGCATTTGGTTATGAAATGAATTTGGACAATGTTGGTTTGACCTAGTTTCTATTTTTTCTTTTCATGGAGAGATGTTTACTTTGTAGCCCGTGATACCATTTAGCAGCAGTTCTCCTCTTCGTGCCGCTTCTCATGTTATTGGTGGCTTGAGTTCAAATGTTTTGAAAAGAAGGATGTCTATTTTCTTTCCCTGTCTCAAAGTCCAGGAGTGAACGTGCCAAGAGTCTGGTGGCTCAGAAAGCAAGGGAGGTTAAAGAGCTGCCTATATATAGTGCTTTGTCTGATGCTTCTTCTAGGGCCTTTGATAGATGGTTTGGTGGCACTTTTGGTTAGCTAACTCCTGACAGCAGGAGTCCTGGATTAAAATGTGAGTGATTACTTATAAACTACTGATGGACTTAGGGTGGCACAGACCACCTTGCATTTGTGTAGATGCACTCACTCAGACTTAAGTCTGATATGGTTACACACAATAGATGTGCTCACTCAGAGTGACAGACTGACTTCTGGTGCAGTCACTGTAATGTCATTGAGTGCCAACATCAAAACTTGCTACCCGAGTTTTAGAGGCTCTGTGAAATGCAGGCAATCAATGGCAATCAGGAGATGAATTACTGCATAACTGACATGAATGTAAGTATTTGTTGCATTTATTATAGAATCCAAATACAGGCTATTAAGTGATTTCTAGGAGGTGTTAATTATTCATTGAGTTCATATGTTAAGCAAGGCTCCATTGCTGTGCTTTTAGAAAGCTAAGTATGCTAGCAAAACATGGAAAGCATCCAAGGAGAGGTTGAACCTTGAAAGCTTTCATCTAGTTTTGAGAACTAAGATGACAATGACAGTTAAAACTGTGTCAGCTTCCCATCAGGGTGTTCCTTTGCTAACATAGATATGAAAATTAATAGCATTCAATGCTGACTTAGATTTAACTTTAATGATTGGGTTCTGTGGCTTAGGGTGGTTTTGTTTCAACTTGTTTTCAGCGGGATCGTATCACACCATCTGATGTGACGCAGCTTCAACCCACTGAGTGCTTTTTGACATTTTTTTCCTCCTCCATTCAATAGTTATCATGTAGAATTTAGGATGGGGAATAATCCTATCAACACTTCACAAATAAAAATGACCTCATATGAACGGAGGTTGATATGGTTTTGTGCGTTCCAGTAACTGTCAGTGTTGGGAATGAGCAACTTCATTCATTATCTCTCCTTTTGTATTCATAACACACAGTTACTGTCTGTACATCAAAAGCATAACCCTAGGCAATGGTTGGACAGTTTGCATCAGGCTCAAGGCAATGAATATAATTTCCAAGAGATGCTGAAGGAGAGAAGATTGCCATTTGGTGTGATGAAATACTTCAGAGTAGATCATGGGATTATAGTTTTATATGAAGCATTCACCTATATTAAACTTGATTACCACAAAAACAAGTTTATGCAAGCTGGATTTTAAATGCATAAGTTGTGAAGCACTGAATCTTCTCTCCTAAAGTTTTATCTTACTATTTCAAGATTGGTTTTAGTGCTGTCTTCAGGGCTTCAGGAAATGCAAAAGAGACAGAGATAGCTGTTTCTTGGGTGTTTGGCTTGGTGGTGGTGTTTTGTTGTTTATTTTGTGAAGGAGAGAAAGACAGGACAAAGGCCTGTTAAACTGAGTGTTTTACAGTTATTCACATGTCATCTCTTAACTGAAGCGCTACACTTTCAGCAAACTGTTTTGCCTGTAGGCAAATCTTCACAGTTCAGATTTTCCCAGCGTGCCTGGGGGTTTAACTTGAGGTGAAGCTCAGGCTATTTATATTTACATTTGAACTTGCACTTGTCGATACCAGTCTGGGGATCAATATCCGGAGTTCCACCTTCTTCACTGAGGATTTTATCTGTTTTAGTTATGCATGAATATGGCAGAGTGCAAATCAATGTGCCATGCTTAAAAGTGTTTAAGCAAACAACTCTTCCTTTGCCGAGCTCGTCAGATACCGCTGCAGTTCCCAGTTTTCCGCTCCATAACTAGACCTTCGCTCACCAAGTTCTTGTAACACAGACGCTTAGGAATTGCAGTTGGAGTCCTGAACTGTAACAGCAACTATCACTCACACATTTGTTGCCTTAGGTTTTGTGTATGTCTCCCAGGAATAAATATGTAGCTCATAAGCTTAGAAACTAGGCTTGCTATATTTTTTTATATATATTTATTTTTTTTATTTCATTTTTCTGTTTGGATGAAACATAAACAGGAACAGAAGGAAGCCCTGGAG
This sequence comes from Melanerpes formicivorus, assembly GCF_026170545.1. Lineage (NCBI taxonomy): Eukaryota > Metazoa > Chordata > Aves > Piciformes > Picidae > Melanerpes > Melanerpes formicivorus. The sequence continues at coordinate 7,223,851 of NW_027142379.1, read as the reverse complement.
CATAGATCAGGTTATCTTTTTCAGGAACAGGCATGCAGCATGACAAACTGGGATGAGCAGTGTCACAAGAGGCACTGAATAAAACCTCCACTGGCATCTCTGATGTCTGGAGATTGGGAGCTGTGTTCCTGCGATCACGCAGACTGTATCTTCCCTGAACCTTATTAGACAGCTACAGCAGAACCATCCATATGCCAATGAGCCCTTGGAAATGCTTCTCTCTGGTTTTCTTATTTCAACTTCATAATATGCATCAGAAAGATCCAAGTTCTCCTTTATTATTTTACCACCTTTAATAGCAGCAAGCACTAGTAGCCTGGGTGGCAGTTTAGAGTAAGTGGAATAAAAATTCAGTGTGCTGCTAATGGCTCAATACAAAGGCCTCAGCTTTTCCTTGGCTTTTCTTTTTGACAAGGGTAATCTCCATTTCATCTCTACTACAAGCAGTGCTTTTGGCCTATTTATAACTGCAGCTGCCTTGGAGAAAGCCTAAAGGAGATGTGATCAAACCAGACCATACAGCAAAACGCATTATATAAACATGCAATTTGTACCAAGGAATAATTTGAAGTATGGGGGGGGAAATGTCAAGTAGGATGTCTGAAAACCAATTTGGCTTGAAATTCAACACATTATGTATATGTGGCATTTGCCAGCTTTCCATTCATCCTTGGAGGGAAGGCAGACATCAATCATACCTGTGTGTCAGCTGCTGTCAACAACGCTGAACTTCTTCAGTGGATTTTCTCCTCTGGCACACATTAATTTAGAACATCTGAATGTAAAAGCCTCTTTTTGCACTATTTTATTTTCTATAGGCAAACTCTTTCATCTCAAATATGTGTTATGAAACCAAGTATCTATAAGTCAGTATTGTCATAGAATCGTTATTGATACAAGTTTGCTTCCATTCAAATGTTGATGCATCTTAGGAATGACTTTTTCTGTCTATTGTTAGAACTCTTTGAAAGGTTGAGCTAGAAGGGACTTCAAAAGATGAACTTATCTGCTTATGTGCTCTGAAATGAATAACCTGAAAGCATCCCTGACAGGAGTATTTCACAGAATCACACAGAATGGTGGGAGTTGGGAAGGGGTCTCTGGACATCCAGTCCAACCACCCTGCAAAAGCATGGTGCCCAGGACCACATCCTGGTGGATTTTAAGTGAAGGTGACTCCAAAATCTCTCTGGACAGCCTGCTCCAGTGTTCTGGAGCGGGGAAAAAAATCCCCTGTGTTCAAATTGAACCTCCTGTATTCCAGTTTGTGCCCATTGCTCCTTTTCCTGTCACTGGGCACCACTGAAATATCTGTCCCCATCCTCTTGACACCTGCCCTTTAGATATTTAGAAACATTGATAAGATCTCTGCTATCTTCTTCCCTAGGCTAAACAGAGCAGCCTGTGCTTAAAAATCAGTTTTCTTAATATCTAAACTAAATATTGCTTCATTAATTCCTTTCTTCTCCAGTAGAGAACTATGATTTATTATCAGCTTAGAGAAATTACCTATTTGGAAATCTGTTGTGTGACTTGGCCTTACATTTATTGTTTTCTGAAGTTAAGTGATTCCTTCAGGCTTCCTTCTGGGGTCAGGTTTTGTAGCTTTATTCTTATTGATGCTCTCTAGGTTTCTTTTAGTTAGACACAACATTTTTGGCTAAGGCTTATTTGGTATAAATGTTGAGCAGGTACAATCATACATATAGTAATGTGTTGACCTATCTTAAGTATTGTCATGTATTTAATTTCTTGATGTACAATGCATGTTAAGACTACTAACTGCTGATACTATTATTAATCATCACCACTTGCATCATGTCTGCCCCTACACAGTGAGGCTGGGGTTCTGTAAATAGGATCATCGCAGGGTGAGGGCAGAGTGTGAGGAAGGTGTACTCTGCAGACCTGGTGCCTGGGGGTCCGAGCATACCCCCCAGCAGCCCTTTCTTCTTGCAGGCCAGGCCTCCTCCCAGAGTCAGCCACCTACATAAAGGAATGCTGCTGATGTAGGTCTCACCCAAGCTTGGGAAGGGGGTTTGCATGTGGCATCACTCTGCTGATGCACAAACTGGGGCTCAATATGTGGCCCTTGGCTTAAGGTGAGAGCACAGAGATGATAATGCTTGCTCTGTATTAGAGTATGAAACATACACCTGCATCTGTTTTAAGGTTTGTGTCTGTGATGTTAAGTGGACATTTAAATGGATGTTAAGTGGATTTGGTACTTAGTTGTTTTTGGCTTTTCACTGTTTGTAGTCAGGCTTGGAGCAGACTTTGATAAATGAAACTATAAGTTATTTTAAATTGCTTTAGTCACACTACTGCTTATTGAGCCTTCTTGTGCTCTATCTGAGGGCTTTTAAATAACTGGTAGTCTGTTGTGATAGCCTGTGGTATAAACTCTGTAATGCTGGACATGCTGCATCCTCTGATGTTTTCCAAAAGGCATAGGAGGAACGTTTGCAAAATTCTCTGCACCTATTCAAACTCTAAAGTATGATCCTGTTTAAACCAGCATCAGAACGTGGGCAGCTGGGTGAAAAAGAAACAAAGGTTTGCAACTCTCCTTCTTCTAAAACCAGAGTTTGATGTTTGTTTCTTTGCCTTTTTGACTGGACCTGAAGCCTCCTTCTTTTATTTAACAGTGGTCTATTACATTCCTCCAGAGTTAGCTCGCTTCCTGTGGCATTCCATCATCATGTCAAGGTGGTACTTCACAATATTTTTCACATTTTCTGCCTCATACATCAAACTGCAGAATGTTATCCATAAGGCACAGCTGTCATTCTGTAAAATTTTTAGCAATGCTCTCATTTTTATCTGACATCTAGAAATACCTAAAGTAATAAAAAATCATTTCTACCTCATATTTGCTTTGGTGCTCGTTCTGTCCCTGTCACTGTCTATATGTTGCAGCAGGCGAGATTTATAGGTCCCCTTACTTGGCATTCTGCAAAGGCTATGCACAGAACCCAGGACTGTGAAATTATTCCTGTTTTCAGGACAAAAAAAATAATAAAATATTACTTCAACTTGCAAAAACTTCCACTGCATGCATTATATATGCTCTTTTGGAATATAAATCAGCACTTCATCCAGTGGTTTCTGTTCTCAGCGTGCTTTTTTTTTTCTACAGACTCTCACATTCTCCTGTTTCTCCAGCTCTGAAGATCATTAACTTTTGCACTGCCTTTTACAGAGAATGATTTTATTCAGGAGAGAACAAGATGTCAGAATCTGCCCTTTATTTACTATGCAGCTGAATTAAGTGCCATTTATCATCTGCCAATTCAGTCCTCCAAGTACTTAAAATCATCATGGAGAGAATGTAGAATAAATCTGTCATATTTTGAAGCAATAACTCACATTAAAATCGAGATATATTGTTATCAGCTGAATACAGCCAAAAAAAATTAATAGAATAGAATCCCCAAATTGGAGCTTTTAACCATTAACTCTGTTCAATATTACCTTGCTACCTTTCACTGATCAGTAAAATGTCATGATTTCAGGGTCATCTCTTTAATGCCTCACTGCAATCTCCATAAGCTGCAGGTTAGCTTCACAGAACGTAGAGGATTTGCATCTCTGCTGGCCTGAGTCTGTAACTCATTTGTTAAGCCATGTATGAAACAGGACTGCCATGACCAAAGCAGTCAGAAATATTCAACTGTGGGATCATTAACAGAATTCCAGTAGTACTATATGATGACTCCAGCTGTTCAACAACCACATTGACCCCACATAGTTTTGACTTCATAGTTTCATAGTTTCATTCAGGGTTAGAAGGGACCACAAGGATCATCTAGTTCCAACCCCCCTGCCATGGGCAGGGACACCCCACACTAGATCAGGCTGGACAGAGCCTCATCCAGCCTGGTCTTAAACACCCCCAGGGACGGGGCCTCGACCACCTCCCTGGACAACCCATTCCAGGGTTTCACCACTCTCATGGTGAAGAACCTCCTCCTCACATCCAGCCTGAATCTCCCCACCTCCAGCTTCATTCCATTCCCCCTAGTCCTATCACTACCTGATATCCTGAGAAGTCCTTCCCCAGCCTTCCTGTAGGCCCCTTTCAGATACTGGAAGGCGACAATTAGGTCACCTCGGAGCCTTCTCTTCTGCAGACTTCCATAGGTTCACACTGGTTGATTTAAAAGGGCTTGGGAGAAGTTAATGCAAATATTGGTAGGTTAGCCTAGTGTCTCTTAGTCTGCAAAGGTACACAGATTTAAATTTATCATTGTATGGAGGCACTCTGTCCAATATTAGCAATTCCAATGAGGAGCTGCACTTTATACACGAGAGCAAGAACCGTCAGGGTTTCAAAGTTAATTAGTCTAAGCAGACAATTAATTACATCTTATTAAAATGTAAAGGACCTGTGACAAATTGCACTAATTGCATGTTCTTATATATCTGAAGAGGTCAGGCTACTTAAAACGTGTGTTGTTAATGGAAGACAAATGTAGTTTTATATGCTTGATAGGAATATTATAAACTGCATTATTTATGACTCTGGTAGAACACTTAATAATTTTAAGCTTTAAATCAAACTGTTCATTAAGCCAGGGAGTCAGTGCACAGCCTAGAAAATAGCCTGTAAAAACCTGCTGCCAATGTAATATTAATTTGAAGGTCTGTTGTTTCCCCCCACCCCCCTCCTTGGCAATGCAGAGATACTGTTATTTGAAAGTATGTAAACCCTGGGGAAGTTTGAGCTCTTTGAAGTTTCCCCTAACTCTTCCAATCATATAGCACAAAAACATCTTATATTATTAATGTTTTCCAGAATTATGTAAAAATCAACTTCTCTCAGGTCTAAACTGTTGTAGTTCTGTGTGATAATTACAAGTAAAATGAAAAATGAAATGGTGGGTAATAGGACAAAGAACACAGAAGAAAGGTGAGGGAAGCCCCTGGAAGCTTTGTAGGTTTTTGCTGTTAAATGTGGTCACTATTCCATTTTTGAGTAGACATGCTACATTATTTAAAATACCAATAGTCCTCAGTTCAAATGAGTTGGAGGAAGTGTAAAAGCTGCTGTATTTATTCATTGCAGATGGGCCAAGCTAATACAAAAGTGAAGGTCTGCTATGATGGAACAAAAGGGAGATGCCATTTCAAATCACAGCTAACACGGGAGAACACAGAATCACATTTAGAAACCCTTTGTCACAGGCTTGGGGAGTACCTTATTTCTTAGACTGCTCACTTAGGATAAAAATCAGTGCTAAGAAATATATCTGGATTGAAAGCCAGGCACACTTCAGTGATGTTAAATATAGGATGCTTGCACTGGGTAACCATACTTACTGAGACATTCAAAATCACAAACATTTCTAGATACTTTCCTGCTGGATAACATGCAAGGCAGTGCTAGAAAAGTTGTGGTACTCTGAGAGATGGCAATTTGCCAGAGTAGCTTTAATTTCAGGTGGTGTGAAGAACTCTGTCTGCAAACTGCAGGGTTTTAAGGGATGAGTACAATGGGCCCGGGTATGATGTATAAGCTGCATTTTGTTTTCCTTTGGATAGTATCAGTTATTATATTGCATCCTACTGTTCTTGAGTTATTGCACCTGTCCCCTCTGCTAAATTAATCTGTAGATTAAATATAGATAAACCGTAGATGATTTTATAGATTAAAACATTCTTGCTGTTCATTTGTCCTAGCAGTTTGCAAGAGTAACAGGAATCCAGTTCTGGGCCTCTCAGTTTAGGAAAGATGATGACTTGCTGGGATGTGTCCAGAGGAGGGCAACAAAGCTGGGGAGGGGTTTGGAACACAAGCCCTGTGAGGAGAGGCTGAGGGAGCTGGGGTTGCTTAGCCTGGAGAAGAGGAGGCTCAGGGGAGACCTTATTGCTCTCTAGAACTATCTGAAGGGAGGTTGCAGTCAGGTGGGGGTTGGTCTCTTCTCCCAGGCAACCAGCACCAGAACAAGAGGACACAATCTTAAGCTGCACCAGGGGATGTTTAGGCTGGATGTTAGGAAGAAGTTCTTCATAGAAGGAGTGATTGGCCATTGGAATGTGCTGCCCGAGGAGGTGGTGGAGTTGCCATCCCTGGAGGTGTTTAGGAAGAGACTTAATGGGGTGCTTGGTGCCATGGTTTAGTTGATTAGACGGTGTTGGATGATAGGTTGGACTCAATGATCTCAAAGGTCTCTTCCAAGCTGGTCTGGTCTATTCCATTCTGTAGAACCCAATTGCTTTCAACTTACTGCAAATTAGATATGGTTTTTTTTTCTGGATGTCAGAAGCATGTAGTTCTTGATTAACCATGTTGTTTTGGCCAAACAGATACCAGGCTAGCCAATAATCTTGAGTGGGGGAGATGTATTTTGATGTGGAAATCCTACTCACTGAAAATAAACTAAACCCCACATAAAGCCCTCTCAAACTTTGGGTGAGATTAACAAGAAGATTTAGATTTCATGCCTAACAAATTATTCTACTTCATACTGTGCTTTTTATGCTGACAGCAGAGCATTTGTGTTTTCTTCCCAATATAAAGGAATGGGTTTCTTATGGCCTAGGAGAGTGGCCTTAGCCACTATGGGATATTCTGAAATAGGTTTTCTTCTCATCCTTCTGCACTTATCTGAGATTCTATGGAAGTTGTTGGACACTTACTAGACTCATAGAATGGTTTAGCTTGAAAGGGTCCTTTAAGGGTCATCTAGTCCATCTCTGTTGTCCTGTCTAGACACCTTCAACTAGATTTCAAGGGTGGGGCATCTCCCATCTCTCTGGCCAGCCTGGGCCAGTGTTTCATCACTTTCACTGCAAAAAAATGTCTTTTTTATATCTAGTACAAACCTACTCTCTCATTTAGTTTAAAACCCTATAGCAAGAGTCTTTTTTAGCAACGAGACCATCCTCATTTTTCCTATAGGCACCTTTAAGAAGTGAAAGGTGATAATAAGGGCTCCCTAAAACCTTCTCTTTTCCACAGTGAACAACCTTAACTCTCTCAGCCTGTCTTCACAGGAGAGGTGTTCTAGTCCTCTGATAGTTTTTGTGGCCATCCAACAGGTTCATGTCCTTTTTGTGATGAGGACTCCAGGGCTGGCCACAATACTTCAGGTGAGGTCTCACCAGAGTGGAGTTAGTGGGACAGAACCACCTCCCTTGACTTGTTGGCCATTATTGCTGTCTCTTAGGAGAAGAATTGAAATCCCTGTCCTAGGGCTTTCTAGGGAATGTGATCAAATAGAAAGGTGCCAGTTTGGTGGTTTGTAGGTTGTTTTCCCCCTCCCCTCCCCTGCTTTTGGATGATTTTTTGTTTGATGTATTTTGTAAACTTTTTTGTTGTTGTTTAAATCCTTGATACCTGAGCAACATTTGAAGTATATGTCATGAAATTATTTTGAGCAGCTCAGCCATACTGAATGGGCCCTGTGCTCTTTAACATCTTTATTGATGATCTGGATGAGGGCATTGAGTCCATCATCAGTAAATTTGCTGATGACAGCAAGCTGGGGGCAAGAGTTGATCTGCTGGAGGGTAGAGATGCTCTGCAGAGGGACCTCGACAGGCTGGACAGATGGGCAGAATCCAACGGCATGAGATTGAACAAATCCAAGTGCTGGGTTCTGCACATTGGCCACAACAACCCCATGCAGTGCTACAGGCTGGGGTCAGAGTGGCTAGAGAGCAGCCAGGCACAAAGGGACCCAGGGGTACTGGTCGATGGTAGGCTGAACATGAGCCTGCAGTGTGCGCAGGCAGCCAAGAGGGCCAATGGCATCCTGGCCTGCATCAGGAACAGTGTGGCCAGCAGGAGCAGGGAGGTCATTGTGTCTCTGTACACTGCACTGGTTAGGCCACACCTCGAGTCCTGTGTCCAGTTCTGGGCCCCTCAGTTTAGGAAGGATGTTGACTTACTGGAATGAGTCCAGAGAAGAGCAGCAAAGTTGGTGAGGGGCTTGGAACACAAGCCCTATGAGGAAAGACTGAGGGAGCTGGGGCTGCTTAGCCTGGAGAAGAGGAGACTGAGGGGTGACCTTATCACTCTCTACAACTACCTGAAGGGAGGTTGTAGACAGGCTGATGATGGTCTCTTCTCCCAGGCAGCCAGTACCAGAACAAGAGGACACAGTCTCAGGCTGTGCCAGGGGAGGTTCAGGTTGGATGTTAGGAAGAAGTTCTATACAGAAAGAGTGATTGCCCATTGGAATGTGCTGCCCAGGGAGGTGGTGGAGTCGCCGTCATTGAAGGTGTTCAGGAGGAGACTGGATGGGGTGCTTGGTGCCATGGGTTAGCTGTTTGGGTGGGTTGGATTGGTTGATGGGTTGGACACGATGATCTTGAAGGTCTCTTCCAACCTGGTTTGGTTTATTCTAATAAAGGTTTATTCTAATAAATTGTGTGAGGTAGATTCAGGACATGCTTAGGAGAGGATAATTCCAATGTACAGCAAATACCTGATTTGATTCCAAGACAACTATTTGAAAACAAGTTGCTTGCTATGCTGTGTCACTTCACATGTTGTTTGATGTGCATGAAGTAACTAGTATATGCAATAAGTCAATACATGACATGAATTAGGAAATTTTAAATATTGATTACAACTCTTTCCTGAATACATGTTAGAAGTCAACAAGAATCTCCTACTTTACAAGTATTTCAGTCCATTCCATTTTGGCAATTGCTTTGATTACTTGGTCTTGAATTAGTGGATTTTTCTTTCTGAATTCATAGGCTGTGGTGTTGCTGGAATGAGATTCATGTAATGTGTCTAAAAGCCACAATCATTTGTCTGTTTCCTCTGGCTTTGCACCAGTGGTCATGTTTCTGCAAGATGCTTTGCTTCATTAAACAGTGAGGCTAAAATCATCTTTTTGATTAGCTCAAGTGGACAAGAATGACATCCTAATTTTATTGAGAGAATGAATCTTACAGATATATTTTTCTAATGGCTTGGTTGTATCAGAAGATATATTATGGTTATTAATAGTGAACACAGTAATACAGAATGCAGAAGAATGAGAAAGTGGAAGTTATTGAATGCAAATGGATACATTTTGATTGGACAGTTTAAATTCTTTGAACCACGTACTTAAATATTTCTTAAACATCTATCAGCAGAAAGAGTACAAAATACTTCAGCAAGATATTTAAATATAAATCTCAAATTAAATATGTGCTTTTATAGCTTCTGGATCAAAGAAAATAAAGGAAAAAAAGTTTATTCAAAGGTGAAGATTTTCTTAGACATTCTTCTGACCAGGGAAAGGAAAAACTAAGGAGTTTGGCACTCCCTTTGTTTTCTAAATGTCATAATTAGTTTATCTTTTTTCTTACTGTGCTGGCATAAATCATAGAACTGCAGAATAGTTTGGATTTGAAGGGACATTAAAGATTATCTGTTCCCCACTCCCTACAATGGGCAGGGATACCTCCTGCTAGACCAGGTTGCTTAAGGCCCCCCTCATCCTGACTCTGCATATTCCACAACTCATCTGGGCAGCCTCTTCCAGTGTCTCACCACCCTTGTGGTGAAGAATTTCTTCCTAATGTCTAATCTAAATCTAGCCTTTTATGGTTTGAAGCTAACATGCCTCATCCTGTTGCTACATGCCTATGTAAAAAGTCTCTGGCTTCTCTGTGAGCCTCTCTCAAATACTGGAAGGCTGCTAGAAGGACTCCCCAAAGTCTTCTCTTCTCCAGGCTAAACATCTCCAGCATCATTGGAGGTGTTTAGGAGGAGACTTGATAGGGTGCTTGGTTGCATGGTTTAGTTGATTAGGTGGTGTTGGATGATGGGTTGGACACGATGATCCTGAAGGTCTCGTCCTGTCCTGTCCTATCCTATCCTATCCGTCTCTGCCTGTCTTGATAGGAAAGATGCTTCAGCATTCCAGTTATCTCTGTGGCCTCCTCTGGACTCACTCTAATGGTTCTGTGACCTCCTTGTGATGTTCATTCCACTAGTGCTGTGCCCTAGTTGTTCTCATAACAAGTACCTCACCAAAAATATAGTATTTTTTCCCCCACTAGTATCTCACATTTGTCCCTGAGGGCTGTGGTTTAATTAGCCTGTGAACAACTTCACACTCAATGTCTGACACAGAGTAATGGCACAGAACTACTTGATCCAAACTTTGTTGTTGCCATCAACAGTGCTGGAGGTACATCCCTTGATACTTATGGTTTTTCACATGAACATCACCTTAGCTGGCTTGTGGCACTTAGTGATGGTACTTAGCTTACATTTATTTCCAGTTAATGAGATATCATGGAGTATTGTTATTGTCAATTACTCTGATTTTAACCACATGTGAAAGCCTTATAGACTCTGCTTTAAAACAAACTTCTTATAAAGGTCCTTTTTTTTTTTGCTATGAAACTGCCTCTCCTTGATTAACCTATGTAGCAGCAAAAAGAAGTTAACTGCCTTTAGAAAAGATTAAGTTATGTCTGCATAATCTTAATGCTATATTGGCAGGAGCACCTGGTATTTCACATTTTCCCCAAGAAAGGGACTGCAGCAGAAACCTAAACTTGAAATATTGGAATATTTTGCACAGAAACTGTGTGTAAAAATGATACCTTGGTAGATTGAAATGGAAGTCATTGATAGAATGAAATCTTCCTCTGAAATGATCATGTTATGCTCTGCAGTATGTAGAGCTTAGAGATAGCTGCCAAAATAAATCCACATAGAGGAGGAGGAAATTGCTGCTTCCTGAATGACAGCCTCTGGCCACGCTCCCCAGAGAAGTCTTCAGTACCAGTGATGATGAGTTTCAGGATCTGAGAATGATAATAAATTGATTCAAACTAGTCCAAATCTGACGAACCCTTGGGTGTTCTGCACAACGGGTGTGTTTGACAGGTTCTGTGAGTATACCTCTCACAGCCAGGGAGGGAGACAAAGGACTGCCTGGTTTAACCTGTGTGGGTGCAGTGTTGTGCTTACTCTGGTTACATGGTGCTTGTGACTTGGGCATTGAGAAGAAAAGAGATCTTCTACAGGGAGAATAAGGTGAAACAGAAGGTGAAGAGGATGACCATATAATTATAACACACTAGGCAGAGGGAGACATAATGTTGAGGGTGTATGTAAGGCACAGTGGGAGAGGAGGTTAACACTTGTGTAACAACATGGGGTTTGGCTTATCCAAACAAAGGAGGAGAGGAGAGTCTATTAGTGTATCTCTTCAGATGTGCAATGCATACGTGAGTTACTGAATGAGTTATTGATGTATTTGTCTGGGACAATTTGAAGGAAGTCTTCCATGTGACAGCTCACTTTTCCTCTTCTCCATTCTGCTGTTGCATCCCCAGGGACATTCTGATAGCTGCTTGCCAACACAGCAAAGATAATTCTGCTACATAGCTTTGAGATCCATTCTTATAACAAAGTGTGCCTTTAATTTTCCCTGAAGGAGAAAACTGCAGGTGAATTTTTCCTCCCTTCTCAAGCAGTGACTCTATCAGTCATGGATTCACCTTTGGTGCATACTAGTGGTGATTCATCTGCAGTCCCCAGTCCTAATAGTTCTCTGGTTTTCAGTGTATACTTTGGGATTTTCTGTCAAATTAGAATAATACATGAAAATGATTAGTAGAGGTTTGTAAATACTAGACAAGACAACAGACAAACCATTTGGGGTATGGTGTTTTAGGGGTGTGGGTTGTGTGGAAATGGCTAATTACTTTCACTTACAAGTGGCTTATAGTTTCATTCAGGGTTGGAAGGGACCACAAGGATCATCTAGTTCCAAACCCCCTGCCATGGGCAGGGACACCCCACACTAGATCAGGCTGGACAGAGCCTCAGCCAGCCTGGGCTTAAACACCCCCAGGGACGGGGCCTCGACCACCTCCCTGGACAACCCATTCCAGGGTTTCACCACTCTCATGGTGAAGAACCTCCTCCTCACATCCAGCCTGAATCTCCCCATCTCCAGCATCATTCCATTCCCCCTAGTCCTATCACTACCTGAGATCCTGAGAAGTCCTTCCCCAGCCTTCCTGTAGGCCCCCTTCAGATACTGGAAGGCCACAATTAGGTCACCTGGGAGCCTTCTCTTCTGCAGACTGAACAGCCCCAACTCCTTCAGTCTGTCCTCATAGGAGAGGTGCTCCAGCCCTCTGATCATCCTTGTGGCCCTTCTCTGGACACCTTTCAGCACCTCCACATCCCTCTTGTAATAGGGGCTCCAGAACTGGACACAGTACTCCAGGTGGGGTCTCACCAGGGCTGAGTAGAGGGGGAGGATCACCTCCCTCGACCTGCTGGCCACACTTCTCCTGATGCAGCCCAGGATCTGATTGGCTTTGCGGGCTGCAAGTGCACATTGAGAGCTCCTGTTGAGGTTTTTGTCCACCAGCACCCCCAAGTCTCTCTCCTCAGGGCTGCTTTCCAGCCAGTCACTGCCCAGCCTGTATTTGTGCCTGGGATTGCCTCGACCCAGATGCAGGACCCTGCACTTGCTCTTATTGAACTTCATGAGGTTGGTTTGTGCCCACCTCTCCAGCCTGTCCAGGTCCCTCTGGATGGCCTCCCTTCCCTCCAGCGTGTCTGCTGCACCACACAGCTTGATGTCATCAGCAAACTTGCTGAGGGTGCACTCAATGCCACTGTCCATGTCACCCACAAAGATGTTGAACAAGACTTTATATTGGTTTGGAGATCAGAAAGCAAAGCAAGGAACCAATGTTGCTAGAGTTCTTGTTCTTCTAATCAGTAATAAGATAGACAGGCATAAGTCAATCATGATTTGTACAGTCTTGATGATAATTCTACCACTGTGGAAATGATTCCTAGTGTGATGAAAATACACCAGTCTTACTACCACATTTAGTGGGAACTGATTCTATAAGGTAATTGAAAGCATTTGATGTGTAGTGGAAATATGAGCCAGATGTATGTGTGTGTGTATGGACAGTACTGCTTTTCAGTTTACTGCAAAGGGGAACAGAGTCACTCAGAGACACTCCCACAAAGTCAATATTCCCATTCCAGATATTGTCTCCAAAATCTTTTCTTATGAACAGGCAGCACTAGATACTTATGTTTCTTTGAAACCAGATGGATCAATTTACTAATTCATGCATAAATTATTTTTTATGTAGCATCTAACAGTTCTGTTCAGAGACTGCTGCTTTCTCCTTCATAGTGTTTGGCTCTGCCACAGCATTGCAAATCTGTAATGAGATTCATAGACTTATGTAGAGTTTCTTGTGATGGTCTCTAGAGTATCAACATTCAACTAGACAGTGAAAAGAAAAGTAGGCAAATATAAATTCCTCCTGTTATGTAAGTCCATATCCTGCAGAATGCATTCAGAAAGTCAAAGACTTACTCTGTGTTTACCTCTGCCTTTTTTCTGTTCATGCAAATTTGAACTGCTCACTTTCCATATAGCATAAATCACTTCCTGATTTCCTCTTCTGTTGCATTAAACCTTTGTCCAAAATCACAGATAAAGTTGTAAATAGCACTGGCTTGTTATTTGTACATTTTGTCATGGAATAGCAACTGAAACAACTGGATGACCACAGCCTAACAAGTAATATTTAGAATACTGAAATAATTTGCATCCATCTCTTAATGCTGGAGAGAAGCAATTCCCCCCCCTCTATTATTTCCTGTAACTTTAAAGCCATTTATTCTCTCTGGCCTTAAACAAAAAGTACAGTTCAGTTTAACATCCTCATTTCTGCATCTGCAAGGGTGTTCACTTGACTAACGCAGTGTTTGTTGTCTTGGGATGCTCTCTGTGGGTGCTATGACCGAAGTACTGCCAGAGCTCTTTGTCACCATAAAGGATAATATGTTTTCTTCTATGGCACAGATTCCAAATTTAAGTACAGAAGAATTTCACTGTCAGGAGAAACCCACAGTGTCATTTCCCAAAGAGTGTGGATTCAGATATGGAACACTTGATTGCTCTCTCAATTTATTTGTGTACAAACCCTCTTATTTCCATCTCGGATTCTTTTCTGCCTTTCTAAGTAAAATTGTTAATGATAGTCTGAAATGGTTTCCTTAAGCTTGGCAGACATCTGTAGCAGCAACATGCTGAAACTATAATTGAACTGAGGAGCTGTGATCATCCTTATCATCTGCATATGTGCCCACATGGTGAGCATTAATTTATTCTGGTTTGCTATCTTTGTATGTTAAAAAATGATTCATACTTTGTAAATATAATCAGACAACAGCTGCCCTCTTCTGTATCTTTAATAAAACTGAATCTTCCCAGCAATCTTTTTGTCTGGAAAAATTACTATTTTATTCCAAGACAAAAATCTCTCTGGTGTCAGTTTGATGAGTGGAATAAACCATTTGAGTCCAGCTCCAAAATGCTTCTATTATAGAGGCATCAGTAGGGGCTTCACAGTTTAAAATTGCATTTTGATTTCCAATAAAAGCAGGAATAAAATATCTCCATTTGATACTTTAATGGTTGAATTTTATCTCTAAATTTGGCACAATAGCTCTTCAAGGGACAAGTGAAATGTCTATCTATTCTTCCAATAAAATATTTATAGCGTTCTTCAGTCGAAGCATTTCAAAAGGATCTTCCTAGAAATGCTCCTTTGCTTCTCATCTGTCGTGCCTTCTCACAGCTACATGAATTCAACTTCTCACCAGTTTTCAGCTGATGTTATTCTGATAGCTCTTTGGGCAGCACACTTCTACAAAGTTGAGGTCCTAGTTCTTTGTTCTGACATGGCCTAGCTGAGTTTGGCAGACGTAAACCAATGAAACTTTCTCTATCCTTATTTTTTATCGAGGGATGGCACATTAAGGCAACAGAGCTGTGGGGAATTCCATGTACACCAGCGTCACCATACAGAAGTTCATGAACTTTACTACATTGTGCCTAGCAAAGGGACGTTTTTTCTGCTGAGTGGAAAGGGAATTAGCTGTAAAATGAGTGTGAAGAGACAGCATGTACTTAAACATAGAGGGAAAAGTTGACTGGCTGAATAAAGAACACATGTTGCTTTCATTTAGGTGTTTCCTATTTCTTTAAGTCCTTTGCAATCTTTGTTTTATTATGACTTTCTTATTACTGCCCTACATTAGATTAGAGAGGTAAATGATATCTTTTACCTGTTGAGGCAATATTAAACAGATTTAGTGGGAACCTTACCTTATCTCTCATTCATGGAATACCTCCCTTGTAGTTACTGTTGTTAATTCATTATTGTATTTCTTTTGGGTTCTTTTTATGCATGGGGATAATGGAGCCAGTCTGTCCTGGCTGCTACTTGTAACTTGAAAATAGAAAACCCGATTTTTATAGGAACAAACCTTGTCTCTGGGCAAGAAAGCACATGTATATTTATTTGTTGATGTATATTTAACATTTTCAAAACAATATGATACTTGAAGCTCCATGAGATGGAAAGGGGCTATAAACTGGATGGGTTTCTTGGGCTCCATCAAAATTATTTGCTATTGTCTCTGAAAAGAGAATCTGCATTTCTAAGTGGGCAGTTTTTTCATCCCAGAGCTGTGTAAGAAAGTATTTGGTGCAGAAATGCTGGCTACCTGTGCAGAACATCTATTTTAGATGGCTTTTGTAGTAGCTTTTCTCCGTCCCTATAGCATGTCCTTTATTATTATCAGCAGGCTGATCCTGTTGGCATTTGTTTCCCTGGTATATACTCTAATTGGGAGGAAGAAGGAGAACTGATATTACTCTTCTGAGTTCACCTGGCTGAGGCTGGCTCTTGCAAAGCTCTCTTTGAGAGGGAGAAACTGGCTTCTGCTGAATGGGAAACTCAGAAATACTTAGGAGCAAGGTACTGCCTCTTAAATCAGTGCCGAGATGAGTGCATTTCCTTACAGAATGAGATAACACAAAAACTTTGTTCCTGTCAAGTCTTTGCACACTGTGGGCTGTTCAGCCCTGATGCAGGGTCTCTGGTACATCAGCTGGTGACCCACAAAAAGCTGGATGGCTGCACGTTGAAGGCTCCCCTCTGACTGCTGGTGGTGCACTCTGTGGTATTCCTTTCACGTAGCAGGTGATGATGGAGAATGAATGTGACAGGGAACAGGTGTACAGGGCTGGGAAATTGTGGTGGGAAAGGCAAAGAACGAGTGTCTTGGTGGGTTGTTCATGCAAGGAAATCTTTGAGAAATGGTCTGTTGGCTGGGTCTGATATTTCTGAAAGTCAAGAAGAGTTTGTTCCCTTCTTATTTTCCACTTAGTTTGTGGTGGCTAATCCAGACTATATATAGGAAGATAGGAAGGTGGATTGCATAATAGGTAAATGAATGAAAGCAAAAGAGATTTGTTCATTAGGCTTTGAAATAATGGTTTTGTATTTTTAACTGCATGGTTTAAAACATTTTTAGAATGCTTTCTATCATCAATTACTGGGGCAGGGGGCAGGAAAAAAGTGGTGGAGCTGTGTGGCTGGAGGGCAGAGACTTGTATTACTCTTTTAACAGCCATTAAATAATGTATAAAACCACAGTAACACAATTTAAAACCCTTTAAGAGAAAAACAATTCTCTCTTACATGCTCCAAAGTACTGCCTCAGGCTTTTAATGGTTTTGTGAAGCTGCTTAAGTCTTACCTGGCAGAATTTCTCCAAGTAGCTTCTGGAGATGATCCTAATGTTGCCATCAAAACTAAATTACTGTGAATGCAGAACTCTGCTGTTGAAGCAAGAGGTGGACCTGTCTGTCTGGTAGTCCATAGTATGTGAACTCTCCAGCAGGTGTTTCCAAGTGGGTAGTGCTCACATAGCACTTGGTTGCAAAGCTTCAGGAAATGTGGCTTATCACACTGTAAGTAGGTCACCCCTCTTCTGGCTGAAGAGCACAGTGAAAAAGCATTCATGGAAACCATTTCCTAGAATCAGTTTTCTGTATAGAAAGCACACTGGATGACACAGATTAAGTAATTAAGAAGGAAGAATGAAGTGCTGCTTCAGACTGTGGCTAACGAGGAACTTCAAGAAGCTTTGCTATGAATTGCTCAGCTGTGCGTTCCTATTCAGGCTCTCAGTGATGTCTGTAATATCAGTTGCCTCTTTTCCATATTGCTAAAGTGACAGCTTTCTACTTCTGTCAAAACCTAGGAAGAACAGCCTCTCGGTGCAGTTCAGACAGGCTGCCTCTTTCCTTTCTTCCCTTCATGCTGGAAAAGTTTTGAATAATTCTGCTGCAATATTTGAATGACTTCACAAACCTAACGATACAAGAACATATGGATGAGTTTGGCTGTATTGTAACAGTCTCTGTAGGTGTAATGCTAACGTCCACGGCTGCTAAAATGTTGCCCCTCTTTCCATTCACAACTCTAGAATGTCTTAGCAAGAACCTTGCTCTGTTTTGGAAACTGTTTGGCAGTTGTTAGATGTTGTTCTTTCCTTTGCAACTGAGAAATGGCAATAAAAACATAGCACTGACAAGGCCTCCAAGAGAGACGAAGAAATGAATGCCTGTGCTAGCAGCACCATAGCAGCACCTGTCTTGCTGACCTACTGTCCACTTAGATGACCAAGCTGTTTTAGTGAGCATCATAGCTGTGATTTACTGATATGAAGTTGGAGTCCAAAGCTTAGAAGTGAAATAAATGTAGATGTGCATAAGACATTAACAAATCCTCAAAAAAAAACAAAAGGCCAGTATGTAAGAAAACCAGGCAGTAAAAAGGAATAATTGCTGCAAATAACTTTGTAGCAGGGAGATGTGGCAGTTGTAAAGAGATATGAAATGATGTGACGTGTTTTTATATCCTCTTAGGATGCCTTTTGCTGGTATATATGGTATGCCTGACTTGTATCTATATATATACACTCTACCTCTTTTGAACCAATACATGGAGTCACTTCCAGGTGAAGCTGATAAAGTATACATTCAGCCCAGCAAAACCAGTCCCTGATTTTCCACTGGCACCACTGGGAGGTTGCTCTGAGAGCCAGAGGACTGTTTGCTCCTCTCTCAGGGCTTTTCCAGCTGAGCAGCTGACCATGCCTGTGGGAAAGAGTTGGAGGAAACTGAGCACATGTGTAACTGCTGCACACATCTGCAGTAAAAATCAGACCCTGATTTACATGTGAGATGGGGAGGATAAACAAAAGCTTGAATGTGACATTTTTGCCTCAAGCCAAGCAGCACAGAACTTGTAAAGAAAGCGGGGGCTAACTTCAGCGGGCTCCCAAATGGTAGGGGTTGTAGAAAGGTACTTTCCCACGTTTAGGGAGATGCATGGAAAAAAATCTGTCTGGCATTTGGGAACCAGAGTGTGAGTTTCTGCTCTAAGCATTACCACATCTGTTTTTTTGTGAAACTCTGTAAAACTTTGCAATTGCTTTTAGTGCTGTGGTTACCCTTACAAAGAGGAAAAGAGAAATATATGTGTATGCACCCACAACAGATTCGAAAGAAATCCCCAAACTATGGTTTCTGTCCTTTGTTTTCACAAGGAAGAAGAAAAACTACTCCTGCACCTGAACAGCTCATGTTTTGTCAATAAGGTTGGATCAAATGATCCTTGAGATTCCATCCAACCTGGTGTTCCGTGATTTATTATTTTGCTTGGAGTCTGTGTCCCTACTAAGATATGGCATAGAAATGCATAACCAAATGCCAATGACCAAACTCTGTTTCATGAAATTATCTACCTGTATAGAGCTTTGGTATACTCTCCTTTTCCTAGCTCCCTAGCTTTTGGAAGCTTGCACAGAAAAATAAGGGCAAGAAGGAGCTGTGAGTAATGCTCGAGACAACTCAGGCTTTTATTCAGTATCAATGGAGCTAATCTCCAGAAAATAAAATTGCTGAAATGTGGGTCACCTATAGTTTTATTGTTCTTTTAACTCTGCCTAAAGAAAAAAGAATTTCAACTGACAGACCAATCTTTCTTTTTAATGGCATGAAATATAGGGAGAAGGGAATTACTGCTTCCATAAATCATAGTTGATGATTACAGAGCTCTGTTTAAGGTCTAGGCCTTTAGAGGTACATTATCAGAAAACTGCAATGCTAAGCACTCAGATGCTAGGTATTATCTTATGTCTAGCCTTCTATAAATGCCATGAACTTTGATTTAAAAGGATGCAGCCAGGTAATTGCTCAGAGTTTGGAAACTTTTGTTTTTACTTTTCAGATTTTTAATGCCTTTAAAATGTACTTTCTCCCCCTATTGATCTCATCCTTTCCCATTTGGCAACATTGATTTGTTTTCCTGTCTCTTAAATGTAACAGAATCCAGGCACGACTGTTTTTATTTAACAACTTCCATTTAAATAGTACTTTAATATCTTCCTGCAGCAGCATCTTCGAATGATGTTAGCACAGATCTGAGGATATTATCTGGTAGTGTGTTGGTGAAGTTGAAGGAGGACCCAATATATTATTTTTGTTCATACCACTAAAAAAGAAACCAGATTCTTTTACCTATAGCTTATTGTCAACAGGTTTGTGCTAGGAAGTTTTGGAGTATCTTTGCAAATAAACAACTGCTTAAAATGTGTAACATTGGGAAAATCAGGATTAATTTTGTAAACCCAGACTGAGCTGTGATTTCTACAGGTAACTCTGGTACCCACTCATTCTTCAGAGTGCAAGCAGTCTGTTTTATCTGACTTTAATTTAGATACATGCCCAATTCTAGATAGAATCATAGAATCAATAAGGTTGGAAGAGACCTCAAAGATCATCAAGTCCAACCTGTCACCATAGACCTCATGACTAAACCGTGGCACCTAGTGCCATGTCCAATCCCCTCTTGAACACCTCCAGGGATGGTGACTCCACTACCTCCCTGGGCAGCACATTCCAATGGCCAATCTCTCTTTCTATGAAGAATTTCTTCCTAACATCCAGCCTAAACCTCCCCTGGTGCAGTTTGAGACTGTGTCCTCTTGTTCTGGTGCTGATTGCCTGGGAGATGAGACCAACTCCCTCCTGGCTACAACCTCCCTTCAGGTAGTTGTAGAGAGCAATAAGTTCTCCCTTGAGCCTCCTCTTCTCCAGGCTGTCCTTGCTGGGAGAATGTATTTTCAGATTAGTCAACATTATTGTAGTCAGCTCTTTTGGGTTAAGTAAGGATACAACCCTAGGTAGTTGAATTCTGAAGTATGGGTGAGATACACCATGCCCAAAATTAGATAGGGACTGAATAGGAGCTTTTGGAATTACAGGTTTGGAGTTTGATATTCAAACTCTACAGAGCTTTCTTCTCTCTTACTCTATGGTTTTCTAGATCTATTTTTCAATACTGTGTTGAGAGGAAGGCTTTGAATTGAGAAATAAAAGAATCAGAAAATCCACTGAGTCTTTGTACAGACTAGGATTTGAATTTTTACCCTTCAAATTTATCTCTGTACCAGAGGTGATGTCTGTTACATATTCACTTCCCTAACCACAAAAAAATTCTGCTTTACACTACCTTTCTCAATATTTTCACCTGTGCCACCAAGGGAATTATAAAAGGTGATGGTGCAGAGAGGATGAATGTGAAATGAAAACCGCCTGTGGAACTGCAGCCTCGCTGGGTAGCACAAGCATCAAAATTGCCCTTAGCTGGTAGCTTTATGAGTATGTTATCCTGGCACACCATCGAAGGGAGCAATCTATCCCTTTTTCTCTCACCTTTCACACTCCTTGTTTATGCCAGTACAGTCTTCTTAGGGAACAGTTTGGAGCTGAAATGAATCCAGGAACTCACCGGGCCACTTTTAGCCCCAGTGGGTTTTCTGGTCCTCTTCACTGTACATCCAGCACTTCTAATGTCACAAAGGCAGCATTTCAATTGTAGGTTGGTGGCTGGTATCTCAGTAGAAGTGAAAATCTTTAAGTGAAATTCTTACTTTACTCCTGCTTAAAATAATTCTGAAACTGTTGTTTTGGAACAGCATATAGAATCATAGAATTCTTAGGGTCGGAAGGGACCTCAAGGATCATCTAGTTCCAAGCCCCCTGCCATGGGCAGGGACCCCTCATACTACTATCAGGTTGCTCAGAGCCACATCCAGCCTGGCCTTAAAACCCTCCAGGGATGAGGCTTCCACCACCTACCTGGGCAACCTGTGCAGTCTCTCACCACCCTCATGGTGAAGAACTTCTTTCTAACATCCAATCTGAATCTACCCATTTCTAGTTTTGTTCCATTCCCTTTAGTCTTATCACTACCTGTCACTCTAAGAAGTCCCTCCCCAGCTTTCTTGTAGGACCTTTTCAGATACTGGAATGCCACAATAAGGTCTCCTTGGAGATCTGTGTACAACCCATTAGAAGATAACATTGGGGAAACATAGTCACTGGCATCAAGTGTTAAGGTTTTGGTTTGTCACAGAATAACAACTGAGAGGTGTCAGAGAGAGCTTTGTGACCAGGCAGCATGTGCACCATCCCTACCTTAGAAACCATTGTGGGTAACCTAGATCAGAGTGCTGGGAGGAGTCTCCAGTAGAGTTTTTGTACTATGCAGTAAATGAAGGCTGTGTTTCAGAGTCAAAAATGTGCCGATTTAGCATCCCTTGAAAGGAATGTCGATCAAATAGCAGTGGTGATCCTGGTGCAGAAAAAGTTGGAGTTCTTTTTGTGGTAGCTTGGAAAGAAATGAACTTGTAAGTCTATATAATATTATGTTATTACTCCTGCATGGCAGTGGTAAGGCTGGCAGGCAGCCTACTCTGCACAGTGCAGGCGTGCCAACCCCACATTGCAATGGAAAATCAATTCTCAGCCAACTGTACTCAGATTGGAAGGAATTCAAGCACAGTTAGTGCTCTGAGTCTGAAATTGCCACTGTGATGTCTTTGCTCAGAGATAAATCTCACGAAGGTATTAGAATAGGCCTTGAAAAGCCTACATTGGAGAATAATATTTTTATTAAGGGTAATGTTAATGCCATTTTGTTTGAAAATAATGAGATGGAGCAAGCAAGAGAGGCATAGAGATAGATCTTACAGAAATTAAAGGTCTCATTAGTGAGATGCTCACTGGTGTTGTGTATAAACAGAAGTGAGATTAGGGAAGAACATGAGGATGCTTTTGGAAAATTAAAACAAAGAACGTGCTACGAAACAGAGCTAGGAGTAACGGTAGGAAAGCTGAAATACAATCCCTGTGCAGGAACTACGCTGATTGCATGTGTTCCCTGGACCATCTCCACAGTGAAAACATCTCAGCATCTCATTACAGTGCTTTTAGAATGTGCTCTCAGGTTGGTTTGGGAGCGTGTGGCTCCTAAACCTTGGATTTTATGCCACATAGTTTGCTATAAGGGCAGATAAAAACAATATAAACATTAATATTGGGATTAGCATCTCTTTTTGTCTCAAAATAGCACAATTTTGTGTATTTGGGAGTAATCCCTCCCTGGTATATCTCATCTTTCTCCTATTTTCCTCAGAATGTTTCTCAGCCCTTTCTCTCCTGTTAGAAGTTTGTAAAGCCTTGATTGAGATAGCTGGTTTGCCAAGGCTGCTTGATGTCTACCAGCCTTTTTGTTGCCTTTTAGGTATAGTGGGGGTTTCTTCTTCTTCTGCTGCTTTCATGCAACTCAATGCAATACTATGAAAAAGGGACTCGTTTTCTTTTCCACCTGGTCTCCCTTTCTCTTTCACAAGTGACCATTTTACTTCACTCAGTAAATAAAAGATTTATACTTTAGTTAAAAGAGTAAATATAAGTAATTTATGAAGATGACAGCTCACCAAGACACTAGTGGCAAAAAGGGAACTACTTATAATTAGGTCTTAAAGGAAAGACTGCCTTTGGGGGCAGTGCTTAGGACACTGGGTGAATATACATTCTGTTGCTAACTAGGACAGGTTTTATGACACTGTTCTCTTAGGCTGTCAATACTTAACTTCAAACACTTGAGTCAGGTAATCTGTTTCACACCATCATTTGAAGAGTCCTCTTCTACCTTCATATATTGATTTTGATGATTTGGGCAGAAGCCCCCAAAACAGGCCCTTCACCAGTTCTTGTCCAACGCCATTTTAACAGTGAAACAGTTCAGTATTTATTTGGTGTAAATGAATGTGGAAGAGGCAATTTTCTTGCAGATACTGAACGAAAGAAAAGCCTTTTTCAACCTTGAATGTCTTTAAATGAAAACCTAATAATTTTTTTTTCTCAAGAAGCAAAACACCCTCAATTGAAAAGTAACTGTTTTGTAAATGAAATGAATGGTTTAAATATGTTTAGAAGGGACTCTTAACTTCAGTAGAGATATGATGTTTCTGCAGCGAGTCTCTGTGACTAATCCACTGGAAAGATTTACCGTTAGGGAACTCAAGGTCTGCGTTTCAAAGGAAATATTGGTAAGGATTATTATTCCCTCGTCCCCAGCAGTTCTCATAATCCCCTTACACTCAGAGTAGGATTTACAAATACAAAATAAATGTCAAAACTGGAATGCTCTGAGACCCTGTATTTGTAGAGCTAAAAATGAAGCCTAGATGATTTGAATCTTATTTTGTGTTAATTATTAGGCACCTATACATTTTTTTTTTTTTTCCCCAGCTAGGCAACATGGTTAAGAAATGAATCAAATGTAGACCACTAATGAGTGACAGTAACAAAAATCTGCATCAAAAAGAAGGCTCCGAGGTGACCTCATTGTGGCCTTCCAGTATCTGAAGGGGGCCTACAGGAAGGCTGGGGAAGGACTTCTCAGGATCTCAGGTAGTGATAGGACTAGGGGGAATGGAATGAAGCTGGAGGTGGGGAGATTCAGGCTAGATGTGAGGAGGAGGTTCTTCACCATGAGAGTGGTGAAACCCTGGAATGTGTTGTCCAGGGAGGTGGTTGAGGCCCCGTCCCTGGGGGTGTTTAAGCCCAGGCTGGCTGAGGCTCTGTCCAGCCTGATCTAGTGTGGGGTGTCCCTGCCCATGGCAGGGAGGTTGGAACTAGATGATCCTTGTGGTCCCTTCCAACCCTGAATGATAGTATGATACTATGAAAATGATCTTAGCAGTTTGCTTACAAGACAGATCTTGAAGGAGAAACTTAATTGTAGGTATACTTTGGTCAGTGCATAAAACAATAACCTTTGTGTACTTGATTATAGGTTTATACATAAATGCTTCAGATGAGAAAAGAACAGAAAAAGACAGATCTGTTTCTCAGTCTGCTGAAATCAAAGGTGGGCTTCACATTTGGGTATCTTCAGCTCTCTGAGAATTTGCTTATGTTGCTGTAGCAGAGCAGCAAAATGGGTGGCTTGCAAAAGCGAGAGCAGAGGTCAAGGCTTGTGTGTTTCAAGTTGGGCATGTGTTTACCTGCTTTCCTCAATGCCAATTAAGTAAAGCAAGGCTTTCACCAAGCAAGCAAACACAAGGTTGGCTAGATAAAGACACATGCAAAGATCAGTCAAACTTGATGAAAACCAGGTACCTCAACAATGTGGGATTGTCTGACATGGATCTTCAGAACGACAACTTGACAATGAAAATGTGAGATCCATTTGGGGTTGTTTTTTGCTCCTGTTAACCATTTCAGGTATAAATGTGGACATGCTTTCACAGGATTTATATGCAGGAAACCAGCCCTTGGGAGCTGAAATGTAGATGATATCTTTCCTATCTGATACTCAGACAGTATTTCCAAAAGGTACTTTGCCACTGTGACCTGGATAAGATGTTAATGAGCAAATGAGCTCTCATAACCTCTTTCTCTTAGTCCCAGTCTACCTTCAGAGAGTACTTGACAACAGATAAGTCAATTCCTAAGTCTTCTGATAAGAACAGTAACTACTATATTGTGCTTCTTTTTCTTAAATGGAGACAAAGCCTGTCCTCTTGAACATCATCTGCTGTTTTAATCCACAGAAAATATCTGAGCTCTTCTGTTTCCCTTACAATTTCTCACACAAATGAAATACATTAGACAGAGTGTGAGAAAAGGCTTTCTTGTGCTATTTCTGTCCTTTCCTGTGACTTTGGATCATTCCTTGTGACATTGCCTTTTGAATTCTGAATTATAATGGGTTGCCTGGATTCAGTCCAAGACTTTCTTTGATTTTGGTTTGTTTTTAGGGAAGTAGTCTTGGGGGCCTTTCAGATAGAATTAAGACTTCACTTAAAGTTAAATCCCATGACAGAGCTGAATAAAATATTCAAACTAAACCATATGTTGTTTGGACCATCAGTAATTTATGTGAGATGTACCTATGTCTGTGAACGTTGTGTACTCTAATGGAGAGGATGAAGGGACATTTTCATTTAGAAAGAAGTTATCAGTTTTTGACAGGATGCATATTTTCTGCTCGATCCAGACCCCACTGAATTAAGTCCTTCCATCAGAATCTTATTTTTGTCATAAAGAGTAAAGTCAGTCCAGCTCTAAAACATTTTATTCTTCTGGTTTCAGGGCATTGTCTGCACTAGGCGAGGTGATGTGGGGATGCATTTTCACCTGCAAATCTGTCTGCTGTGCTTACCTGGCTAGAGGAGAGGGTTCATGGCCCTGATCAGTCTGAAAGCCCTGAAGCACTCAGTTTGCATTTTCATAAGGACAAGAGCTGGCACAAAGGAAGAGAGGTTGCTGCAAAATGAGATAGGAGGGAGGTGAAGAGTATGGCATCCTCAGTTGGCATCAAAATTACCGTGGTGTTGCAGCCCCAGTCATGAAAAAAAAAATCCTAAGGTCAGGAAGCCTTCCTATATAAAATGTTCTGAGTGCTGTGTTGAGCATTTCACAGGAAAAAGTTAAGAACAGTGCTCTTTGGTGAGCAAAAATCCAACTCAGTCTTGAGGATAGCATGGAGTGGAAGTGACATTATGTGACTGTTTAAAGCTGTGGCATGCCAGTAGTTGTCACTGCTTTGTTTCAAAATGATGTCTAAAAGTTGACAATGAACAGTGATGGACAGTGAGGTACCAGAAACAGCAACTTCAGGCTGCCAGACTGACCAGACGTGACATCTTTTAAGCACTTCAAATAAGCATTCGTATGCCAGCATTTGTTGGTGGAAATATACTAATTGTCAATCAGAAATTAGAAAATCTGGGGCACGAATCAAGGGGGGGTGGGGTGGGGAAATGATCAGTAGAGATTTTTAAAGCAGCATTTTAGAACTGATGGGGGAAATGGCATGGTGAAAACTAGTTTGTGTAGTGAAGAAGTTGTAGTAAGAAGCAGCAGCAGTAAAATGACCAGCCTTCTCTGCCTCCTGTGGTAGGATGAGTGAGATGAGGTTTTCTTTAAGCTTTGACACTTCTGTGTATCTGGGCTTCTTGTAATCTCTAACTATACTACTTCTGTCTGCCACTGTCTCTCCTTGAGTGAATAACTTGATTTGAATTAATGGCCTTCAACTACTATCACAGAATAAATAATGTTGGAAACGATCTCGGAGGTCAAGTCCAACCTGTCACCCAACATCTCATGACTACTAAACCATGGCTGTAAGTGCCACATCCAATCCCTTTTTGAACACCTCCAGGGATGGTGACTCCATCACAGTATCACAGTATAACTTAGGTTGGAAAGGACCTCGAGGATCATCGAGTCCAACCTATCAACACAGACCCCATGACTTAGACCATGGCACCAAGTGCCACGTCCAATCTCCTCTTGAACACCTCCAGGGTCGATGACTCAACCACCTCCCTGGGCAGCCCGTTCCAATGACAAATGACTCGCTTGGTGAAGAACTTCCTCCTCACCTTGAGTCTAAACCTCCCCTGGCACAGCTTGAGACTGTGTCCCCTTGTTCTGGTGCTGGTTGCCTGGGAGAAGAGGCCAACCCCTTCCTGGCTACAACCACCTTTCAGGTAGTTGTAGAGGGCAATAAGGTCACCCCTGAGCCTCCTCTTCTCCAGGCTCCATCACCTCCTATCACCTCTCCATCACCTGCCTAGGCAGCCCATTCCAATGATGAATGACTCAATGGAGAACTTTCTCCTCACCTTGAGCCTAAACTTCCCCTGGTTCAGTTTGAGACTGTGTCCCATTGTTCTGGTGCTGATTGCCTGGAAGAAGAGACCAACCCCCTCCTGGCTACAACCTCCCTTCAGGTAGCTGTAGAGAGCAATAATGAATATATATGACTTAGTCTATGAATATGCATGACTTAAAGCCTTGCTATACTTTGTTCTTGGTATGGTGATGTTACTTACCTTGTTTCTGAAGTGGAAACTCTCCTGGCAGTCTGGAAACTGTTAAACTTTGCTTCAGACCTCTCCACCCATGGTAGTGAAATGCATTCAGGACAAAATGAGTGAAGTGACTTAGTGGAGAGAAGCCAGATCGTCACAGTGTTTGAAGCCTCTGAAGCGGCATGCAAGACTTCTTGAAAATCCTATTAGGCACAGTTTATTTGGCCCATGGCTTGTCTGTGTCAGAGTTTTTCATCTTTAACATGGGTGCCACTGTATCTGTTCTCTGGTGGACAGGGCTGTGTGGGGATGTGTATTAAAAAGAGAGATAGTCAGTTCATGTGGAACTCAGGCCGCTTAAGTATGAAAGAGTGGGGTTGCTACTTTACGTAAGCTGTTGATGCACTGCTGCCTCCACAGGCTAAAGTGATTTTAGTGGATTATACTCATTTTAGTAGGCTAGAACTTTGTCCATCAATGGACAATGAGAATAGGTTGTTTAAAGCAAACATATATTGTGTTTGGCAATTTATTAGGATTTATGCTGCAAAAGAAGAACAGAGCTCTGACACAATTCACCGTGAAATTAAATAGCAGCTTACCCCAGCAGCAAGAAGAAATCAGCCCTCTGCCAGGAACTGAAACTCTTCTTCCACACACAGACGTAATACCTATCTCTTGCCACACTGTACAAATACAGACACCTTGCTATGTGCCCTGGCAGTTAGTAGATTTGGGCTATTTCAGATTAGGAGGGAACTTGTTCCAGGCAGAATATAACCATGGAAAACAGCATATTACCGGATATCTCTGCCTTCACAGTTTCTCTGCATGTGGTTCATAACTTTTTGATTATCCTGGCATAGGTTAAAAAAAAAAGAGTAGCAAATTTTACCTTCTGTAATATTCCCATATGTGCATGCAGTTATATTGATATATATAGAGTTAGTGTCTTCCTTTGAGCTAGAAGAGAAGATTGAATAGTGATCTTTATTAATAAGTCTAAACAAAGCTATGGTATGTGTATAAATGCCAGGTTTCTCAGCTTTTAGTATGTTCAAGTGGGAAATGAAGACCAGAAATAGGTTTGTAAATAGACTTTGGTAGTGAAAGATTAGCCAGCCTGTGTGTTCTCAGTGTCAGGTTCTTTCTCCAAACCTTCAAACAGCAGGAAGGCTGGAGACTGAATGGGAGCAGAAAGCACACTTTCATCCAGCTTGCTAGCCCATTTTTAAGTTTCAGCTGCTTGTAAACTACTGTCTGGGGGGTCTGGACTTACAGCTTCAAGGAAGACTCTAGAAAATATAGGCTATTATTTTGTTGTCATAGGAAAGACATGGCACAGACTCATGTTTATGCTCAGGCTTCTTTCTGTCTCTTGGAGTATACTGTCAGGCCTCCCCTAAGCCCTCCTGTTTTGCTAAATACCTATAATGGGGCTCTTGTGTGAAAACATAAGTACTTTTATTATAGAGTTGCTTCCTCTTCTGCAGTAGAAAATTATGAGGTGAGGAAAGGCTAAATATGGCTGGATCATTATTTTGATTCCTTAGTGACAGTTCATACAAAATTGTGACAGTCTGTGTTTTTTTTCCCCCCTTTGTGTGAAAGAACTCAGCTGAACTGTAATTATTTATATTCATATATGAATACAAAGAAGCAGTGTGGAAATGTAAGGCTGATAATATTAATTGAAGGCAGAAAATGTGATCTTTATCTCGTTTGGAGGGACACTACTTGGCACTTGTTTTATCAATTTCATCCTGAAGAAACTTCAACAGCTAATGTGGCATTTCCTGGGAAGCAGATCTATTAACTATGTTTTAAATGTTTATGAGGGCAGAGCCACAAGCTGAGAAGTAGACCATTTACAGAAAACTTCATAATAAAATCTGTTCAAGTTAGGCTGAAACCTGTAGTAGGATCCCCACTCTGAATATGTTTAATGATGCATGAAAACCATCAGGCTGAACTGGGCACAATATCAGCAAGTAATTGCATTGCAGGAGAACTTAGACATGGTTTTGGAAGCCTTAGTGCTGGGCAACAAATAGAGTGAGTGATGGATTTGTTACACTGCAGCCTGAACAGTTGTAGTTCAGTGACTTTGACTAAAGGTTATTTCAGAACATATGTAATGGCAGTGCTGCTGCTGTCAGGTTTAGTATAACTTTGGTCCCATATGAGGTGTCGTGAATATTCTGTAGTGCTGGCAGTTTGCAAGGTGATATATACATTGAAGACAAGTGCTCTGGTTAAATGCTTAAAATGCAGTCTCCCGGGCTTTTAAACATTCGGGGAGCTCAGGAGAGAGTTCTGTCCATATGCGTGTGTCATCACAATACTAAAAGAGCCATTAGAGTTGGCTTAGAAAGGAGAATGGAACAGACGGGTGTGGAGTTCAGTTCAAAAGCACTTAGAAAAGATGCCTGCATCACCTTAAAGTCACCATGTCCTTTGTTCATCCCTCTGTTCTTTTCACTTAGTTTCTGAACTCTTTCAAAGAGCGAGTAGCTGCTAATGGAATGATGTGCAACATTACGAATCTCTTCATGGCACTGGGTGACAGCATTTGCATCAGGAGGAAGGCTGAAGTTTTCATGGGTTGTACTAGTTACCTGTGTACGTGTTTGAACAAGTCCAGCTGCAATGAACCTCAATAATTATTATTCTATGTTTTGGTTATAATTTAGAATAGAATAGGATAAACCAGGTTGGAAGGACATATAACCAGCTGAGCTTTGTTCTCAGTTATGTTACGCTCAGATAAAGTTTCAAGCTTGGAAGGAGAGAGAAGGTAGAAGATGTCTTAATCTGGGTAAGGCAAAGACACCTTAGGTGCTATTACACAATAGGGGTCAGTTTGAGCTAGAAACAGAAGAAGCCTTTGGCTGTTGAATGTGCTTTCTGGCAGGCATGTGTTGCTGGATAAAGGCCTTTATGTCAAGGGTGTGGACTGCCCATACAAGTCATGAAGATATAACTAGTCCCAAATTCTCTTCTTCTAAGAGAAGAGCTTGAACATAGAGGAGAATCTGTTCCAAGTTTCCAGTAAGTAACTGCAGAAGACCAGTCCAGCATATTAACAAAACTCAGTCTCTACTCTCCTCTGCTTTTCATACACACTCAGTGTATTCACTACCCTGCCTCTGACTGTAGTTCCGATGAGCTTTCTTTTACTCTTTAGTCTTGCCTGAGTAACTACCTAGCTGTGCAGCAGACATTCTGGACCAACAAAATTCTCTGTCTATTTATTAAGAGCTGAACAAAAGCCTAAACATCAGTTTCTGTTGTATGTAAACCTGCTTTTGCTGTATGAGCCTACTATAAAGCCATCCAGAGAATATGAACTACTGATCAGATATAAACAATGCCTAAGATGTCTTTTCTCTAATTTGCCTGAAGGACATTGAAGACAAATTACTGTGGAAAAAAATTAGTTGGTATTAACCTGGAAAAGAATTACATTACTTATGTAGGGAAGGGAAATAGATAAATCAAAAAATGCCTGGAAGAAATTCAGATGAGTGAATCCAGTGATCTCAAGAGCCAACTATACCCCAGAGAGGAGAATATGCCTAGGCCCCACAAGGTCAAAGGACAGTGGATTTCCAGATGTGCTTGATGCACAGAGGGGTAACCTCTCTTTATCACTGACCCACAGTCAAAGCAGTTCTTTTTCACACACAACTTCCCTGAAGTTATGCAGCATGTATACTCTACTGATTCTTTTTTTTGTCTCATTTCTCATACTTTGAAAACGTTTCTCCCCTTCTCTTGTCTGTAAATTAACATTCACAAGGAGAAAATCCTGTGTCTTCAGCAATGACCATGCTTCTGGCTGGAGTTTAGACACTTCTCTGTTACATATTTAGTAATACCACAGCATCTTAGGTGGCCACATCAGGCAAAGATGTAGAGATAAATTTCCATCAGTTAGCTGCTTTGAGGTTTATCATGGTTTTTTTAAAGGGAGTCACAGAGAAAAGGGTTCTCAGGGGATTGCTGAAATGAGATATTACAGTGGTGGGAGGCTTTCTGTTTTCTCTGGGTTGTGCTTGGTGTTGGGAGGTTTGACTGGCACCCAAGATGAAACCCCATATAATAAAAAACTGTGCCCCCAAACTGCAGTTGGCAGCAAAATTTGAGCAGTTTAGTCAAAACTGAGCAGCCTCAGAAGTTTCTTCCAATTTCTGTGGCTTCTCCCTGAAAAACAGAACCAAACATAGAATGGCTGGTGAGTTCTGGGAAGGCTTTCAGCCAACAGCCTGAATTTCAGCTTTGTTGGACTCCATAGGCTGTGAGAGCAAATTTTTACTTGGCTTCTGGGCTCTCTATAGCATATCAGTATAATGTGCTTTCGTACTGTGAGGAGGATATGGCTCTGCTAGCCACTTTAGATAACAAACATCATTTGTCAATAACTCCTTGTAGGATCATTTTCAAGCTCTGTGGAAAAAAATGGAAGAGGAAAATTTGCTAACCCAAAGCAGAAAATATCATCCTTTGAAAATACAGTGCTGAAACACCTCCTATTAACAACATAGTCAAATCCTATTAACAACCCTTGGCAGAATTAGTAGAAAACACGATGCCAAATTGGGCTTCTGCTGTACCTGTGATTTCAGCTTGGTGTGACTTTCTGTCTGAGGAGCAGGGTTTTGCGAGGTCCTGAAGAAAAATAACGGAAAGACTTTTTCCCCTTCCCCCATTCATCAACAAGATGAATGTTGAAGGCAATCAGTTTCATTCCAGTGTGCTGGGTAATCAACTAGATTGCCTCACCAAAGCTCTTTTCTTTGTCTGTTTGTCTTTCTTCTTAATTAACAACCAAATACCAGAAGTTTCTCTCTCTCAGATGTGTTTATAGGATGTCAGAATTTTCAATTCTCACTACTAAGTGCAGCAGAGAAATTATATGGCTGCTATAACCAAAAAAAAAAACAGTTTTAAAGCCAAAGAATATAGAATGAAACAGAAATAGTAACCAGCATCAGAACAAGAGGATGCAGTCTCAAGCTGCACCAGGGTAGGCTTAGGCTGGATGTTAGGAAGAAGTTCTTCCCAGAAAGAGAGATTGCCTATTGGAATGGGCTGCCCAGGGAGGTGGTGGAGTCATCATCACTGGAGGTGTTTAGGAGGAGACTTGATGGGGTGCTCGGTTGATAGATGGTGTTGGATGATCACAGTATCACCAAAGTTGGAAGAGGCCTCAAAGATCAAGTCCAATATGTCAGGTTGGACAAGATGATCTCAAAAGTCTCTTCCAACCTGGTCTATTCTATTAACAGTATTGTGACAGAAACTTTGCTATGAAGCTAGAGAGTATCTAGTGACCACCTATTATAGATAGGAACCTAACTGCAAACCAAATACAATTATAAACCTAAGTTCATAAACTCAGGGAGATTTCTTATTTTGCTAATGAAACTGCAAACTCTTACAGCATCTGATAAATTCTAAATTAATTCTAGCCTAACTGGGCTTGCAGGAGGGTTTGCCTGTCAGTTCTTCAGGGAATAGAATTTTTATCCTACTGGGCACAGTGGTGTTCCATGGTGTGTGACTGCAGCAGCTTCTGATGGAGAAACACAGCTCCCTTAATGAAAACAGTTAAACACTCAGGAAAAAAACATCTTTGTATTGGCTAGCTCTTAATGTTTAAAGCTTCATGTTGACTAAGTAAGGCTCCTCCTCATATGCAATTCTATAATTGATATCTATGATTTATACCCACCTCAGAAGGCAGTGATGTAGATGCTGAGCAGTGCTGTCAGTGTGCTACCTTGGGAGCGGCTATAAAGACCAACTGGGGAGTGATATCCATTTACGGGGATCATAAATTTATGACATCAGACCAAATGAATAAAGCTCAAGCATGAATACTGTTTGAGATCTCCTTAGGGGTCCTCTTTGCTCTCTTCACTTTGCAATACAGCACAACCTTTTACCATGACCTGCAGATAATGGCTCTCTTCCCAAATTATCTTCTCACTGGCGTATCTGAAGTACTTCTTTGTCAGTCTGCTGACCTTGGATTATCTGC
The DNA here is from genome assembly GCF_026170545.1 of Melanerpes formicivorus. NCBI lineage: Eukaryota > Metazoa > Chordata > Aves > Piciformes > Picidae > Melanerpes > Melanerpes formicivorus. The sequence continues at coordinate 7,190,750 of NW_027142379.1, read as the reverse complement.
TGTTTCTCTGTACAGGGCAAGCACTTTACAGTGCATTCCCTGTCCAACACAAAATGGTTTTAAGAATTATAGTCATAGGTGGCTATCTTTCCTCAGATGTAGTACAAAGCTCTCGAGTCTCTCACCCAAACTTGAATATATAGCAAGGGCAGTAAGGGTGGGACAAGCTGAGCTTTTTCCTGTTCTCATGGGAATTTGCCCACACACCCTGTGCATGCAAAAACCAGTTATCTCATCTAGGCTGTATCATTTCACACCCATTACCCTTGTACTGCTCCAAGCACAGGCTGTTGTCTTCGCATCTATGTGCAGTAACTTCTGGGTTTGTTGTCTTTTCTTTTACATGCCACTGAAGCACTGAACGCTGACTGAGGAAGTCACCTGCCAGCTGTTTGGCTAGCACTGCCCTGCCCAGAAACAGGCATTGCATTGTCCTCCCCTGAGTATAATGGGCAGCTATAATCTCATGTCACCCCTCCTCTTCCACTGTAGCAAATTAGCTGCTGCTGGCAGTAGATCAAAGACTGCTTTTGGCAGTAATTTAGTTTGTACACCTTTACTCTAAAGGTCACATCATGCTAGTGTCTCATGTTGATCCAGCCCTATCTAATCCATTCATTTTGCTTTCTTACACCTGCTATGTTACATTATTGTAATTCTTCTCTCATGTTTCTCTAACCTTACCGTGAATTATTCCTTTCAGGTTTTTTTCTCCCTTCTCTCCGTGCCTTGGGGTTGTTACAGTATGTATGTTATTTTTGTTTTCCTTTGTTACTTCTGCAAGCTGAGAATAGTAAACTTTCATCTGGGCAGGAAAGGCTTTTATGAAAAGAAAATTCTCAATACCTTGACATTTTCTTCAGGGCCCCTGAGAAACCTTTCCTCACAGCCTAGAAAATTAGGCAGCAACAACATTTTTGTTTCATATCCCTTTAAATATGTGACCTTTTCTAAGATCTAAGAATGAGACTTCCTAAAGGAGGGCTATGACTGAAAGCTTAGGTAGGTTTAGCCACTGCAGTTTGCCTTAACTTTTCCCTTCTGCAGGGATTTAGGGGCCCCACTGCCTGGGGAAGGAGGCCCAGCTTTTCTGCTGCAGTAGTGCCTGGCTGAAACCATCTTCAACTGCTTTCCAGCCCAGAATAACCTGTTCTGTATTGAAACAGATGACATATCAACTGGGAGCAAATATGTCTTTAGGCTTCTAGGGAGGTCTTTCTGCATACATCTGTGCAGTTATGCCAGAAGATAAGTGTGTAATTGGTGTGATTTCAAAAGCACATTGAGCAGAGAAGCAGCCTCTCTTAAAAATAACAGAAGCAATAGTAGTAGAAAGTATATGATGCTTGTCAAAAACTATAAGCAATAGAAGAGGGCAGGTTTGAAAAAAAAGAAATACTGATGAAGCCTAGATATATTTCTTCAGCTACTTTGAAATTCTTTGGTGAAAGAATATGAACTGATGTGTCATTGAGAGAGGGGGTGGGGGGAAAGAGGTTAGCTGACATGACAGGAAAGAGAATCCCTTCTAACACAGTCCTGAAGTTGTGTGAGGCAGAGATTGAAAATGGATATACCAGAGCAGACCAAAAATCTATCTAGCTTAGTGTTCTGTCTCCTGCAGCGGCCTGTAGCAGATTTGTGGAAGGCGAAGTAAGGATAAACCCAAGGTGAATATGTAGCAATATTTCCCTTGAATGCTTCTTAAAAAATGTGCAGCTTAGAGATGCTGTGCTTTAGGAGTGGTGTGTCCATTACAGGCTGGGGTGGCAGGATTGAATTAGCTCCCAGATCAGCGCAGGATAGGACCACAGTGCTGCTTCTCTTCCTTCCTTATAAGTTTGTGGTGCTCAGAGCATGACAAAAAGGAACTATCCTTGTATTCTGTGTCCTTTTCTGCCCGTGTGAGGGAGGGATGTAATTTGGCACTCAACATGTTTCTTTCTGTGGCCTGCTAGAATTTTACGGGGAGCTTTGTTGCTGCTGAATAGAATAGAATTAACCAGGTTGGAAAAGACCTTTGAGATTGAGTCCAACCTATCATCCAACACCATCTAATCAACTAAACCGTGGCACCAAGCACCCCATCAAGTCTCTTCCTAAACACCTCCAGGGATGGTGACTCCACCACCTCCTTGGGCAGCACATTCCGGTGGCCAATAACTCTCTCTAAAAAGAACTTCTTCCTAACATCCAGCCCAAACCTCCCCTGGCACAGCTTGAGACTGTGTCCTCTTGTTCTGGTGCTGGTTGCCTGGGAAAAGAGACCAGCCCCTGCCTGTCTACAACCTCCCTTCAGGGAGTTATAGAGAGCAAGAAGGTCTCCCCTGAGCCTCCTTTTCTCCAGGCTAAGTAACTCCAGCTCCCTCCGCCTCTCCTCATAGGGCTTGTGCTGAGAGGCCTTGTCTTTGGGGCTGGCTTGGTTTAATGCCATTGCTTCAATACATTTGACCAAATATAGATAAAAGTACATATAGAACACTGCAATCAAATATTAGGTCTGATTACAGTGTCTGGGACAACCACCTTCTCACTGAGGGCAACATGTGCCAGTTCACTGTATCTTTAGCCACTTCTGTGAAGGCAAAACTGAAGAGATCAATGTGTCCTCTGCAAAATAATGCTGATCACTGCTTTCAAACAAATAAAATAAATCTTGTGATGAATAACAATCTGAAAGGTGGAACAAATATCTTGGCAAGATGGCAAATGCTATAGAAAACTTGTATGCTGTCATGCTTTGTGTTAGCACCACGTTCTTCCATGTGTTTGAAATAAGTGTTCTGTGATGGTGTGTGATACTTCTGAGGAGGCTGCAATTCCCAAAAGGGCCTTCCAGGATGGTCTTGGTGAGAATTTGTTCAGCCTTCCAGCTTTAGAAGTTGAGCAAAACAACATTTCAGCAAGTGTCTTTTGCCAGTCTGTAGCTTTATAATGCTAAATGGTTTTGTGCCAGACTTCCAGTATTAAGGAACTGGTACTTCAATACTAATGTATTAATAGTATTTTTATGATGGTATTATCAGCTTTATAATCTAATCATAGAATGATTTGGGTTGGAAGGGACTTGGAAGATCATCTAGTTCCAAGTCTCCTGCCATGGGCAGCAACACCTTCCACTAGACCAGGCTATGTGAAGCCTCACCCACCTGGCCTTGAACATCTCCAGGGAAGGTAGAACGCCTCCCTGGGCAACCTATTCCAGGGTCTTCACCACTCTCACTGTAAAGAATTTCTTCATAATGTCCAGTCTAAATCTACTCTTCTAAAGCTTCAATCCATTCCCTCTCACACTACCAACTACAAGTGCCTTCCCAGATTTCTTATAGATGCCCTTTAGGTACTGGAAGGCTGCTATTCAATCTCCCCAGAGTCTCCTTTTCTCTAGGCAGAACAGCCCCAACTCTCACAACCTGTACCCATGGGGAAAATTCAGCAGGTTCATGTCTCTCTTATGCTGGGGACACCAGAACTCGGCACAGTACTCCAGGTGGGGTCTCACAACAGTTGAGTAGATGGGAAGAATCTCCTTCTTTATCCAAATATATTGCCAGTGTGACACCTCAGAACAGCTTCTGACTTTCTGTAGCTTGTCTGCAACGTAGCACGAGCTGCAGGACAGCATATGAATTTCAGATGCCTGTGCATTTGAACTGTTCTTCAGTGAAGTGAACCAGGAAAACTGGCACATGGAAGAAAAGCAAAAATCAGCCAAAAACCCCCAACAGATTTACTGGAGTAATTTAATCAGCATAGAGTTCTCTCTAGCTGATGTTTGGGAGTTGAGCTTCAGCTTGTACCAGCAGGTCTATTATTAAAAGTACTGAAAGATAGGAGAATGTTCTGCATCATCTTTCCCCTTTAGATTCAAAGCTCTAGACCTTCAGAAAAGAGGTTCCCATCTCCGAGAGCCTATAGACTTCTGTGCTTAGTCCATGGGAAGTATTTAATCTTGTAACATCCAACAGATGTCAGAGAGAGTGCTGTCTCTCACCACCAGATGCACCAGATCTGAGAGGACTTCTTAAATACCCTCTTTGAATGTCACATTTAGGGAAAGTAACTCTTAGTGTTCAAGATTGTGTCAACTTCTTGAGTGGATAAACTTGTCTGCAAACTCTACAAAGTCCATGGTCCCAGAGCAGTGTTCTATCTAGAGCAGGAGGAGTTTCAAACAGTGAGTTTTAGCTGAGGCTGGGCAAGGTGTCTTGAGTTCTACTTTTGGAAAAGAGCTTTTCTGCAAAAATTTTCTTATTGTGATTATGTTGCTCTTGCTTCAGTATGAGACAAGTAATGACACATTGCTGGAGGCTAAACTCTGAAATTAGAAATCCAAGTCAGGACAGAATCCAGCTGTTGCCTTATTAAGCATTGCACCGAGCTCTTAGCTTTCAGCTTTGCACGGGCCCTTTGTGGTTCTGGGACAGTGAAAAGCTGCAGTTTGAAATGTCAAAACCTCTGGTGGTTTTCAGCAGTTTTATGCATAAGGTGTTGCAGTGAGTGAGAGCTTCCTGGTGCTTGCCTGGGAGCTCCCAGTGGTTGCAGCAGGAAGGAACTGTCGGCAGAGCTCATCGGAAATCCCTCTCTTCTCTTCAGCCTGTTTTCAGGATTCTTGCTTCATAGTGCTTGTTAATCTCTGAGTGAAAAAGCAAAGTTCACCACGTTTGCTGTGTGTTTGAGAAGTGGATGTACAAATATACTTACTTCAAAGCACCTAGCTGCCATAGTTTCTGTTGTGTTGTATATTTGTGAGATCATCGGGAATTTTGCAAGAGAGTGGATTTTCCTTTGAGAAATCTTCCTCACATATAATTCTGAAGGAATTCACACTTTGCAGGGGGACTCAAAAGTACCAGCTTTAATGCCCTCCTAAGCAGTACTTCCAAACATGTGTTTAAGACCAGAGTTGGGAGAAATATAAAACTCTGTCAACAACCCAAGGATCAGTGCTGGGCTCCATGCTTGTTAATGTCTTTATTGATGATCTGGATGAGGGCATTGAGTCCATCATCAGTACATTTGCAGACGAGACCAAGTTAGGGGCAGACATTGATCTGCTGGAGGGTAGAGAGGCTCTGCAGAGGGACCTTGACAGGCTGGACAGATGGGCAGAATCCAACGGTATGAGATTGAACACATCCAAGTGCCAGGCTCTGCACATTGGCCACAACAGCCCCATGCAGTGCTACAGGCTGGGGTCTGAGTGGCTGGAGAACAACCAGGCAGAAAGGGACCTGGGGGTACTGGTTGATAGTAGATGGAACATGAGCCTGTAGGGTGTCCAGGTGGCCAAGAAGGCCAATGGCATCCTGGTCTGCATCAAGAACAGTGTGGCCAGCAGGAGCAGGGAGGTCATTCTGCCCCGGTACACTTCACTGGTTAGGCCACACCTTGAGTCCTGTGTCCAGTTCTGGGCCCCTCAGTTTAGGAAAGAGATTGAGTTGCTGAAACGTGTCCAGAGAAGGGCAACGAAGTTGGTGAGGGGTTTGGAACACAAGCCCTATGAGGAGAGGCTGAGGGAGCTGGGGTTGATTGGCCTGGAGAGGAGGAGACTCAGGGGAGACCTTCTTGCTTTCTACAACTACCTGAAGGGAGGTTGTAGACAGGCAGGGGCTGGTCTCTTCTCCCAGACAACCATCACCAGAATGAGAGGACACAGTCTCAAGCTGTGCCAGGGGAGGTTTAGGCTGGATGTTAGGAAGAAGTTATTTTTAGAGAGAGTTATTGGCCATTGGAATGTGCTGCTCAGGGAGGTGGTAGAGTCCCCATCACTGGAGGTGTTTAGGAAGAGACTTGATGGGGTGCTTGCTTTAGTTGATTAGGTGGTGTTGGATGATGGGTTGTATGCAATAATCTTTGAGGTCTCTTCCAACCTGGTTTATTCTATTCTATTTCTAGTCTCCAAATTAAGAACCAGATTAGCACATGTGGATCTTGGTCTGTCTAGGATACATTCCTTTGGACTACAGTAGAGGAAATTTTATTCAAGAGTCTGGTTATATGAGTAGAGAAGACCTCAGGGTAGTATGAAATTTAGTTAATTGGGGAGTCAAAAAACTCCCTTACCTGTGTGCTAAAGCCACATCATGGTTCAGGAAGTCACATTAAAATGAGTTTAAAGTTAATCTCATGCACAAATCTCACTAAGGATGTGCTAAACAGCCTTTCTGGAGACAAAGGTTCTTCTGAAAGGAAACCTTAATTAACATGGTGCAGTCCTGGGATAAAAGCTGCTGTAGAAACAGAAACCAGTGGTAATGATAATACCATCCACAATACCTTTTAATCCTCTTATTTTCTGTGATTTTAATCTTAAACACATACCCAGCCTTCTAAATAAAATGATAAATGGTTGGGTTTAAATACAGAGTAGTTATTTAATGGGAATTGACTTATGAAATGTGTTCTAAATAACCCAAAATCATTGCAGATGTGTTTCCAGACTGCATGAAAATTCAAGTATCTTCCCCCAATGAATGACCAAATTAGCTACATATGTATTTCTGCTCATATATTTTAAAAGCTGCAAGAGCAAAGCTGCAATCCCAAATGCCATACTATTTTTAGACCCTTTATACTACACAAGGGACAGAAAAAGATATCTTGTATATATATATTTCAATCAGTATTTAAATCCTAGCTCTAGCTTGACTCTGCAAATAGCAGTGCTACTATATAATTTATTATATATATGTGTTGCTGCTTTCCCTTTTTCCTTATGAGGAATTTTTAATTGGCCCTCCTTTTGTATGGACTTAAAGTCCTTATTTGAGTAAACAAGTGAGTATTAAGTAAGTATGTGATTTACATGTACAAAGAGAAACTTGGAGACTCTGTGGGCTTCAGTGGTGCTTTTCCTGGATTCACATTAGTAAGCAAGACCTGGCCTTATTCCTGGTAGTATAAAAAGCTTTGAGGCAAGTTTCTGGTGAAGTAATGGCTGTATTGCCAACTAAATGCAGCATCAGCTCAGAGCTTTACTGGCAGGATCTCCATATACTTCTGAGAAAAGACCGTGCTCACCTCAGTAAACCTGGCTTAATGTGCTGTAAGATTTTTGTGTGTTCGTCTCCCATTTCAAAAGAAACATTTCCACTGGTCTCCTGTAAACCCTGATGGTCATAATTCTCTTACTTTCCTTTTACAGCATTTCCTGCTTATTAGATAAACAGTGCCTTATAAAGCAGGAAATGGAGTGTTCTAGTGTTCTACAGATAGTGGTGTTCTGTGTCTGAACTGATCACTGGATGGGCACCATGAGGTCTAGACAAATTAAGAACATGTGGAGGAACTTTTCTTTTGCATCCTTCCAATGGATATGCCCTTGTGTATTTCCGGAGGAAGAGAAGCACAGATAAGGTGCTTCTGCCCAGTACTCAGCACTGGTTAGACCACACCTTGAGTACTGTGTTCAATTCTGGGCCCCTCAATTTAAGAAGGACATTGAGACTCTTGAACATGTCCCGAGAAGGGCAACAAGGCTGGGGAGAGGTCTCAAGCACAAGCCCTATGAGGAGAGGCTGAGGGAGCTGGGATTGTTTAGCCTGGAGAAGAGGAGGCTCAGGGGAGACCTTATTGCTGTCTACAACAACCTGAAGGATGGTTGTAGCCAGGAAGGGGTTGGTCTCTTCTCCTAGGCAATTGGCACCAGAACAAGAGGACGCAGGGGAAGTTTAGGTTCAAAGTGAGGGGAAAGTTCTTCACTGGGAGAGTTGTTAGCCATTGGAATGTGCTGCCCAGGGAGGTGGTAGAGTCACTGTCCCTGGCAGCGTTCAAGAGGGGATTGGACATGGCACTTGGTGCCATGGTTTAGTTAGTTATGAGGTCTTGGGTGATAGGTTGGACTTGATCTCTAAGGTCCTTTCCAACCTTATTGATTCTATGAATCTGAGGTGTTGTTTTCCCTTTCTGTAGTTAGAATTTACCACACTTGTTTTTGAAGCACATCAGAAGAGATGCTGACTATTTGTCATAGTCAAAGGATATAGTTACCTAGTACAAGCTCCTTATTCTCTCCTTGTATGTCAAAGCACTGTCTTGGTAGCTGCCATGGAGATACTCTCTTCTCTCCTTAGATTCACAAGTGTTTCAAGGATATAATCTTGCTTAAGAGTATAAGGACTATGAACAGAGAGTACCAGGCAGATTCCCAGTGATTATATTTGCAAGGCTCACTTTTTCACATCCCTCCTTTTCATTATTCAAACTGCTCCTTCTTTGCTGAATGAGCTACATTTTAGCACACCTAAAAATAATTTTCAGAATTTATGGTTCAGGAGGATGAATACTTACTGCAAGGTAATCCTTCAGGGAAACAGCTACATATCTCAATATATGGCTCAGAGTGGGGTTCAAACAAATTCCCATAAACAAGATTTATTTTGCCATTTAACCGTAATAAAGTTGCGCCTTGAATGGTGCTGTCTGTAAGTCACACACAAAGGAAAGGGATACACATTAATCCTCAGTGCTAAACCCTTGGTTTTATTCAACCAGTAGAAGAGACTTCCCACTTAATTTTAAAATGCTCTGTTTATCCAGTTTCAGAATAGATTGGTTTTTACTGGCAAAGAGAAAGCTGAGCTGTATGTTTTTTTTTTTGCCCTGAGCTTTGTGACTCCTTCATCTGTTAACAAAATAAGAAGGGCTTCCACTCTCTATGTTCCCTTAACCTCAGCAATTTACACAGCTGAGCAGAGCATTCAAGGATATGCAAAGTGACTTTTGAAGGCAAAAATTTAAATATTTGAACTTATACTGTAGTGAGTATATTCATAAAAAAGAAATGCTTCCCAAGGAGCCAGATAGGAATTCACACTGGTTTTCTTCTTCACCTGTTTCATGTTTGGAATTTTAATTTTGAGCAATTATAACAATTCCTCTTTTAAGTAAACTTGATTTTTTTGCCTTTGTGGCCTCCTGGATATTTTGTACTTCACAAACTTTAATTAAGAGATTTTTCTTGAAGCTCTACCACAGTTGGCCACAACAACCCCATGCAGTGCTACAGGCTGGGATCAGAGTGGCTGGAGAGCAGCCAGGCAGAGAGGGACCTGGGGGTACTGGTCGATGGCAGGCTGAACATGAGCCTGCAGTGTGCCCAGGCAGCCAAGAGAGCCAATGGCATCCTGGCCTGCATCACGAACAGTGTGGCCAGCAGGAGCAGGGAGGTCATTCTGCCCCTGTACACTGCACTGGTTAGGCCACACCTCGAGTCCTGTGTCCGGTTCTGAGCCCCTCAGTTTAGGAAGGAGGTTGACTTGCTGGAACGAGTCCAGAGAAGGGCATGGAAAATGAGTTAAAGCAATTTTACTTATTTACTAAGATACATCATCTGCATGCAAAGAAACCTAGGAAGTTTTTCTGCTTTGGAGGATGGATTTACTTACCAGAGACTGCCAGAGACAGTAACCAAAAGGTGGTTATACATAGCATAATACTTCTAAAATTTGTGTGAAATGCAAAGAAATAAGAAGTCGTCTTTTCTTCATTTAAATTATACAAGTACTGGATTAGAATAGAATTAACCAGGTTGGAAGAGACCTTTGAGATCATCGAGTCCAACCTATCATCCAACACCATCTAATCAACTAAACCATGGCACCAAGCACCCTATCAAGTCTCTTCCTAAACACCTCCAGGGATGGTGACTCCACCACCTCCCTGAGCAGCACATTCCAATGGGCAGTCTCTCTTTCTGTGAAGAACTTCTTCCTAACATCCAGCCTAAACCTCCCCTGGTGCAGCCTGAGACTGTGTCCTCTTGTTCTGGTGCTGGTTGCCTGGGAGAAGAGACCAACCCCCACATGGCTACAACTTCCCTTCAGGTAGCTGTAGACAGCAATAAGGTCTCCCCTGAGTCTCCTCTTCTCCAGGCTAAGCAACCCCAGCTCCCCCAGCCTCTCCTCACAGGGCTTGTGCTCAAAACCCCTCCCCAGCTTTGTTGCCCTTCTCTGGACACATTCTAGCAAGTCAACATCTTTCCTAAACTGAGGGGCCCAGAACTGGACACAGTATTAGAGTTAGCACTTAAAATTATTTGCTTGAAGAAGGGCAAATGATGGTTACATTGCACCACTTCTGCATGTAAATGCTGAGCACATGGTATTCCTTGGAATCCCCTCGTGTCCTGCTTTACACATGAAAGATGCATAAAGGACATATGAAGTCCTTCATAATCATCTCCCTCTAGCTCTCCAAGCTGAGCAATGTTTTAGGGCTCTTCAGTACATCCAATAAGCTTTTTATTTTTTTTCAGATCCAAAACACAGCTATTTAGTTCTGCACAGCAGTACAACTTTTATACAGGTTTGTCACGTGCCAGCTGATAATAGCTGTGGAGAAGTCACAGTAAAACCAGAACTTCTCCATACCTCCTTCATGTATAATCAGCTTATAAACACACCTAAAGGTCAGATTTGGTTTCCTCCCGGGCAAAGCTGCTTATTAAGTGAAGAAGACATTTTAGTTTTGCAAGTTAAAACCTTTGAGTGCTTCACCATGGGCACTGTTTACTCCTCACACCTTGTACTGGTAGACTTTAATAATGCCATTGAAGCCTACATGATGACCCTGAGATTGTTACCTTTATGTCACTGCCGTCGGTACAGTTAGTTGTACACCCCAAAAGCTCAGGCTGTAAAGGAGAAATGAGAGAAAGAGGCAGCCAAGCTGCTTCTAGTTCAGAAGTAACATTTTTCAAGCATAACATTTTGTGTCTCACTATTGTTCTCCCCCAAATCTTTTTTCACAAAGACAGGCTGCAAGGGAGGAAATTCTTTTTCACAAAACAAATCAAAATGGTGAGTGATGCAATGGGGATTGGGGAGGGTTGAGAAACTTCTTTTTTTCCTCATTATAGTGAGTCACAAATGCTCCCTTCCAGCTATGGAAGGAGCATCTGTCTTCTCATCGAGATTTGTTTGTGAAATATTGCAACCACAGCAGGTTTTGGGGTTGGTTTTTTTGCTTGTTTTGGTTTGTTTGTGTTGTGTAGGATTCCTGGTGGCGATATGGTGGTGACTGGTTCCTTTGGCTTCTGTTGGGTAGTTCATGATACTAGAATTGCAGGTGGAAGTCAGTGAGAGATAAATGAGAGTAAAATCATTCCCTGCTGAGAACTGGCTGAAATTGATATCTTTCTAATTTAGCTCTTGCTCAGTGATGTAAATGTATGCAGAGGATTATAGTTACAGGGACCCTGCAGTGTGTGAGTGAGCCAAAGTAACTGAATTCTGAGATTGCTGTTCAAGTTTATCCTTTTGGGGTATTCTCTCACTCCATACCATTGCTGAGAAAACAATTCTTTCTCTTTAGGCCTATTCTCAAAATTCCAACTATTGAAGCAAGTGCTGAAAACAACCTACCTCCAATCCTAAACTTTAGCATCTTATTTAATAATAAACAGCATCAGCTAAACATTTGTTCATAAACTTCCTATATCCAACTTTCCCCTGTGCTACCTCTTTTATTTACTTTTTGGCACTCCAGCATGGCACAGAAGATTTAGCAGTGACCTTGGTTTCTATAGGAGCAAGTGTAAGCAAGAACCTTTCAGTCACCCATCCTTGGTAGTAACTTTAAACATCAGCATTATCACTGCTAGAAACAGCCACTGCCTGCCAAAAAAATCACCCTGCACTTCAGAAAGTGCAGTCACTTAGAAAAGTCTGAGCTGATAAGTTAAATCACTGAATAGAATTGGTTCTGTTCTAAATCAAACCAGGATGTAGGGCAACTAACTGGACTTTAATAATGCTTGTTCCTGATCGATGCATTCATTTTAGATGAGAACTTATTAAATCATAGACAATCCTTAGCCAGTCTTTACATCTTTCATGGTAGAGCTACCTGAATACTGTGATCATGCTACCAGAGAGGGAAAAGATCTGGATTGCCAACTCCTGAGTGTTATGTGTCATTTTACTCACTTAGTAATGAAGACACTTGCAGACTGACTTAGGTGGGGATTCATTTGGGCACAAATGCACAAGCCTTTCATTCCCCTTGCAATACTGTTGTGACACAGAATATCCTTTGTTCATAGCTCTTCCTTTTAGAGGGATACTCCGTGCTTCTTGGACTTGCATTCATTTTGTGCTTTGACCACTGTGAGATTTTTTAAACCCATTTGTGCCTCAAAGCAAGAAAATGTTTTGGTCTTATTCAAGAGAGCCTGTCAGCGGTGAAGCACCAACCGAGTTGTTTATTCTTTCAGTGATAGATTTCTTCTTTACTTCAGTATCTGTGCTCATCCAGTTTAAAATGTAAAGCTGCTTATCGTGCAAGTCATGGAATTCTTTAGGATTTAAGGAAAGGAAAAAAAAGGGAAAACATGTCAAATAACAAAGCAACACTTCCCCAAGTGCTTATCTGGCAGACTAGAGAACCCTGATATTTCACTTGAATCAACTGTTTAAATGAGCAGTTTAATGACAGTCATTATTTGTTCAAGATTTGCTTATGTAGCAACTTGAGTATTTATACAAAGAATAGAAGCTTGATGAAACAGAGTTAAGAAATGCATGCAAGCAAAATTAGATCTGCACCAAACCATCTTGTTTCACATTTCTTACATTAAAAGATGAACTCTTCTTCCATAAATGGAGAAGTTTATATTGCTTAATAGGGAGAATTTTTAAAGAGTCCCTCTGAATCTTCACTTGATTACACTCTAGGAAATATCTGAAGCCTTCTTCCTGTGTAAGCCACCTGAATATGTCATATGAACCTACTTTTCTCTAGCATGCAGGTTTCTATTTGCAGGCAAAAAGAACCCCTTAAAGTGATCCAGGAAATGTTTCAGCTTTTGCAGTCACAACTCTCCTTGTTAATATGAGGTAGGATTCATCTTATCTACAATGTCTGCAATCCACATGCTTATACCTAATGGGCATAAATCATCTGGCTTGGTTTTGGTGTGTCTTGCTTTAGGGTAAGATGTGTAGCCTGTTTGTAGTACCTGCTTATCTCCGTGGAGTATGATGAGGTCCTTTTGAAACGTAGATGTCTGTCTGTGATCTGGCAAATCCTCTCATCTGGAAGCCATTAACGGTCTATGATTTTCATGTGTTTTTAGGAAAAAAAACTAAAAATATCCAACCTATGGGCATGATTTTCATTGGTATTTTTACATAGTTTATGTGGTTTTAGGCATTGGGTCCTTGTCAGATGCATCATTTGTTCTAGGTGCCATGTTTTAGGAAATCACTGCCACTTATAGGGTAGAAGGAAAGATTAAGCACTGAGAGAATACTGTGTAAACTCTTGCCCCTTTGTTTTACTCCAGAGTAGCTTGGAACCATTCTGTTCATGGCATCACTTACATTCTTTAGTTGAATGACATCAGTATCTTCTCTCATTAAGGGTGTCACTACGTGTAAGTTTTCCCACTCAGTATAACTTGACTTCTGAACCATCTTGAATGACACATTCCCGTGTCCTGACTGCCATTTTGTCCTTTTTGTTTGGAGTGTGCACAATCAGTGGCCTACATCAAGAAAAGTGTGGCCAGCAGAAGCAGGGAAGCCATTGTGCCCCTGTACTCTGCACCAGTTAGGCCACACCTTGAGTACTTCATCCAGTTCTGGGCCCCTCAGTTTAAGAAGGACATTGAGACACTTGAACGTGTCCAGAGAAGGGCAACGAGGCTGGGGAGAGGCCTCGAGCACAGCCGTATGAGGAGAGGCTGAGGGAGCTGGGACTGTTTAGCCTGGAGAAGAGGAGGCTCAGGGGAGACCTTTTTGTTTACAACTACCTGAAGGGTGGTTGTAGCCAGGAGGGAGTTGGTCTCTTCTCTCAAGCAACCAGCACCAGGGCAAGAGGACACAGTCTCAAGCTGTGCCAGGGGAAGTTTAGGCTGGAGGTGCAGATAAAGTTCTTCACTGAGAGAGTTGTTTGCCATTGGGCTGGGCTGCTGAGGGAGCTGTGGTGGAGTCCCCATCCCTGGAGGTGTTCAAGAGGGGATTGGATGTGGCACTTGGTGCCATGGTTTAGTCATGAGGCCTGTGGTGACAGACTGGACTTGATGACCTTTGAGGTCTCTTCCAACCTTGGTGATTCTGTGAATCTACACAAACCCAAATTGAACATGTGGTGGGAAAGGGTGCAGTGATTTTGCAAGAGAATTGGACAATACATTTGACTTTTAGAGAAGTTTTTTTTCCTGAGGAGTTTGTGTTTGAGTGTTGTTGTGTTCACTTTGCATGTGTGTCTGGAAAGTACATTTGTCTTCGAAAATACTTGCATGGCTACTGGGTTGGCTATACAAAACGCTACAGAAAGCTATGCAGAAGTAATGCCATGTGCTCTGTACGCAGTCCTAAGCCATAAAATATGAGTTGTCTGCAGTGAAGTGCTTCAAAGTGTGTTTATGGACCAAGACTTATATGCTAACGCTTTTTCAGCAATGATTTTTAATACAGAATAAATTCAGCACCAAGTGTGGTGTATTCATGGGCAGCAGAAGAATTACATTGAATAAATTGCTTTCCACAAGCTAGTTCCCCACTCAAGCTATAAACAACACAAATATTAAAGTATCTTTTGCAGAATACAAACAGGCATTTCCATTAAAGATAACAGTCTAATCAGGAAGAGAAGGCAGGCCATACAGTGAATTATCACTAGTGCTCTTCACTTCTGTGTTTGCAGAAGTCCTGGCTTTTACATGCAATGGCATTTCAGTAAAGAATATTTAATTCCTTGGGAACATAATAGAGATAGATGCACATATTTGCACAGGGGAATGAATTTTATTGGAACAAAATAGGCAGTGTAGATGTATCTGCATCAGGGTAGCCACTCTGCTGGGACGTGTGCTATAACTCACACGTACCTCTTGCGGATGCGGCTTTCAACTGAAGACTTTTCTGCCTTAGTTTTTGTTTCCCTTTCCATTCTTGAGGGCTTTGTCAGATATGGTGCTTCACAGCTCTTTTGTTTTTCTTTTTCTTTTTTTTTCTTCCCCCAATTATTAAAATAACAGGATGGAATAACTTGATATATCAACCGGTCTGCTTTACAGATCCAGTGTTGATTGAAAGGACACTGCTGGCAAGGGAGCATGCTGTAGAAGTGGGAGCGCTTTGGGGGATCTTGGTTTTATCAGTCACATCCTGAAAGGAATATGCACTCCAGCCCCTGGAATAATACATCTGGGTCTGCACAGTGCTACTCGAGATTGTGGCTCTGGTGGTGCAGGGCTGACTGGCCCTGTACGCAGTGCTATGATAATGTAATCCCTTTCTGCAGCCCAGTTTAATAACCTGTGCCGCACAAGGTTGCTAAGGGATGGTGTGGGAATTGCCACATGGTGCTGTGTTGCACATGGAGGTGGATTTGTAGAGAGATAGGCAGAAGGATTCAAAGCAGAAAAATCTGTGGTGTGCCTTTAACCCATGCACCTTTTCCTGTGTAGGGCTCAGCAAGATGTAGAAACTTACTCTAAGATGCAGAACTAGTGTGTACTGACTAGGAAAAAATAGCTGGATTAGATGTAGGATCATAGCAACTTTCACACACCCCCTCCATTGTTGGAAATTATGGCATAAAGCAGTGAACAAATGCAAGTCTGCACACTCAGGGCTTTTGTGATGACTGTCCACAAATTCCTTTTAAAATATTATTAAAGTGACCTACCACTAATTGATTTGTATTTGTTTTATGGAACAAACACCACATGAATTTGCAACAGTATGAATCTCTGCCACAAATATGCCTCTGATGTTCTGCAGAATCTTTTGTTGCAAATTGCAATTTGGTTGAAAATCAAATTAGGCAATGAGCTTGCATGGAATCCCGTCCCTCTGGTTTGTAAGCCTACAAAGAAAATAGATCAGTGGCATTCCAGTTTAGTTTCACAGCCAGATCAATTATGAAAACATTGCCATGTCAGTGGAGCTGCTTTGACTCAAGGCCACATTCTTATCCTCCCACATGAGTAAGTCTGATACAGATGATGAGCACGAATAAAGGATCTCTAGTTTCAGGGGGCTGCTGTACCGAGCATTGTTCATCTTCAAATTCTGTCTTAGCCATTGAAATGTTTGAACCTCAGGTTATGTAGAGAGATGATTTTTGTGTGAGAACTATCATCTTTTTTTTTTCTTTTTAAAGTATCTTTCAGAGAAGAGCTCTGCTGTGTCATAATTCTACAGAAAATCACGAGCAGGCATTGAATTTGGGCACATACTCACAGATTTTCATAACCATGAAGTGCAATTTGCTATAGCCCTGATACTACAACAATGTTGCCATCTAAGGAAAATGTGATTTTTTTTTTTAAAGTATGAAAACAGGAAAAGTGTTGGGTGAAAGGAAAGAGAATTTACAGAGTACAGAATTAACCAGGTTGGAAAAGACCTTCAAGATCATAGAGTCCAACCTCTCACCCAACACCATCTAATCAACTAAACCATAGCACTAAGTGCCTCATCCAGTCTCTTCCTAAACACCTCCAGTGATGGTGACCCCACCACCTCCCTGGACAGCCCATTCCAATGGCTAATCACTCTTTATATGAAGAACTTCTTCCTAACATCCAGCCTAAACATCCCCTGGTTTGAGATATCAGCTATAACAGGTACCTGCTCTCTATTCCTTGAGCATAACAAGCAACAAATGGATGTCTTACAGAAAAGTGAAGTATGGCTTCTTCAGAACTGGATTGCTCTGATATTGTATAGAATCAAGTACGTGGCACTTGGTGCCATGGTCTAGTCATGGGTCTGTGGTGACAGGTTGGACTCAGTGATCCTCAAGGTCTCTTCCAACCTTGGCGATACTGTGAATGGGATATAAGGAATGCACCATGTAACTTATGTTGTGATATTTTATAGCGTCCTCCACTCAGGTTTGAGGAACAGATACACTGGCATCTGGACAGAACAAAGTAGCCTCAAAAGACAATAGATAAAAGGAAAACTTAATAAATGTATGCAGGCTTAGGCTAAAGCTGATTTAAGTATTTTTCACTGAAATGAGCATTTGGTTCAAGACATTTCCACTAGTAAAAAAAACCCCAACTAACAATATGAAAAGGGGTTTTATGAGAAAGGAAATGCAACAAACAAAACAGTGTATTCTAAAAGTAGTCTCTGTGTTTGCTCTCTGCCAAAAATCTGTTTAAATCCTTTGAAAATATGAAAGGACCATCTACAGATATTCCCTGATGGCTTTAGCAGTGGCTGACCTCTTCAAACTCATGGTGAGTTGGAGAAAATGAGAAGCTGGATCCACAGGATTAGTGCTTCTGGAAAAGGAGTAAAATAGGTAGAACAATGGAAGTTCATTAAAGTTAAAAGGGAGTTTTGTTTTCTGGATTCAGTTTGAGCTCAAAAGGAGCTTGTGAGCTTCAAAATCCTGTAGAGATTTGACAGCTCAGAATGCAGTAAGCTAAATTTGTTGTAAAAATTATTTCTTTTGGCAGTAACACTGATCTATGAATATTAATGATTCAACTTAGCATACATTAGAATTCTGTGGATGGCATCTACAGGAGCTCTGTAGAGGCTCTTCTCTATCTCATCATCCATGAAACATAATTCTGTTTCAAGGGAGGAAGAACATAACAAAGCCTCTTTTACTTGTCTATGAATCACTTGACTCATGGCTGGCTTTCAGCTGTATAATGTTCCTCCTAACCTGTTGGGAGCTGAGATGCAGTTCCATGTAAGCCCTGTGGCTGGCATTTGCAATCAATAGGCTTGATATGTGCTGCTCTTGTGTCGTCTTGAGTGGACACAAGAGGAAAGACTGCTCATTACCAAGCACCTGCTTTGTTTGTATTCACACCAAAGAAACCTTTGCTGTTAACATATACAAGAGCTATAGCACCAGCACCTTCTTGAAATTTCTAGTACTTTGAGGAGCCAGGAATAAACCTAAGGGTTCTGGTTATGCTCCAAACCATGTAATAATCTTTGATCTTTCCAAAGAAAAGCAGTAAGTAGGGTGAGCACAGAGCAAGTGAGAGGTAGAGAGGTTCTCAAGTAGACACTCTCATTTGGCAGGCAATTGTGGAATTGTTCAGCATGCTGTTGCTGCTGACAATGGCAATGCAGCTTTGCATGGCTAGGATGCTGAACAGATCCTAGGAGCAGCTGCTGTTTAAAAGAAGCAGATTTATGGTAGAACAGTGTGGGGAAGCAATGACGGTTAGCCGTTTCAAGGTAAGGTGGCCTGGGTGCTGAGGGTGACAGCCAGGCAGGTGAGTGTCAATTACCACAACAAAAATGGGCCTGATGTTGAGTCATCAGCATCAGGGTCATCAGGGTCATTACCAGACCCAGAGACAGTGACTGGAGCCAGCCTTGGTCAGTGACTGACCAGCAAGTTCATAGTGATGAGTCATGTCCCAGATCAAGCTGGAAAGTCAAATCCATGGGTATGAGGATCAGGATTAAGGAGGTGTGAGACCAGGCACTGCCAGTGGTCAGGGACAAGACCTTGGGCTTGAAAGCTGCTTCCAGGGAGAGAAGAGAGGAGCTTGTACTGAGGATTCTTCCAGCTCCTCCTTTACACCTCCCACAACCACTAGGGCCTGCCATCAAAATCAGAGAATCATAGAATTCTTTTGGTTGCAAAGGACCTTTAAGGGTCACCTAGTCCAATCCTCCTGTAGTGAGCAGGGATATCTTCAGCTAGATTGGGTTGCTCACACCTCATTTTAACCTGGGCATGGGGCAACCTGTTCCAGTGTTTCACCATCCTCATTGTAAAAAAGCTTCTTCCTCATATCTAGGCTGAAGCTCCCCTCTTTTAGTTTAAGACCACCACCCTTTGTCCTGTTGCAACAAACCCTACTGCAAAGCGGGTCACCATCTTTCTCACAAGCCCCCCTTTATGTACTGAAAAACTCGAGGTCTCCTTAGAGCCTTCCCTTCTCCAGGCTGAACAACTCCTGCTTTCTCAGCCTTTCTTCACAGGACAGCTGTTCCATCCCTCTGATCATTCTGTGGCTTCCTCTGGACCCCCTGTAACAAGTCTGGGGTCAGAGTGGCTAGAGAGCAGCCAGGCAGAGAGGGACCTGGGGCTGCTGGTTGATGGTAGGCTGAACATGAGCCTGCAGTGTGCCCAGGCAGCCAAGAGGACCAATGGCATCCTGGCCTGCATCAAGAACAGTGTGGCCAGCAGGAGCAGGGAGGTCATTCTGCCCCTGTACACTGCGCTGGTTAGGCCACACCTCGAGTACTGTGTCCAGTTCTGGGTCCCTCAGTTTAGGAAGGAGGTTGACTTGCTGGAACGAGTCCAGAGAAGAGTAACAAAGTTGGTGAGGGGTTTGGAACACAAGCCCTATGAGGAGAGGCTGAGGGAGCTGGGGCTGCTTAGCCTGGAGAAGAGGAGACTCAGGGGTGACCTTATCACTCTCTACAACTACCTGAAGGGAGGTTGTAGACAGGCGGATGATGGTCTCTTCTCCCAGGCAGCCAGTACCAGAACAAGAGGCCACAGTCTCAGGCTGCGCCAGGGGAGGTTCAGGTTGGATGTTAGGAAGAAGTTCTATACAGAAAGAGTGATTGCCCATTGGAATGGGCTGCCCAGGGAGGTGGTGGAGTCGCCATCATTGAAGGTATTCAGGAGGAGACTTGATGGGGTGCTTGGTGCCATGGGTTAGCTGTTTGGGTGGGTTGGATTGGTTGATGGGTTGGACACGATGATCTTGAAGGTCTCTTCCAACCTTGTTTGGTTTATTCTAATAAAGTTTATTCTAATAAAGTCCATGTATTTCTTTCTTTCTTTTGCTGAGGCTTCCAGAGCTGCACAGAGTACTCCGGGTTGGGTCTCACCAGAGCAGAGTGGTGGGGTAGAATATTGTGTCCATTAGATTGGAATAATATTTCAGGTTATGTCAACTTGTTGCTGTAGAAAACACTGCTCACAACACAACAGCCTTTGATTCTGCATGTATGTACAAACATGCACATATGGAGTACACTAAAAAGTGTACCTATTTCAGTACTCATTTACATGGTTTGTGGCCATATGTTAAAATGTGTTACTAATCTTCAGGCTAAATATCAAGCCATATGTTTTCTGATTTCTTTAAACTTTCATTTTATTTTGTGAAATCCATCTAGCAGGAGGAGGCCTTCACAAGAAGCAAGCAAAGGGAGAGTGAAACAGCATTACCTGGGTGCAAGATTGATAAGGTAGGAAAAAAAATAATGCCCAAAAGAAAGATTCAAATCTAATAGCAAGGTGCAGGTGGTCACAGCAGTATCTGTTGTAAATCACAGCAGGCTAATGATCTGATCCTGTTTCCTGACTTATGCAGGTATCATTCCAAACCTCTTATCACCCTGAAATGCCTGCCTATCTCTCTGTCTGATCTGAATCAATATTCAATAGTGAGTCATATGCATCAGTCAGGTGGGCATGCATTAAGTGTGGTTACCAGGAAACATGTTGTGTGAAATACAAGGATTAGTGCATGAAAAGGCAGAACTTTGATGTTGGAGGGATTGCTTGCCTTGGAAAAGGGTCGTTGTTTCTCATAATGAGTTAGCAACCTGTTAAAGGCTTAGGCAGTCCTGGGAACAGTCATTAACAATCTGTCTGGGCAGGGAGACAGTTTGGAGGAGGCCCAGGAAATATTAGCATATCCAAAGCAAGCAACAGTGCAGTGTTGCTTGAGGAAAGGGAGGCTCCAGCCCTTCCTAACTGGATTACTCTGTGCTGGGAATAGGTGGAAAGGCTTCTTGCATCTGGGTTTTGCACCTGAGGAGTCTGAAAGGGGCATATGGTCAGTAAAAGACAGAAGGTCTGTCAAGGCTGGACCCTCTGTCCGTGAAGATTTTCTGACAAAGCTGAGTTGTATGACAGCCTATTAGAGCTAATTGGTATCTAAAGCAGGCAGAGATGATGGTTGTACCTTCTCTGGAGATTCAGAGGGGTAGTTTTTTCATGGGGGAAAAGGAAATGGGACCAGCGATGGATGGACAGGGACCCAGGAGATAACTACATTACTACTTCAAGGCTGATTTGAGTACTGGTGATGAGGAATCTGGAAGGCAAAAGTGGTTTCTTCTGGTACATGAAGTGAGATATGTACAAGTGTGCCTGAACCTCAGGAATCCAGAGAGTCTGGAGCAAGCAATACCAGAGGGAAAAAGCAATTAAAAACAAGTAAACTTTTATATTTATCTGCTGTCATAGTGGTTTTGCTCTGCCAGTCTCAGTGATAAAATCAAGGACTAAGGAGGGTATTTGAACCCTCTTACAAAATTTAGTAAGTACTGCTAGTGCTATTTGATTCAGAAATGCTTCCACTTGCTGCAAAGGAGTCATTCTCTGCACTCTCTCTATCTCTTCCTCTTCCAACAAACATCAGAGTAGTCTGCCCACATTTCTGCTAAGGCATCTTAATCTGTGAGCTACAGTTGGGAATTGCACCTTAATATGACTTTAATTTGTGCTAACCTAACTGAAAGGGTTTGGCAACCCTCAGCAACTGAGCATCATGAGAAGGAAAGGGGTACATTATGGGATTATTCCAACCCTTCTACTTTGTTTACATGTTTTCCACTTCCTGTTTTCTCAAGCAATATCCAAAACTCTTACCAAAGTCTGGATATAGTAACAGTTTGGATGCCAAGATAAAATTTTTATCACAAGGATATAAAGCATAATGTTTTAATTGCAGGCAAGAGAGCTGCCTGCTGGAAGCACCAGCGAGCATAGTGCTGTCAGAACTATTTCTGTCTCTAAATGGTTGGCTTTGAGCAGAACACCAAAGATGACAAAACTCAGAATCATTTTAGGGAGTTGCTGATTCAGAAAGCAAGATGCCAAACATCTGTTTCTGGCTCGTTAGCTTACAAGATACCTTGATGCAGGGAGAAAGACGTTTGCTTGTCATATTTTTCCCTACAGCTTTAGTCTCCTTTTTTTATGACTGGTACCTATTAGTATATAGACTTGTCTTACAAATCCTATGCTTTGTATGTAGATCTGCTGTCTGAGAGTATGATCCAGTTATCTAAATGTTTTCACCCACTCATCATCCTGCAAAGAGGGCACTCTTCCAGCACTCCTCTTGCCTCTTTCAAAATTTACAGGCAGAGACCCAAGTTTTGTTGTGGGACAAAGAACTCTGCTACATGTCCTCTGATGTCCAAGTAACACCTGCTGCTGAGACAGATAATCCTTTGGGAATGTCTCAGTGAAGGCACCCAGGCTCTGTCTGGCTGTAAGCAGTAAGAGCGCTCCCAACCCCTTCTAGGTATGTCCATGCTTCACACCACATAGCAACTTTATGCCAGACTTGTTTCACAGGCCATTGCAGAGTTGTCTTAGGAGGCTTTTCTAACACTTTCAATTCACACCTGGCTGTTCATCTGGGAGCCTGATCACCTTCCAAAGCACCCAATGCAGAGCACCCAACCGATGAGGTGCTGCTATGTCCACCTAATTTTCATTGTCTCTTGCTGTTAAGAGAATAAGAGGAAAAACTGAAGGTTGCAGTAAAAACAAATGGGGAAAAAACATTAAATCAATTCTGTGAGGCCAGCTGCCTAAATTATTGCTACCCAATGCCCACTGGACGTGAATTGTGAGGGATGTCACTCTCGTACTTCAGGGCTTTACTGATCATGAGGGGTCCAGCTGCTGGATTGAAGTTACCTGGTGATGTTTTGGACTCCTGTATCCTTTTGGCACAACACACCTTCTGCTTTCAGCATACCCAGGGTATGACTGGAGGGTGCTATCCTCACACTTGCCAATTTTTACTCCCCCAGCCCATCCAACTGTGTTCCATTGCCTTTCCTTTTCCACCTTCATTTGGCATGTTTAAAGCGTGACCCTTCTGTCCTCAGAGGCTTATCCCCCTGAATGCAGGCAGTGGTAGGAAGGTTTTCTCACTCAAACAACTAGAGAGGGAGAAAAATAAGGGTCTCCTGTATGAGCTCAGACTTGGGTGCTTCCCATTAGACTAAATCTCCTAGACATCCTTACAAGCTGCTGAATATCTAACACATATGCCCATGTCCTTAATCTTTAACTATAGTTCAGAGTTTTAGAAAGGCCTCAGTTTGCTTATTGTCAAAAAGAGTAAACCTTTTTTTCTTTCTTCATTTGTTTTCTTTAACCCCCTCGGGAGCAGAAAATGTGATGAGAATAAAGAAAGCAGCGTTTCCCTAAAAGCAAAACTTGCTTTTTCTTTCCTTCACAGGACAACTTTCCCTAGCCTCTGCTTGTGCAAATGCCTGTAACTCGTTTAAGGGAACAAGAGACACCAGCCCTCCGCTAACAAAATGAAGTCTTATGTAAGGGCAGGTTTTTCAGCTTACTTCAAAGGAAATCCACTGAACTTGTGGAGGTTGCTGATTTTCTATGGGGGACGATATTGTCCCTTAATTAGGCTTTTCAAATGTAAATTCCAGGCAATGAAACATTTTTGAGGATAAAAGCGTTTGTTTGTGGCGTAATGCCTCAAAGTGTCAACAAATCTGAGTCTGTAATCTCCATATGTTTTGATTACTTGCTATCAGAAGAAGCTTCTTGCAAAGCAAAATTTTTTTCTCTCTCTCTTTTTTTTCCCCCCCCTTTCAACACTCTATCTGCATCTACTCTTAACTTACACCTGGTGCCAGTAGTCTCTTGCAACCAACATATGACTGTTTTGAGGGGGAACAAAACCACTTGGACAGATGGGCATAAATTCAGGGATGCCAAACAACCAGTGCCTGCACCAACTTTGAATGCTAACAGGCCATTCATCCCCAGTACTCTCAGAACAACAGTCTATTCACAGCTCCAGGTCATTAGGAGAGGAGGGGGAGAGCAGGACTTGTAGTCAAATTAATAAACCTGGTTTAATGCTACAAAAATAGGCACTACATTAGAATAAATTTTCTAGCATCTGAATTTAGAGAACTAAGTCACCTAATGCATGGAAGCAGCTCTGCATAGGGCCAGCTACTAAGAAACTTTGAAAGAAAGCTGAAAGAAATGATTTGTCCAGCATTTTACAAGCAGCCTCTTTGGCTGCAGTAGTGAATTTTTGTAGCTTAGTCAGGTCATCTCGGAAAGCCACCCCAGATGGCTTTTGAGTGACCACTCCTAGTGATCAGCTACTTGCATGGACAGGTTCTGACAAGTTTTTTGGGAGAAGAGGCAGATCATCCAGACAGACCATGAGCAACCTTCTCATTTGTTTTCTGTGGAGTGTCCTGCGCAATGAACCACATTTGCAGCAGCAGTGCTCTGCAACTGCTCCATTAGTTCCACATCATTTTTCCAGGAAGGATTTTGAAATGAAAGAAATTACTTAGAAGCTAAGTTACTAAGTAGAAAGAAACAGCTCAACCTGGTCCTATTCATGTACGTGGTTCTTCTGGGGATACAGGCTTGCAACTTGTGAATAAACCGTACCCCCTGCTCCAGTGAACTATACACTGCTGGCTTGTGGCCACCATACTCTTACAAGGGTTTGGTTCCTTTTTTCTTTGAAAGGGATGACTGAGACTTTGAGGGATGACAGTGTCTGTCCTCCTATTTTGTAATAATTCCTTTCCATGCAGAGGTATCAAACCTCTTGGTAAGGGCTTTAGGTAAGGTGGCTTAACTCAGGGGGAAAAAAAATTGGAAGGGAAAAGACCTTTATTGTCTAGGGCTTGTTGACGTGGCCAGAATTGCACATGAGGCTTTGTGCTTGGTGTTTTCCCTTGGCTAGCTTGAGGCTTTCAAAAACATTTAGTGAAAAGGAAACACTAGGCTCAGGGGCTTAGATGGAATTTAGGACATCTGAATAGCTCAGAGAGTGTATAAAATAAGCTGGCTTTTATCTGGACTGAGGTTGTTGACTCTTTTGGGGGGTGATTGTTCAGGATTTAATTTACAGTTTTGGCTGTGTGGCATGGATTTCATTTCACTTTCCCTTCATGCACATATTGAAATTTGTTTATGACTGAGAGCTTTTCCAACCTAACTTTAGGTTTGTTACCAGGGCATAAGGGGTGAATGACACATCCTGGCCTTCTACTGCTCTAAACTTAGAATTTTTTAATGATGACCTCCTGTTGTGGCTCCTTCCTCCGAGTTTCCTGTTATACTTTTTCCATGCACATGTTTTTTCAGTTTGGAAGAAGTGTATACTCCAGATTAAGGAAAAGAGCAGAAAAGAATTTCCTCTTCTAAAAGAGAAAGCATTTTTTGAGATGCTTCTCTCTCTTTAGCATCCACCTTAATCCATATGTGATGCTTTTGGCCACGCTGACTTGGCATGTGGAGGCAATACTTGATTTAAACGTTGCTAAGGAAAAATAATGGAACTGAGGTGTCACTATTTAAAGAGATATTTATAATTAATGGCCAAGACAGCAGCATAGGTGATTAGAACCTTGTTTTTAGGAACACAGTGCCAGTTGTAGAGATAGTCACAGGTGCTTTAGCAGGCTTGGATGGATGCAGTTTGGCTCATTTGAAAAGCAGAGAGATGAGACACGTTGTCATATTCTGCTCAGAGAGCGAAGCCTTCACTCAAATGTTTCTCTAAACTATAAAATAAATAAAATCTAAGAATAGTGTCCATACAGAAACACACACATTCCAGTAAGAAGAGGTGAATGTACCCTGTTTTTTCTGTGCCTTGATTTGCTAAGTACTTATATTTAGATCCATGGCTTTCAGGCGAGCATCAAATGTAGCCCAGAAATAGATGAGCTATGGACCACACCACATACATCTTTTCCAGTAAACCAGCTTTTGCAGTTCTGTTCCATTTCTGTCTCATGGGGGAAAGGCAGAAAACGCTGGCACACAAGTACTGCAGAGAAGCAGCAGCATGTGCCCTGTTCTTGCCCTGTTGCTTGTGACAAGGGCAGGAGGCATGATGTGTTTGTGGCTGGCACACATTTCAGATGCACACGGATTTAGGATATCCTGCTCATTTTGGCTGTGTTAAAATCCAAGACAGAGAATGTGAGAAGCTGCTTTCTGCTTGTAGCCTCTACAGGCAAGCCCCAAATGGGATTTTCCTGTGCCTGCAACACACATTCTGACCTTGGCCCATGGGATTTGCAGATGGACTTTATGGTTTGGTTGAAGCATGAAAATCATAGAGTGTATTGGGTTGGAAGGAACTTTAAAAGTTATCCAGTCTAATCCTCCTGCAGTAAGCAGGGACATCTTCAACTAGATCAGGTTGCTCAGAGCCCCATCATTTGGCCCTTGAATGTCTCCAGGGATGTGGCCTCCACTACCTCTCTGGGCAACCTGTTCCTCTATTCCACCACCATTACAATAAAGAACTACTTCTTAATGTCCAATCTAAAGCTACTCTTCTCTAGTTTAAAACCATTGTCCCTTGTCCTATTGCTACAAGACCTTGTAAACAGTCCCTCCTCACTTTTCTTCTAGGCCACTCTCAGGTACTGGAAGGCTGTTATAAGGGCTCCCCAGAGCCTTCCCTTCTCTGGGAAAACAACCCCAACTCTTTCAGCCTGTCACTTGTATGACCTGAGCAGCTGAGGATAACTGTTCCTCAGTTTCTAGTCTTTAATGTTTAAATCTACCCTTGGGGCAGGTGGTAGCCTCGTAAGAGACAGCTGTGTGGTGTCCTAAGGCCCAACTCTGTAGCTAGCTAGCTAGCTGTTGAGGATTTTTCTGTATGTACATGTGTGTTTTTAAAGGCTGTTTATTTTAAAAAATCAGTATTTGAAAGACAGAGGAAATCCTGTTAAACATTGACTTTAGATGCCAGATGTTGTGAGCCTTCCATCTGCCGATCACTTTCTAGACAGATGCCTGAAACAAGATGCTTACCCTTCGTATCTCCAAAGTATTTCCCCTACTTCTCTGCTCCTGCAGATTTTCTTCCCATTCCTCACACCAATCTCTGAATTTCTGTCTTCCTACATGTGTATAGTAATGCATGTTTCCTTTTTACTCTATTATTTTAGTAGAAGTCTTGCACTTTATTTACCACTTTTCAGTCCTTTCAGATATAGAGCTGGTATGTTTGGGACATTAATAGAGATAAACTGCTCCTCCCATAATGAACTTAATGGGTGTGGGAGAACCTATTATTTTTTAACAATTCCCTTGTGATCTCTGAACTGTAGGAGATAGTACTGTGCAAGCATTTGGTTTGTATCCTGACAGCAGCTTTTCAGAAACGTAGTCATCCTCAAAAATGTAATGATCACAGAATCACCAAGGTTGGAAGAGACCTCAAAGATCCTCACATCCAACCTGTCACCACAGACCTCATGACTAAACCATGGCACCAAGTGCCGCGTCCAATCCCCTCTTGAACACCTCCAGGGATGGGGACTCCACCACCTCCCTGGGCAGCACATTCCAACAGCTAACAACTCTCTCAGTGAAGAACTTTCATCTCACCTCAAGCCTAAACTTCCCCTGGTGCAGTGTGATATAGGTATTTATCTCCATACTCTGCTGCTGTTGGTGCTGATCTATCATAGGGAGTGGAGGCTGGGGTTTTTTCCCCTTTATATAGTCAGGAACAAAAGAGGGAACCCCTAGGATCAGAAGAGAGGATCATGTTGTGATCTACAAAGTCACATCAGGGTAGACAGTGCAGATTGAGACATTTTCAAACAAGTGTAGCCTCAGCTTTGTCCATCTGGTTTATCTCCTGCCCCTGTAACAGGAGGTAGAATCACCCATGACACAAAGTGAAGGATTATGATCATGATACTCTAAAGCACTTAAGACCCAGTTTAGCCAGATCTGGGCAGAAGGCTGCGCTCTGGCTTAGGTAATTTTGTTGTTCCTCCAGGAGTGTGCCAAGACAGACCTGGTTTGGAGGGCATTTAATCATATTAATAACATCTGAGCAGGAAAGTCACCCAGAAAGGCTCTAGACAAACCCAGCCCTCTTATGCAGAAGTGATTAGAGTACTGGGATGGGATGTGAGCTCTTACCTTTTCTGGATTGACTTGGGTATCAGGCTAGTCATTGCCATTAGCTTAGAGCTTACTAAACTACTCCTGCTGAAATGGTTACTCTTTCACATGAATAATTAAACACTTAATAGGTTAAGGCCAGGACACTTTACATAGATCTAATGTTTTGATATGCCTGAATGAGAAGAGTCATCTGAAGATTTTGAGCCTTCTACCAAGGGAATATGCACTTTCTCTGCACTTTAGAACTGTGAAACTTAATTCATCCCTTTTCTATGTCTTTTATATATATATATATATATATATATATAAAGTATCTTTCCATCCTAATTTCCCAGGAATTGTTTAAATGGGCATTTTCCAGCTTAGTGTGGTGGCCTCTCTGAAACCTAATCTTATCTGCAACTTCTTAGCTACCTGGATAGCCAAAGTTGGAACCTTGGCTAGGTGGCTGTAGAGTTAAAGTTAGTAGCATGTTTAGTACTTAAATTTTGACTTGTTGAGTCATTCAGACCTGTATTTAAAAGTCAATTAAAAGTTTTAATGGGCTTTCAGGCATTTCAATCTTTTTTTTCAAGATGTAATTTCAGATTCAATTGGAAAGTGCTAGCATGCAGATAGATAGATTGGGAGCTAAAGAAGCCTTTACAAAATGTTGAGAGAGACTGAGGAAAGACCAATAACCTGGTAACAAGATGCAAAGATACAGGGTAAGGACTAAGCCCACGTTTTTATTGGCCAAAATGTCTGTTTCAAAGGTTGTGTTGTGCTTTTGGCTGACGTGAGGCTGTTTAGCTTTCTGCATGTCCTGCAGGGAATGTGTTGTGACTGGCTCCAGAGATGAAAATCCTCAGTGCTTTTAAAACAAGTGAACCACAGGAGTGGGTTACAACACAGCCCACGCTTGACCCACTTTGAACAGGGTTAGAGTTTCCTGGGTCAGATCAGGCTGCAGAGGCTGGCCAGAGCTGTAGCTCAGTGTAGCTAAGTACTGTCAACATTAAACTTTGAATGAAATCAGACAACATCTGTGGTGTAACTCTGCCTGATGACTCCTTTTTAATTGTTGATGCCCCAAAACACCAAGGAAAAGCCGTGCATAATAGGGAAAACAGTGAGGATGTTCAGATTTGAAGAAGTGATGGGTGGAAAAAGATTTTTCTGTTTCACAGATGATACAGCTAGATCTGATATCACATTGCTACAAAACAAAGACCCAGCCTTTGAAAATGTACTGTGAAAGACTCTGGGTCTGCACTTTGCAGCACACTGCCTGGCCTGCTGCTGGGGATGTTCTCCAGCCTCTCACCCAGGCACCAGATGGAGCTGCAGGGGTTTTTGCCCCAGTGAAATTTGTTGAAATCAGAAGGAACCAGCAAAACTTGCCAGAATGTTGGTCAGGGATGTGCAATTTTGTGACCACAGGCTTTTGGAATTGTGGAGTATTTCAGTCACAGATGTGCTCCTGGAACCGAGTTTTAGCATGTTCTGGTTTAATTCCAGTGTCAGTGTTAGGATATTTCTGAGTGACTTGGCATCTCGTGCTCTCTGGCTTCAAACAATGATAATTTCTGCTATTATTTTGCTTCTACCAAGTGAGTTACAGCCATCTGAAAAAAAGGCAAAGAAGGCAAAAAAGAATGCATTTAGCTCTGTAAACACTACTGGGGGGAAGGAAAAGTTTTCAGCTGATTATTTTTGAGCCCAGCTTTTAAAAAACATGTTAAAACATGAAGTGCAAATGTCACTTAGGTTGATAGAAACGTCACTTAGGTTCCTAGCAGTCCACATATAAGCACATGTTATACATACAAAGCATATTCATAGGTGGAGGCTGTTCATACATGCCCCAGCTACCAGGGATGTACTTAATGTTTATTTAAATGCCCATTAGTCATGTTTGATTTTTGTTTACTGCTGAGCATGCCCTGTAGCATGCACAGCTTCAGAAGCTGTTCAGAGCTCGGCATCAAGAGGAGGTGGTTGAGGCCCCACCCCTGGGGGTGTTTAAGCCCAGGCTGGATGAGTCTCTGGCCAGCCTGATTTAGTGTGAGGTGTCCTTGCCCATGGCAGGGGGGGTTGGAACTGGATGATCCTTGTGGTCCCTTCCAACCCTGACTAATACTACCATGCTGCTGGAGATACTGAAGGATACCATAAGGAAGGGTGCAGTATTCATGCATAAGTCTGCGGAAGTCATCCTTTGCTGCTGAGACTGAGGGAGGATGAATTAGCCTGAGTTAGAGTTTTTGTGCTGCCTGGGTGGGGCTTCCCTTGGTGCCCAGCAATCCTCACTGATGTCAAAAAATACCCATATCCAGCCCTTGTGATCTGTCTGCTCCAAAGGAACATAACAGCAAAGCTTTAGTGGCTTATATTCTGGGAAGCTTTAGGTATGGAAAAGACTTTTGAGGAAAGACTGAGCTGCATGACTTTGGCTTGGTTTTGGCAGAATTAACTTAAGTAAGGCTGAAAGCAGGTCAAGCTGTTTTATCTAATAAACCCAGGATCCTGCACTGGTTCAGATGAGAATGTGGATCATTCTCCTAAATATCTCCAGGACTGACACAGCCTGAGAGGCTAACCAGAAAGCTGTTGGTAGATGTAGGACAGAATCCAGGTCTCTTATCTGCCTTGTGTCTTCGCTCCAAAATCATCCTTTTAAGGCGAATTCCCAGGACCAGTCATGTTTTGTCATTTCTGAGCATTAAATTCAGTGGTGTTTTAATTTTTAAAGTTTCATAAAGCTGAAGAGCCCTTTTCTTAAGCTCTGTGGATGCTCAGAGGCAAATTTCCTTTCTTTTATTTTTTTTCTTCTAACTAAGCCTTCCTTTAACTGGGGGGGAAATCACAAGAGAGGCTTTATGCTGCTTTCCTGTTTTCCAACATGACAGATGCATTAGAAAGTGTAATGCACTCTAACAAACAAGGAAACTTTGCATATTGAATATAGCCCATGAAATAATAAAAGAAGAACAGCTGCTGAGAGACAGAAAGGAGAAGAAAGAAGAGAGAGAGGGAGATAAAAGTTAACTTGAGTTGTGTTTTATATGAAGAGCTTTGAATCCAGTCAGATTTAAAATTCAATGCCAAGTACATGTACAGACATCTGGGAAATCAGGTCACATTCTCTTTGTTAAGTCTGCTACTGGTGGTATAAAACAGGGCACATGGAAATGCAAGCCTGTCACAAGGGCACCCTTTTTCCTTCATAAAATGACAATTTCACAATTACATTCACACAATCATTAACGTGACCAGTGATAACGAGGAACAGGACAAAACCAGCAAGGGATTATAATGGGATGCAAATTTTGCTAAAGTTTAAGGCTATTTGAACCTCCAAGTTCACAGAGTAACATTTGTGCCAAATCTGTGCTTGCTAAATGAATGCTAATGAAATCCTGTGCATCAGGACATTAGCTTATCACTGAAGGCATTAAGAAGGCACACATACATTGCTGCAGAATAAGTAACTGTTCATAACAAAATGTCTTTGTGGGAAATTGCTGTGCAATTGCCACTGATCTCAGCTGTCAACATACAGCTAGTGGAGAGAATGTATGTAACAAGTTGCTTTAGATTCCCAGGTGTTTGTTGCATGTACTTTGTATTGAATGTTATACTAGGTATGATCTCGACCAGTAAAGTGCTTGTACTTTGTCTATCCCCAAAAGCTTTAGGGGTCAGCTCATAGTGATTCTGATTATTTTACTTTGGGAGAAGCTTGGAAAAGCCCTATGAGGAGAGTCTGAAGGAGCTGGGATTGTTTAGCCTGGAGAAGAGGAGGCTCAGGGGAGACCTTATTGCTGTCTACAACTACCTTGAAGGGAGGTTGTAGCCAGGAGGGTGTTGGTCTTTTGGTCACTTCTCCCAGGTAACCAACACCAGAACAAGAGGATACAGTCTCAAGCTGTGCCAGAAAGGTTTAGGCTGGAGGTGAGGAGAAAGTTCTACACAGAGAGAGTTGTTAGCCATTGGAATGGGCTGCCCAGGGAGGTGGTGGAGTCACCATTCCTGGAGGTATTCAAGAGGGGATTGGACGTGGCACTTGGTGCCATGGTTTAGTAGTCATGAGGTCTGTGGTGACAGGTTTGACTTGATGATCTTTGAGGTCTTTTCCAACCTTGTTGTTTCTATGAATAAAGCAGACAGTGGTAAGGAAAAGTGGGTGAAGCTGTGTATGGCGACCCTGATGTCGAATGAGCTTTGGTAATTACATCTGCTTACAAGGAAGTGCCTGTCCCCAGTCGGTTAATGGACAGTGGTTTGATCAAGATGATGTTTGTAGTTTCCTAAGCACAAACATCTAGGGACTGGTCTTATGGTTACAGCAGTAGTGCTCGTGCTAGCTTGACACGTGAGAAATAGGGAAAAAAAAACAGTGAAATATGCCTTACTACTTCTTACTGCATTTCAGCCTTCTGGCAACCACTCCCATAAATATCTGCCAGGTTATAAGTCCTCATGAACGTTTGGGGTTCCAAAATTGTAGACAGATTCCCCTGACTTTCCACAAAGGAAGACAGAGAAGTTGTTTTGGCTTTGATTTTTAAATAACATTAGTTTCAGCACATGAGAGAGAGAGAGAGCAATGCAAGATGAGACCTGTTCTGTCAACACCTACACTGACTTTTCAGCAATGTATGTAGTCCTTAGCAGGGCGTGCTCCTCAGCAATACTTTAAATGCAACTGAGAAATTAAGCACACTTGTCATGCATGCTGCATTACTTTCTTTACTTGAAGCACATGACAAACTTAATAAGCCCTAAAGAAGATACCTGCTGAAAACCTACCATTCCTTGTAGGCTCTAGATGCTCCCTGAATGCTAACAAGGAGTTCCTCCCCTACCTATTCCAGAAATCCTTCCAGCCTCTGGATAATTCTATCAAAGAGGCCCAGCAGCTCTGGCTGCTCGCCTTTTTTTGGTTTGGACACTGTGCTGCAAATATCAGAGCACAGATTGCACAAATTTCAGCATATGTGCCTGGAGCCTGACAGCGACAATTGGGCTGAGTCAACAGTGGGCTCTATGAACCATGCAACACTTTGTGCTTTCTTCAGAAACTAAAATGTTTATCCCTCTTAGCTGTGAGGGAAAGCAAAAATACGTGTATGCTGCTGCCTGAGTCTCCATGTAGCTGGAAGCACTAGCTCCAAGAAGGCATAAAGGCTTGACTGGAGGTTGAGGCACAGCAGTGGGATAATTACAGTAATCTTCCTATTTTCTTTCTGTAATTGACTGAGAGGGAGTGTGAGCAAATAGGACTTCTCTCGAAGAGGGTGCCTGTTTGGGAGCTGTTGTAAGACCTCTGTGCAAGGTTAACATAAACATCCTTCATTGCCAGGTGACATGAGTAGCTGGCATTTGCACTAACATGGATAAGGAGTGCCATGACATGTTCTTAACAGCTGTGGTATGAGACCAGTAGCCTAAGGATGAAACTGAGGTATATTTTGGGGTATTATTCTGTTACTGAATTTCCCCAATAGTTCTTTCTCCTGTAGGATTCATACTCCATTGATCTTTAATAAGTGAATTTGCCTCTTACCCAAGTTTTGGAAATTAGATCATTCCTGGTTCTAGTGTTAGCCCTTTAGAGTGAGGATATGTTCTCAGCTACTCCCAGGAGCAAGGCAGAAGGGTAGGACGGTTTTGGTACACTCACAGACTCTCCTCAGAGAGAAAATGCTCACCTGATTACATAAACTCTCCTCTCATCACCTTTGCCTTGCTCAAGTGGTGTAGAGAGGGTTCCATGGAAATGAGAGTCTGCCTTTCCCTCTCCTCAGATCTCTCTCTGATGGCTGCTCAAAACATTTAATGTGGTGGTGATGGGAAGGTGCACTTGATGCTATCAGAGCTAACTTGATACTATTTTAGGAGTGACAGATCCTGAAATCCTTTATTCATTTGCAGCGTGTGGCGTTTCAGACTCCCTGCCTTAGTTTTTTTGTTGCTGCTCCTTCTTTGCTTATCTGTGCTGAGATTTTACATTCCCTCCAGCCAAACTTAGGAGATTTTATTTGGGGTTGCTCTTCAGGCTGTACTGGATTCATGCCAGTTTGCACCACCTGATGAAACAGACCACTCTTTTAAAATAAGCATCATATTTCTTTTAGGGGGGGTGGGGGGTGGGAAGGGGCTGGCAAACCCTCGCTGAGTCTTCAGCATTTCAAATGTTGAATTTTCCATCACATTTTCTTGGTGAGGATGAAAAGCCTTAAAAGAAAATCAGACTTTGTAATCAGATGATGATGCATGAAAGGATGTGTCTGGATAATGTGACAGATGATCCTAACCTTCATTAATGTGCTTTAATTGGATTAAGCTGTATGAAAGGCTTTTTCTTCTTTTTTTTTCCCAACACCTTCAGGGCTCTTGGCTGCACAATGTGAACGTACAGAACATCCTGCAAAAGGGCACTCATCTAGCTTCATAGGCATATGCTGTACATCCTGACACTAAGTTAACGTAAACACAGCTTATCTTCAATGACATGGCCCCTAGGGTGCTGGAGAGTGGTGGCCATCAAGTGATAATTGGGCAGTTAGGAGATTTGTTGCAGCATTTGGAGCAGTAAATCCCTTTACAACCGAATGGATTGCTGCGGCAGGGCTGGAAAGTGTCAGCACAAATATCAGCTCCTCAAACTATTTTTAATAAAAGCAGAGATTATGGATGATTGACAAAGGGACAGCCTTGCTATTGCTGTTAATACTGAGAATGCTATTCCCCACGTTGTCTCACAGTTTGCAATAAGGCTACCTGGGGAGTAAGGTATTACTGAGCATAAGCCAAAGTGGCAGCCACGCTTGTGGAATGACGGACAGCAGCAGAAGCAGCATATGTTTTGCTTTCCCAGACTAGGAGCCTATTCTACATCATTTTAGACTATTTTTGTGAATAGAATTTACTCCCACAACTGTTTGGTGTTTTTTTTTTTTTTCTGACCTCTGGCTCCACACTTACTCATTTTGCCTACTTCTAAAGATTCAGCACTGGCGAATGCCTCACAAACATTCACTGTAGTGGATTTGGATGCTACGTATGGGTGGTTAGCGGTGAGGGACAGATTAGAGAGAAATAACTAAAACCAGGCTTAAAAATGAGGGTGGAGTGGGAGAAAGGAGCTGTGTGCTGGAAGAAAAAGGGAGGAGAGAAGCTTTCTAAAACCAGTAATGTATTTCATGCCACATAAAATACAGCATCCCATGCTAGTCCAGTTTGCTAGTCATCTTTCTCTTAAATAGAAATAGAAGAGAATTAACCAGGTTGGACAAGTCCTTTGAGATCATCAGGTCCAACCTATCACCCAACACCATCTTATCAACTAAACCATGGCACCAAGTGCCTCATCCAGTCTTTTCCTAAACACCTCTAGTGATGGTGACTCCATCACCTCCCTGGGCAGCACATTCCAATGGTCAGTAACTCTTTCTGTGAAGAATTTCTTCCTAACATCCAGCCTAAACCTCCCCTGGTGCAGCTTGAGACTGTGTCCTCTTGTTCTGGTGCTGGTTGCCTGGGAGAAGAGACCAACCCCCTCCTGGCTATAACCTCCCTTCAGGTAGTTGTAGACAGCAATAAGGTCTCTTTTGAGCCCCCTCTTCTCCAGGCTAAGCAACCCCAGCTCCCTCAGCCACTTAGCATCCCCCCACCCCCTCCAAGCACTACAATACATTATTGAAGCTTAAGTAAATGTGTATGCAGCTGACTGTGACATTTGTATATCTATATTTTGTGTTTTTATTCTCAATGCTGCAGTCTTTCAAACTCAAAAGGAGGAGGAGGAGCAGCTGGTTTTGAGTATTTTTCCATCGTATCATCTTTATACTCCTGAAAGAGCATCGAGACTGTACATACTGTATTTACTAGGGTGGAACTCTAGCTTCATGAGAAGCTACCAACTGCATCACAGCTAGAACACTCCATTCAAAGAATGTTCCCACAATATGTCTTTGGGGATGTGTCTGGGGGAAAGCCAAAGATTCTGAAATATTTCATATTGATTCATGACTCTCCAAATGTTATTTTAGTCTTCTAGATCACAGAATGTGGCACAGGCAGCATTTATTTCTTTTCCACGTTTTAACAGCTCTTTGTCAAAGGTCTGTGTTCTGTTTTTAAGATGACTTTTGCAGCTTCCTTTTTGGCCTTTTTTTTTTTTTTTTAATTCACTTGATTTTTAGTTTGGGGGTATTTTGACTCTTGATGTTTCCCTTAGTGTTAACACATCAGTTCTGTTGTTGCTAAAGGGGTTACAAAATTTGCACTGCTTTCAGAAGCCAGATTTGGGGTTTATTTGATCCATAAATCATTAGTGTGGATGGTAGTGGAGCCAGGCTAGGAACAGGTTTGTTCACCTTCCTTCTCCTCCTTTGATGTGATTAAGTCTTGTGTGGTGTTCATTGGTGTTCTGCAGCTTATACAAGTTTGAGGAGGTGGTGGAGTCGCCATCACTGGAGGTGGTCAGGAGGAGACTTGATAGGGTGCTTGGTTGCATGGTTTAGTTGATTAGGTGGTGCTGGATGATAGGTTGGACTCGATGATCTTGAAGGTATCTTCCAACCTGGGCTGGTCTACTCTACTCTATTCCTTTCTACTCTACTCTATTCCTTTCTACTCTACTCTATTCCTTTCTACTCTACTCTATTCCTTTCTACTCTACTCTATTCCTTTCTACTCTACTCTATTCCTTTCTACTCTACTCTATTCCTTTCTACTCTACTCTATTCCTTTCTACTCTACTCTATTCCTTTCTACTCTACTCTATTCCTTTCTACTCTACTCTATTCCTTTCTACTCTACTCTATTCCTTTCTACTCTACTCTATTCCTTTCTACTCTACTCTATTCCTTTCTACTCTACTCTATTCCTTTCTACTCTACTCTATTCCTTTCTACTCTACTCTATTCCTTTCTACTCTACTCTACTCTATTACTAAAGGAGAGAGAAATAGTGGTTAAAAGTAACAATCTGTTGAGGTCTGAACAACTCCCTTAACACACAGCATTTTGTCCCAGCACAGTCTTATACCTCAGCCCCACTGAAAGTGGTGGGAGTCAGCCTACTACCCATTCAGTCCACAGAGTGAAATTACAGACATACAAGTGAATCAAAATGGAATATTTTATGTTTGCTATCAAGTTCCCTTCATGCAATCATGGGTGCTTTGTTGTGCAAAGGCTATGCTCTGTTGCCACATGCATTTTCTACACTCCTCTCTTTGTGCACTAGTAATAATTTTGTGTAATCTGCATATTATTAAAGCTTTAGAACTGAAACTTTACACCTAGTTGTTTGGGGAGGGGGGAGGAAATAGCAGGCTGTCAACTTTGAGGTTCAGAGGTCTGTTAGATGAACTATAAATTGCTTGAAATTATTTAGGTGGGCATATTTATGTCAAATGTGTTCTAGCCACTCGTATCTTATACCTGGATTTGCACTGAAAGTAATTACAGAGGGAAAATACTCCGTCAAAAACAGGAAAAAAAAGCTTTTCATGTGGCTCTTGTAAGCCATATCAAAGCCATAAAAAACACAGAGCCAATGTTTTTTTTTTCCTCTTCCTTTCTAGGTCACCTTTAGCTAACTTCATACTGCTTTACTCACTGACCTCTGAAGTGGAGCAGTCATCCAATGACAGCCTGCTTCAGGCTAAAACTCTTTTCCTCTGCAAACTGCAACGTTTTCCATTAATAAACTCTCTAAGGTCACACATTAGCAGCTAAAATATCCAGGTGTTTGCAGCAAGCATCAGTGCTGCACAGGTGCTGTAGAAGAGCACCTGCTATCAGCATGTTGGAGTGGTGGCAGCACCCATACACAGCCTGCTAGAAATAGGATTTGGTGATGACTTGTTTGTGAATATTGGCTTTGAATTTAGGTGACTAGTCTTCTCTGGCATCTGTAGCCTGACCTTGCTCCAAGCACCCACTTTCAGTGTGCCAGTGGCTCAGTTGAGTGCACTCATGTTCTTCCAAGGCAGACGAAGCTCAGTCTGCCTACAGATCCCACCTACCTTTGCAGCAGATGCTAGAATGTCACAGGTGACCTCTAACCTGATTTTCCTCTTGTCTTCTTCTTCCTCAGTTGTCTCTGTACATGTAAAGCCTTTTGCCTTGATATTTAGGTCTGTATCCCACCCTCCCTGGAAGAGGAGGGGCTGCTCAAACTGATGTAGGGACCAAAGAAAAAATTCATAGCTAGCATCTGTAAAGATGGTTAATCAGTTTGTTTCTAGGTTTATATAATGTTAGAGCTCTTGTGCCGACCTAGCAGGATCTTTAATTTGCATAGCTTATGCTTCTTTGGTTTTGGAGACTCCTCAACTCTTTCCAACATCCAAAATCAAAGGAGAGTGGAGGTAGGAGGACAATCCTGTTACCCTTTTCCACACATCAGTCCATGTCTGAAATAGTGCAAATGTTAAATGGTTCTTTTGGTACTTTCTGATCCTATTTTAATACTGATCACTTTGTTGCCCTGTAGAGATCTGCTGGGTCTAAATTAGATGAAGGATTTCTGAAGTGTACTCCATTAAGTTCTATAAATATGCAGGTTGAATGGATATAGTTAGGAAGCATCTTCCCTTTCTTGAACTGAGAAAGTTAAAAGACTTCACCTGATTAAAACAGGAGCAAATTGAAAGAGTGGTAATATCATAGTATCAGTCAGGGTTGGAAGGGACCACAAGGATCATCTAGTTCCACCCCCCCTGCCCTGGGCAGGGACACCTCATACTAGATCAGGCTGGCCAGAGCCTCATCCAGCCTAGTCTTAGACACCCTGGAATAAAGGCCTTTTTGGAGACCATTACATTTGTCCACCAAAAAAAAACTTTAAGAGTGTTTAAGAGGAAGATTCGCGTTGCTGGTCCTCCGACAGGCAGCTTTGGAAAAGAAAGGAAGGGAATGCAGGTGATGCCTGCAAGCTTCAAAGCTTCCCATCTCCCTCGAGAGACTGATAACAAATCATCTGAATTGTCTACATCTTTCTGGCCTCTCTGCTCCCTAGTTTGGAGCCAAACATATGGTGACTGGCTGCAGGCAGCATCCTTCAAGCTGGCAGGACAGGAATGCTGGCTGTCAGCTCGTCTGCCCCTTTCTTTCTGCTGCTTACAAGGAGCACCTACAGTATTGCTCTCGTGCTGATATTTGAGTGGGCCCAGGCTTTTTTTTACAGCTCCGACCAGGAAAGCCATTGGATGCTCTAAAAAGCTATGAACCTGAGCCAAATGCAGACAAATTAAGGAGTGAGAGCAGAAGACTTACATCTGCCAGGTCAAGCTGGGTGCAAAATGGCTTTGGAGCTGTTGAAATGGAAGAGGAATTTCACCATGTTGAACTCCTCATGAGAAAGCAGCCCACTCTTCCCTGTCCTCCTCTTGAGGCCTGTGTGAGTCAGCCCAAGTGGTATGCAGTTTACAGTACAGCTCTGGAGGAAAAAAAAAAAATAATAAAGGGACTGAGTATCCCAAGGAGATAAAGATTCTTATTATAGAGCCCTCGTACTGCTAAGCTGTATTTTCTCCCAAGGGCAAAATGTTAACAAGTAGCAGCGGTCAGCGTGAACAGCAATTTAAAAGCATTATTCTCTTTTTCAGAGAAAGACTTTGAAAAACTGACTTCATCAAAAATCCATTTCCTTTCAAGTATTTTACTACTACATTATTGATACCATTTCATTTTGAGAGTATCATTTACACACATATATAATCCTTTCCTTTCTTCTTAATTAGTCTGTGCCGGCGCAGGGGCTCTTCTGAACGCTGGGAAGGATCTGTGGAAAGAGCAGAGAATGTAGATTGTTGTTTGGGTTTGGTTTGGGTTTGGTTTTTTTAACAGTGAAAATCAGAATGTATATTTCAGTTTGATGCATACTTAGGTATGTAGAAATACAGAGAGTCATAGAATCATTTTGCTTGAAAGAGGCTTTCAAGATCATCATCCACCTACTAATCCAGGACTGGCAGGTCACCATTTAAACTATGTCCCCAAGCACCACATTTGCATGGCTTTAAAGTATCTCTAGAAATGGTGGCTCAGCCACTTTCCTGGACAGCCTTTTCCAGGGCTTGGCAATCTTTTGGTGAAGAATTTTTTTCCTAATATCCAACCTAAACCTCCCCAGTGTAACCTAAGGCAAATTCCTCTTGTCCTATCACTTTTGTTACTTGGGAGAACAGACTGACTCCCACCTCACTACAACCTCCTTTCAGGTCATTGTAGAGAGCAATAAAAGCTTCCCTGAACCTTCTTTTCTCCAGATTAAGTAGCTTCAGTTCCCTCAACCACTGCTCATAATGGACAGGGCAAATGTTCATGCCCTTACAGGATTTGGTCTACTCGATTTCTTATGTCCCTGACCTTGAAGTGGTACTGGCATAGGCTCATTTGAATAGAGATGTTGCTCTCAGGAAGGTTACTGCTAAAGGGATAGTTGCCAACCAGGCAAATGTCTTGGTTTTGATGTGCTAACAGTTAAGTCAGTGACAAGGTGCCAAGTAGCCCTGTAACAACTCTCTTAACCACTCAAACTGTGTAAGGTGGGCTCAGCTAGCTACCCTTGAGAGCCACTGTTCTTCAAGGCTGAGGAGTACTGAGAATTGGTGAATCAAAGCCATAAAATGAGATTGACTTGGTCTCCTCTTTTGTGTGACCTCTTTTGCTTCCCATGTGTCATGGATTTCTGCTAACTTAAAGCTGGAAGCCGGATACAAAATGGGATGCTATTTTTGCTAGTCCCCTGGGAGAGTAATAATAGTACTTTGGAGTAGATGGCAAGGGTTTCTGCTGTAGTGGGAGTAGGGGTGACCTATGTTCAGCACTGAGCATCTGTGCAGGATCTGCCACAGACTCTTTCTTTCTCAGCTGCTGAGTACTTTGTTTCCCAGAAAATCAACATAAAGCAAGGTGATGAGAACAAGAACTAGAAGGGTTGGGAATGCAAAGCCAATGTAGAGTTTTAATTTAACTCTAGATAAAAAGAACCAGAATGTTGAAAGCCTCATTGGGAGATGCAGAGAGAGATGCTTGCAGAGGTGAATGAACTAAAATCTTTTTGGCAAAAAGAGGAACTAAAAATTCCTTCCCCCCTCCCCCCCTCCCCTTAATTATATGTAATGCAATACACATTTTTCTGGTCAAGACTATAACCTTCGTGTAATTAATATAAGTACAGCCATATGAGGCTCTTTCTATTAAACAAAATGACCTCAGTTAAAAGCATTCTTCTCAAGCATGCTATTCCTGGAGCTGACCATAGTTTCATGTGCAGAAGTTTGGAAACTTGTGCTTGATAGAATCAGGGGATCAGCTCACTTGAAGTGGGGTACAAGATGGCTGAATGTGTCTGAACTTCAGGCTTAAACGAATCTTTGATCCTTTGTCCATAAACAAATATGCCTAGATTAGATTCTGCTTTTGCAGAGGTCGTGTCTTTTCCCCTTGGATTCCCATAATTCTATTCATAGAGTTGAAACTATCTTCCAGGAAATTGCTATCAAGTGAGACTCAAAGCTATTTTATTTCAAGATGCATAAAATAAACATTTCAATGAACTTAAAATCTGTAATGAATACTATTTAGCAGGTTTCCCTTTCATTTCAACCTGAAGGGCCTGATCCAGCTTGCATCTCTTACCAAAACCAGATCTGTCTTTTCAGCCGAGGCTGAACTTATGTCCAGATGCCTTGGGTTAGAAATCTTCTGCAGGTTGCTCTGATTTTTGTCCTAGGATTTACTGCAGTCTAAGCATTTTGAAGGCCAAATTACTTTCTTTCATTAGCGCTGGTAGACTTGTGCAGCCACCTTCAGGCTACTTCACTGACTCATGACAGTGGAATAAAGATCATAATAGGAGGAGGAATATTTCTATTTGTGACATGAGAGGACGACATCAAAGGAGGTCAATGAAGCAAATATCCCTGAAGGCAGATACAAACAAAGGTTTGGGGTTGTATGTGCAGTATTTAATAAGCAAAAGGATGTTTTTAATACCATATATTTTGCAGCTGACTTTAAAACTGCAGAGCTTCTAAGGTAGGTGGGCTACCTTAAAAACTGATCTCAGTCTGTGGACACTATATATGACCCAAGAAGCTAGGAACAGGTTGCAGCAGAGATATAGGCTGTGCTCTGTTTTCCACTTTCTCCTCTACCAGTAACAGGATTTTGCTCTAAGTTTGCTGTGCTGTCCTGCCTGATAGTCACAGCTCACCTGCTTTTCTTCCTCTTTGCTTTAACCACCCCCTTTACATTATTATCTCCCCTTTTGGCCACAGCTCGCTGTAAGGACAAGATAGGGATAGAAGAGGCAGTCTGAATTCATTTACTTACCTTCACTCAGTCACAAGAGACAGTGGACGCAGTCTGTCTCCAAATGAGTATTTCTCCTGTGGCACAGCAACTTCTCTAAGTAAAACTCTTTATCAAATTACTCTCAAGACAAGTTTTGAAGGGAAGAATGTGCAATACTAGGCAGTTCTGGAAAGAAATGGTTTCCAGACAGGATTTTCCTCTGCAGACAATAAAGTAAACTCTGTCTCTGCCCCTTATGTATGTAATTGATTCAAGGTGGCCTGTCTTGGTCAAACACTGAAGGAGGGGGAGGAATTAAAAATGGTTGTTAGAGTGTGTGTGGAATGTACAGTGCTAAAAACTAAAAGCTGAATGTAAGCTTGAACCATACAGCTTTTACAGCCAGAACAGGAAATGTTTCAAAGAACAGCACTGAAAATTATTGAGGCTTCAAGTACATGCTTCAGCCTCTTCCTTGTGTCTGCCCTCTTGCTGTGCTAGCTTTGTGCAACTTCACATTCTTCCAGAAAAAGAAGAGCCTAACAGCTGGTCTCAATTATCCTAACTACAGTGTGGCTACACACATAAGTGTCCCCCATTTCCATTTAGCTCCATTGCTTAATGAATGAGTTATTAAAATAGAGAACCATGGTGTTTGTACTCTGCTCCACCATTTGTTTCTGTTTACTCACACCAGTGGTGCTCAGTTCACATGATCTCCCTGATGAGAGGCCAGTATATTTGATCAGAGAAGGGAGCTTTGCAAAATTAAACAGGCAGGATAGCAAAGACTATGTTCAGTACAGAATAACATCCGGAGTTCCTCCTGGAACTAACTGACATTTTTAAAGCAATGCTACAAATGAGGGCAACTGTACTGATAAGAATGCCTTTTTTTTCCATTTCAGGTGAGGGTTATTGAAAATCACATAACATTTTGGACCTCAGTGACCTTTATCAAAGTCAAAGACCCCTGGCTATAGCGAGTTGAGGTAAAACCTGTACGCTCTGTACTGTCCTTGATAAAGGTCACGTGAGACTAAATGTCAGACCTTTTCCATCTCTTTACCTTGAGTAAAAACATTGGTTTATGTACTAAAAGCTGTCTCCATTCATTTAGTGTTTTAAGGAATTATTTGGGTCCAGTGTGCCCGGAGGAGTTTTGTGTTAGTTTATAACAAATGAGATGTTGAGTTTGGAACAGGCAGCACCCTGGAGCACCTGCTTCATGCGTTAGAGAGTGAAGTTGGGCTGTTCATCCACCCCTGTTTGGGACTCACCTTGCCCTTTCAGAAGTCAGGTGAGAACAAAGAAGAAGGCTTCAGGAGAAAAGCACTCAGAAACTAGAGGGAGTAGTATGTCATTAATATATAGCCAGTGTT
Source organism: Melanerpes formicivorus (assembly GCF_026170545.1). Lineage (NCBI taxonomy): Eukaryota > Metazoa > Chordata > Aves > Piciformes > Picidae > Melanerpes > Melanerpes formicivorus. The sequence continues at coordinate 7,147,189 of NW_027142379.1, read as the reverse complement.
TTTCCAGGCTGTCCTCTATAAATAGTTTTCACCAGAGGCCAAATTCCTCTCCTATGTGATGCTCACAATGGTCATGCACAGAAACCATTGCTCTCACCAGACGTGGCCTCTTCTGCCCAGTTGTCTTCACTGGTTTCTTCTGAGCTTAAGCACAGGCTGCTCTGCAACTGAGCTGAAACAGACCATGCTCAATTCTCTAGACACTCTTTGTCAATAGCTGGATCAGAGATTTTGGGGAAGGTTATTCTTTGGTGTTACTGAATGCATTTCTGTGACCTCTTCCTTGAGCTAATGCTTAAAATACTGTCCTAAGGAATTTCTAATTCTTTACCTAATTACAAATAGTGCAATTATTTAGCATCATCAGTGTCTCTATCCAGAACAACTCAGTCCATAAAGATAATGAAGTCACAGCCTCAGAAACTCTCAGGATCTGGGTGTTCTGTGAGAAGATCTGTGGGGATGAGACCTTGGCAGTGCAAGCATAGTGGCAGTGGAAGGCTTTCAGCTTCATAATCTCAAAAAGCCAAGAAGATACTTTGGGGTAACTCTCTGATGAATGGGACAATAGCAGGGTTGTAAGAGATTTTAGAAGCATATGGTAAGGCTGGCCACCCCCAGGGAAGTAGATGAGGGGCTGTGGTTTCCTGCACCCATAAGTCTTTCAGCTTTAGCTGAATGACAGGAAAACTGCAAGTGTGGGAAGAGCAGGAAAGGGTAAATTCTTGTCTGGTTCTGTGCTATAACTTCCTGCAACATTTTGCAGTCAGTATGGGAAAGGGAGAGGCGGCTTGACTTGCCCTGGCTAAGCCAGTTCCTGGTAACTGTTATATTCATACTGGAGGAAGATTAATTTTTTCCTGATGGTCTCCCACATCAGCTCACCCTTTACTCCCTTTCCCCCAACTAACACTGTCCTCAGGAGCAATTCTGTTCAGTCTCGAGTGGGGATATAAGGTCAATGTAATAATTAATTTGACCAAACTAGCATTCTTAATCTGGATTTGCAAGGTATCAGGGTATCTGCTTTATCCACTTCACTTCACCTGAGCCTGAACTTGGGCTCATGAATTTAACAGCGTATCTGGCAGTCCTCTTATTTTGATGTATGAAGGGAATTCTCTGTTAAAATCTAACTCATAATTGTGAATTATCCATGGATAAAATGTCTAGGCAGGTTTAAACTGTTCCTGAAGAGGACACAGCAGCCTAATCTAGGAAAATTAAAAGGAATTGTTAATGTTATTTTTAACTTGTTTTGAGAAAGCATTTTTCTTAAGCATGCTTCATGTGATTTTTCTTAAGTTTTTTAATGAGTTGATTTCTGTCTAATTAAAAAACAAAACAAAACAACAAAACCCCACCCAGAACTATCAAAATGGGTTGTTACTACTCTCATTCAGTTCCCATTTAATTAATGCTGCGGGCTGGTTTTGGCTGAGTCAGATTGGCATTGGACTTGTGGCAAGCTGCATTTAAAAATGCTTTCCCGAAAGAACATTATCTAGATTTGGTATAGGAAAGGAATACAAATCTTCTTTGCTTTAAAAGAGGAAAGGAAGGATCACATCACATTCACTCAGATCCATCCCTTCTGTTGCTAAATGAGGCAAGCATTTAGAACAGGCAAAGAGAACACTCATGGGCTTACACTTCATTTGATTTTACCTACCTTTGAAATTATGTCTCATAGAATTGTTTACCCAAGATCTGATAAATCTCAGGATTCCCCAATACAATGGGAGAAACAAAGGTTGCAAGAGCCTGCAAAACCCACAGCCTAATCTCTTGAGGCAAGATAAGAATGGCATCTACAAATAAATGGACTTCTAATTAAATGGTGTTTATGCTTTAGGAATATGTTGCTATTTCTTTTGAAGAGTGACTGACCTACTTTGGCCATATCAGCTAAGGCACTCCTGTACTGTCTGAGCAGATTACATTAGCCATATTGTGGGAGGCTTTCTCTTTTTTCCCTTGGTTAGAAAAAATAACACACTACACAAGCTTCCTTCTCCCTCTTGAAACAGGATGTGACCTCCTCCTTTCACCCTATGTTTAAGGCAGCCTGTCTGAGAAGCAAGCCTGGCAACTTGTGTCTCACTGGGGTAGAAATCTTGTTTGGGAAATGGGCTGAGATTGTCTAACCTCGAGGCAGAGGCTAGCTGCACCACTGTGAAAACATGTGTTAGTCTTTGTGAATGTAAAAGGGGATTTTTGTTACAGAAAGTGAGTTCATGGCAGCATTTTGTGTGATGTCAAAGGAAGCTACTATATGGCAAAGAACTTGGTCAAAAAAAAAAGAGAGAAAGCAGGAAAGATGAGGTTATACAAAAGACCTTTGTGTATTGCCTAGGGCAGCTCTACATCAGGATGCTTCTACTACAGAAAGTTCTTCTGTAGTAACACAAGAGAGTGCACATTGATTCTCCTTTAACTAAGTGGTTGCAAGTGTTTTAAAGGTAATTATAAAATGCCTAACATTTTACCATTTGCTTGCACTAGTTCTGGCTGGCTGCCTAAAGTTGGGTTTTTCAAATCCAAGTGTTTGAGATAATCTCCTGGCTTGCCTATCCCATATTTGAAAATACTAAAGCATCAACACTTCCAGAATGATGAACAGCAAATCAGATGTCACTGTGAGAGGCCTTGAGCACAAGCCCTGTGAGGAGAGGCTGAGGGAGCTGGAGTTGCTTAGCCTGGAGAAGAGAAGGCTCAGGGGAGACCTTATTGCTGTCTACAACTACCTGAAGGGGGATTGTAGCCAGGAGGGACTTGGTCTCTTCTCTCAGGCAACCAACACCAGAATGAGAGAATACAGTCTCAAGCTGCACCAGGAGAAAGTTCTTCACTGAGAGAGTCGTTTGCCATTGGAGCAGGCTGCCTGGGGAGGTGTTGGAGTCACTGTCCCTAGAGGTGTTCAAGAGGGGATTGGATGTGGCACTTGGTGCCATGGTCTAGTCATGAGGTCTGTGGTGACAGTCTGGACTTGATGATCTTTGAGGTCTCTTCCAACCTTGGTGATACTGTGATACTGTACGCTTCCTACTTTAGAAACAGATTTCCAGTGTAAAGAATATAGCTTCAATTTACTGCTTTCAAACAGAATATCAAAGATGGCTTCTCACTGTCATCGAAAAGGATATTTTCAGAGAGGTTATTTATAATAACAATAAGAATTATATTTATATAAATATATGTGTGTGTGTGTGGAGAAGAGGAGGCTCAGGGGAGACCTTATTGTTGTCTACAACTATCTGAAAGGAGGTTGTAGCCAGGCAGGGGATGGTCTCTTCTCCCAGGCAAGCAGCACCAGAACAAGAGGGCACAGTCTCAAGCTGTGCCACAGGAGCTTTAGGCTGGATGTTAGGAAGAAATTCTTCATAGAGAGAGTGATTGCCCATTGGAATCGGCTGCCTGGGACACAGTCTCAAGCTGCGCCAGGGGAGGTTTAGACTTGAGGTGAGGAGAAAGTTCTTCACCGAGCGAGTTGTTCGTCATTAGAATGGGCTGCCCAGGGAGGTGGTGGAGTCACCATCCCTGGAGGTGTTCAAGAGGAGATTGGTTGTGGCACTTGGTGCCATGGTTTAGTCACGAGGTCTCTGGTGATAGGTTGGACTCGATGACCCTCGAGGTCTCTTCCAACCTTAGTTATACTGTGATACTGTGGCGGAGTTGCCATCACTGGAGGTGTTTAGGAGGAGACTTGATGGGGTGCTTGGTGCCATGGTTTAGTTGATTAGATAGTGTTGGATGATAAGCTGGACTCTATCTCAAGGGTCTCTTCCAACCTATTCTATTCTATGTGTGTGTATGTATATATGTGTATATCTTTTTTATTTCCAGGCATGCAGTCTGCATTTTACGGCACAGTGACATGAACTAAGTTGCATTTCTGGATTATAAGGATGGGGTTTTCACATCACTGATGACCAGCTTTATTTCTACCAAAGACAGTAAGGTTTTGTTATTGATTTAATTTCATGTAGTCAAGCAGTGCTGAATGCTTTTGGACATTCCACCTGTCCTCCAGTATAACCCAGTGTGATTTACATTATATATTCATTTACTATCGTCTGTTGGCAGTGGGTTTTTTTTTAACTACTATACAATTTTCTTTATATTTCTAAAAGTATTGGCAATAGCTTCAAAACTGTCTCTTCCTGTCCCATTTGAAAAAGAGATTTTTCACTCCTGAATCACTGGAGTATCTAATGAATCAGCATTTCTCACCCCTCACTGCTCCTTACTTCACAAGTGTGATCTATTTGCTGAATCCATTTTGGATTGAACTGTTTCCATTTTTCAGAAACATTTTCATTTTGAGCCTCACTTCACATAAATAAAACTAAATTACAAAATCCTTCAGATGTTAAACTCGGGATGGCACGTGACATATCCTTACTGTCTTAAAGTATGAAGTAATGGTTCATTAGTGTCTGAAGTATTCTGTCACAAATTCATTTCTGAAGGTAATGCCTTACATAGCAACCCTTTAAAATTGCCTAACTGGACTTTTTATGCTGTGATTGAGTTTAGACTTAGCTCCCCATGGAGGCTCCTGTGTCCATCAGTGGGGTTTGGATGGGGACCAAAGAACAACGCATGGTCAGGTAGGAGGCTCTGCCAGAGTGGGACAAGGTTATAGTCTCCAGAACAGGATGAATTTGCCAGTCAAGTCTATAAAGAATTCTTCAATAATATTACTTTTGGCTGGGTCTCAGTCATCTTTCCTTTCTTCCTTTTTCATAGCACTCATTTTGGCAGAGGTCAGAAAACTCTTGATTCTCACAAAGATTCCTAAAGCGTAGGGTTTAAAGCTTTGAGACAGTGAGCCTGCCCCAGAAAGGATTACCATGCTGGTATATTCAAACTCTGAAGCAGTTACACAGGATGGAGGACAGACTCTAAGTAGCACTGGGAGCAACAGGGGAAATGTATCTTCAGCTAGTCAAGTGATTCTGTTCTGAAAAGCGTTTGATTTGATTTCTCTATTAAAGGATGTTAATTTCAGTGCAGCTGAATTCATTTCGCTCTGTCTACTGCAAATATTTAGAAAGTAACATTAACCAAGAAAGTTAAAGTATCAGAGGTTTTTAAATGTCAAAGAATTTCCATGGTTGAAACACATACAAGTGTGTCAGTATAGAAAAAAAGGGGAATGGTGATAGCTTACAGCAAAGGAGATTGATGCAACTATAGATCCCGTTAGATTTCTGTTGCTCCACAACATGTGGAAAACTTGGAATCGTAGACTCCTGTGGAATATGTGAGATAAAGAAACTCAGACTTGGCCAAAAGTGTAGTGGATTTGTTTTTTGTTTTCTTCTGGAAACCACTGAGGGGGAAGAAAAGATCTCTGTGAAATGTCAGCAGTGTAATTTTTCAGCGTAGCAGCACATAGATGGGCTCCACATCTGGGCCACGATTCAGTGTTTTTAAACACAGTGCTTGAGTATGTGCACATCAATAGCTTCTGCTAGACTTGTTAGTGCTGCTTGCATAGCAATACTTAACAGTGCACTAAGGGTTTGACTACTGCAAGGTCAAAGCATTCATTCACATTTAATGATTTCTGGAAGTCCTTCTTGAAACTCAGACTTCAAAGATAAAGTGTGTTATGAGCTGGTGCTCATTAATGACTAATCAAATGCCTGTTCCTGCAAGTGTTATCTGCTGTTGTTATAAGGCACAGCTGTAATAGCTCTGTTGGTATTTTCAGCTAATATCAGAGCAGCAGCAATACACAGAAAAATAAAACCCCTCTGGCATTATAAAAAGAAAATTCATTATTAACTGCCAATTTTTACTGTTGGGCTGTGGGGCAGACATTGATTTCTATCAAAAATGTGCCTGTTATTTAAATCTGTGGTCTGCATATTACTAGACCTTGACACACTAATAGGCTTTTAAAATGTATGATTCGACAATGCATTACAAATGGAGTGGCCAGCACTAAATATTCCCTCAAGTGCCATTCATTTAAACACGTGCAAGAAAGTAATTAAAAATGCTAAGTAATAGATAGCTCAGATAATTTAAATGTGATGCAAACACATTCTATCTCAAATGCCAAGAAGCACAGGGCTGCATCCTAGAAGTGGCAATGCAACTTACTTGCTTTTCTGAGCCACAGATAAGGGGGAAAAATATCCCTGAAGCTTGCAGGCAATGCAGCAAGTTTTGTTTGTTTCTTCAAAACTGGGACTTCTATCACCCTGTGGAAAAATAAGCTCCATAACATTTATTTTCATTAGGCACTTTAATAAAACAGATTAAGCCCTTGTTCTTTTTAACAGGGTGTCTAGTGCTCTCCAGTTGTTGCTCCATAGCTTAGCAATGACAGCGTTCAAAGGTGTCAAAATGTAAGACACTTGCCCTTCCCAGTTGCTCTATAAACGTGATCTTTGTGAGTTATCTCGATGATTTTCCTAAGGGAGGTGGAAATAAGAATGGTTTCTTTCCCTTCATAGCCTTAAATCAGAATGAATAAATACTAAGTCAGGTTAAAAATAAGCAGTATGTGTTTGTGAGCAAAAAAAAGTGTGGGTAATGTCAAAGTATGGACTGTGGAAGTACATTGGACATGCGTTTTGGGGATGTAATTTCCAGTCTCTCTAATTGCATCCTTGCATCAGACTGCATCTTCAAGCAGGACTGTCTTCCACTGATGATATAGAAATGCACACTCTGCTGTTTTGTGAAAACTTTTCTTATTCTTAACCTTGCTTGTATTAGTGGCCAGTAAATAGACATTTTCCTTTTGTGCTAATTGCATGCCCCAGAGTAAATCCCTCTGTATGATTTTTACCTGCTGAGGGAATTTCCTGAGGACAAATAACTATTGCAGAGCCATAGAATAGAATAGAATTAACCAGGTTGGAAGAGACCTCTGAGATCATCAAGTCCAACCTATCATCCAGCACCATCTAATCAACTAAACCGTGGCACCAAGCACCCCATCAAGTCTCTTCCTAAACACCTCCAGTGATGGTGACTCCACCACTTCCCTGGGAAGCACATTCCAATGGCCAATAACTCTTTCTATGAAGAATTTCTTCCTAACATCCAGCCATCTATACCTGTTACTTCTAGCTGAAAAGTTCACAGAATAAATCAGGAACTACTACTGGTCCCCCACTGCATGACCTATGTTTTGGTGGTTGTTTTTTTTTTTAACCATAGCATTCATTCCCTTTCTATAACTTCACTCCTCAAAATGATCCTTTTTCCTTGTATAATACTCTTTATTAGAATTAGAATAAACCAAACCAGGTTGGAAGAGACCTTCAAGATCATCGTGTCCAACCCATCAACCAATCCAACCCACCCAAACAGCTAACCCATGGCACCAAGCACCCCATCAAGTCTCCTCCTGAACACCTTCAATGACGGCGACTCCACCACCTCCCCAGGCAGCCCATTCCATAGCGCAATCACCCTTTCTGTATAGAACTTCTTCCTAACATCCTAACTCCTTGAATTCCCAGTGCATCAGGGGATTTATCAGCATGCTTCTACTTTATTTATCCAGGTGATTAAGGAAAGTAAGACATAAAATGTTCACAAGAGGGATCCTTGAAGAACCATGTCAGAAACATCCTTCTGGCCTCAGCTTTTAATGCAACTTTTGTTGTCTGTGATTTATCCAGTTCCTTACCCATCTTATCATTGTTATTCATATTTCCTCAGATGATAGTTTCTTGTGTGCTATAGTGTTTAATCCTGCACTGAGAGCCAACATTTTTATTTTAAGGTTTTTTTACACCAACACTTGTTCTTTGTCAGACCAATAGCACGTACACCTGGTTTTGTAGCTGCATAATAAAATCATATTGGGATGAATCCATCAAGAGGCCTTCTGTCCTCAGTACTAGGAAAACTATTCCTGAAAACTGTGCCAGAGGATTGAATGCTTTCCAAAGTTCACAGCTGAATATAGATTAGTTTAGGAATAACAAAAAACTTGTGTGGCATAGGTTAGAATACCTATGCAGTGTTAAATCAGTCTGGGTATATTTGTTGATATTTTTTATGTTCTATAGAGAAGGGAAAGAAAGATCCTAGAACAGTTAGTTAGTGTTAAAGAAGTAACTAACTTCATGAAGTTAGCCTGAAGACAGCAAAATACAGAGCATGCCCTTTCTTTCTCAGTTTCCCTTTCTTTCTGCAAACAGTTGCTGGAATGCAAGGAATTTGGCATTGTAGGGGGTCATATTGGAAGTCATCATCATATCCTTCAGGGCAGCTCAAATCGTTCCTTCTCTTCACAATCTCTTTCTGGTCTACAATACTTCCTCAATCTGTATGAAAAATTGTATCTGATCTGGAAACTGGGAAAAGCTCTGCAGGAAGAGGGAAGAGGAAGAAGGCTCAAAATATCTTTTTTAATGGTTCTTACATTTTATTCTAAGTGTTGAATCCTAAATAATAGCTTAGCATCAGCTAGGATGTAGAATATTGTGAGATGCTTCACACATTTGAGCTTTGTTCTTCAGGAGGGGGTCTGGAATCAGGAATCTCCAGTCTTCAGGGATAGTCATATACATTGGTAATGAAAACCATTGAGATGCTATCAAATTGCTACATGTTGCTCACTGTACATCTTTCTAAAGTAGTGTGGTGGAAAAAAGATGGAAGATGACAGCTGAAGAGGTTGTGGAATCTCTGTAAAAGTATTTAAAACCTGGACACAGTTCTGGCAACCTGCTCTAGGTGACCCTACTTGAGCAGATGCATTTGACTGGAGGATCTGAAGAGATCCCATCCAGCTTCAATAAATATTACCCTTTCTTACAAGAAAAGGAAGGCTAAATTAGAAAGATGTAGAATGGCTAACCTTATAACCTCTTTATCTGGCCAATGTCTAAGCTTTCATCCTAGTGCATGTAGATTTCCAAAAGGCAGTCTAAAGCTGAGCTCAGTAATTTTGCCAGTCTCTCATACTGCTATTTTAAAGAGACTACCATTTCTGACATTGCACAAGGGCAGACTGTAGATATGATTTAATGAGCCACCAAGGTTGTGTGGACCAGAAAAAGACTAAATTTGGATCTATGGGCTCATAGATCCAGGAACTGTTCTTCACTCTCTACTTGGTTAAAGATATGCCGTTATTAAATTGAGAGACTTTGGAAGGTTGGTTGTTTCTCCTGAGAATGAAAGGTAGAAAATAGAAAAGAAGACATGGTCATCTGAGGCCTGCCTGGAGCTTTGTCTAGTAAACAACACAGCTTTGGGGCTCTGGGAGTTGTACCAAGAGGTGGAAAAGGATTTGTTTGGTTTGCAGGGTTAGTGAGTGATGGATGAAGAAAAAGTAAGATGGCCTTGAAAATGCATCAGTCCTTTCTCAAAACAAAACCCTCCTGCCTGGGTTTTGTTTGTTGGGCTTTTTTCTGCTTTTGCTGGTTTGTCCTCTGCTGAGAGAACATCTTTGCGAATCACACCATTAGAACATACTTCAGTATTTCTTTTCCTGCTTAATTATATCTCCTTTTGCTCCAGCTACTGATCTTCTCTATGGTATTAATTGTCTTTTTGGCATAGTCAGGTGCTGTGTTTTGAATATTATCTGTTTCCACCTTATTCAGAGAGACTGGAGTTTTGATCTGAAGGGAGAAGGGGGTTTTGAAGGCAAGTCCTGTGGAATCATTCTCATAAGGGATTGTGAATTCCAGCAGGTCTTTCTTAAATAAAACTTCCACTGATTTCAACAGGAGCTTTCCTTTCATACTCACTGAGGAATGCTTCATGCAATTCAAATCTGGTAAATTAACCACAAACCTATTCTCTGACATTATAGGAAGCACATATTTGTTCTTTTATGCAGGTTTAGTACATGTTTAATTTAATAAAAGGAGCAGAGAGGTTTACTGGGCTTTTAGATGTACAATTTAAGTTCCTGGAGTGACTCCTAATTCTCTGAATCAGCTTCCAGTAAGAGTCAGAAAAAAATGTGGAGGAATGCAGTAGGTAAATCTTAAACTGATACACAGTTTCTGTTCCAGTCGCCCTGAGGGTTGTGATAACTTGGATAGATCATGTGAATGCAAGGTCTCTCTTTCTCCATCTCTCTCTCTATATATATATATGTATACACACACATATGTAGAGTCATAGAATCAACAAGGTTTGAAAAGACCTCAAAGATCACCAAATCCAACCTGTCACCCAACACCTCAGGACTACTAAACCATGGCTCCAAGTGCCACATCCAATCCCCTCTTGAACATCTCCAGGAATGGTGATTCCACCACCTCCCTGGGCAGCCCATTCCAATGTGTAACAGCTCTCCCTGTGAAGAACTTTTCTCACCTCCAGCCTAAACTTCCCCTGGTGCAGCTTGAGACTGTATCCTCTCGTCTGGTGCTGGTTGCATGGGAGAAGAGACCAACCCCTTCCTTGCCCCAACCACCCTTCAGGTAGTTGTAGACAACAGTAAGGTCCCCCCTGTATGTAAAGACATTTGTGACACAGACCCTACTATAAGGTTCAAGGTGCAAGTTCACACCTTTTAGTAAAGTATTAATGGGACACACAGGACTATGTGCAAATTAGAGATGTCTTCCTCCTTGTCCAACAGTTAATTGTTTTCCAGGGACTCTGCCAGTGCTGACATGAAGTCTTGATATTCAATGTGGTTTAGGCATTGTATATTTGCAGCAGAGAAAAATAATGTTTCAGGGCGCTTTAATTTTCTGACAAGAAGTATTTTAGTTAAAGACATGAGATACACAAGAAAGTGATGATCATACAGATTCCATGGTGAAAACTCAGCTCTTTTTCCCTTAGCAGAGCTGTAGCACAACTCTCTAAACAATCTCAGCGGAAACACAAAGTGGAAACCAGGGCACTTCTCAAATAACAGGCCTCAGTTCATCTTCCTCCCTCCCCCCTTCCCTTTGCCCAGCCTGTACTGTGACAGATAATGAACTCTGACAAGCACACTCCTGTGGTGTGGAAGTACAGATCTGAGATTTTTGTGAAGGATTATACTTCACCATCCATGTGCTCGAGTCATTAAGGGAGGAAGAGTGATTTTTGTTATCATTTCAGTTTTTCCTTGCATTAATTCCTATGGGTTTGAAACAACACTGGCAATGCTTACATCACGCTGCGCTGACAACAGGCAGTCTCCATGAGCTAATCTCTCACCACCCACATGGAGCTCAGGAACTGCTCAACACTTCCCAGTTCAAAGCACCTTCAGACTTCATTTCTACACTTCCTCTTGAGTTTGGCTTGGTTTATGAGTGCTTTGAACAGTAAGGCAGAATTTGCACTAACTGTCTGCTGGAGTGGTTTGAAGCTACAACATGAGAGGGTGAAAACAGAGAGAGAGATAGAAACCCCATAAATAGCATTGCCTCTTGAGAAAAAGCAAAGCCTGGAAGAGAAAAACCACAAGCAAGGGCTCAAAGTGCCTAGCAAGGCCCTACTGTCTGTATCTCTTAGTGAAGTAGTGTAGAGTTCTACCTCTAATTCCATTAAAAAAACAAACCAAACATCTGCCCATAAGCTGCAAAGGTGCAGCTTAGAGGGATGCAAATTAATTCTGAGCAAGTGAGCTTCAAGATCAGGGAGAAGAGTGAAAAGAGTTTACTGAGTAAATAGTGGGCTGAGAAAAGCAGGTATGGCAGAGTGATAGGATGTCTCTCTTAGAATAGAATAAACCAAGTTGGAAGAAACCTTTGAGATCGTCATGTCCAACCTATCATCCAACACCATCTAATCAACTAAACCATGGCCCTAAGCACCCCATCAAGTCTCCTCCTAAACACCTCCAGTGATAGTGACTCCACCACCTCCCTGGGCAGCCCATTCCAATGGGCAATCACTCTCTCTCTGAGGAACTTCCTCCTAACATCCAGCCTAAACCTCCCCTGGCACAGTTTCCAGTCATTTTGGGTTCTACTTTTCTGTCTTTGATATGCACCTTGCTCCTTAGGTTGGAGTTAAATCTCCAGTTATTTACGTGCAGGAAAGCTAACCTGGCTCTGATAGCCTCCCAGGAAAAAAGAGTTTTTCCTTTGTTCTGTGGTCACTATAATCCCATAAGCAGGACTGGGCCACTATCATCTGACAAACCTACATGTTAGGGGAGAATGGTAATTAGTAACAGGACCTTCTTACCTGATGGATTTTACATACCAGGCCTGTCCTTATGCCTGGAGTAGTAAGAAACTACTCCATTCGTAGTTCTTCTGAGACTTCTCCACAGGACACTTTACATCAGGTTTCTTTGTAGAAGCTTTGTTAATAGACCTAACCAAGAATGCATTTCCCTTTACAATGTTTCAAGTCTGTGAAAAGGCCTTTCAGAGTCTCAAGAAGTGTCCCTATTGTAAGTCTGTATATCCTTCTCTTCAGTGAGGAATTCGCATTTCAAACATATTTCTGAGCGGAACTAGGGGCTGTCGTGTTGCAAGAGGTCAATGGATAGAAGCATCTATCTAGACCAAATTGCATCAAGCTTACTTGATGACAGTGAAGGAATGCCTTACTGTTGAAAGGCTTTGAATGTCTTCACAACTGCCTCTTCAGTAACCAGTCAGAATTGATGGCTCTTTCAGACATCTGACTTTCTGGAGAAATGTCAGTATCTGAAATAAAATTCTGGTACTTAGCCCTCAGCCCTGTTCTTTCAGAAGCAGAATACTGTATTTCCATTCCTTTAGCATGGAAGAACTTGACATTTGCTGTATGGGTCTGATGACCCTTGCTTACTTGTACGTGAATGTCTAAGGAGTGCTCAAACTCAAGAATAGCTCAGCATCGAAAGCGATTAAGGACTGAAATTGTCAGGATGGATTTAGATCTTCTGCAAAGTAATAATCCCCTGTCTTATTTGCTGCTGATAATCATGGAAAAGCAAGAAACAAAGGAAGGAGCTTCAGAAAGAAATTGCTTTTACACCGATAGAACTCATTTGTTTCATGGATTAGGTCTGTTATCACAAAGACTTCTCCATGGCTGGACACCTAAAGTAATGGACTTTCCCTGCTTACCAATTTATTATTCCAAGCATGTTTTTCTTCCTTATGTTTGAAGTGGAGGGGATGGGGTTTGTAATTTTCTTGTTAGAGATGTTTATGAATTTCTTTTGTCTTCTCAGAGGCTTTGACTTCCTTAAAATGGAAAGACTTTACATGTAATTTTACACCTTCCTTTCTCTTATTCTTGTGCCTTATGCCTCTTTCATTTTTTTCCCCACCCCTTTCTCTTTCTTTTTACCTTCAGTTCTTCTCCTCATTTCCTTCTTTCCTGCTCTTAATTGCTGCTTTTGAAAAGCTGTAGTGAAAAAGGGGCTTAAATAGTCTTTCCACCGCAATAACGGACATCACTGCAATATCTCTGAACACCTACCAAGAGCTTATGGAAAGAAGGTTTTTCTTGCTTCTTTAAACTGTGCTTTAAGCAGTCTGAGAGTGCATCATTGTGTTTTTAGGCAAAATGTCTCAAGGTGAAGTCAGTAAGTGCTATTATAAGGCTCCTAGGGCTCTGTAATGCAGTAACATGATGCCAACTAGTGAAGTTCTATGGATATAATTGGAAAAAATACCAATTATATGATTGTTATAGGTTAATTTATGAAACTGTCATGGTTCTAAAGTGCTTTAACTATCTATCTATCTATATATATATATATATATAAACTGTAAGTACTTAATGTAATGTGACAGTGCCAGTAGGGATCTAAAAGTAATCAATATTAATAGTTGTGAAATTGTCTTTGATATTTTTAAATTCATTGTTTTAGGAGTATAGGAAAACAAGAGAAGTTTAGACTGGATCAGATAGGTTGGAGTTACACTGATCCTATTTGATGATCAGTGCCTTCTATCACTAAGTGCTCAGGCTCCTGAGGCAAGCATTCGTGGTCCTGGAGGAACAACCACAAAATGAACACTTCCTTAAGCGCTAGTTCAGCTTATGCTGGACTTCTGTGATAAGTAACCTGCTTAGCCTGAGGGGAAAGTAAGAGGAATGAGCTTGTTTGGATAAATCTTGCTATTTCACACCAACTTTACCCCTTTCATGCTCTCCTTCCTACTACTCATTTACATGCTGTCTGACACATTCAGACTGGGAAGAAATGCTCATACATATTGGGAAGACTCTGTGTTCATATGCTTTCTGCTTCTCCCAGTGCATGTTTTCTCTGGCTGATAATTGTGTTTCGTTTGAAGCAGTGATGCAAAGCTGCCAACATCCCCAACATTGGATGGGGCAGTTTCATGAGAAACCTTAAGAGAATGATAAAATTCTCTGGGAGAATAATGAAAACCTTATAGATTGACAAAAGCCCCAGTCATTTGTACCCTGACTACATAGCACTGCTGTGCTGCCTGTCCACAAGGGATAAAAACACCTCTTCAGCAAGAAGGGGGAAAAAAAGGAATGAAACGGCACATTTTAACCCTCAGTTTTCATGTCATGGTGAAAATGCTAACAGATACTTCATGCTGAAATATCTCCACCATGTTTTAGTACATGTGTGCTTTTCAAACTGCAAGAGATGTGCAGGACATGGACACCATAGCTGTGAATGCACTGGGTATGACATTTGTTGTAGTGACACCAAGCATAGCAGGAATCAGTGGAGGGAAAATGGCAGCTTTATCTGATGATGAAATTTTAACCTCCAAATAAGAACAGAGTAGGATGAGTAAGTTTTGTGTCTTCCCTGTGAAGTGTGGGACAGTATAATTGGGAAAGCTGATAAATTCTTTTTCTTCATTGTAGTTTGTTCAGTGGCAGATGATCTGAGCCTCTAAAAATGGATGGATAAAGTTGAATGTTAGGTGTCCCTGCCCATGGCAGGGGGGTTGGAGCTAGATGATCCTTGAGGTCCCTTCCAACTCTGACAATTCTATGATTCTATGAATAGAGAGGGTCTTAGAATAGAACAGAATTAACCAGGTTGGAAGAGCCCTTTGAGATCATGGAGTCCAACCTATCATCCAATGCCATCTTATCAACTAAACCATGGCACCAAGCACCCCATGCAGTCTTTTCCTAAACACCTCCAGTGATGGTGACTTCACCACCTCCCTGGGCAGCCCATTCCAATGGGCAATCGTGGCACAGAGGAAGGCAGCAAATTTATATAATCCTTCAATAAGCATCAAAACTTCAGAGCTTTACCCAAATCAAACTCAGTTTTCCTACCTTTATCCTTATTACTTTACCCCTTAACTTGGTAGTTATCTTTATGTGTAGCTTCTATGCTGGCATACATCAGTATTTACTCTTCTACTTCAGACAAGGCGGGAGATATTTTACATCCTTTCGGTATGTTCCTTATTAGTATCTTGAAAGCAGAGAGACCTTCCTCCCAGCGTTTCCTGCTCCGAAAGCCTTCAGTTGTAACTGTCTAGAGAATATCTGAAAATATTTGTTTACAAAAACATTTTTTAGAACTTAGCTGCATACTCAGAGCCGGGCTGGATGTGACAAACGTTTGCAGTTGTCCGTATAGCCAGATCCGGAATGTGAGTTGTATACCACAGGCAGAAAGGTCGTGAAGAGACAAACAAAAAGAGAACTGTAAGGTTGATAAAGTTTTGTTTAGTCAAAGATCTAACTAAATTCCTGGAGGTTTTCCTCTTGCTCTCAGCTACTAGATGCCTTTTGATCATTTACAGATGGCTCATGTGGGACTATTACATGAGATCCAAGAGCAAGTCTTCTGCAGAGTTCCAAGCCCCAGTTAATCCAAAGAATAAGTAATAAATTGGATACTTCAAGCTGCTCTGCTACTATTTTGCAGAATGTTACTCCACCCTTCAGGACCAGTGGCTGAGGCTTAACTGGGAGCACAGAAACAGAGGCAATCCTTGTGATGACATTGCTCTGAAGATGAATAGAATCACAGAATCAATAAGGTTGGAAAAGACTTCAAAGATCATCAAGTCCAAGAGGGGATTTGATGTGGCACTTGGTGTCATGGTCTAGTAGTCATGAGGTGTTGGGTGACAGGTTGGACTTGCTGATCTTTGAGGTCTTTTCCAACCTGGTTGATTCTATGATTCTAAGAATTTCTTCCCCATGAGGGTGGTGAGACACTGGAACAGGTTGCCCAGGGAGGTGGTGGAAGCCTCCTCCCTGGAGGATTTAAGGCTAGGCTGGATGTGGCTGTGAGCATCCTGCTGTAGTGTAAGGTGTCCCTGCCCATGGCAGGGGGCTTGGAACTAGATGATCCTTGAGGTCCCTTCCAACCCTAACAATTCTGTGATTCTATGTTTTCTCCCAGAAAATGCCTCTTCCTTATTCAAGAAAGTACAGTCTACCCAATCAGCATCTCAGTGTTTCTGTGAGGAAGTGCCTAGACTTCTGATTCCCATTTTACTTGTTGATTATAAAATGCATGTGGAAGGTTAGAAAGTTTTCTACTGTGCTTCAGCAACTTCATCCTAAGACATTTTTCTGCCCATCTGTTTAAAACACTGCTGTGCACTTTTGTGAGATAAGTTACAAATCTGAACTTTTTGTCTTCTCCTCCTTTTTTTCTTCTTCTCCTCCTTCTTTTTTAATTCTCCTCCTCCTTCTTTTTTTCTTCTCCTCCTCCTTCTTTTTTTTTCTTCTCATCCTCCTTCTTTTTTTCTTCTCCTCCTCCTTCTTTTTTTCTTCTCCTCCTCCTCCTTCTTTTTTCTTCTCCTCCTCCTCCTTCTTTTTTTCTTCTCCTCCTTCTTTTTTTCTTCTCCTCCTCCTTCTTTTTTTACTTCTCCTCCTCCTTTTTTTTCTTCTCCTCCTCCTCCTTTTTTTTTCTTCTCCTCCTCCTTCTTTTTTTTTTCTTCTCCTCCTCCTTCTTTTTTTTTTTTTTCCCTTCTCCTCCTCCTTCTTTTTTTTTTTTTTTTTCTTCTCCTCCTCCTTCTTTTTTTTTTTTTTTTTCCTTCTCCTCCTCCTTCTTCTTCCTGTCTTATGTGGTCATCCCAATATCCAGCAGACAGTTATTATGGGAGCTTCCAGCATTAAGTTATTTTATCCAGCCTGGCAAAAACACAGATGAATATCAAAGGGATATTAACATTTCTGTTTGCCAAGAGTGGCAGATCTGATTCAAAGCTGGCCCAGAAGACTGCAAAATAATGGCCTGTTGAAGAAAGGTGACAGATTATTTCATGCTGTGTTTCATGTGGTAGCTAAAAGCATGCTGTGAGACCTGGCTAAAGCTCTAAAGAGGAAAATACATCATATGGCAATATTTGGCTAACAAATAGAGAGAGAGAGTAAGACACATGCAAATCTCAGTGCATTCCTTTAGTCCAAATTCATAGGCTGGGATAATAATTAGTAAGGATCCTCTCTTTTGGCTCACAAGTGGTTGGCAATCACATGGTAGGGCTGGGCAATGTCTTCATTCATGCTTCCTGAATAACTTTTGTGAGTAATTCGCAGCTTCTTGCTTGTTCACAAGCGTTTCACCAGCCACAAGGTTTTGATGTGCAAGCTGTTTTCTTTGGAAACACAGGTCACAGTATGTCTGTTCCTTTGCTGGATCAGAATGAAGGTTGGGATGCAAAATTTTCTGATGATGAATTTAATGCCTTTTATTTTTTTATCTTTTTTTTTTTTTTTTTCCCCTCCTCTTCCCTCTTCCTCCTCCTCTTCCCTCTTCCTCCTCCTCTTCCCTTTTCCTCCTCCTCTTCCCTTTTCCTCCTCCTCTTCCCTTTTCCTCCTCCTCTTCCCTTTTCCTCCTCCTCTTCCCTTTTCCTCCTCCTCTTCCCTCTTCCTCCTCCTCTTCCCTCTTCCTCCTCCTCTTCCCTCTTCCTCCTCCTCTTCCCTCTTCCTCCTCCTCTTCCCTCTTCCTCCTCCTCTTCCCTCTTCCTCCTCCTCTTCCCTCTTCCTCCTCCTCTTCCCTCTTCCTCCTCCTCTTCCCTCTTCCTCCTCCTCTTCCCTCTTCCTCCTCCTCTTCCCTCTTCCTCCTCCTCTTCCCTCTTCCTCCTCCTCTTCCCTCTTCCTCCTCCTCTTCCCTCTTCCTCCTCCTCTTCCCTCTTCCTCCTCCTCTTCCCTCTTCCTCCTCCTCTTCCCTCTTCCTCCTCCTCTTCCCTCTTCCTCTTCCCTCTTCCTCCTCCTCTTCCCTCTTCCTCCTCCTCTTCCCTCTTCCTCCTCCTCTTCCCTCTTCCTCCCCCTCGTCCCTCTTCCTCCCCCTCGTCCCTCTTCCTCCCCCTCGTCCCTCTTCCTCCCCCTCGTCCCTCTTCCTCCCCCTCGTCCCTCTTCCTCCCCCTCGTCCCTCTTCCTCCCCCTCGTCCCTCTTCCTCCCCCTCGTCCCTCTTCCTCCTCCTCGTCCCTCTTCCTCCTCCTCGTCCCTCTTCCTCCTCCTCGTCCCTCTTCCCTTTTCCTCCAAGATGCTTGCATTTCCCAACAGAACATGGCCCTGTCAGTGCTTTTCTCATCATGTTTAGTGCTGAATCTCTGAAAAAATAATTATCTAAAGGAAAATGCAAACCGTATGTCTGTACCTGTCTCTACAAAATGATATGCATCTACAAATATCCAGGAAGTACTGCAGATCTTGGGGGCCTTATTTAGACTAAATGAAGCATATTTTGGATCTCACAGTTCATGGAAGGTAATGGTCTAATACACTAGTCCAGGCTATTAATGGAAAATATTTATTTTCCAGTGTGTGTGCCAAACCCCACACTTAGTGGAGCTGTAGAGAGGAAACTCGAGAGTGGGTGATGCATGCTATTTCCTATCTCGGGTCTGCCTGTCTGCTCTTGCATCTCCAATATATCTGAGCAGCAAAACTTTGTGCTGCAATAGATTCCTCACATCAGTCTTACAGAGGGATGGGGTAACTCGAGCAGGATCTTTGCAGCTCAAAGAGAAGCAAATGCATCTTCTTGGTAATGTGAATTGGATTCTTCTCTCTGAGTGGGAGGCACTCTTCCCTTCAATACTTCCTGTGACTGATGCAATTTGTAACCTCCCCCCTTAAGCCCAGTGCCAGCTTCTTGTCCCATTTCAGCTTTTCAAACTCAAAATGGGTGCATCCACTTGATAAATGTGAACAAGGTTGTGCATCATTAGCCAGGGTTCAAGGTGTCTTGGCTGCCAGGGTTGGTGTAATTTTCAGTGTTATTCAGTGGGTGAATAATTTCTAATGGTTTGATTTGATCAAGCCCCATCAGCCTGTGGGCAAGACACTGAAAGATGTGACTAGAGCAGATGAGAATGTGGAAGGTATTTACAGCCATATGTTGAAAAGGTCTTAGCTATGTTATCACTGTAAGGGAAAATCAGTTTCTCTGGATAGGCAGATTGGTACTGAGTAAGAGTGGTACTACCTTTTCACATGCTTCCTCCTTACTAGTGTTTCTGTTGCTATTGATTGCCACTTTGATGCAATTTCAAGGAAGGAAAGTTGATCCCCTTGCAGGCTGCTGACCACAGTGTCCTCGAGCTACCCATACAACAAGTTACAAACCCTCTCTCTGCAGCAAAGTTTCAGTCAGTCACATCAGCAAGAGGCTTGCCCTAGGCATAGTATCAGCCAAGATAACAGCTACTCTACATATCACAACCGAGGAGAGAGAGAGGATGAAGACAGCCTGGTTGGGGGAACATAGCTGACAGTGATCTCCTGGGTGCTGAACTGCAGCCACTGAAATTTTAAAGCGTTAAGAAAGAACAAGTCAGATTTTCAGCTATGCTTGTATTTAGTAAGGTGTGAAGGAACACATTTACCAGTTATTGAAATAGTCCTGGGGCACAGGTTTTCAAGCAATTTTTTATTGAAGTGGTTACTGCAGTAGCTAATCCTTGCAAAAGCATGTTTGTGAGCATTTTCTAGGTCACAGAGTAGCCAATAACAAGAGCATTTGGAAGGAAACCCATATTTTTCTTGACTTCTTGTTTTATTTCTCATTATTGAAGATAGATCATTCTCAAATGACTATGAAGAAAGCTATAGAACAAGAGGACACAGTCTCAAGCTGCACCAGGGGAGGTTTAGGCTGGAGGTGAGGAAGAAATTCTGCATAGAAAGAGTTATTTACCATTGGAATGTGCTGCCCAGGGAGGCGGTGGAGTCACCATCACTGGGGGTGTTTAGGAAGAGACTGGATGGGGTGCTTGGTGCCATGGTTTAGTTGATTAGATAGTGTTGGATGATAGGTTGGACTCAATGATCTTGAAGGTCTGTTCCAAACTGGTCTGGTCTATCCTATTCTATCCTATAACAAACAGAAAATGAATTACACTTACATGCAGGATAAATAAGACTAGAAAAAGAAACTTGGCCAGGGTAAAACTACTTAACTTTATTAGTCTGTGAGAACTATTTTGATAATGTCTCCTTAAGCAGATTGTTCCCTGTCATTTGAAGGAGTTTTTACTAACGTAGCAGTATCTGGGGAGGATGGGCTGATCAATACATTCTCACATCTGCCAACACTCATTGGTGCCAGTTTCCCAACGTCATAGACAAACAGCACCTTTTGCAGGGCTTTTTAGCTTCTGCTGTCTTGTTCCAGGCTTAAGCTGAGTTGAAACAGCTACTGAAACATTTCCAGCTGGGAGAGGGGAAGCTTTAATAGCTAACCCTATGATGGGTTGAATATGCAGGAGGAAGAACCTACAATATTTGTTTCAGGTTATAGTTACTGGTTCATAGGGAACTGTTCAGTGCAGGGAAGAGCAGTGAGACAGGGCACTTCAAATGCCAACTTTTTAAATCATTGTATGCATGAGGTCCTTAAAGTAGAAGGTGGATAAGTGGCTATTCCTTTCCTTCAGGGAGTAGTAACATTTCTTTATCTTCTCTTCTAGGAGATGACCATAGTTGTGGCAGGAGAAGGGTTTTCTCCTGTGACTGCTAAACAGTATTTCTTATTTCTTCTTTGTAGGAGACTGGATTCTGTCTTTTGTCAGATATTTTCCTCATTAAGATAGGAATTGCTTAGGAGAGCACTCTTAGCAAGTTCTTGTCCATGTGTCTGAAGTGATAAAGAATGTTGCTTTTTAGGAAATAAATCCCTAAGATGTAGACAGGAATTCTGTCTTTGTCTGTCTGTTACGGAGTCCTTGGTGCAAAGGCACAGACTTAACTGAGAGGTAACTTCTGGTTTGCAGAAACATTTGGGCTTTTGCTTTATAATCAGCCCTGAGGAACTCAGCTTGCTGTGGATCCCAGACAAGGTGCAGACCAGGCAGCTGTGAAAACTACCTTCTAACTTGCAAAGAGACACTTTCCAGTTTGTTATATTTAGACACTGGCCAATTTGGGGGATCCTAAAGTACCTTTCTTCTGCACAGGGATTCACAACTAGCACATACCCAAATATTTCAAGGGTATAGATTGTTCTGCTGCCCATCAATATGGCACAACCGGGCCATGGTGGTGCATTTTGTCCGCTTTGCCCTTCTAATGCTCCTCACAGGACTAGTGAGAGCAGTGCACGTGGTGTTTCTTCTCTCCCTTTTTCTCCTTGCCCCAAGGTTGTGGTGCAGGAGGAAATGATTTAAAATAAGACTGAGTAAAATCAGATGTGGGAGCCCCTTAATCACCTATATAAAGCCAGACAGTGGTGTGCTTACCAGAATTATTTCTCAATCTGTAACTGCACTTAACCCAACTGATTGGAACGTACATGTCTGTGAGATTTGGACTTGCACAATAGACCAGGTAATGAGCTCCATAAATTTTCCAGAGTAAACTGGTATGTGCTTGTGAGCCAAATTAAATATAATGGGAGTTAGGTGTGCATTTCATTAGGGGGACAGAGCCCTGATTCTCGAGAGTGGTGTGCAGCTTGCCTGAGACATGAATGCATTTCGATGTGCTGTTGTAAGAGGCTGCTGCAGAATGAGGGTTGCCATAGCAATACAGAAAAATTTTAAACAGCTAATACTTCCTACCACAGCTGAATGGAGTGAGCTGAGTAGCAGAATCTGAAACCATCATCTTTAACACAACTAAGTCCATTTTAAATACATTTATTAAATGCTTTCTTATGCCACACTGAATACTCTACAGGACCTCAAAGTGCTGCACCAGTGTAACATAGAATCTGGAGCAGCAGCCCTCAAAGGCAGGCAGATATAAGGGGAGTGATGGCAGCTGAGTACCACAACATAAGATGACTCAAACCCTTCTGAAGGACCAAGAATGACAGTAAGAAAACTGCCAAGTGATGTTGTGTCCATTTGGAAGAGATAAGGACTTTGGTTTTGACAGTCCCTTCTGCAGTCAGGCTCCACTGTAAACTGCATGTTATAGAAGACTGGAAAAAAAACTGAGAAGGAAACTTACCTCTTTGTGTAGAGCACCCCCTCTATGACCTTTCATTTTTTGTCTTGTTTCCTCCAGTACCAGTCTTCTCCCACTAACAGCCAGCAGTGGATGCTTTCAGATACTGTATAGGCAGAGCAGGGAAATGAGTTCTCCCTTCTCTGATGTACCTTGCTAGGAGCTAACTCAACAGGCAGACTTTGTAGTTAATATGTTTATGAGCTCTTATGTGTTTAGGGGAAGGGGACAGTGTTTGTCTAAGGGTTTTTATCATGTATTATTATTGCTTTTTATTTATAATAGATATTTATATTTATTTTTATTATTTTTTCTTTTGGTGCAGCTTTGGTTGCTTAAAATCATGACACTCTTTTGCAGTTCACTTATAAATTGAGCACTTTGAGTTGGTTTTGTGTTATGAGTGTGTTGAACACTGTGGGTCTCAGAACAGAGCCTTGTAGGTTCTGTGACTGAAAAAAAGTCCATTTCATCAGCTGTGAAAACTGAATATTCAACTCATTTCCTACCTTTAAACAACTGCTTTCCTTTTTGCTTTCATGGAGCCTATGAAATGGTGCGTGTGAATGTGGGATCTTCTCTACAGGGCTTTGAGCACAACTTTCAGAAATTCCAGTCACTGCAAATTATGACATTGATTCCTAGGGCATATGGTCCTAGGGCATATGGACATTTGCCTATACCAGTTTTTTCCAGCTTGGGGATATAAAGTTGTGCAGTTGTTGAGGATAATAGCTTCCCCTTCATGATTAAGAACTGTCATAAGTGTTCTATACCCACATTTCTCCTATGAACTTGTCCAAAACACTCTGAATACTTAGGTCCAGCTTTCCTGTGCCTTACTCCTTGGTACCTTGTTCAGCTGCAGAGACATAATTCCAGGCAGAGCAGAGTTAGTAGGCTCAAAAGCCTCCTGACAAGCACATTGTTCTGAAGTAACTTTGTTATGAAATCACACTGTCTCCAGTGCTGACAGAGGCTATTTCGTTTTTGCTGAACACTGTGCAAAGTAATGAATCTAGCTATGGACTTGCAAAGTTACATTATACAGTCACCCAAGGGGGTTCTCCTTGTCCTTGCTGTGCATACAGAAATGTGCAGTCTAGCAAGTAACTTGTGTGTGGCTGCATATTCTATTTTTCCTCTGAACACTGTGCTGTCAAAACGGATCTGTCCCGTCACGTGGCGGACCTGTGTGTCAAGCTGTAGCTCAGTCCCTTTGAATAAGATGGTGCCTTAATTGCATCCTCTCTTTTAGGAGTTTCCATCTTTATTAACTTATTTGTTTATTGCTTTTGGTAGCACATGATGTCTGCCAGACACTACCCACACCTTGGAGCGCAGGCAGGCTCATGGCTAGCTTGGATGCTTTTGCAGCAGGAGGCAGCTGTGTTCTTTTGTAAGCTGACATGCCTGCCTGGCTGGGCCTGGTGGTTGGTGACTTTCAAGAGAGATCCAGTTGTTTTCATAAACCACACATTTCTGCAGCCTCAGCCATAAGCTGTGGTGTGTTTTGCCTTGTCAGTGATCACAATAGATCTGCACCTTGTTATCGTGGGTGTCATCTCTGTTTAATGTCACTGTCTTTAAAACATTTCTAGGTTTTTAATTGTTTCCCTTTGAGATAGATTCATGCCTGAGACATTACAGAAGTTGTTACTGTATGGGTATTTTTGTCTTGAGGATCCCCCAAATACTGATAACACAGAGACTGAGAAGGCAACAAGCTGTCAGCAAATGTGAAATCTTGCAGTGTGAGCAGACTCAGTTCCCTGTCCTTGCTATATCTCTGGGACTGTCAGAAGTGAGATACTACACAATTACTACAATGAGGTATACACAGATAAAAAGGATTAAGTAAGAAGGAAGTATATAACAGTCCCCACTTCTGATCTGAATCAAAAATTCTAGAGGCAATTAGCTCTTGCTCCTCATCATCAGCATTCTGATACCCCATCAGCTGTATTTTCTCAAATTAATAAATCATGTTTCTACCCTCTCTACCTTTTAGGGAAATTTAGTGTAATTGGTGGCACTGTCTCAGAGGACTAAGGCAGCCAAAATGCTTTGACTTTCAATAAGATGGAAATCCTTAGGGATATATATTCACTACAGTATTAGCAGACTCCTCTTTTTATTCATTTATTTTTGTCTTACTCCCCACATTCTCACTCTTACACCCAGGGACAAGTCAGCAACAAATAGCAATATCATCAGGTCTGACTTGCCTGCCTTGATTCTGCTCCTGTTTGTACTTTCTCCCATCGTAGTACTGAGCTCGTATCGAATGAGCGAGTATTAACAGTCCTTTAGCCCCTTCCTGCAAATCCTCCCTTCCCTACCGTGTACCCAGAAGGATAGCTTGAGGACTAACTAGAGAGCAGCTGAGCTTTGCAACATACAGGAGATGTCTTGAGAAATTTAGTGGCATACCCTCAGGAGCGCAACAGCAGAACTCAGAAGCAGAGGGATGGCTTTAGAAAGTGTCTGTGAACATCTGCTGCTAAGCTAACCCAGATGCTTGGGCCCCAGTGTCAATTATCCCGGTTTATGCTATAGTCCAGGCATGTCACAGATCTCTTTTGAAAAGCAGGCTTCAGCTCCTAAGTGATGTCAGAGTATTAGTAACTTTATGATCTCAGCCTGCTAGCTTTTGCCCAAATCCGGAAGAATTGCCGTGGCTGGATGAAGGATGAAACGCTATTTTGAGGGCAGAAAAATACAAAAGTAATGGTGTTGCTTCTGCTGTAAGAGTTCTGCTTTAAAGCTCTTCTAAAATGGGGGAGCTAGGAATGCTGATTCCTTATATGATGTCTTAAAAATCTTCTGTTTCTGATAAGTTGTGTCAAAGATAGCTTTGATTGCAGCAGATGTATCCCCTCAGGAAGATGGACTGGAAAGTGACTGCGATTTTATCAGCCTCTGGTTGTTGTGCCCCCCCCAGAATTAGGGCAGGTAATTGAATTTTTCCTTCTTATTGTTGAATTTTTCCTGTGAGAAATCAAACAGGAGAGATCATTCCTAATGAAATGTTTGGCATCATTCTGAGGAAATGGATCCTAGAAAAATCTCACTAAAAAATTACATTTCCTCTCCCCCCCAAGCCCTACTGCCATGGAGAAAAACAGGGGAAAGAGAGAATGAAATAGATGTGAAATCTGAGGGTACTTCAGAAGGCACTCTCAAGAAAGAAAAGAACACATTTATATTTCATAATGTGGTCCCCAATCACCAAAGAAAAAGCATAAAATTAAGCAATTCCCTACAGACATTCTGTATGATAGCACTGCTTTAATAATTAAACCAGGAGTCTTGGTTAAAAGAACTCGACGCACAACTCCCTCCTTCTGAATGCATTACCCTGGCTGACTGGGGAACTCTGCATGAGGCAGTTCGATGGTATCATACCAGCTATATCCTTTCTTTTTATTTATCTCTCACTTCAGTTTCATTCTTTCCTCTTTCTCTTATCCCCCTGGATGTCACAGGATGATCTGACTGAAAAACCACAGTCCCAGCAACATGGCGCTTTCCAGAAGCACTCAGACAGGCAGGAGGGAAGCCAAGTGAAAGATCCCAGGATTTCCTTACACAAGTGATCTCTTTTTGTAGTTACTGAAGGTCATATGGAAAACTGGGCACCTTAAACAAGCAGTTTCTGCACATGAGACTTCATGCACAAAATTGTCACTTACTATTACAAATAATAGCAGCTGTGCATCCCATATGCCATGTTTAAAATGTGAGTTTTCTACATAGGCTGAAGTTGAAAGGGCAGCAAAATGTACCACAACTGCTACAGCCTAAGCAGAGGAAGGTGATGGAATTTGTAGCTATTGTCATTTTGGGTTACAATTTGAAGCTTCTGGTACATCAAAATGCCAATGCCATCCTAGCCTGCATCAGGAATAGTGTGGCCAGCAGGACCAGGGAGGTCATTGTGCCCCTGGACTCAGCACTGGTTAGGCCACACCTTGAGTCCTGTGTCCAGTTCTGGGCCCCTCAGTTTAGGAAGGACATTGAGACTCTTGAACGTGTCCAGAGAAGGGCAAAGAGGCTGGGGAGACAAGCCCTATGAGGAGAGGCTGAGGGAGCTGGGATTGTTTAGCCTGGAAAGAGGAAGCTCAGGGGAGACCTTATTGCTGTCTACAACTACCTGAAGGAAGGTTGTAGCCAGGAGGATGTTGGTCTCTTCTCCCAGGCAATCAGCACCAGAACAAGAGGACACAGTCTCAAGCTGCACCAGGGGAAGTTTAGGCTGGAGGTGAGGAGAAAGTTCTTCCCAGAGTTGTTGGCCATTGGAATGTGCTGCCCAGGGAGGTGGTGAAATCACCATCCCTGGAGGTGTTCAGGAGGGGACTGGACGTGGCACTTGGTGCCATGGTTTAGTAGTCATGAGGTCTCGGGCGACAGGTTAAACTTGATGATCTTTGAGGTCTTTTCCAACCTTATTGATTTTATGAAAAAGTTAGTTCCCTGGGAGACCTATGAGAAAAATTGTCACTCCAAGTGTCAGAGAAGGATTGGTTAAAGCTCAGGGTTTTTATTGTTGTTGTCATTTAATCCAGTGAGCACTGATAGATAAAATGGGAAGTGAGAATATTTTCTATAGTTGCTTTGTTATATGTCTGAGGTGGTTGTTTGTTTTTCCTGTGCAAACAGGAGAGCTATATGCAGTTAAAACTTCACAAAGCAGAGGTTGGCAGGAACACATGATGAATATGAGTGACTAACCAGTGGTTTTTGATCGTCTCTAATTAATTAATTATGACTTCACCAGAAAACAATACTTGTGAGAATGAGGCAAATCTTCTAATACATACAAAGGAACTAATTTTCTCCATGTCAATAAACAAATCTTGCTAAAAGAGTACAAACACCTTTTGGTCTTTGAACTCCCATGCTGGGAATGTTATTTCTCAGATCATATTTTAACACTATGGCTTTGCTGTACAGCAAAAAATCGCAGCTTTAAGCTAGATATTCCCTTCTGTTATTATGTGGGTGGGAAAGTAAACTTCCTAATTTTGAGGAAGTGGAGTCACCTCCACAGCTCATTTTCTCTGTTAAAGCACTGTCTCTGAGCAACTGTGAAGGCACTGAGTATCCTCGTATGTTTTCTGCTAGCCTTTTTCAGTTGCTGAAGAAGGAGCCTTGGGAGCTCCTGTGGAATGTGAAAGGCATAATTTCATGCAGTTTCCCCATTATTTATATAACCCCAAACCCAGGATCACTGAAACAGACCAAACAGACTGCTGCCCAGGCCACTTGGTCTTGCTAGGAAATTGGCACAGCCCCAACAGCATAACTATGATGAAAAGCAGAATCATACTTCCCTTCCAGTGCCACCTGGAAAAAGATGGTGTTACTCATTTTTCTTTGTGCTGGTTCAATTTTCCATCTAAAGAATATAATAATGCATTTGCATTCCTTGTCATTCCTAGCTACAGTACTTGGCATATATTTTTCATAAACTGGGAACCCCACATATGGCCATAAGTTTCCAGAACAGTTCTCTGCCTTCCCACCAGTGTCACAGAATTGTCAGGGTTGGAAGGGACCTCAAGGAACACCTAGTTCTAAACCCCCTGCCATGGTCAGGGACACTTTCCACTAGACCAGGTTGCCTAGAGCCACATCCAACCTGGACTAAAATACTTCCAGGGATGGGGTTTCCACCACCTCCCTGGGCAACTTGTTCCAGTGTCTCACCACCCTTATCATAGTATCATTCAGGGTTGGAAGGGACCACACGGATCATCTAGTTCCAACCCCCCTGCCATGGGCAGGGACACCCCACACTACAGCAGGCTGGCCAGAGCCTCATCCAACCTGGTCTTAAACACCCCCAGGGACGGGGCCCCAACCACCTCCCTGGAAAACCCATTCCAGGGTTTCACCACTCTCATGGTGAAGAACCTCCTCCTCACATCTAGCCTGAATCTCCCCACCTCCAGCTTCATTCCATTCCCCCTAGTCCTATCACTACCTGAGATCCTGAGAAGTCCTTCCCCAGCCTTCCTGTAGCCCCCTTCAGATACTGGAAGGCCACAATTAGGTCTCCTCGGAGCCTTCTCTTCTCCAGACTGAACAGCCCCAACTCCTTCAGTCTGTCCTCATAGGAGAGGTGCTCCAGCCCTCTGATCATCCTTGTGGCCCTTCTCTGGACACATTCCAGCACCTCCACATCCCTCTTGTAATAGGGGCTCCAGAACTGGACACAGTACTCCAGGTGGGGTCTCACCAGGGCTGAGTAGAGGGGGAGGATCACCTCCCTCGACCTGCTGGCCACGCTTCTGATGCAGCCCAGGATCTGATTGGCTTTGCGGGCTGCAAGTGCACACTGAGAGCTCATGTTGAGCTTTTTGTCCACCAGCACCCCCAAGTCTCTCTCCTCAGGGCTACTTTCCAGCCAGTCACTGCCCAGCCTGGATTTGTGCCTGGGATTGCCTCGACCCAGATGCAGGACCCTGCACTTGCTCTTATTGAACTTCATGAGGTTGGCTTGTGCCCACCTCTCCAGCCTGTCAAGGTCCCTCTGGATGGCCTCCCTTCCCTCCAGTGTGTCTGCTGCACCACACAGCTTGGTGTCATCAGCAAACTTGCTGAGGGTGCACTCAATGCCACTGTCCATGTCCCCCACAAAGATGTTGAACAAGACAGGTCCCAGGACTGATCCCTGAGGGACTCCACTTGTCCCTGGCCTCCACTGGGACATGGACCCATTGACAGCCACTCTTAGAGTGTGGCCATCAAGCCAGTTCCTTATCCATCTAGTGGTCCACCCATCAAACCCATGTGTCCCCAGTTTGGAGACCAGGATGATGATGATGGTGAAGAACTTCTTCCTAATATCTAATCAAAATCTCCCCTCCTCTAGCTTGGATCCATTCCCTCTAATCCTATCGCTACCCAACAACCTAAAAAGTCCCTCACCAATTTTCTTGTAGGCTGCTTCAGATAGTGACAAAATAAGGTCTCCTCAGAGCCTTCTCTTCTCCAAAGTGAACAAGCCAACTTTCCCAGCCTGAATGCAGGTCATTGTACTGCCCTTAGCATATTGGAGAAGCCATGGCCATGAATGTGATAATTCAGTGGGGATTTTTGTAAAGATTTTTTCCTGTGTGACCTTTACTTAAACCCATTCTCTTCTCTTTTCATTCCCTCTGAAAATTAAAGGTGATTCAGTGAGAAAGAATTTGGTACAGAGTAGTTTGATAGCATTACCATCCAGAATACTAGCCATTTTTAAGATCTATTATTTCATATTTCACTGCCTCTATCACTTTCCTCTGCCTTGAGCTCCACAAGCTGGTCCTGGTTATATTGGAAAATCACACTCTGGAAATATGATCCGTCCAGCAAATGAACAAACAAGGCAAGGAGAAGCCATAGGAAAATCCACAGAACAAATCCACTTTGCTGTGTCTTCTGTTAAGGCTTTTCTTGGGTCACGTGGAAAGCTAGGCACCTCAATTCATATTTTGGAGTAATGGGATTTGAATGTGGATTTCAGTGTCCTCCCATGAATATTTACACTCTCTGTTGCCTGAAGAAAACGGAATGCATCATGGTACAGCTGGCCCCAGTCCTGCAACATGGTCACTGTAACTTTCCAAGAGGGTTGGCAAGCCTCACCTCTGTCCTTATTGCCTCCCTTTTAAATAACAGCTTTGCTGTTCAGGAGAACTTTCCTTGCACAAAGTTGGGTTTGGTTCTTTTTTGGTTTGGTTTGGATTTTTGTCTTTCTTTGGGTTGGGATTTTGGTTGTTGTTTTGGTTATTTGTGGGGGATTTATTTTTTAAGAGCTGTTGAAGTCTTTGTATTTTCTATATAGTATTGATTGCTTTGAACATAAAAATAACAGTGTTAATGTCGTATAGGATAGTGTATTTGACTTTGCTTACATGCTGGCAGGGTGTCATTTTGTAGCTTGGTTTTCTGGATTAGAATCAGTGTTTTCCAGTGCTTTTTAGCCTGTAGCCCTTTCTACAAGACTCAAGAAGAGGCTGTCTGTGGAGCTCTCAGTGCAAGTTACACTGGAAGTCAACGCAGTAGCTCTTAGGTTTTGTTTTGCACACAAAAAAGTAGTGTCAGAAGGTTTAGGATTAGTAAGGAAAGTAGTAAAAAAGACAAGGCTGGCAACATGTTGTTTCTCTGGAGAATGTGTTCAGAGGCAAGCTAGGTCTGCAGGTTTGGCATACTGAAGGTTTACATCACGGGACAGAAGCCTGCCTTTATTAATCATTGTGATGATAAGGAAAACACACATCCTGTCCCTGAATCCAAAAGAGAAAAGCCTACATTTGTTTTTCTTCTCTGAGCATCTTTCCGGAGGCATATTTTGTGGCTACATAATAATTTGAGTTGGACTCCAACTCATCTCTGTTTTCAATCCTTTAAAGTTCTGGGTATTTGAATTCAGAAAATGGTAGCAAAACTATAAATAATTCATAGAGGTTAAATAGGGATGAAAAGCAGACCCTCAGAAAAGAAACATGTTCAAGCTCCTACATGCAGAGGACAGAGTGGTCATTGTCAACTGCTGCCAAGATGTGTGGTGCTTTCAGGATCAGGCTCCTTGTGAACCACCTTTATGTAGACATTAGAAGAGAGGAGGAAGTGCTGTTCTGACGGCTCATTATCACAAAGCAAGCCCAGATTTGAGGCTATTTTACTTCATTTTAGCTCTTCTGATTCTATCAAGTCCATTTTTCTTTATCTTGACTATACTTTTAGGCAAGCTAATTGTGACAATGAGCCTGCATGACTATGCTTTTGGGAAAGAGAATTGAGACAATGAGCCTGCATACCTAGAACATCCAAAAGACTCTGAAAAGCAATGAAGAGGAAAGAGCATCACATATTTTTGAGGTTACTCATGCTCCCTTTCTCGTAGACAGCAAGTTCCCCCCCTCTTGGTTATGACTTCTTCTGCCACCTAACTTCTATTAGTCCTTTAGGATCATATGCAATGTGTTTAAATCACGGATGCTTAAACTTCGGATGCAGGAATCCAGTACAGTCCTAAGGAGCTGATTCAACGTTGTCCTGTCAGGCTACACCACTTAACTCTTCCTTCAACTTTTGCCCATGACAGTATTTTTGACACTACGAGGCACAAAGGCTTGCTAAGGCCAGGTACTCCTCAGGGAGAAAAGCTGCAAAGCGATTTGACTTTTTCCACCCCGAAGTGTCACTCTGGTAAATTGGCTTGCTGCTCTCTTGGATTCACAGAGGTATGATGAGTTCTTTTTTTATCCCTTTCTCTTTCCTCCTCTTTTTTCTCTCTCTTTTTTTTGTTTTGTTTTGTTTCTTTCTTTTTAAGAGATCAGGCATTCAGAGGTAAATGCTCTCCTTCTGGTTCTGTGAAGAGCTTTTACATTTCAGCGGTCATACCATTGTAATGAGTGAAACCAACAGACCATCTGGTCCTCTATTTGATCTCTGGTAATGGCCAGTACCAGATGCTTCCGAGGACAGAGCAGCAGAATCCACAGCCGAATAACCAGCCAGCAAGAGAAGGGATGTGTTTTTCTCAGCTCATGTCAATTAGGGGCTCATTTATGCCTTATGAAATGAGCATTTTTTAAATGATTATTCATTCTACTTCTGTTGTTATCCAAAGATCTTAATCTTATAATTGTGCAGGGTTATTTTGTTCTTGAATTTTGGAAATGCTCATGGTGGAAGGATTTCTTTTACTTTTTCTTTCCCCCCTCCCCCTCCACAGTGTTTCAGGAATTTATTGCACTTTTCACAGTGGACAATAGGGGTGATCACAGGATTTTAGGTTTATGATGGAAAGGCAATTTTTGGTACAGCATAGCTATCCCAAATAAGTTAGTAAGAAACACAATTAGTTCATTATTTGCTCCTGTGGTCAACCTGTTCTTCACCTCAGACTTGTTGCTTCACCCCAGTTCAGTGGGAATCTGGGTTTGTACTGATTAGAGTAGAAACTGCAAAAATCTTAACAAATCTTAATGCTACAGCTGGATGTATAAGAGGAGCCTGCTTGAGTGGGCCTTGCTCTGACGCAAGCCAGACAGAATAATGTTGCATCCTAAAGTTTATAATTCAGGATTACTGAGTCCTATTAATACCTCAGAGCTTTGTGAACCTCATCTCTGTCTAACTGCATGTTTCCACAACCATTGCCCCAACAAAGTGCTACTTTCATCAGTAGCTCTTGGAGGTATTGCTATACAAACTGTTTGATGCTAATATCCAGATTGCAGGTTTTGCTGTAATAAATAGCAAAAAGAACAGAGTGGTTTTATTTCAGGATGTTACTTCCAACTAATATGTTACAATTCACTCTTGTTAGCCAGGCAGTGGGATGTTCTCAGTCATGGTTTGTGTGTTTATACTTGCTATTTTTAGTCTTTAATCACATTGCTTATGCTTTGTTTTCTAATTCATGCCAAATGGTGAACCTTTGTGTCTTGTAAGATGAAATTTGATGCACTGATTATCTCAGACCTGGAAGATTCAGCCAGAAACGTTGGATCAGATTTTCTGTATTATATAAGTGTGGTGGAGAGTCAGAGATGTGCTATTCTGGTTAGTACCAGTACACCTTCAGTACTGTGTCCAATTCTGGACCCCTCAATTTAAGAAGGACATTGAGACTCTTGAATGTGTCCAGAGAAGGGCAACAAGGCTGGGGAGAGGCCTCGAGCACAAGCCCTATGAGGAGAGGCTGAGGGAGCTGGGATTGTTTAGCCTGGAGAAGAGGAGGTTCAGGGGAGACCTTATTGCTGTCTACAACTATCTGAAGGGAGATTGTAGCTAGAAGGGGGTTGGTCTCTTCTGCCAGGCAACCAGCACCAGAACAAGAGGACACAGTCTCAAGCTGCCAAAGAAATATTCCAATCTATATGACATCATGCTCAGCAATAAAAGCTGGGAGAAGAAGGAAGGAAAGGTGGGGATGTGTCTGTCTTCCCAAGTTAGTTATGTGTAGCTAAAGTGGTTGGACTGATACCTGTTGACAGGAAGTACTGAATGAATTCCTTATTTTGCTTTCCTTGTGTGTGTAGCTTTTGTTTTCCCTGGTGAAATATTGTTATTTTGACCTATGAGTTTCTTCCCTTTTGCCCTTCCCATTCCTTTCCCCCATCACATTCTGTCCCATCACAGAGGCATGAGCAAGTGACTGTGTGGGGCTTAGCTCCCTGCTGGAGTTAATCCCCAACAAAGGCTTAAAAACTCAAGAACCTTCCCAAACAGCCTTGGTTCACTTTCTGAAAATGACCCAGGCTCCTATCTTTCAGAGTCTATTAATTTTTCAGATGTTTTGATCTGCTCTTTCCTACCTTCTCAGTGCTTTACAGTTTTATCTTCTGATTTTGCTACTCAAGAATAGATTTAGAAGTGAAAAGGACTTCCTCCCCCCACCCCCACCCCAAATAAGGTTATCTGAGAAAGAAAGGCTCACAAATCAGATCTGCCATCTAGCCAGAAGTGGACTGCAAAGAATTCATTAATATATGGAAAGAGCATGCAGCAGAACATGATTTCACTTAGAGTGCACAGAACCAGCACATTTATGACAGGATCACTCTGCAGCTACCTCAGGGAACACAATATAAAGAATAATCTTAGGAGTGAAACCAGAAATAGTGGGAAAGGCTGCACGTTATGGCAAGTTAACTGTAAAGTCCTGAAGAGGAGTTTTGTCAAGTGTGTAGGAAAACTAATGAAGTCAAATGGCTGTGAAGCCTTGCTGCTGCTTCGTGGCAAAGACACAGTTGATTTGGCTTTGTATAGATCTGCATGTTGTCAGTAGATCAAAAATTCATGTGCACTCTGGAAAATCATCAGCCTTTTGGAGAGGCTTAGTGTGCTGTATGCTATACTGGTATGGATGCAGATTTAGCAAGTTTGAGGGGCTTGTGGTGTACAAGTGAAGAACAGATTAGATCTTAATTAAACCTGCAAATGCTACCTCTGATGGATGAGCTATAAGGTGCTATCTAGGTACAGTTCTTACAAGTCCTGCATTTCATGGGCATTTCAGTGTATCTCTCATCTGGTAACACAGAAATGCTCATGGAGTTAGTCATTCTCCTCTTTGCCAAGGGACAAATTTATCCCTGTTTTTGGCTCAGTTTGGTGAGAATGTATTAACAGCTTTTAGAAATCACTGCAAGTAGTGGAGCAGGGGAAGAAAATGAGTGAAAAATAATCTCTGTCCAGCGTGAATATTTACTGCGGTATGAAACGACAACTGATTCTCATCGAGATTAACTGCAAGAAATCCTAACACAGCAAAAAAAAAAAAGCCAATGACAAATTGGCACAGGGAAGGGAACTGAATGAAAGGAATAGGTTTTCAATATAAGCATAATCTAAAGCGTGGCCTCAAGTCACCAGATGGCTCAAGGGATTAGCAATGCTATATAGTCTTTTCACCTTTCTCCTCTGTCCCCTCCCCTTCAAGCAACAGGTTCAAATGTTCAAGCAGGGAACATAAGCATCCAGACAGACACAGCTTAAAGGGTCTTTCTATACAGCAGGCAGCGTGGTAAGAGCTGTCATTATCTAGTAGTGTTATCTCTGTGAGAAGAATTATGTGCTGGGGATGTGTGAATATTTCTTTGTCGATGAAAAGTGAAACATTCATTTGGGTTAAACTGAGAGCTTCCCTTTGAAAAGTTTCTGTTATTTATCAGGCCCTTTCAAAAGACACTGTTATAGTTGTGATGGCTTTGTCAGTTTTGAAAAGAAACACCATCCTGAAGTGAAAGAGTGCAGTTAAAAACCTCTTACAACCCTCACAGTTGTTTTCTCCAATTAGGAGGAGAGGCTTAGATGTAAACCATAAATCTATGACCTTGCAGAGGGGACCTGATGCTTAATATTTAGTGCAGAGAGTGTTTCCTCCCTTGCCAAAGTTTGCTGCTGGTCACATTATTTTCTTAGGGGAACACATGCACATACCATAAAAGTATGATCATGACTTACTAAGTGAAAATCCCATAGGAAATCTTAGCAGACTCCAAACAACTCTAAGACAACTTTCAGAGTCACCTTAATGAGGAAATGTGAGGTAAAGGTTGAGATGTTTTCCTCTATAATCAGAGTGATTGCTTAGTAGTGGAATAAGGGACTTCAATTCTTGACATGAGAGCTATAGGCTGTGTTTCAACAGCATGAAAACCAATAAGCAATCATGTTCTACACTTAAACTAACAGTACTGATCATGGTTGAAAAAAAATATAGTGAGGAAAGAGGGAGGGGAAAAAGGACAAGGCAAAAAGATCAGTGTCTGTGTATGTCTGTAAGCCAGAATACTGCACCATTCTAAAGTGTGTGGCACCTCTTTAATTCAAACAGTATATATCTATATCTATCTTGAATTTTAAACTGGTCATATGCTACTGACTTGTAGCTGTAGATTTAAATGATTCTCTCTCTCTTTTCTTCCATAGAAGTAACATTTTATCTGCAAGATAAATGCAGAAGAAGAAAAAAAAAAGTGCTAGTTGAGCTTAATGACCTGATTTACATTACAGCTCTGATAAAACTCTGTTTTTCTCCTTTTGCTCAGCTACTTGCCTTCTGATGCCTGTTTTTGTAGGCAGCTGCAATACGGTGCATGACTTAAACTTCAGATGCTAAAGTATTTCTTTTCTTATATGTCCAAGGCAAGCTCTTAATGTTCTATCAAGTTTTCTTTCGTAAATCCTGACCTTTCAAGAGAATGTCTTGGCCCCACTGATGTCACTGGCAAGGCTTTTTTTTTTTGGACTTGAGGAGAGGAAAGGTGATTGTGGTAAGGCTGTAGTGCTCTTAGGGAACTCATATTCAGATGAGATTCCTATTGCCTGTGATTTCACTCTGTGTGGTTTTTTTCTGTCTGACCTAGTGCATGCTGGTTTTCTCCTGAATGGTGTCTCAGATAACAGTATTTATTCACCAGCTGTGCTGTGATGTTTTGGTACAGCAGTACCTGTGGAGGACAAAGCTTGGGATGTAGATCTATGCTGACTGTATTAAGCCCAGGGAGGTGGTGGAGTCGCCATCCCTGGAGGTGTTCAGGAGGGGATTGGATGTGGCACTTGGTGCCATGGTTTAGTAGTCATGAGGTCTTGGGATAGGTTGGACTTGATGGTCTTTTCCAACCTTATTGATTCTATGATTCTAAGTCACAAATGAATATAGATCAGTCTATGGCTTGGTGCTATTCATTGCCCCCTTGCCCAATGATGAAGGTTGTGTGGTTGCAGATTATGAAGCAGACAAAAATTAATTTCAGATAGGCAGAGTCTGGCAAGTTTCCACAACCCTATAATGGTCCCTCCTTACTCAGTCATGGAGTGAGTCAAGTTTCTCCTTTCTTGTACTATACAGGAATGTGAAGAACAAAAAAAAAAAAAGGAGTTATCTCTGTCTTTTGCCCTTTTATATTTAGGCCACCCCATTTATACTAAAAACAAACAAACAACAGAGAAAAGAGGAAGAAAAACACCAGAATAGCAAACGCTTAGCTTAAACACAGCCCCTGGTTCTGCCACGACCTTTCAATAAGTGGTTGCTTCGCACATAAAGAAGTTCTAAGATTAAATATCTTCATGGAAGAGAAATTCAAAACAATGTGACAGACATCACTGAGCAAGTTCAATACTGAATAAGCAAATTTTTTTCTCAGATCCTCTTACTTATAGGGTGATAACATAATCACAATAACAAATGAGCCTAGAAGAATAACATCAGGAAAATAAATAGCATGGTGTTAGCTAATGTGGAACACAGTTTGGCACCTGGAAGCAGGGAAGTACAGACTGAACTGCGTGTTTAACGAGGTGTGCACAGCAAGTTGCCAAGCACTACACAAGTTCACAGTGATTCACCTGAGAATAAGAGTTCATACCTCAGTAATCTTCTCCTGAGGCTCCTCTTCAGGTCTTTCACATTGTGCCTCTGTCTTGGTTTCTGTTGTGTAATGCTTCATAAGTACCGGACTATCTTGTTTATTTCTTTAACAACTGCTCTCTGTAATTTCCCTTGGAACTTGTGGAATACTTTTCTGTATTAGATGTACAGTGCATTGTGATACCATCACATCAGCTACAATATGAATTTCAGCACACTTGCAGACTTAGCAGTTTTACGGTACAATTACTGTGATGGCTTTGGCAGACATATGAGCCTGCATTTCTTAGTCAGGCAAAAACTTCTATAAGTTCATTGAATAGTGTTAATCAGTGGAGACAAATCATGCTGACACTGAAGTCACACAGTTTGCTTTATGTTTATATATTGCTGAGAGTTGTCAGCCATAGACTTGGGGTCTCTGAGCATCTCCTGTGTTCCCTGGTTATCATGGGCTTCCTCTGGTTCCGAAGGGCATGCACTATTGGTTGAAGCTTTGATTCAGATTAAAATCTGGAATTGTGTCTTCATCCATTTAAAATTCCTGAAATGTGTTGTCTTCTATGAAGTATCTGCTGTGCAAAGTGATATTTAGTCTGAAAGCTGAAATTTGTTGTAGTTGCAGTATTTCTACGTGAGCTCTCCAGTAAAGCACAGAATGTAAAGCTGTGGACTCTATACGTGGCTGTATGAAAGGCAGAGATGTGTTTTGGTAAGATATGTGTCCAGTTCTGGGCCCCTCAGTTTAGGAAGGACATCGAGACACTTGAACGTGTCCAGAGAAGGGCAACAAGGCTGGTGAGAGGCCTTGAACACAAGCCCTGTGAGGAGAGGCTGAGGGAGCTGGGATTGTTTAGCCTGGAGAAGAGGCAGCTCAGGGGAGACCTTATTGCTGTCTACAACTACCTGAAGGGAGGTTGTAGGCAGGCAGGGGCTGGTCTCTTCTC
Organism: Melanerpes formicivorus; assembly: GCF_026170545.1. Lineage (NCBI taxonomy): Eukaryota > Metazoa > Chordata > Aves > Piciformes > Picidae > Melanerpes > Melanerpes formicivorus. The sequence continues at coordinate 7,109,100 of NW_027142379.1, read as the reverse complement.
CCAGACAACCAGCACCAGAATGAGAGGACACAGTCTCAAGCTGCACCAAGGGAAGTTTAGGCTGGAGGTGAGGAGAAAGTTCTTCCCAGAGAGAGTTGTTAGGCATTGGAATGTGCTGCCCAGGGAGGTGGTGGAGTCACCATCTCTGGAGGTGTTCAAGAGGGGATTGGACGTGGCACTTGGTGCCATGGTTTAGTCATGAGGTCTGTGGTGACGAATTGGACTCGATCTTTGAGGTCTCTTCCAACCTTAGTGATACTGTGATATACTCTTTAGACCTTCTCTGAGTGCTGTCAGCATTGTTTCAAAAAATATTTGAGCCATAAAATTATTTTTACAGGAAAAACCCCTTAAAAGCATCTGTAACTGAAACACTAAGTGCAAGATCCAGCCTCTCCCCCCAAGTTCAGCGTCAATACCCTACGTGCTAGACTTATTGTGAAACCCAGCGGTTTGGGACAATTTTACAGTTGTTCTCAGATGCCAATAAAATGCAAACCAGACTATAGAAACGTGCAAACGTTATTGTTAGTCATTCTTTCAGCTCTAGGCTCATAAAGTAAATTTGAAACCACAGATTTCCAGCAGAAAAGCTCTCAGACGGCTTGCCATTCAGGGCCATGTAAGATAAAATGGAGGTGGGAGGACCACCCTTTTCAGAGGTGGGTGCAGGCCATGTAAACAGATGTGGCTGGGCTGAATGGGGGACCCTGAATGGTGCCATTGTTCCTCTCTCTCCTGGCCTCCCTCCTGCCCAGCGGGGACCCGGCACAAGTCGGGCTCGCAGATGAGAGTTTAAACTCTGCCTGTTACAATTTAAGAAACCCTGGCCTGCACTGAAGTGTTATTAAGTCTATCAAATATCACGAGCTCTAGCTTACCTCCCCAGAGCCATTTCAGAGGCATTCCTGAGCAGCATTTACCACAGGATTTTCCCAGTGCGCGGCAGAATTGATTTTCAAATGACAACAGCAAAGTCATTTCCAGTGGAACTTTTGAATTTCTCCATTAATTATAGTTTGGTTTTTGAAACTAAATCTTTTTTTTTTTCCAGTTGTCTGTGATTCATGATGAACCTATAAATAGTATCTTCCATATATGTGTGTGTGTGTGTGTGTATATATGCACATGTAACGCTGCCCAATGGCTTTACATTAAGCACATTCCAGGAAAGAAAACTTGGGGGACACTATAAACATATTTAGTAGGCTGGTATAAGCCATGCATCCAGCAAAATCTTCTAAACCAAATGTAGGGAGGTGATTCAACAGTGTTGGTAGAAGTTATCTTAACGGTTCCATGCCACTGCTGCGTTACTGCATGCATGTTCCTGGACTTGTTTCGTAGGGGACTGTTATTGTGGAATACTTGTAAAGGTCGCCTATACCAGCATTTGGAAGCTTGCCCAGGTTCTTTTAAACAACCCCAGGGACACAGAGTTTTGTGATTTCTGAGGCCTTTCTGGGGAAGAGACAGCAACAGCAAATGCAGTTGTAGTTGAACAGTTTAACTAGGGCTTTGTTTTGCAGAAATGAAGCAGCGAGGTTCTCTCCATTTCAGTTCAGTAACAAAGTTATTCATGAAAGAGGTGCTGTGGCATTCTGGCTGCAGGGGGGGAGTGATGGGTTTTCCTCTTCCCTAGCAGTGACAAAAGTTTGTAATAGATCTATTAGAGATATCTACACTCTATCATTTTGTTAACTTTGTGTATAAAGGTCGTGGATGTATTTTGTAGACATTTCTGTTGGACTGAAGTATGCCAAACTTTGCCAAGGCAGGGAAAGAGGGAGCACAATGGGAGGGTGAGAAGGGTAATGGAATGTGCATTTTATAAGTGCCAGGTTGTATTTCTCTTGTGCTCAAAAATTACCTTTGGCCACGGATCCACACACACACATGATAACAGGTCTAGTCCGTTTTCCAACCTCACAGTCCTTTGTTTGTGTCAACAGCAGCTTTAGAATGTTGAGAAAGCCAAATCAAGCCAGCAGTGTGCTTTAAACAGCATTTGAGGGTCACCCTGCAAGTGTTCAGTTTGCAGCTCTGCTGCAAATCTGCTGCTACAGGCAGTGTGCAGGAGTGTGCACAATCCCTTTTCTGGGGGGGTAGGAGCTGTGAATTTATTTTCTTTTAGTAGTAGTATTCCCTCTCCAAACCAGTGATAGTGAGTAAATAAGGCAGCTTGATTTAATTTCTTGTTCTGCCACACACTCTGACTTTGTGTCTCATGTCATTAATAGATCTAATAGGATTTTGGCATGAAACCAAAGAGGGGGAGGGAGGAAGGGATGAGCTGCAGAGAGCTGCTGCCTTTCTCAACTCGAAAGCAATGTCAGGCCTATCAGCCTTCTCTTTAGTCCTCCCTGACAGAGCTTGGAGGCATTTCTCTATACATGAATGTGCCTCATGCATTCATGAGGCTTTTTGACACCACAGCCTCTTTTGTTAGGAGCTAGATCACAACTCTCCCCTTCTCTCAGCTGCCATATGGTGCAGTGGAAAGAGGCTTTCAAAGCGAGAGCGGGACTGAGGGACCAAGGCAGAGAGAAGAAAGAAATCGAACTGAGGCAGATGAAATTGATTTATTTTCAGAGCAAAAGGGGCAAGTGACTACGACTGGTGGAGAGGGGGGGTTGTGGGGGAGGTGTGGGGATGCCTTGGAATATGAAACCATCTCCAGAGCAGGCTGTTTGGATGACAGCCATGCTGTGCTGCTTCTCCGGGCACAGCGCTTGAAAATAAGCATACACATTTTTGTTATCTTAGTAATGCTATCTGAGAAAGACTTATAGCCCCAGTGCCTCAGCACTGGACATCAGCAACTTCATTTCACCTTGAGATTTTACTGTTTTTTGTGTTTTTTTTGGGTTGGGCTTGGGGTTTTTTTTTTGAGAACAACATCTCTCTGCCCTGCCATGTGTGTGTAACTGTCAAGTCTTAGTTTGGCATTAGAGGTTTCCTGAAAATATCTGTCTCCAGCATGACCCTTCAAGAAGACCTGTTTAAATGAAACTATCAGATGATAAATCCTCTGTTCAGAGAGTGCAAATCCACTAAAATCAGTTGAGTGTGTTTAGACTTGCAGGTCATTACCTTGTTTTACCAGGGCCTCCTACTTGATTAGAAAAGAATATTAAAGCTCAGTCAAATTTAGTTCATGTTGTTTTTCATGCCTTGTGCTTCGTTTGGCTTCAGAAGGAAGCCTGATTCCCAGCTACGTGCAGACAGTCTGGCTTCCAGATTTAATGGCAAATGTTGCAACCTGAAAAGACCAAAAAAGGTGGAAAACTACAAGAATGGGTCTTAGTTAAGGGAGCTTCTTCTGGAGAGTAGTTTAATTTTGTGGCTCTGTTGGGCTTTAATCCTGATGGCAATGTGGATTCAGGCTGGATGAGGCTCTGTCCAGCCTGATCTAGTGTGGGGTGTCCCTGCCCATGGCAGGGGGGTTGGAACTAGATGATCCTTGTGGTCCCTTCCAACCCTGAATGAAACTATGAAACTATGAAAAAAAATGTGTAAAAGGACAAACTTCTGAACCCCATTCAGGAAAAAAAATCTGATAAATCTGACTGATATTTTACACCTTATTCCCAGGAAAATAGCATTTAATTTGCCTAGCTCTTTCCAGACATCTTTTGGACTGAATTAAAGTGTGAAGAATGTATAGGAAGGGAATCAGCAGCATTGCTTAGAATTTTGAAATGTTTTCTTTCAAGTTTGTTTGGTGGTGTTTACCATCCCTTGAATGCTGTGAGGAGAAAGTTCTTCACTGGGAGAGTTGTTAGCCATTGGAATGTGCTGCCTGGGGAGGTGGTGGAGTCACCGTCCCTGGAGATGTTCAAGGGGGGATTGGACGTGGCACTTGGTGCCATGGTTTAGTCATGAGGTCTGTGGTGACAGGTTGGACTTGGTGATCTTTGAGGTCTCTTCCAGCCTTGGTGATTCTGTGATTCTGAGAGACTTATAGGAATTGTAGTGCAAGGGACATGGGAGACAGCTGGGGAGATGAAAGATATGGAAGGAAGGGAGGAGGATACCTAGAGAGAAGAAGCGATGAGAGGGATGTGGTGCAAGTTTGAGCAATGGTGATTGGCATGGTAGCTGGGGAATCATTATTCACCATTTCTCAATGAAGGGGCTGGAAGACACCCAATACCAATTTAAAATAAAAGTCTTGAAATAAATCAAGGAAGTCCTTTCTTCACACTATGCATAATGAAATGGGAGCTTTCATTGCTGCAGCAAGTTCTGAAGGCTGGAAGTATAGATGGGTTTAAACAAAGGGCAAGATGAATTTTGAGAAGCATAAAGTTAGTATTGCAGTGGTTTGGATGACATTTATAGCTCAGGAAGTTCCAGAAATGGCACTGTTTGGGGAGCTGGAACAATGTGCTTGAAGAAGTAATTAATTTCTAAGTTTCATGTATCTTCTTACATCTTCTCCTGACCACTGCACAAACACCAGTGTACACTCAACTCAATATTTTATCTGCCCTAGTATAGTTATTTATATGTTTTTGTTATAAAATATTTATTCATTCCAGTAAACTGGGCTCTCATCTTACTCCATTTATTATGCCGGGTACCATTCATGTGTTTACTTCTGCAGCTCACTTTTGAGGCTTAACTGGAGGGAAGATATTGAAGTATTTGGGAGATACATCAGACAAGGAGAGCTAGCTCAGAGGGGGATACTCCAGTTCACTTTGCATAAGGCAGAATGGGAAGCTCAAGTGGCTACTGAAAGAAGTTGAATTGACTCAAACTGAAAGACTGTTTTTTCTGAAAAGTCAACTAATTGGCTTGGATTTGAACCAAGATGAGTTTTGTAACAGACAAAGGAGTTTTGACTCCAAAAAGTTACAGACTTTCTTATAGAAAAATGTTTTGCCTAGTGATTGGATTTTCCACTTCCCCAAATGTGCTGCTTGGGCTGCTTTATTGATCATTGTTGAATGGCTTTCTCTAGGAGCACAAAACAGTAACCAGGGTTACTAATCATCTAAAGATGATTCTCACCCTCCACTTCTGAAACAGCATTCCATATGTTTGTCTTGTTTCAACCTGGAGGTGGATCTTCCCTGTCAAGGTTTAGGAACATATGGTGGAATTGACAAAGGAGGAAAGCAGTCGAAGGAAGAATAGGAGGCAGAGTCCTTTGAAAAACCAGAAGCAGCAGCCAGGGCACTAGAGTAAAGCTGGATGCCTGTGAGGGACGGGGGCTTCTGCTGTCAGTGTTCACTCAAAGAGCTGCTCTCCCCGCAGACACATTTCTGTGCCCTTAGCTAATGCAGTTGCTCTGGGAGCTGGTGTGACTACCCTGTGGTTTCCAGTTCCCCCCAAAGAGAATAAATCCCTTTCACACGTACAGAGCACATACATAATACGGTCTAATCACAATGTTGTTGTTCCCTGTTTGAGGCATGAAGGGGAAAAAAAGAAAAAAGGACTTTGCTGTAGTGTTGGCAGTTAGCACTGGTAGGATCTCACCATGCTAGCAGTGCTTGGTGAAGCACAGTCCCAGCTGTTGACCCTCTCATCTATTCCTCTCTCTGCCTGTGAGCATTGTCAGCCTGCAGCAGCTGAGGAAAAAGAAGGAACAAAAAAAGAAGCAAGACCGCTTTGAAATGTGTCATGCTGCACAGAGGAGCTGTTGGGACAGATCACATAGGTCCACCGGAACTCTGTGATACTTGGTGTAGTGAAACAAGACTGTTCTTTCACCCTATTCACTGATCAGAGGAGATGGAAAAGTGCCAATCTGAATTCCTTTGGCTTGCATTCAGCAATGCCTTTGAGTAAGAGTCAGCAAAGCTTGTTTTGAGTTAATGATTGTGCTACACGCAGTCCTCATGGAGAACATGTGCAAGGGATCATGTTCCCCTTTTTATGCATATGTCAGCCCTTGAGAAAAGTAGAATGAGATGAATAAAGCCACTTCATCAAGATTATTTCTGAGAGTTTTCCACTGACTCATCCAAGTTTCATATCTTTCAGACTTTAAATGATTTATATAGTGGTGTTTTGCCTTTCGCAAATAAATACATGAGCAGATGAATGAAGGGAAGGAAAATAATATTTTTGTGAGTTGGTGGTAGCCACAAAAGGACTATTGTGTTACTTGCTTATTGGTGAATGGTTTTCCTCTGTATTTGTCCATGCTAGGAATAACTCATACTGTCAAGTGAAAAGACACTAATCGCCTGAAAAAATGCTGCCGCCTTTTGAGAAGAGAAAAGCAGCATTTGGGCTAAAATCTGACCCCACGTTATAAATCTCTGTTAGTCACAAGCACATTTATTCAGTAGTCTCCACCTTTAGCTATTTCTTTGTTTCTCTTTTATTATGGTTGTGGTGGTTGGTGCTGTTATCATTGACACTTAAGAAAGGAAGAAGTGCTCTTCAGAGCCAGACCACTGACCCATCTATCTCAGGACCATTTCTTAGTAGTATCATAGGGAAGGATATGTGAGCACTTCCCAGCAGCTCAGTCTCCTGAGCTCCTTGACATCCAGAACTGAGGCTGAGGGAGCTGGGGTTGCTCAGCCTGGAGAAGAGGAGACTCAGGGGTGACCTTATCACTCTCTACAACTACCTGAAGGGAGGTTGTAGACAGGCGGATGATGGTCTCTTCTCCCAGGCACCCAGTACCAGAACAAGAGGACACAGTCTCAGGTTGTGCCAGGGGAGGTTCAGGTTGGATGTTAGGAAGAAGTTCTATACAGAAAGAGTGATTGCCCATTGGAATGTGCTGCCCAGGGAGGTGGTGGAGTCGCCGTCATTGAAGGTGTTCAGAAGGAGACTTGACAGGGTGCTTGGTGCCATGGGTTAGCTGTTTGGGTGGGTTGGATTGGTTGATGGGTTGGACACGATAATCTTGAAGGTCTCTTCCAGCCTAGTTTGGTTTATTCTAATAAAGTCTTATTATTCTAATTAGGCTACAAGGGATGTCCCCTTTTAGTCCATTTTAGTCCCATTTTAGTACATTTTGACTGGCTGGGCAGATGGGCAGAGTCCACCATGATGGCATTCAACAAGTCCAAGTGCCAGGTGCTGCACTGTGGTCACAACAACTCCATGCAGAGCTACAGGCTGGGGTCAGAGTGTCTGGAGAGCTGCCAAACAGAAAGGGACCTGGGGGTGCTGATTGACAGCCACCTGAACATGAGCCAGTGGTGTGCTCAGGTGGCCAAGAAGGCCAATGGCATCCTGGCCTGCATCAAGAATAGTATGGTCAGCAGGAGCAGGGAAGTCATTGTGCCTCTGTACTCAGCACTGGTTAGGCCACACCTTGAGTCCTGTGTCCAGTTCTGGGCTCCTCAATTTAAGGACATTGTGACTCTTGAATGTGTCCAGAGAAGGGCAATGAGGCTGGGGAGAGGCCTCAAGCACAAGCCCTATGAGGAGAGGCTGAGGGAGCTGGGATTGTTTAGCCTGGAGAAGAGGAGGTTCAGGGGAGACCTTGTTGCTCTCTACAACTACCTGAAGGGAGGTTGTAGCCAGGAGGGGGTTGGTCTCTTCTCCCAGGCAACCATCACCAGAACAAGAGGACACAGTCTCAAGCTGCACCAGGGGAAGTTTAGGCTCGAGGTGAGGAGAAAGTTCTTCCCTGAGAGAGTTCTTAGCCATTGGAATGTGCTGCCCAGGGAGGTGGTGGAGTCCCCATCCCTGGAGGTGTTCAAGAGGGGATTGGATGTGGCACTTGGTGCCATGGTCTAGTAGTCCTGAGGTATTGGGTAACAAATTGGACTTGATGATCTTTGAGGTCTTTTCCAACCTTGTTGATTCTATGATCTGTTGGCCATGCATTTTTCTCGTCCTTAACCTGCCCATACCTCTAGACAAGAAATTTGGACTCTAAATATCAATTAATGTGAAAAAGATCATTCTTACAATGGTTAAACCAATGCTTTAAAATGCAAAGGACACAAATAACAAACCACACCGTTAAAAGCATTTAGAATGTTTTCTATAGTCACAGACTGCAACCAAGTAGCTTTTAATTTACACATAAGGCTTAAACTGACTGTAGCATAATTTCTGATATTCAGATAGACTTGCAACCTATTTTAAAATGTAGCATCTGTAGCTGTGAGATTAAGCCTGTCAAGAATGCCAATTAGGACAGAACAATCTTCAAACTAATGTAAGTTGAACTGAAGAGAGATGAAGTACTTGGCAACTTGCTATATTCTATCTGTTTATGCAGCATTGTATGGTCAAGAGCTTTGACTCTGAGGTGGTTTTACACCTAAAACTGCTGCAGACTCACAAGTGAAGTGAAATGTTTCTCACAAGGTCAAACCAAGTATTTAACAATTTGATTCTCATGGGAACTCAGTCTCAGAAGCATGAAAACATAAGATAGTTCCTTTTGAGAGATGTCTTTGCTCATCTTGGTCCCTTTTCCCTGGCAACCAGCACCAGAACAAGAAGACACAGTCTCAAGCTGTGCCAGGGGATGTTTAGACTCGAGGTGAGGAGAAAGTTCTTCACAGAGAGAGTTGTTAGGCATTAGAATGGGCTGCCCAGGGAGATGGTGGATTCACCATCTGTTGAGTGTTCAAGAGGGGATTGGACATGGCACTTGATGCCATGGTCTGGTAGCCATGAAGTGTTGGGTGACAGGTTGGACATGATGATCCTTGAACTATTTTCCAGCCTTTTTGATTCTATGATTCTTTGGGCTACCTAGTTGTCAAGTGTTAGGGCTGGGCCAGCCACCAGAGTGGCAGATGCTCTTCATTACAGCTCCCTAATTCTTAAAGGGTAGAAGGAGCTCAATACTCAGAACTTCAAAGATTAACACAAAAAGAACACTTCAGCAGCCCCCCACAATATTTCTGGTACAGCTTTCTTGTGATTCTCTGCTCCAAACCTGTGCCAGTTGTTCTGCATGTGGGTAGTTTTGCCCAGTTTTTCAGCAAGAGTTGTTAAAGCATCCAATATAGCTTGCTTCAGGTACCACAGCTACAGAAGGACCCTGAGGCCATGGGATCAGAACTAATGTTTATCACTGCATAAGGATATGACATCCATCTTGATTTTCACTGAACACAGGCTTTTGGAAAATCATTTGAGAGGACATTAGACAAGAACTGCTTTACTCAGACATCTCGGCTCACGACTCTGGGTAGCACAGAAATGCCAAAACACATTGGTTTTCAGTGGTTATTCATACAGAGTTTTGACAATGAAGGCATTTCATATCTATCTATTCAAGTATCGTAGTCAGGTGCCTCATCACTTACAAAAAATAATGTCCCATCAATAACTGTAATGATGGTAAGACTTCACGTGGGATAGCTCTAGCTAGATACCTGTATTTGATAGTTTAACCTAATCTGATGTATTTCCAGGCTTTGGCAATTGTTGTTACACTTTGTGTGTTTGTTTTTTCAGGGGAAGTAACTGACAGCTCTTATTGTATATTGAGAGGCTGTGGAGGCTCCTTCTCCTGAGACTTTCCAGCCCCATCTGCATGTGTTCCTGTGCTGGATTTTATGGTTTTGTTGTGGCAGGGAGGTTGGACTCGATCTCCAGAGGTCCCTTCTAATCCCTAGCATCCTGTGATTCTGTGACTGGCCTGCAGCCTCCAGGTAGGTCCTTGCTATAGTTTCATAACTGGGACCATTCTTGGGTCCTGCCTACTGTAAGGGGATTTTTGGGGAAAGTTTCTCATTGATAACACTCATAAGAAACTTCTACTCAGGAAGGACTACAAAACTACTCATTTATCAGAGAAACCTCTGAAAGCTCTGACTAATAGTATAGAAACCTTACACTTAGGGACACATACATAAGAAAGTTGCAAGTTGATTTTATATTGCATGGAAGATTTTATGGAGCACTTAATGTCACCCCTATCACTGCATATTCTCCTCTTCATTTTAGCAGCATTAAATCAGCAAGACTGCAGCAAATATCTCAGATACCATCTAACTAAACTAACACAGTAAATTCCTGGGAGATCAATATGCCAGGACTTGACACTGGCTAATCATGTGGTTTTCAGAGAAGCATCTTTTTCATTTCATACCCAGAATTTCCAATAAGATGTAGCCAGCTTATAGGTATAGCAAAAAATGCCTGAGCTAGCACTGTTAAGAAACTATTGCTAATAAGGGCTTGAGTAGAACTCTGCCTTCTAATTAAAATAAATTGGTTTAATTTGAAATATAATTAATCTGTGTTAGTAATGAAGATAGATCAATAGAGTATAAGCTGAGTGTTCAAAGTGTTCTCAGACATTCTTTCAACTCATGAGGGAAATAAAGTATTCCTGTGGAAAAGCTGTAATTCTGGGGTCAGGGCATGACCAGAAGTGAGCAACATAGGTTAGAGTTGCTTTTGAAGCAAAAGAAATCAGTAGAAGTTGTGATGCTTGAAAGTGGCTTAACATTCAGACTTTTTAAGACACTACATAGAACTGGCATTGAGATGGGGGGACTCTAGGAAATCACTTTGAATCAAACATATTTTGCACCCTATGAAGAAAGCAGAGTGATGTAGCCCCCACATCTCTTCTGCACACAAATTGTCATGAATCAAAGCCTGGATCCATACTCTTGGTGAAGATTAGCCTTCAACAATCCAAGTAAGTTCAAAGGTGTGATGTCCTTTTTCATTTTGTCCTTGTATTTATGTGTTCTCTCACATCTACCTGAAGTTGCAAATGCTATCTTTTTTCTATTACTGTATCCTTTACATATTCTATATTCTTGAGGGATCCTAAGAATCTCTGTTTCCACTTACAACATCAGAGCTTTTTCAAGCAATTCAATAGTAGTGAACTCACAATATACACAGGGTGAAATACATGCCATGTACGTAAATGACTGCACATAGACTATCTCTACAGCTTTGGAAGTTGCATGTGCTATCAGTGCTTTGGAACTTTTTAAGATAATAGCATTTTATCTGCCATCCAATTCTCACCCAAGTCACAATGGTCAAGATTTTGGCAGATTGTTGTGGGTTGTCCAACCGTGATTAAAAAATGCATGATGGTAAGGGGTTTGGAACACAAGCCCTATGAGGAGAGACTGAGGGAGCTGGGGTTGCTTAGCCTGGAGAGGAGGAGACTCAGGAGTGACCTTATTGCTCTCTACTACTGCCTGAAGGGAAGTTGTAGACAGGCAGATGTTTGTCTCTTCTCCCAGGCAGCCAGTACCAGAACAAGAGGACACAGCCTCAGGCTGCACCAGGGGAGGTTTAGATTGGACGTTAGGAAGAAGTTCTATACAGAGAGAGTGATTGCCCATTGGAATGGGCTGCCCAGGGAGGTGGTGGAGTCACCATCATTGGAGGCATTCAGGAGGAGACTTGATGGGGTGCTTGGTGCCATGGTTTAGTTGTTTAGGTGGGTTGGATTGGTTGATGGGTTGGACTCGATGATCTTGAAGGTCTCTTCCAACCTGGTTTTATTATTATTATCAGGAAGTTAAAAGCTCTGAAGACTCCGTGATTTTGACTGATTTCAGTGTGATACATGCTTTCATAGATATTTACATTTCCAGAGACAGCAGCATTCTAAGAGCTGTGTACTCTGTAGCTTGTAAAGGAAGGAAACCGGGAGCTGGGCTTCCGAACCACTTTCTTTCACTGGAGACTCCTGGATCCTCAGCACCTTGTGCTGAGAAACAGCCTCTTAGTTAACTTTACTTACTGAAGTTACAAAAGTTTGTCAAACACAAGCTTCCTTAACCACTGCAGTTTTGCACATCTTTCAAAAAAAAGGAAAGATCTGTGTTCCTTGTGTCTGGACATGCTCACTGCTTTTACCCACAGAACCCTTCAAGGAAACTGGCACTGGTTTTGGCCGTGGCATTGCACATGCTGAGATATGTGGTATCCTAAACTGTGTAGGTTGTGAAGGAAAAAAAAAAAGAAGTGTGGGCTCCTTCTCATGCCTAATGCCCAGTAAATGTTAATGTATTATATAATTACTTTGTGTCCAGTTTCATTAGTCATTCTGCTCTCTGAATCATATACTATTGATTTCTTATAAGCTAGAAGCATAGCTCGGTCAGCAGCCAAAGGTTTGCTACTAAAGATTTTTAACTTTGTGCCAGATGGCTTCTGCTAAATTCTGAAGGAAAAAAAAGCAACAACCAAACAACATGAACCAAAACAACCCAAACCCAGCCCTACAGAGAGGTTTAACCTTAAACACAAGTCTTCTTATTTCATTCCAAAGTCAAGCACAGGTCAGTGGCATACATTTCTGCAGTCTTGACAGATGCAGTAGGTGATTCCTTAAACAAACACAAGCCTAAGTAGAGGCAATATTTGCACAGATAGCTATCAAGTCAAACAAAATAAACCCCTATTTCATTACTGAACACAGTGCAATAAGCACAGCCAGCCTCTGAACAGAAACACATTTCTTCTGGTATTTCAGCCCTAGAACATATTGAAGGATCCCTGTGGCCAAATAAAGTAAGTTGAAAAACCATGTGTAAGGAGAAGCAGGATGTTACCCTGCTCGTCACTTTCATGGGGTCACATGCCTTCTAATGCTGAAGCTGGATCGTATAGCACTTTAGTCACACAATAAGTAAGCAAACACTGAGACGCCCCTCTTCCTGTCCCTGCTCCTTCCACCCTGACCCTCAGAGGAACAGTGGAAAGAGAAAAAGAAAAGAGAAAACAGACAACTTAACATTTGCTAGGGTTTAGCTTCTGGCAAGAGACATTATAAGGAATTCATTTCCTGGCAAATAATTTACATGTCCAGTCCTCCCTCCCACTCCTTTCTTTTCTCCCACCCTTCCCCCATATTCCCCCTCCAAGCTGTCTTCTTGCTCCACAGCATTTGCCGCAGCTTCCTGCCGTATGTTTGCTTTCTATTTTCATATCCATGGGAAAGGGATCTGCTCTAGCACAAGGCTGCTCTCCTGCCTGTGCTCCTGCCGGCTGCAGCTGCCACCTTCAGCCTAGGCCACAGGTATTTGGGTTTCACCAAGTGATGGTGAAGTATTGAGCAAGTGACGGTCATTACATTTTAGCAGAGTCAGCTGGAGAAATCTCCTCTTCTCTTTGAGGCTTTTGCCTTCCACTCACAAGCTCCAGACCAAAATAAAGCAATTTTCAATTTTAAATATTTAATGTAAATCCTGGTTTAGGGTTTTATTTTGGGGAAAAGACAGTCACGTCCCTCTTGTTCAATGAAGGGCTCTCTGTTGTGTATCTTGGATGCTGCTTTGGGCAGCTCTGCTACTTTGATCCTCTTAGAATGGGCTCATTACAACATCCACCTCACAGAGTAACACTTCAAAGAGCTTGTCGAAGGACAAAGGGAAGAATTTAGAAACAGAGCCAAGTGGCTCTCAAGTATCTTGACTAAATTAACTTTGTATTAAGTTACTGGCCCAGTTGCAGTTTTGAGAAGAGGAAACAAAGAAGTAACTCTGTGCTGCTTTCATCCATTGTATATCAAATTAATAAACATACTTCAAATCTAGGGTCCTTTGCTGTAACTTCTGCTCAACTAAGCAGACACTAAAGTTGTCACTGCAGACTTACAGTGGCTTTGGAGCTGTTAAAAAGGCAGACTGACATTAATACTCAATTCACATTGTCAGAATGATAGAGCCAAGATTAATCAACGAGTGAGAGCAAATAACCAGCTCTCAAAATCATTGTCTCCAGAAATAGCAGTAACCGTGTACACTTTCAACACTCTCAAATCTATCATAGCTGCAATGATTAGGATTATTGGTGATTTTCCAGTCTAACTTCATTGGTTCTGACATGTTTGACTTAGGACTTCAGTTAAGAAGTCATTACCATTACAATGCATTGTTTGCACTCGATGCTTTCAGCACAAAGCACGGTGCTAGGTGCTGTACAAATACAAGCTACTTAAGCAACCTTGTCCCGGAGGAACTACAATGGCAATTTGAGGGATCAGCTCCATATCCTGACTGTCACAGCCGTGTTGCCTAACACCAGTGGGCAAAGTGGCATGGCCCTTGTGCATGGCAATGAGCCTCACCCTCAGCTCACACTGCTATAATCCCTGCCAGCAGAAGGTTGCTTGCTTGTTTGTTTTTTCCTTTTGAAATATCAGATGACCTTAATTTAAGTCATCTTGACACAAACCCTTTGCATGTGTTATAACTCAAATGCAGATGCTGTGCTTTACACTGGAAAAGCCTTTGAAAACATGTCTGTTGATGGATCTCAGGGACAGCACAAGGATAAGACAAGTTCACTTGAACGTTCTGATGTCATCGTTTAGTTTTGTCTTTTGCACACCATCACAAGAAAGTTTTCTAGACAAATCAGAGCATCGTTTGCCTGAGCTCCCAGTAACATAATCTAATCCTGGCAGTACATAATTAAGCTTGAACCATTCACAGTTAAGGAAATTTCTCTTCAACTAGGAAGTGTTTTACAGGACCTACTTCTGCAATGTAAGCTGTGCCTTGTTCTGTGAAAATACAGTAAATGTACACAGAGATAAACCCCACCAGGAAGCCTGCACCTCTTCACTGTCAGGATGGAGGGTGCAGATGGCTGCCTTTCATCAGGGCTGGACCATATTCAATATGTGATCTATTACTCTACAAATCCCTTGCCCACATATACTTCTCTGTCTACCTAGCAGTCTTTTAAATGTACTTATGTGACTTCTGGAAGCTCTTGCAGAGTTATCAATGGATTTAATCACTGAGATATGGTTTTACTGGGGGGGAGGGGGAAGATACTACTTTTGCTAATACACAGAATTTCTTTTGAAATCAGAGTTTATATGTATTTGGTGTACCCATATGTATTTCTTTGTGAAGTGTAAATGTAATGCTAATGTAACATCAAATTCTTCTTCATATGGGCTCAACAGGACTCTCAGGATTTCCAGTCTAGTAAAGGAAAACAGGGAAGGAAAATGTGACTTGGATTTATCCCTAATGAAACTAAATTTGAGGTAGAGCATTTGAGAACCAACAATGAAGCAGTTCATTGGCTTATGCATCCCACTTATTGATGATTCTACTTCCCAGCCACTCCCATATCTGCCTGCCCAACTGAAAGGTGTGTTGAGCAATCAACTGCTTCAGGTTTTTGAATGATTTGTTCTTTGCTGTTAAATGTGTTAAGCTGGAGATTAAGCATCACTACTATTTCACTCCCAATATGTCCTATGGCTGCAGCATCCTCTCCAGCATCAATTCTCACTGTCTGCTTTCCATCTTCCAAGTTACTGAAATCTCCAGGATTCTAAAGAAAATATTGATATGCTGTATGCTTAATTTGCAGCCTGTGCAAATTGCACCTAACTGCACAAGCCCTTCCTTCATATTTTCTGCTAGTCCTTCTGTCCGTGATTTGATATTCTGTTCTCAAAGGATTTCTTGCAAATAACAATGTGAGATAACCATTCATGCAGCTGCATCATGTTACATCCTTCTTGGGGTAGCTAAACTAATCAGATAGTGATTTCTGTACTGAGATGTTTGTTCTTGAAGTAAATTCTGGGATATATGCAGTAAGCCTGCTCTTTAAATGTTGTCTGTGAAACCCAAATACACTTTGCAAGTGTTCTCTCAGTTATGTTAAATTCTGTCCAGCCTTGATTGCTCTGAGGGGTGTAGCCTTTTGCCTGCCCAGTGCAAAAGGTGGAGGTTCCCCTTGTTTATTCATCATTACTTAAAAGTGTATCATTCTTTTAGAGCAGCTTGGACTGAGCTCTTCTGACCCCCCTGAACCAAGCAGAAGTTTCATTTCTTCCCGTTATGGCTGACATGTAGTGCTTACAGCTCACCTTGAAGTTCTCATCTGATTTACAGCTTTCCACCATCATCTCATTTAAAAACTAGGACAACATCCACTGGCAAAAGCACCATAAGCTTAGAAAGAGACAGGGAGGAATCCTGTCCATTTCATAAACAAGACAGCTACAATACCATGTGGTTTTCACTGACAGACTGCTCAGATTACTCTAGGGTGGGCTTTTGAGAGTTGTCACTGTTTTGGGACCTCAGAGAGTTACATTCCATCCTGGACATGATGCCTCAGCATGATACTTAGTTTTCTTTTGTATTTTTCTCTTTTAATCCAAACCACATTAAAATTAGCTTTCCCTCTGATCAGTCATAGCCCTCTGCTCAGAAGGATGTCTAACCCTTACACTTCAGTGGAGAATCTGCCTGGCATAGGTAGAACCTGTACTAGAATTTAGGAGTGTAAGAATGCAGGCACCTGCAGGGTAACCTGGTTGTGTCTGTATATACATGCAGCTTAGGGTCTTGCATGTTGAGTAAATGAGAGCTGAGTTGTCCATGTTAGCCTTGCTGTGGATTACCTTGATTACCTCCATGTCTGGAAGACAAAGCATCCCTATAAAGGGACTGATCATTCTCCTCCAAACAGCATAAATGTCTTCCACATGCTGTGTGGACTCTGGGCTCAAATTTTCCCTTCAGGAAAATTGTCTTTAGGTAGAGTAAAAGTTTCCTGCTCCTCATATGCTTGATCTCTGAAGGAGTTTCCCAAAGCAAAACCAGGCTATAATGCAATTTGCTAAACCTTTCCTGCTTCTCTCACTGGCCAGAGAGACAATTGGTGCTGACAACAAGTCTCAACTACAATATTTTCTCCACTTGTATATCCCTGACAGAGCTCTTTCATAGCTGCAGTTATTCCTCAGTATTTCATTCACATTTCTATTGGCATGGGCCTGCTGTCACCACTGAGAGTTGTATATAGCAGGGCCCTAAACCAGTCATCATTGTGACCTCCTTTTATGTAGAAAGATAGTCTTTTAATTGTGCCTAAGCACAACTAGAAAACTTGAGATAGTCCTCCCTTCATGAATTGACCTTTGTCACTTTTTACTCTAAATCTATGATGTTTCTTCTCATAGGAAACTCAGAAGTGTTTGAACAGAATGCTCTCTGACATCTTGCCTTGAGGAAATGCAATTTTGTAACTAAACTCCTGGAAAAAAAGCTCTTTTAGGGCAGTTGGAGGTTTAGTGTCCTATTGGGCTACACACTGTCTTGAGGGGGATTCTTTCAAAGTTAGCTCTTCCTCTAAATTTCTCACAGTTCTTAACACAGTTGACATTTAGTCAATGAAATATTTGGGTTGATTTGCAGCTTAGCTTTTCTCAGTTCTTCTCCCAGACCCTAATATCTATTTCAGCTTCCTTTTAATGTGTTTCAGACATAGCCTCATGGAAAAATTTACTGAATTTTACAGAGTGGCTAGCATATCCAGAGAAACAAAACCTGAAAGGTATCTGATGTCTTCAAGCAAATAAGATTTTTCCATGGAAATAGTAAGACTTGCATTTTACTATCTATTCCATTCTCCTCCTTCTCCATCTATTTCACTGTCAGCTGAAGATCCTGTTAGGACAAATCAATCTTTGTTTTAAAACCCGTGTACCGGAAAGCTCAGCTTAGGGTTTGGACAATTTTATTCTATCCCAGTTTGAGAAGCATAGCAGCCTCCCTAAAAGATTCAAAAGCAGGCAGTAGTGGCTTATACTGGATTATTAACAAATCCTCTGATTGGCTGGAAGTCTTCATCACACAGAAGTTTTTGGGAAAATATGCTATTTGAGGCTGCTGTCCTTCGGACAACTTTTTATCCCCTTCAGTCCCTGTCAAGAAGATAGACAATGTTGCTTTAATTGCCCAGAATCACTCAGAATGTTAAATGTTGGAAGGGACCTCCAGAGATCATTCAGTCCAACCCCCCTGCCAAAGCAGGATCACCTAGGTCAGGCCTCACAGGAATGCATCCAGGTGGATTTGGAAAGGAGGAGACTCCACAACCTCTCTGGGCAGCCTGTTCCTGTGCTCCATCACCCTCACTGTACAGGGGATCAAACCCCACCTCTTTCAAAGCGCCCAAGAGCTTTCCTAGCAGCCATATGTGGGAAATAAAAAGCAGGAGAAACAGCAACATCCAAAATCTTAATCTCTACCTTTGAAACCAACTTTGCCTACACAGAGAACAGAGTGAGTGTCTGCACTAGCTGTTAGAAATATAGACTCCAAGTCTATCTAATTCGCCACGCAGTGTGCTGGAATGTCATCCTTCTACAACATATAAATACACTTCTATTTTTAAGACTATTTATCACTTCCATATAAGGAGAAATCAAATCCTGACACATTCCTCCAAATTGTGACAGATCTCTGGAAGACTGTTTCCCAACTTTGCTTTTCAATTCACTTTGCAGCTTCTCTTTCAACATCTAAGGTTTATTGACTTCTGCAGCTTTCAAAAGCTCAAAGGCATTCACAGTGATAGGAGCATACTCATGAACTTGGACTGCTTTCTCATGGGAATGTAGTTTATCTGTTTGTTTAGTTTCTGAGGAAGAAAAAAACAACACACCACTTTTATTTTGTTTTAATTTTCCTTCCTATTCAGGGAAGCTAAGGAATCAGAGGCAACTGTAAAAGACAACTAACGGAAAGGGCTGACAAAGTGGGACTGGAGGGAAAGGAATGTGCCAGCCTTCTTTCTGTTTTTAATGACAGTTAGTCCTCATTTTACCCCAAAACTACCACTCATGGTTTCATGGGGAACTGAATTCCCTTGTTCCTTTATGGCAGAAATAAAACCCAATGATCCAAGTTCTTCTCCAAGAAAAACACTAAAAGGTACTTTGATCTTTTTTTCTTTGCTGAAATGTCATTCTGAAGGCCTCTGGATAAATAAATATTGCAAGCAACACAATACTTCCTGTACTGTGTGCAGGCTAGTTTGTAAGTAGACTAGATGATCATTGTGAGTCCCTTCCAGCTGGACTCAAATACCACAGAACACTATCTAGATGCTTGTGTTTGCTATAGGCTTCTGTACAGTAGCAGATAGATTCATTTCCAGTCCATACCTTTTATAGGTTTTCATAGCAGAAACTGAAATTCTCAGTCATGTTTCCTAATCATAGCTCTTCACCATGAGGGTGGTGAGACACTGGAACAGGTTGCCCAGAGAGGTGGTGGAAGCCTCATCCCTGGAGGTTTTTAAGGCCAGGATGGATGTGGCTCTGAGCAACCTGCTGTAGTGTGAGGTGTCCCTGCCCATGTCAGAGGGTTTGGGACAGGATGATCCTTGAGGTCCCTTCTAACCCTAACAATTCCATAATTGTATGATTCTATGAATCTCTGCATCATTTGAACATTTAGGGTGAATGAACCTAGTCAGGTACCTAAAAGCAGAATTCTAACATGATATCTGCACTGTGGGCTTTTCAAGGCTGTATACAGCGTGCAACTGCATCGTGCTTAGCTGGCTCTTTACTGGATACAAGAACATAGAGAAGCATCTTGTGGCTGATGTAAACCCTGTGCATAAATACAGAACCCTCTAGCAATTAAAAATTAATTTTTGTCTGTGAATTCATGATTATTTCTTTTTCTTCACACAGCCTGAGACAGGCAGCAGACTGTTAACCCACTAAGGTATGTGAGATGGGTGGTCTTATGTATTCTGGCATTACTGTGCTATTTGCATGCTCATTAAAGAAGGGATGAGATAGTTGAGTTTGAGAGGATGATACCCTCTGTGGCTGGTCCTGTAAGACCTCAGGGTTCTTCTGACTGCCACGGGGTCAGCAGAGCAATTGCCGTGCCAGGCACTAGACAAAAAGTCCGACAGCTTCTTTCTGCAAGATGAAAAATGAGATGGCAGAGTTCAGTGAGTAAGGCAGTGGTCAAAGAGATTAATGTGACCAAACTGAGACACTAAACGGACCAAACATAATTCACAAACCAGCATTACTGCAGATAACATGACAAAGTGCTCTGGCCCAGGGAGATCTATTTTTGATGTACTGGCATCTGAACAAGAAAACTGTAATTAATAGTCACATAATTTGTTTCCCACTCCCACCCCTCTTAAATTATTGGACAGGGCCCATGAGAGAGAGCACAGAGGCTTAATGCTAAGGCTGATGAAAACTGACCCATTTCAGTTTGCCTGTGACTGGCAAGATGAATCTTAGGGAAACTGTGGTAAAAAAAAAAAAGCCTCATGTTTCTGCTGATGAATGCTCCACAATTGATCTCTCAAAGACAGCAGATGGGAAACAGAGCAAAGCTTTTATAATACAGTGAAAGAGAGAGGGACATTTCCCAACTAAACAAATAGAAAGGTGAAAAGCAGAGCAAAGAACACCTTTCTAAGTGGGGGTAACAAAGGGCTGCAAAGTCAGCTATCATAAGGAAGCTTTCTTTTTCTATCTTTTTGCAGACACTAGGACTGTTATCAGCCATACAGCAAACAGCAGCTCACTAAATGCAAAGCAAGCTCATGCCTGATCTACACATGGACTGCAAGTAGAGGAAGCACAGGAGTTTTTTTAAATCAAGGTAGTGAATGAGTGAGGTAAAGACTTGACACTGAGTTTTAAGGTATTGATATATTCCTTTTTCTAGCATTATGTGGAAACTAAACTAATCTCATCAGTGTGATTTAGACTCTGAGCAACGTGCACACAGCTGCCTTCTAGCAGCTTCAGTCTCAAAACTGTAGAATTAATATTGCTGGAGGATGGGCACAAGATAAGAGGCTCTGCCTCCACAATTTCTGGACTGAAACTATTACTGAGGGAACAGTTATGTCTTTTTCTACCAGCATAAATCTGATCCAAAGAAATGATATTGGGGTTTAAATCAGTTTAGCCAAATTGCTTCATCATTTAAATCAATGCAAAGTGTTAGAAGTGGCCCTAGGTTCCAGCGTTCACTCATGGCTGTGGAGCAGCAGGCTAGGTGTGGAAGGCCACTGGACTTAGAACTGCCCACTGTGAATTGAACTCAGGTGAAAACTAGCTGGAAAGGCTGTCCATAATTTGCTAAACTTCATTTGCACAAGAATAATTTTGTTTTCTGAGGCAATAGTGTTACTGCCAGCCAAAAAAATTGCTCATTGCCTTTTTTTTTAATTATTATTTTCATTTTTCCTCCTTGAAAGCAAGTTTTTGATGGCAGTTTCTGCTGAGAATTACTTGTCCTTCAGACAAACTGTGTCGTCTCTTTCTCCTTAGGAGGCACTGCTGCAAACACCGTTCTCTAACAGAAGTATTTTTCAGGCAAGACAGATACAAAGATGGCACGAGCTGGCAATTTGCAGGTATCAGCTGGCAATACCTCAGGTGGTTTCTAAGAGTCAGTTGTGAAATAATTTTCAGGCAAGCACCTTCTCTGTATGTCTATATGATAGTTTCTTTTTTCTGTCAGTCTCACTCTTCTGCCCCCATTGTGTAGCTGCATTTGCAAGATTCCATTTCTCACCAGTTTTCATTTCCATTCCTGTTTCTCATGTGGGCCCTGCCCTGCCCTGCCCTGCTCTGCCCTAAAACCATGGCTGTTTGGCTGCCAGGCAGCTCACAGGCAGACTGAACTTGGGCTTTTTTAAAGTGCAGTCAGACAGCACTTACGTGGGCCTGCAGAACTCTGTGTAGGATTTAACCTTCATTATGTCAAAGGGGCCTTTGAATATTCATTTCTTTTCAGAATAATGGTTCCCAGCACAGGCTATGTGGTAACATTTTGCTCCCTCTAGTCTCACCTATAAGGGTGAAGGTCAGGATTGAGTGGATGAGTTGATTGTAGCACAATGTAACGTCTACTGGCCTATTTTTACCCTCAGAAGGAACTAGAACCCTCTATTCGCATTTTATATTCATTTATGCCTATTTGCTAAGTAATTCTTTTCTTCTTCATCTTTCTATACCCTGACACCTTAATCTTGCTGACATCTTACAATTATTAATGAGAAACAGCTCCCTGTCTTTTCATTGCTCATTTTTGCTCTCATAACACAAAGACATCAGATGATAGTTTACTTTGCAAGACTTGGAAATGTTGTGTTGTACTACTCTTTTGACGAATACATATTTATTAACAGGCTCAAACCAAGAGCAGTAATGACAGCCTTATAAGCATGATTACTAGCTGAGACACAAGTACAGACACTCTCTTGAATATATCATCCAGGTATTATTTTCAGCTCCAGGTATGAAAGCAATTTCTGCATTTTATAGAAAAAAAACCATGACACCTAGTTCTTGGGGAAGCACAACTGATATGATATCTTTGGAAGCACAATACTTCTTCCAAGTAACACTGTTTCAGGGATATCAGTAAACTCTCTGTCATGAGGGTATCTCACTAATTCCACTTCCTTTAAAGTTCATTCTCTACTTAAGGCATTCAAATACTTTTAACAAGCAAGATCTTTGGCTCTCAAGAGGCAAGGTGTACTGAGGACACAAGCAATCAAGCTCTGCTAAGCCTAGTGCTCAAGACCTAATGTAATTAACAGTGAAAGAAAAACTCAATCAACAAGAGGTTGAGTTTCTTCATATATTTCCCAAAATCTGGATAAGAAAATCCAGCTAGATGGATAAAATATAAACTCCTGTTCATCCTATTCAGGAAGAATGATCAAGTGGGCAGGCTGCACTCGCAGCACTCTTAGCACAGAGAGCTCTGCGTATCTCTTAACACAGTTTCTCTCCATGGGCTGAAATCACAACAGGAGTATTAGGAGAATTGAGCCAGCCACTGCTGAGCTGAAAAGATATTACATGTACAGCAGGTACATCTTGTCTTTGCATGCTAGGTTAACTGCTCTATGACTGAAATAAAGAATGGCTTATTAAAAGAAATCCTAACTCTACATGGGTCAAGGGAGTAACTCCTTTCATTCGAGCAGGGAGGATGCTGGCTTATATTAGTGTGCCATATATAAGAAAGATCTGCTTCTCCCTGATAGGAATCATGCCCAGTGATATCTGTTCTTCTAGATAATATTCAGGTTGTGAATTCAACGGCCTCTCCATGCATACCACTTTTTCAGTCCTGTTGCAACTCTGAGTGCAGTGTGCTGAGTCTACACCTCTGTAGAACCAGCAGCCAAATCTGTCCCGACTCGGGGTCTAGCACCAACGAGACACCTCCTTCATCTTATTCTGATCTCACAGCCTGCCAAAAGTAAGGCAGAGTAGTCAAAATTACTTCAGATGATTGTCTCTCAGGTTTGGATGAGAAGTGTCATGTTATAATTCATACTTTTTCAGAAATTGATTGAAAGGGCTTTCTTGTTGATGACTGTTACAATATGTTTATCTCACTGTCTCTTCTCTCTCGGTATTATAGGATGAACAATCTTTTTTAACAACACTGTTCTCCCTTGTTCTGTCCACAAGGCGTTTAGGCTGTCTGGAAATACACATCTTTTACACTGTGATTCAAATCTTTATCACTTAGAAAAACTATTTCTTGGCTGAACATCTGGTAGATCCTTCTAAATTCATCATGTTAGTTCTGCTAATCTAGTAACTGTTCTGTGCACTGCTTCATTTATGTGGAAGTCAGGAAGAGGGGGGAGTGGCAGAGACATGAACTTCCCAGCATGGGTCTGGGAATAGAGATGTTAAATGAGTTAAGATGGAAAGTTATGATGTTCAGAATAAGATACTAAACAGTGATGGGTACAAAACTTGTCCTGATGCTCTGTGGTGTTTTTCTGCTTGAAACTGTCCTAGTTCTGAGGATTTGTTCTTCACTGAGTTTTTCTTACTGTTCTTTATGTCACTCTTTGTGAGAAACAAAACTCCACACAGAGAGAGTGATTGCCCATTGAAATGGGCTGCCTGGGGAGGTCGTGGAGTCACCACCATTGGAGGTGTTTAGAAGGAGACTTGATAGGGTGCTTAGTTGCATGGTTTAGTTGATTAGGTGGTGTTGGATGATAGATTGGACGCGATGACCTTGATGGTGTCTTCCAACCTGGTCTGGTGTGGTGTGGTGTGGTCTATTCTATTCTCTTAAAAAAGGCCTTTGGTAACATGAACCTCTACCTTCTGAATATCCTGAGTTAATGTTATCTTCATTTCTTCCTCAACAGTGATCCTTTTGAAGACAAAGAATTCCTACTCTAATTCTTTGTGTGTGTGTTTATGTTTGTGTTTGCCTTTTTCCAGGTTATTTGGCTTATAAGTCATAGTGTCCTGAAACAACAGGAACTACCCAAGACATAGTAGAAGCTCCGCTAGCCCAGTGATGGATAGAAGTTCTGCTAACACTGAACTTCAGTGGAGAAATCCAGAGCAACTTTCAAATCTGGTCACTGTAAAACTCATCTACATTTCTGTTTGCTCATATGGATTCAGATAACTTCCATGGCTCCATAATAATGTAAATAAATGTCTGTGGATGAAGCACTGTCTGCATTGCTAGCATGGCTGGGTTCCCATTGAATGCTTCATCTGCTATGAATTTATCCCAAACCTGGCCTAGGCCACAATGATTTGTGAGCTTCAAAATCAAGGAGAAACTGTACTCTAGATTAGCATTCATTCAAAGCCTCCTTAAAATTCTCTTTTGCTTTTACCCACAGCCTAACTCAATTCTTCTTCCCCTGGCCAGAATGCATGCCAGTGAAGGAAAAATTTATTGCCTGAAACCATGCTGCCTTCAGCAATTTCAAATAGCTCTAAATTATGTGTAAGTATCTCATTTCTTATTGATATTTCTCCTTTAACATCACCAAGTGCATAGGTCTGCACTGCTCATTTAGGATTTCTTTCCATAAATACCAGTTCTAAATTACAACCCCCCTTTTGAGAACCAATCATTATTCAGACTGTCAAGAGTTAAGCAAGTATTAAAAAGTGGTGTTCTTTTCTCCTCAATCCTGCCTTGTAATTTACTTGAGTTTATTAAGCCTTGCAAAATTTGGATACTCTTAATGGTCTCTGTCTGTTTTAACATTATCATAAAACCTTTTAACATTTCACCTTTGCATTCTTCAGGATGTGACCTTTAGCTTTCTCTGGAAGTACTAAGACAAGAATTAATTATGCCTCTCCAACAATATCAAATTTGTCTGTCACCAGCACCCTACTTCTGTTCCATAATGATCCTATTAATGTCTTGCTTGATAGCTTGCTTATGTGCATGCAGATTTTCAGAGTGCAGATGTGAGGACCCGGGAACAACCCCAAATATGCCTTGAAATCTAACCTTACGAGGTAGTTGTACACCCATGGTGCATATGCAAGCTTTTTCACCCTTCTGCTGTTCCTACATGAATTTATATATGCATCAGGCCTCTGCTGCATGGAGCACATCATCCTTTGGATATTTATTGTTAAGCACAAAAGAGTGCTGCTGATCAGTCATCCCTACTATGCCCCTCCAATAATGCCTTGAATTTTTTTTTGCATCTATGCTTTTCCCATTAGCAGGGAGCTTTCACCCTCAGATTTTCTTCCTCAAGTGTAAGAAAAGAATATTGCAGACACTGAAGTAAATCTGAGAACAATTCAGTGTCTGAATGTCTCCCTCATCCCTTGGGGCAGAATCAAGATTTGGTGAAGTTTACTATTTAAATGCTGAGACATTGCAAGCGTCCTCTTTAGTGTACCAGCTAATGAAATGTGACTGTTCTGCAAAAACTCACTTCTGTTACTGAGTTCAGCTTACAATTTCCTTTATGCATTACATCCTGATTAAAAATATATATATATGTATATATATAAATCCTAATGCATCATTTTTTCAAGGTTTTCTCACTCTCTTGTACATTCTTTGCATACTGATCTTCCAGAGAGAAAAGAGCTGCCCAGCTGACTATACAAATGAAATTGAAGAAACCCCCCCAATCTCTGTATAAAAGCATTCTTAAGGAAAATGCACTCCATAAAAGAGAATGTCCTTGCCACTTCTCCCTTATGCCATTTATCCCATTTTCCTGTCTCCAGAATCATTCTTTAATCTGACTTTTACATTTTCCTGAAATGAAAGCCTCAACAGTTGCTGTAATATGGGAAAGCATCAGCTCTAATAACACATTTGCTTGGGGGATACAGGAGTCTGTCTTTCTCTTCAGAGGAATATAATCTAGTTTTTTATTAACAAGACAAGTTATCTTCAGAAAGTGGCTAAGAAGAACAGAACTTTCTGCTCTGTTTTGAAGTCATTTTGTTAAAAAAAGAGGCAAATTCCAGGATTATGTCTGTGATCCAAGTAATCAGAACCCCACTTTCTCTGTTTCACTACAATATCATGTTCAGCTGGATTTGCCTCCTCACATCTTATATAAATTTTATGTTCCTTACTCATCTACTTTTCCTATGGCCTGATCCAATTCATTTGCAGTTCTTGCAGCAGCACTAAAGTTTTCTTGCAACAGTGTTTTAAGAATCTTAGAGGTTTCCAGTTTCTCCTAGTTGAGCACATACAGTTCTGAGTGTATCCTTTTTTGCATGCAGCCATTTCTTTTTCAGCTCCTCATTTGCTTTATCCATCCTGACTTTGTCCTCATATCTAAGGAATATGCCCCCAGACAGCAGTCCACTGGGATGATTGGAGTTCTGACTTAGTACGTCACAGTAAACCAATAACATTTGCTCTCTGTCCTCCACTCAGCAAATGATCCAGAAATTAAATTATAGTATGTAAACTTATCAAAAGCACCTGCATGATTTAGGAGTCTAATTTGTATTCTCATAAGTGATGAAGCTGTCAGGACTGGATTTTTTTAAAGCTATTATCTAATTATTTAGCTGGACTGGTATTTCAGTTGTGCCTAGGTACCTAACCCATTGATTTCAGTGTATTTTAAACTCTCCTGCAGAGGTCATTCAGGTTATTGGACATTTTAACATCTTTCCAAAATCTTGCCTTTGAAAGCTGACATTTCAGAATTTGCTAAGGCATTTCTGAAATATCCACCAATTTTCTTTGGTTCAGTGGGAGATCTTTGCTCAGTAAAATTTCTTCATCTACTTATGCCAAGTAACTTAATTAGTTTCCACTTCTTTTAACAAACAATTAAAAAATAAATAATTATTGATTCTGTAAGACTTTATGTCAGGTTTTACCTAAGAATTTTACTCTTAAATGCATCTTCCTGTGATCCAAGCCTCTGTTTTGGATAATGAGTACAGTGTTTGAAGGTTATAGAATAAAATAGAACAGAATTAACCAGGTTGGAAGAGACCTTTGAGATCATCGAGTCCAATCTATCATCCAACACCATCTAATCAACTAAACCATGGCACCAAGCACCCCAGTCAGTCTCTTCCTAAACACCTCCAGTGATGGTGACTCCACCACCTCCCTGGGCAGCCCATTCCAATGGCCAATCTCTCTTTCTGTGAAGAACTTTTTCCTAACATCCAGCCTAAACTTCCCCATGGCACAGCTTGAGACTGTGTCCTCTTGTTCTGGTGCTGGTTGCCTGGGAGAAGAGACCAACCTCTGCCTGGCTACAACTTCCCTTCAGGTAGTTGTAGAGAGCAATAAGGTCTCCCCTGAGCCTCCTCTTCTCCAGGCTAAGCAACCCCAGCTCCCTCAGCCTCTCCTCACAGGACTGTGCTCCAAACCCCTCCCCAGCTTTGTTGCCCTTCTCTGGACACCTTCCAGCAACTCAACATCTTTCCTAAACTGAGGGGCCCAGTGCTCAAGGTGTGGCCTAATCAGTGCTGAGTCCAGGGGCAGAATGATCTCCCTGCTCCTGCTGGCCACACTGTTCCTGATGCAGGCCAGGATGCCATTGGCCTCCTTGGCCACCTGGACACACTGCTGGCTCATGTTCAGCCTACTATCAACCAACACCCCCAGGCTCCTTCCAACATGCGTATTGTTATACGAATCATGTCAGGAATGCAATCTGAATGAATATCATCTGGAGATCAGGCACCAAAGCAATAAAGTATATCAGGCATAGCAGTGAAATTAGAAAAAAATAAATAAAAAGGCTAAAATTGTGCATTAAAACAAAGCTATGGCAAGCCCCACAAACCAGATGAAGGAGTAAGTGCCACAGTTTTGTTCTCTTTTCCCCTGTTGCAGAGGTTAATTGTTTTCCAGCTTTGGCAGAAGAAAGAACTACTGAATAAGTGTGCATGCCTAGAGAAATGAGGTTAGTGATAGCCAAATGAATATTAGGTACTGGTAAATCGATATGAAAGCGAATTACAGAAGCTCTTCCAGGCAGGTAATCCATCTTATTTTAAAGTCATCTTCGAGTTTATGCACTGCTGTTTATTAGGCCTTTCACCTGAAGAGAGGAGACTGGCCTTGTTTCCCCTACTCCTTTCCATGACTCATTACCCACTTATTGCCCCGTGTCTACACAGTGCTGATTTACACAGATGCTCCTCTCCTGCCACTAGGATGGTGAGACTAGATTAGGCTAAATCAGCCCTTATGACCTAGGAACTGATTTTGGTTTGGTTTTCCTCACAAATTCCTCTTTGTGGCATTTTAGAGAATCATGATTTGCTTCCATTCGGTAAGGAACTAAGAGCAAAATCTTCCAAATGGTCTGAGAAATGGGGCAAAACAGAAGCAGTTGTTCTTTCTGTGGCCAAAATTTGCTGGCTGACTTTGGTCTTCAGGCAGGTTGTCATTAAAAATTTCGTTGAGAGAAACAGGTTGCAGTAAATCTCTTAGTTTAGGTGAAACAGCATGTTTTGAGGAAGCTATCATTAGTTGAAAACATCCTAGCCAGCTCTAGCAGGAACACAGAAATTATACCATGTTGTTAGGCTGTTTTGCAGTCTGCTGACTTCAGGATGCTTTTATGTTGTTTAAGCATCTGCACAAGAAGTGTGCTGCTGCTTCGAGCTCAAATCATCAGGAAAGCAAAGGAAGAAGCTGCAGCTTCCCATCAGGTCTTTTCTTCCCTTGTCCTGCCAGGTGGCTGGCTCTGTTCTGCTGCTTCCAGGGATTTCTCTTTTCCCTGTAGTGCTGGCTGCTAATTGATCACCCCCTGCAGCATTCCTCCCAGCTTCTGTTCCTCTCTGTGCAGTGGTATCAGATGCCGATTCTAGGACACCCCTTTTAATGGTCACCTGAAGCATCTAGACAGCTATGATCTAGGCAGCACTGCATGCTTCCCCTGCTCCCCTCACCCTGGCATGTTCTTTATTTCACAATGTATGTGCTGGAGATGCTCCACAGCTTGGTGAAGGTTCTCTTTATTCCCATACCTTCTCTTGTTTTGAGCTCAATCACTGCTAAACTGCAGGATTTCACCCACCATTTATTTCCAGCTGGGAAGGAATTTCCCCCTCTTCATCTGCTCATATCCTGCTCCCAAAAGACACAACTGGAGCTTGAAAGTGATAATCCAACCCACATGTCCAACAGAGGAAGGTAAGTAAGAGCCAGAGTTCGTGAATAGGTTTTTGAAAATGGCAGCACTTAGCAATTTTGAGAACCCTGAATATAGCCACAATTTATCCCAGGAGCTTGCAGTAATCTCTGATTAGATGACCCAGTGGGACCAAGGTATCATTTCTTTCTGAAGTTGTAGAAACAAAATGTAGCACTTTCAACTACAATGCCTAATTGTGAACATTCAAAGCATTAGGTATTTTGACAGCTGGAGGAGAAAACATGTCCTGGAAATGTCCAGGATTGTTATTCTTAAAGTGATGCAATGAGTAGAAAAATCTACTTACTTTAATACACAGAAAAGAAGAAACCTTGCGCTTCCTGATGGAATCTAAATAATGTCCCTTGAAAAGGAAAAAGGGGAGCTGAAAGAAATCCTTTCTAGGTGGTTATTATGTAATGAAAAATGCTCTGATAGACTGATCTGAATAACACTTGAGCCAGACAAGACCTCTCCTGACTTTAAGGGTCTTTGGATGAGGCTCTTAACCATATTGAAAAGATAGCTTGACATTTGTGTGCAATAAATTACTCGGTCTTGATTTTATGCTGCTCCAATTTTAACCAACTTCCCTTTCCCACGCACACAAAAGTGCTTGCGCTGGCTGCTATCACAGAGATTGGTCTTTATAAGGTCCTGCTTCCTCCTCCCTATTCCAACACAAAAGACAATCAAACAGGAGCACAGGCCTTTTTTTATGTAGAAATGATCCTGAGAAAAAGGAGTTGCTCATTCAAGATACCTAGAAATAAATCTACTACAACTGAGAGTCTAAGTAGTATAAGCATAACACAGCCCCACAAGAGAGAGGATGTTTAAACTTAGAGCATCTGATGCTCTGTCTTTGACTTACTTAACTGTGCTGCTTTGCTGAGTGGAAAATCTAGTTACTGGGGTGCATAAAGAAAATGAAGACTTACATTTCATGACAGAATCTAAATAACATCTTATCTGTCCAAGTGAAAATCATGTCCATTACACTAGAATGGTTATGTACATCATCCTTCTAGTTTACATTGTTAGAGTGCTTTTACATCAAAGATGTCATTTTATCTTCCATCAGACATCCCGGGGTTTCTCGAGCTGCCTCTCTCCTCCCATTCTGCCCTCGCTGCTCATTGTTTTACTACCAGGTGCTACAAAATTCTAGCTATATTTTCTAATCTGCTTTTCACAGGTTGGAGTAAGATATATTTATAACATGAGTAAATTCTTCATTTAAAAATATATAAAAGGTGTTTCTTTATTCAGACCAGCAAGTGTATTATTAGGAGCAAGGTTTCACCATAAAAGCTTTAAATGGCATCCTAAAGCTTTTTAAATACAGTGTGTTGTCTTTGTGGCTCTGTAACTCACTAGCCTGTTAGAGGTCAAGAGATTATCATTCAGAGAAAGGTTTTGTTCTTTATAAGGGAAATTGGGAAACTAAAGTTATATATATATAAGCTCTCTGCCCTGAGACTTAGACAAGCGGCAAAATACCTCTTTGGTGTCAAATGCAGAGATGCTAATACCAAGACAGGATCTATTGCTTTCATGCAGTGCTCATGGATGGTAGCATGTTGTTTATTATGACAAAGTGAGGCTGGTGGATCATATATAGTCTCAATGTTCCTAATCTTTTTCCAGAAAGACCAAGATTCATAGCAGACTACCTGTTGTGGTAAGATACATGTAAGAAGGAATGATTTCTCAGTCAATAAACACCCACAACACTTATCAACATTTCCTTGGTTTATATGTTTCACCTTGGGGTAAGTGCAGCATTCCCATAATGTGATTAAAAGATCTGTCTGGTTCTTGTTCATATTCTCAATCTTTATTTGATCATAACATGGATTTATAGTGAAATTACCTGCAGAAATGTCGGTATGCATACATGTAGTTCAAAGAACTCGGTTGTGAAACATGACCCTGAAGTGTAAGTTATACGCAGTGTTATCTGTGTGCTTCTCTGTTGACCTCTAACAAAAGTGTAAGGAATGGTAGCTTGGTAGCATGGTAGCTTGGATCCTTGACTGTCCAACAGCTTTGCCAGTTAGTAACTCTACAATTAGGATTTAAGAATGGAAACATAACTAGCTGCAATTTATAGCACAGAATGCCAGATACTTTTAAACCTCCCTTTAAAAATCCAAATCTGGGATGCATGTAAATGCCTGAGTCCTGTGACCACGTAGGCACATGAGTAGGAGGAGCCCTTCCCTGGATAAAGCATGCAGGCACTAAATTATATTTTTAGTCTTGTTTTGTTTTGTTTCATCCAGTGGCAGCTTAATGCTGAAAGAAAGTTTTCATTATCTGAGTTGATGGCTAACAGTCAAAGTTGTTCTCTTGTCTCTGTATCTTTCAGTGCCTGGGAAACTGATTTCTAACAATACATGGATGCACTGAATTAGAAAAGACAGTTTTAGAGCAGTGACATGTTTTTCTTCCTACAGCACACACTCCACTGAGATACGTCAAACAGGCTGTAGGAGAGTTGTGTGCGCTTGGAAAAGTTCTCCTGCCCACTCTCCTTTTCTTCCTTCCCTTTTCCACTTGCCCTTCAGACTCCTCTCACTGTGACTGGGGAATTGCCCTGTATACAGAAGGCAAAAAGGGAGGGGTGAAGGTCTTATTCCCTGGTTAAAAAGGGCACAGCAACTGCTGAACTGCAGTCCTGGCTCCTGAATCGAACGGAGCCCATCAGCTCAGTGGTGCAGACAGCTTTCACTGCTTTGCAGCTTGGCAGTTCAAGATCTTACACAAATTTCACCTTAAATCATCTCTAACGGTCTGCAAAGGCTTGGAACTTACACCCAAACTTGCTCCACTTCTGAAATTTTCAGGAAAGATTGAGTGATTCTCCAGTGATACTCAAACATCTTAAACTACTGGTTCAAAGATTGTTTCCTTAACAAAAAGTCCACCTACATTCATAAACCTAACAGCAGTTTCCCATGCTGAGTCATATGCACGAAACTTTGTGGCATTTAAATTATTTTATTTATGGCATTTCAGTTATGTTGTTTAATCACACTAAGCCACATACTCAATTTGGTTTGCAAATCCAGGGCAGTAATCCTTTCCTACCCAAGTTGTACCTATATAGAATAACCACATCCTCCACGGCTTTGGATAATAAACACATTGCTACCACTGAAACATTTTTTTTTTTCCCCTAGCTCTTCCACTGTGTCCAGAAGGCAAAAAGAAATTTCTTTCATGCTTTTATAAACTTTGAACTCCTGTTAGCAGTGTACACCTTTCTAGCCTGAATTTCTTCTAATTTTCCCAAACAGAGAAGGAAAAACAAGGAGAAAATTCCTGTAAGATGACACAACATGCATCTACTTGTAACAAGGTGAATCCAAACTGAGTCTAAACAGGCTGCTCCTTCCAGAAGGTCCTTATGGAATACAGCTCTGTGTGGAAAATCACAGTTACAATGGTAAGCATGCATCTATATTTATACACACAACTATTTGTCATATGCAGAAGGTTCTGACATGGGTAAAATTGTTACATTTGAGATAGGCTCTGTTCACAAATGTCCACCTGACTGGACATTGTATTTCCACATACAAATATAAGCAAGAGAATGTCTAAGAAAATGGCCCTTGGCTCTAAGCTGCCATTGAAGTTACATCCTTTCAGAACTGTGTGGAAACTGTATGCTGTTGGGTACTGCTAGGAGAAGAATGTTAAGCATTCTGGTATAGACAAAGGGAAAAAAGAGAGAGCATCTTATGCTTGCCAATGACAAAACTGAAGTTCCTTTAAAAGTAATGAAAAACAGCTTACAAAACAAGAGGGGCTTTGCTGGCTTCATTGTCATTTACAAAGGCAACCTTTAAGAAGGTTACAGCTGAGTTTGTCTGTATGTGTATACACATACTCATACGTACACATGGCCCTAAAGGGTGATCATAATGGATTATCTTTCTGCTTAGCAAACCTGATAACCAAAAAATGGGTGTAGTTTAGGTGAGGAAGAGTATCCAATGTTCAGAAACTACTTTTATGTTCAATCAAGTAACTGCAATCAGGTGTTTTCATGAGGAAAGTCAAAATTATCAGGGCACTCAGTATATTGGTTTTTATGTAATGAAACAACTGAAATAATTATGGCAAGTTATTACTGTTTATTATTATTACTTATAGAATCATAGAATGGTTTGAGTTGGAAGGCACCTTTAAAGGCTATCTAGTCCAGCCTCCCTGCAGTCAGCAGGGACATCTGCAACTAGAGCAGGTTGCTCAGAGCCTCATTAAATCTGGCTAGGGGTGGGATATCCACTACCTTCCTGAGCAACCTGGGTCACTGTCTCACCATCCTCATTATAAAATATTTCTTGCTTCCTTCTAGTCTAAATCTATCCTCTTTCAGTTTAAAAGCACTTGTTCTGTCACAGAAGGCCCTGCTGAAAAGACTGTCCCCACCATTCCTATAGGTCCCCTTTAATTACTGAAAGGCTGCGGTGTTATTAGTTTGGCTTTTTTCAGCATAATGAAAACATTTCACCACAAAATTTCACCTAGAGAGGTTTCACTGAGAGGCTTTTTTATTGCACAACTCAACACAAAGAGTTAAGACCATACTTACTGATTTACTGAAGAGGCTACAACTGTATGTACCAAGTTAAAATGCAATCAATTCCAGCAATATATTTCAGATCCTACTTTTTTTTCATATCTATTATTTTTTTTTCCCTCACAAATTGTCTCTTCCCCCCCCCCCCCCCCCCCCCCCTTTTTCTAGGAAGTTAAATAAAGGTTTGCAAATCCAGAAGTTCTCCACTTGCTGCCTGTTTCTCTCTGAGGAAATTATTCCTTTTTATCTGCTGTTCATCTCATCCACACACAGGAGAAAAGTGGATTTTTCAGGTCAGATACCTCCCTTACAAATCAATAATGTGTCGTTGAAAAGTTGAGTTTGAAAAGTGTAGTGAAAATATATGTGTGTGACTTCTGTTTAAATGAGCTACTTGCATGTCTGCAGCACTCAGAGATGTCTAAATCCCTCTCTACTGCCAGGACCCAAGTCCTGGGCTCTTGGCTGCACTGTGCAAGTGATGGAAATGAATTCCTACTGAATTCACGTTTTTTTGTCAAGGAGATGTGCAGGGTGTGTTTGCTTTCAGGCAACTTATTCCTGAGGTTAAATGCATCTATGTATATGGAGAAATTGGGTCATATTCTGTTAGGTTTTACAAAAATACAACTAGCAAAAGGTAGACTTTCTAAAAGGCTATAGAATCACAGAATCACCAAGGTTGGAAGAGACCTCAAAGATCATCAAGTCCAACCTGTCACCACAGACCTCATGTCTAAACCATGGCACCAAGTGATTCAGGCTAGATGTGAGGAGGAGGTTCTTCACCATGAGAGTGGTGAGACCCTGGAATGGGTTGTCCAGGGAGGTGGTCGAGGTCCTGTCCCTGGAGGTGTTTAAGACCAGGCTGGATGAGGCTCTGGCCAGGCTGATCTAGTGTGGGGTGTCCCTGCCCATGGCAGAGGGGTTGGAACTAGATGATCCTCGCGGTCCCTTCCAACCCTGAATGATACTGTAAGTGCCATGTCCAATCCCCTCTTGAACACCTCCAGGGATGCTGATACTACCATCTCCCCAGGCAGCACATTCCAATGGCTAACAACTCTCTCTGGGAAGAACTTTCTCCTCACCTCGAGCCTAAACTCCCCCTGGTGCAGCTTGAGACTGTGTCCTCTTGTTCTGGTGATGGTTGCCTGGCAGAAGAGACCAGCCCCCTCCTGGCTACAACCACCCTTCAGGTAGTCATAGACAGCAACAAGGTCTCCCCTGAGCCTCCTCTTCTCCAGGCTAAGCAACCCCAGCTCCCTCAGCCTCTCCTCATAGGGCTTGTGCTCAAAGCCTCTCCCCAGCCTTGTTGTCTTTCTCTGGACACGTTCAAGACTCTCAATGTCCTTCTTAAACTGAGGGTCCGAGAACTGGCCACAGGACTCAAAGTGTGGCCTAACCAGTGCTGAGTCCAGGGGCACAATGACTTCCCTGCTCCTATTTACCACACTATTCTTGATGCATGCCAGGATGCCATTGGCCTTCTTGGCCACCTGAGCACATTGCTACTGAAAGGCTTGTGAGTACCTGGGCAGCATGAACAAGATTTAGCTCTGTTGTGGGAGTTAGTTTTGAATCATGATAATGAAATTTTTGTTTCTGGAATTGATCTGGAGTATAAATAATTGATTTTTGAAAAGTAAAGCTATAATAAATGGGAAAGAAAAAATAAAAAAAAGCCTGTTTTAATTTTAAAAGCAATCAATTAGTAGAATTGAGGTACAGAGACTGAGCTGGTATTTAAGTAATGGGGGTTTTCAAGAGTGGATCACTCCAAAGATAGACATCAGGCTGGCCAAGAAGGCACCTAGGCCACTTTGAGGATTTGTTTTGTTTTCTCTGTGCAGTATAAGCCTTACAAACCTTTATGTGGACTGAAGAGATGGGAACTGGCTATTACCATTGAAGCATTAAATGTCCTTCATTTCTCCTGATCATTTGTACTTGTTTGGCTGCAGCCAGCTCATGAGGTACTTTGGCATTGAGGCTATTCCCACACTGTGGCATTTGTTTCCATTTGGATCTAAATTTACTCCAATTAAAGCTTCTTTCCTGGTTTACTGCTGCTTATAAATGCCATGATTCAGGAGAAATATTATGTGTCTCTTAAGTAGAGTATTAGGAGTTGGATAGCACCTCCAAAGATCATCAAGTTCAACTCCCCAGCAAAGCAGGACCACTTAGGGCAGGTCACAGAGGAATGTGACTAGGTGGGTTTCAGAGATCTCTGCTGCATAATCCACAATCTTTCTGGCTGCCTGTTCCAGTGCTCCATCACCCTCACAGTGAAAAGGTTTTCCACATGTTGAGATGTAATTTCCTTTGCATATGAATATTCACATATACCCATAGAAATGTCTCCACATGCAAATGAAAGATAAACCTTAATATAGTTGACAAACCTTATGTAGTGGGCAAACTCCTGTATAAGAAATATGACATCATTCACACGCTCAAGTAGTTTTCACCCCAAGCAGTGTGGATTCCTCAGTCTTTTGAAGAAGAATGTTGTTCTGTTAACAAAATACTTTTAGGCTGATAAACTTACTTCATTTCCTTGCAGTGCTAATTGACAAAACAAAAAGCTTTCAACCAAAACATTTTCTTGACTTGTGGGCTATTCCCCCAAATAGTTCACTGCTCAGCTCTTGCTCTTTCCTGTTTCAAACTTTTGTAGCTGGGATGGGAGTTAATGAGCCCCACATGTCCTGGCTGCCAGCATGTGGTCCTCTGCATCAGCAGAACCACCCTGCTCCTCTGTGCAGGGTCATGAAAAATGGCATCCCTTTTTCAGTACCTTTGTCAAGTCTCTTTTTCTGGTAGTTGTTTATACTCTGAGGACTATATTTGCCTGTCAAGTGGCCCTGAAAAAGGTACACTGAATTCAGAACACAGCAAATTCCCTGCATAGCTATAAAAACAGTAGACAAAACAGCACTGCAGTGCTCTACTTCACTTCCCATGAAACATGGCACCAAGATCGAAGATTTAGACATGATAAAGTCCTCTGCAGAAATTACCCATTTTATGAAAAGATTTACTCCCCTTTCCACAAAGCAGAAAACCCCACGTGTGGCACCCACTTTGAATGGAAGTGTCTCAGTGGAACAATCAAGAATATATTCCATTTTAGAAAGATGCCTGTGTACAGGTGTATGTTTGCACCTATATAAACCACTTTTATGCTGTCTCAGAAAACAAATCACAACAAGCAGTAGAAAAGCAGTCAAAGTAACTCATCTGAAGAAGTGAAAAATAGAATAAGGCTTCTAGATCAAATGCAACAGTAACTATGGGGGGAAAAAAGAAATGCTGGTTTTCTTTTTTCCCTTCAAAGCTCAAAGTCAAGACTGATCTATAGATTTTTCATATGTTTTTCCATATCAAGGTAGATGTCCACATCTAGCTGTGAAGGTATTCTGTACTGGTGCCATATGGCAGCATTATTGCACCAAAACAAACCTATAAGCCACACACCAGACTGTGGAGTCATTTAGGAGAGGAGGGAAAGGTCAGTGGCTTTAATTATTAGGGGGTTTTATATACATAGAAGGATAGGGGGAAATTCATGATGGGTGGAAAGAAAAGTCTAATTAAAGAAGTATTCCTTCTTAGGGACTGTTCAACCAGCACAAACCTTAGGACAAAGAAATTAATGTGATCCTATTTCTTTCTCTGGTGATTTATAGAAACAGATACCCAAAGGGTAATTTCCTTCATTTGGTGGGTGGCAGCTGAGTGTCTCAGACACATCAGTATAAATTTGATAAAGCAAAAAGAACTGCTGGAAGAACCAAAGAGACCATCAATTTTGGAAGCTATCTCAGATCGTATCAGTTGCAAAATGTGTGTGCTATACCGGCTTTATGTAGCATACAGCACTCAGAAGCAAGACTCAGGCAAGGAAAGCACATCCAAGCTGCATGCTTGCGAGCCTGCGTGTTTGTCAGCTCCTTCAACAGTTATAAGTGCTACAAATACTTGGTACAACTGTGACAGCAATTTAGCATCATAACACAGAGTCAGCCTTAGAAATTACATACACCAAGGCAGAAAGACCAACAGGCAGTCTGAGCACTGAAACCTGCTATAAAGTAATATTTTCTTCAGCTTGCGCTGAAAAGTAACTTATTGAGGGAATTTTTGTTAGGAAGGATGGGACACACCTCGAGTACTGTGTCCAGTTCTGGGCCCCTCAGTTTAGGAAGGAGGTTGACTTGCTGGAACGAGTCCAGAGAAGAGCAACAAAGTTGGTGAGGGGTTTGGAACACAAGCCCTATGAGGAAAGACTGAGGGAGCTGGGGTTGCTCAGCCCGGAGAGGAGGAGACTCAGGGGTGACCTTATTGCTGTCTACAACTACCTGAAGGGAGGTTGTAGAAAGACGGATGATGGTCTCTTCTCCCAGGCAGCCAGTACCAGAACAAGAGGACACAGTCTCAGGCTGCACCAGGGGAGGTTCAGGTTGGATATTAGGAAGAAGTTCTATACAGAAAGAGTGATTGCCCATTGGAATGGGCTGCCCAGGGAGGTGGTAGAGTCGC
Organism: Melanerpes formicivorus; assembly: GCF_026170545.1. Taxonomy (NCBI): domain Eukaryota; kingdom Metazoa; phylum Chordata; class Aves; order Piciformes; family Picidae; genus Melanerpes; species Melanerpes formicivorus. The sequence goes on along the minus strand of NW_027142379.1, from coordinate 7,070,810 downwards.
CGTCATTGGAGGTGTTCAGGAGGAGACTTGATGGGGTGCTTGGTGCCATTGGTTAGCTGTTTGGGTGGGTTGGATTGGTTGATGGGTTGGATGCGATGATCTTGAAGGTCTCTTCCAACCTGGTTTGGTTTATTCTAAATAAAGCTAGAATAATAGCACTCTGTTAGCAAAGTCAAGCTGACTTTATGGGATTTGTATGCAAGATTGTATAGTTCTGTAGTTCAAGGCTGACTTTTACTTTATTGTATGTTTTTTTTTCCTCTTGGGGTAGTTATGGTTCTGACTGTATGTAGTGCATGCATTTGGTTTAAAGTGCACCAGGCTTTCCTGGCTTTAGAATGTTAGGAAGAAAACACATATAAGCAAATCCATACATGACAAAATTAGTGTATTTTGCAAATAGATATTTTTTTTCAGTAGATTGGTTACCCTACAAAATACTGATGATGGAAGTGTCAGAGAAGTGCTCTCCTTCACTTTCTTCTCTCTCTCTCTGTACAAGTACAGTGACAAACCTGATCATCTCCAGGGTACTCAGCACCATGAAACTCGTTTCATAATTCTTCCATTGTGGAAGATGTGTTAAAAAGAAGGCAACCATTTCTCTATAGCAATTTTGAGGCATCATAAATTAGGCCTAATAACAGACATCAAGGTTAGTAATTTTCAAATGGAAGTATCTCTGAAGCATCCTTACTTCACACATGTGTGAATCTTAAAACCATGGAGATAGCTCAGTTGAGGTAAGAGCTTAATCATTTTGGTCTCTTTTCTGTAGGGGTGGAGCCTATAGAGCTTCAGAGGTTTTGTTTGTTTCCTGCTTTTTTTTCTTCTGTAGAAAAGACATTCAGTTGGGTGTGCAAACACCTTTTCTGTGTTTCAAGGTACTAAATAAATTTGCATGAAAGGAGATCCCTGCAGTTACACTTGCTTATGACAAATGAGATACAAATGTGGCCCACATCAGGAGCCATACAGTGAAACAGAGTTTAATCTCCTTTTTATTCTGTTAAAAGGAGGAATTTGTGCTGCCCTGGCACACACTGGTGACGGCAGAATATGGTCCAGTAGCAGATACTTTGTAAGATGGACTTTACAGAGGCATTCAGGTCAGTTAATATTTACAATCCAGGGAAACCAGAAACACAGCACTTCCTTCTGCAGTGCCCAAGTTTTCTTCTTATTCCAGTTAACTGAAGGGTAAGAAAGAGACAGCCTTTTATACACACAAAAGCCAGAGAAAATCCAGTGAGCTCCCTAATGGCAAGTCAAACCATACTGGGCCATCAGACACTAATGAACTGAAATGAAGCTTGAGGAGCAGCTATGAAACTAATGCCTGCTTGAAGTACTGGTTATGGCTTGTAACCATGCTGAGTCACTAATGGATCAGCTGCATTTTGTGGTTGAATGCAGTTTGACCTGGGTGGATAGCAGAAAGACACTATGAACAGAACTTAGTTAAGAAGGTATATGAACTATAACTTCCACAAGTAAACTCTTAAAATATTATTGGTTGCAAATGACAGACATCAACATGGTCTAGGACTTTCCTTTAAGTTTGATCTGGAGTCCGTGATGTGCACTTTGGCTGAAATGAAACCATTAACTCATCTGTGCACGTAGATGCCTCAGTCAACAGACTTTGTCATTATACTCAGATCAACAGAGAAATTAGAGTTTATCTCAAAGTCATCTTAGGAAAAGGTTCATTGACATCCCTAAATGAGCTCCTGCGATCCCTAATGAAAATAAGAATCACTTAAGGAAAAGGTTGAAAAAGGAAGCACCCTGGTTGAGTTTCAAACCACAGCAGATCTGGTGAATTGCATGCTTTTAGCTCCACAGCACATGTGGCAAGTTACATACCGCTTAACTGGTTTAAAACCAGGGTAGGTCTTTGGTCTAAAGTGATCATAAAACAAAGCTAACAACAAAACCCATCCAACTTGCCAAAACATAGAGGTTGTCTTAATATGTGCTTTGTACATTTATTACTTGGTTTTATAGCTTTTAGAATTCAAGTGATAAGTTGTGAGGGATTTTTATTGTTAGCTATAGAATCAGTTCCTCACCAAAGTATTCAAAAAAGCCAACCAACCAACCAAAAAACCCCACAAACAAGCAAAACAAAACAAAAATATACCCCCCCAAAAAAACTCCAACAAAGACTCCAACCCCCAAGCCAACACACAACCAGCCAACAACAAAAAAAAAAACCCACAAACAAAAAAACACCAAGAAACCCCACCCACAAAAAAAAAGGATGCCAGATAGAACAGCTCCTACCTATAGTACTAAGCACTTAATCCTGGGAGCAGTCCTGAGAACAGCGTGGCCAGCAGGAGCAGGGAGGTCATTCTGCCCCTGTATACTGCACTGGTTAGGCCACACCTCGAGTACTGTGTCCAGTTCTGGGCCCCTCAGTTTAGGAAGGAGGTTGACTTGCTGGAACGAGTCCAGAGAAGAGCAACAAAGTTGGTGAGGGGTTTGGAACACAAGCCCTATGAGGAAAGACTGAGGGAGCTGGGGTTGCTCAGCCTGGAGAAGAGGAGACTCAGGGGTGACCTTATCACTCTCTACAACTACCTGATGGGAGGTTGTAGACAGGCGGATGTTGGTCTCTTCTCCCAGGCAGCCAGTACCAGAACAAGAGGACACAGTCTCAGGCTGCACCAGGGGAGGTTCAGGTTGGATATTAGGAAGAAATTCTATACAGAAAGAGTGATTGCCCATTGGGCAGGGCATTGCCCATTGCCCAGGGAGGTGGTGGAGTCACCGTCATTGGAGGTGCTCAGGAGGAGACTTGAAGGGGTAGTTGGTGCCATGGGTTAGTTGTTTGGGTGGGTTGGATTGGTTGATGGGTTGGACGCGATGATCTTGAAGGTCTCTTCCAACCTGGTTTGGTTTATTCTAAATAAAGGTTTATTCAATACATTTAGGCTGCCATTTATTTTTATCAAGTTTTCCTTTTGTCTATTTATTGAACTTCTTTAATAGAAGTTATCCATATGCTATACTGTGTGCGCTTGATTTATTCTGCATTTGCTTAATAGCTTCATTTTGTGATAGAGGCCTGTGGAAGGAGAAAACAAAAGGCCAATATCTTAACAGCATGGAAGCCCTAAGAAAAAACACCAGCAAACAGCAATTGTAAGTACTTGAAAAGTGCAAAAGCAGCTTATTGTGATTCATTACAAAGTTCTTTTTAGTCTTATAGATATATGAACCCATACAAATATATAGATGTGTAATTTATTTCAGTGCAAAGTCTACACAGCCACAATTGAAATGTGTGTCATAAACAGTAAATAGTAACACTGTGGTGACTGGAACTCCAGTGTGTCATAAACTGACATGCTCAAGTTCCAGTCACTGCAGTAGTACTATTTAATGGTTTACTGAATTTATGAAGAAGAAATGCCAGCTGCCTCATTACATCACACTGAAGTGTTCCAGCATCTGACATAGATGTTTTGGACTCCAAAATTAAACAAAATTAATATGGGTGTACTCATATTTATGTAGCCTGGTGAGAGAATGCATTCCAGTAAGTTAAGTTGATTTTGGAAGAGTCATGCATATTTATTTCAATTGATGTGTGATTGGAACAAAAATCTTGGTGATGGATGAAAACTTGATTCAAATGCCTCTAGGAAAAAAAAAAGGGGGGTGGGGAGGACCAAAAATGGCACAAAATCCCCAGAGCAGATATTTTTGCTGTGTTTCTTTTACATCTTTTGCTGGCTGTAAAAACGTTACAGTTTATAGCATGAAAGCAACAGAACTCTTTCATTTGGACTAATGGGTTTCTAATGAATTTTATGAATGCTAATAGGTCCACAATACATTTCATACAGCTAAGACATAATGCACTGCTTCTAAAATGGGTCTGTGTAAATTAACTTTGAAGGGTGCTTGTGTTAGTCTTTCACCCATTAATTGCACCATGCTAACCCCCCCCCCCCCCACCAAGCAGCTGATTCAAGAGTTCACCCTGGCTGATTCTTGCTGGTGGAAATTTGCCAAGATGATTACATCAACTTCCAACAAACCACATGTGCATGACAACAGTCAGCAAACAATTACTTAAAACCCTATAATATAATTTGTAATTTGACATAATAGACTCTTCTTTCAGCGGGCCCATTTCCATGACAAAGCCAGGGGAATTGGAGCAGTTCTGCAAACAATCTGGGCTCTGGACATAGAGTTAGGAGATGACCCTCATCCTTCCGCTCCCTCAGTGCTGCAGGCCAGCACACAGCCTGGAATTTGGGATTAAAACCATGACAGTCATCGTTTGGGGCAGCTCACTAAAACACCACCTTTTCTTTCTTTTTAGCCCTGAAGTGACGAGGCTGCCCAGCTTATGTTTTATCTAATGAGACAGTGAGGGAGTTGAGGAAAACAAACCTTTAATAATGATTTATGGAAAGAATAATACTGCCTCGAGTTTTAAAAACATCTGAAAGCAAATGTCATGCCCCTGCCTCCTCCCCAGCTTTATGTGATGTTTTCCACCCTCCTGTGTTGCAAAGACCCAGTAAAGGCTGAGTCTTAAGAAAGATGTGTAGTGGTAAACATATTTCTGCTTTAATCTACTATTCTTCAGTAAGGTCACAAATTGCTATCTATGCAACATTGAAAAACTGCATCAGTGTCACAGATTCAGGCCCTTCTGCTTTCTTTGTTCCAAGACAGAGATCCTTGACGTGTCTGCAGGAGATAAATTGGTTTAAATTCTCTCCCACTTTCTCCCTTCCCTCCTCTTTGCTTTTAGCCCAGTGATTTATTTGAAAAAATGTGTGACTTCTCTCATTTTCCATTTATGGGCTAAGGGTTCTTTGTAGCACTAAAAGGACATAAGGCCAGCAAGGAGGAATTAGGCAGCATCTATTGTAAAGAAGTGTAAAATAATTGCAGTTTTATGTGGGGTGAGGACACTTGGAGGAATGTGCAGACTCTATCTGCAGATTAGTGTAACCATTCTGTTTAAGCTGTGGCTGCCAGAGTAAGACGTCAATACGCTTCTACTTTCTGTGATATCATAAGGAGCAAAACATCTCTCTCTTCAGTCTGGTTCCCAAATTAACTCAAAGGTGGAACATGGACTTTTTCTGTACATAATACCTAAAGAAAAAGCAGGAAAGTTTGTTATAACTTGGCAAGTGCTTGGGGATATGGAAGGACAATAGTAATGTTGTGTAATGCTTTCTGAGTCATGGGGGGGAAAAAGGGTTGTAAGCTACTTACAGAAAGCATATGATAGCATAAACCCATAGAATGTGGTTTTCAGTTCTTACAAAGGAGGGAAAAGAGCCCCTTCTATGAGCACTGGAAGATTATAGATGAGTTTGTGTGCAAAGCAGTTGATTTTAGGCTATTAGTAGCTACTCTGACAATTTACTTTTCCTTCCATGAGCGTTACCCTGCATGATCTGTTTTCACAGCCCCTTGGCCTGGACTGGGAGACAGAGGGTCCTGTAGGTTCAGATGAATGGTAATGAGCATTGTCAGAGAGGAAAGAAAATTGAGTCCCTGCTCTGGCTGCTGGGCCGAGAGCTGCAGGAGCTAATTGTGTCAATGATAATGAGACCGAGCAGGCAGCAGATGCTCACGTGCCTTTACAATCCAAATCCCACCAACAAATTCCTCCCACAGAAACTTGGAGGGACGTCTTGGCACCCTGGAGATGGTGATAGACCCAGTCTCAGCCACATGCCACCTGCTAGAGCCATTGTTGAAAAAAAGGAAGAGGGGGAAAAAAAAGAAAAGAAAAGAAAAAGGCTATTATGACAACAAAGTTGTTTGCTGTCTCTTGCAATGACTTTATGGCACCAGTTTTACCATACTGCAGAAAAAAACAGAGGGGGTGGGGGTGGGGAAAGAGGAGGAACATCTGATTCTTTAAAGAGAAACATTTGTATTGAGCACTGCTAACAACTTACTTGGGAAGCCGGATGTTCAGTATATGTTATATATTCTGATGATAAACCATGCCTGCCTTTTTCCCATTACAGCTCCCACTGTGCCTGCTTCCTACCCCAGGTTTACATTTCCACATGTTTTCCCATGACACTGAAGCATTTTTCCCTTCTTTGCTTCCCATAGAAAAATAAAAAAATCAAGGATCAAAAACCCAACCCCACAAAACACAAGGCAGATACCCATGGGGAGTGCTGTATAAATATTTACTGTAAAATAAAATAAGCAACATATTTGGTCCTTAGTCACAAAGCAGGCTGAGTGGTGAATTGTGCCTGAGATTTTGAGGAGAGGAAAGCCAGTAAGGGTCCCGGTAGTGAGAGTCCTTGCTAAATGCTGCACCAGGGAGAGGTTCAGATCCTCCCAGGAAACTTGCCCAAGAACATCTCTTTCTGGAGAAATCTTATCCAGTGTCCTTGCTGCAAGACTTTGTGTCCAGCCTTGCACTCCTATGTGGCTCATGCTCTTCGAGACAATTTAGGCTCACCCTGAAGCTGTTCAAAAATGCTACCTTGGGTAGGGTTGGTTCCCATCAGCCCCAAGGTGAGAAGACAAAATTGTCTTTAAAAACTCTGGAGCTGCCTCTTGCTCCACTGTGGCTGCATGCAGCCAAGCTCTGGCTCTGCTGAAGATGATGAACCCTTCACCCTTCACAAGAGTGTCTGTCCTTGCAGCATATTGGTTGCAAACAGCTGCTGGCAGTAGGTACACATGAGTGGATCTGGATCATTTGGCTTAGGCTGTCAGTGGAAGATTGAACGCATGCTTTGTCTGGCCTGAAGACACTTGAAACAGCAATTATGCTCCTTTTTTAAACTCCCAGGGGCAATGGAAAAAAGTTATAGTTCTATGAAAAGCTTGGGTTGAGCTGGTAAGTTGACAAAGTATGTATTGCAGCCCTGACTAAACTCACAACTACACCAAACTTCAAACCATTCCTTTACAGAAACCCCACTCCTGTGAAGAAAAGAAGTGTCACAAATGCAGCTGCTCCATCTCCTCTGAGTTAAGTAAGAGTGGCTTTGGTTAATATCACACACTGGTGCATTTGCAGGGTACAAGAGCAAGTTTGTTAAAGCAGAAAAGCAGCAGAGTAAGATGAAGGAAGCTTTCAGATTTATTCATGCAAAGTCTTTCAAATTCCAGTGGTTGCTGTGTATGGATTTGTTAACATCTGGAATAAAACCAAATGTGGGAAATCCAATGCAAGTGCATCAGCATGTAAGGTTGAAAACTATGCCTCAGGCAAAGAGCACAGATGTTGCAAGTGCTTTCACTGTGGTCTGGGGTCTCTGACTGCACTGCTGACCACTGCAGTCCCACAGGGGTCAAGAAATGACAGAGCATCTTCATCCCTTGAGTTCCACTCTGCATGAACCAGTGGTTGTAGCCACTGTCCTCTGAAGCCTCTGGCTCTCCTCATTATTTGTATTTGTAGCGAGAATAGAATAGAATTAACCAAGTTGTAAAAGACCTTTGAGATCATCACGTCCAACCTATCCCCCAACACCATCTAATCAACTAAACCATGGCACCAAGTGCCTCATCCAGTCTGAACATGATGCATTTGGCAATGGGCAGTTACATCTGTTGTACAGAATACTTGGGTTTAAGTGGCTTTATGGGGAGTGGACCAAGGTCAGAGTCTTACCCTTTTTGGCTTAGGTGGGGTGGGTAAGTAGTTCTGACAGGGGCCTTCTATCCCAAGCACACATAGTACTCAGCACAGACAATGCACAATTAGTTTTGCTGAAGTGCATATATTGCTCTTAAAGGCAATTTTGGGTATCAAATTGAGATATTCTGCTTCATGGAAATAAATAACAAGGAAATAAATAACCAAAATGGAAATAAGTAACAAGGAAGTAAATAACCAAAATGGCAAATGTGTGAAAGTGAGCAAATAATGTAATCTCCATTATATACTGTGCCATATTAACTCATTTCCAAAGCAATTTGAAAGCACCCAGTGATATATTACAGGCATTTGTATTTTAGTAGAGGTTTAGGAAACCATAAGTCTCAAGCATTTTTTTCTGGTTTGCACTTGGGAAAGCTTTGAGAGAGAAATGTTTCATTGGATCAGAAGGAGACTGAGTATCTATGCACAGAACTTGTAGGGGCTTCACTCCCTATTTATATACACGACGCTGCGCCGCAAAGCTGCCACAGAAATTTACTCATGTGGCAGAAAATCTGCTCTCCTGCCCTTTGCCATGATGATTGATGATAATGTAAAATCTAATTTTGAACTCATAAAAAAAAAGGAGGAAAAAAAAAAAAGAGAGATTCTCAACCATCAGCAGGTGTATGCAGTGTTCTGGTTTGAAGTTTTTTAATGAATGATCAGATTTCAGATTATCAGATGATAAGCAATTTGAAGAAGTGAAAATTATAGACCAGGGTCTCTGAACTCCGTTTCTCTGTTCATTCCTCCTTCTGGGTACCTGGTCTTCTGTTACAGCATTTTCACTGATTGTTTGTTGGAGCAGGAAGATATATTTTTTTTTCCCCCCTGATACAGCTCTTGCCTTTACCAAATGTTTTCCAGGTGTCTCTGAGGGGACAGAGTGGCCTTTGAGACTGCTTGTGCTGGATGCTACATAGAAGGGGCAGTACTGTGACTGGGAACTTGAATGGATCTTCAGCAGGATCACTTTAAGGTATAGGTATGTGTGCATATAGTTGAGGTAGATTTTTGTGGAGGTCAGGATTCACAGTATCAAGCTGATTTTTTTTGTTGTGGTTATTCTGATTTGCCTGCCAGGATCCCTGAGCCCATTTTTACCATCAATTCTGTTTTTTTTTCTTCAGAAGAACCAGGCAACCAATGCCTGATTGAGGTTCACTGTTTAGTATTCCACAGATCAAAATATATGTCCTAGATAATGTATTTGGGCTTAATTAAGATGGCTGTGACACAGAGGTCATATCTGATAAGCCAATGGCCCATTCTTCCTTTAATATCTGTTAAAGTAATAAAGCCTCTGATGCACCTCAGTTCTGAAAATGGTATTGGGTGTAAGAATGACTGATGAGATAGTTAGTAGACAGGACAAATACAGCATTAATTTGTGATGAGTTCTATAATATGGTTGCCTGTGCAAAAATCGGTCTGAAACGTCAGCTTCCTGTCACCTACTCCACTGAACAGCATCATATTGACCTTGGACCAGCTTATTTGTGGGTCCAAGAGTAAGTATGAAATAGCAGCACTCATTTGCCCACAAGGACACTCTTTGCTTCATCTCCACTCACGCTGCAGGGGACAGAAATGTTAAATACGAAGATCAGGGAGAGCTCTGTCATTAGTTTTACTTGGGAAACAAACTTGTTGAAAAGGGATAGGGAGAGTAGGCGAGAGACAGAGAGAGGGTGGAAGAAAAAGAGGAGGAGGGAGAGAGGGAGCCCCCCGTTTTGTCATTCTCCATGAAGGAAATGTTCTTTTAAGATACTCTTCTGACTTAGGAAGGGCTTGTCTTTCACATTCATTACACAGGTGTCAAATCAAATTTTATCTTTCTATGTCTTGTGCACTGGAGCATAGTGCACATGACATTTTGTAACATGATGCAACATAAGGCAATAAATCATACTGAGAGTGAGTAAAACCTCATTTTTTGTGTGTGTTATGTGTGCAGGGAGGGGAATGAACCACATGGCACTCTGCTAATTTCACCCTGCTTCCATCATTGTTAAGAAAATGATTTTCTTCCTCCCCTGTCCCTGCTGAGGGACTATATCTCCAAGTAGTTCTTCAAAGTAAAATTGCCTGTCACCTAAGTTTTTGCATATCCACTGTGCATCCAGGGGATTGGTAACTTTTAGAAGAAAATATATGCTTGAGAGCTCCATAAAACTCCTTGGAGCAACAAGACAGGCTTTAAAGTGTATCATCCACAGAAATAAACCTACTTTCTGCTAAGTGGAAATTTCATTAATCTGACACGTGGCTTCTGAAGTAATACTGTAGGCAAATCAAAGTGCTATCAGGAGTCAGTTTGTTTTTATTCCTCAGGTGCCTCACTGAAGACATTGAATGCAAGTTTGTAGAAGCACGTTGTGGTGAATAGATCTGTGTTAGGTGGGAATAACTGAGAGTACACTCCAGGAGGCCAGCGGCACTCCGCTCACGTGCCTACCAGCGTTCACAATACCGTGCTCCCTAAGAAGTGTCTGATGGCTGCACGTGGGACTCTTCCCTTTTCTTTGTAAGGGAAGTCTGCTATGTCAAAGGTGGACTGGAGTTTAAAAGACTTTCAGACAGAACTCATTCACTGGATATGGGAGGCATCAGCTTCGGGAGTGCTGCGATTGCTTGTAAGTTCCCTACAGAAGTATCGCTTCTAGAAGTGCCATGCACTCCAGTATTGCTGGATCTAAACAAACAACCCCAAAATGTGGTCCTCCTCACTTGTAGGTTCAAATGAACATCAGATGGAAAGAAAAAAAAACAAACAACCAAAACTCAAAAAAGATTAAGGCTTTTTAATTGATTCAGTTCAGAATTTAAAGGAGGACTTTGGTGCTAGTGCACTTTTGTTGTCATTAGAGATGTAAATGGTTAGTTGCTAGACAGTGAGGACTTGAGTGGCATTATTACAGGCATAACCTGACTAGGGAAGTTGGAAAATAAATAAATAATCTAGAAAGGGAGGAGAAGAGAAGAGAAGAGAAGAGAAGAGAAGAGAAGAGAAGAGAAGAGAAGAGAAGAGAAGAGAAGAGAAGAGAAGAGAAGAGAAGAGAAGAGAAGAGAAGAGAAGAGGTGCTGCAATTCCTATCTGTAGGTATTCTGTGATCTATTAATATACAGAATCTGTCTCTGAGAAAGACCGAAGTGATGAAGTGGAATTGCTATTTGGGAAGTGATAAAAATTGCATAAGGCAAATTCTGCATATCTAAATGCACTAAACAGTCACTTGGAGGAACACTTTATCATTTAAGTGTATATATATAACAGTCTAGTTTTTAAGCAGCGACATTATTTTTCACTATGAATTATTCATCTCCTGTGCTCATCATGTAAAGGGGCAGTGACTTCTTCTATCAACAAAATACTTTTTATTGACACTGAGAACAGCATTTAATTGAACCCATTTCCCCAATTATAGTCAGAAAAGAGTTTGCACTGCTGTTGGGGAAAAATGTTTTAGGATGATTTATCAGAGCTGCAAAAGAGAAAAAAAAGCTGTCCATGAACTAATGGAATTAGATTATCTTTGAATTCTCTCCCCCAGAACTTCGAATGGCCACTAATTCCTTTCTTTGCTCTTTTGGTGTTTGCAAAGGGGTTCACTAAAGCTTGAATTGATATAATTATTGGCTCGGATTGTTAGAGATTTAGGCCAGATGGCTATGGGTTTCTAAAGTCCCAGTTGCTTGTGTTAGCTTTTCTAGTTTGCCTATAGGGTTTGGGGATCAGCAATTTGAAAGGGCTGCAAACTTGTAAAACAGTATTATTCATGGGGGCAGAATGTTCATCAGCGTGACCCAGTGCTAAATACATTCATTATGGGCATTTCTATTCTGCACAATTTGCCACACGGCACTGGTTTGTGGAAAAAAAAAGAGACAATGGCTTATAAAATGCTTTTGAATGCTTAAAAAGAAGGAGAGTTCACGCTGAGCCTCCTCTGCTTTCTTTTTCAGCAAGAACCTTCTTAGTGACTTTGGAAGGGCTCTGCTGAGAGTAAGGAAATTGGGAAAAGCAGAGATTTACTTTCACATTTTTTTGGACATAGGGGAATATAAGAGAGAGAGGAAAGAGCAATAAAAGAGAGAAATGGTATAATTCTGGGCAGCGCCATTAAGCACAGGGACAAAGCAGAAAAACAACGAAGAGCAGGGTGAGATCATGGCTAAAATGATAAACTTAAAAAGTAAAAGCAATAATAAAGAGGAAATGGAGATCACCTCATAAATAGATACACTTGAGAAGACCGCATCAGCTCCCATCACCAAGGTGCAGCCTAAGGCTCACATAATTCTCTAGTGCATTTCTAGTGCCCATGAAATACATGATCAAGTCAGTTGTAAGAGTATTTAGTTTTGTGTGTGTGCAAATGTGTTGCAGTGTACACAGTTCTCAGCAACAGCAGAGAGAGAGAGAATCTGTCACCTTTCAAACACTTATCTGGCGTGTGGTTTCTTTTCCTTTAAAGAACTTGGCGTGTAGAAGGTGTGCTTGGCACACATGGTCAAGGAGAAGCATGAAGTGCTTTTTCAACTAGGATGAGAAAGATCTTCTGAAGAACCCCTGGAACAGCAAATAAAAAATAAATAATCATTTTAAAAAAATAAATAAAAAAAGCAGCCCGGGAAGAGGCAGAGAGACAACTGTAAGCAGGCAGGCACAGGAGAGCTGAGCTCAAGCAAATGCAGCTGCGCTGGTGACAGAAATGCTGCAGGAGAGAGCCCGGGGAAGGGAAGGAGAGGGCAAAATGTTCCTGAGTTGGAAAGAAGGCGGGAGAGATTTCAGAGAATGAACGGAGAGGTCTCTGTGCTCGGCGCAGGAGCACCGGTGTTGAGGAGAAGCAGGTAATAAGTAAATCAGCAGCGAGAAGAGGCTCTGGGGGTGGTGGGTAGGGAAGCATCATCCTCGGCTCCTTTACTAGGCAAACGCACTGGAAAGCTCCCAGTTAGTTAAACAAGGCAGCTTCGAAGTATGGAAATGAGGAGCGCGATCGCGTTTTTCGTGGCAGGAAGGGGAGAAATTACAATCACAAAACCCGCTTGAAAGTGGCCTGAGAAGGCGAGGCGGGGGGGGAGGAGAAGTTGATTTAAAGTTGTCCTTTACTCACTGCTGTGGCCCCCTCACCCCTCCTTGGCGGCTGGCGGAGGAGCCGCTCTCCCCCTCCCCTTCCCGCTTCCTCCCTCCCTCCGTGCCCGCTCCCCCCGCCCCGCCGCCCGCCCTCCCGGTCCCCCCCGGGCTGCGGGGCGGCCGCGCTGCCCCCGGCGCTGCTGGGCTGATTGGCTGGCCGAGGCTCAGCACATGCCGGGCAAAAAGCTTTTGTCTGGGGGAGTTGGGAGTGAAGTTGCGGAGGATTTTTAGGCTGGAGTCGGCGAGTGAGGGTGTTTAGTCTGGCGGCGATCGGGGAAGGCGGGAGGAGCTCGGCGGGAGGAGCGACTGCGGATCCCAGCGCTGCCTGGATGCTCTTGACCGGAGAGGAGAGAGCTGCCCCGGCACGGCTCGTCCTGGAGCAGGGACTCCGATGAGAAGGAGTGGGATTGCCTACAGATTATATCTGGATGTCCTGGCACGGTGTGTATATACAAGAACAACAGAAAAAACCCAACAACTTTTATGACCTCTAAGATACTGTAAATACTTTGGCTGGATAGAACAGGCGTTTTCAAGTTGTAAAGGACCAGATGTACGCTGGGTTTGAGGTACCGGAGGAAGTTGTAATAATTGCTTTTTAACTTGCTTGGAGAAATGAATTGCAAAAACTTACAAACGCACCGGCTCGGCAGTAAAATGCACTTTATATTCGTTTTTGCACTGGTGATAATATCTTTCAATAAGGCTGTGCTGGGGAAGAATTTGAAATACAGGATTTATGAGGAGCAGAGAGTTGGATCAGTAATTGCAAGACTATCGGAGGATGTAGCTGATGTTTTATTAAAAATGCCTAACCCTGCCTCGGTTCGTTTTCGAGCCATGCAGAGGGGGAATTCTCCCCTGCTTGTAGTCCGGGAGGATAATGGAGAAATCAGCATAGGAGCTAAAATTGACCGGGAACAACTCTGCCAGAAAAACTTAAACTGCTCCATAGAGTTTGATGTGATCACTCTGCCTACTGAACATCTGCAGCTTTTTCATGTTGAAGTTGAAGTGCTGGACATTAATGACAACTCTCCCCAGTTTTCCAGGGCTCTTATCCCTATTGAAATTTCAGAGAGTGCAGCTGTGGGAACTCGCATCCCTCTGGACAGCGCTTTTGATCCAGATGTGGGGGACAACTCCCTTCACACTTACTCCCTTTCCGCAAATGATTTTTTCAGTATTGAGGTGAGGACCAGGACCGATGGTGCTAAGTACGCAGAACTGATCGTGGTTAGGGAGCTGGACCGAGAGTTGAAGTCAAGTTACGAACTCCAACTGACTGCTTCAGATAAAGGGGTGCCCCAGAGGTCTGGATCGTCCCTCCTGAAAATTAGCATTTCTGATTCCAACGACAACAGCCCTGTTTTCGAGCAGCAGTCCTATATAATCCAGCTGTTAGAGAATTCTCCGATCGGGACTTTGCTGATAGACCTCAATGCCACTGACCCAGATGAGGGCGCTAACGGGAAGGTCGTGTACTCCTTCAGCAGCCATGTGTCTGCCAAGATTACAGAGACCTTCAAGATAGACTCAGAAAAAGGGCATCTGACCCTCCTGAAGCAAGTGGACTATGAAGCAACCAAATCCTATGAAATTGATGCCCAGGCTCAAGACCTGGGACCAAATTCTATTCCAGCTCACTGCAAAATTATCATTAAAGTTGTGGATGTGAACGACAACAGACCCGAAATTAACTTGAACTTGATGTCTCCAGAGAAAGAAGAGGTAGCTTACATTTCTGAAGGGTCCCCCCTGGATACTTTTGTAGCCCTGGTCAGAGTGCAAGACAAGGACTCTGGTGTGAACGGAGAGGTAGTTTGCAAGCTGCATGGACACGGCCACTTTAAACTTCAAAAGACTTATGAAAATAACTATTTAATCTTGACTAATGCCACCCTAGATAGAGAAAAGAGATCTGAATACAGCTTGACTGTAATAGCGGAGGACAAGGGAACGCCAAGTCTCTCCACAGTGAAACACTTTACTGTCCAAATCAGCGATGAAAATGACAACCCACCCCGCTTCCAGACAAACAGATACGAAGTTGTTATCCTGGAAAATAACTCCCCGGGAGCGTACATCACATCAGTCACAGCCACAGACCCAGATCTAGGTGACAATGGGCAGGTAACCTACACTATTCTGGAGAGCTACATTTTGGGAAGTTCTATAACCACCTATGTGACCATCGACCCTTCCAACGGGGCCATCTATGCCCTGCGAACCTTTGATCATGAAGAAGTAAATCAAATTGCCTTTATGGTTCAAGCCAGGGATGGAGGGAGTCAGCAGCTTGTTAGCAATACTACAGTTGTGCTAACTATCATTGATGAAAACGACAACGCTCCTGTCATTGTGGGGCCAGCACTACGCAACAGCACAGCAGAAATCTCAATCCCTAAAGATGCTGGAATTGGCTTTCTTGTCACCAGGATAAGGGCTACAGATAGGGACTCTGGTATGAACTCTGAACTCAGCTGCTCCATAGCAGCTGACAAGGAAAACAGCATCTTTGTGATGGATCCCAAAACCTGTGATATCTCTATCAATGTCAGTGTTGAATCAGTTCCAGCAAAGCAGTGGGAGTTTTTTGTGATAGTCCAGGATAAAGGCAGTCCTCAGCTTAGTACCAAAGCACTCCTGAAGTGCACTGTTTTTGAGTATGTTTATTCATTTTCAAGCACTGAAGCAACTTTGGTAAGCCAACCCTCCCTGGATGTCTCCATGATAACAATTATATCCTTGGGATCAATATGTGCTGTGTTGTTGGTCATCATGGTTATCTTTGCTACGAGATGCAATCGAGAGAAGAAGGACACCAGGTCCTACAACTGTCGTGTGGCGGAATCAACCTACCAGCACCACCCAAAACGACCCTCAAGACAGATCCACAAAGGGGACATTACGTTGGTGCCAACAGTTAATGGCACTTTGCCCATCAGATCCCACCACAGAGCTTCTCCATCATCATCTCCTACCCTGGAAAGGGGACAAATGAGCAGCCGGCAGAGCCACCACAGCCACCAATCGCTGAACAGCCTGGTGACCATCTCCTCTAACCACGTGCCTGAAAATTTCTCACTGGAGCTCACCCATGCTACTCCAGCTGTTGAGGTAAGGTCCATACCCTGTGGTGCACATGCATTCATTTACACATTCACTTGGGAGCATGGAGGTGCAACCAGTGAGAGCAACAGGCAACTAGGTCTGTGCCTAATGAGAGCAGCTTATGGGTTTCCCTTTACATATAATACAGCTCTGCAGTTTTCCTCCAGTGTCAGCTGAATCCATTGCCATGAGGAAGAGCATGGAATCTGCTATTAGGGGCATTATTTCTTGGTTCTATACTGTAAGGTTGAAACAATGGAGTGCAACCCAAGCAGTCCTCTGCTGTGGTTTGCTGGTCCTGCTCTCTTCCTTGCCTTCCCTTGCCTTCCCTTCCCTTCTCCTCTGTATAGCTCTGTTTAAGAAAGAGTGCCAGAGTATGCACACAGAGAACCAATACAGGAAATTCATTAATGGGGATGGAGGGTTAAAAGGTGAAACACTGACACACTTTAACTACAGTTCTTGTAGTATGTAATCCTAGTACCTCAAACTTGGAGACTACCCATCTCAGTTTTTACTGCAAACACTATGTAATGGTGTCAAGGAGAGCTGTGTCCTTGTAACTCTTTACATGTGGGACAGTGAAATGGTGAAGAGTTTAATCTTAAAGCAAAACAAAGCCCTACCTCTGTCTAAGTACTTGTTTTGCCTGTTAATGAATTAATTATTATGAGTTGAGACACTAATAAACATCAGTGCATTTCCTCATTGTGCACAGTCTTCAGATGCTTCCTGTGGCAGACACCATTCTACAAAATAGTCTGCTGTACTGCATAATGTATGTGCAGGAGTTTGATTTAATTAAACTTTAAAGGGTAAACAGCACCACCCCACAAACAAACCTGAGAAGCAAGTTAGTGATTTTACAGCTGGGAACTTGAGCTTTTGTTTCAAGGAATCAGTCTTTTCACCTTTTCTTTAGCAGGTTTCTCAACTTCTCTCGATGCTTCACCAGGGCCAGTATCAACCAAGGCCAAGTTTTCGAGGAAACAAGTATTCCAGAAGCTACAGGTAAGGAGCTGGGATTGCCCTGCTACACCTGCATGTACAGATATCTGAAAATACAGCTGTGTATTTTTAGTCCAAAAGTGGAATATAACATGCCTGAGAGAATTTCATTCCACCATCACCACAATTCTCTTTACAGATATGCCCTACAAGATATGGATAAATTCAGCTTGAAAGACAGTGGCCGGGGTGATAGTGAAGCTGGAGACAGTGATTATGATTTGGGGAGAGAGTCTCCAATTGACAGACTTCTTGGGGAAGGATTCAGTGACCTTTTCCTTACAGATGGGAGAATTCCTGCAGGTAAGAGCACAATGGAAGCTGAACAGTTTATTTACAGTGCTGCCTAGCTGTCACTTTGATAAAGCTACTACTCAGAAAGCAAAAATTCTTCAGCTTTCAAGTCCTGTGTTTCCTTCCTTCCTTTCCCTTCTACTTCATGACAAATATTGAGCTGAAGCCTTCACATACCTCAGACACAAATGAAAATGTGCCCAGAGCAATGCCTACTTTTTCACATCATTCACATCATCATGAGCTGGCTCCACATTTCCCCTCCCAGCCCCCAGAAGCACGATTTGCTCCGTGTCCTTAGACTTCTAATGACTGGGTGGATGTTTTTGCAAAGCCAGGCAGTTGTGGTTTGTTAAAAATACACCAAGCTACAATTTGGGAGATACATTTTCCACAGTGGGCTTGATCCACATGATACAAAGGTCTAGAGTTCAGAAATGGATTGTGAAAGCGCTCTAGAAATGTGAGTGGAGAGGAAAGATAAATGTATATATTATTTTTTCCTCACTGAAAAATGAACTTGAGTTGGCAAGGGCAGAACCTAAATATGTCCCAGGTTTTAGATTGTGCAGTCCTAATTTCTAGAAGAAAGTGCTTAAGAGTTACAATTCAGGGGTAGAGGGCAGGAAAGAAAAAACAAAAAAGCTTGAAAAGGGTGAGTGGAAGTAAGATAAATGCACATGTACATATTCATGTGTGCAAAGTACCACTGAAATTTGTTCCCAGTTATAAGTGGAATGATAGAGGCTATGGGGAATCATGCTAAGTACAGATAAGAGACTTTTGTAATTACTTTAATAATTATTCAGCCCCTGGTTGTACCCTAGATCTTCTACTTATTTCAGACCACATTCAGTTTTCTCTGCATAACTTGCAAGGGTGGATAATTTCAGTGTGGTTCCCTGAACCAAGAAAGTAGACTTAGAAAGTTTACCAGAGTCCTTTTGTGCGCAGGGACACATTGCTTTGTGGGGCAGTACAGCACATATTCCCTCCTAAAGTGACCCCTCAAAGACTGTCCAGGGCTTGAGGAGGTGAGCTGCAGTGCTTCTACTCCTTCCCTCTGCTGTGATGGAAAACACTGGTGAGGGGATTGCATCTGACCTGGGGGAGTTTTACTCTGAGAAATACGCTGTTTAGCTAGGCAAGGATAAACCCCAAAAGTTTATTTTGGTCATTTTATAGGTTTTTTCAACTTTAAAATTCTCTTTATATATTTCACTCCAGACTACCCAGGAATTTGCCTGCCTCTTCAACTTAGTCTGAAGTACCCAATGTTTGAAAACCAGAGATGTTGAAAAGTAACTATTTTTGTTTTCCAGAATCCTTAACTGAAATCTGGAGTCTTGATTTATTTTTATCCTCATCATCCCCAGGTCTTACCACTTATTGCTCTGCCAGCTAGCATGAGCCATGCCTCATTCTCTTCTGTGGTTGGCAAGGAGGCCGGGAGGGATCTGCTGGTGCTCTCAGTTGCCAGGGCAACTTTAAGTGCAATGGTGTTTGCACTGGCATCCAGCCCCACTGCTGCCAGGCAAGAGCTGTCCCCTTCTTGGCGGGCAGCTGGGGGCTGCAGCAAGCAGGAGGGAGCAGTTAGCCTCCTGGGCTATCTGCGGTGCCCATGACTCATGTTCAGCTCTTGCAATTTGGTCTCTGAACAGGAAACCAAAGGGTAGAATTTCCAAAAGTGCCCAGCTAATCACATGCAGACTAAGGATAACTCCTCCTGAGTACAGACAGAACTGGGCTGGGCTATCAAGATGGGCATTTCATCTCCCCCAGGTGCCCACATCTTGCTATCCATGGTCTTAATCTGTCAGATAGCTATGCTGAACCTGTTCAGATGAGGCCTGAATTGATCTGAAATCCAAGCAAATAAAAGGGAAAAGGACACTTCCTGGGGTGTTTTTTTCTGTTCTCCATTTTAAAAGGGTTCTGCATTGTTAGTCTGGACACAGGCAAGATGTGGTGAGAAAGTCCTTTCAGTTTGTCCCTTTAAGGTGGAACTGGAAGAGAATGGAGCCTAGTCCCTTGAAACTTCAAAATGGACATGATCAGAAAGTTCAATAGCTCTCTTTGTAAGACTTCAGTTCTTTCTCTCCTTTTAAATATTTACCCATAAGCTTTAAGTTCTGGGTGGGGGAAATGCTGTTGTGCATCTGGGGTTTTATTTATTTGCTGCTGACTAAGGACAGACTGTGCCACCATTAAGTTTCCTCAGAGTATCTTTTGATTGGCACTATTCAATTTCCTCAGAGTTATCTTTTGATCTTATATTTAGGATTGACAGAATTTATTACTTTATACACCAAAACCAGTCCTGATGATGTCAGTAACAACACACAGAGTGAGACAACCTTCTCTACTAATGAAATGCTAGACCATTGAAAGTCTCTTAGTAATTTGCAGGAGTTTTCTTAATTAGAAGAGTAATTCTTACCTTCTGGGATCAGTTGAGAGCTGGTCCATGCTCCATGAAGCACTGAGCTCTTTTTTCTTTCAGATTTAGAGCTATTTTCTGTCAAACAGCACACATGTGCTTCTCATATGTGGGAACAAAGCACTTGAAGGCATTCCAGTTACTCATATCAAGGCTTCAGCCATTGATGTTTTCTAGGTTGCTTTGTTTGTTTGAAGCTCACTGGATCAGCAGCACATTTACAAGAACTTGTGCAATATCCAGCCTGCAGCCTGAACCTGTAGTCCTGAAGAAATTCATACTCTCAGATGTAAGACACAGAGAAAGTTTATACTCAGAGGAGTGGAAAGGGCATTAGGAAAGCAAACACTAAGTTAGGCTCTGTAAAGCACCGAGATAAATAACGCTGACAGTGTAAGAGTAGGACTTTATCAATCACTGGCACGTCCTGAGCTAAAATACTGTTCAGTTCTGCTTACACCAGTGCAAAAAGAGGTTTTGATAAACTGAGTGGGTTCAGAGCCAGATGAGAAATGTGATGAGAAAGCGAGGAAAACTCACAGGGCTTGACTGCAAACATTTTTTATGTATTCAATAGACAGAAAGAAACAGAAACACACTTCTGTGTGGGCTAATTAACCATTAAGCAATAGGAATTAGGGCAAATGTTTGTTATGGTTAAAATGTGCACAATGCAGAGTCTGGCATTTCTGAACACTTGCCTTTGAAGTATGTCACTCAAATTCCAGTTGGTGGCTCCTGATTTAGGTGTTTGTGGAAAACTCTTGCAATGGCCCTTCGTGGGCCAGTTCAGAACAGCCTATCTCCCAGGGATTTAGACACTTGCCCCATCATATTGCTCCTTTCTGAGAGACACCACTAAAATCAAGGAGCTGAAAGAACAGCTCAGTTGTCTTCCCCTCTTCAGCTCCACTGGCTGGCCCAGATGCCCACCTTGGGGGTTAGAGCCCACGTTGTTCCAATGTACGAGCCACCACAGTAACCTAATAAGCTACAGAGCTGCAAGTGGACCTCAGTTTGACTCTGGTAGAAACGTTGCAGTCACACAAGGTCTGAATTAAACCCTAAGTGTTCTGATACTGGATTAAAATGTAAATGATCCAGATAAAAAGGCTGCCTCACATTCAACACACAACCTCCCTGAAAAGGAGGTGTGTCAATGAAGAGGGAGATCCCTCTGCCTGCTTTTGTTCTCTCTCCTTTATTTCTCCTGTCCATCTGTTGCCACTTTATTACACTGGTATGTTTCTATCACTGCATGTGGAACACTTCACTGAAACTTAACTGAAACTTAAGTAAATGTTTGGAGTTAGAAACTCATTAGATTTTATATTTTTTTAATGAAACAACACTGCACAAAGGGGATGAATGGCTTTAAGTGCTTGTTTTCTACCTGGGGTTTGCATGTTTATCTTCAGCCCTAGCTAAGAGATGGCATTATTGCCTTGCACACTCTGTATTTATTGTCCTCATTTTTTAAGACCATTCAGAAATGGAAGTGCATGTAGAATTATAGAATCAACCAGGTTGGAAAAGTCCTCAGAGATCATCAAGTCCAACATATTACCTAATACCTAACACCTCATGACAACTAAACCATGGCTTTAAGTGCCACGTCCAATCCTTTTTTGAACACCTCCAGGGTGTCTGATGCAGACCATTTGTATTTGCCACCTTCCTGCACACAGAAGGTGAAACCAAAGAGCAGTCTTGAGCATCTGTGGACAAGTTGAGTTCCCATATTAGTCCCTGTCACATATGTGATACCTGTAGCAGGAAGGAGATGCTCACCCTCCTCTTTTCTCTCTTGCAGCGATGCGACTGTGCACAGAGGAATGCAGGGTTCTGGGGCACTCTGACCAGTGCTGGATGCCACCACTGCCCTCTCCCTCCTCCGATTACAGAAGCAACATGTTCATCCCTGGGGAGGAGTTCCAGGCACCCCAGCAGCAGCTGCAGCAGCAACAGCAGCAAGGCCTCGAGGAAGACCCCCAGTCTGCTGAAGCCAGTGAGAAGAAGAAGAGCTTTTCAACATTTGGTAAAGACTGCCAGAGCGAGGAGGAGTCAGCAGACACCTGCACCTCCTCTCTCCTCTCCGAAATGAGCAGTGTCTTCCAGCGCCTGCTGCCTCCCTCGCTGGATGCCTACACGGAGTGCAATGAGGTGGATCGCTCCAACTCGCTGGAGCGCAGGAAGGGACATTTGCCAGCCAAGACTGTGAATTATCCACAGGGGGTGGCAGCCTGGGCAGCCAGCACACATTTCCAAAACCCTGCCAACGGGCCCGCTCTGGGGACTCACTCAAGTGCTCAGCCTTCCTCTAAATGGCTGCCAGCCATGGAGGAGATCCCAGAGAATTACGAAGAAGATGATTTCGACAACGTGCTCAACCACCTCAGCGATGGCAAACACGAACTCATGGATGCCAGTGAGCTGGTGGCAGAAATCAACAAGCTGCTGCAAGACGTCCGGCAGAACTAACGGTTTCAAAAGGCGCTTTTTTTTGTTGTTGTTGTTGTTGGTTTGTTTTTTCCCTTTTTGTTTTGTTTTCTTTTGTTTTTCTTTTTCCATATTTGATGGAAAACTGGAAGGGGGGAAAAAAAAAAGCCACGAAGCCCACCCTCCCCAGCCCGAGGAGAAACCGGCATCGCCAACTCGTTGCATTTATCATAAATGTGTCTGTGTATGTTGAATATTAAGATACTGTATTTTCATATGTACACAATGCAAGTGTGATTTATCTCTATCTGTATTTTAAAAATACATTTGTACCTTATATTTATGTGTAATTTAACAAATAAATTTTATTTTTGTACACCCACAGCAAGCATGTTTTTTTCCTGAGTGTATATAGGTGTGTTGCCGCCCTTGTCAGACTGCCAGCATTCTCGCCACGCAGGCCTGTGAGAAGAAAAGAGAACAAATCAGACACAAAAGAAAAAGGAGGGATATTGTTTCATTATTATTTCCTTTTAAGTCTCAAATGTTGCAAATATGGATTCAAACCACTGAAAACTTATGCAAGCGTTAGTTTCAATAAATGATCCAACACCTCGTTGCGATGTTTCATTCTTCTCGTAGAGTTGTCAGCTCCCCTGGAAACCCAAAATGTCCTTATGATTTTGATGCTTTTGGTCTATAGAGTCATTTCCCCATTTAATTAATGGATTCTTGCAGGCTGGCGTCTTCCTTCTCTCTTTTACAAGTGTTTTCCCAGTCGGTGATGGGATTTCTAGTGTTAGCTCTTCGAGGAAAAAGCAACCAAAAAGGTAAATTTATTCTGCTGTTGTTACGCTGCAAAGCCAGTTTGAAGTGAGCGGTCTGTACTTGAAGACAGACAGCAATAAAATCAGCTTTTTCTGACCTCAAGCTGTATTCTCAACTCATGTAAATAAAGAGATTGCCATTGACTGCTTTATCCTTGTAAATGACACCCAAAATAAAAGCAATGTTGCATCTCCTAGGAAAGCAGCTGGTTATAGCTGTATCTTGCCTCTGTTGTAAGTGTGCCTATCTTCTATTTGCAAAATGATACAGAAACACTGGAACTTCCTAGCTGAGGAATGCACCTGCATCCTGCAGGTCTGTTGGTTCTCACTCAATCCCACTTTTCCTCATGGGGCTTCTCTCTGTACTGTGGTGCCATCCCCACTGAGGGAATGGTGCAACTAATATTTATCAGATAAAAATCAGTGTAATCCACCTAGTTCCTTCTTGTTTCCCAAATTATTTTTGGTTAGCCTGCCATACACAGGGAGATTTTTCTAACAGGAAGGAAGCTGATTTTAGAGTAGAGAAACCTTAGTGGGTTGTAGAATCATAGAATGGTCCAGGTTGGAAGGAACCCCCAAAGGTCATCCAGTCTGACGCCCCTGCACTCAGCAGGGACACCCCCAACCAGACCAAGCTGCCCAGGGCCTCATCAAGCCTCATGAGGATCTGAGGTTCTAAACTCCTGATGCTTATTTCAGGAGAGATGTCCAGAAAACCTTTTATTGGCTTCCATTTAGAGCTGCAGATGCCTATTTTATAGTGATTGTTTGGTTTTGGTTTGTTTCTTTTTTTGTTTGGCTGGTTGAGTTTGTTTGTTTGTTTTCCAGAAGTGTGGAAAAACTAATCCAAGTGGACCTGGACATAAAAGCTGGTACATACCTTTATTTTGCAGAGTTTTACATGTAAAGTACCCTATACAATATTATGATTTTTATGACAGATACACAAAAACCCTCTTTAGTGTTACCTAAAAAAGCCAAAACTTTTGCTGCGTGCATAAGCATTATTTGTTTTGTCTGTGTGTGAGGAACCCTAATCTCATTATTGTTTTCACAGTGTGGTAGTTGTGGCATTTGTAGGCGTGTAGACATCTGTTGACACCTGAATATTGGAGAAGAGTCACTTTCTCTACACTTCAGGAGCTCGTGAGTATAACTATGCTGGTTATAGAAATACCAGGACCTCACATTTTTCTAACCAGGTATCTGTACTGGCAGATGAAGCTGTCAAAATGTCATTTTGCTAATATGACTTTGACATTTAAGGGGTCTGGTTTATCACCACCGATAACAGAAGGTCCTCTAACTGGAGGCTCTGTTTCTGTTTTGTAGAGTTGAATGCCAACAAGATCTGTTTTCATTGCACTAACATCTGTTCATGAAAGGAAGTCATAGCATCTCAGTAAGTATTTGAAAACCTCTTCCCTGGTTCCCCCCTTCCTTCCCACTACTAGGCTTTAATGAGCCCAGTCAGCTTTACCTGTGTCCCACCTTCCCACTCCTCTCCCAGTCCCCCTCCTGCTTCTCCTGCTCTGCCTCACACCAAGGATCTCAGGAGCTCATTTAAGGTCAGCCTCCTTAGCTAGGTTGTTTCTGTCTCATCTCATCCTGTCTCTTTCAGTCTCATCTCATCCTGTCTCTTTCAGTTTCCCCTTTCCTCAGCATCCGGTTTTGGTTCTGCTCTCCAAGCTCTCCCATCCCCACCTCATTCTTCTTCCCTCTCATCTTTCTGACTGCAGCAGTTCAGGCTGGCTGCCTCCTGTTTCTGCCACACAAGTAACACTCCGGTGTCCTGAGTGCCCAACCCTGTAGGGTGGACACAGGAAACAGCCAGAAATCCTGTGCCCTATAAATCCATCTGCAAAGTCATCCTCTTCCTCTTGCTTCCCTCTATGATTCTCTGATTCTCTCTGCTCCCATGGGAGATGCTCCCTATCAGGGAACTCCATGGGATTATCGCTAGGCCTAATGTCTAGGAGAAGGTGGTGGTGGTGGGAGGGCAGTCTCAGACCTGGGCAGCCTGAGACCAGACTAGCAGTGTGGGGGGGAAGAAAGAGCCCTGGGGGTTTGGGTTTACCCCCAGGTGGGGAGAGGGGAAGTGTTGGGTGCCTTTGGGTGTGCTGGAAGGGACTCTCTACGCTCTGGGATATCTTTGCCACTATGCTTTGCAATGTCTGTAAACACCAATTGTTTTCCCATCTCAACGTCCCATCACTTTACCGTCCATTTGTGTGAGTGCCATTCTTTTGCCCCTTTCTCGGGGCAATAGAGGATCTGTCTGGCCTTAAACCAGGTCACTGAGTCTGCTTCCCTGGCTTCTCTGTTACCCTACTAACCCTGCACAGCCCATGGCTGTCCTCTCCTCTTTACAAAGTGCATGGTGTCCTGTGCCTGTGACTGAAATTCCCACTTCCTACCCCTTCAGCTGGGTTTAGTTAACACTTTCCTCAAATCCTCCCAATTTTTCACATGTAATAGGAAGTGCCACTGGATTCTTGAATTCCCCCACACCCAATGCCTTTTATTGGGTGACTATATGAGGTGGCAAGGGCTGATGTGCCTGGCTGCACCTCCCTGACACTGACTTTGCACAGGAGCAGAACAGGAGAGGGAGGCTCAGGCAGAACAGCTCCCAAGACAACACTCATGCCTGCTTAGGAAATCACTGGTTGGTTGGTTCCAGCTGGGCACATATGGCTTGTGAGGTGTGCAGGGGACCGGAGGTTGTGAAAGTACAAGATGGTAGATTGACAGTAGCTGTTAAATCAGAAATGATTTTAGTTTGCCATTGGTGTGAATAGAACATTGCTGTCTGAAATCAGCAGCTGAGGATGAAACTCCTCTTCGAGTGGTGCAGATTCCTTCTTCATAAATAAATGCAGATAGAAATTGCTTCCCATCTCTAGAAGAGGAAATATCAGACCTCCAGGCTCAGACTGGTTTGCGCTGTCTGCAGGGTTGCCGGGCAGCTCGATAAGCTCCATTTTCACAGTCACTTCATCCACTGGGGATTACCAACCTGTTTTAAATTTGAAATCCTTAAATTGGTTTGTGCCCACTGGCCCATGTCACATGGATAGCCTCAATGATTTAAAGAGCCATTGTTTGTAGAGAGGGCTTTCTAGCACAAATAGGTTGCAATGGATTTCTCTGGCAGCGTTAGGCATCCAAATAACTTAAAGCACCTAAGGTTCTCCTAGAGGGGATTTCTGTCCCAATGCACAGCAATAATATTTGGTATGTGCATTGCTGCAAGATTCTTATCATGTAAAGAAAGCAGTTATAACACCAGTCTCCAGCAGCAAAAAAATGTTTACTTTAGATTATATCTGAAATGCATTAGAGTTAGAGCAGCATTTGTTATCGATAGGAAGCTTGCTAAAGTATGTGAAGATTGTGGCAAATGAGGGGAAAATCTGTCTTAATCCAGCTCTGTTTAGAGGCTCTATTTTTCTCAGGCTTCACTTATAAATGAGATAGATTACCTATGTATGTGTGTGTACAAAGATAAAACCCTTAGCACCGAATCTTTTCTGTGTTAAGAGCAGGGAAAACTAATATTCTCCAGATTTAATAAATAAGTTGATACATCCCCCTTCTGAATTTGCTCCATTCTGGCAAATAATATAGAGGGTTAGGTGTTGGTGGTGTGCTCTAAACATCAAGCACTAGCATGGTTATCCTGTCCAGAACACTAGGTTGCTACAAATACTTGGCACAGTTTCATCCTTGATGTAAAAGAAATTTTCTTCCTTGGTGTCATAAGGTCAGAAAAGGTCATGAAAAGTCAGCAAATATTAGTTACCAAAGCACAGGAAATGTCATTATGCTGTTGGTTGGGTCATTGTTAGCATAGGTGAAATTAAGTAAGTCTCAAACTTAATTATTGGATGCTCAGCTATGATTTTTCTCCAAATTCCATGAGCCTTGTCCTTTTTAAAAAGGCACTTCTGAAATGGATAAATTCAAAAATGTACTGAAAACAATGATCTGAGGCAGTGGGTTGCTTTGAACCACTTATTTAATTTGTGTGTAAAGCATTTCTGTAACCACTGCATCACACTTTACTATTCAGCATCCATTAGGATAAACACATTGAGAGGATGTGGAGGATGTGGCTGTCAGTAATGTCTCTGTTGCATTCTCCACCCTGGTTGTGCTTACAGTCGGTTTAAAAGCAGCAATAGAAAGCAAACAAAAGCTACCACAAAATATTTAACCTTTATGGTTTCCTATTTATTTTTTTTAATGAAAAATTGAAATTCATAGAATATGCCAGGAAATTTAATTTCCTCCTCTTCTCTGCAGCCTGCAGAGAATGTCAGATGTTTCCAAAGATTGCAAGACTTGAAAGCCTTGACTGTCAGCTGCATGTGTGAACCATAAACTTTCCATGCTGCAGCACCTAGACTAGATAAGCAGCCAAAGTTTGCCTGCAAGCTGTAAGCAGGTTGAACTTATGAAGAAAGCCTTCTATTTAAACTTCATTAGGAAGAGCAACATGTGGAGGTTAGCCCAAGTTCCTCTAGAGAGCAAATGCAAAAGCAGCTCTCCCCTGTTCAGTTAGCATTAGGTTAGCGTAGGCTCAGGGGAGACCTTATTACTGTCTACAACTACCTGAAGGGAAGTTGTAGCCAGGAGGGGATTGGTCTCTTCTCCCAGGTAACCAGCACCAGAACAAGAGGACACAATCTCAAGCTGTGCCAGGGGGAGTTTAGGCTTGAGGTGAGGAGAAAGTTCTTCCCAGAGGGAGTTGCTAGCCATTGGAATGTGCTGCCCAGGGAGGTGGTGGAGTCCCCATCCCTGGAGGTGTTCAAGAGGGGATTGGATGTGGCACTTGGTGCCATGGTTTAGTCATGAGGTCTGTGGTGACAGGTTGGACTGGATGATCTTTGAGGTCTCTTCCAACCTTGGTGATTCTGTGTGTGATAGTGTCTGAAGTGAGATCCATAGGAGGCTACAGTATATATACATTTTCTCTCAGCAATGCAAACTGTTACAGAAAGGAGTGAAATTATGTCTGGAGATGTATGCCAGGGTCAGACTCTGCAGATAAAACTTGTCCTGCAACATATTCTGTAAAGCAGTTTATACAAATGAAAAAATGGGAAGTGATAATATCATGACTTGAATCGATAAAACATGCTCATAGTTAGCAACCCTGTTGTACTGCACATCCTCAGAGCTGTAGAACCATAAATGACTAAGCTCTTAAATCAAGCCCTAATATTCTGGGATCATTTAACCCACTGCTGAAAAAGGAGCCTCTCTGAAGAGACACACAGGAACAGTTTAAGCCACACTACAGAAACTATTTAGAACAGAATTGGTAAATAATGCCTTGTTTATTTGAAACTCAAGGGAGACTCTGACAGGAATGGGTAATAACCTAAGCTGAAATTTGACCAGTGCACAAGTTCTTCCACCACTTGCCCAAATAGCAATGAGGGAAATGCAGTGAGAGACGATCATGCAAACTGCTTTACAGCTTACATGAAGTGTTTAAAGCATCATGTGATGCTATGCTGCATCCAGTTTCATTGCATGATTTTGGTTTGGTATTGATTCAAGAGAAAAAAGACCTACATCAACAGCACCCCTTATATGCATCCCAAATATTCATTGAAGGACTTTTATCTCTGTAATGGCCACACAGAGCAGATACCAGGCTGTCTTCAGAAGCTCACAAAGTCAAAGAATGCTGAATGCCTTGAGTGAGGCTTCTCTTTGTGTGTGTGTGAAGAAAAGGAAAATTGGAGCAAAGTGGCTGTTGGGCTGATCTTCAAAGGAACAAATAATAGGACAAGAAGAAATAGCCTCAAGTTCTGCCAGGGGAAGTTTAGGTTGGATATGAGGAAAAAAATATTCCCTGAAAGAGTTGTCAAGCCCTGGAACAGGCTGCCCAGGGCAGTGGTGGAATCCTCATCCCTAGAGAGACTGAAAAAACTCTATGGATGTAGTGCAGAGGGACAAGGGTTAATGGTGACCTGGCAGTGCTGAATTAACAGTTGGACTCAGTGATCTTAAAGGTCTCTTCTAACCAGAACAATTCTATGATTCTGTGAAAAAAAAAGGTTGTTAAGAATATGAAGGTTTAGAGCTACAAAATCTCTTAAGTAATCATAAATTAATCTACATAATTTTTATCCTCTAGATCTTAAATGTAGAATCTCACAAGACAGATGTCTACTCATTGATTAATGTTTGTGTCTGTGACACAGAGCATTGCCAATGACTCCTGACGTGTGGGTGATTGACCGTGTATGTTCCCATGCAAATACAACATTTCATTCTCTAGGTGCCTGCATGATTTGGGGCAAGCAATCTGTTGCCTAACTCAGACAATCCCAGGCAGTGCTGAAATATCTAAATGCACACACACACAAGACTGGATCCCAGAGAAAGTACAGGTAAGAGAAAAAGAGATCTGCACACTGCAACAGGTACTGGAAAGCAATTGTCTGCCCTTCCAAGTGGCCAGCCCTCAACTCTCATCTGTTTTTTTTCTCTCTGTAGCTGAAAATGCCTGTTTGAAACATTAAACAAAGTCAGCTTCACTGGTGAAATCTGACACTGTATGGTAGGCTAGTGGTTTGGATGTGAAGTTGAAACTTCCTGGGAAGCGAATGGGATTTGAAGCCAGGCTTTGTCTGACATTACTTGTCAAGTGCTATGCTCTTCCAGTGGGTTGTGCAAAAATCATGTGAGTGCTGCAGAACCTGCTATGTTAAAAGGCACATGAGTTCTTCTGTGCATTTAGCCTTAAACTGCTGTGAAAGTGAGTGTGAGAGGAACCCTACCTCCTACTTTTTTCATTTAAATAATTCCTTGTTTTGTCACTTCTCTTATGGGTTTGGATACTCACACCCTTCCTCCAGCTGAAACACTGATTGTTTTTTTGGAGTGAAAAAAAAGCAAATCTAGTAGTGGGGAGTTAAGGGCCTGGGAAGCCAAGCCTGTTCCATGCAGTCTGGGAGAGCTCTGTGCATGTAAAGTCCACAGAGCCTTCACAGCAAATATGGACAGCAATAACTTTGAACTCTTTTGGAGCTAAATTATTCAGTGCAAAAAATGGTATTTTTGAGCTGCAATATTTACCCACTTGACAAGATTCATTTCCCAGCTGGTAAGGCAGTGTCCTAGGGTCACCATGGCAATGTTAAGTAGAAACTATGAATTATGCCTTAAAAGGAAGTGCTCTTGCTGCTGCCTGTGGAAAATGAAACAGTCTCTCACATATGGTACTCTGGTTGGAATAACTTCTCATAGTGTGGAGTCTTCATCTTTTGAAAAAGATAAGATTTCAGCCATGATTATATTTAGATGTCAGAAGGAGAATTCAGACTATCCAATTACTATTATGTACAGGGGGGAAAAAAGTAGCTAAGACAAGGAAAATAAGCAGAGTCTAGATGAGGGAGGATTGTGTTTGTGTCTCTTTTTCACAGGCTCCAGCTGGTCTTGAAATAAAATAGCTGCTGGACCTACACATAAACAGATTTGTACACGTTTAAAAGTGCATTGCTATAAAATATGCTTGAAATAGAAAGAGAGGCACCTGTGGACCTGATAATCAGTTTTTCATGGATGGATGGGTCATGGAGAAACTTTCTATTTAATCCTGGACAGGGCACTAAGAGAGGCTGTTTGCTGCTACTCTGAAAGATCTAGTAGTCACGAGGATGAGCAGAGGGTTGGAGCACCTCTCCTATGAGGACAGGCTGAAAGAGTTGGGGCTGTTCAGTCTGGAGAAAAGAAGTCTCTGAGGTGACCTAATTGTGGCCTTCCAGTATCTGAAGGGGGCCTACAAGAAGGCTGGGGAGGGACTTCTCAGGATATCAGGTAGTGATAGGACTAGGGGGAATGGAATGAAGCTGGAGGTGGGGAGATTCAGACTGGAGATGAGGAAGAAGTTCTTCACCCTGAGAGTGGTAAAGCCCTGGAATGGGTTGTCCAGGGAGGTGGTGGAGGATCCATCCCTGGTGGTGAAGGATCCATCCCTGGTGGTGTTTAAGACCAGGCTGGATGAGGCTCTGGCCAGCCTGCTCTAGTGTGAGGTGTCCCTGCCCATGGCAGAGGGGTTGGAACTAGATGATCCTTGTGGTCCCTTCCAACCCTGACTGATTCTATGATTCTGTGATGTCTTGGGTGACAGGTTGGACTTGATGATCTTTGAGGTCTTTTCCAACCTTGTTGATTCTATGATTCTATTCTATGCTGGTTGTAAGAATCTTATGGCTTAATAAGGTGAAGGGTACTACCTGTGGAACAAAATTCCATTTCCAAAGTAACATAGTACTGGGCAAGAAGAAAAAGAAAGGAATAGATTAAAGAGAAAAAAAAAGGAATAAAAATTGAATTTTCTTGTGAATCAGGCCTGTGCTGTTTCAAGTAATGCCTATTATCCTCAATATTTGCAAACTGACAGGTAACCTGGCTGGCTTTTATACTAATGATGACAAACAACCCCAGCAGCTTAGTGCACCACTGACAAAGAATGATGGACATCTTTTCCATTCAGATAAAATGAAAACATAAGGCTGGTAAATTGGCAGGCTCGAAACCACCTGGGCTTATTTTGACCCATCTGGCTTTCTTAAATTCTTACAATAATTAGGTCACCTAACTAAAAAAAAGAAACAAATGTTTGTGCTGTAGTGACCTATTTATCATCTTTCCATAATATTAGTGAGTGATATTAAAATCTTTATACATCCTCAGCTGGGGGTACTTTTGTTGTGGTTATTGTGGAAGCTTATATCTGACCTGGCTCTGTGAAGATTCCTATAGCTAAAACTTTTTAGTTAACTTAGAAAGATAATGTAGTTGAATATTGCATTTTCAGGACTGCAATTGGCAAATGGTGTTTGCACTGCCTTAAGGAACTGAGTTAGGTTATCACAGAACCAACTAAGTTGGAAGAGACCTCCAAGATCACCAAGTCCAACCGATCACCTAACCCTATCTAATCAACTAGACCATGGCACTAAGTGTCTCATCCAGTCTTTTCTTAAACACCTTCCAGGGATGACCACCCCACCACCTCCCTGGGCAGCCCATTCCAATAGGAAATCTCTCCTTCTGTGAAGAACCTCTTTCTAAGATCAAGCCTAAACTTCCATCTAATCAACTAAACCATGTCACTAAGTGCCTCATCCAGTCTCTTTTTTAAACACTTCCAGTGATACTGACTGTACCACTTCCCTGGGCAGCACATTCCAAAGGCCAATCACTCTTTCTGTGAAGAATTTCTTCCTAACATCCAGCCTAAACCTCCCCTGGCACAGCTTGAGACTGTGTCCTCTTGTTCTGGTGCTGGTTGCCTGGGAGAAGAGACCAACCTCCACCTGGCTACAGCCTCCCTTCAGGTAGTTGTAGACAGCAATAAGGTTTCCCTTGCACATCCTCTTCTCCAGGCTAAACCACTCCAGCTCCCTCAGCCTCTCCTCATGGGGCTTATGCTCCAATCACAGTCATGCCTTAAAAATCTTACAAATCTGTGAAACAAACCCACAGATGTAGATGTGTCTGTCAAAAGGCAACCAAAATCCAGCTCTCTCTGACGGTTCTTGTCTCCCTGTAGCACTCGGAGCAGCAAAGTGTACGCTGCCCATGCCTGAGTGCATAACTTCATACGGGAAATAGCAAAGAGATTTATCATCGAAAACATTTGTAAACAACTGAAAACTCAGTGGCTTTCTGCCAGCGTGGGTGGACAGCCATAATCCATTCTGAGGCTCTGTACTACAGCTTTCTCCAGCATCACTTACAAAAGTCTGCAACAAAACACTCGTGGAGAATATGCAGCAGTTCAAGCTAATTGTGCAGAGCAACGGTGAGGATTTGTCAGCATGTGTATCTCTGCATTTTTGTATCTCTGCATTTTTGCATGTGTTAGATTAAGCTACCTCATTTCTTCATACCACAGGGACACTGCTTTATGGAAAAGGTATGCACATGCCATTCGCTGCAGTCTCAAATACAAGATCTGGGCGAAAGAAAAGCACAGATTAAAAATATGTCAGAAAGGAGCCAGCATGAATATTTGGCCCTTAAACTAGGGCAAAAGTTCAGAAGTTAAAATATGAAGTGTAGCCACTGGGGTTAAAACTGGAGAGAGGAAAAAAAAAAGAAAAGCAAAGCAAAAGAAAAAAAGAAGAGAGAGAAGGAAAGAGAGAAAGAAGGAGGGAAGGAAGGAGAGAAGGAGGGAAGGAAGGAGAGAAGGAAAGAGACAGAAGGAGAGAAAGAAAGAGAAGGAAGGAGAGAAAGAAAGGGAAGGAAGGAGAGAAAGAAAGGGAAGGAAGGAGAGAAAGAAAGGGAAGGAAGGAGAGAAAGAAAGGGAAGGAAGGAGAGAAAGAAAGGGAAGGAAGGAGAGAAAGAAAGGGAAGGAAGGAGAGAAAGAAAGGGAAGGAAGGAGAGAAAGAAAGGGAAGGAAGGAGAGAAAGAAAGGGAAGGAAGGAGAGAAAGAAAGGGAAGGAAGGAGAGAAAGAAAGGGAAGGAAGGAGAGAAAGAAAGGGAAGGAAGGAGAGAAAGAAAGGGAAGGAAGGAGAGAAAGAAAGGGAAGGAAGGAGAGAAAGAAAGGGAAGGAAGGAGAGAAAGAAAGGGAAGGAAGGAGAGAAAGAAAGGGAAGGAAGGAGAGAAAGAAAGGGAAGGAAGGAGAGAAAGAAAGGGAAGGAAGGAGAGAAAGAAAGGGAAGGAAGGAGAGAAAGAAAGGGAAGGAAGGAGAGAAAGAAAGGGAAGGAAGGAGAGAAAGAAAGGGAAGGAAGGAGAGAAAGAAAGGGAAGGAGAGAAGGAAGGAAGAGAAAGGAAGGAAGGAGAGAAGGAAGGAAGGAAGGAGAGAAGGAAGGAGAAAAGGAGAGAAGGAAGGAAGGAGAGAAGGAAGGAGAAAAGGAGAGAAGGAAGGAGAGAAGGGAGGGAGGAAGGAAGGAGAGAAGGGAGGGAGGAAGGAAGGAGAGAAGGGAGGGAGGAAGGAAGGAGAGAGAGAGAGAAGGGAGGAAGGAAGGAGAGAGAGAGAGAAGGGAGGAAGGAAGGAGAGAGAGAGAGAAGGGAGGAAGGAAGGAGAGAGAGAGAGAAGGGAGGAAGGAAGGAGAGAGAGAGAGAAGGGAGGAAGGAAGGAGAGAGAGAGAGAAGGGAGGAAGGAAGGAGAGAGAGAGAGAAGGGAGGAAGGAAGGAGAGAGAGAGAGAAGGGAGGAAGGAAGGCGAGAGAGAGAGAAGGGAGGAAGGAAGGAGAGAGAGAGAGAAGGGAGGAAGGAAGGCGAGAGAGAGAGAAGGGAGGAAGGAAGGCGAGAGAGAGAGAAGGGAGGAAGGAAGGCGAGAGAGAGAGAAGGGAGGAAGGAAGGCGAGAGAGAGAGAAGGGAGGAAGGAAGGCGAGAGAGAGAGAAGGGAGGAAGGAAGGCGAGAAAGAGAGAAGGGAGGAAGGAAGGCGAGAAAGAGAGAAGAGAGGAAGGAGAGAAGGGAGGAAGGAAAGATGATGTTCTTGTGAGTGCCTGTGCATGCTGTGGGGTTCTGAGGTGGCTAAACTTCTGAGAACTATATAAATTCAACAACAAAATGAGAATCTCTGTGGAACTCATTACTGTTTTGTAATTAGATTTAGTGATTTTTCTTTTAGATTGAAATCTAAACAAATACTGAAAGAGAAAACACATTCATCAGCAGTGGAGATGTTGCCCTTTCTTTCTGGATGGGACACAACCTGGTGTGGGCACACAGACACTACTAAAACACCAAAGGACAGATATTGTGGCAGACAATGCGTGTAGGTTTTTGATTCGTAGTTATTTTATCTAGTTACATCCCATTTTTCTGTCATTGCCCTAACTAAAAGAACTCCTGAAAGACTGCTGTGTTAAGGTTTTGCTGGTAGTGTTACACTGGAAATGAAGCTGCAGCAGCATGGCATACCACGTATCAACTTTGATTAGCATGTGAAAGAATCAGAATGGATACCGCTTCCCTGAAACTCAAGGAAAGGCTCCCACAAGGCACTGTTAATATTTTAACAGCCTGGTTTAAAATGGAGCAAACAGAAAAATACTTATTCCCCTTCACTTCCTATGCTGTTTCTTATCCTGGATTTCCAAGAAAAAAAGGAAGGGCAGGGGAAAGACCTAGTCAGTCCTTGGAGAGTAGGAGTGCTCGTCCCTGTGTTCCAGAGCTTTAAATACCTCAGAGAAGGGACTGAACCCATGTGGGGCCGCTTAGCTAGATGTCAAACCTACCCTTCTGGATCAATCCTCTGAGCCAGGCACTGAACTAGACCTGGTAATTAGTGACTGATGATTCCTGCTAGGTGTTTGTTGCCTTACTGGCCACAGTTTGGCTGCTGAGGGCTGGGGCAGTCTCTGTTACTGCAGAGCTGACTCATGGAGCCCAGCAGTTCCAGCATGGTCTGTTTAAAGCTTGGCTGAAGCCTGAAAAGGTTGGATGTTCATCAGTGCTAGGGAGAGGATTTGGTGCCTTGTTCCAAGGACTCATGGCTGCATGGGTGGCAGCCAAACATATGGTGACTCTCCAGGCTGGTGGGATGAGAGCAGCTGCCTCTGCCAGCTCCTCCACCCGCTGATGTGCTGGCCCTCTGGAGAAGGTTTGTGCAAACTCTCTCATTTTCTTCTTGCTTGTTTGACCGGTGTCCAAAAAGCTTCGTGCCCTCTTTACATTCCAGGGCTCTGACTGAGCTGGCCAGGTAGCAAACAGTGCTTCTGGAGAGAGCCCAGCTTGTAACCTGGGGAGTGAAGAGTGGTCTGGGGAGGAGGAGAACGGCTGGCGTCTTTTTTTGACTGAGTGCTTTGTCCTCTGTAATGGTCTTTTTCACTGAAAGCAGCAACATCATTATTATCTCTCTATGGAGTCAATAGGCAATAAATGAAAGCCTGTCTGACTTCAGAAATGAAAATTGATTCCTTCAATTTGGAGACAGCTTGTGTTCTCTCCATCTCCCTTGGAACCTGAACACACAGAAACCTCTGCCAAAATTAAGATGATGCTGCAAGGGTATTGGAAACAACTCTTATAAATATCAACAGGAGGCAAACACAAACAAACTTGGGTGCAAAAGGGCAGTGTCTGTTTGGTTGTTCCGGGGGCAAATCTGCAATGAGAGAGGAATGTCACCCGGGTGGAAGGTGCATGAGAAAATATCTTAGCCATAGTTTTTCTCTTGAGAATGGTTTTGCAGTATGTTCCCAGGCAATCTACAGAAGTGTTACTTACTTACATTACACATAGTTGGAAGAGTGTCTTTGGGCAATTTAGCTAAATGTTGAAGCTGGGATTCATTGTGCAAGACCAGTGAAA
Source organism: Melanerpes formicivorus (assembly GCF_026170545.1). Taxonomy (NCBI): domain Eukaryota; kingdom Metazoa; phylum Chordata; class Aves; order Piciformes; family Picidae; genus Melanerpes; species Melanerpes formicivorus. The sequence continues at coordinate 7,034,577 of NW_027142379.1, read as the reverse complement.
TTAAATAAGATCTGATATATTGCTCCTAAAGAACCTTAGCAGCAGTATTATATGTTTAGCAGCAATACATAGTTTAATGGTATTTTCCCACAGAGCATTCTTTGAAGGAACCATACCTGAAAGAAGAAATAAGGAAGAGTGTACTGAAGTCTCTCTCCAAATCCATGAAATGTGAGCAATGTTTTTGTGAGGGCTGTTGGAAACAACAGAATTATCCTTGCTTTTTTACCTTACAGTTTAGAATACTCATTTCAAAAGAGTTTATTAATGACAGAATGATTCCAGTTGCAACATGATAGGAAAGTGATTCTCCTCATATTCCAACCTACATGGGGGTGGGTACCTGGTCCTGACTCCCTACAAGTATTCCTCTCCACAGCTTTAGTAAATTAGTCTGTGACCCATGAGGGGGTTTAATCACACTGGAAAACTCTCAGGTGAGCCTTTAGTGAAATAAGTAATAGAAGTAATTAGAAAAACAGCCTTTAGCAAGCTTATCCAATCACATCCTGGGCTGCATCAAGAGAAGTGTAGCCAGCAGATCGAGGGAGGTGATTCTCCCCCTCTATTCTGCTCTGGTGAGACCCCACCTGGAGCTCTGTGTCCAGTTGTGGAGTCCCTATTGCAGGAAGGATCTGGACGTGCTGGAGCATGTGCAGAGGAGGGCCAAAAGAATGAGCAGAGGGCTGGAGTTCCTGTCATATGGAAACAGACTGAGAGAGTTGTGGCTCTTCAGTCTGGGTAAGGTTCCAAGGAGACGTTATTGTGGTCTCCCAGTATCTGAAGGGAGCCTACAAGAAAGCTGGTGAGGGACTTTTTAGGGCGTCAGGTAGTGCTAGGAGTAGGGTGAATGGAAAAGAAATAGAAATGGGTAGATTCAGATTGAATGTTAGGAAGAAATTCTTCCCATTGAGGGTGGTGAGACACTGGCACAGGTTGCCCAGGGAGGTGGTAGAAACCTACCCCCTGGAGGTTTTTAAGGCCAGGCTGGATGTGGCTCTGAGCAACCTGATCTAGAGTGAAGTGTCCCTGCCCATGGCAGGGGGGCTGGAACTAAGTGATCCTTGAGGTCCCTTCCAACCCTAATAATTCTATGATTCTGTGATTCTATGATTTGTTTAGTCACCATTCTCAGGTGTCTCTTAGAGCTCCAGTATCTGTGAACATGCTATGCACTCCAGCCAGTGCTGGCTACTCAGCTGAATCACTCATTATTTATGATTGTTTAATCTACTGGGCAAATAACATGGGATGCATACTGCTGGGACTTACATTTATTGTATGGCACAGGATGAAATTCAGAGAAATGCTTGAGTTCAATCTGTTCAAGGAAGAGGACCATGCTCTAAATTGTTTTTAATGTGCTTTCTTGGCGTGGGATTTGTGTTTGTTTGCTTTATTTTCGTTGCATTTTGAGGAGATCGATGCAGAGTATGTTAAATACAAAGAATCAGATTGGAAAGAGTTCCCAGGTGAATTGAATTGGCTGGAGGACAAACAAACTATGACTGAATACCAGAGTGTTTTAAGAGGTTTTTACAAAGTGAATATCAATATTCTGATGAGGTTTTCTTCTCTTCACAAAAAGGAACATCTCTTCTATGAAGAAGGGCTGAGAGAGCTGCTGCTGTTCAGCCTGGAGAAGAGAAGGTTCCAGGGAGATGTTGTAGCAGCCTTCCAGTGCCTGAAGGAGGCCTATGAGAAAGCCAGGAAGGGACTTTTTACAAGGGTCTGTAGTGATAGAAGAAGAATGGATTGAATGGATTGAAACTTGAGGAGGGGAGATTTAGATTGAATATTAGGAAGAAAATCTTTACATGAGGGTGGTGAGACACCAGAGCAGGTTGCCCAGGGAGGATATTCAAGAGGGGATTGGACGTGGCACTTGGTGTCATGGTTTAGTCATGAGGTCTGTGGTGACAGGTTGGACTTGATGATCTTTGAGGTCTCTTCCAGCCTTGGTGATTCTGTGGTGTGGATGTCCCCTCCCTGAGAGAAGTTCTAGGCCAGGTTGCATGAGTCCTTGAGCAACCTAGTCTAGTGGCAAGTGTGTCTGCCCAAGGAAGAGGGTTCAGAACTAGGTGACATTCAAGGTCCCTTCCAAACTAAATCATTCTACAAATCTATGCATTTTCTGTATTCTCTAACAAGATGCAGTTTATGAAAAGATAACCTGGGTCCCTAATCCAGAAAAGGGATGTGTTGGAAGACCTACGTCCCAGCTATAACAGAAAAAAGAAGGGTTGAGAGACAGCAAGGAAGATGAGGCCTGGATCTAATATGAGAAGGACATTAACAAGAAAAATGGTATCTGGTTTACTGAGCATGAAATCTGATCTCCAAAACATTGCAAATGGAAAATGTGTGTCCTCAGCCTGCCTCTACATCTGAGTTTGGTTTTAAAGTGACTTCTTAAGGTGGAATGTGGTTAAGAACAAAGATTGTAGTGTCAGCAGCTGGTTGTCCAAGAGAACCGTTTTGGTGTCAGAGAACAGAGCACAGCTCTTTACAGGGGATATCTGACAAGTATCATGGAGCAGGATGCTAAGCAGTAAACAGCCTTAGCAACTGTCATTAGGAGAAACTGGTTGGAAGCTAGGGGAACATTAGAATCATAGAGTCAATGAGGTTGGAAAAGACCTCAAAGATCATCAAGTCCAACCTGTCACCCAACACCTCATGCCTACTAAACCATGGCACCAAGTGCCACATCCAATCCCCTCTTGAACACCTCCAGGGAGGGTGACTCCACCACCTCCCTGGGCAGCGCATTCCAATGGCTAACAACTCTCCCTGTGAAGAACTTTCTCCTCACCTCCAGCCTAAACTTCCCCTGGCACAGCTTGAGACTGTGTCCTCTTGTTCTGGTGCTGGTTACCTGGGAGAAGAGACCAACCCCTTCCTGGCTACAACCTCCCTCCAGGGATTTGTAGACAGCAATAAGGTCTCCCCTGAGCCTCCTCTTAGGGAGAAAGAAGTACCCCATAGTATCCCCTGTACTACTCTGTGTTAGGGTAATTTCATCTTCTCTGTGTGTGCTTATCTAGTTGGAGCCTGTTGGGAGCTAAGGTGATGAGTAACAGAGGTGCATGTTTAAATGTAAATGTAGGCTTTCAGTTGCTTTAGGACTTTCAAGAAAATGCTGTTAAGAATCAGGGAATTAGAGAAATTGTAGGGCAAAATAAATTGTATAGTGATTTTAAAAAGGGAGGGGAAAAGAAGAAAAAGGAAAAAAGGGGCAAATAAAGACTAAGGAGGGGGAAAAAAAAGAAAAAAAGGCAGATATAGGGAACTTAAGTGAAAGAGCAGACTATTTCTTTTAGTCCAGGGACTGGCAAGGAGCACTGCATAAACAGCTCATTCAGTTCCTGCAAAACATAGCAGGGTGGAAATTAGAGACAGAAAATACTTATTAGGTTATGCAGGCCATTTCCAAGTGCTAGCAGAGAAAGAAAGTGGAAAGTACATTTCATGTCACTCTCTCATGTCCCCTCTGGCTATATTCGGAAATGACCTGAATAGGCTCTGGAGGGAGCCCCACCCAGTCACTTCTAGGCAGGGGAAGCTGGGCAGCCTGTGAAACAGTAGGGTAGTGGGGAAGAAATCAGGGGGATGATAGTAGAGATGGGAAACCCCTTTCCACTGACACATGGAATGCTTTTGTTGAATTTATTGGCATAAGAAAGTGACCAAACACCGTTGTGCTGACTTGGCTTGCTGTAGAAACTGCTGTCTCTTTGGGTTCACACCTCAAAACCTTCCCTTCAGCTGGGCGGCTGTACTACCTCTGTGTTGGAGGTGTGCCTGTGGCCTCAAGATCAGTTCTGACAGGCAACAGGTGATGTGCCAAAGAAGTTCCTGGACAGCAATTTGGAAATATTGCAAATAACGCTAAAAAAAATATTAATCATCTCCACTTGGAGATCACAGTATCACAGTAATCATGGCACTTGAGCTCTTTGCTGGCCTGGCAGTCAGACAAGTGTAAAAGTGACAGCAAAGTTGCATTGTAAAAGGGGAAAAGTGCCTTTGACTTGTCCGAAGCAAAGGCAGGAACAGAATTTTAAACTAAGTGAGATATGTCTCTCTCTCTTTGTTTGTTCAGCTCTGTGCTCTGTTTCGTTCTGGTTTTGAGGTTGCATTCCTGTAGCCACCACTACCAAAGCCAGGTCACATGGGTAGAAACTCAAGACTGAGTAATTTTGTGAGTTGTTGGCTTGCTTTCTTTTTTATTTCAATCACCCAACTACAGACATGACTACAGCTGCCAGAAAAGAATCTGTTTCCCTTTCTTTATTTATTTAGTAACTTTTACCCTGTGGAATTTTTGTTCAAGTAGTTTATCTGGGCTTGAGTTTTTTATTCTTTTTTAATTGCATATTTTTCTGACCATGTTAGAACCATAGAATCATGGAATTGCTGGGGTTGGAAGGGACCTCAAGGATCATCTAGTTCCAACCTCCCTGCCATGAGCAGGGACCCCTCACATTAGATCAGGTTGCTGAGAGCCACATCCAGCCTGGCCTTAAAAACCTCCAGGGATGAGGTTTCTACCACCTCCCTGAGCAACCTCTTCCAGTGTCTCACCACCTTCATGGTGAAGAACTTCTTCCTAACATCCAATCTCAATCTACCCATTTCTATTTTTTTTCCATTCCCCCTAGTCCTGTCACTACCTGACACCCTAAAAAGTCCCTCCCCAGCTTGTTTGTAGCCCCCCTTTCAGACCCTGGAAGGCCACAATAAGGTCTCCTCGCAACCTTCTCTTCTCCAGACTGAACAGTCCCAACTCTTTCAGTCTGTCCTCATAGGAGAGGTGTCCCAGCCCTCTGATCATCCTCGTGGCTCTTCTCTGTTGGCAGATTACTCTGAAGCCACCTGACTGGGTTTTGTTTAATGTTTTTGAAAGCACAGTTGCCCTTAGACTCCTCCTTTTGCTGAAGGTGTTTGTGGTGTGCCTTTTGAAGTGCAATCCCAAGCAGCCAGTCCTCCTGTTACTGTAAATAACATGCAGTATGCACACTCCATCAGGACAAAGAAGCTGACACTAAGAAAATATTTAGAAATGCAAATGCAACATGTGAAGGGTCTGAAGGGAAGTAGCTACCACCTTTAAAGCTTAATGAAACCTTTCTTTATTTGTTTGCTTTGCTCAAAGAATCATTCTGGCATCTTGCGATGAGACATGGTGGGGGTGAAGGAAGCCAAACTGTGCTGTAGCCTTCTTTTCATAGCAAAGAGAGTCTCCTTCTCTCAGAGACTCTGGACAAGAAATGTGTTTTGCAATTGTTACCATGCCGTATCTGCAAGATCTGAGAGTTGTCAGTTTATGAGGTATTGGGAGTCTGATCTCCGTGGTGTCAAAATGGCTATGTCCTTTGAAGTGATAGGAGCTGAGCAGATTTAGATCAGCTGCAATCTCTGGCCAAACTGATTAACTGATTACTGTGTTTTGGGGAAGGCTTTGCCTTTGATCTCCTATACTTTCGAATGAAAAAGTAGCCTGGTGCATTACTTAAGGTCTTATGCTTCACTAGTGCTTTCCTATGTAAAGCTGGGGGAGAAAGATCCAAAAAAGAGGTTTATATTGTTGGTGTCTGAAGTAGCTTGTTGCCCAGAGCCTGATGGAGAAGTCCAGGGAGGCTCATGGTCACCTCTGGGCCTCTCAGTTTAGGAAAGGTGTTGAGTTGCTGGAAGGTGTCCAGAGAAGGGCAACAAAGCTGGGGAGGGGTTTGGAGCACAGCCCTGTGAGGAGAGGCTGAGGGAGCTGGGGTTGCTTAGGCTGGAGAAGAGGAGGCTCAGGGGAAACATTATTGCTCTCTACAACTACCTAAAGGGAGGTTGAAGCCAGGAGGTGGGTAGTCTCTTCTCCCAGGCAACCAGCACCAGAACAAGAGGACACAGAGAGAGTTCACAGAGAGAGTTGTTAGCCATTAGAACATGCTGCCCAGGGAGGTGGTGGAGTCACTGTCCCTGGAGGTGTTGGATTGGACGTGGCACTTGATGCCATGGTCTAGTAGTCATGAGATGTTGGGTGACAGGTTGGACTTGATGATCTTTGAGGTCCCTTCCAACCTTGTTGATTCTATGATTCTAATTCCACTATGAGGCTTAAAATAAATAAGTAAAATAAACAACAACTGAATGCTATCTTGAGTAAGTAAATTTTTTCAACCCCTCTCTTCCACCTCCCCTCTCTGTCTCACACTGTGTTCTTTTTGTGGTGTAACTGGGGTTGGAGAAGCTGCTGAGTATTTGCTGCTTTTAGTGATTCTGGGAATATCTGGGGAGTAGATTTTTAGCTTGAAGGCACAATTGTTTGTTATTTTTTGTATTCCTGCCCTGTCTAGATGTCCCACTGTGGCCTGAAATTCCCAGCTATGAAAGGAGTGATGCAATCACATGATATAAATACACTCTTGCCACATTGTGCCACTGGGTAGGAAGTGGGTGGAGGCAAATTGTCTTTGGGCTGAGGGTAGTGAGGACAAAAGCCAGTTCTAGCCAGGAATAATGAACTTTGCAACCTGCCCATGCCCATTTACAGAAATCTTCAAGACTGAACTTTTATGATTTATATGGAAGTGTCCCCCCAGTGATTTACAGTACTGCAACAGATTTGTCTTCAGTTCACCCCAGTTCTTGCCCTTATGTTGGCGTTTTGATATATGAGAGTCAGACTTCGTCCCTACATGGTAGGTCACATCTGAAACTGTTGGAGACAGCAAATGATGGGAAGATTTGACATTTTGATAGGACATAGATGGCCATCTGTCAACACCAAAAATTACTTGTGAGGAAGAAGTCCTAAGGGAAGGCAGAAATCTGAGTTTTGTCCATGGGAGACTAATTAGAAACTATTGACCTGAGGAGAAAGTTCTTCCCAGAGAGAGTTGTTAGCTGCTGGAATGTGCTGCCCAGGGAGGTGGTGGAGTCACTGTCCCTGGAGGTGTTCAGGAGAGGATTGGATGTGGCACTTGGTGCCATGGTTTAGTAGTCATGAGGTTGGGTGACAGGTTTCACTTGATGATCTTTGAGGTCTTTTCCAACCTTATTGATTCTATGAATGTTTGATTCTACTCGCACAAGTGGTATGTCCATTGTTCACAGCTAAAGCCTTTGCTGACAGTGCACATGAGAAGGTTTAGTTGTCCAAACATTTTCTTATGCCAGAAAAATCCTCTCTGCTCAGGACAACGCAACCAGTTGTAGGTCACCTACAACCCCAGTAATGCCCTTCGTCAGAGAGAGTGTTACAGCTCTGTGGAAGATGAATGCATCTAAATATTATTGTGTAACTGATTAACTACTGTTTATTGTATTGTGTGTAACACACAGCTTGTGGACACACAGCAAGGGTGTTAAACAGATGGTCAGGAGCAGGGACTTGCCCAATCCGAATTAGACTTTCGATTCTTGTTATATTTTGCTGAACTTTTCTTTTTTCTCCCTTCTTTTTTATTACTTTCTGAAGAGGCTGTTAATCAAAACATTGTAATTACCTTATGATCTAAACATCCACAATATTATTGAAGTGGAGCAATTCTTCCAGGGAGCAAAGTTAATGAATTTTTAGCTAACGTCCACACTACCTAAATGTATTTGCAGTGATTAATGACTTGTATCATCTTTCTTCAAGCAAATTATTGGAAGCAGTTAATTTTCAAAGCCTGCATAAAAACTGTGGCCCTGAAATAGCTGAGAAAATTGTGGTTTCAGGGCTCTATATGGCAAGCATGGATGGAACTTTATTGGCATGGAATAACTTCATTGGCATGAGAAATGGCACTGAAATGAGTTTGGTAGAAAGGCCACGTGAGTACCGGTGTTGACATGCAACGCCTGGGATTTGAGTAGAAGGTAGTATCATAGTATCAGTCAGGGTTGGAAGGGACCACAAGGATCATCTAGTTCCCACCCCCCTGACATGGGCAGGGACACCCCACACTAGAGCAGGCTGGCCAGAGCCTCATCCAGCCTGCTCTTAAACACCTCCAGGGACGGGGCCTCGACCCACCTCCCTGGACAACCCATTCCAGGGCTTCACCACTCTCAGGGTGAAGAACTTCCTCCTCACATCCAGTCTGAATCTCCCCACCTCCAGCTTCATTCCATTCCCCCTAGTCCTATCACTACATGAGATCCTGAGAAGTCCCTCCTCAGCCTTCCTGTAGGCCCCCTTCAGATACTGGAAGGCCACAATGAGGTCACCTCGGAGCCTTCTCTTCTCCAGACTGAACAGCCCCAACTCCTTCAGTCTGTCTTCTACTTATAAAATGAGTAGAGTTATCTTACTAGTTTAAAATGATGTCTTATATAAGCAAAAAGTGTGTCTTTGGAATATTAGAACCTAAATTAGTTGAAGAAGCCCACAGATACTTGTTTTTTGGTGACTTTTGTATATTAAAGTTCCTTTGGAATTCAAGCAGTAGTCGAGTGGATCAAACCCCAAAGATGCATCAACGTTTATAGAGACCGAGGGCATCAGCTTACCTTGAAAGCCAATAAAAGGGATAATGGTCTCGCTTCCTATGCAACTAAGTCATAAAATACATCATTTTTCTTCTTATTCTAAAGATGTAAAGTTTTGTATTTAGAAACAGCAGTATGAATGATCACAATCAAGCATAATGAATTCCCTCATTTACATGTAGCCCATGAACAGTTTTAAAACGCTGTCCTCAGGCAATCTGTCCTAAGGCTATGCCAGCTGGGCACTGCTTTTTTAAAACTATATATTTTTTAATTTATATGAAAAGACAAAAGAATCAATTCCTCAGTAAAGCTGGTGAAGAACTCATTTGTGAGTGGTGCCACCAGACATGAATAACTCTGTGTGTGAAACTACAGGAGGGGAAGCACTTGCCTTTCTCTTTTTTTTTTTTCCTTGCCTGCTTTATGGCTTGTAAATGATAAATGAAATTTGCTAGCTGTGCCCTGGAGTAATATTTCATATGATTTTATGTAATACACTGTAAAAAGGATGGAGTTATGGCATAACCACAGAGACAGACCCTCTTTTCTCTTTCTGGCAAAGTCTGTGATGTTAGACCGTTCCTCAAGCACCATCTCAATACTGCAGGGCGCTGCAACGATGCTGCAACTCCTCTACTTCACTGTCATAAACCACTTTATGTAAATAACCTCTAAAATGATGCCCACTATTAATACTGATACTTAGGAATTTAGTGAAGTTAAATCTCAGTATTCAAGTAAAAACCTGAGTAGCTGTGAGAGTCCTCTCTCACCCCCAGAAAAGAAACCTCGAAGCAAGAGAGCTTGCCCCTGAGCAGCATGGACGAGGTGGCACTGCCTCTCTCCTAATGATGCGGCCCTTCACCCCAGTCCGTGCTAGAAAACTTTCATTGGCACATTTTTATGAGGCTTTATTTGTGGCTCTTGTTGAAGGGTGAAAACCAACAGGGGGCGGGATAAAAAAAGGAGACATTATCCTTAAAATAGGGCCGCGGGTAACGTCTACAGTGTCCTTTAAGCCCTTTAAAAACAGGTTCCTTTTGTCAGCTCGGGTGAGTGGCGGCTCTTTAACATTCTGAACCTGCTGTGGCTGCTGGGGCAGTTCATCACCAGAGAATAGAAAAGGGCCCCTGGCATATCAAATGAAAACAAAACAAAACAAAACAAAAAACAACAAAATGAAAGAAGAAGAAGTGGGGGAGGAAAAGAGGGAAGAGAGAAAGGCAAGTGCTGGGCACACAGACAGTGCATTGTGTGGGCAGGGCTCGCAGAGCCTGCCGTTAGGTATATTTCATAATCTGAAAAGACAGACCGATTTTGGCCCCCTCGCCTGGTGGGATCAGTGCTGTCAGTGCCATTTATTTTCAATCCCCCATGATTTCTGTATCACCACAACTGTTTTGCATAAAAATGAACCGTGAAGGCAGTCAAAACACCTGCTTTACTGACAGGCCCGATTAAAGCTTTGATTTATCCTTCCAAGTGAGAGCTGATCTGCTGTTCCCGGGGCCTCGCACTGGTGTGTAATTCATCGGAGGCTGAAGGTCTCCTTTCTGTGTCCCCAGCTTCAGCTGTGGGCCCCTTTTGTACCTGCTTGAGAGCTGGGCTAGCTCTGAGAACACCCACCCCAGCTGGAGGCCAGGATTTTTCCATCCCTACTGGCACAAGTTTCTCGATCTGTCTTATTAAGTGACAATAAATTACAGAACTAATTGGGGAGGCCTTTAAACAGAGGGCTGTGTGGTTCTGAAGAGACAGCCCTGCTCCCTCTAGGTGCTCCGGGGAGCAGCTTCACCAGATGGAAAGGAATAGTGTCCCCTCTCTCACTTCATGCTTTCTCAATGCTAAAAATGTTGACACTTGACAAGGAAGTTTTATGTCACGTGGGAGCCTTTTACTCCTTTGTAGTCAGGTTTTGTTCTGTAGTCTTAACCTCTCATTCTGGGGACTGTGCCAACAGAGCTGTGCACAGTAACCAGCTCCCCGGGCTCAGGAACAGGACAGCAAGTGGGATCCAGCCTCTCCTTTGGGAGAGTGAGGGGAAAGGTTCAAAGCATTATCAATGTAACTGCAAACAGAGAAATTTCTTAAACTTGCTGGAAGGTTAAACTGTGTCTGCTTTTCAAAAGGAAAGGAACAAATTGCTTAGTGGTTGCAGGTGTCTTGAGACAGCTTTGTGGATTTTCTTTTTCTTTTTTCTCTCTTTTTGTGTGTGTGTGGCAGTGGTTTGTGTTTGGTTGATTGTTTATTGGGTTTTGTTTTGGATATATTTTTTTGGAGTTCAATTGTTTGTTTTTCAAAACCCCAGCTTGTACCCTGTGTGTATTCTTCCACCCTCACAGGCTTATTACAGATTTTGCTCAATTTCTGAAGGGTTTTTCAATCTCTCCTGATGTTTTGGTTTTTTTGAACGTGGCATCTGGTCACATATTTTTATCAAAGTGAAACAGCACTCTGCATTTTTACTACATTAGATTATGCATTAATTTAACCAACATTTCACAACCAAGTATTGTTCCAGAACAAAGACTTTGAATGTAATAATCCTGTTAGTTCCTGGTTTATTTACAAATACCAATATGCAAATTCCCCCCCCCCCCCCTTTTTTTTTTCCTTCTCAGAAGGTTTTAGTTTCATCAAAAAGATTCTTTCCAGTTAAAAAATTACAATCTCACTTTGGGAAATTGTGGAGCATTGATCCACGGGGAATGGTTTACTCAGCTTTTTTTTTTATACCATGGCTCTGGTTCTATAATATTGAATAGAACAGAATAGAATTAACCAGGTGGGAAGAGACCTTTGAGATCATCGAGTCCAACCTGTCATCCAGCACCATCTAATCAACTAAACCATGGCACCAAGCACCCCATCCAGTCTCTTCCTAAACACCTCCAGTGATGGTGACTCCACCACCTCCCTGGGCAGCACATTCCAATGGTCAATCACTCTTTTTGGGAAGAACTTCTTCCTAACATCCAGCCTAAACCTCCCCTGGTGCAGCTTGAGACTGTGTCCTCTTGTTCTGGTGCTTTCTTCATAGTCATAGCCTCATAATAATCCTTAACTTCCCATTGGGTTTCCCCAGACTTTGAACTTTGCTCCCTGCTGTACCTGCAAGCTAGAAGAAATCAATAGGCTTCTGACTGTAGTAAAACTGTCCAACAGTCTAAATGCTGTGTAACATAACAGGTTCTCAGGGACCCGGCTGCATTCTTAGAGATATTAGCATATGATGCAGAATAGTCATTTGACTTTCAGTGTGTCAAGTGGAAAGCAATACTATGGATGGTACACAGGTACAGGGTCAATGGTTCTGTATCTATTCCCTGTAGTGCTTTATCAAGCCTTTATTCAGGACGTTTTGAAGGATGTTTTCTTTATTCCTTTGTTACGCCTTGTGAGAGGACTCTCACAGTGGTGTCACACAGAATCACCAAGGTTGGAAGAGACCTCAAAGATCATCGAGTCCAACTTGTCACCACAGACCTCATGACTAAGCCATGGCACCAAGTGCCATGTCCAATCCCCTCTTGAACACCTCCAGGGATGGTGACTCCACCACCTCCCTGGGCAGCACATTCCAGTGGCTAACGGCTCTCTCGGTGAAGAGCTTTCTCCTCACCCTAAGCCTAAACTTCCCTTGGCACAGTTTGAGACTGTGTCCTCTTGATCTTAATGATTGTTACTAACTGTACAGAAAAAAATATATGTAGATTTTGGTAAACTCTTTAAAGTGAAATGAAGGAAATCTCCCAGTAAAGGTTCAGACTTGCAGCCAAATCCCTTTAGCTTTGAGGTAACCAGAGAAGAAGGCTCTCAGCAGAATTCTGGCTAATATCTGCAGCTTAAGTGTGACTGAAAAAAATACACAAGAAAAGAGAAAAGAAGCCCATACCTGTTACTACAGATGATATATCTGTTTTAAGGTATTGTTCTGACAAAATGCTCAGTTTTACTTTGTAGAGTAAGCTTCCCTGTGTAAAGCAAAATTGCTTCCTTATGCAAACCAGAGCAGCTTTGTGAATTTCAAATCACTTCCCCACAGCACGTATAATAAACTTTGGATGTTAGACACAACTGGTTTGAATAAAATATTTCCTTCTCTCCTTGGTCTTTAAAAACTGTTTCTTAGTCTAAAAGATATTTTAATAAATGTATAAAACATGTTCATCAAAATGTAAAATTAATAGAGTGCGCATTTCTTTCCAGATACTTTTGCAATTGATTTTGCCAAGGGTAGTTTAGTTCAGATGCAATCTCTGTTTGTTCACTAAGGGCCTGTTCATCCTATTTTCACTGTGTTTTCTATGTCATGTATTTTTCATGCTGTAAAATTTTAATTTTAGCCTTATTACAGGGTGGTTCTATTTATTACTGTATGTGACAGAGACTCATGAAAAAGGAGAAGAGGAACTTGCTGATATAAAAGTAATGGTCAGAGTAGACTACCCTCAGCCCAGGGATTTGGACAGCTGCAAGTCATAGAATCATAGAATTGTTAGGGTTGGAAGGGACCTCAAGGATCATCCAGTTCCAACCCCCCTGCCATGGGCAGGGACACCTCACACCAGATCAGGTTGTTCAGCCTGGCCTTAGAAACCTCCAGGGATGAGGCTTCTACCACCTCCCTGGGCAGCCTGTGCCAGTGTCTCACCACCCTCATGGTTAAGAACTTCCCATCATCCAATCTGAATCTACCCATTTCTATTTCTTTTCCCCATTCCCTCTAGTCCTATCATTACCAAGCTACATTGCAAGTCAAAGTTACCTCAGGCAGTGCTTGCCTCTGCTCACTAAATCCTCTCTTGACAAGACCTTTCCTAGGACAGCAATCACCAAAGAGAAAAACTTAAACTGTGCATATGGAGGCTACCTTTTAATGAGGAAAGTGTGCACCTGCATTAAAATCTAAAAGCACTCCCTAGGACTATACAGTCACTGTAGTTGCAAGAAAAGGAAGTGGTGAAAATTAGATAGCAAAGCTTGACTTGACAAGTGTTTATCCTTACTGTTTAAAATGCTTTCCTTGCATTTATACCTTTAATATTTTTGCTTTTAGCATCTTCTGTTGATTTTACTGCTGAAAGGTTGCAGTCAGAAATAGAAAAAGAACATTAGAAAAAGATTTAGAGCAACATGCCCTTTCTTCATGCCCTGGTTCGAGTCTACAAGGCTCTAGTTTTAAAGCTGGAAGAGAACAGCAGCATGTGTTCAATAATTCATGTTCTCTAATTAAGCACTGATGACTATGCCTAGATGAATTTTATTTCAAACAGAAGTGTGTCCTTAATGTTTTCTGTAACAACAAATTGTCAGAAAAGGAGTTATGTTTGTTTTCCCAGTTGGTTCAGAACATGGAAGTGAATTCAGTGTAGGTTTCATCTTTTTCTTTGATGGTTTTGTTCGTGGTCTTGGGAGACTTGCCACCAAAGTCTGACTTTGTATGCATATATCCTCAGTAAGCTGCATATATCAAGCAAACTGATACTGTGTGTTCTCACTGCCTACAGATAGTTGATCTTACTCCACCTAGGGTAGAACTATAGTTTAATTTCTGTGAATAAAATGATGTTTGGAAGTACTCTGCAAAGAAACCAGCATTTTAGATTAGCTAAACTTACATTTTGTCATCTTATTTTCCTTATTACATTGATCTGCTTCTAATATCAAGCTATGACAAAAATAAGCCACTTCAGGCTAGTGCATCTATCCTATTCCATCAGTCTACATTTTGCTGAAGGACCAGTCCAGACTCATAAACACCATCAGGCTTGTTCATCTTTTAGATAGGGGATGCCTAATGAATGCTTGTAATTAATTACACTGTTGATTACTTAGGAGTGATTTGTCTGCCTCTTGTGAAGATTGGATTGCAGGAGAAGTAAGACCTAGACCCTCCCAAGACACAAAGGAAAATATAGGTTTGGGCGGTGCACTGTAATGAAAGCTGACCTTATGCAAAAATATGACAGCTCTATGCAGTGTTTAATGGATAGCTGGTCTGCTCTTACAATCAAAATTGTGTGCACAGCATTGTCTGCTGTAGCTGCATTTGCATATTAAACATCCTTCTGTTCCCCACAGTTAGTCTGATAGCATTCCAATATTAAGGAAGGAGGATGGCTGTGGGAGTAGCTAGGAGTACATTTGAGCTTTCTGGAAGAAACACAGCTTGGTTCAGTATCTTTGTGTACATAATGGGCTCGTGGTCACAGTTGAGGTAGTTGTTTAAGTAAGAAGATAGTGACCAGACACCACAGAAAGAATACAGTGGCAGAGTAGAAGCTTTGGCATAACATAACAAGAGACTGGAATACAAATTAGCTTCTTTGCACATGTTCAAAAGCTAGTCAAAAAGTAGAAAGCAATAGACAAAGGTGCAAGATTAATTAGTTCCTATCACTGCAGGCAAAGGACAAGATGACATGTTTTACTGAGTGTAGCTCAAAGCCTTTTTTCTGCTCTTTCACTCTCCAAATGGTAACCCTAATACAGGAATTGCTACCTCTGAGTATACAATACTTCCCAAAATTATTTTTCTGCCCTTTAGAATTCTTCCTTTCATATTGCTTTACATTTGCATAGTCCCACAGATTTAAAAGAGGATCTTTGAAGACAATGCAAAGCGATCGCCTATCTCAGGGGATTACTTACCTAAGGTAGAACTTGTTTAAGGATATTTTTCCTGGCCATATCAAAGGGGATAAAGAATTATTTGGGACAGTTTCCCCTATTCCTTGAAGACAATTAGAGGAAAAATAAAAGAAAGAGAAAAAGATAAAGGCAAACTACATGAAAGAGAAGAAAAGCACCAAAGAGAGCATTCCATATAACAAACATTCAGTTAGAAAAGCAAGACCTTCTGCAAATAGGAAGGTTTTTCTCAAATGCTTTTTTTAATACTATCAAGTTAAGCTCAAGCAATTGGTCACCACATATATTTAGCTTTGAATATCACTGCTTCCTCTTCCAACCTGAAAAGAAAGCTTGCACACTTGAATCTGTTGTTTAGGTTTTTCAGCTGGCCAAATACGATTTATCTTCTGCATAATGCTAAAGTTGTATCTTATCAGCAAGAAATGCAGGCTCTCTGCTGTAATAATTTATCATGACAGTATTTATTGTAGCTTCCATCCAAATTTCTAAGTCCATCATTTTACTTTTTTTTTTTTCCTTACACTTATCATAGAATCAGTGAGGGTTGGAAGGGACCACAAGTACCATCTTGTTCCAATCCCCCTGCCATGGGCAGGGACACCTCACACTAGACTTGCAACAGTTATTTATTGAAACAAATTAAAATCGAGTAGCAAGTCATAGAATCAATAAGGTTGGAAAAGACCTCAAAGATCATCAAGTCCAACCTGTCATTCAACACCTCATGACTACTAAACCATGGCACCAAGTGCCATGTCCCATCCCCTCTTGAATGCCTCCAGCGATGGTGACTCCACCACCTCCCTGGGCAGCACATTCCAATGGCCAACTACTCTCCCTGTGAAGAATTTCTCCTCACCTCAAGCCTAAATTCCCCTGACACAGCTTGAGACTGTCTCCTCTTGTTCTGGTGCTGGCTGCTTGGGAGAAGAGAACAACCCTCACCTGCCTACAACCTCTCTTCAGGTAGTTGGAGAGAGCAATAAGGTCTCCCCTGAGCCTCCTCTTCTGCAGGCTAAATAATCCCAGCTCCCTCCTCCCAGCCTCTCCTCATGGGGCTTGTGCTCCAGACCTTTCCCCAACCTTGTTGCCCTTCTCTGGACACGTTCAAGAGTCTCAATGTCCTTCTTAAATTGAGGGGCCCAGGTTCTTGCACCTCAGAACACTTTGAGTAGATTGTGAAAGGCAGTTGGTGGTTTGCCTGGAATAAGAAATGGGTGCCACGAATCTGACAAGGCCCTGAGTTATCCTGTACAAACACTTATGTTTTTGTCAGCTTGTGACACTGTGCAAAATGCACCTAAAATTATGGGTCTCCGATCACAAGGAACAAATTAGGCACTTAATTCAAAGAGCAGGGATAAAAAAAAGTAAAACCACCTCCCTGAAAAAGTCAGTTTGTGGTTTTATTTTCTGCGTTATTGGGATGATAAAATGCTTATAAAAACTAAGCAGGTCCTCCTTTAAAAAAATATATATATATATACACGTATAAAAAGAAGTGGCATTTTAATGTTGATATTGTCACATTCTGACTCTGCACTGGCATATGGATGTGTGTCAGCCCACAGGATATTGTTCCAGTAGCACAGTGTTCTGAATAAGTTACTCATGAGCACATGAGCAGTGAGCGAGTTCCGTTAGGTCCCCTTTTGACGGAGGAAACAACTGCAGCGACTTATGTTCTCCTTTAACTTCCTATTCTAAACATTGTCAGACTAACCACTGCTTTGAATGAGCTTTCTGCCCATGGCAAATTGCAAACCAATTCTGACATGATTTATATATCTTCAGTTAAGAAATACTGTTACTAAGGAACAGGAAGAAAGAGAAAAAAGAAGGAAGAGTAGAAGAGATGAGGTGTTGGGACATTTAGATTTGGTTTCTCTGTCTTTCTCTGTCTGTCTCTGTCTCTTTCTCTGTCTCTCTGTCTCTTTCTCTGTCTCTTTGTCAGTCTCTTTCTCTGTCTTTCTCTTTTTCTGTCTTGTTTTCACTCTTTGTTTTTCTTTCCTAGGGCTGGCATATGCTGATTTGCTTAAGAAAGGCATTTCCAAGGAGGGGGAAAGTATAATCACGTTAATAATTAGTAGATGACTAGAAGGTGGCGAAACCAGAAGGATAGCAGACAGGTGATTTAGAGTCAACATCTTTTCAGAAGTCCCAGAAGATGGGAGTTCATACTCAGCAGACTAATTCCTTTTCTGCCCTGAAGGGCTGCTGTAAGGATGGAATAATGGAACAACAATCTGTTTTCTAACAGCGCTCCAGTATTGCCTTTCATAGCCAGCAGGTGAGGAAGCTCCCTTTGAGGAAACATTTCTGTCTTTTCCTTATTCCCTAGTGGCAGAAGGGAAATTTCGCTGGTGAAAGGCTTTCTGTTTTATTTCAGGAAGGGGGATTCTCTTCCTTTCCACAAATACATTTACAGGTCACGTTGCAGAACAAATATATGTTATTTTTTCCTTTTCTCTTTCTGTGTTCATTACTTTAAACAGAATGAGACTCAAGACTAACGAGCCTAAATTGAATAGAACTTCCACTTTCAAAACTATTTGTTTTCCCCATCTCTTCCCCTACACAGGAAGCTCTCATTATGTGGCTTAATTAGAAACATATTTCTAGGATGGGAATGTACAAGGCATAATGTTAGCCAGCTGAGGAACAGAGACAGACTTCTTTGGAGAACTACTATCTGATGAAACAACAAAGGTTTGGGAATGAATTATTCAAGACCATACTCAAACTATTCAGGAACTCTGATATGGGGCTTTAAAAAAAAAAAAAACAAGTCTGGAATCTTTTTAGTGACTTTCTCCATCTTGGGTCCCTTGAGGTTTGATGGGCTCCCTACACGGGAGTAAGAGAGAAACACACTTTTTTGATCTTGGGAACGGAAGTAGATGGGATGCTATCTTTAATGATGTGCCAGGATTTCCACTGCTTATTTGTATCTAGAGGGAGGACTGTATCACATTTATATTGATTCTGCATGGATGCTTCTGCCATGAAAACTAAATTTGGTTTAGGCAGTACCTATAATTTGAGCAAGGCATATGAGAGAGTAACCATTTGTGGCCATTTGGGCTGGGTGCCTCAAAAAAAGAAGCCCCAGAGTTGAGACCTCCAGTGTCCAGAGTGTCCAGCCCAGTGGGTGGAAATAATCTATTTCTACACATAAATTCAGCACCCTTATGAATTTGGCTGCAAAGTTATTTTTCTCTTCCTTCCCTCTCTGCTTCCGTGGGAGAGAGACACTCACTTATCTGGTAACGATGGAGGAGTATCACAGGCCTCTTTGGCCTGAGTAACTTTTTTCCCCCTGAGCAACCTTGGCCTGTTTATACCTAATGCCAGGATAAAATAAGGGTGTGGGGGTGCAGTTCAGGCCTGGCCAGCCTGAAACCAGACTAGCAACATGGGGTGGGGAAAGAAAGAGCCCTGGGGTTTTTGGTGAACCCCAGGTGGGGAGAAGGGGAGTGTTGGTTTTTTTTTTTCCCAGTCTGGTGTAAAGGAACTTGTGTGTTAAGATTAGGGTGAGGATTTCTGTGAACTTTCTCTGCTTTGCTATGCTCACCACTATGCTTTGTAGTTTTTGTAGTGTATGAATGGTTTTCCATTTAAACTTTCCATTATTATCCAGTCCACTTGTGTGATCTTTATTCCTTTGCCCTTTTTGGAGGAACAGAGCAATCTGTCCCTCTAAGCTAGGACACCATGCCTGGACATTCTTCGTGACAAGAAAAATAACCTCAGGTAGGTGGGTGTGTGCACATCTGTCTGATTTTTTCCCTGACAAATTCCAGGTTTCTAAGAAAAACAGACATTTTATGTGAAAAAAACTTTGTTGTTGTTTTTAATGGTAAGAAAGAAAGGAATGATCTAGACACAAAATTTATATTATTAGATTTGTAAACTATCTGTGTAACCAAACCATTCAGAGTTCTGGTATGAACAGCTGAGCTCACTCTGCTTCCATGCAGACACACATGAAAGCAAACATCTTCACCAGGTCTGGGTTATAATGAACATTCATCACTCAGCTGTGGACCATGGGCAAAACAATTAACTCTGAAGTTTTGATTTAGCCATCTTTTGTATTAGTGTATATTGATAATTGCTTCACACAAGTCAATGGTTATTTTATGAAAATATCATATTAAAAAGTATATAATCACCATTTAGAAACTATTGATCAATCATTTCAACTGTCTTTACTCTGTTAATGTGCCAGAAAGTTGAATGATTAAATGTGTATTTGACTTCAGTTGCTACTTCAATTTTATTAACAGCTCCAAAGTGATTTCAAGGTCAGTGTAACATTGTTGTATAGAGATATCATCTGTCAGCTTTGGCAATACCAAGTCACAAATTATTTGGTTATAAGCCCTGTGAAGCACCAAATGATCCTGTTCTTTTTCCATTTCTTCAGAAGTTCCAAGTATTTACAGGGGTCAGTGGCAAGAAGGAATCATCAATACACAAAACTGGGGCACAAAAATCTTGAAAGGGGACTGACAACTTTCATTTCTGAGTGGAACTAGGTTTAAGCCAATTTAAATCACTTCAGCCAAAGAATCTCTCAAGGCACCTGGGAGAGCAATATGTTCCAGTTCTAACATAGAATAGAATAGAATTAACCAGGTTGGAAAAGGCCTTTGAGATCATCGAGTCCAACCTATCATCCAACACTATCTAATCAACTAAACCATGGCTAATCCAACACTATCTAATCAACTAACCCAACATAAAGTTCTGTAATTTTTTTTCTAGGGTACAAGGATAAAGCCAGTGCTAAAATAATTGTATTTCAGAATGTTAACAGCCAAATAAATTTGGATCATGATCAGCTCAGAAGTGGCCAAGAGGCAATTACAGCCATCCTCCTCTGATATGACTTAGACTCGTAGTTGTTTGAGTGGTCTCAATTGCATTGCCATAGTAACTGCCTTCCCTTCATGGTATTCCTCACATGTTCATATTAGAGTTGATCTTATATTTTATCTTAAGCTTTTTTTTGTGTATGCATACACTTAGACACCGTGTAATGTAATTTTATAAGAGTAATGCATGATATTGATTAGCATTTGGTGTTGAAAGAGCAGTGCTTGTTTTCAGCTGTCAGTAGAACCAAAATAAGACCACTTACAACTGTGTTGCTTTAATACAAAGATAAGCCTAATGCTAAGCTCAATGATATATACAGTAACTCCTTCAATAAATGAGGCTGTAATGCACAGAGATTTTGGCATGTCGTGATGTTTTCCCCTCTGAATCAGCTGCAAAAATGCCTGAGTGACTTACAAGTCCCTGTCCTACAAAAAGTCGCTGTGATCTGAGCTCTTCAGCCTCTGCTGAAAATGACACACACTCTTCTTAAACCACTCTGGAACTGCAGAAAGTATTTTGTGCCTACTAATTTCACAGGCAATTTCATGGAAATGATAATTAGGTAGTGAAAACTTAATTACAAAATGTATGCTTTCATGTTAGGAAAAAAACTTACCCTAAATGAAGCCTATTGTTACTGGGAAGTAACACAGAAATTTCATTAAAAGAGCTTGGCTTTGAATTAAGAGAGGGAGGATCAACAATGTTCTTACTCTGGGCATTTAAAATACAGGCAAATGTCTGACCCAGCTCCTAGTGCATACAGCAGCATTTACATTTGAATACTTGGTTGCGTTGAAGTTGCAATTGTGGCACATCCAAAAGATTGAAAATTCTCAAGTTTGCAACCCTCAAGGTGATTTGCATCTGTAAAACCAATATTGTAAATGCTGGCTGCACCAATGTCATTTATCCCTGTCAGGTTAAAACCGTTGTTTCCTTTTTCCTGAGGGTGAACTAATTCGGCAAATTGAAATGGAAGTATAAATATAAATGTTGATATTAATAGTTTACTAATCTAAAGGGGGAAAAAAATGTGTTAAGAAGCAGGTTGTGCACATCTTTTGTCTTTCCAGCACTGCATTTTCTAAGAAATGTAGTGAAATATGCATTCGGGGTTTTGTTTGATTTTCCCTTTTTGTTTTCTGGGAGAATGTTGCTCTTTCTTGTCACTTGGAGATGAGCAAACACAAAGTTTGGCTTACTTGTTATTCTGTTTTTCAGGCTTTAGTAGTCATGATAGTTTCATAGCCTGGGAAAAACACTAGCAGTTTTTCCATCAAATTTGTGTTAGAGCAGATTTAGTTTCAAGGCAACTTTTACACTCAGAGCTGGTTTAAGTACCCTGGGAACATCTCCCTTATGGGATGTGAGTGAGATAGGCATAGAATTACAGAAACCAGTTATGGAGCTTTGACTGGGAAGCTTCATACTGTGAAGGAGCTCTGCATTGAAAACAAGCTGGAAACTCAAAGGAGAAAATTAACTGTAAAAGAAAGTGCAGTAAAAAAATCCCAAACTCTAAAGAATCCTGATTAGGAAAGGTTCATTAAAAATATATATATATATATATTGAGACATTGTAGACTGAGAAGACAAAAATAACTGCTGCTGAATCCTGCCAGAAGATCCTATTTCCCCCCTTTTGCTCTTGTTCTCCTTACTGCTTTCGTCATAATCTTTCTCACACTACATAAAGTGAAGGAGTTCAAAGCAAGCTTTCAAATCTGTAGCATACAAGGCCCCATTCTTATAAAGCACAGTGCATTCACAGTGCTTCACATATTCATGAAGACTAGGTTTGAGAGCATTGTGTCAAATCCTGAATGAAGCCATGCCACACCACAATACCTTTAATAAGTGATTTTATTTATATCACAAAATTGCTTTGGCTACTGGAATGATATTGAAGCATGACATTGATGACAATGGATGAGCTTCTGCTTAATTTCTCTGTGTACTCAAGAGTAGAATAGAATAGAATAGAATAGAATAGAATAGAATAGACCAGACCAGGTTGGAAGAGACCTCTGAGATCATCGAGTCCAACCTGCCATCCAACACCATCTAATCAACCAAACCATGGCACCAAGCTCCCCATCCAGTCTCTTCCTAAACACCTCCACTGATGGTGACTCCACCACATCCCTGGGCGGCCTATTCCAATGGCAAATCACTCTTTCTATTAAGAACGTCTTCTTAACATCCAGCCTTATCTCCAGGTATAGACATTTGAAGTAGCTGGATGTCCAGAACTTCTTTTGTTGTGATAATTTTTGCATACATGTGCCAGCACACACCATCCACAAGGATTACTACTGAGCAAACAAGGATGTCTGTAAGCATGAAAATCTGCCATCAGCTTTTCCTTATGTCTTGCTCTTTAAGCTATTTTAAATGGTGCTCATCATCTTCTATACCTAGCACAAAAGCAGTCTGAATTGCTGTATGTCAAGTTGAAATTGTTGAAATTCAACCTTAGAAGGCCCTTTCTAAGTGGTAACTCATGCGTCCTGTTAAAAAATTGGTGGTGGCCATGAGTCTTGTTGTTTTATCTTGTTTCTTCCTGACCTGCATTAGTTACTGAACAGTGAGTCCCATGGGCAAAGGAAGGGTTACCCTTTATGGTCTATGCTTTCCATAGCTTATGTGCTACACAAGCTACAACCTAATGAGTTTTATTATCTTTATTTTCATCCTGTCTGATTAACTGTTCTATCAGAATTCCCTACAGTATTTCTCCAAATGGTTCTCCTCAATTAATGTAATGACTTTACCCATGTTCTGGAGAGCACCGAAACAAGGAGGCAAATAGATAAATAAAGCCAGTCTGAGATGCAATCTTTTCTTCACGTGAATCAAGCAATAGAAATAATTTGTGCTTGGAATGTCAGTTATTGAACTCCACACCTTTTATTAAAGAAATTATCAACACAGCAGTGATAATCTCTGCAATCCATATTGTTTTACTTGGTGTAGTGAAACATTGTGACAAATTAATGGGAGGAAGTTGATATATTGATAGGTTTTTTTTGTTTGTACCTGTCCTGCCTCAATGTAGTAAGAACTGAACTGGAGAGATTTCTTAAAAAGGATTCAAATCTTTTATTTAATTATGATCTCCAAACCTGACAAAACAGTCATTGCTTACTGCAAGTCAACAGGATGAGTTTACAGCAGAATTACAAACCCCCTGCGGACTAATATGTGAGAAGTATATTAGTTAGCAGAGGAATAAAGCATCAGGTTTAAGCAAAATGTTGCTCCTGTGGTTGAGCCAGAGCAATGTATGCCCAGCATATGGTACTTGCCCCTTTGTGGGCAGCTTCTGGGCTATTTAGAGGGACAGAAAACAGGATTGTCACCCTTTACACCCAGGCACTCTACCTGGGTCCCATGTGCCCCAAATAAACTTATCAAACCTTTTCTTTGTGTCCAAGGAATAAAGCACAGGCAGCATGCTGTGGCACTGCTATGAAAGAGCCACTGGATCCTGCCTCCAAGCAGCTTCATGTAAATCTGAGCCCAGAGTGCTATGATTCAGCCTGAACTCCAAGCTTTTATTACATACTGAACCTGGTGACATTGGGGAAAAATGCAATGTCATATTCATCCAGTGTGCATTGATAGAAACTGATAGGCATGCATTAGTCTTGACAGCAAGCAGTGAATAGAAAGCTGTGTACAAAAAAGTTGAATCATTGCCATAGATTAAATAGATACTATGCATAGATTGATAGGTACATAGATATTTTGGGAGAAGGGGGGAACAAAAAAAACCCCAACAACAAAAAGATGGCTTACCCTAGAACTGTATGCAAGATGAATTGGTGAGAGAAGCCAGCTTAAAGCAAAAGAAAACCAAACCCAAAACAATCCAACACACAACTCTGAAAGTTCCCATGTCTGTGCATGTCAAATTCTGACATCTTTCCCTTGAAAGGTTAGTTCATTTTATAATACATCTATGCACAATGTCTCTGCACCTTTAGGAATACTGATGAGATGTCTGAGAGTTAAAACAATAGCTCTGACAGCAGGGCTGCTAATGCTTTTCAGATTATTTTTGCTTGTGAGAAGGACACATAGCATAATGCTATGACAGAAAACTAAGTCAGGATAGAGGCAAACTGGAATTTTGATTTTATAAAGACAAGTTCTGACCTGAGTGAAATCAATAAGTGAGAAAACTTGATAGTTCTGAAGGATAGATTTCCTCCTTTGGTATAGTGGAATCTGCAGGAGAGGAGACAGTCTTCCCATGGTGGTGCTGGGAAATAGTTGTGTAAATTTTTGATCCTCTTCTGCCATCTTCTCCTTTTGGAGATCAATGTGGAAAGCACACTACCCTCAACCTTGAAGTCATCTTCTCTTCAGAAATGGCCAGAGATGACTTTTCCTTACTCTATTTGCATATGCAGAATTGATGACACAAGATTTTTCTCACTTTCAATAATGTTTTGACCTCAAACCCTTTGTCCTTTCACTATAAATAGCTGTCATAGTTACACTGTGTAGGTGCTAACATTGCAGCAAAGCAGGGGTTGGAAGGTGATCTGGAGATCATTGAGTCCAACTGCCCTGCTGATGCAGGCTTGCCTAGAGCTGATTGCACAGGAACGCATCCAGGTGAGTTTTGAAAGTCACCAGCGAAGGAGACTCCACAACATCTCTGAGCAGCCTGTCCCAGTGCTCTGACAACCTCAAAGAAAAGTAGGTTTTCCTTAAGTTCAAGTGAAACTTGAGTTCAAGCTTGTACCCACTGCCCCTTGCGCTATCACTGAGCACCACTGAAAAGAGCCCATCCCCATCACCTCCAACCTTTAAATACTGGTCAACATTTATAAGAGCATTGATAAAAGGGCCTCAGTCCTCTCTTCTCCAGGCTAAATAGCCCCATGTCTCTTAGCCTCTCCTCATAAGAGAGGTGGGTGCTTCAGTCCCCTCTGTGCCTTTGTGGGCCTCCTTTGGACTCTGTCCAATAGTTCCCTGTCCCTCTTAAACTGGGGAGCCCAGAACTGCACACAAGACTTCAGGTGAGACCTCACCAGGTCATGCAGCCCGTGTTACTTCGCTTAGCTGATAGTGTAAGGGGCACAAATCTGCTGGGAAATGAAGTGTAGCATGGCACTCGTAGAGTATGTCCTTAAAGGAAGTGAGCCAGGTCAGTGTCTCTATTGATGCCCTTTAACTATAGTGAGAAACAAATACAGGACAAGGGTGTGTATAACAGGCATAGGGAAGTCATAAGAGGCTGTACATATGTCTACAGCAAGGTGCTGATCTGTCTCCAGAGTTGTGTGTACCAGTGCTCTGCAGTGCTTGGTTCCAGCCTCTGGATGGAGGGTAGTACCCTCCTGGCATCTGTGGCATTTTGCATCTCTCCTGAGAGGGGATGGAGCAGCAAGTGGCAGAGCTAAAACGCCACATTCACTTTCATGTTCATGGCATAGTCAACTTGCCATGTGGAAACAACACTCCTGAGAGCTCCCTGGAAACACTCCACCTTCTGTGTGAGCAGAGAGACATCATGACCCTGATCTGTGGAGTGGGAAGAACATAATGGTGGGCTGCAAACCATATGTGGGACATTTACTGCTGGTCCACAAGGAGCCATTTGGCTACATGATATGATAGGTTGGACTTGATGATCTCAAAGGTCTTTTCCAACCTGGTTAATTCTATTCTATTGTATTCCTCTTCTCTTTGTTTCTGACTGGGGAAAAAAAAAAACAACAAAATACAAAAGCCCCCAAACAGGTAACTCTCATGGTGCCTTTTTTTTTTTTTGGCTAAAGGAATGTTAGTTTTGCTGAGTTTTCCATGCACTAAATTTCTTTGGACAGGTGGGAGTGTGAAGCCTTGAGGGGCACTAATCATGTTACTGGCCTGAATTGGCCTCACCTGGGGCTCCCACCCACACCTGTGCGCCTGAAGAGCTGCTTAACCACCAGAACTTTCTTCGAGCTTCTTGTTTGTTTTCCCCAGTCTCAGCTCTGCTCAGTATTTACTGGAAGGTTGGTGGGAGCTCCTGGCTTCCCTAGAGGAACTGGTCTGCGCTTGGAGCTGCCTGGAAGCAGGTAAGTGCTTTTCTCATTGTTTCCATGGGGGTGCTTTGTTGTAGCTGCTTGCCTATGGAAAAGGCCTGGCTTGTTGGAGGTGAGGAGTTTTGTTTGGTACCTTTGGAGTTTCTTGAGAGTAAGAAAGTTTTGGAAAGGGGATGTTGAGCTTATAATCTTTAATGAGCACAACAGTTGGTGTCCTAAATTGCTGGAACTGGTTGAGTTTGCTATTCTCCACTTTTCCTAATGTCAGCATTTACAGCTGTCAAATGTATCTGAACCACTGCTTTTAACGGCTGTAGAAAACTTGAGTCAAAGAGGAATGCAGTTACTTGTGGAATACAAAACATGAGGTGAGGGAACTGAGAAAGTTTTTCTAGATGACTGAAAGAGCTGCCATTATGGCATTTGGTCATGAATGAACATTATTTGTCTAAGAATCTTCCCACAAAAAAGGATAAAGTTTAATTTAGCTGTTCTGGAGAAAACTACACAAGTCAAAGTGGAAATAAAGCTACTGATAACAGATGTAATGAACAGCCAAGGCTGATGAGCACTGGAGGCTCATCAGGGACGATGAGATGAGTCCTTTGGTCACCAAAGCACTCTCCTTATTGAAAGCAGCCTTCCTCCAGCAATGTTCCCAGCCCTAGCTGTTTCCTGTTGAACTGCTTTCAGTGGGAACCAAGTGCCTTTGATCACACCAACCCACACACTGGCCTCCCACCGTGTCTCTGGTTCTTAGCATTTCCAGCTTCCCCACACCACCCACCAGGGCTGTGATTCCCCCACTTCCTCACAAATCTGATACTATAGCCCTGAAATGCACAGTTCAGCACCCACCTACAATCACTTGATTGCATTATGCTTTCCCTGTCATATCTGCTTGCTTTTTCTTTCTCTTTGTTGTTTGCTCTCATTAGCTGGTAACTAAACAATCTTTCTTCTGGTCCAAATGGCCAAAGAGTAAGAAGACTCTCATGGTTTATGGAAATAGGCAAAGGGATGCCCTTTGCAAGTGAGATGGGAGAGGGAAAGTTTGCATGAATAAGAGTGTCCTTTCTTGTTGCTTTAGCAAACAGATATCAGATGAGTTCCTGGAAAGCTTGAAGTAAAGGTGCTTTATTTTTGCTGATGTTTGTTGACTTAATTAATGTTTAATTAGGCCATGAAGCACAGTTTTGAAGTACATTTTCTGAGCTATGGAGCCTGGAATAAATGGAGGGGGGGAGCAATAAAAATTACATAGCTTAAGCTATCACAGCTGAGGAAACTCATGATGAAAGATCACTTCTTACTGACTTGTAGACCTTAGAAGTTTGGGGTGACACTTTATTTTTAATGATGCCTTATGAGTTTTTCCCCTGGGGCAATAATGTTGGTTATGGATATGATAAGGAACACATATGGGCCTCTTAACACTTCTAAAATTACAGCTTGGATCTCAAGCTAAAATTTTTATGGCTTCCAGTGACACTCTTGGGAAGTAAAACATGCCTTCTGGATACTTTCACATCAGGGAATTCAGCTGTGCACAAACCTTGGCATGTGAAATAAAATGTCCACGCAATGTAATAATAATTCAGCATTGTGATTTCCCTCTTGGCATGTCTACTAGTTAGTATCTCATTTCACCTTCTTTATGTATAAAGGTATCAGTGTCAACTGAGCTTGATTTTTGGTTTCTCTGCTTCCTATTCTGTGTTGCAAAAATCTCCAAATCTTGCTAGTTTCTTGCACAAGATTCTTAGGTTATAACTATTTAGCATTAAACCCCCCAAAGACTGAAGGTGAAGCTTTGTGGTGAAAGAGATGATGTTATTGTGTCAGTTTTAGCACTGTACATAACTTGACAATGTATCTGTAGTTGTCAACAAGCACTTTGGACTAGTAGTTCTTAAGGCATTTTCTGAGTGTCCTGCACAGAAGGTGTTTGTTCTTCCTTGAAATTGGGCTAGGATGTCACAGGAATCTCCAAGAGGAGATGTGTGAACGAGAAATGATGTGCTTGAAGGATGTGATTTGCTGTTGTGGCAGTGATGCTTGATTCTTTTTCCTGTAGCTGCCTTTATAGTAATGGGAACACTGATTAGGGCACTGTATACAAACACAGCATTTATGACAACTCCTAGCAAAAATATCCAAGAGAGATCCATATTTCATAACTTGCAATCCATCTCTCAAATTCATTAAGAAAATAGTATAAAAGGCATTTTTGGGGTGTTTGGGAGGGAAGGGGATGGAGCCTTTGATCTGTGGAGTTCTTCCCCTATTAACACCCTTCTGACCCAGTTGCAAAAGGAATTTAGCCAGAACCAGCAGTCTCTTCTGTTTGCTGCCTGTCAGGCTGGTAGCCAACCTAGCAGCTATTGCCTTGGCTGTGCTTTGGTCTTCATGAACAGTTAGTGGAGGAAGCCTTCTAAGCTAGCAACTAATTCTTCTCCTGAAGAATACACCTGATTCTCTGTGACGCTGGTACAGCTTACAAGATTGAGGGGTCAGATTCACTGATTGTTCAGTGAGGGAGGGGAGCAGAAAATAGTTCTTTCAACCTCACTGGAACCATCTGAGAAACTTTTCAGATTGCTTCCTCTTTGTCCTTCTCTTGCAGGGTTTCTCATGGGAAAAGGAAAATACAACTGAAAAGCCAGGGATAAGGTGTTGGGTTTTTTTTCCCATCAACTTTGCTGGTTTTCATTACCCAGCGATTGGTAATAAACACCTCATAAAAGTTTTTCACATTCCTTCATAATTTCCTTTGCCAAAGCAAAAAAACAAAGGCCCCAGGAAGCTTAATGGTCAGAGGATAGGACATTGGAAGGGGATTTTAATATTTAATTTATTTTTTTTTTAAATATAAACAAAGGCTGCTTCCATATAGGGATAAGAAGATTAAATTTCTTTAATAGCTGGGGAAAGGCTTGCTTGCTTTAAATAACTATAGAGACTTCCTTTGTGGTGCAGCATTCCAGAGTGAGGCCACATAATCTCTTGGTGCATGTAAATTGCTGTGTGAATTATGTTCCAGTTATGAATTTAGAAACTTAACTGTGACTGACTCTGAAGGGAGGAAAAATTCTCCCTCCGCACAACCATGGAAGAATTACCCAGCCTTTAGTGCTGGGACTTGACATGAGCGTTGGCAATGTCAGGCGCTTGGATCCTTCTCAAAAGGAAATGCAGGAGGAGAAGTGGGGAGTTTATTTCCCTCTTCTGTGTTTCAGCTCATGTGCATGGAATTATGCTGGATTGCAGGGAGCAGTGCTGCTTGGTTTCTTCTCCTGATTGTTTCCACAACAGTAAGGGAATCCTCAGCGGTACATATATTGGCTAAATCAGGAGGTGCTATGTTTCTTTTTCCCTCTAGGCACAGTACACATGTCCCACATCATTCCAATGGCTAAGCGTGTGTGTGGGGGGTGCTTTATGACTTGTTGGTTAAGAATTTGTTAAAAGAATATTGTGATAGCTGAGAAATATTTTGATTATCACTTCAGTCACCATCATTATGAC
This sequence comes from Melanerpes formicivorus, assembly GCF_026170545.1. NCBI lineage: Eukaryota > Metazoa > Chordata > Aves > Piciformes > Picidae > Melanerpes > Melanerpes formicivorus. Next base: position 7,004,983 of record NW_027142379.1, on the reverse strand, counting down.
TTCAGTCACCATCATTGGAGGTGTTCACAGGAGGAGACTTCATGGGGTGCTTGGTGCCATGGTTTGGTTGTTTAGGTGGGTTGGATTGGTTGATGGGTTGGATGCGATGATCTTGAAGGACTCTTCCAACCTGGTTTATTCTATTCCATTTTTGCTTTTTCCTGGATTATAAACAACCTTTACTCATCAGAGTGGTCTAATGATTTGGTTGGCTTTTGTTTCTTTGGTACCTATAAAAAAGTAATGCGTTCCAGTTAATGTCTCTTCGGGGTGATTCAGCCTTTGGCAGCGTGGAGTTAGTCTATGAAACTATAGGTCCTTCAGCCTCTGAACACACAGTTGCTGATACAGCTGTGTAAAAGAACCACATTTAAGAGGCTGGAACCCATTGCTTCAAGTTCAGCAGAAAATAATTTGGAAGAAAAATGCTGCATTGAAATGAACATCAAAAGCACATCTGTATCTTTTATTATACTTTGAAAATAGTCATGCAGTGCTGCTGATGGGAAGGAATCTACTGTTTCTTCCTCTTCAGAACCAGCATGCTCTCCTAAACCATCTGCTGTGTCTTCTATGCAGACCTACAAAGCATTTCTTAGAAAATCATTTCGGCAAATTGGTGGAAATTAGACCTGGGGAAGGAAATTGGCAAGCTGGAGTTGAAAAATGTGTAACCTTATTCAAAGGATTGCCTAAGATGTATAAATGAGAGGGACTGCAGCTCACCACATCATTATTAACGAGAGGGAATAGCCTTGCTATTTATAGTGATTAATATATTTTCTCATTTTAATATCTAAACATATTATCTGTTATATTATTATGGCTAATTTAGTCCCTATTACAGTCCATTTGTGCAATGGCTGAGAGCAAGATTTTCATAACCTTTTTTGGTATCCCTTCTAAGACCCATCTGGGGAGCCACAAGTTGAGTACTTTTTTTTTTGTGCAAAGACTTACTGTAATTGGTTTTCACTGTGTGTTCTAGGAGGCAATATATTGTGATTTCACATCGTTTAAGCTATAATGAGGGGGAATTGCAACTGCTCTCTTTCTCTTTCTCCTTCTCCCTGCAATTGAGAAATAATCTTTTTCATTAACTATAGCTCATATAAATGGCTTCAGGTAGCTATTTTGTCTTAGCTGGATTCTGACTGTAAAGCACTCAAGTACCAATGGGATGGAATGTCATTCTGAATTTCTTTATCCTTGCCAACTATTTGGCCAGAGTATATGGAACCTATAGTTTGTGTGTGTGTATGTATCTGTGACTGTGTATCAAGTGTGATTATAATGGATCACTTTGAGACCAGTCCTGCTGAATGACATGAAGGAAGTTTTCTTGTTGACTTCAGTAGGAGAAGGATCTAGCCCTAAATATACGGAATTATCCAGGTTAGAAAAGACCTTTGAGATTGAGTCCAACCTATCACCCAACACCATCTAATCAACTAAACCATGGCACTAAGTGCCTCATCCAATCTCTTTTTTAAACACTTCCAGTGATGGTGACTCCCCCAGTTCCCTGGGCAGCACATTCCAAAGGCAAATCACTCTTTCAGTGAAGAATTTCTTCCTAACATCCAACCTAAACCTCCCCTGGCACAACTTGAGACTGTGTCCTCTTGTTCTGGTGCTGGTTGCTGGGAGAAGAGACCAACCTCCACCTGGCTACAACCTCCCTTCAGGGAGTTGGAGAGAGCAAGAAGGTCCCCCCTGAGCCTCCTCTTCTCCAGGCTAAGCAGCCCCAGCTCCCTCAGCTGCTTCTCATAAAGCTTATGCTTCAAACCCTCTCCAGCCTTGTTGCCCTTCTCTGGACATGTTCCAGTCAAAGATCTTTCCCAACCTGGTTAATTCTATTCTATTCTATCTTAAATGAAAAGGCTTTTCCCACTTTGGATTCCCTCTTTTGCAGGCTTACATTATCATTCAGTTCAGCTGAGCTCTGGCATATGCAGGTCACTTCAGGATATTTTTCATGCTTGGGACCAGATGGAAAATGTCTTTTGCAATCAACAAAAAGCTTGCTTTGTTGACATTTCAAAAAAAAATAAATAAATTCCCCCTACAACTGTAACAAATTAGTGTTCTACAAAATTTAACAGTGTCCAAAAAATGATTACAAATACTTTGCAATGAGATTACTTTCATGGTTCAGAGAGTCTGCAGTGTCACAGAAATTCACTTCAGTTCGGTACGCTCAGATTCAGCGTGAGCTGAAGCTGTGGCTTGGATAGCTGAAGTGATACACTATTTGGCTTCCATGTGGAGTCACTTTATGGCTGTTCAGTCCACTAATGAACCTATCTGAAAAATCTTAATCATGGTCTGGTAATTAGATATGTTTCACAAACACTTCCCTTCTTCACAACAATTATTGCTGGGCTATGTGACAGAAGGATTCCATCCGTGCAGGCTAAGGAATGTAGAGGAGTAAAGGCAGGTGGAGGAACCTCTTCCCAGCCTTGGCAGATGGATGAATACCCTGTTCTGCTTGCTCTAGAGGCTGTCCCAGAATGGTGGTCAGACCCGTGGCAATGCCTGCCACAATGATATAAAGGAAAGGGCCTTTGGACTGAGGAGGGTGCAGAACAAGGTGGAGTTGCCATCATTGAAGTTGTTTAGGAGGAGACTTGATAGGGTGCTTGGTTGCATCGCTTAGTTGATTAGGTGGTGTTGGATGCTATGATCTTGAAGGTTTCTTCCAACCTGATTTATTCTATTCTATTCTCTGAGACTCACCATGGGCTGCAAGGGGAAAAAGTCAGGGTGTGGTCATGAGGCACAGATGTCTGGTGCAGCTGGAGCAGATGAGTCTGTAAGGCAATGTGATTGCTAAAGAATATCAAGCTAGGCTAGTTGGTAAGTGGAAGAAGTGGGTTGAGAGCCCACAGTATGTGTTTGGGAGTCAGACACCTGCAGGAGGTGGCTAACAGAGACCATGAAGTTTGGGGACTGCTTAAGACCTTCTTGTGTGCCCCTCCCTCTGAATGCAAAGGCTGGCAGGTGAGCAGGCTGAGTATAAGGCCAGTTTCTGGAGGAATCAGCTGTGCAGATCCACGTGTTAGTGTGTCAGGAAATGTGCACCAGCAGCCTGAGAGGGGCTATAGGTCTTGGGGCCTGTATGTGCAGATGCCAGGAATTGGACATCCAGGGAGCTGGATGGATCAAGTTGTCTAAGCCCAGCCACCTCACTGATGCAAATACATGCAGGTATTTCCTACTAACAGACCTTCACCATGAACCACAAGAGGGGAGCAGGCTGAGGCCACTGCTGCTGTTTGTGCTTGTGAGTGCTGTTGGATCTGTGTGGTTGGCTGTGTGTTTGTGTCTGTTCTTAGCTGCAAATACATGCTTGGCCCTGCTACTGGCTGAACTGACCTAGAAGCACTACTAACCTTGCCTCAAAGGAGATGCCAGATTTAGCACCTCTTCAACACAATTTATTTCTTGCATCTGAGATTGCAAAAGGCTGCTGTAGAAAATCCACAGCCTGTTAACCTCTGCATGAAATGGTCACTGGGACAGAATGTGAATCTGTGTTGGATATTTGGGAAGCCAGGACTGTTTGGTGTGCAGAGTGCCAGGTCTGAAATGCATACCTAGACTGCCAAATTGCCTGCTGCAAAACATAATGGGTCCCTGTACATGCTTGCATCCATTTCTTCACACTTTCCATCATTTTCTTTCTCCTATGACTCAGGGCAGAGGGATAAATTCTTCTTGAACTTTGTGCTTCTCCTGACAAAAGAATTACTGAATGGAAAAGGGGTTGATGCTCTAACCTGCAACTCTGCATCTGAAGTTACAGGAGCCTCTACTATACAAAACCAACAGAATGAACAGGTTGCTTTGCTGGGCATCTCACCATATACTCCAGCAGACATTAGGGGAAGAGATATGTGTCCAGAGAACAGCTTAATTAAAAAATGGAGGGAAGCAGAGGAATGATAAGCTCATACACTCTTCTGAGATTTGCATGTGGAAACTGTCTTAAATTGGCAGCTCTATAATCTTGGAAAACACCCAGAGATTCTTGTAAAGAGAGATCATTCAGAAATTCTCTTCCAGAAAGAGGGGAAAAACTGTTGGTTTTACTCTGCTTGTTTTCTTACTGAGGCAGAAAAGTACCACTGGCTACACTGTTCTGCAATACATGCCTAAATCAAGTGCCTCATTGCCATGGTGAAAGGAATTTCTTGTTGTATCTTGACACACAAGACCTTGAAGGGAACATCCATCCCTTATTCACCCTATTGGCCATGGCCTTTGCTCAAGCTTTCAACTGACCACTGCAAGTTCTGGAGGTAATCTGATGAAATTCTGCACAATGTGGTCTCCTTTACCTGTAAATACCTCCTCACTTAGCTGAATACTAATGCCATATGCTTTGGAGCATGTTTTCTGTGCCTAGGAATTTAGTACCAGGTAAGCATTTGTAACCTATTGAGACAGTAGTCAGTGATTTAATCCTTCATCTTTAACATGCTAAGCTACGTGAACCTTGTGATTTTTGTAATCAGCAATACAGAATAAATCCATGCTTTAAACCAGGTAATGTGTCTAAAAGGGCCCTCTCATGCAAAATGAAGTATTAGAATGATTATCACAAAAGATGATCATTAAGCCTAAGCTCTTTCTGCCACAGGCAAAATGCTTAAACAGGCTCTGAAATCTTATTAAGAAATTCCTACTTGCACCAACATCAGCTCAAACTTACATGTAAATCATTTTGGCTTTGGCTAGCTTTCCACCTAGCTGAATCAGCTTTCAAATTCAAGTAATTTTTAAACCATTTTTCCTTTATGGACACCTTTCAGCACAATATGATAGCCTACATACTAGGAAACTTTATGCTTTTATTGCATTGAGTATAGCAGGATGAATCTCTTCAGTTTGGCCAAATTGGTTGTCTTCAGTTTCTAACAAATAAGCAGTTTGAGATCATTATTTAACCAAAACCTGGATGTAAAGACAGGAGTTCTCAGGGGTTTCTCCACTGGAAAGTTCATATGAAAATCCTTTCAAGTCAGATGCCTAAGATGTGAGGTTGCAAGAAGAAACATACGCTCCACAAAACTCATTTTAAGCACCTGGAGTAGGGACAGAAAAGTGTTCTCTCTGACACTTATTGACCAGCTGGGCTGTGGCTGACTGCAACAAGAGAGGGATGACTTCTCTGAAACATGGGTGGGAGAGGGTGGAGAACACAGCTGTTTGTTTGGAAAAGTATGATGACTGCTGTTGCTGAGTCATTCCAGCAGTAATCTCTTTGGAGCTTAACGCAGAATCACAGACTGCTTTGCATTGGAAGGGACCTTTAAAGGTCATCTAGTCCACCCACCCTCTAATCAGCAAGGACATCTTCAACTAGAGCAGGTTTCTCTGAGCCCTAAACAATCTGATATTGAATGGTTCCAGGATGGAACATCTCTCATCTCTCTGGGCAACCTGGGCCAGCATTTCACCACCCAACAGTGAACAATTTTTTTTGTATCTAATCTAAATCTCCTCCTCTTTGTTTAAAACCACCATTGCTTGACCTGTCATAACAGGCCCTGATAAAAAGTCTGTCCCCATATTTCATGTAAGTCCCTGTAACTATTGGAAGTCCACAGTAAGTTCCTTCTCTTCTCCAGGCTGAACACCCCCAACTCTTTCAGCCCATAGACAGGAGAGGTACTTTCAGTATTCCTGGACAGAAGGTGTCAGAACCTCATTTGGTCATTGCTGAGTTGCAGTTTGTTTCCTGGCTTGCTCTTGGAGCATTGTGGTGCTGTTTGAAAATGGGCAGATGATATTGGCACAGCATTTCTGTCATTTGCCATGCATAATGATACTTTCTAAAATGGTCTAAATACATCTCCTCAAACTGCTGCTTGCCTTGTGACTTTGTGTAGCTTGAAGCTTTTTAACATTACCTCTTCAGTCTGATGGCTCTTCAGTTTTATTTACTCTTACAAAGAAGTCTGTCTTGTTTTGAAGGAAATATGAGTTATACATTTTCAGTTTTATTACTTTCCTGTTTATTTTTTAAAATCCAAAGAACAAGGGAGTTAGAACTCAGTGAGATGTCTGCACTGAACTGCTGAGTTACACACTTGCAGTAAGGTATTTCACTTAGGTACTCCAGATTATAATCCTGGGAATTCTTTTGGTGGGGAAAACAGCTTTGGCAGTGGCTGGGGATTTAGTTATATGAATAAAAATGGAATGTTAATAATTTACATTCATTTTCTTCATGATGTTTATGCCTAAGGCTTTTAATTCAGACAGCCCTCACACATGATTCGACCCTGACAATAGACTGTATTCAACAGATGTAGGGGTACTGATTCTGCTTCTCTTTCTGTTGTGTGGTTTTTAATCTATTCAGAGGGGAAGGTCTTCAAGTTTAAGTTATAGGTGGATTTGGAGTTCTTAATAAAAGAAAAACCTTTTTAGCTGTGCTCAGAAATTTACTTTGGGATAAAAAGAATAACAAGCTTAATTAGCAGTAAAGATAGTTTGATTTCTCCTTAGATAAGTTGTGAAATATTTATACAGCACAATGCTCTTCTCTGTGGCAATAAGTTTTCCCCATGTATGTGCATTGTCTGTTCATCAATGATCCCCAAGCCAGCACTAATGGGAGCTGGCACTTCCATGGGGCACAGCACTGTGCCAAGAAGATATTGGCCTGATTTCTCAAAGCTGTCTACAGCCTGTATTAAAAATTCCAGGTTTTAACTAGGAATAAACAGCTCAGGTGTTGTGCAGCTCTGAGTGAAGGTGCCATGATTCTGAGTCGTTGGATAGAGCATCTCTCCTTTCAGTACATATGGCTGTGTGTTTAAAGTCTAGAGCTGGTATCTCCATCTCCTCTGACTATTTTCTACAATATTTTGATAGAGTTGAAAAACTATGAAAAGAACAGAGAAGGATAGAATAAAAGTTTCAGATTAAGTGAAGGGGAAAAGAACAAGGGTGGGGGGGGAATTTGAAATACACTTTGGGGTTTGTGTTGTTTGGTTGTTGCCTCTTGCCATATGGTTCTGGGTTTTTTTGTTGTCTTGCAGGTGTGTTTTTTCCTTCTTTAAATTTATCTTAGTTTTCACACTCAGTATATTTGTTTGGATATTTTGTTGCATTTATTCATTCCCCCATCCCCCCCCCAAAAAATATACTTACCCTGGTAAAAGTCCTATAGTATCATAGTATCATTCAGGGTTAGAAGTGACCACAAGCCCTATGAGGAGAGGCTGAGGGAACTGGGATTGTTTAGCCTGGAGAAGAGGAGGCTCAGGGGTGACCTCATTGCCCTCTACAACTACCTGAAGGGTGGTTGTAGCCAGGAAGGGGTTGGCCTCTTCTCCCAGGCAACCAGCACCAGAACAAGGGGACACAGTCTGAAGCTGCGCCAGGGGAGGTTTAGACTCAAGGTGAGGAGGAAATTCTTCACCGAGCGAGTCATTCGTCATTGGAACGGGTTGCCCAGGGAGGTGGTTGAGTCAGCGACCCTGGAGGCATTCAAGAGGAGATTGGACATGGCACTTGGTGCTATGGTCTAGTCGTGGGGTCTGTGTTGATAGGTTGGACTCGATGATCCTCAAGGTCCTTTCCAACCTAAGTGATACTGTGATACTGTGACAAGGATCATCTAGTTCCAACCCCCCTGCCATGGGCAGGGAAAGGATACAAGTGTCAACAACTTCAGCATCATAAACTGCTGCTTGAGGCAGGTGGAAAAGTAGAGCTGAGTGCTTACTGTCCACCCTGTCTGCAATGTATTAACAAAAGAGTATAAGACAGTGATACTTGAAGCTCCTCACATCTTTGAATCTCCGTCGAAATGCTACACATCTCCTGTAAATCTATCATAATAGATTACAAAAACATTGTTGTCTGTAGGGGAAAAAAAAAAAATCAAGTAGAGGGAAATGTATATTTTATAAACTGACAGAGCATTCAAACAAGAGAAGACTTGCACTGTTACTACTTAGAAATGCTTTGGGCTCAGTTTGGAAATGAGACTTGAATTCGCAAATCTAAACCTATTGCAGGATTCACAATATTTTGCTTAAATTCTTTTTGTTTTGACCCAAATATGTGCCATAGCATAATAAAATTAGTTAATGTGCAGTCTCTTTTTTATTCCCAGAAGCTCTTGCAGTACCCTTTTATTGCTCACATTCATGTGCACTCTCCTACTGTGCCATGCAATAATACCTTAATTGCCAAGTTTAAAAATTAGGTTGTGCAACAGTTTGTTTCTTCCCTATGGAAAACTTTTTTGGGAATGGAAATTTGAAAGTATGGAATTTAAAAAGCTTACTTTTCATCCTCCTTTTCCTTTTTTAAACTAGGTAAAAAAATTTTTGGTCATGGTGTGATGGCATAGGAAAGTGGGTATATGTTTTGGAATGGTAAAACTGTCTCCATAACGGAGTACTGTGAGAGATTTCAATTATGGGGATTTTTTCCACCAAGTAATTCTGGGTCCAATCATTCCAGCTGGTTTATGATTGCTAGATGAGCTGGACGGAGCTTGAGTCGTCATAGCTGTCAGATAAACTGCTTTAGGAAAAAGGGCTGGAAGGGTGGGAGCAGAAATGCTATCATCACTCCGCAGCCTGCCTCCATGTTGTGGCGTTGCCCTCAAGTAGCGTTGGATCCCTTCCAGAAGCAGAACAGTACAACAGCTGGTCCCAATTATCCAAACTACAGTGTGCCTACATGCACAAATGGGCAGCTTTTCTAATTTGGCTCTGTGGTTTAATGAATTAGTTATTTAATAATTTGACAGCAGTGCTTGTGTTGTGTTTAGCCACTTGCTTCTGTTTAATCTTGTCTTTGGAGCTGTGTTCATACAGTCGTGCCGTGATTGTTGGCTGCTATTGTAGTTTATGTAGATGAGAAAGCAAAATACGTTGTCAACACGCATATATATTTTATTTTATCTGTCTTCTTTCACTTCAAAAGACCTAAAAAGTTGGAAACCTACCACTTGATACCAGTTGTTTTCTTAATTAATGTGAGTTATCACTTGATACAGCTAGGAATATAGAAATAGAGCCTCTTTCTCTTTTGCTTTCTTCCTCCAAGACTCAGAAATTAGAATGAAACATTAAAGATAGCCACATTCTATTTAAACTTACACATTAATTTACTTCAAAGGATATGTTTTTCAGAGGCTTCTAGATGAGCTGCAGAACAGTCCACCTGTATGAGCATCAATAGGAGCTTACTTGTGCAAGCAGTATAGAAAGATGCACAGCTGTCCCCCGGGGATAAGGAAGCATTTCATATTAACACAGATGAGAGAGGATGTGCATGCTCTGGGCACGCAATATAAACTGACAAAGAAATGGTCTCAAATATATTTGCAAATTAGAATAGTCACCTTTTTCCTGTCAACACATGGCTCCTAATAAATCACCAGGAGGTTATGGTTACCAAGCAACCCAAACCTGTTAATTTGTTGTTCAAGATCACAAATTGCAGGTGACTTGTAAGGATGAGTAAGAATTGAATGGTGCAACTAGGGGAGGGAAGAAGAGAAATTGTTTTGGAATGAGATTTGTTTAATTATTTTTTTTCCCCCAAATGTCACACTAGTATAAAAGGAAGCAGCCAAATTGCATTGCTTCTAGCCTATGCTGCAAAGAAAAAGTTGTACTTCGACTACAGAGGTCCCAGTGGGTCTCTGATGCAATAGCTGCAAATTACAGAAGGCCTTAAAGACATTGGAAGTGGGGTGAGGATGTGTATTTGTACCTACTCAAAGTTTCCTGTAGAAGTAAGCCTGGGATTGTGGGTGAGGTTTTGTTCCTTCAGTATTGTAAAGCTGGAAAAGCAGAGCTGGGAGAGCTGTGGCTGAGCAGGACATTTACTGGGCTAAACAGGTTTGATCCCATTTACTGACCTGTAGGATTACCACAGTTGCCTTGGGTCAAAGCGTTTTGCAGATGAAAGATGGGAATAGCTGGAGAAAATGGCATTTTTGCTTTTTCATGATGTGCAGTCCTTGTGTTGAAACTCACAGAAAACCATTAGCGTTGAAACAAGCTTGAATTTAGCTTCTCATCATTTCAGGGGGATGAGGCAAGATGCTGTGCAGTGTGAAAGTCAAATTAGACGCAAATTATGAGCTGGAAGCATAGAAAATTCAAGAGCAAAGTGCCTAATAGAGCACATTAATGTCCAAAAATAGCTGAGAACAGGTTGCAACAAGGATGGAAATTATTTCATCAGCAACAAAGTATGTTTCTCTCAAGCAAAAGAAAATATTTAAATACAGTCTCTCTAAATATGCTACCATAATAATAAACACTTATCCAGCACTAGAAACCAGCAAGTGTTCTCCTAACAGACTTGGGGTAAAGCTTTTTTCATTATATCAAACTCCTGGTGCATGTCCAGAAGAGGGCTGGAGAACCTCCCCTGTGAAGACAGGCTGCAAAAGTTTGGGCTGTTTAGCCTGGAGAAAAGAAGGCTCTGGGAGCACCTTATGGTGGCCTTCCAGTACCTGACAGGGGCCTACAAGAAATCTGAGAAGGGACATTTCTTGAGGGCTTGTAGTGATAGGATGAGAGGGAATGGATTGAAACTTGAGGAGATTAAGGTTGAATATTAGGAAGAAGTTCCCTGCAGTGGGAGTGGTAAGGTACAAGTTGCCCAGGGGGGTTGTGAATGCCCCCACCCTGGAGATGTTCAAGGCCAGGTTGGATAAGACCTTGAGCAACCTGGGTTAGTGGAAGGTGTCCCTGCCCATGGCAGGGGAGTTGAAACTAGCTGATCTTCAAAGTCCCAGCCCAAACCATTCTATGGGTCTATGAATATTCAGTCTTGCCAAAACACAGCTAATGTGAAATTCCTTTAAACTTCCTGTGTTGTCCAAAGGAAAGCACATACCCATCTCTTATCTGGAAATTACTAGAGATTTATTCTTTACAAGTCATATTACTTATCAGAGCATTTGCCCCTAATTCTTGTCCCATCTAAGGTTTTTTGATGATGCAAACCTGTATTTTCAAGTAACTTGAGTGCTTAAAGTGAGCTTGGCAGTGGGCAAGGCTTGTTAAAAGAAGTAGCAGGAAACACTAAGAAAACTTTGCTGCTTGTCTGCTAAGGATACTTGGAGTTTCCATGGCAGCAAGAGTATGGCATTATGGGTATTATGGGCTGTAATGCAGAATTGGTATGCAAATGCTAAAAATTGGTTGAACTTCTTGTTAACCTGAGCTAAAGCTCTCCTTCAAGAAAATAATCTTCAAGTCCTGCCTATAAAGACTGCAGCAATTATTGGGTGAAATGGGTTGTGTGTCAGGGAGGTGTGTAACATGCTGACGTGCCAGAGAGTGACTTTTCATGACAGGAAGCTCAGAAGATCTGCTTTTTAGCTTTCTCTGTCAGTTCACCTCACTGGATAAGAATGTAAATTATTTCCTTTCCAGAGTTTCCATCGTAATGGCTTCTATCCTGCAAGATCAGTATGGAAAGCGTCTGAGTGATAGCAGTATCCATATGAGAACTGAAACTAATGCTGGAACAGATGCTCTGTTGACCCTCTTTTTATGTGCAAATACTTGCAAGTTCAAGCCTTACAAAAGCAAAAGAAAATGGTGCTGTGTCAAACTAACTAGGAAAGAGACTGAAATTGCAGCCTAATGTGTGCTGTTGGTGAGGCTTCATATATTCCTCTTGGTGTAGGAAAAAAAAAATAGCCCATTTAGAAGTGTCACTTCAGATAAATATTTCTAGAGAAATTAAAAACAGTGAATTAGAACAACATGCTGAGGAGCTGGGAGCTCTTTTTTTTCTTGTTGTTTTGCAACAAACATTTGATTTCTAAGAAAACACATTTTTTTTAAAATTCAACTGTTGGCTTTAAAACTGGACCAGAAAATGATCTTAAACATGTGGCTGTCACTGTGGTGAAAAAGTTTTGCGTGCAATTCTAATTGGGCCACTTTGCCACCGACTTCAAAGGAGGTTGTATTGACCAGAGTGCAATCCAAAATGTGTTCGGAGAATCTAAATATTTGACTAAGACACAAACATTTCTCCCCTGTGGTTTTACCAAAAGCAGAACCTCGTCTTATGTAACATGAGGAGAGGCTGAGGGAGCTGGGATTGTTTAGCCTGGAGAAGAGGAGGCTCAGGGGTGACTTCAATTGCGCTCTACAACTACCTGAAAGGTGGTTGTAGCCAGGAAGGGGTTGGTCTCTTCTCTCTAGCAACCAGCACCTGAACAAGGGGACACAGTCTCAAGCTGTGCCAGGGGAAGTTTAGGCTGGAGGTGAGGAGAAAGTTCTTCACTGAGAGAGTCATTCGTCATTAGAATGTGCTGCCCAGGGAGGTGGTGGAGTCACCATCCCTGGAGGTGTTCAAGGGGGGATTGGACGTGGCACTTGGTGCCATGGTCTAGTCATGAGGTCTGTGGTGACAGGTTGGACTCGATGATCTTTGAGGTCTCTTCCAACCTGTGATACTGTGATGCCTTCTTCAGTTTTGGTGTCTCTTGCTTAAATACATATTGACTGGAAGAAAAACCCCATGAAACTGTGTATCATATAGCCAAGAATACAAGGGCATTTAATCATAGTCCTCCAGATAAACAGTCTAATTTCTGTTGTTATTGCTATAATTCAATCCCACATGGCTGATTTCCTTGGGAAGAGTTCATATTAAGCTGCAAGGATGTTGGTGGGAAAATGTTTAACTTCAGAGACTTGCAATAGTTTGCAATTACTTCCCATAATTACAGAATGTTTGTAATTATAGGAACTTTTTTCAGTGTAGAACACTTAATGTGGGTGCATGCAGGGTTATACTGCACAAAAGTGGGTCAAAAAAATTCATAGAGAGTGAATTCTTTCCTGGTTTACTAGTGGGTTCTGTGTTATTTTTTAAGTTGCTAGCTAAAGATGCTCATGCAATTGAAAGAAAACAAAATACCTAATATTGTTTAACATTCAAAAATATGAGGAGGGAAAAAAAAAAAAGGATAAATTTTCTGTCCTTACATGAAAACATAAGAGGAGCACAATGCAGCACAAGACTTGGGGAAGTAATTTGAGTTACAGAATTAGTAAGGCTGGAAAAGACCTCAAAGATCATCAAGTCTAAACTTGTCACCACAGACCTCATGACTACTAAACCATGGCACCAAATGCCACATCCAGTCCCCCCTTGAACATCTCCAGGGATGGTGACTCCACCACCTCCCTGGGCAGCACATTCCAATGGCTAACAACTCTCTTTGGAAAGAACTTTCTCCTCACCTCCAGCCTAAACTTCCCCTGGCTCAGCTTGAGACTATGTCCTCTTCTGGTGCTGGTTGCCTAGTAGAAGAGACCAACCCCCTCCTGGCTACAACCTCCCTTCAGGTAGTTGTAGAGAGCAATAAGGTCTCCCCTGAGCCTCCTCTTCTCCAGGCTAAACAATCCCAGCTCCCTCAGCCTCTCCTCATAGGGCTTGTGCTTGTGGCCTCTCCCCAGCCTCGTTGCCCTTCTCTGGACATGCTCCAGATTCTCAATGTCCTTTCTAAATTGAGGGGCCCAGAACTGGATACAGGACTCAAGGTGTGGCCTAACCAGTGCTGAGTCCAGGGGCACAATGACTTCCCTGCTCCTGCTGGCCACACTATTTTTGACGCAGGCCAGGATGCCATTGGCCTTCTTGGCCACCTGGTCGTACTGCTGGCTCATGTTCAGCCGGCTGTCAATCAGCACCGCCAGGTCCCTTACTGTTTGGCAGCTCTCTGGCCACTCGAACCCTAGCCTGTAGCACTGCATGGGGTTGTTGTGGCCAAAGTGCAGCACTTAGACTTGTTGAATGCCATCCTGTTGGACTCTGCCCATCTGTCCAGTTATAATGAATTTCTCTAAGGTGCACCTGCAAATCTTTAGCTGGGCAAATGAAGGACTTTTTGTGTTCAGTAAAAGTAAGAGGATTTTGGAGGGTTGTGTTTTACTTCCTGAGGGTTTCTAAAGATGGTTAAATAAGGATGTAATAAATAAACTTAAATAATTGCTAGCAATGAGATAAAATTAGCCATGTCTTCATTCCAGTGCTGCCTTCCTCTTCTGTCTAATTTGCCTTTTTACCAGGACAGTTCCTACATCTGCCTTTTCCTGCTGAGGCCCTTCCCTTGTACTTTCTCTGAACCATAAGCCTTGACAACTTTGAGTATGACATGTTTAAATGAAATGTTTTATTATACCTCTAGGAGGTATAATGCCTTCTAGAACAGATGACAGCAGTCCATAGCTCCGTCTGGTAAGATCATGAGGCTTACCAGATATATCCTTTACATTTTATCATGCATTATATCACATCCATTTTCAAATCTCTTGCAACAAAATTGCCCTCCATTCCATTAGCTCTTGCCCAGCTAGCAGGAAAGAACTTGCCTGCACATGTAATATTCAGATAAAATTCTATTGTTCTCTGAGAAGAGGGAAGTAAATTAGGTCCTGTCACTGTGCAAGCAGTGTCTTTGCTTCCAAGGAGATGATTAGTGTACCAAATTTGAAAATGCCATGCATTTATTTGTGTGATTAGTGATACCTGTGTCAGCACTACCACTGCTGCACAGACAGCCTCATAGCTCAGGAAAATTTGGGCAAACAAGACTGCACAGCACTTTTCTTTATAAATGTGCAAGTAAGAATATTGCCTGCTTGTCTCCAAAACATGTGCATTTGTCCCAAAACATAGCTTTGGCAGAGCAGTTAAATACTAGCTGGTAGCTCCTGCATCAGCTGCTCATGTTACCTTATCTTCACTATAGCTATGACAATTTGCTGAGAGGGTGCATCTTTGTGTATATATAACTGATTATTTCCTGCAAATCTGACAAGGTGCAAGACTTACCAAACTCCTTGGCTTTGCTTGTTTTTCCAGTTCAGCAGGATAAAAACTGGAATATGTTACTCAGAGTTTTTGCTCTGTTGCATTATCTGGGGCTTATTAGTTGTTTTATTGCTGAGGTGCTCAATGTCCTTCTTAAACTGAGGGGCCCAGAACTGGACACAGGACTCAAGGTGTGGCCTAACCAGTGTTGAGTACAGGGGCACAATGACTTCCCTGCTCCTGCTGGCCACACTATTCTTGATGCAGGCCAGGATGCCATTGGCCTTCTTGGCCACCTGGGCACACTGCTGGCTCATGTTCAGCCAGCTGTCAATCAGCACCCTCATGTCACTTTGTTTGGCAGCTCTCCAGCCACTCTGACCCCAGCCTGTAGCACTGCATGGGGTTGTTGTGGCTGAAGTGCAGCACCTGGCGCTTGGACTTGTTGAATGCCATCATGTTGGACTCTGCCCATCTGTCCAGCTGGTCAAGGCTCCTCTGCAGAGCCCTTCTACCCTCTAACTGATCAACATCTGCTGCCAACATGTTGTAATCTGCAAATTTACTGATGACTGTCTCAATCCCCTCATCCAGATCATCAATGAAGATATTAAACAGGATAGGCCCAACACTGATCCCTGGGGGACACCACTAGTGACTGACCTCCAGCTGGATGTGGTACCATTCACCACCAGCACGATTCACAGCCACTTTGTAACTCTGATTTGACAAGAGAACTACAGAGATGATTCACAGGGTTTCTCTGGCATTTAGGGATAGTTTTCTGTGGTTGTGTGTTTAGATGGTAGTATTTAGATGGTTTATTTGCAATAATGGCTCAAGATGCATTCTCTGATTTCACCTTCAGGAGTTAAGTAGTCAAAATTGACTGCAAAACCCTCCAAAAATAGAAATTTTGTGATGTGGGGCTTAGGATGCAGCTCCCAAAATATGTTGATTAGTTTCCTCTGCTCCTCTCCTCCCTTAAAGGAATCCCTACAGTTTTAACTCTGCAGTTGAGTGTCATTCAGACAATGTTTTATGGCAGTATTATTCTTGGAGATTCATTTGCTATATCAGCCTGGAGCAGTAGGTTTCTCTTGGATTGACTGTCGCATTATGTCTCAAGGGCACACCTTCTGAATCTCAGTTCAGGTGCTGTGTGTCCCAGGTTGATATCTGGTCTAGATTTACAGGGAGAGGAAGCTGGAAGCCTTGGCTAAGCGTAGAGCAGGCCTGCCCTTCCATTTAGACATGTGGATTTACTTCTTCCTTCTGTCTCAGATTTAGCACTGTTGTCTAACTTTGCTATCATGACTATAGTCTTAATGTTCTCCACAACTGTTGGCCAGTGGCATTTGGTTTTCTCAGAAGTCCTTGGCTGCGGTCTGATGAATCTGGTGAATGTGATTTGCAACATCCTTTAACACAATCCTTCATCTGCCCCTTCTATCTGATCCTTACACTAAAATCACTCACTTTGTCCTGCACACTCACCTGTGTGGAGTTTCCCAACAACTACATTTCTCTTCCAAATAGCCACTATTAAGCCTTCTGATATCTTTCTAAAGTCCCCAGTTAGTTACTTTATTCTGTAGGAACTGAAGCTTACAAACTTTTTCTTCTTCCTGATTTATAAACTAATTTCTGCTGAATACAATCTATTTTGGTATAAAAAAATTCATGCACACTTGGAAATGCATTTGGTGTTGACTTGCTTCTGCCTTTTTTTCCTACCACATGTACCAATTTCCTGAATGTTTGAATGTTCAGAGACTGTTTTGCTGGCATCCACTTGCTCAGAGTGAATTTTAGGCTCATCAGCTAAAATGTTCCCACTAATGTGAAGTAGAATCTTGTTTCCAACAGCTCTTCATCAGAACCATGAGCAGCAAACACCCGTTATAGCCAGGACAATGGATCCACAGGCAGTTGCTTTGTGTGAATGTGATCGGAGAAAATTGCATTCAGCGCCTGAGATAGATTAATAATTTGTACCTATGAATTTTTAGCTGACAGCTTGTTTCTCCTAGCTCAGAACTGAGATTCTGTGTTTCTTCAGATGTATTACTGCACTAAAGCCCCTGCCTGACAACACAGATTCTGAGCCCAAATCATTTTCGCCTTTTACGCCAAATCTTATTCCTGTAATCGAAGGAAAACAGAACTCCGTGTAACCTATAGGAGCAGTCACATTTCACAAAGCAAGCTGAATTATTGACCATTTGAATGTCAGATGTTTCACAACAAATGCTTGCTTGCAGTCCAAAGATGTCAAAAAGTAAAACACTTTTAAAAGGTCTACAGTCAAATTTAACTCACTTGAAGAATATTGCAAAACTTTCTGTTAATAGAATCAGGCCTTCAGTTTGAATGTGATGCCCTACCACATGGATTGAGCAAGACTGAATCCACCTCAATACAAACAATAACTCCTCCTCAAACAAGCAAATAAAGCCCAACAACATCAAAAAACCTCAAACCCAGAGTTAGGATCTCAGAGCTCATTTATTTTCCTTTCAGCTCTGGATGCATAACATTTTCAAGTCTCTCCATTTAACTTTTAGTGTATAATCTGCTTTTAATTTATCTAAACCCAAGTCTCTCTCATAAACATCAAAGATAATGAAAATGCCCTTTTAATTACTCTGTTAGAATCTACATGTTTATTCCACACTGACTTCCTTTATTTGTCAACCTCACGCACGAGAACTGACCCCTCCTGTGCTGCCTCTGCTTAGTGTCGAAGCCGTAGGGGAAGATGTTTATAACATTAGCTGCATTCTTTCACCAAGGGCTGGCAATTAACACTGCATCTGGAATCAGAAAGCTTCAAAATGTCTTTCGTTTACTACCTGTCTGGGTGGCAGGGAGGAAATGAAGAGAAGTTTTCTATTCTTGTCACATCCAGTTGCAGGATTTACCAGCAGCGGACCTTGTTCCAGTTATAGGGAGTAAGATTATACCAAAGCTGCTGATCTGTTTTCAGAGGAATTGTTACAATCTGGGAGAGAAATAGCTGGGAGTAATAGAATTTTAGCAGAAATGAATCTGTTGCTACCTGGGAGAAAAATTGCTGTGGCCAGATAGACCTGAGGTGTCACACTTGCAATTTCAAGCAAGATGAAATTATGACCAAGAGGAGGGAAAATGCATTAAAAGAAAGTTGTTCTAATCCCAAACCTAAACCCCCTGTGATTTGCCCCATCTTACTCTCTTGCTGAAGTGGCCATCAGACCGGGCAATGAACCTCTCAAGTCACTTCACACTCAAGCCTCACTCTAGCTCAACTAATCCATGCAATGAGGAAGAAGTTAGATATTTCATCCTCTGCTACAGCTTGGCAGAAAGCACTTTACCCTGTGGCAGAAAGCACTTTACCCTGTGGGACCAGATCTGCAGAACTGAGGCATTGTGAAGAATTAAAAGGATAAGGATGGGGAAAAAAAAAGGTAAAAAAGGCTCTGCTCAGGTGTGGATGCACTGCTTGGATTCCTCACTGCCCAGGTTGTCAGGGAACTGTCTCTGATCAAAGTAGACAAAGTCACACATGATCAAAAACAACATTATTCCATATTGCATCAATTTCCTCCCCCCCCCGTTTTAATGAGCACAGGAAATAATTTCCATCAGAGAAATGAAACACCTTTTGGGTTTACATTAGTAGCCTTGGCATCCTGAGTGTTACAACAATACCTCTAATCCAAGAGATGATGCTGTTGTGGTGACAGGATGTATTAGCAAGTCTGTAGCAGGTCAAGAGATCATCTGCCTCTCCATCAAAATATTTCCAGTTTTAACTAGACACTAGAAAGAATTTTTTTTTCTATGTATAATCTCTAAAATGACACTTTTTTTTCCCTGTATTCTCAAATAATGGACCTCAATTATACTGTCTGGCAAAAAAGAAAGGGAAGTACAACTTATCCTCTGTGCTCTTGAAAAGCAGACATAGACGTTTCCCAAAATGTGCTAGTTTGTTTGCTTTATATAGAACAGAGCAGGCAGTGAAGGATGGTATGGACTAAATCCCAAACCACAGGTGAGTTCACTGTGAGGAGTATAGAAACTTCTAGTCAGCAGGCACTGAGTCACGATGACAGATGTGCCCACAAAGATGTAAATGTGTAAAGCTAAGAGTATTGCCTCAGGCGATCCTGTGCCGAAATGGATGTGCTGCCACAGTCAGTGCGTTACCAGACACAGCGTCAACCAAGTTCCATCTGCAAGTATGGCAGGACCTCAGCCTTCTGATACAGCTGAAGGGTAACTGGGATGGAATATGGGCTAAGGACCATTTAAGGGGCTCCATGGTATCCAGCACTGCCTCAGGACAAAATCCAGATGAGCAAAGGCTATCACCTCAGGGAAAAAAAAAACCAAAACCCACTGGGACAAAGCATAGAATAGCATAGAATTAACCAGGTTGGAAAAGACCTTTGAGATCATCGAGTCCAACCTATCATCCAACACTATCTCCCAGGCAACCAGAACAAGAGGACACAGTCTCAAGCTGTGCCAGTGGAGGTTTAGGCTGGATGTTAGGAAGAAATTCTTCATAGAGTGATTTGCCATTGGAATGGGCTGTGTCTGGGGAGGTGGTGGAGTCCCCATCACTGGAGGTGTTTAGGAAGAGACTGGATGGGGTGTTTGGTGCCATGGTTTAGTTGATTAGTATCGGATGATAGGTTGGACACAATGATCTTGAAGATCTCTTCCAACCTGGTGTGGTTTCTAAACCATGGCACCAAGTGCCCCATCCAGTCTCTTCCTAAACAATTCTGTTGGTCTGTCTTGTGGTTGTCTTACGGCTGGAGGTGTGCCCATGATCACATATCCCAGAGTGCTCATAGATTTCAATGCCTGAGTGCTCCGTGCAATAATATCAGAACAGAAATAATATGAGCTGACTGCATGGTCCTGGTAGTCTCAGAGAGGTCTGCTCATCTCTTTCTCCTGTGATGTATGTATTGATGCATATAATATGTATTGAACTCCTTTAACTGAGAACAAATAGCTTCCCATCCAGGAAAAATTACCACTCTTTACCTGCTGGAATATGTCCAGAGAAGGGCCATGAGGATGAGCAGAGGTCTGGAGCACCTCTCCTATGAGGACAGACTGAAAGAGTTGGGGCTCTTGAGTCTGGAGAAAAGAAGGCTTCGAGGTGATCTTATTGTGGCCTTCCAGTATCTGAAGGGGGCCTACAAGAAGGCTGGGGAGGGACTTCTCAGGATATCAGGTAGTGATAGGACTAGGGGGAATGGAATGAAGCTGGAGGTGGGGACATTCAGACTGGAGATGAGGAAGTAGCTCTTCACCCTGAGAGTGGTGAAGCCCTGGAATGGGTTGTCCAGGGAGGTGGTTGAGGCCCCATCCCTGGAGGTGTTTAAGCCCAGGCTGGATGAGGCTGTGGCCAGCCTGCTCTAGTGTGAGGTGTCCATGCCCATGGCAGGGGGGTTGGAACTAGATGATCCTTGTAGTCCCTTCCAACCCTGACTGATTCTGTGATTCTATGATTCTACCTGAACGAAATCCAGATACAGTAACAAGGGAAATGTTAATTTCCACAGCTACACTCAAGATTTTGGCAGAACACAAGATGAAATCAGTAATGTATGGCTGTAGTTCACAAGAGCACAAACAATTCTAGAATCCAAAGCCACCTGGATCTGTACAAGTGCAGGGATTTTTGGTACCTCCAATGAACATATCAACTATCTCCTATTGGGAATTCTGGTTTTGGGGAAGGAAGAATGTTTTGCTTTTTATGGTGCTTGCATTTAGCAGAACTTGATCTTGAAATGAAAAAAAAACATAAATAAAAATTGAAAGGCAACTGCAAGTCTGATAATTAGAATACTATAAACATTTCATGGGGGGGAACCCAGATGCCAGAGATCTGGCTCCCTGAGCAGCCCCATCCACTGTGTTGCTGATAAACTCCCCACACCCTGCTGAGTGCACATCAGCTATGTAAACAGATGTTCTTAAAGAGACAAGTATTGAATAGCTGACTAATTTTGTTGTAGCTCTCCTCAGACTGACAGTTGCCGGTTTAAAGGGTGCTTGCCATGACCAACAAATCCAGCCAGGCTTTAAGTGCAGCTAAATCCAGTAGAAACTCCCAACTTCAAACTCTTGCCCTAGAGGCAGCTACAGGTCGATAGTTATTTTCTGAGTTATTTGGCACTAATCAGAAAATCATGTTCTGATGTTGAAAGCCTGAATTGATACCTTAGGAACTCAGAGGCTTTTTAAACTATATCTCTCTCCTCCCCCTTTTTTTTGTTGTTGTTGTTGTTTTGTTTTCATAATTATTTGAAATAGCATTAAGAGTGTGGCAAGTTGTGCTGACCTCTAAATGAAATTTAACTTTGGATTTGACTTTTTCCAGTGGACTAAGCAGAAATATCCTGAGGCATCAGGAACACAACAGCACGTTCACTGTGCAGCAAGTCAGTACCTTTCTACTTTTTCTGCAGCTTTGTTGTAGTAAAAGAAGGTGTTGCTATAGAAGTAGAGCAGACACCACCTTGCTTGCTTGCCTGCCAGAGTTAGGATTTATTTTAGCTTGAAAACAGATTACTTTTTTCTTTTTGGTTGGTTTTGTTTTGCTCTTTTTTTTGCCTTTCAGAAATGCTTGTTCTTAGAAACAGCATAGAGGCAACTCAAGGTACCAGCATACTAGGTCTGAATAACTAAGAAATACAGCAAATCTTATTCTAGGCAGGCCTTAGGTAGCCTTTACCTATACTCCAAGTGAAAATCATGGCCATGGTGGTGTTAGATCATTGATTCCAACCAGCAAACTTAGAGGTCTTTTCCAACCTGAACAATTCTGTCAATCTATGGAAAACACCTTCTGCATATTGAAATGCCTGGTCTCCAGGCTTCAGAAGTCCAGACCTTTGCAGAAGAATGCAGTTGTGCCTTTTTGAACTAAGGGAGTCCTAAGTAAGTGGTCAAAATAGTAAAGGGTGTGTTCATTCTGCCACACAATGCCAACTGGGAGTATTTAGATGGCTTAAAGTCTTGAGGAGGATGAGGGACAGACAAAGTCCAAGCTGCACTTTGAGGGCAAATGCTGAAAACTTTGTCAGCATTTTAAAATGAAGTTTCATCCATTCACATGTTAAGACTTTAGGGAGATGAAATAGGACAGCTGAGAAACTGATTACAGCCTCTTGCTGCATTCTTTCTCTTTGCTGTTCCCGTAGCCAAGCTGACACAGCCCCTGCCGAAGTGCTTCTATCTCGTGATACATGTATCAAAACCGAATAGATAGGGTGGTTGATCTTGTGCCTTTCTTGTTCTGCCACACGCTTTTACTTCGAACCACATGTCATTAATAGAGCTAATGGGATTTTGGCATGGAACCAAAGGGGTGGGAGGGGAGAGGGGGGCAGGGGGAGATGGATGGGAGCGAGATGAACTGCCGAGAGAAGCACTGCTGCCTTTCTTTGCACTAAAGTGATGTCAGGTTTATCAGGCTTCTCTTTAGTCCTTCCTGACAGGACTGGAGGCACTTCTCTATACATGTATGTCTCATGCATTCATGAGCCTCTTTGACACTCTTGCATCTTTTGTTAGGAGCTGAAAATGCAGATCATTGCTCTACCCTTCCTTCAGCTGCCATATGGCATTGTGGAAAGGGGCCCACAAAGGAAGAAGAGGGAAATGAAGGGGAGAAAAAAAAAGAAGAGGGGAGGCGGGGAAGTGAAGGGGGAGAAGAAATAAAAACTACCAGCAGATGAAATTGATTTATTTTCAACATTAGGAGTAGGGGGGTGGAAGCTTTTTGGAATATAAAACCTTCTTGCAGAGCAGGCAAGCAGGCTGCCTGCATGACAGCTCTGGTACATGTTAAAAAATAACATGGCTTGAAAATAGAAGCACTATTGTTTTGCTTGACTACTATAACAAATTTATATGAAATGGAATGCATCATCTGAAGTGAAACAACTGCCAAGGTTGCAGACTCCTATTTTTCCTCTTGTCTGCAAGAGGTAAAAACCCACGAAACCCAGAACACTACATAGGTGCAACCTTTTGGCATCACTGCATAGGTTGTTTGTTTCAATAACCTCTCAAAATACCTTCAGTCTAGTCTGCGTTTTTTTGCAGAGCTAAACTTTTCCTAAAGTAAGTAGCAATTAGAGCACTTCATAGAATTGCTTTAAAAACAAAGCAAAAGTTCATTTGAGAGAGACCAACTTAGTATGTCAATTCTTTGACTGCTACTCTGCTGGTTCTTGCTTTATGAAACACTAAATAAAACCTTTAACAGAAGCACAGTGCAGCATGTGCTGTGTATTACCTAAGCTAGATAGTCTTGCTTACTATAGTGGGTTTACATTCCCCTCTCTTAAGTACAACTCTGTCTGGATTTAGACAAATTGTGCTCTTAGCTGTAGAAAGCTAAAGCACAAAATATTACTTTAACCACTTTAATGAATTTACTTCCTCATTCCCCTCTAACTTTAAGTGATTATAAGTGGAGGGGTAGCTTACATTTCCACTGTGTACATAATGTGTCTGTATTTCCTGAGGCTTGCTCTCAAGGTCCTGTTCAAGAAGGGACAGAGCACATAATTAACTTCATGTAAGTAAATTTGAGTCATTTGGTTTCAATAAACTCAGAATTAGGTAAGTGATCCAAAACCATGCTTAATCAAGAACTAGCTAAACAGAGTCTGCAGTTAGTTCGCTCACGTTCAGAGCACTGCTTTGGTTCAACTATTTTTAAGACCTTTTTTGATACAGTAGTATTGAGTGTTGTTCTTCTGGATGTTTGACTTGTCCTGTTTCTCAGGCAAATACTTTTCTTGTGCATGTAAATACTCCTGAGCAAAATAACTTACTGTTCATCTTTTCACAAATGTCAAGCCATAGACTTTCCAAGTAAACCAAGTCACTTACTAATATCTGTTGCATGCTAATTGGCAGCTGTATATGTATGCTGATGAACTCCCATGTTAGAGTCCACATAATTTAAACATTAAGGTTATGCTATGCAAGAATATGGTTTAATTGCTGCCTCTGTTGTTCTGTGCTGAAAGTGTTAGCTCTTCTAGTCACCATTTGCACCGCAGAATCTTTTCACTCTGTCTTTCCTGAACATGTGAAATACTCAGCCTTGTTGATGACAGGATAAAAATGAAGCAAGCATCTCCCTCGCAGCTGATGCTGCATTTTGTTCCAGGTTTCTGCTCACTGCACTCTTCTAGCTTACACACAGATATTTTTTTATGGGTGAAAAGCCAATCAAAAGCAGAATATAGTGAAGAAGTGGGCAGCATATTGTGTATGAGTGAGCCCAACCCTCTGCATACATGTTAGTACATCCATTTATTAGAATAAACCTTTATTAGAATAAACCAAACCAGGTTGGAAGACACCTTCATCGTGTCCAACCCATCAACCAATCCAACCCACCCAAACAGCTAACCCATGGCACCAAGCACCCCATCAAGTCTCCTTCTGAACACCTTCAATGACGGCGACTCCACCACCTCCCCGGGCAACCCATTCCATAGCGCAATCACTCTTTCTGTATAGAACTTCTTCCTAACATCCAACCTGAACCTCCCCTGGCGCAGCCTGAGACTGTGAAGCTCCCATTGAGGTGTAAGCTTTGTCTTGAAGTTTTGTATCATGATTAGGTAAAAGACATCTTCCAGGAAGATTTCCACTTAAACTTCTTTTCCAGTGTTTGTTAGTTATCAGGTGTGCCTCTCACAGATGCCTTAAAAGTTTAGTGAAGAGTAGACTTTGTTTCTAGCTAAGAAAATGACCCAAGTCATAGGTTCACTACAGTGTAATTACTTGGGCTTACACTGATGCAAATACCTTCTTGCTGCCATAATGTTTTCACTACAGTAGTGCCAAGGGTATCGGACCAGGCCGATTGCTTTGAAGCTCATAACTCGCAAATACTTCTGCCAAGTACCCAGGAACATTTTCACTTATGGATTTTATTGCAAACTCCTAACATTTCAGACAAGAACAGGCTTATTCATCACAGTCTTATTAAAGAATAATTTTGTCTTTAATAGAAATGGGAATGTACTGTGACTAGCAGGGAATAATCCATACCTTGATAATTATGTGTGGTAAGTAATCATCAGCTTTTGTTAGCAATCTGAAAGCTGCTCAGACAGAATCATAGCCCATTCATGAATGAAAGGACTAAAAGTGTGGCAAGTGTTAGTCATAAGAATAATCTCCTATTAATAAGGTTTGCAAGTCTTTGTGAACCATCCATAAAGGTTAGAAATAATTTAGTCTGTGGTTCTTATCTATTCAAAGTTTTATTTGATGTTTGTTATGCTTTAAGGAGCAGGAATGAAAGAGGTAACAGCATGAGCAAAGTTGAACATATGTTTGTAATATTCTGTATAGGAAGAACAGGCTTGGCCTTAGCCTTAAACAACTGGTTTTGGTGCTGTTAAAAACTTCTGTCAGCTTTCTTCAGAAGCAACAAAGCTGCCGGCTTCAAGGGTGAAAGACACAAGAGTAGGAGGCAATTTTGTGTGCATCTTCCTGCATGCTACAGAATTCCCTTCTAAATAAACAGCTACAAGTGTGGTTACAGCTTTCAAAAGTTTTATCTTCTGTTCTCAAAGCAGAACATAAGGCTCAAACCTTCAGCTTAACCTTCAGTTTGATATCTTGCTAAAATCAACTGTTTGGGGGAAAGAAGGGAGCATACCTAATCCTACCTGGCTCTCTAGTGTGGAAAGGATAATGTTGTAATGTACCTAGGTGCTGCTTATGTGCTTAAATTTCAAACAACAATTCTCAAAATGCTTTTCAGCTGCTAATTCTGAAACCCATCCAACTTGAGGGTCCTTCATTAAAGGTCTTCAAGTTCCATTGCTTGCAGGACTTAGCACCTTGGTATGAAGTGTTAGATATGTTGCCCACCTGAAGACCACACACAGACTAGAGTCAGGCATTCAGTTTTTCTGGGAAAATGTTAAAACATGCACTTCTTACCTGGAGGAGAAAAGAAAACCCTCACAGATTAATTTCAGACTGAGCAAAAAGTTGAGCAGTGAAAGCTTTTCCATTGGACACAAACAATTAACACTTTGGACTGGCAGAAAACTAGAATAGCTTGATCATTATTATCTGGTTTAAAACACTCCAAACCCATAGATAGTGGAGAGGAGAAGGTATTTTGGATACCAGCCTCTCCTGGCTGGATGTTTTTTGCATTAATCACTGAAAGCACCACAGAACCTGCACTAGATGAGGAAGGGGAATGTAAGACCTGCTCTCAAAAGAGTTTCGTTAGACATTCATGCTCCAGTTAATTATTTCTTGTATGCAAAGTCTGACAGCCACAACAGGAGGACTGCAGAGTGCTCCCTTACAGCAATTATAGCTGTCCTTGGAGGTGTGGGTTTGAGTGCTGCTATGGTGAAGAGAACATTGTATATGGGACTCCTGCCCCCCTGGAATGCTTTAGCGACTGAATAATACAGAAGTGGTTGTAAGTGCAGGGACAGGAGGAATGAAAGCCAAAACACCAGTAGGTTCTGACTGCTTATGTTTACCCACTGCACTGTTCTTGCTGGACATGAACAGGAAATCTATTGGTGTGTACCTGGTGAGGAGCAGAAACACTCTCAATATCACTGAAGTAAATGGCTGAAGACACTCATAACTCCACAGTTTTAGCTGAAGGTGTAGGGATTCCCTGTTGCAGACTACTGTAAAGTCCCTGAAAATCACAGAAATTGTGAAACCTGAGAATGTGGAATGAGAAACTAGTTCTGAAGAAGGTTATACGTTGAAAAGCATATTGCAGTGCCAAGTGTATATTTTGCACTTTGAATATTTTCTTGCTGGGTTGGATGAGAAGATAAAATTTCTTGAGCTCTTCCTTTTGCAAGCCTAGAGTTAGAGCCCTGCATGTGTCTGGGGAGGTGACACATCCAGCCTACTGACAGATGATCTGCCAATACCAGCAAGCAGAAACAGGAATTCACTTTTGTTTCTGATGCGACTCCCACATCAAAAGATTAACCAGAAATAGACTGCCCATTCCAGGCAGGTTTCTGAAGTAGCCTCAAGTTTATCTTCCTTCTCTCCTTCACTGACAGAGGGACTTGTGGTCATAACTGAAGCCTGCTTTAAAGGTCTTGTCTTTTTAATCTTGTGAGAATTCTGACGTTTAATAGACCTGGAAATGGAGGATGTGAATAGTTCCTATCGCAGCTATACCTCTGGGAGGTATTAGATCACAAAGGAGTAGGAGAAATGCTAAAAAAATCACTTTCTTGCCTTTTATGCTCTGTAAGGGCCCAACAATGGAATGTGTAGAAAGTAAGAGGAAGACAAGACAGGGGGAGTCAGTGCTTGAAAAAATGTAGAGCATTTTATGATGATAAAATGATGAAGCACTTACTGATGTGGTTTAGTCAATTAGGTAGTGTTGGGTGATAGGTTGGACTTGATGATCTCGAAGGCCTTTTCCAACCTGGTTAATTCTGTATTCTGAATGACATTTCATAAAGGTAATTCAAGTAAGAATTTTTAAAGGGATAATCAAAAGAGTATTAGCTGTATCATCTGAACAAAAGGCTGTATCAACCACTTATATTCACAGGGGTCCTGAAACAATGAACTAAATAAAACATATAGGATCAACAATGTTGGAAAAGGCCTCAAAGATCATCAAGTCCAACCTGTCACCCAACACCTCATGACTACTAGACCATGGCACCAAGTGCCACGTCCAATCCCCTCTTGAACATCTCCAGGGATGGTGACTCCACCACCTCCCTGGGCAGCACATTCCAATGGCTAACAACTCTCTCAGTGAATTTCACATATTAAGAAAGGACAACAACCTACTGGAACTTCTTCTCTTTTCTTTCTTGTATGAATACCCTTCTCCTTTCAATGATACTCTTCCAAAATGTTTAGCCTCTGAATATTACCTCAGCTTCTTTAAGCTGAAACAAACCCCACCTAGTTCTGGCATTGAGCATATGTGTATACAAGATAAATCTGCTTTTGTCTCAGAATTAGGGAGTGAAATGTGAGATTCAATCAGTGTAAATTAATGCTTTCTATAGCCTGTAGGAAGAGTGAACTTGTAAGGACAACATTTTTGTAGTTAACTTTGCTTTATGTACCTACTAGTGGTGGCATTATTGTGATCCTGCTGTAATGCCTTGTGAGAAATCATGTGGGATAATGCAACAACCATGAAATTAAAATGGACTGCTTCTGTAGAGCAAACCATTATTATGTGCTCTCTTATTTCTCAGAGGGTCCATTATCTCTTCATCGCCAGCAAAATCATTGCAGAGCCTGAAGTGCCACAGACTTGAGTTGGAGAGGAGGCAGAGCAGCAGAGGAGTATAGAATGTACCAGTGCCACATCTCACCAGCCTTTATTTAGTGATCAAAATTTTGGGATTCAGGAGTTTAAAAAAAAAAATATAAGTAGTTTCATTTAGAAGTGCCAGCTGCTGAAGAAGATAAGGAAATAAGGCAACCTGTTTAAAACCCCACAACCCAAACTTCTATACCTGAAAGTACTTTAGCTTGTTTTCCAGCACAGCCTCTGCATTTTAATGAAACATGTGGAGAAAGTTGTAAATGAAAATGGAAATGTCGCCTTCTGAGAAGCTGGCCCAGCATCACATGTGAATTATTTAGAGACAACTTGTATTGTTTCTGCTTTTAAAGAGCAAAGAAAATGTGTGGGGACTTTTTTATTTTTCCTCTCCTATTTTCTTAGTCTTAATTGTTTTTATTTTCTCTTTGTTGTTTTAAATGCCAAAAATCTGTTCAAAATACAGTAGCTATATTCTATAGTCAATAAAGTATCTAACATACTGGTAGCAACAAAAATTTAGCTGCTCATCAGTAACTAAAAGAAGGAAAAATCTTCTTATCACAGTATCACCAAGGTTGGAAGAGACCTCAAAGATCATCAAGTCCAACCTGTCACCACAGACCTCATGACTAGACCATGGCACCAAGTGCCACATCCAATCCCCTCTTGAACACCTCCAGCAATGGTGACACCACCACCTCCCTGGGCAGCACATTCCAACGGCTAACAACTCTCTCAGTGAAGAACTTTCTCCTCACCTCCAGCCTAAACTTCCCCTGGCTCAGCTTGAGACTGTGTCCTCTTGTTCTGGTGCTGGTTGCTTGAGGGAAGAGACCAACTCATTCCAGGCCACAACCTCCCTTCAGGTAGTTGTAGAGAGCAATAAGGTCTCCCCTGAGCCTCCTCTTCTGCAGGCTAAACAACCCCAGCTCCCTCAGCCTCTCCTCACAGGGCTTGTGCTCGAGGCCTCTCCCCAGCCTTGTTGCCCTTCTCTGGACACATTCAGGTATCTTGATGTCCTTCTATTAACCCTGACTGGTTGCATTATTGAGATGTGAAAGGGTCCCAAGTACAATAAAGCATTAGTTCTAAAATCTTGCCTCTAGGAATAACCTCAAATGTCATAAAATCCCTCCAAGAAAAGGAAAAACCCCAAAAACATCCAACCTGGAAAAGTAAAGAACTGTTAGTCCAAGAAGTGAAATCTATAACTGAAGCAGCATCTAGAATATTTTATTTACTTAATTTATGGAGGGCTTTTGTTTGTTTTCCTATTCCTTTGTTTTCTTATATGTGTGTATGTATATATATGATTACCATCTTTCATACTTTTTAATCTCAGTCATATTCCTTGGCTTCTGTGCTCCTCTAATCACCTCCAGCTTCACTGTTTACCTCAGCTTGTTGTTTTTCAAACATTTAAGAGTTATATTTTTCCTCCAACTTACATTAACATTAATATTTTGATGAAATAGAAGAGATGGCACTGAGTCACACATCTGTGTGCCAGAGTATTTCTGGAGGTAGTTGTTTAGAAGAATACAAGGCTATGAAAATCAATGTCAAGGAAAATAAAAATCAAGCTCATTCTTGTTCCAAGGATGATTTTTTGCTGTGGCTAAGTTCAAGAGAGCTTCTTTGTCTTAAAACTTGGATACTAAAAGTCAAGTTCACATTCTCATTTAAAGCACTGTATGAAAATAATATGATTGATTCTGCTTGCATCTGTATTTCTATTATGTGTCAGAGGTGAAATTGCAAATTATGCATTAGTGGCCTGCTCATCGGGGAGTGGAGATCCTTTTATTTCTCTGAAACATTTTGCTCGTTAATTCCACATCTGTTTTATTATTAATCTGATTGTCTTCTACTTCACTTGGCATTCCTGAATCGCATGGTTTTAACAGATAGTCTTGGTATAATGTTCCCCAGGTGTAAATTCGGTGTACAGCCTTAAAAGGAAGTTGTAGTCAGGTGGGAGTCGGCTCTTCTCCCAAGCAACTTGTGACAGGACAAGAGGGCATGGTGTGAAGCTGTACAAGGGGAGGTTTAGGTTAGATCTTAGGAAGCATTTCCTCACAGAAGGGCTGATAGGCACTGGAATGGACTGCCCAGGGAGGTGATGAAATCGCCATTACTGGAGGGCTATAAGAAAAGATTGGATGTGGTACTTGGTGGCATGGTTTAGCTGATGTTGTAGAGTTAGGTCATAGGCTGGACTTGGTGATCTCAGAGGCTTTTTCCAGCCTCAATAATTCTGTGATATGTCTTTGGCTATTGACTGAATGCTGTGGACTCTTAAATTCTATGTCCATACGTATAATGTGTTTTTATCTTATTTGGTGATACACAACTGTATATTTTCAGTATTTTTTCCTATTAATGTGTTTTACCTCTGGCTATGAAGCGTTTTTGATGTTTATTGACTTAATGTTCTGTTCCAGGACAACATCTGTTTAAGCTGTGCTTAGGACAGTAGAAACTTCCTTGAAGTTAGACTTTTCTGGGTGCTGCCCATAGCTTTATGCAGTTGCCCACACGTGGGCATCTAGTGAAATTTGAGACCAAAATGACACCAGTCACCTGTATACCCTGTATCATCTCTGCTAGTTCTTTGCTGAAGTCTTAGGAAGCCTGAAACACTTCCGATGGTGCTAGGCTTCCATGCTAAGACAAATGAATCAAGATCTCAGTGTAAATCAGAAGGCTTTTTTTCAGTGATGTAACTTGTCATCCTATCAAGCAAGGACTGTGAAGGGTAGCTTTTAATGCAGTAGCACTTTCAGAATCCTCAAGTGGCCTGGTAACCAGAAGTCCAGGACATTGTGCAGTGACAGATGGAGTTGGAGAAATGCCCTATATAAACCCAAGCTGACAGATTCTCCTAGATTCCTGTAAATGCTAGGTGGTATCTGGTCAATAATAACGAGAGTAAACTTTTAAATAGTTTTTCTTTCTTCCTTATAGATACAGTAAACCAAGACAAGACAGAGACAGACACGTAAGAGTCATGAGGTCTGTGCTAACAGGTTGGACTTGATGATCTTTGAGGTCTCTCCCAACCTTGGTGATTCTGTGATTCTGTGTCTATTGTTTAGAGCATATACAGTAAAAAAAAAAAAGCACAAACATGAGATTTCAGAGAACACTGTCATAGTATTCTTGGAGATCAAGAGCTTGATGCTTTATGCTTTGGTAAATCTGTGCCCTATTAAGATGATTTCTTGCACGTATTGAAAGAGCAGCGTCTCTCATTTTATTCAGTCAAGTGCCTTATCACCTGTGTACCCCACAGCTTTCTGCTTCATGTTTCCTTTCTATTTTCATATCTATGGGAATGGAATCTACTCCAGTATTCAGCAAATGTGCTTCCTGCTGATGCTGTGGCTGCCTTTGACTTAGGCCTGAGTTACCATGTCTTCTTCAATGATGCTGCACCACTCTGAGAGTGTTTTGTGGTCTGGAGGTGCCAGCACAGCTTTCCCCGAAATGGGTTGCAGTGCTGTCTTCCTTCCAATTAATTTCTCACTAGATTTTCAGGTTCACAGAGGACTGTTCCCTTATGTTTATGGTAGAATACACCAGGGTAGCTCTGCTCAGTGCAGTTTATATTCATGCAAGATGATCACAACAGGGCTCAGTAAGTTTTTCTGAGGGAAACACAAGCTGTGACCAAGTTAAGAGGAGGTTTTCTCCTACATCTGACAACGATGTTCTACTTCTATGACATCTCCTAACTAATTACTCCTGCTGCAATGTATTCCTTCATTTCACTTTTTATAGGTCAGAGATACTTTTGTTTACCTGCAGTACCCTCTTTCTAATGTGTGCAGAGTAACTGTCTGATTCTTAATGCACTTGGTAGTTACAGTGTCACTAAGAAATGAATCTTACATACAGAAGATCAGAATAAAGTCTGAATTTTCAGTGAATCAGAACTCTGCTTTGCTAATGTCAAGGAAGAGAAATGACTGCTCTGCTTCAGACATACTCAAGCAAGATTATAGTTTCAGGGCTGCTGTCTCCAGCTGTGATCCTCTGATCGTCTGTTTTGCTCTTTATTATATGTATGCTCTGAATGTTTTTCTCCCTTGCTTTCAATCTTAAACCTGGTGCAGACAGCTTATAACACATCATTAGATGTGAGGCTTTAAACTTGACAAATTTGTTCTTTTTAGATTCCCTCCAACCCTTTCATTGGATTTTATGCTTTACCTTTGCAAATATTTGTGAAGATCCTAAAGAGATCAGGGGAAGAAGTGCTCCAGACAAATGAGTCCAGTAAATTATCTTTTTTTTTGCAGTGAGTGATTTGTTGTTGGTATAGTCACCATGTATTTCACAAAAAGCCAGGAACTGTGCACGTTATGGAGCTTACACAGAAACCATGATATATGTAAGGAAACTTGGTACTGACTCAAGTTACCAAACAATGAATATGATGAAATGCGAGCATGAGGGAAAGGATGAGCGAGTGATAGAGGGCAGGAAGTTAGAATCATTGGTACGCTAGCTGGAAGCTGATAAGGACAGTTCAATACCACTCTGTAAATAGTTCTGGTGTGATAGCATAAGAAATTCTGTGTGAATGTTAGGTGCAAATACAAACTTGTCCCTGTGTCTTGGACCAGTTTTTACCAAACTTTTCCTTTGTGGAACGTACTGGTTGAAGTATCTTGCTGGATAATGATCAGATGTGATTCTTAATACAATATACCTCTGCTCCTTTACAAAGGTTGCAAACAGAGCTACTGAAATAAAAGGATACTGTAACAGAAAATGGAGTTCTGTGGAAACATTAGAAAATAAGATTCATAGGCTGGATTCTTCAGTTCAGCAAATTCACTTAGCACAAGACTTTATAATACGGAACTGAAGTAGTCAGGAAGCAGTACTGCAAAATTCCCAGTGGGTGGGTAAATGATTATATAGCTGGTGAAGGTGACTGTGTCAGAAACTCTTGCATCTCAGGGATTGAAAAAGATGACAAAAGGAGAAAAAAAGCATTGAAGAGCGTGGCATATCCAGGGCTTTATAGCAAGAGATGGCCTCAGACAATCAACAGTATAACAGTTACAGATTCATGTTCATATTTTCCCCTTTCTATTAAGGAAGGCAAAATGATCTCTAGAAAAGAAATGATACTGTCTGTTTTGGAGGATTTCTTTCAAACTGAAAATGTTTTAAAGTCCAAAAGCATTAAAAAAATAAAACCAAACTATTATTTATTAATAACAATTGGTCCATAAAAAAACATAAAAGTCACATTCATTCCAACTCTAAAACAGAAATATGAATCTATGGAAGTTAAAAAGGTCACCAAGAGAGGTTAGTGAGAATGGAAATGCAGGTAAATGCTTCTATAAACTGTGGTAGATGATGTAGTGCATAGGCAGCTAATAAGCTGCCAGACAAGGAAACACAAACAAATTCACATTTAAAGACCCTAGGCATTCAAAGCACTTTTGAAACCTTCTTAAGAATGAGAAATGTACAGGGAAAGTAAAACCCAATGTCATACCTGCAGTGAAGCAGACATAGGACACTTATCACAGAATTTCAGACACATGCACTGTTTCTGCAGCTCAAATCAAGAGATAATTCACTTTAACCAAATAAAAATGGAAAGAGAAGTAGTTCCACTGCTAACTCAGTATCTAAGCAAGTGACAGCTGAACAGAGAGGATCTGTTTAACAGTTACACCATTGAGCAGTAAATAAATCAATCATGGGTGGTTACCTTGCCTCAGTTTGCAAAATGCCTTCAGCCTGTGGCTTATGGAGCCACATCACTCTGTGTATTGTCATATATTGGCCATAACACATGAAATTGTTTTAATGGGAATTAAAAACAGGAAAACTCTGATCACTAGCTCTTAATATAAACAAAAACCCAGAAGTCTAAGAGTGAAAATGTTGAGTTAATAAAAAATAAACAAAGAAAGCAGGGACATTCAAATAAGAATGAATTGAAGTTGTTGGGGTTTTTTTACATCCCTTTGTTTCGTGCACAAATTTAGTGGGTCTGCTACTTTTGTGATTGCTTGTCATACAATTGATGTCCATAACTACTAGCACCTGTGGTGTTAGAAATACTTGTTATGTTTGTAAGCTTAGACCCTGTTTTAGGTACAAACAGGAAACAGCTCATTCCTTTCAGGAAAATGCACACAAGTGGAAAAAGATGCCAAAGTCATGCCATGACATGCTGTTTGCACACTTATGCATTCATGCTTTAAAGGTGGTGATAGTGTATTATTTTAAGGACCACCTTTAGAACAAGAACTAGATGAGCTTATTAGAACTAGATGAGTTTATTTTCCTAAGCTGTTTAACTTTTTGTGCCATAAAGGTACAGGGGTTGTTTGTGGGGGGGGGTTTGGTTGTTTTTCTTTGTTTGTTTGTTTTCTTCTCCTGTGTAAATGTGGCTTTTTGGGAACCATGACTCCAAGCAGAGACCATGAATATCCTAGGGTAGAAAATAGGACCAGCTGGTGTCATTGCCTGGTACTTTTAACATTTTCTTTAGGGTGCTGGTCGGGAGGGGGGCTGGTGGAGAGCTGTGCATAGAAGACAAGAAACAGAAGTTGTGACTGCAAAAAGCCTCAGAATTGGCTACAGCAGCACTCCACCAGCTGCCATTACAATGTGCATTGTGTACATTTGCACGGTGTAGAATCTAATTCAGTTTTACAGTCAGAAGAGAATAGGAGGCAATCACTAAGCATCCATCACCAAACAGCATGATAAATAAGCTGTTATTTGGACCATGCATGTAACCCAGTCAATAGATCTGGACTGGAAAAAAAGTGAACAGAAAAGACAGGATCAAAAAAAGCAAAGAAATAAAAGAGAAAGACAAAGAAGTACCTTTCTTGCTTCTTTGGGTCACAAACAACTATATAAGTAATTTATGATTATTGTTTATGAGTTTAACCTGAGACTTAAACTGCAATGGTGTGCAGTACAAGAACAAAACACCAGCTCTTTGAGGGTTCTTTGACAAGATTCTTAATGTTTTGTGTTGTGAAATATTTACTTGTTGCCAATACTTTGAACATCATTCTGCATGTAAGCAAAGATGCAGAGGGACATAAATGTCTGGAGAAAATGAGTCTATTTTTCAGAAGCGTCTTCTACACTTAGAGCCGATGTTTAATTATACTTAGCCCTTGACAGATTCAGAGAAGTTCCTGTGTAAGAGTTTCAAAGCCATCCATAAAGCTAGCTCCTGAAGGATAAGGTGCTTAGGCATATTTTTCTTCTTGTTTTGTGGTATATCTTTATTTGCAGACATTGAAACAAAGCTTTACAAATCCACTCGTACGTATGCATAGAGTAGACAAGCTGGCTTTTAAAATGGCTAAGCATTGCACTCCTCTATTATACCCTCATGGAATTTTCCAATATCCTTTTGCTCTTAGGGCACACCAATGCCTTTTAATATCTTTCACTTGATAGCCTAGCTGAGAGATCAGTCCCAAATCCAATTAAATAAAAAAATCATTACATGTGATTTTAGATCTATGACTTAGGCACACTCTTAGTGTCACAAATTCTAAGCAAAAAAACATGGGCCTCTTTTACTGTTGTTTGTGAGAACATATTACATGTGCTGTGAGATGGGGGGTGGGGGAAGCCTATGATTAATCATGGCTCATCTACTCTCTAATATCAGAGTCCTGAGGGTGCTAATAGGATCTAAAGGCCCTGATCAGTCTCACCTGGGAGACATACACACCTCCTCTGATTGTGGGCTCAAGAGTCTTACGATGTAGCATTGTTAGTCTTTAGCCCTGCTTCTTGGATGCTTCTTAGACCTGTGCTGAAGGTAGCTTCTCTCCTGTTTGCATCTCTCTGGTAAAAATAGCTCGTGACTGGGTTCATCTCCTTTATTCCCTCTCCAGGCCTCATAGAAAGGTTGTACTCCACACCTTGCTGTGTCAAGGTGCTGCTGATAGACCCTGTTCCCAACCAGTGGCTCCTGCTGGGCCTTGAAAGGCAACTTATTTGTGATATCACCTCTTCAACCAAGTATCCAAGGCATTATTGCAGCAGGCATGATGATCCTAAATAGCTTCAGAGCTTGCAAAAGTTGGGGGGGTGGGGGGTTGTGTGGATATAAGGTCTGAAAAGGCTCTGGGGAGGGGTTGGTAGAGAGGGAGTGAAAGGAGACATTCTGACTTGAAATTATTTCTTCAGCTTGGAGTGCTTAATAATAGTTTCAGAAGAAGTTTTATGTTTCTTAGAAATAGCATGATTAAAAATTGAAAGGTCCACTCTGAAAGGAAAAAAAAACCCTAAAAATGAAGTTCTCAAAATAGTTGAAGAGTGCAGCCTCAGAAGCAGCAAAATCATTGTTAAATTCAGACTGGAGAAGTACTTCAGTTCAAAAATACACGTACAAGAACACATCTAACTTGCAATATTTACTGTCACTTTCAGCCATCTCCCTGATGCTCTGTGGGGTGTGGTTAGAACTCATTCTTTCTACTTTTAAAAGAAGCCACAAATTACAGAGAGAGAGTTTTCCAGTATCATCAATCTGCAGTGAAGTAAATATATCAGATGATTTCTACCTTGTGCTTTTTATAAGCCATTAGAGCCAGATCATGCTGATGGTGACTGTGGCTCTGAGGTTTACAGTTGAGATTGTGTATCAAAATCAACATTTCAAATATTCAGGTTCAATGTTTCTGGTTTTGACTTTCAGAACCTGCCTTCAGTTATCCCACTGTATAGAATAGAATAGAATAGAATAAACCAGGTTGGAAGAGACCTTCAAGATCATCGCGTCCAACCTATCATCCAACACCACCTAACTAACTAAACCATGCAACCAAGCACCCTGTCAAGTCTCCTCCTGAACACCTCCAGTGATGGTGACTCCACCACCTCCTTGGGCAGCCCATTCCAATGGGCAATCACTCTCTCTGCAGCCTCAGACTGTGTCCTCTTGTTATGGTACTGGCTGCCTGGGAGAAGAGACCAACCTCTGCCTGTCTACAACCCCCCTTCAGGTAGTTGTAGAGAGTGATAAGGTCACCCCTGAGTCTCCTCTTCTCCAGGCTAAGCAACCCCAGCTCCCTCAGCCTCTCCTTATAGGGCTGTAGGCTCTGAACCCCTTTATATAAAGCTACATAAGGCTAAAATTACTTAAATTCTAATAGAAAAATAATAGACATCATTACTTAAATTCCTATACAAAAAAAAAACAAAAACCAAAACCGAAGGACTGAGGTAGTGAAGCTGCAAATCCCCCTCTTCAGTCTTACACTCTTTGTGTCCCAAATCCCAGTCCTTTCCCTTTGTCTCAGGGCTTCAACACCCTAGCATTTCCCATCCTACCTATCCACTACTATGCCCCCTTCTCACCCTCATTCCAGTACCTTCCCACGCAGATTTTCCCATCTCAGACTTCCTTCTCAGCAGCCCACTTGTGGGCTCCCCTCACTCTTTAGGATTTCCTTCCCATATTTTTGTTCTGTATTTCCTCCCACTCTAATCACATCCTTTCTCAGTTTACAGTTTCCACACCTGCTACAGTTATTTGTTTCCTCCTGTTCTTACTGGCTGTGTGTGGATGTCATTCCTTCAGCCTTTCGCTAGCAATACTCTCTGCGTGCACACTTCTTCCTGTGGCCTTTGCAGCTGGCCCTTCTTTTCTTTGCTTGGCTTTCAAAAAGCAGAGTTATCTTCTGGCTTTTCAGAAATCCAGGAGTTTTTGAGACTTGTGCAAAACTCAGTGCAAGGGCCTGACAGCAGTAATGGAGCAAATACCCATTAGAAGTGCATCTGTGAAGGCTTTCAAGCCAGGGAAACTTCAACTTTAGTGTCTAATATTTGGAAATGAGTTGGATTTCTTATCTTGCTTTCAAATTATTATTAAAATAAAACCTTAGGTTGCTAATAATAAACTACCTCCAATTAAAAGCATACTGCTTTTTCTAGCCAGTTGGCCATTGCTGCAGTCAAATATGTTCAATAGAATACATATATTAAACGGAAAAAAAAAAAGAAGATTCATGGGAATGTGAACATTTTAAATAGAAAATATTCTGAAGTATTTCTTAGTCTAATTCTAGCTATTGGTTATTAGTGATGTGACAGACAGCATGGGGGCCATGTCAGCCTTGATGTCAGTACTTGCTCAGCAAAAATCTGTGAATACACTTTATGAAGAGTAAGGAAAGATACTGGGGAAATACCCTACTGCCTCAAATTTTCCAGCTAGCATATGGAGCATTTAAAAAAGACTTGGGTAACTTTGATTTGTATTAAATTGCATGATATTACTCTATATTTATGATCTTTCCAGAACACGGCCTACGGTGTCTGTCCTCCCTCCCCTCTCCCCACACCCAAATGCCAACAGGCACAGTTAAACGTGTAGATATGAACATATGTGCAGCCCAAGAGATGGAATTACAGTGTGGGTGTCAGGGGGACACCTGCTGGCTGCCTGAGCAGACAGACCTCACAGTGCTGACTCGTTCCCAGGGGCTTTCTGAAGCAGTTGCACTGAGTCAGTGAAGGCAGATGCACTTTTATGTATATTTTGAAGGCAAACGTTAAACCCACAGGAAAAGGCATATGTCTCTGCCAAAAACTGAAGCAAAGAAAAAAAACCAAACAACTCAGATGAAAATTATTCTTAGGAATATAGGTTAATATGCTGAGAAATGAGGCAGACCTTTCAGAACATATTGAAGGGGTTTTCTAGAGTTAAAAACTGTGGTGGTAGTCAAGTAATATGGTAGTGGTTGGTTTTGGTTTTGTGGGGTTTGTTTCACTTTGTGTGGTAAGTTATAGAGACAGCTAACAGCAATACAGGCTAATCTGACAAAGGCACAAGAAAACTTCAGTCTGAAACCATAAACAGACTAGATACAAACCAATCAACCACACAGCATTTTCTGAAGTGACAGGTGAGCTCTTCCTTCAGCCAGGAACCACACACAGTGCTTAGTTAATACATGCTCGCTTAGAGTGCCAGTTTTAAGCTATGCCTTTAAAATTAGCTGCACATTTTGAGCAGAAAAGTAGGTAGTAGGTGCCAACGTCTTGCCAAAAGCAGGTAGTAAGTGCCAATATCTTGTTTAAAAAATACCACATATTGCAGTGATTGTGGAAGCCCAGAAGAACCATGGCTGCTGGAAGCCCAAATAAAGAGGGCAATGACATGAAAACACAACATCTTAGTTCTCCAGCTGGCGGTAGAACTTTTAGAAGTGATTTTGCTTTGCAGCACAACTCTGTTACCTTAGGTTACCTATACTCACTGGAAGGTTTCTCAAACTTCAAAATAGATCAAGATTTCCCTCTTTAAAAACCACTAAGAATCTAACACCAAGTACCCATTAGGATAGAAGCTGTGTCAAGTCACCCAACTTAACTCATTGTAATTTTAAGCTGTCTTATTTGTGAAGAATTGTAACACTGTAGATGAATCATTGAACTAAAGAAGTTTGGTTGTGAGTGGTTTGAAATGAGTAGGGAAGGCATAAGGAAGAAAATTGCTTTATGTGGGAAAGGACACATTTATCAGTAATAAATAAAAGTTTGTCCTTTTATATTAGGAAGTTGAATAAAATGACAGCAAAATTACCACAGGGAGAGAGATAAAAGCATTTCAGGATAAACATTGTCTTGTTAAATTTTGCTCAGTGTTTTTAAGGCAGGAGTTTCTAAAATATGCAGCATGTGCATAATACACAGAGAAGCTTTTGCTGATTACAGATATTTGGAATGACTTTAAAAGGCACAGAGGCCTGCACCAGCTCCTATTGACATTTCAGACAGTTTAACATGTGTTAAACCTTCAGAAGATGCAAGGATTTTTTAATAGAGATGCTTCATAAATCCATTACATCTGGAGGCTTTTCATTATGAGGCAGCTGAAAAAGTGTTGACAACCTATCCAGAACTCTTCTCATCTCTTATCAGTGCTGTATGGCTCTTAGTCTGAGGCTTGGAAATTTGCTTTTTCTAATGAAACCCCATTATTTTTAGGCCCCCCAAAACCCACAAATAGACCATTTGTTTATGAATAAAATATTATCCATATTATTCTTCTCTGCATGGAACTCTCATTCTCTGTTACTGCAAACATTTTGTTGTTGATACATGCTTCCTGCTGTGTAAGTGTAAATTCCAGCTTGGGGCCAAGTAGTTCAAGGAGCATGAGCTGAACTTTAAGCATCTCTTCATTTTCACTGTGCTACAGCATGTGAATGTTAGCTATTTCAGCATTAGTTAAGATAATTAAGTAGGAAGGTTATGCTTGATGTTTGACCCACTTTCAAATAAGCCTGATAAAAGAAATTTATCAGGCCTGGACAGTAAATCCCACATTTTAGACTTGTGGCTTGGTTTGGTTTTGTTTTCTTTTTCCCAGGGATTACTTTTTAAAATAGACTACGCCAAATGAAACCCCCACTACAAACTCATTTCCTTCCTGTCATGCTGAACATAAAACCTGAGTCAAGTCCACCTTGTGGGTTTCCCCTGTAACTTATAACACTATTTCAAAAGTGTTCTTCCATTATAGCCCTCGTCACACTGCCACAGCTGATGTTGACAGCTGGGTAGCTTTCCACTGGTATCACAGAATGCATGCCACTAAGAAACAGGCTGTAAAAAGAAATTGCTGCTAATTTTGCAACAAAAATATAAAAATCAGGAATCAGGAGATATTTCTATAGCATGCACTGAAGAAACTTGATTTATTTTAACAGTCTAGCAGAGAAGGATATGAGGTGAGGAGAAAGTTCTTCGCTGAGAGAGCTGTTAGCCATTGGAATGGGCTGCCCAGGGAGGCGGTGGAGTCACCATCCCTGGAGGTGTTCAAGAGGGGATTGGATGTGGCCCTTGGTGCTATGGTCTAGTAGTCATGAGGTCTGTGGTGACAGGTTGGACTTGATGATCTTTGAGGTCTCTTCCAACCTTATTGATTCTATGAAGTAATACAAACAGATGGCTGTGTGGATGTTTAGGAGGAGTAATTTCCAGGAACAAAGTAGAATATAACATCCATTTATACTGAATAAGTATAAGCAGACCTTTATCTGAGTTGGAAAAGAGGATATTCAATTAATAGAACTTCAAAATGAAGCAAATCTGGAAGGTTATTAACTGTATGTGTAAGGAGAAAATAGTATAAAAAATATTAGTAAAAGGGGGGAAAAAACACTTCTGACTGCAGTATATATTTCCCACAGGAGTTTTTTTTCCACATACTGATTTGAATTTAATCTGTATTCAGATTTCTAGCAGTACAAAGGTTGTGGTAAAAGCACAAAATTGCAATACTACCATTTTTTGCCCTGACAGGTTTTCTGAGATCCTTAATTGCATGCCTTTGAAGCAAGTTCTAGCATGATAGGTGCATTTGAAGTTAGCTGCACAAATGCAGGAGATAATTCCAGAATTGGCTCAGAGTAAAATAATTAGTGTGAATAGGAACAGGGAATTAGAAGGTTTTGCTTCTATAGAAACATTACCTCTTCTTGCAGCTCTGTTTTGTATAAATACCACATGAGGACTCTTTTTTTGTGTTCTGAAATAAGAAATTCTTATCTGATTACATCAATAATATATCCCTGCATTGCCACTCATTTGTGCAGAATGTTTATAGTTACTGAAGGGATAGTGTAAACTAAAGCAGTTGTAGTCTAAGCACAAGCCTTATGTTCACTTTAACCTTACCTTTTTATGCCACCCAGGAAGAAAAGTTTTTTCACATGATATGCTAAAAATCAAGTTACTTTATTACAAACATCAGCAGGTTCAGGATCTAAATTCTTGGATCAGTTCATAACTCCTTTTATAAAATCCTGCTCAGATTCAGAACTAAAATATCAGTACTGGTGGTGAGGTTCTGGAATGGGTTGCCCAGACAGGTCATGGTTGCCCCTTCCCTGAAGGTGTTCAAGGCCAGGTGGGATGAAGTCCAAGTCTAGTTGGCAGGGAGGCTGGAGTAGGTGATCTCTAAGGTCCATTCCATCTTAAGTCATCCTATGGTTTTATAATTCTATGAATAGTACTCCTGGCTGGAAGAGTTGTTAGAAAGACCAAGAGTTGTCACAAGACTGCTACTTCCAGTGTATAAAAGAACCAAAGGTGCAAACTTTATCTACCTTGCATGATGGCATCTATATAGCACCTTAACAAGAGTGGAAAAGAGACATTGCCTCTCTAAAGAATCTATTATTTGCACATATGGTCACTTTTCCTTATACAAAAAATTTATGCAGGAACATGTCTTTGTCACTTCTACCTGAGATGTACTTGGTAGAAACTATAGCATTTTTTTGGTTCTTGAAAAGGAGCAGAAAAGAATTCAGCATCTAGATTCAACTCATATAATCAAATAACCACTTTCAACAGAAGCAAAGTGTTATCATACTATATCATACTATGTCATAGGCTAACCTGTTGCAGAAACTCGACTCTAAAGCAATAGTGAGCCTGTCTTAATTTCTTTTGTCTTTTTTTGTTGTTGTTGTTGTCTTTTTAATGCCAGAAAATCTGTCCTGACTTCTCAGATCTTGATTCTTTGCCCTATGCCCTTTATTCAGATGCTGCTTGCTAAAGGGCACAGAAGCATTAATTAAATAACTCTTGTTGCTGGGTTTTTGTGGGTTTTCTTTCTTTTGTCTTTTGAGAGCAGTGCCAGAGGATTGTTATCAGAACAGCCTCATTAGTTTGTTTGTTTTATTTTTTTGGTGCCAGATAATACCAGTTTGAAATAGACATTTCCCAGGAAGATGTTTGTGATAGTGTTTGAGATGCACATCGTGATTACTAATAGGATGGTAATCCTTTTCAGTGGGGAATTGTGTTTAAGTGGGAGTAATTGTCTGACTTCATTGGTAGTGCTGCCATAGAATCTTTTAGGTTGGAAGAGATGTTTGAGATGACAAAGTCCAACCATTAACATGGCATGGCACTGCTATGTCCACCAGAATAAGAGGTAGACCCAAAGGTAAAGGGTAGAGAAGAAATAATAGAATTAACCAGGTTGGAAAAGGCTGTTGAGATCATCAAGTCCAACCTATCATCCAACACCATCTAATCAACTAAACCGTGGCACCAAGCACCCCAGCCAGTCTCTTCCTAAACACCTCCAGTGATGGTGACTCCACCACCTCCTAAAAATCTCAACAGTTTC
Source organism: Melanerpes formicivorus (assembly GCF_026170545.1). NCBI lineage: Eukaryota > Metazoa > Chordata > Aves > Piciformes > Picidae > Melanerpes > Melanerpes formicivorus. Next base: position 6,961,613 of record NW_027142379.1, on the reverse strand, counting down.
TGGATGGTCTTTCAGTTTTGCCTTGCTGGCACATTTTTTGTTTGCATTATTGTGAATGTTGGATCAAGCTGCTTATTGAAAAAATGTGAGAATTCCTTTTCAGAGTGTAAAGTAAAGGGTCATGTAGTCTTGGGCATGGAAGTGTAGCTTCATCAGAGTTTCAAAGGATAGTTGAAGCATCTGTTTTTTGTAAGCAGGGAAAAACAGACAAGGACTCGTTGTGGCAGGAAAAAAAAACAAATGGCAAGTTTTTGGCTAGAGTGCTCCATGATGTCACCAGCTAGGAGTTCTGGCACTTGTCATCCCTGTGCTGCTGTTTAAGCTCCCATGCAGACATTTGTCTGCTCCAAACCAGAGTTCTGTTGATTTGTAACACTGACCAGACATTTATCAACTAGCTAGACAACGTGACCTAATCAAACTTTCAGAGTAGTGTGGAAAAGTCAGGGGGAGATTTAATTATGCTAAATATCGCATAGGGTATGGGTGTTATTTCTGAAGTAGTGGAAGTTGTTTTTCTTCAGGAAATGAAAAGACACTGCAGTCCTTCAGGCTTCAGCAGCAATAGATTGAAATAGCGAACGTGGCGGTTAGCGATGAACAGAGTTATAAGATCTCTTTCTATCTACTGCTCAAACAGAGAAGTCACTATAAATCTTTCCAATATCAGAAAGGAGAGGTAAACAAGGAATGTATCAAGACTGCAAAAGAGACACTGCAGTCTATTTTAGAGATAGTTCTGTAAGTATGCTATTTGTCTTCACTATACAGCTGTGAATACTTCTTTTTTTTTTCCAGAAAATATGGACATAAATAATGTTTGAATACCTTCTTTCACCTTTCACTTCTGGTTAACACTTGCAGACTAATTCCTTGTTCACTTGAAAGAGGTTTTACTATCAACTTCAAATTATTTCCAGGAAACTTACTGAGTTTTGAAAACTAGAAACGTTGATGATACAATTACTAAGCAAAATTATAGAAGGCATCTTCTAGGGAAGCTGCATCAAAACATAAGAAAGGGAAGACCTTAAATAAGTGAAATCGCATAGTGAGTGTGTTTGTTTTTATTCTTGAAATGTCAACACCCCAAAAGCCTTTCAAGACACAAAAAAAATCGGGGCCAAAGAAAAAACTTAATTCTATAGAGTCAAGCATTTTGCAATGTACTTGCTTTTGAACTGGCTTTATCTTCGGTTTAGGCAAAGTCTGAAATCTTTTACACCGTGGCTGCCTACAACTTTGAAATGGCTTCAGTCATACTCCCACATCTCAGTTTTGTTATCTAATTTCAGGGAATGATGGGAGAGCCAGCCAAGAGGGAAGATTAATGTCTGTCAGCTTTGTAATTTGATCCGGTTATTTAGAAGACATCTTTATTCTGTAGGACAGAAGTAAGTGGCATACTAGCAATCTAGTTCAGGACAGGCTCTAAAAGAGTTTGGCTGTGTTTTGCCTGTGTAAAAGCTGCGCTGTTCCAGCTGCTGCCTAGTCCAGCAGCTCTCATGACTGCCGTAGTTGATGATGTAGCAAGATGGTATGGGGTAAAGCCTTAACTGGTGGGGTTCCCTCTCACTTAAGGACAAGAAATACTTAATTTCTTCTTTTTTGTGTCTCAACATGAGCACTGCTATAGACCCAAACATGCCTGAGAGCAACATCTTTGAGTTGCACACCCTGATGTGGGCATGACATATTTTCCCTGTACTTCTGCATATAAATGACTGCCTGTGGTTTTTTTTCTTCCCCTCACTGTTAAAGATGCTTGCCAACCATGGCTTCTGTCTGTCAAAGGAGGTTGACTAAAAGAGTGAGGTGGGAAGTTCATTGCATGGTTTTCTCAGACCAGCAGTAGATTCAACTGCTTAAGCATGGTCCAGTAAAGTAATTACAAATAAATCTGCGTCCAGAGCAGGAGAATTTGTCTCTATCTTCCTCTGGTTTCTTTGAAGAGAGAAGCTCAGGAAACTTGCAGCAAGACCCTTTGCTTCCACTTTCATTTGCAGAGTTGTTACCGGGTCTAATTTTCAAACTGGGCTCATCTACAATGTTGAAATCTGATGCAGGACACTAAGCATATTTTTAATCCAGGATGACACTAAGAACTCTTTCAAAAAGCAAGATGTTTATGCACAGCTGCTAGTGGCTGAAAAGGAAGTCAGAAAGAAGCCACTTGTGTACTCTGGCACAAGTAGAAAAGTCTTTGTGTTTTATGAGTCTGAGTGTGTTCATGGCTCAAAATGCTAGAAATGTCAGCAGAGTGTAAACAGACAATCTCACATTTTGGGAACCATTCTGGTTAGAGGTGGAATGTGAAATAACAATAGAATATTTTATGAGCTTTTGAGTGGTGAGGAAGAACAAAGTGAAATCAAACAATTGCTCTGGTAATTGTGCAATGTAAGCAGGGAACTTTAGAAATGACCACAGCCAAATGCAGCTACATGAAATGTGGAATATGTCCTCTAAGTATTATTTCATTGGTTTGAATCTAGTTAACAAATTGCAGCAGGTATTTAAGCATCAGAGAGCTAGCTTTGAAAACAAGGAATATTTTGTCTCGGAAAGATAGCATCATGCATGTTTCAGGAAGGCAATTAAACAATGTGTTGAGTGTTTTATAATGGATTCAATACTTGCAATGCATGATCACATATGTGCATGTTTGATAGTGTCTGCCCATATTTGAAAGTGTCCTAATCTTCAAATGGTGACTTAAGATGCCTTTAGTTTTAGATAAGACATGTCATGAAGGCACCAGGGGACGGTGAAGCATGGTGTGTGGACAGGAAGCCACTTAAATGTCAGAAGGGTTTTAGTCTTGAGCTTCTAATGGATCTGGAGAGTAAGTTTAGCAGCCTTGGAGGTTTTTATTCTTCTGTGCACTGGGAAGATGTTGGGGTTATACTGTGGTTCAGATCTACACTGAAAATTATACACTGTAGAACAGGGCAGCTCATCAAGGGGTAATTGTTACAAATGATACATCATGAGTCAAAAGAAACCTCAGTTAGTATGTCCCTTCTGGTATTCTGCTGCACCAAGTATAGATATAGCTCTAAAATTTGGCATTAATGGTATAGTGCAAGTGATTTTTCAGAAGCCAAAAAATTCCAGGCATCTATAGAGACCTTCTCTTTTTGTGATACACTATTGAAGATCTTCTTTAATCAGTATTATTAAGCATAAAAAATAGGAATAATCAATTCCTGTCTGCAATGATCTGTACACTGTACATATACTGTTTAACATACACTATATTACTACAGTGATGCCAAATGTAGAAGCGGAGAAGGAAGGTCTGACAAGGATCCAGAGCACCTATTCTGAGAATTATTCCCTTGTCTAATTCTCTGATTTCTTTATACAAAAGATATTAAACATCACACACGTGATTAATAGCACATAATTTGCCTTCCACACAGAGATTATTAAATATATACATATAAAAAATAAAGATCCATTTATTTTAACCAGTGTTAGAAAAATCACCCTCTGGTACTAAACACTTTGAGAGACACAAATTAAAAAAAGGAACTTTGCTCAGCCATTATATTTGGGTGGTTTTATAACTGTAACATAGTTCAAATAATGGCAAAACCTAGGCAGGGTTACATTGAAATGTGCTTGTGAATAAGGAGTTTGTGGTTTCATGTGTGATCCTCTCTTTAGACCCTTTGCCTAATTCTCTCTGACTCTTTAAAGAAAATTCTTTCAATGTGGTCTTTCCTTACTGCATGATCTACAGAGCAACCTCCTTACATTGTGCCCCTGTACTCTGCATTGGTTAGGCCACACCTTGAGTACTGTGTCCAGTTCTGGGCCCCTCAGTTTAAGATGGACGTCGAAACACTTGAACGTGTCCAGAGAAGGGCAACAAGGCTGGGGAGAGGCCTTGAACACAAGCCCTATGAGGAGAGGCTGAGGGAGCTGGGATTGTTTAGCCTGGAGAGGAGGAGGCTCAGGGGTGACCTCATTGCCCTCTACAACTACCTGAGGGGTGGTTGTGGCTGGGAAGGGGTTGGTCTCTTCTCCCAGGCAGCCAGCACCAGAACAAGGGAACACAGTCTCAAGCTGCGCCAGGGGAGGTTTAGACTCGAGGTGAGGAGGAAGTCCTTCACCGAGCGAGTCATTCGTCATTGGAATGTGCTGCCCAGGGAGGTGGTTGAGTCATCGTCCCTGGAGGCGTTCAAGAGGAGGTTGGACGTGGCACTTGGTGCCATGGTCTAGTCATAGGGTCTGTGTTGATAGGTTGGACTCAATGATCCTCGAGGTCCTTTCCAACCTAAGTTATACTGTGATACGGTACAACTGTTAGGAAATCCAGGATCCATGATTTTGGGAAAACTTGCAAGTCAAATCTGGATGTTCAGGGTTCACTCCCTGAAGGATGTATTTTGTCCTAGGGCAAATCGTTGAAAGGCTTAGTGGTCCTCTGCCTTATTTCCTGGACTGAATAAACCCAAAGATTTCAATATCAACCTTCTGTGAGAAAAATACTTTCTTCTATGTGTTTTACAACACTGTATATGCTAATAAAGACCTCAGAAACTGGAGCATTCCACAGGTATTCCTTTACATCCATGGAAGGAATGGTGTGACCAAGTGTATATTATTGTCATTACCACTACTTCTGGCCTGCTTACATTCAGGTTACCCTTCTTCAACTGCTTTTGCTTCAAAAGGCTCATTACAAGTGCTGCTGTTGGTCATTAGGGTTGTAATGCAGCATCTGAGATGAATGGTGGCCACATGTGGTACTTCAAAGAATTTACACATTTTAAGTATGTGTGCATTCCTTTTTAACGTGTTTTAATAGCTGTCATTACCAACATTTCATGACAAAATCATAAACACACTGTATTGAATGCATCTGGTTTATTCCCTTATTCCTTTTGACAGGTCGAGATCAGCATAGGACACTTTGCATCTTTTTTTTCCCCTCATAGAACAAGCCCATAAACAAAGTTTCTTTCTCTCTGAATGCTTTCCTCCCATAAATGTTTTTGAAGGAAAGTCATGGTTTTCCTCCTTTAGGCAGGGTACTAACACCAGTTGGATCTGTCATAAAAGCAAACAGAAAATTACTTGTTCCCAGAGATTTCTCTGTCCCCTCCAGCTATCTCAAAATTAGCAACATCTTTCCTGCTCATAGACCAACTCTCTCAGCAGCATTTGCAGTGGCTCTGGAGATGGCGCTTCTCTGCCTGTAACACTGCTTCACCTGCAGTATCCTACAGATAACAACATCTGGGCTTGATTATTCATTGAGAGAGAATAGTTTTCACAACCCTCCAAAACAAAAGCTACTACAGTGAAAAGACAACTTTCTTCAAGTGGCTATTTCCAATTTCCTTCCTGGTTTTGTTTGTGTTCATATTTTATTTTTACTGCATTAGGCAAAGCATGGCACAGTGAGGTTTACATCAGTGGAGATGGTGTTTGTGGGGTAACCTGCAGTTAAACATGGCATCTCAATGGAATGAAGCTGGAGGTGGGAGATTCAGACTGGATGTGAGGAAGAAGTTCTCCACCATGAGAGTGGTGAAACCCTGGAATGGGTTGTCCAGGGAGGTGGTTGAGGCCCCATCCCTGGAGGTGTGTAAGACCAGGCTGGATGAGGCTCTGGCCAGCTTGCTGTAGTGTGAGGTGTCCCTGCCCATGGCAGGGGGGTTGGAACTAGATGATCCTTGTGGTCCCTTCCAACCCTGACTGATTCTATTATTGTTTCAAAATTACTTCAGAACTACCTGAGGGATGGTTGTAGCCAGGTGGGGGTCGGTCTCTTCTCCCAGGCAACCAGCAACAGAACAAGAGGACACAGTCTCAAGCTGCACAGGGAGAAGTTTAGGCTTGATCTTAGAAGTTTTTTACAGAAAGAGTAATTGGAATGGGCTGTCCAGGGAGGTGGTGGGGTGGATGTCCCTGGAGGTGTTTAAGAGGCTGATTGAGGCACTTAGTGCCATGGCCTAGTTGATTAGTTAGGGCTGGGCCATTGGTTACTCTTGATGATCTTGAAGGTCTCTTCCAACCTGATTGATTCTGTGGATTTTAGGCATCTTGTGTCCACAGGTCTGACCTGGAGCCCAATCAGTTATCAGTGGCCCCATCTTGGCACTACATCTGGTCAGAGCATGCCTATCACAGTGAAAAGGTGGCAACCTTGGGGACCTGCAAGGCCACAGGGCTGCTTTTGGATGTGTTGATAGTCCAGCCATGACCTTCACCCCAAAGCTGGGTCTGGAGCCTGGCAACAGGTCCTCAGCCATAGGTGGCTGATCAGGTGAGTTGCCTGGCCCTGTGGTGGATTGTTTACTCCTGCTTGCTACACCTACTAATACCTGACTTTGTCAGCTTTCACTATGGACAAGTAAGTACCTCATGGAGGTACCCTTATGTTAATGTCTGATGACCTGACATCGTGATACGTGTGTAAATTATAGCCACATTTTGGTGCCTGAGGTCCTCAAGCAGGGAAAAATGGAGTGCTTGTAGACCTGAAGCATCACATTCCACTGAGTTTCTGTTTTGGGAGCATAGAATAGAATTAACCAGGTTGGAAAAGACCTTTGAGATCATCAAGTCCAATCTGTCATCCTACACTGTCTAATCAACTAAACCATGCAACCAAGCACCCCATCCAGTCTCTTCCTAAACACCTCCAGTGATGGTGACTCCACCATCTCCCTGAGCAGCAAATTCCAATGGCCCATCTCTGTTTCTGTGAAGAACTTCTTCCTAACATCCAGCCTGAACCTCCCCTGGCCAAGCTTGAGACTAAGCTATACTCAGAAGCTTACTGCAAAATTTCCCCTGATTTCCCACCTGCCCCCCACTCCCCTCTTTTCACCAAGGATCTTATCAGAAGTTCTCAAGAACATTATTAGGAAACTTTTCTTTGTTCCTATGCACTAGTGGGAAAATATGGGTGTCTCTTTATGGGGAGATACTGAGGTTAAGCAGCTCCCAAGAAAAGCAGTTGTGGTACACAAAGTTAGGTGAACGCTGATTCTTCTTTAACTCAATTTCTTCAATATCTTTTATGTTTCTGCCTTAAAGTTGTCAGTGACAGCAAAAATAAAAAGTAAATAACAAAAAGGGATACCTATAAAATCAAAACAGATAAGAAAGTTCCAGACTCTTTAGTGATCATGATGGAGTTTATTTTACATGAAAGTCATTTAAATAGTTTTGTGACTGGGAAGGGGAAAGTCAGCATAACCGGCAAATATTTTGGGTGTTTCCAACTCCAGATAAACATGGATTGAATGCTTGAGTTTGAAACAATGGGAAAGATATGACAGTGCAATTTTTTTTTTAATCCCTTCAGAGTTAAACTTTAAAAACAATAATTCACAAAGCACTTAGTTTAGAATTTCTAAGATTGTTTCCAAAAAGTTGCATTTGCTTCACAACAACAAAATCTTTGCATTCAAATGCAGCATTTTACTTTGGAGATAGTCAAATTCACTGCTCGTGGCAGTGCGTTGAACTTCTGGCTCTGGCTGCCAGGCTGAGAGATGTAGGAGTTCAGTCTGTTGATGATAATGAGAATGAGCAGGCAGCAGATGCTCACGTGCCTTTACAATCCAAATCTACCAAAAAATTCCTCTCACAGAAAATTTGAGGAATGTCTGGCACCCTGGAGATAGTGACAGACTCGGTATTAGCCATATGCCACCTGCTAGAGCCATTGTTAAACAAACCACAAGATTTTACAGCTCTATACAAAGTTGCTTACTCCCAACGAGACTTTGTCCTATTCTCTCCTTTATCATCTGCCTTCACAACAACTTTTTAAACCACAAGCCATGCTAAGCTCTAAAAATAATGAAGTTATTACCAAATATTAAGGAGTTTTAGAATATAAGATGCACTAATTACAACCACCTGTGTGTGGGAACAGAACGCTTGCTATGCTGTGTTATTTTTCCTCTAGAAGCTCAAATACTGTGCACCTACTGCTTCACATTTACAATTTTAACATCTGTTTCCTTAAAGGTTTTGCAAGGGTCTGTTGCTGTTTTCATGAATTGGTGTCTCTGAAGTAATTTTGAAGCAAAAATCTACTCTGCAGAATATGCAAATTACTTCATTTAAGAAAACAACCCAAAATTGCAAAGAGGAACGCTCCTGGGAGCTATAGGATGTATCACATGCAGCTCTGATTCGTGTTTTCCATGTAGTCTCCAAGTCTGAAAAGAGTGGGTACAGGGAAATAAAAAGGAAAACTAAAAGCCACTCTCCAAAGTGTTCAGAAGTAACTGATCCCATCTGAAAGGAGATACTTTCACTTGTGAACTTGGAAGCTCACATCTCAGGGACTGCCATTGAAAGTTTAGCCAAAAATGCTCTTGACCAATTGGTTCTTACTCCTGGGCATATATGTCAGTGTTTGGTTTTCCTTCTTACATGACAGAAAGGAAGAACTAAACATCATACAAGTAAATAATAATAATTAAAGAATCTCTTTACATCTCAGACTGTCATTCATAGATTTATCTGTGAATCTATAATGAAGAACAAAAGTATTTCTTTATATACAAGGCAGTTAATTCCTGTGAAAGGAGCTAAGAAACCCTTCTGAGTTCTACTGGGAAAGTTTAGAAGTCTTTGAATATGCACTCTTGTCACCGTTTAGGGGAGTATTTAGAATCCAAGAATGATGTGGAGAATGAAAAGGTTCAGATATATCTTAAGAGGTTACAGTAAAGAAGCTCATGAGACACATGACTTAAGGTGATCTGTCAGCCCAGTTAGATTCAGAAGCAGAAAAGGTTTGAAACAGAACTGTGCGCCAAAGGCCCACTGGACAAAACAAAACAGGACAAAATTTCATCATTCAGGATCTCTGTGGGAGTCTGGGACAGTGAAAATCTGAATTTGCTTCCAAATGGCTGAAAGTTCCTAATAGCCTAACAAGATGAATATTCCTGTGTTACAGTACTCTGGAGGAGTCATCTCTATGGTTAGGACATAGGCCTCAAACCATGACGTCCTGTCACTCAGAAGCTGAAATTAGCTTTTTGTCCTTGATTAGTTTTTATGTAATGCTAAGAGTTGTGCATCACAGAAGTGAAAAGTTGAAATGTTCAGCTGAAGTTGAAGCCCAGGATGTCTCTAACTTAAATGTGGGAAGGCAGGTTAGGGCTAAGATTTAGTGCCCTGCAAGATTCAGCATTAATGGATAATTCATAAGGTCTTTGGAAGGAGTAAACTACATATAGCTGGTTTATTTTAAATGTGAGGCTTCATTCAAACCTGAATTACCTTAACTAAAAGAATAAATCAAATATTTTGTGATGCAACCACTGTAATTCTTTCCTCAGAGACTCATGAAACTCAGATATGGACCTTGGTAAATACAGACATTTCATTTCTCCTCATTTCCTTTTGCTTGGTTTACTGTATTAATCTCACTTTCTATAGCTGAGATATATTTTGCAGGACTTTTTGCCCTGGAGTGACTCATTCAGATTCAGGCTCAGATTCTTTTTAGTATGAAAAGATTGAAGCTTACATATTTTAGAGTTTCAGATCTGGTATGAAAAAACAACCTGTTTGTTTTATAGATGTGTTCCAATCTCAGGGACTTTTTTAGTGATGATCAGAAAGAAAACTGTAAGAGAAGATGTGCTTATTTACCTCTGGATTCATTCTCATGTTTAATACTCTGTCAGCTTCCTGTATAAACATTCTAAGAGGCTCCAGTCTAGAGAAGTTTATTTTGAAACACAGAAGTATAGAAATAATTATTCATAGTAGTGATTCTCATCATCCATTTGCACAGTTCAGCAACATTATAGCTAAGAAGCAGGACTGGCTCAGTGTAAATGTGCCATAGAGCTTACACTCAGGAAACACAATGTTGTAAAACATATATGTAGCTATTGTTTGAACAAATATAGGCTGGTAATTAGGAGATGCTACAATAATATTCCTAACCATCAGTGCAACCAGGCACAAGGCAGTCTTTCAGTTGAGTAGTTAGGGGGCAAAAAACTCCACTTATTAGTTTAAGATAAAGTTGCTGTCCTTTGGAAAATGGTGTATTACCTGAGATGATAAGGTGCTGTATATTAAGAGATAGAAAGCTCTTGCTAATCCTGTATTTATAAATACACTTGTATTTCTTTGTACTCATTCTCTGAATATGCTCTATAGCAACTGCAAAGAATGCGTTTAGCCTTTAGAGTATTGAGGTAGCTGCTCTAGAAGCTTATCATATTCACTTTAGAACATGAAAAGTGATACACACAGGACAGAGCTGCAAATCCTACGTGTGCACCGTTTGGAAAGCCACAAGTGCTTCTGTCATTAAAAAATCCTGAGACCCATTTTCTAAGGTTTGCTCAGCTGCAAGACAGCCAGGTAGGTGCTGACACCAGCTCTCTAGTTTTACTGTAATGGAGTTGTTCCACTCTGCAAAGCATCATTATTGCTTCCATTATATCTCTGTGCCTTATAGCTACTGTGAAGAATGACTGATTCAGGAAAATTGAACTGTTGCAAGAACAGGAAAATTTTTCACTTGCTACTTTCACATCTGGTCCTTCACTATAGCACTGACACAAAAGAATGTAGACTTAAGATTGAAACTTGCCTTCAGAATTCAGTACTGATGTGGACTGGTGTTTTATTCTGAATGCTCATTCCATTGTGCAGGAAACTTTCTGACCTCATTTGAGAAAACTGAGATTCAGAGCATTAGGTTTTGTCTTAGGGACTGCAACAAGCCACTAGAGTTCCATTAGGGAGAACAGAAATCCTTGGTAATTGTAAATTCTTTTTCTCTCATTTTCTTTTCTCTATTCTTTCTCACCTTTACAAGATCCTGCTATACTGCTGTTCTAATTCATTCCCTCTGTTTCCCAGCTATGAGAGCATAGACACTTCCCCCCCCATCCCCCCAGCCAGAAGCAATTGAGACCTATGTGGGGCAAAGAATGATAATAATGAAGTGGGAAAAACAACACACCACTTTTCTACTCAAGATATTTGTTTTATGTAGCCTTTTAAATAGAAAGGCCAGGGCCAAACACTTTTTTCTGTTAGGTTTTATAACATCCAGGCACTGAATGTTCATTTGCCTGTGATGAATAAAGTCACCTTCTCTCTGGAGGGTGTGAACTGCAATGAAATATTAACTATTGAATGCTATATTTCCTTATAATCTTCTCAAATATTTCAGATCATAAGTAAAACCACAGATTATTATGAAAATATCCCAACTGCAGGGCATGGTTTCAGTAATTTCTCCTTGACTGACGTCTTTTTACCTTAATAAGCTTTCACTCAGAGTTATTCTCCTCTTCAGAAGCTGACAATGAAATGAATATCAATATTTTTTTTAATCTTTTATTTGAAATTATGACAGTATAAAAACTGCTTCCATCATTTTCTTTCTTACTTTTCTCCTGTTTGCAATTATGACAGCGAGAGATGGAGGGTCTCTTAACTATTTTTTAGGCAAAGGCTTTATGGTGGGACATTTATCACACCTCTAACAGAAGCTCTGAATGATATAATAGAATTGTGTTATCTTTGAACATCTCTTCAGGTAGCTACTAATTCTCTTTATCTTGATCTATGCAAAGTTTCACCGAGAACATTGACTTGATAACATTGCTTCATGTTGTTAAGAAGGTACAACTGATAGGTGCAGCTTTCAAAAGCTTTCATTCTTCATGTCAGCTTTGCTTGTTTGCATTTTGAATGCAGCATCAAGAACTGAAGAGTGTCAGGAAAAATAATATTCATAGCACATTTTTTTGGGGGGTGTCATGCCACAGTTTAATTAGGGGACTCTCTGATACCTTGCAGCATTGTCTATATTTCTGCCTTGTTAAATGGATTGTGGTTCAGCTTCATAAAAGTCTCATGTATTTTATTTCTGCTTAAGTAAGAGGGCTAAATAATTTAACTTCAAGTCATCATCTGTGCAATAGCCCTTAACAGGTTAGTAATTTGAGGTTTAAGAATGGGCAGTTGAGTCTAGCTATTCAACATTTGCTGTGGCTGTCATAACACATCCCATGAGTGACAGACTGCACAATGTCTCTGGCTTTCATGCTTGTTGGCAGACTGTCTGCAAGGGAACAGTGAGGCAGAGAATGCTTGCTGTTACTCTCCATAGGATGTTATGCAGCAAATAAATTGTCAAATTCTACTCTACAGAAACCTGTAGAATGTTACTCAAGTGGACATCAAGAGTTTGTGTATATGTCTCTATATGACTAAGGGGGAGAGAGAACAATTCTGAAATAGGAATTGCAGAAAGGGACCTGGAGGTACTGATTGACAGCCACCTGAACACGAGCCAGCAATGTGCCCAGGTGGCCAAGAAGGCCAATGGCATCCTGGCCTGCATCAAAAATAGAGTGGCCAGCAGGAGCAGGGAAGTCATCGTGCCCCTGTACTCAGCAGTGGTTAGGACACACCTTGAGTACTGTGTTCAGTTCTGGGCCCCTCAATTTAAGAAGGACATTGAGACACTTGAACGTATCCAGAGAAGGACAACGAGGCTGGGGAGAGCTCTTGAGCACAAGCCCTATGAGGAGAGGCTGAGGGAGCTGGGATTGTTTAGCCTGGAGAAGAGGAGGCTCAGGGGAGACCTTATTGCTCTCTACAACTACCTGAAGGAAGGTTGTAGATAGGAGGGGGTTGGTGTCTTCTCCCAGGCAACCAGCACTAGAACAAGAGGACGCAGTCTCAAGCTGTGCCAGGGGAAGCTTAGGCTTGAGGTGAGGAGAAAGTTCTTCACAGGGAGAGTAGTTGTCCATTGGAATGTGCTGCCCAGGGAGGCAGTGGTGTCACCATCGCTGGAGGTGTTCAAGAGGGGATTGGATGTGGCACTTGGTGCCATGGTTTAGTAGTCACGAGGTGTTGGGTGACAGGTTGGACTTGATTATCCTTGAGGTCTCTTCTAACCTTATTGATTCTATGTTGTGAAATTATGTGAGTAGTTTCTAATTCTGTTAAAGGAATAAACCACCTGACTAAAATCATAAAAAAGGGAAAAAGCTGAGTTGATGATTTCAGTAGTCATGGCATTCCTGTGATCATAATCTTTTACTTAAAATTGTTGTACTACTTTTTAAACTTACTTATTCTCTTTATTTTAAACTTATAATTTTGTTTCTCAGTAACACTGCTCCAGAATAAACAACTGTAATGACAAGATGCAGATTGGGGGGGGGGGGGGGGGGGGGGGGGGGCGGGGGAAGCTTTACATATTATATATGCTTATTAATTAAGAGGGGAAAAAAACGTTTGCCAGAAAACACAGGGAAAGCTTAAGGATATATGATTTCTATAATTTTTGTTTAATTGATATGTTGTTGAAATTTTATTTTAAGAATCACTGAAAATAGCCAAACTTTGCTGGAAACATTATCTAAGAAATTGATATGCACTTTTTGTCAGAGCTAGACAGGTCTGGCTTGGAGGCTTAAAAACAAAACAAGGCTGAAATTCTTGCTTGTGCATTTAAAGATGCAAACCCCTGGTTTTGTTATTACCCCACATAGGTAATGGCAACACACTCATTTTGACAGGTTTCTAACATCATCACAGTGCTGATCAGCTAATGAACAAATAGCGTTTGGCTTAGAAGTGTATTCCAAAGGGAAAAACTGGGGCAGAACACCAAGGTTAAGGTCCTTGGGTTTCATTCTAACCACAGAAGAGCTGAAAGCTCTCATGTCAGAGGTATGCTGTGTTTTCTTTTACTATCAATGTGTATTTACTAAACAGTGTTTCTAGTAAAATGTTATTTAGAAGTGAGTTTCAGCCTTTGTGTATCCTTCTGAAAACATGCTTTGAAACACACTTTATACAAACAAACCTACTCTGACTTGATAATAAACTGCTTGGGTATTGCAGGGAGTATAATATCCACTCTCCCTTGCCTTTTTGTGTGCACACAAACATAAACACATATCTAAAGACATTTCAGTGCTGTTCAAAAGAACCACTGAGAACTATAATTGGGCAGAGAGACAAACAGCTTTTTCTGCTGCAAGGGCGTATTGCTGGCCCATATATTCACTTCACACATCTGCCTTTGGATTAAATACTTATTTGTTCCTTGTTCTAGCTGATATGGCTCTGCATAAAACAAAGAAGGGGTAAAGTGAATTCAGCTGACTGAGCAGAGCTCTAAGCACTTTGATTTAGTGTTTCCTGCTCAACAGATGATTATGTGGCATTGCAAGAGTTCAGTTCCAAAGGTGGTGTTTTGATTTCTAACCTCTCCTTCTGCACATTGTTCTAATATCAAATATTCACAGATTGCCCTGGCGTGGAAGGGACCCTCAAAGGTCCTCTTGTCCAACCCCCTTGCAATGAGCAGGGACATCTCCAACTAGAACTTTCTCCTGAGGTCCAACATAAACTTATCTCACTCCATTTTCAAACCATTACCCTTCATCCTGTCTCTACAAGCCCTTCTAAACAGTCCTTCCCCAGCTTTCCTGTAGGTCCCTTTCAGATATTATGCCATGGAAGACAAGTTGCAGATGTAATTTTAAATCTTCTATCACCATGCATATGTTTTCTTTGTTTATTGTAGGACATCATATGCACATTTTTGATGTTGTTCTTGCCCCATGATTGTGCTGGTTTTACTGTTGAAGGTCTGAGTTCCAGGTGCTAGAGCAGTCACGGGCCCTATGATTGATCCCCTTGCTGATTGTACTGACACAGGAGTACATTTTTGCTGGAGATCATGAGCAGCAAAAGGAGTATGACCAATTTGAATCATGGGAAATGCAGGTCAGAAAATATATTTCTATAGTTTGAAGGTATTCCCAGCTGCTGCTCAAGGTATTCCCAGCTGCTGCTCCTTGCTACCAAAGCATAGTTCTTAAAGCTAAAAAAGCTCTAAGAACTTTTGGGGAGCAGGGTAACCTTTCCTTTAAAAAGCTACAGCTGAATAATGTAGTCTACTGATGCTTCTTTACTTAAGTAAAATGTTATTTCATGGTTTTGATGTTGAGATATTTGTTTTCTCCTTCTATCAGATACCGTTTGCACAATGGTGTGCATTTAGATGTGGGGACAAAAGAGGAATCGAATTCCCTTTATCCTTCTAGATTGATACCAGATCTTCAGAATGCATACATGAATTATTTATTCAGCAGAGAACTCTGATTTATTTTGATAGGATGCTTCAGGATGTCAGAGAAGAACATAGGGGATTGTTTCACAGCAACTGTGATTTTTAATGTAGTGTGCCAGGCTATGTAGAGATAGGGCAAATAAATACTGACATGGTAGTGCAATCACAAGGAGCATATTGCAAGCTGGAAACACAACATCCCACTGGCCTGAATAATTTGGGTGCACAGAGAATGAGAATATCTGATATCTCGATAGTAAAGATACAATAATTCAGCATTGACTGCGCTGTGCTTACTGATAACATTTCAAATCAGATACTGTGTGGCATTTAAGTATCTACTGGCAGGGATTTTCCATCAAGCAGTGAAGACAAGCAGAGAAAAATCTATAGAAATCTTACAGTGATACAATAGAACTATTCAGCACAGGAGTTCTATAGATATATATTTTTTTTGTTTGTACAAAGCATTCATACTCTGTTTCTGCATTTTAAATGTCCACATTTCATGTTTTCAAAATAAACCAAGAGTTTAAGTATCTGAAGCATGTTGGCACACATAATATATTTTAGAGTCTGGATGGGGTGCTCGGTGCCATGGATTAGTTGATTACATGGTGTTGGGTGATAAGTTGGACTCGATCTCAAAGGTCTTTTCCAACCTGGTTAATTCTATTCTATGTGAAGTATAGAGGACTTTCATATTTCATATGTGCAGCCCCTTGGAACCTTCACTGAGACTTAGAAAAAGAGGAATATATGATCTGTGGAGCAACTGTGGTTTTCAGCAGCATTTCTTCTGACATTACAGCTACCTGCCTGGGCTCCTATTGTGTGTAGTTAGAAGTGCTTAGTATAAAACATACCATCTTCCAGGCAATGGAATACTAAGTAAATAATAGTATGAACACAAAATATTATGGCTTTCAAGTACCATGCTCCTTGTCAAAATCCCATTGTGACAGGGTTAAGTACACATTTACAGTAAAGGAGCCTGGGGGTTAGTTGCCATATTAGTGCCAGCTGGGACGGTCTGTACTCATGGTTAAATCACACAGAACAGTGAATTTTTTTGAAGCATCTGGTTCTTGAAAGGTGTCTGTCATACTGTCACAGGTAATGTGATCTACAGCCTTCATCAAGATTGCTGCTGACAAGTAAACAGTCCATGTTGTAACTGATTTATTACCTCAAATAATGTAAAAGCCTTGAATGCTGAAAAGCATATTTTCTCCCAAGTAAAATCTCTTCTGTCTGTACTTCAGGCTTACAAATTTTGAAGAATCATGTTCTCCTTTAGGCAAGTGATTCCCCTTGTCTTACTCATTTGGAGTGAGTTAGAGGAAGAGCTCATTTATTTATTACTAAAAAACTGTCATTAAGCTGTGCCAGTTTGAAGGCAGATCCTCCCTTGCCTCTCACTAGGGCAGAAAAAATGAGACTCAGACAAATGGATTGCAGTAGTGATGGGAAGTTTAAATAGAAAAGCAGTGAGTGTTTTACAGAAGCTACAAGCATAGTGACAAAAAGGAATCCAAAGTTCACAGTCCCTTATAGCACACACAGAAGCATCCCAGCATTTCTCTTCTCCCTTCCTGAGGGTATACCCAAAACCCCCAGGGCTCTTTCTTATGCCCCCAGCCCTGTTAGGCTAATCTCAGCTGACCAGATCTGAGATTGCTCTTCCCCCTTCTCCTCTTGGCATTAGGCCTAGCCAGGCTGAAGAGGCCTTGAGATAACTCCCCTTCCATTACCAGATAGGGAGCATCTCCCACAGGAGCAGTGCGGGAAGAAAGAGGCAGTGTGAGACCTTGCTGATAGATTTATAGGAAGCAGGAGATTAGGGGAATGAAATATGCTATTTCCTGTGTCTACCCACTGGGACCAGAGGTGCACCCCATGTGGCAGCAGCAGGAGGCACCCAGCCTCAACTGCCACATAAACCCAGGCTGGAAAAACAACAAGGTCTGTGCAAAGACATAAATTAGCTGAGGCTGGGAATCAGGATGGAATGAAGGGGACATGCAAGGAAGGGAAATAGATATTTAGAGTGGGAAAGGTAGAACCTGTACTTTCATACAAATGCATCTACCTTACAGGTATATTGAAGCCTCTGATAATTTTCACTAAAAATAGATTTCTTAACCTTCCAGCTTCAAGGGATGTGGAAAAATGATGTGGAAATGTAGATGCTGGAGTTACTCTTACTGTTAGAGAATTCTTTGTTGAGGAGAGTGTGTGTTTACTGAAAACCTTCAGCCCACAGAGTTCATGCCATGAAATAATGTTTTTGTCTTCCATCCACACATATAGGCAACTGTCTATATTAGAAGTAACCCACATGTAAATTTTCAGGGCTTTAACTGTGCTTGCAATTCAGTGTCTACAAGTGTTGGTTGTTTTGGGTAGGGTTCTTATCTTTGTTGTTTTAAAGTGTGAGAAGAAGGAATAGAAAACAGAATTGGTGTTGCAGAATTGAAAATGTTGAAAGCAGAAAGGGGCAGAAGGAAAGAGCTGATCTGTATTTGGGGTTTACTGAATTTATTACTGTTTCAGCTCAAGGAAAAATCTTGTTGGCAGGTTAGTCTGAGAAAGTTGTGCTTCAACACTAAACATAATGATTTTATCAGTCCATTACTACTTGTGTGTGTGTGCATGCCTGTGCCTGAGGCTTATCTCCTTTTTATCTCACCTCTGATAGAGCTGTCAACACTGATCAAGTTTCCTAAATGCACGTGAAAATTGACTTCTTCTCAGCTCCACCACTATTGCTTTTCAATACTTGCATATTGTCCCTGTGCTCAGTTACAAGACAGAGGTCTTCATGGAAGTTTTTTTTTGTAAGTCTGAGCATGTCAAACTTGTAAGGTAGGAGAATATCATCATTCATTCAAGCTTGTCTGGCCGGTTGTGAGAGGCCATCTGCATAAGCCGTGCTGCTCGACTCTCAGTCACCCAATGTCACACCCTCTGGCTCATCTCTCCATGTGTCCGGTTTCAGAGCATGATGGAAAGTGACACTGATTCTGTGTCTCTTTGTGTTCCACCAATCCTTGACTTGAACCAGCTGCTTGATATTTTTTTTTCAGCAACGTTGTGGTGTGGAAAGATTCTTCTGGTGTAGCTTTTACAACTGCAACCGGTGTCAATTTGTCAGCCTCCCACCCTGCTTCTCCCCCAGCCCCAGACAGTAAGATGCATTACGTGGTGTCCTCTGTTCTATTCAAGTTCTCAGCCTGCTCTATTAG
Source organism: Melanerpes formicivorus (assembly GCF_026170545.1). Taxonomy (NCBI): domain Eukaryota; kingdom Metazoa; phylum Chordata; class Aves; order Piciformes; family Picidae; genus Melanerpes; species Melanerpes formicivorus. Next base: position 6,943,244 of record NW_027142379.1, on the reverse strand, counting down.
CATAGAATCCAAACACCTAAGCCACTTAATACTATAATACCTTCATATGGAGTCTTTCTAAGGGTTTTTTCTGCTAATGCTTAAGTAGCAACAGAGATTATGACACTCCATAACTGTGATATATATGTGGGGAAGTGGGGAGAAGGTTTTGGACACCAGAAGTAACAAAAGAAATGCACTTGGAACCTCTTGGTGATATGTCATATGGCAATGGCTTTCTTACAGGCACAGCAGTGTGAATCTTTCAAATGCAGAAGTATTTTATGGGAAGAAAATGTGAAGCAGTGTAGGAACAGATTCTTTTGCTAAGGGCTACAAAGTACAACTTGCATTACATGCTATATCTATATTTGGTATTAAAAAGAACTCAAAGATCCCCCTTAAAGCCTTTTTTTTTCCCTGACAAGATTTTCATTAAAGCCTAGTTCTTGTTATTAAGCACATTATTACATAATTAAAATTAAATAAGTCTTGGGGGAAAGTAATAATTTGACAAAAAAACTACCCTTGATTAATTTTTTTTTCCCCTTTTACTTCGAAGGGGTTTGTTCAAAGGAGAAATTCAGTCTCAGACATAACATTAGAAGTTAAGCATGTTTTCATTATCTTGCCTCTTTTTTCTCAGTTTTTACACTCAGAGGTTCCACATGGATATAGTAACTTGGAAAAAAAATCTTTAAATTATTAAAGAAACCATTTGCCCAAAGCCTGTATGCCTACATAGAGCCACAGTGTGGTGTCATGTAATATTGAAGGAATAGATTATAGCAATTGGTCTTTGGCTTGCTAACACTGCCTTGGCTGAGAGGTGTATTGACTTGATAAAAAATAGCAGACTTTAGGATTTAATTAACTTTTTTTTTTCTTTTTTTAAGAACATCTTCAAATATCATGTACCTGGGTTTCTAACAGCATTTTGGACTTCAAAGCTTTTTCTTCACTACACACAGCTATAAAATGCTAGATATGGGGAGGCAACCGAATAAAGCCTGTTTATGTTGTTGGACATCCACCCAAGAACACAGGGGAAGGACTACATGTGAAATGGGTCTTGATGTGACAATTGAGCAGGTGGCCAAGAAAGCCAATGGCATCCTGGCCTGGATCAGGAATAGTGTGGCCAGCGGGAGCAGGGAAGTCATTGTGCCCCTGGACTCAGCACTGGCTAGGCCACACCTTGAGTCCTGTGTCCAGTTCTGGGCCCCTCAATTTAAGGAGGACATTGAGACACTTGAACGTGTCCAGAGAAGGACAACGAGGCTGGGGAGTGACCTTGAGCACAAGCCTTATGAGGAGTGGCTGAGGGAGCTGGGGTTGTTTAGCCTGGAGAAGAGGAGGCTCAGGGGAGACCATATTGCTGTCTATAACTACCTGAAGGGAGGTTGTAGTCAGGAGGGGGTTCATCTCTTCTCCCAGGCAATCAGCACCAGGACAAGAGGACACAGTCTCAAGATGCACCAGGGGAGATTTAGGCTCAATGTTAGGAAGAATTTCATCATAGAAGGAGTTATTTGCCATAGGAATGTGCTGCCCAGGGAGGTGGTGGAGTCACCATCACTGGAGGTGTTTAAGAGACTGAATGGGGTGCTTGGTGTCACAGTTTAGTTGATGAGATGGTGTTGGATGATAGGCTGGACTTGATGATCTCAAAGTCTTTTCCAACCTAGTTTATTCTATTCTAATTTCCACTGTCTTTAGGGCCGTCCTATCTCAGGATATCTGGAAGTTACGCAGGCTGTCTGCAGTGAGAACAGTTAATATGAATAGACTCTTGATCTCAAACAGAATTGACTGCTTTGGAATCTAATAACTGAAAGGTTGGTAGGTCTGCAGCAGACCAGGCATGCTACACTGAATTTCCAAAATCCTTCTTTCAGAGCCATTTGTAACCCTGCTTTTAACCAAAGCTTTGCTGTATGATATGTAGATGCTGAAGAACATCTAGAGCCAGGCTTCTCCATATTTTCAGGGAATGGATGAAGAGCTAAATGTTTGATTTGTGAAATGGTCTTCTAGGAAATGTGGCCATAGGGCTGTCCATGAGTGGCAGCTCTGAGACATCCAGAAATTATCCTGGAAAACATGAATTGATATCATGCAGTGCCAATACAATAGAATCTTTCTTCAGCATAGTTGTAGCTATATAGACCTTGTGGGGTTAAATGAGTTGTGCATATATGTTTAAGTCAAATGGTTTCAACCACATGTGTAAGGAACACCTTATACCATCTGAGACCTCATATTCTTTGGGGGCTTCTTCCTTCTTTTGGGGGCTTCTTCCTTCTTTGGGGGCTTCTTCCTTCTTCGGGGGCTTCTTCCTTCTTTAGCTGGCATATTGTACCACATATGTATGTGATCTTGGAGAAAAAAATATAGCACTACACTGAATACAACTGAATTTGCAGTATTGTACTCAAGTTTGAGGCAGAAGCATGCAAGTGCCTCTTAGAGGAAGCGAAGGGCTTGTCAGGTCAGCAGTAATGATACTGAGCTACACAAGAGTACTTCACAATCCTGTGACAGCTGCTGTTTCACTGCAAAACTGTCAGACCAATACTGCTTTCAATAACCCTTCAAAATCCCTTAATTTTTATAGAAGGATTAAGCAAACGAGTTAAACCCCCAGCTCAGTTGGCATGAGGGCAGATTTTAGCAAGGGAACAACCCATGGCAATCTGATACTTTTATTAAAAACTGTCACATCTTGACCTTGTCATACTGCCTTGACAGTGATTACGTAGCTGTAGAGGTGCAGTCATAGATACATACTTACACAATGCACGCAGGCAAGAAGTGAAGCAACAGGTATTCGGACAGGATAGAAGGAAACGTTTTCTCACCTGGGCTGCAACCTAGCAGACTGCCCTGACAGTTTGTACAGTTTCTGTCCTTTAGAGTTCTTGGGATAAAGACAGGATTATGCTGCAAACAACCTAGTCTGACTCCAGAGGTGACCCTCCTGTGACAAGGGTTTGGTGTAGACATGACCTGAAGTTCCTTCCAACTTGAATCCTCCTATGATGCCACACCTTGAGCACTGTGTCCAGTTCTGAGTTCCTCAATTTAAGGAGGAAATTGAGGCACTTGAACATGTCTAGAGAAGGGCAGTGAGGCTGGGGAGAGGTCTGGAGCACAGCCCTGTGAGGAAAGGCTGAGGGAGCTGGGCTTGTTTAGCCTGGAGAAGAGGAGGCTCAGGGGAGACCTTATTGCTCTCTACCACTACCTGAAGGGAGGTTGTAGATAGGGCTTGGTCTCTCCTCCCAGGCACCCAGCACCAGAAAGAGGACACAGTCTCAAGCTGAGCCAAGGGAGGTTTAAGCTGGAGGTGAGGAGAAAGTTCTTCCCAGAAAGAGTAATTGGCCATCAAAATGTGCTGCCCAGGGAGGTGGTGGAGTCACCATCCCTGGAGGTATTCAAGAGGGGATTGGATGTGGCACTTGAAGCTGTAGTTTAGCTGTCATGAGGTGTAAGGTAGGACTTGATCATCTCTGAGGTCTTTTCCAACCTGGTTGATTCTATGATTCTGTGTTGGTTTTGGTTTGCTTTGTTGTTGTTCTTTAGTGGTTGGGTTTTTGGTTTTGTTTGCTTTTTAATTAGTCAGATGGGTTGAATGTGGAGTACCTGACACCTGAAAGTTTTCATAGATTGTGTCAGGTTGGAAGGGACCTTCAACTGTCATCTTTGATGACCAATACCCCTGCAGTCAGCAGGGACTCCTCCAATTAGATCAGGATGCCTACAGCCACATCAAATCTGATCGTGGAGGTCTCCAGGGACATGGCTTCAACCACATCCCTGGGCAACCTGTTCCAGTATTTCACCACCCTCATTGTAAAGAACTTTCTCCTTATGTCCAACTTAAATCTATCCTGCTGGGGTTTTAAACCACTGTCCCTCATCCTGTTGCCACCATGACCATATTTAACATCTAGCAATGTTTTGTTACTTCTGTCATAGTTCAGGACTGTGTGGTATCAATGTATTTTGTTGGTGTAGTTCAGAACCTTGCATTTGATTTCAAGGTACAGCCAATATTGTTTTCTCTCTCTACATAATCATACAACATATTGGTTCATACCCCCTCACGGTGCACAAGTGAAACAACATTTAACAAATCCAAATACTTTCCTATAATACTTTCTCCCTCATTCCACTTTCTCCAACTGGAGAATTAAATAACAGGATGAGTCAGAATGTGATTTAATTTTAAGCCTGTTCAAAATAGTTGGTATTTAGCACAAACTTCCTGTGTCTTTAAGAATTAGTCAGCATCTGTGACAGTTTACTTTATAAAACTTACTGCTCATTTAAAAAAATCTTCAGAATAAGCACCAAATATAGCTTAAAGCATAATATTTACTACTTCAAAGAGAGAGGGAGGTAGGCTGTATAGTAAGGAGTAGGTAATTTTTTTTCCCCCCAGTATTTGTATTTGCTGTAAGAAGGGGAGAGTGCTGCAGCATTTTGAGTACACTATTCCACTACTGCAGTGCTGAAAAAATTTGTCATCTTCAAACCACACTTGATTATAAAGAGCCTTTCAGAACAAGTGCTGTTGGCTCCCTCCAATGGTAGGAGGTTACTATTGCTGGGGCCGTGGTTTTGCTAGAGGAAAAAGCTGTTCCTGATGGAAACAGCTCTCCTGAAGTACCAACACCTTTATAATGCTGGGAAATGCTTCATTGGTTTCCTTATTATATGCAACTTAAAACAAACAAACAAACTTCCCAAAAAACAAATAACAAACAAAAAAAAAACCCTTCCTGTGGGATTTATGACTTGAACAGGAAGAAAGAGTTATGAACATAGGTATTTTTTCTTCCTGTTGAAATTAGATCTCAGAGTATGAAGGGAAATACACTGATGAAATGCATTTTTGCACCATCAGAGGCAAAGGATTTAGAGTGAAGAATTTAGAAGCTGCAGTTTGAGATTGTGTTTGTTCTGCAGTAGATCAGGGCCACGAAGATTTGATGTGTTTCATCGCCTAAGATAAGACAGTTAGCTGCCATCTGTGGGAGAGAAAACTTGAAACAAACTTATCTGATCACTTTATTAAATGCTAAGACCTGTGTAGAAGCAAACTCTAATGTTCTTTGGTGCTGTTGAGAATACACAAGATAAAGAGTTTTCCTTACCTCTAAACTTAGCCTCTAGTGAAAATCTTAGCCTACACAGACACTTACGGCATTGTAAAATGTGAGAACTAAAAACTATTCATTCTTTTCAAAGAACCAACTCTTTTGCTGGCAGTAAGGGACAAGACTTTGCAAAACTGCATGGAACTGTTGCTACTGAGAATATGCCATTTAAAAATGAGAAAAACCATGGCAAACTCTCACAGACAAATAAAGAATCATTTTTAGGCAAAGATGATTTCATTTCTCTCCAGGAGAGCCTTCCGCTGCTTAGAATGGATTAATCTCCTGCAAAATGAAACATATTTTAAGTGCCTTAACTTCTGAAAGGTATTATGACACAAATTCCTGGTGAGTAGCTAAAATATGATGCTCTTTATTTAATTGAAGGTGTATGGAAGGTCTTTGTTACCTTTATTTTTTAGTAGTAGTAGTATTTTATATTCATCTTCAAGCAGAACTTTCCTATGGTTATGTGAGTGCTAATATCGAGGTATATAGACCCACAGTACTTCTCTCAGACTCTCAGATGATCTTTCTCAGAGACATTATCAAGCACTGATTCCTGTTGTGGATGCTGGTTTTTGAAGGTTGCAGTTCTATCTCTTGGCCTGCGCCTCTCTATTTCAATCTTTTATATCCTGGGACTTACTCCTTGCATCTGCTTAATATCCTGACCTCTGAAGGGTCATTATCTAGATGGTATATGATTCTCAGAAGAATGAACCTCATCATAAATGCTGAAATTTATTTAAATGTTAATTAATTCATTGCAACATCACTTGATTCCTCTGACCCTTCAGTGTTTCTTTCAGAAGCTAGATCTCTTTTCATGCATATTGCATACAATTTCATTTTAGAAACTTGCTCTGTCACCCACCAAAGCATGTCAGCTATTATGCTGCCAGCTTATCCAAACAAAGATAAGAGGACACAGTCTCAGGCTGCACCAGGGGAGGTTTAGGCTGGACGTTAGGAAGAAGTTTTATACAGAGAGAGTGATTGCCCATTGGAATGGGCTGCCTGGGGAGGTGGTGGAGTCACCATGATTGGAGGTGTTCAGGAGGAGACTTGATGGGGTGCTTGGTGCCATGGTTTAGTTGTTTAGGTGGGTTGGATTGGTTGATGGTTGGACACAATGATCTTGAAGGTCTGGTCTATTCTATTTGACTAAAGAGACTCTTGTCACTTGTTTCATAGCTCCTTCTCTGGAGCAGATACTCATTTCTGGCTAGTATGTTAGGGGTTTTCCATTGCACAAATGGCTTTCCATTTGCTTTTCCATTGCACAAATAGGTTAATAAATTAACTTGGTACATGCCAAGCCTCACATCTGCTCTTCAGCTCCAGCTCTTCAGTTTGGACTATACCACAAATTCTGAGTGTCTGTATCCTATGCCACATCTTCCCAAAGTCCTTTAGTAGGCTGGGGGTTTATTTCCTGTTGGTCTCTAATGGTTGTATCTTCTTTTTCTCCTGCACTTGGGAGAAAGATAAAAAGATTTTACTTTCTCTAATTACTGAAGAAGTCCCCACTCATTACTGACAGCTCTTGACTTCTTCCTTTGCATGACTGGTATTTCAAGTTTACTAAAGAGAGGAATATATGGAATTTACATGGTTAAGGGAACAACAATAGTTAACTCTTCAGAGAAGCTCCCCAGGAAATACCTATCTTTTGTGAAGCTAAATAGAGCATTAGGATGATAGCTTTGGAACTCCTGAATTGCTTCCTCATACAAATAATAAAGTTAGTAAAGAATTGCTAAGTGTCAGATAACTACATCTACTGAAAGATGTCATCTGGCCAGCATTTCCAGAAACTGCATTCCTAGTCTCTGCGAGATCTGCATTCAATTTGACATGGATTTGGAATAGAAACTGAGCTTCTCTTCTCTGTAATTCATTATTGTACCCTTCTCTTGCCTGCTAGCAGTGAAGGGGGATCTAAGAGAACAGATAGACAGCTTGCTGAAAGAATTTGATCTCCTCCATGTAGTTTAAGAAGGATTAGAACTAGGGTTCAAGTGGCAATACAGAGTTGAAAAGAGAACTCGGACAACTACAACTACTTTATTTGTAGATCTGTTACAATGGAAGAATAACCTCACCTTTTATTTTTCATATCTTTGTAAAGGTCTTGGTAACCTATGAGGAAAAATAACAAAATCAAATGCCACCTTCTGTTTGCAGAAGCTGTTTCTGCAACAAGTTGGCTTGCCTATTCTCTGCTATTTTGTGGTAGTTTGGGTTTTGCTGCCTCTGCAACTACCTGTTCTGCCAAGTTACTTGAGTTGGTGGTGTGGAGTGGTTATTGCAGGCCACAATGCCTGAAAAAGAACTTGAGAATCAGAAACTGCTTTCAGTAGGTGCAGGTATTTTATTTGTTTTGGTTTAATCTGTCCATAGACAAAGACTTGATCCTGAATATAAAGTTGGTGTGAGGTAGTGAGGAGACTCTAAGGTATTTTTGGATAAAAGCAGCAATTAATTCATTTGAAGCTGTCTTGGATGTATTTTTGCTATTATTTTCCTAATACATTCCTTATTTGCATAACATTTTTTATGTGATCAGCATATTAGTGATATATATATATATTAGGCCAGAATCAATCAGGAAAGACACACTTGACAGCCAGAAAGCAGACACCTAGACAGTATCACAGTATAACTTAGGTTGGAAAGGACCTCGAGGATCATCGAGTCCAACCTGTCAACACAGACCCCATGACTAGACCATGGCACCAAGTGCCACGTCCAATCTCCTCTTGAACGCCTCCAGGGACAGTGACTCAACCACCTCCCTGGGCAGCCCGTTCCAGTGATGACTGACTTGCTCGGTGAAGAACTTCCTCCTCACCTCGAGTCTAAACCTCCCCTGGCGCAGCTTGAGACTGTGTCCCCTTGTTCTGGTGCTGGTTGCCTGGGACAAGAGACCAACCCCTTCCCGGCTACAACCACCCTTCAGGTAGTTGTAGAGGGCAATGAGGTCACCCCTGAGCCTCCTCTTCTCCAGGCTAAACAATCCCAGCTCCCTCAGCCTCTCCTCACAGGGCTTGTGTTCAAGGCCTCTCCCCAGCCTTGTTGCCCTTCTCTGGACACCTTCAAGTGTTTTGATGCCCTTCTTAAACTGAGGGGCCCAGAACTGGACACAGTACTCAAGGTGCGGCCTAACCAGAGCAGAGTACAGGGGCACAATGACCTCCCTGCTCCTGCTGGCCACACTATTCCTAATGCAGGCCAGGATGGCATTGGCCCTCTTGGCCACCTGGGCACACTGCTGGCTCATATTCTAGGCAGCTGTCGATCAGCACCCCCAGGTCCCTCTCTGTTTGGGACCTCTCCAGCCACTCTGACCCCAAGACAAGAGATGAGATCAAACCTACTCATGAAACAGATGTGATCTATCCAGAATCTGCATCTGTATTCAAACTATAGTAAAGGAGTAAAGGAATCCTCCTCCAGTTAGCTAAATCATAATGGTTTAAATAAAATTTTAAGAAATGTTTTTATTTCATTTTTAGAAATAAATTTTAAATTAATTTAAAAAATATATTATTTTTAAGGAAAAAAAAAAAAAAATCATCAATCATAATAGGAAATAAAAACGGAGACAGGTGAGGTCAGCGCCAGAATATAAAAAGCAATGTTTCTAGAAGCCAGAGTTAGCAGCCATCCTTGTACATCACCCAACTCAACCATTTCTGGGCAAGTGTTAAGAGCTATTGCATGAATTCTAAGGACAAAGTAGACAATGTTCCTGTTTGTGCAATGCTGGTGCTAGCTGATGCTACAGTGTAAATCTCTTTCACTCCTCTTGGCTTCTATAAGTTACTAGAAGAACTAAATTCTCATGGCAGCGCTGTCCAAGTCAGACCTAGCGCCAGCAGACCTTTCTCATGCCGTTCTTCAGTCACCTTCAAAATGCAGTTCCGGCGGAGATGCCGCTGAGCTAAAACGCGATATGCAGAGACCTCTAGAGACTGGAAAGCTAAACTACACCTCATGACACGCAGTGGTGTGTGGTAATGAAATCACTTGGGGAGCTATAAAGCAGACTATAAAGAGAACAAGGTGATGTTCAGACTGGCTTAATCTGTGTAGTAAAAGTCGTCATTTTGAAAGCTATATGGTTTAGCTAATTTTCATCATAGGTAGTCAACAAAGTAAAATATAACTTATTCTTGTGATTACAAATAAAGTAATAAATCTCCAAGCCCTAAATGCTTTCCTTATGTAAAACCACACTTCAGCATGTCTGTGGCTACATTTACTCTGCTGTAAGCTCCTGAAATTTGGAAGCTGTTTGGGATCCCATTGATATGGAAGAGTGTTGCTTGCTTTTCATTTTCTTCAAGTCTGTTTAGAGGCTGCATCGCTTAACGTTGTCTGAGAGATGCCACAAGGTTCCAGTTGAGTTCAGAGCTAATTACAACTCTGAAAGAGACCTTTCCAGGATTGTCATTAGCCATGCTCATAATTTAGAGCAAGGTGTTACCTCATTTATTTTCCCAGTGAGCAGCTCTTGATGTGTTTGACCATGGGAAAATGTGCTCACCTTGAAGTACACTGAAGCTTGCAACTCTTGCTACAGCTTAACCTCTGTGTTGCTGCTTCTGTACTTTGTAATGCTATTCAGTTTCTCCAAGTCCTCAGCTGTGTGCTGTACAGAAGTCATCGCTTCAGTGGGTCCTTTATCATGTCTGTTCAAGCACAGGGAATTTGACTTTGGATGTATTGTTGGCAGTCATCTTTGGCCTGAAGTGATCTTTCACACAGTTGTGACAACGTATCCTCTAGGTTTTTATTTGTTCTCTGAGTGTGGATGTACCACTAATACCAAGTATTGAGCATTTCAGAGTTCTGGTTCTGTAGAAAATGTGACACAGACAAAATGTAGTTTTGCTGGTAGCTGAAAGACCATCATAAAGATTCAAACCACATCCTAATTATTTTGACATGAAGTCTTACTGCATTCACTTTAAATCCATGTTCTTCCCCCCACCTCCCTCAAAAAAGGAATTGACTAAGATGAATTACCAAATCTTTACAAAGTCTGCAGAAAAGCAGAGCTAATTTTAGATTTAAATGATAGCTGGATGCAGGTAGGTATCTGTGTCTGGCTTTTTGGATCTAAAATGCTTAGTAAGCTTGTATTTTGCTAGCAGTATTTCATGGAGCTATCTCTGTCTCAAGCAATTTTGATTGCTAGCATGGAAAACAGGAAACTTCATGAAACCAAAGGTAACTATTGATGAAAGCAGACAATGTAGCATATACCTAAATTCCAGCTCTGGAAATGAGTTTTGGTTTGGTATCTGCAATATATTTCATATCACATCTACATATTTATTTTTGCCTTTTTCACCATATGCATTAAAGCTGTCACAGAATGATCTGGGCTGGAAAGGACCTCTGAAGCTCATCTAGTCCACTCCTGTTGCAGTAAGCAGGGGCATCCTCAGCTAGATCAGGCTGCCCAGAGCCCTGTTGAGCCTGACTTTGAGCATCTCCAGGGTTGAGGTCCAAACTGCCTCCCTGGGCAACCTCTTCCAGTGTTCCACTACCCTCATAGTAAAGAACCTGTTCCTAACAGCCAATCTAAATCTGCTCTTCTCCAGCTTAAAGCCATTGCCCTTCTTCTATCACTACAGGTCTTTGTAAGCAGTCTCTCTCCAGCCTTTCTGTAGGCCCCCTTCAGGTACTGGAAAGCTGTTATTAGGTCTCCCTGGAGCCTCCTTTTCCCCAGGCTGCTCAACCCCAGTTCTCTCAGCCTGTCCATGTAGCATGTCTAATGTCTGTGGTGTCTCTGCATTATACTTACCAGAAAACTGAAATTTCTTGAAACTCTTGGTCCTTTAGGCTATGACATGGGGGTTTAAGCCAAGGATTTTGTTACCTTAGGAAGTCAAGAAGAATGTGTAATGACAGTCCAGAAAAGCTTAGGCAGTCTTGCTCTTAAAGTTGCATAAAACCCTCCTAGAATTTAACATTTTGATACTTGGCATTCTGAGAGTTACACTTTCTCCTTTTGTATAGAAAACCAGAATTAAAAACAAGCTAAGCCTTCTCATCTGTTCTCAAGTTTGCCTATGACCAGAATTTCTGCAACTTTTCCCAATGCAGAAAATGAATTTGTCAAATAAACATTGATAAAATAAAATGTGTGGGAGAGAAATTCATCTGCTGGAATATGTCTAAAATAGCTCATTATTGTTCAGGGGACCTTCTTTTCCCAGAGGATTTAAACCTTGTAGAAGACAGACTGGAAGGTGCTTTGTGGAGGCAATCTGCCTTGAGATGTGTGTATGTAGACGCTGCAAAGGTAGAGGTAATTTTCATAGGCTTGCAAAATATACTTCAGGGAATGGTGGGTGTGCTGACACCCAAACTTTCAGGGTCACTTCCCTGAGAATACTCATTTCGTCCTACCACTTTTTGTGAACAGCTGCACTGTCCTTCAGGACAGAAACCAGTGGGTTTGATACATGCTGAATTGTAAGGTGCATTGACTTCAGCTTTGCTTTGAGCATCCAGCTAGAGGTACTGAAAAATGTGCTCATTATTTTGCACATTTTCATCCGAGCACCAAACTGGGGGTTGGTGCATCACTCCCTGTCAGTTCTTGTGTCCATCTACAGTTTCACCTGTAATGAACTCTAATTAGATGCTCTGAGGCTTAAACAACTTTCCTTTTTGTTTTTTTTTTTTAGTCTAACCACATGACTCTGGTTTTTCAGTTTTTCCATAAAGCTAACAAAAGATGCACCATGAGAATAAGAGGAATTGATTTCCACCCTCCTTTCTTGCCCACCATCAAACCGTCTTGTTTAGGTTTTCATTCCTGTAAGTTAAAAACAGGCAAGCGTTCAGACTTCAGAGTAAGGAAGGAAGATACCTCCTGACTTGATACTTTTATATTTTGGAGCAAGCTGTTATGAAATCAGAAGGTCTATGGTAGAAAAGTAATTAACAAAAAATAATCTAATATTAAGTATGGTTAGTAAATGATATTTCTTAAAGAAGAATGAGAAATAAAACCCACAGGTTGTGGAGATCTTTTTGCTTCAGTGAGAGTTTAAGAAGAACAGTGAGACACTTGAACATGCCCAGAGAAGGGCAACAAGGCTGGGGAGAGTCCTTGAGCACAAGCCCTACAAAGAGAGGCTGAGGGAGCTGGGGTTGTTTAGCCTGGAGAAAAGGAGGCTCAGGGGAGACCTTCTTGCTCTCTACAACTACCTGAAGGGAGGTTGTAGTCAGGAGGGGGTTGGTCTCTTCTCCCAGGCAACCAGCACCAGAACAAGAGGACACAGTCTTGGGGGTGTGGTTGGTGAGAAGGCTGAGCTTATCTGTCCCATTTTCTCCAGGTTTCCAGGTCACTGTTGTGAAGTATTTTAAGACAATATTGTTTCTTCTTTCTACTTGAAAATACAGAACTGAAGGGGACTTTGTGAAGGGACTAGACTATCTACAACACTTCTGATGCTTTGTCAAGAAAGTCCTATGTAGGTTAGAAAGAATTGAGTGGGAGTGTCAGTTCCTTGTTTACTCTTGTTCTCACACCTTATGTGGTTGTTTGAGGAGGACATAGATTGTAAATAATGTGTTGTCCTGGTGACCTGGAGATAAGTACTTAACCTGCTTCTCTAGGTATCTTGGATGTACCTGCACATGAAAGAGCCCCCACACTCATCTCTGCATCTAACTTTTGCTTAAGTTTCTCCAGAATCATTAGCTTGAGAGAAGAGACCATCATCATCTCCAGTCTGTGCTGACAGAGTGGGAGAGCAGAGAGTGGAGCAAACTGTAAGCTGGTGCAAGAGTTTGTGTGGAGAGCAACAGAACTATGCCTCTAAAATACACAAGTAGGACATGTCAAAACTGGAACAGGCTAATCTGCTGTTCCAGTGTTTACAATTTCACATTAGTCACACATTGGATAGAATGTTAAGGTGGGGGGGGGGAGGAAAAAGTTACTCTTATTTTTTTTATATCAAAAATTGTTCCCTAATCACTAGGCTGAACACGTTTGTGCAGCTTGAACTCATAGTCCAAACTCTACTGTGTAAAAGGCAGATATTTCTACTACCACCACATCCATCATCTGTCTCTGTTCAGGGAGGCCATAGCACTCTTTTTTGCCACTCCACGTCTTCAAATGTTTTTTTACATAGTTTACAATGTATTGCATAGATTTTTCTTAACGTAGAAGTATGAATGAAAGAACTGACACTACCTTTGAGCAGCAGGAAGCTGTTCAGTATAAAAGCTGCACAAAAAGAGAAAATATTTCAAGTTGTCTAGGTGAGTGTCTTAAATGCATCAAGTCCCCTGGCATTTGGAACTTCACCAGAACAAAACTGATGGATGTACCCATATTGGTTGTGCGGTTTTTGAGATTGAGTTATTAAACTCAGTGCATGAGTTAAGGATGACCACTGCTGGCATTCATACAGGTCTCTTGAAAGCTGCTGTAAATAAATCAAGACATAGGTGGTTAGCCTAGAGATATTTGATGAAGGAACAGAATCAGTACAAACAGTTCTTGACGCATCCAAAATAATGTATTAAATGTTTGGCTGGAACTATGGTGATAGAATCAAAGCCCTAAGTTACAGCAGTAATGCAATAAGGTGGTCATGAGCCCAGTTTTTGGTTTATGTCAGGTCAGCAGGATCGTAAATTGAACGCCATGTAAGCCTGCTAACATCTATGTCCAAAGTAAAAATGGAAATAGTTAATGAAGTGACTAGAAATTTCTCACCTCTTTAGGCTGTTGGGACATCCAGGGTGAAAACCGTAACTGTTGAGTGAGAGTAGATATTCTCCATCCCAAACACTTTCATCTTAAGGAGATTCAGGGTGAATCTTTCTGTTACCACCCTATGAAATAACTTTATAACAGTAGCCTCTTGATGATGCTGATCTAGGTTTCTGGAAATTTGTCATTTCTTTAAAGCTCTAGAAAAGGAAAATAAATACAAGTTTTCTGTGGTTTCAGGCAACCATTATGTTATATCTTTAAGAGGCTTCAGCTGTCAATTTAAGATAAGGCATCCTTTCAAGAAAGAAAAGCTTTATAGCAACATTTCTGACTTGCCAATTTACTGGGGTTTTTATTATATTCAGATAAAGATTCTCTGACTTATTTTTTGCATGACTTCAGAAAGCTTTAAGAATTGAAAATGGGCAAATATCTTAAATATTTGAGTTTACTGTATTTCAAATGTTCCTGAAGGAAATGGAATTACATTGCTGGTAGAAAAACATAGCTGTGAGTTCAGCTCTACTACTTGATTGTTCTAGCAGTTGTCCCAAGCAATTCATTCTAACTCACAAGCAAACATATTAAGGCAAGCCATCAGCAGGTATAAACATAGGTTGAAGTCTTAGTGATTGAAGGTTAGGAACTTTGTAACATCAACTATTTTATAGTGGTTCCAAAACCCCAAGACAATGGCTTTCAGAGACTAAACTGCACAATGTAAGCTACCCCCCTGGCCACAGTACAAAGCAATTTCTCTCTGGTTTTTCTCCTTTTGCTATTGTTCGCCTCACAATCTTTTCATCAACACTGGCTAAGAATTGAACCTGTTTCTCTTGAAACTAATTCCAGAGAAAACATTATCAAGCGTACAGCAAAAGGTAAGAGAGGTCTATAAGGCCTTGTGTGGCAGCAATGCAGCAGCCACAGCCTGGAAGCTGCTTGCTGCTTAGGATCTATAGCCCTTGAGTTGGGCTGCTTTTGCGCTCAGCAGTTTCTGAAAGTAGCTGCTACATGGTTCTATTCCTGGGGCATTCTTAGGCTTATGCTCACAGTGGCCACCCCTCAAGACACCTGTAACTGATTGCAGTGCCACACTAAAGAGAAAACTCATCAGGTTTGTTTTGGATAAACTAGTATGACAAGGGTGTAAGGATTAGATGGAGATGTGACCTACTTCTGTTAGCAGGGCTGTTAGAGAAGTTATCCTTTTTGCTTACACAAGCTGGCCTTCAGGAAAATTATGACATTTAAATATGTGTAAAAGTGTAAAAGCATAAGGTAGGTGATAATGGAGAATCACTCCAGTGGATTTGCCCCAGTGAAATGCTAACATGCTTCTTTGGTAGCAGCTGCTGGAGATAGCTTCTCAAAGACACAGACTAGCATAGATGCTTTCCTCTGGATAAACCTTTTACATATTCTTCTTTAACATACAAGTTCTGTCAAAAAGTATGGAGTGTTCCTTCTAGGGTTATTTTGGTTAATGTTGTTCCAAGAGCATAATTTCAGCATATAGAATTCTATTACTTCCATGGCAGTTGGATTTGTCAACATTTGAAAGAAAAACATGAAAACTAATCACAGGCATTAAACATAATTGTGTGTACTAGAGTTCCTCACATAATAATCTATAGCTGTAGACTTGTACTGTAATTCACATGTCCATCCTTCATGGCAAAAAAACAGAGTTCAAAATTATTCTGTCATGTTTATGACCAGACAAAAGCAGGTGCTGCAAAACCTGTGCAGTTCCATGCATGGTTCTTCAACGTTCTGCAGTAGTAACCCAAAAAGGTTGAGAAACTAACTGGAGAAAACACTGATTGGCATATTAATTGTAAGGTTGTAAGTAACTGGATGAATCAGACATAGCAACTGGGTGTGTTGAAAGGGGAAAGCATCAGGCTGCAGAAATGTTACTGGAATAAATCTTATTTCATTAGTTATCTTGGCACAGAAGAAGAAGGATGGTGTAAATGAAATTTACTAATGACACAAAGCTGGAAGGCCTTGCCTTGACAGAAGAGAATGAAAATGTCAAATAAAAAACCTGGAGGAATTGAGTAAGAAAAGTGGGATCAAGTTAAATACTGAAAGAATAGATTGCATTTGTATTACAGGCAAGTATCATTCATTCTGCCATGAGACTGAATAGATTAACTTGATTGGAAGAAATAAAAGGGATAAGGCTAAAATTCCAAACTCACTGCGTAGGATGGATGTCTAACATTAATTCCCTTTCCTGGAACTTTATTAGAATTCATTCCAAATGCTTTTCTATACCCTCTAGGAAAAGGCATCCTAAGAGTAGGGCTGTCTGTCAAGTAGCTGCTAGTTGGCTGTGCAAATACTTGAATCTTTTGAAGACTAATAGCGGCAGACAAAATCTCCAATTCTTTCTTCCTGTCCAAGCTAAATCTGGTTTTGCATGACTGTGTGTGATCTCTTCCTATCCCCTCAACCCATCTATTAGAAAATATCAAATAGTTATCCAGAAACATTCATCTGTAAGTCACATGGGTACCAAAACTCTGTATCTACTTGCAGTCTTAAAACCCACACGATTCTTTCTTCCTAAAGATGACCAGGCCTTAGGACCAAAGCTAGATCTGAATGAACAACCTCTGTGCACACCCCCCTACAGCCCAGATAACTTCTGGCAGAACCAGTGTAGGTTAATTAATTGAACTGGAGGCTAATTAATTGAACTGGAGAAAACACTGATAAACATGTCAATTAGAGGACGGTGATGAACAGGATAAATTTTGCTTTAGAGCGTCTTAGCACAAGGAGCCAAAGTTAACTTGGAATCCCCAATCCTGCACTGTCCTCCCACCAAAAAGGGGGAAAAAACAAAAGACAGCATTCATCAAAAGTAAGGGTAGAACAAGCCAGTTTTATACACTTAGTGTTTAATCATGTATTTTACCTTAAAGAGCTTTGAATCTTTGTTATGAATATACAGAAAATTGTGTTTCTATATAAAAGCCATGAATAGAATAGAATAAACCAGGTTGGAAGAGACCCATCATCCAACACCAGCTAATCAACTAAACCATGGCACCAAGCACCCATCAAGTCTCTTCCTAAACACCTCCAGTAGTGGTGACTCCACCACCTCCCTAGGCAGCCCATTCCAAAGGCCAATCTCTCTCTCCATGAAGAATTTCTTCCTAACATCCAGCCTAAACCTCCCTTGGTGCAGCCTGAGATTGTGTCCTCTTGTTCTGCTGCTGGTTGCCTGGGAGAAGAGACCAACCCCCTCCTGTCTACAACCTCCCTTCAGGTAGTTGTAGAGAGCAATAAGGTCTCCCCTGAGCCTCCTCTTCTCCAGGCTAAGTAACCCCAGCTCCCTCAGCCTCTCCTCATGGGGCTTGTGTTCCAAACCCCTCCCCAGCTTTCTTGCCCTTCTCTGGACATGTTCTAGCAAGTCAACATCTTTCCTAAACTGAGGGCCCCAGAACTGGACACAGTATTCAAGGCGTGGCCTAACCAGAATCCAATTTCTCAAAACAGAGTATTTTAGAAATTGCATGGCAAATATCTTTTGAAAATAAAAAGTTCATGCTATTTCTTGCTTGAGATTTCTTTTTGCACTTCTCCATTTGATAATCATTCCAAACAATAGCTCACGATTAAGTGAGGGGTGTTGTAGTGGTATTTCACTTCATTCTGTCATATATTTACATGGAATACGAAGTATGGAGTGGAGGATTGTGGAATGGCTCGATTTAAACATTGCCAGTTCCTGAAATGCTGCATTTCATCTTAGAGTGGTGAAGCCCTGGAATGGGTTGTCCAGGGAGGTGGTCGAGGCCCCATCCCTGGAGGTGTTTAAGCCCAGGCTGGATGAGGCTCTGTCCAGCCTGATCTAGTGTGGGGTGTCCCTGCCCGTGGCAGGGGGGTTGGAACTAGATGATCCTTGTGGTCCCTTCCAACCCTGAATGATACTATAATCTTGAGTCAAAAGCAAAACGAGATACATGTACTGCTAATGGCTCATTAGGATTTTTTAAAGGAGAGAAGCATTCATAGAACTGTGTACTTGGTAGTACTATTTCAACATATTCAAAGTATAGTAATCCTCCTAACTAAAAAGGAATGTAGAATGTGTAGTAAAGAGACAGATGCCAGCGGTATAGGAGTCTTGCACGTTAAGAATCAGCAAGTCTTCCTAGTGCAAAACACTTTAGTTTTATTCTTCAGAACCTGTTATTAAAAGCACTCCATGAATACCCAAACACTATCTGTAGTTGCTTTTGTTTCCCAGTTTTCAATTTATGTACTTCAGAGGAATTGATTTCCTTCTTAATGAGTCAATTGTGATCAATACTCGCAATAAATTAGAGCCATGTTCTTCAACATTGCTCCACAGGGAGATCTACAGCACGCAGAACAGTCTCTTGAGCACCCAGATCGTTTGCAAAAGATTACGGAGTACTGTGACCTTTTTCCGCTGGGCTTAAGGTCAAACAGTTGAAAACATAAGCTTCACTCTGACTAAAGATTGGAAAGTTACCTTGACAACCACTTATTGCACAAACCTGCTATCATAAGTGACACAATAGCTGTCATTTTGAGGTTGGAGAACTAACTGTAAACTCAGTCCCCCTCAGCTAGCAAGTTTCAAGCTCTTCTGTCCACCAGCAGGACTTCAGTGCAGCAGCAAGAATCTTGGACATACCAGACTAAGACCAGAATAGTACTGATGTTAAGGTCATTCAGTAGCATCTTTAATACCCTTAGATCATGATTTTAATTACTGCAAAACGGTGTGTTTTCCATTGTTTACCTGTTTTGTCAGGGCTCTATTGGAATGGAAATAATGAGACCTTTTCAGTACTTGCTAATGAGAATTATCTTTTCATATGAACTCGGTTGCTTTCCGCATCCTTATCAACAAATACCTCTGCATAAGGACATCTTTCCATTATGGCCTTTCCTTATTTGTCATCTTAATTAGAGATTTCCTTTCAGAAGGCTTCTAAGAGATGAAAGAATGACATTGACATAATTACCAGCCTATTTCTTTTTATGGAGCTGCCTACCCACCAGGTAAATTCAGGGTACCATACCTATTAGCTATTGTACAATGAAGTATTAAGATTCCAGGATTATTTCAGCAAATTGATACAGAAATAATTGGTATTGCGCAATTAAATCTCATCATTACGCTTTCCTGAGACTCTATCTGACATGTGTGGCCAGCAGGAACAGGGAAGTCATTCTGACCCTTGATTCAGCACTGGTTAGGCCACACCTTGAGTACTGTGTCCAGTTCTGGGCCCCTCAATTTAAGAAGGACATTGAGACTCTTGAACATATCCAGAGAAGGGCAACAAGGCTGGGGAGAGGCCTCGAGCACAGCCCTATGAGGAGAGGCTGAGGGAGCTGGGGTTGTGTAGCCTGGAGAAGAGGAGGCTCAGGGGAGACCTTATCAGTGTCTACAACTACCTGAAGGGTGGTCGTAGAGAGGTGGGGGTTGGTCTCTTCTCCCAGGCAACCAGCACCAGAACAAGAGGACACAGTCTCAAGCTGCGCCAGGGGAAGTTTAGACTGGAGGTGAGGAGAAAGTTCTTCACAGGAAGAGTTGTTGGCCATTGGAATGTGCTGCCCAGGGAGGTGCAGGAGTCCCAATCCCTGAAAGGGTTCAGGAGGGGATTGGATGTGGCGCTTGGTGCCATGGTCTAGTAATCATGTGGTGTTGGGTGACAGGTTGGACTTGATGATCTTTGAGGTCTTTTCCAACCTTGTTGATTCTATGATTCTATGACTCTAAGTGGAAAATATGGGCTAGCTACGTGCTGATTTATTTCCCAAATTGTCAGATGTTTAACTCCAGAGAGGACACCATGTGTTAGGAGAATGGTATCTCAATTTTTATGAAAGTCCTAGCATGAATTAGAAAAGCAATCTCAAAAGTTGAAGAGGAGTTTTGTTGAGGGAGAAGTGTATGGGATTAAAATAGATTAAAACAGATGAGGAAACATAAAACAGTGAGAAAGCACATGGTGAGGTTTTGGGTTCTCCAAATCATGGAGAAGCAGCCAGTTGTTTGATGTTGAGGCCTGTGGAACTCGAGATAGAGTGGAAATGGCAATCAATCCAGTTGTTGCTCAAAGGCCTGCTATTTCTTTTTGCAAATTAAGGAATCTAGATGTTGTCAGGGATTGCCCTCTGGCATTCTGTTTTCCTTCATTGACTCTTCCATCAAAAATAAACGTTCAGGTTGAAGATGTGGAAATAATTTCTGCTTCTCTGAAGGTTAACTATTCCACCAAGTTTCTATGTGTTGGAAGAGCTTTTCACAGCTTTTGTTGAATTTTTAGGCATTGAATATAAATGGTTATGTAGTTCAATATTTCTATCTGGGCAACAAGTTTTATTACAGTACCTGCTTGGGCTTTTGTTTGTGGTTTCTTTCTAAAATAGAATAGAATTAATTAGGTTGGAAGAGACCTTTGAGATCGAGTCCAACCTATCATCCAACAGCATCTAATCAACTAAACCATGGCACCAAGCACCCCATCCAGTCTCTTCCTAAACACCTCCAGTGACGGTGCCTCCACCACCTCCAGAGGCAGCACATTCCAATGGCCAATCACTCTTTCCATGACAAACTTCTTCCTAACATCCAGTCTAAACCTACCCCGACGCAGCTTGAGACTGTGTCCTCTTGTTCTGGTGCTGGTTGCCTGGGAGAAGAGACCAACCCCCTCCTGGCTACAACCTCCCTTCAGGTAGTTGTGGGGAACAATAAGGTCTTCCCTGAGCCTCCTCTTCTCCAGGCTAAACAAACCCAGCTCCCTCAGCCTCTCCTCATAGGGCTGTGCTCCAAACCCCTCCCCAGCTTTGTTGCCCTTCTCTGTACACGTTCCATCAACTCAACATCTTTCCTAAACTAAGGGACCCAGAAATGGACACAGGACTCAAGGTGTGGCCTAACCAGTGCTGAGTCACAGTATCACAGTATAACTTAGGTTGGAAAGGACCTCAAGGATCATCGAGTCCAACCTATCAACACAGACCCCATGACTAGACCATGGCACCAAGTGCCACGTCCAATCCCCTCTTGAACGCCTCCAGGGATGGTGACTCAACCACCTCCCTGGGCAACCCGTTCCAATGACGAATGACTCGCTCGGTGAAGAACTTCCTCCTCACCTCGAGTCTAAACCTCCCCTGGCGCAGCTTGAGACTGTGTCCTCTTGTTCTGGTGCTGGTTGCCTGGGAGAAGAGACCAACCCCTTCCTGGCCACAGCCACCCCTCAGGTAGTTGTAGATAGCAATGAGGTCACCCCTGAGCCTCCTCTTCTGCAGGCTAAACAATCCCAGCTCCCTCAGCCTCTCCTCATAGGGCTTGTGCTCAAGGCCTCTCCCCAGCCTTGTTGCCCTTCTCTGGACACGTTCAGATGTTTCAATGTCCTTCTTAAACTGAGAGGCAAAATGACCCAGGGTCAGAATGACCTCCCTGCTCCTGCTGGCCACACTGTCTGTGATCCAGGCCAGGATGCCATTGGCCTTTCTTTTTTAAGGAAAACAAGTTATTCTGTAATGTCTTGGATTAGTTCTGCTGGCAATTTTGTTTTTTTTAATAGCAAAATTACCCACTTCATAATATTTCTTACCTGGTAACGATAGTTTAACATACATAGAATATGATGTACAACTTATGCTGCATGGAGAATGAAGCTATAAAATGTTAATATTTAATCATATTTTGATAAATAAAAGTAACATGTTTATTATATATATTTATTCATGGCCATAAAATACTATACACTTAATGTTGTCTGACTGCTCATAACTCACATGGAACTCTTAAATGACTAAGAAATGGGAACATATACTATGAAACTAATCAGAGGATAAGATCTAAAGCAGCTGTAACATTCTGTTCTGCTATCCTAACAGCACTATAAAGGCAACTTGCCACCTTGTTAAGGGAGGTGAGCCCACACAATGAGGTTCATATCTATGCAGCATGTGTTTTTCCCAGCACACAACTTACCTGGGCACTGTTTTGGCAGAGCTGCAAATCAATTTAAGGTGGATGAAGATATTTCTAGTAAAACCTTCAAAGCATTAAGGCTGTCACATGCTAAATCTTTGTTCTCCATATTTGCATACGTTCATCAGCTCTTCAGCATTATCTCAGCTATGGAAACATCAGTATTGGGAAATTTAAGGAAGCAAAAAGCAGTAACAGAAACCTTTAAAGTCGTCTTTTTAATTTGTATGGGGAAGAGAGAGATGAGTTATTAACTCCTGATAGTGAAGGACTGAAAATTTACCAAGGCAATGCACAGAAAAGCTTCTAAGGAAGAACATAGATAAGTTTGTCTAAAATCTTTTTGGGAAGAGTTAAGAACCATTCAGTGTTACAGCAGTGAGTTTTATAAACAAACAAACCCCAAACACCACCACACTCAGAGTTACCTTTTTGAAGTGTGGCATGGAAAGAGGATTCACATGAGGGAGAGAGAGAGAAGGCATAAATGGGTCACTTTGTACTATGTAATTTTCTTATGTAGGCTTGGATTTCTCAACACCTTTGGCATTTGAGACCTCTGTGGGTGATAAATAAAGGAAGCTGAGAGCAGATAGTTTCATGATGAACAAAAGGAGCTTTGTCCTTCAAGTTGCAGATCATGGAGTTCTGGTACTCCCTGCAAAGCTGTTGCAGATGCCAAAAGTGTATGTGGTTTCAGGAGGAGAATAGGTAGTCACTTAGGGGTTTCTTAGTGGGAAAAGACAAAATAGGATCATAAGATTCCTAGAGGTTTAGATGACCAGAGGTTAGGAGAATGTTGGAGGGGAGATACCAGATCTTCTTGCTGCAGTCTTAACTCTTTCCTAGACACTTTATTTTGAATGTAGGAATAGAACTTCAGCCTGAACTAGTGGATGTGTAACGGAACTGTGTTCTTGTGCAGACACTACCTTGCAGCTTTCTGAGACTGATAGACAGATGTATATTTGACCAACAAGAAAGATGGAAGAATATTTAGCCAGCTGGTATTAATGGTGTATCTTGCACTTGCAGTGCTGCATTGCTCACTTAAATGATTCCCATCATAGTTTCGCATTTCTCTGGCACCTCTGCTCAATATGCAGATGTAATGCAGATAGGCAAATGGTTCAGCTAGACATCAACCCATGCATGTGTTATTGTCCCCTACTGTCCCTACCTAATAGAGGGGGAAATTATTCACAGCAGGGACTCACAAACCCTGCACTTTGACAGTCAGCGTTTCCTTTTTGTTTGGGAGGATAAGAGTAAAAGGAGGATTTCATGATTCATATGACAATGATAGATAGCTCTTGCTGGAAAGTGAACTATTTATTTGATAACAAAGTGCCATCTAATAATAACTCAGCAGGGAAGTGAACTAAGCAGCATATTCATCAGCAAAGGGGATTCCCAACCAAGTCATTATCTACTTTCCAAATTTCATATTGAAAGCAGACTGCTGTGAATCCCTGCAGTAGCTATCATTACTTGCAGCCTATATAGACAGCAATCCCTGTGCACTATGAATATTTACTGTCGTAATGAAAGACAGAGTCATCTGATAATCTCAGTTCTAGTACTAGATATCCAGCATGAAATAAACTGTGGAATAATTATCTCTCTTTTTTTTTCCCTTCCCTTGCTGTTTTGTTGTCATTGTCAAGGGTTGGGTTTTGTTTTTTTTAATTCATAGAACTGATCTGAATTATTCAAGGAAAGCAATACAATCTATTTTATGTGGCTGAGCCAAGTCCCATTTGATTGTGTTCTCTTCTATTTGTATTCTGCTTAAGAAGAACTCACTCCATGCAGCTAAGCATGAACTCCATGACAGGCAGGGCCTCTTTGTGAAGTATTGCATGATGTTAGGTGTTCAAGAGGAGATTGGAAGGTGTTCAAGAGGAGATTGGACGTGGCATTTGGTGCCATGGTCTAGTCATGAGGTCTGTGGTGACAGGTTGGACTCGATGATCCTTGAGGTCTCTTCCAACCTTAGTGATACTGTGATATGTTGGGAAAGCTGGCATTCTTATTTCTCTAAAAAATAATGTTCTGTACCTTAATTTTGAGACAGATGAATTCAAAACGTTTGCTTTACTGAACTTGTTAATACTATTGTGGAATTATATCAGGCATAATCGGTCTTCTTCATAAAGTTCATACTGCACACTGTAATCTTGATCCTGCAAAGACCACCACCTAAGAGTGATATTTACACAGATGCTGATGAAATCTACCAAAGTGTTGGAATTTATAACTGCAGATAAAAAAATAAAACAAACAATTTTAAAAGCACTGAAGTCTCCAAAGCTGTAGAAAGAGAAATGCAGATGTGAAGAAGAATTCAAGGATAAAGTCATAAGTACTCAGTTCTGGTGCTTTCATGTTGAAGCACAGAACATAAATAGACCACTGAGAACACATGAGAAAATGTCATGAATCTGTGAGGGAAAGTATTTATATGAACCAAAATTAATAAGATTCCCCTCTTCCCACCCCCAGATTTTATTCTTGATAGCAAACAAGTGAAGTTAGTCTGACATGTATGTACACCCACAGAATTAGATGAACTTGAACTCTACACCAATTTGCATTCTCTTTTTTCCTTCCTTTTTTTCCCCCCACTTAATATTAAATTTCCCTCAGTTTAGGAAAGATATTGAGTTGCTGGAAGGTGTCCAGAGAAGGGCAACAAAGCTGGGGAGGGGTTTGGAGCACAAGCCCTGTGAGGGAGCTGGGGTTGCTTAGCCTGGAGAAGAGGAGGCTCAGGGGAGACCTCATTGCTCTCTACAGCTACCTGAAAGGACGTTATAGCCAGGAGGGGGTTGTCTCTTGTCCCAGGTAACCAGCACCAGAACAAGAGGACACAGTCTCAGGCTGCACCAGGGGTGGTTTAGGCTGGATGTTAGGAAGAATTTTGTCAAGGAAAGAGTGATTGGCCATTGGAATGTGCTGCCCAGGGAGGTGGTGGAGTCCCCATCACTGGAGATGTTTAGGAAGAGACTGGGTGGTGTGCTTGGTGCCATGGTTTAGTTGATTAGATAGTGTTGGATGATAAGTTGGACTTGATCTCAAAGGTCTCTTCCAACCTGGTTGATCCTATTCTATTCTAAACAGTACTGAAAAAAATTTCAAATGCTCAATTAATTTGCAGACCATTTGAGTATTGTTTCCCCCCAAACAAGAAGGCCAAGATAATTTGCTTTACTTCAAAAACCTATCTATGGTTTAAAACAATTAAAAATAAATGACACTAAATTTTTACTATTCTCAGTTTTACTTATTTGCTTTACCTCAAAAACATACCTATGGTTTAAAACAGTTAAAAATAAATGAAGCTAAAGTAAAAACTCTTTGCATGCATCAGTCAATGCCAAGAAATAAAGCTGTCTCTTCTGTTTTATCTTTCTTTTAAGCTGAATTTCTCTTTCTGCATGTCTAATTGCCACTGCCTGTTTTTTTCTCTTTCCTGTAGTACTTATCCCACATTGCAGTAGGACAGGCAGGAGGCTATGATAACGATCTATTTGTTTTAATAGTGAAGAAGCTTGTGTCTGATTGTCATGAGAAAAAAGGCTCCTTAGAACTAGTCTCTTAGAACCAGTTTCTTAGAACCAGTAACGTACATGGCAGTGCCTTTTTGTGTGCAGCATTGCAGAGTGGTAGGAATTGTCTGTGCTTACACTAGGCTTGGACTTGACAAAGTTAGATGTTCAATTAACTTAGGTAAACTTGTCACTCAAAAGTTTGAAACTGATTAAGTGAATAAATAATCTGTGTTGTTTTCATTAGTATCACATTTTCCTGGCATACTGAATTGGAAAAGATAAACTCGGGAGCGCTCTAATGAATTGCTAGGTAGTTATCTAATGGTACCTTTCTTTTGGAATGTAATTTATCTTCTTCAGGTTAATTGACTTGTTTAGTCAAATATCACACTACCAAGCAGAGCTCCTGAAAAAGATATTTCAACAGTCTACTAAACTATGAACTCATACATATCTAATGAGACTTCAAAGCAAAGCATGGTACCTGCGTGTGAGTAGTAGGAGGAGCTGCTCCAAGCTGAAGAAACTGCTAGACAAGGGTACAAGAGACTCTTCTGTTTTGAAGCTTTCTTGTTATCCAACAACATCCTTAGCAACCTTTGAAAAGAAAAGCAAAAATAAAGCCCTGCAAACAAAGCTCATTCCTTGATATCTAGAAAACTGTGCACCTTCCTCTGGCCCCCAAACACTTTTTCTGATAAAATACTTTTCATTTGTGAAAGTTAAAAGAGGAAAGTCTCCCTTAATTATGTTTTTCACATAACCATGGAAGTCTAATGAAGATTTTTTTTGGCTGACATTAACAAACATTTTAATGATTGTTTTTGTGTAAAAAGATCTCTCTTGATTATCAAAGACAACTTTATGTTAATGAGATGGCTAATGAATTTTTGCTATCAGGAGAGATAAAACACTTCCAAATGAGAAGCTGAAGGATTTATTACTTAGAACCTGATGACTATTGTATAGTCTGTTTGTTTTTATTAACTCTATGAACTTGAGTTCCTGCATGGTTTTCAGAGAAAACAAACAAGGAAAAAAACCAAAACCATTCACATTAACTGTAATGACAAAACCTTAAGTTTTAAGATGATAAACTGCACATTTTCAGGCAAAACTAAGTAATACTTAATTCAACTTTGTTGAGACAGATAGGACTAGACAACTGAGCAACGAAATTTTTAGGACATGGGTTTTGCTTTGTGTCTCATGGTTGGGTTACCCTGTATCTAATAAGAGACGGACTCTGTTCAGTGGGGTATTCCTAATCTCTCTCTTCTGAGTATAGTTTTAATAATACACCTGACCTCACACTGCAGACATACAGGAAGATCTGTGGGCAACATGCTGCTGGTACAGAGTACTAATCTGTTTCTATCCCTCAAATTAAGAGGATATTACCAAACAGATGGAAAATTTAATCCCCAACAGGCAGATACAGAATATTTGTATAAACTTTGTTTCCTTAAGAATTCAGATGAAATATCTTCATACAAATGTGATGGCTTTCATAAGGGTCTAATCAGGATAAAGTTTCCTGGACAAGCTATCAGCCCATGGCTTGGACAGAAGCACTCTGTGTTGGGTTAGGAACTGGCTGGAGGGCTGTGCCCAGAGAGTGGTGGTGAATGGTGCCACATCCAGCTGACGGCCAGTCACTAGTGGTGTCCCCCAAGGATCAGTGCTGGGCCCCATGCTCTTTAATATCTTCACTGATGATCTGGATGAGGGCACTGAGTCATCAGTAAATTTGAAAACATCACGCTGGGGGCAGGTGTTGATCTGTTAGAGGGTAGAAGGGCTCTGCAGAGGAACCTTGACAGGCTGGGCAGATGGGCAGAGTCCAAGGGCATGAGATTGAACACATCCAAGTACCAGGTTCTACACATTGGCCACAACAACCCCATGCAGTGCTGCAGGCTGGGGTCAGAGTGGCTGGAAGGCAGAAAGGGACCTGGGGGTATTGGTTGATAGTAGGCTGAACATGAGCCAGCCATTTTTACTTTTAATATTCAGATTCTCTACTGATGATCTGCCTGGATACAGTTCTTTCCACAGATGTGGAAAAGAATCTATCCTGAAGTTCTACAGAATTAAGGAAACTCATAGTTGTGATAACATAAAATTTGCTACATTTATATTTGGAGAGCCTGGAATTTTTCACTGCTTACTCAGTAACAAAATGTAGTCATGGCAAGAAAGGTCTGATTAAAAGTTGTTTGTTTGTTATGCTGTTTTGACTTTTGAACTTCCTCCTGAGAGAAGGAGACATTATCTGGCAGTTGCCCTTAAACTGCCACCGTAGTTGATGAAGTATACGTAAGGGAAATGGGGCTGAGTTTTCAGTCT
Organism: Melanerpes formicivorus; assembly: GCF_026170545.1. Classification (NCBI taxonomy): domain Eukaryota; kingdom Metazoa; phylum Chordata; class Aves; order Piciformes; family Picidae; genus Melanerpes; species Melanerpes formicivorus. The sequence continues at coordinate 6,915,428 of NW_027142379.1, read as the reverse complement.
GGGATCTATATTAATCCTGCAAGTTGGTGTTCAGACAAATATGCATATTGCATTACTATAATCCATTTAATTTCCTGAGCAAGGGTGAGTGTCAGTGTTAATTCTGATCTGAGCTTTCACTGAAGACAGATGTGCTTAGATGGCTTTATTACCGTTCAAATGTGTAACAAGCAATACTTCATCACAAACACTTTTTTGTGATCAGAAAAAAAAAAATCCTCACACTTTGTTTCTGTTGCATTAAGCTGCCAAAAGCAAAGGTCTTGCAACAAAGCTGCAACAGCAAAACCAAGTTTTCTGTACTCTTCTTGTACTGATTTAAATATGGTTGTGGTACATCTTCACCTATGGAATGTGGAGAATGTACTGATGCGATTTGGCAAAAGGCAAATCAACTGGAAATGCTGGTGTAAAAATTGCCAGAGTTCTTAATTTACCCTTTCATGCCTAATGGACAAAATTCTGAGTGTTAGAAAATGTGTAACCGGCAGGATTCATGTTCTGCTCCTGATAGTCTCATATATGTGTGTGTGTGTGTGTATATATAATTTTACTATATAATTAGGAATTGCATTGCATGCGTTTCTCAAGGGTGTTTAGGTAGTCACCAGAACAGGATAGATAAGTTAGCTGGACAACTTTGTGTTTCCACTAATGCCAGAGTAACAACCTTTGACTATTAAATTCAACACAAATACTTGGCTCTGTTGAAGTTAAAGGAAGTTTTGCCATTACTCCCTTTGTGTTCCAAGGACTTCAGGCATAAATCCTATTATAGTGGTATCTGAAAGGTTATTTCATAGATTTCTTGATGCCAGGTTTACTGTTACCCAAGCAAATGGCATCATGATAGCTGACCTGAATGTACTTCATAAAATTCTGTTCTCCTTTGAAGCCTGGTAATGATTTATTTTCTGTCACTCCTGAATCTACCTTAATGTACTATTATGCGTGGCTGATGTTTCAGATGTATTACATCACTCTTTGCAGGACTTAAGCTTTATGTTGGCATCAAGTATTGTCTGACACAATCCATTTAGCTACTGTATTTCAGACCCTAAGCTTTTGATGAATCTGGAATCATGACTTAAATATTTACCATTTTCTGTTGAAGTGTGTTAGAAGAAAGAGATTATGCATGCAGAAAGTGTGTAGGGAGTTTGAAGATAACAAATGATACATCAAGCACAGCTTAATGTGGTTTTACTGGAGTAGAAACAGTGGTAATAAATCACCTGCCAATGTTGATAATAAAATACTGCACTGGCCTCCATCAGCTGCAAGAGAAAGGTTAAATGTTATTTCTCACAATAACCATGTGGTCTTCATTCCTGACATCTTTGATACTAAATTCTGTCATTATATTCTGCAGAAACTGTGATCTTTATAAAAAAATATTCCATTAAGAATCAAACCTGATGCTTGCTAACCTCCAATATCCCTCAAAAACCTTCATCCATTTTATGGTTATTGTACCATAAAAATTGTCTTCCATTTGGAAGTAAATACAGCCTTGCTCTGGGAAAGTCAGAAGGTAAAGCTTGGAGTTCACCATGACCAGCTTTGGATGACCTCTGATGATTTGTTTCATAGCCTCTAGAGTTGTTCTGTGTGGTTTAGTGCTTAAGGCAGTCAAAAACACTATTGTTAACTTTTGTGGTGCCGTTTATTTTTTTATTTTCTTATTTATTTGTGTGCTGACTTCTTAGATGCAGAAAGAAGGATAAGATGCAGAGTTCTTTCTGGATCTCAGTAAGAAAGGCCTAAACCCAAACAGTTTAAGTTAACTGATTTGGTGAAACAGAATAAGAAAAGGAGATCTGATGTCCTGGTGGTGATGCTGGGCACCCTGTGTCCATGCAGCATTGGGTGGAGCCTGGGTAAATGCTCACATGGCATGCTGTGCAGCCCAGAGCACATCAGAGCAAATATGTACCTCCTATATTCATAATATGTCTGTATTGCCTGCTGGAAGTGTCTGGCTTTAGTATGTTAAATTCAATTGTGCCAGATTCAGTTCCAGTTGCCTAAACAAAAGTTTATTATGCAAAGAAAAGATAGACATAAAAAGTAGTTGGAAAACACCAAGCTCTAGAGCAGATCAGAAATTATCAAGAGAGTTTAGTACTACAAATGCCATAAATAAAACATTACATTCTATTATGTTAGGGTAACAAAACTGCACACCCAGAAAACTTGAGTCAAAATATTGCAGTGTCTACTCCTTTCATAGAAACCTCTTGGGTTTCAGTGAAAAGAAGTGAACTTTGTATGTGCTTGCTGCATGATGGGTATGGCTTCCTTGTTGAGATCTCTGGGTGTGTACAGAGAGGATGCTTAAGATCAGTAAAACCACAGCTCTGCTATTTAGTAGCTTCTGTTTAAAAAACTACTTATTGAGGGTACTCCCACATTCAAACTAATTCCCAAGTCTTCATGGCCTCCTAATTATTCTTGTCCATCCTGTTCCTAATCTCAAAGATAGGAGGATCTTAATTAAAGAAATAGCAATTTGTTTTAAAATATTTTGGGGTTGGTTTTTTTTAGAAATGGAGAAAAGTTTAGGTAGATTTTTCCCTCAAACTTCCAGCCTAACACAAGCTGCTCACTTAGAAAGTGAGACTTCCACTTCTCCTGCCAAAGGCATAAACTTCACAACATTTATCAAAAAGCTGGTCTCCATGTTATCTCTGAAGTTCAAATACGAGGATATGCATTGCCAGAAATTAGAGAAGGAAAACAGGAAGTTCTGGTTATCGTCCTCATTAATAAAAAAATTCAAAGGCTAAGCTATTTTCCTTTCACAGAGTTGCTTAAAGCACTTTGTCATTGATCATTCCAAATGCAAGCCTGTTAATAGTGCTATGTATTCGTTTCTGCATGAGGGCAAAAAAAATGATCATTTTAATTTGATGATACAGAAGTCTTTGAAAAATCAGTTTGTAGGTTCTTTTCCTTTCCAATTTATCATACAGGAGAGAACTACAGGAATACATAGCTGAGAAGCGTACTGAAAGAGTTATTGTTTTCAGGTGATTATTTCTGCTTCCCTTTCTGAGATCATTTTTCACCACCTGGTTGGATCTCATTTGACTCCTTTCACCTGGCAATTCCATTATAGTTAGGGTCCTTTGACATCAGGATAGTCCTACCATGATTTGTCATCTTCCTCTTCCTTGTGTGAAAAATGCTCAAGTAGGTTCTTGAACCTAAAATCTCACTGGAAGAGATTCTGTTATGAAAGATCACTTGTACAAATATGTTGCAGGTATTGGCTGATGTTACCATGACCACAGAGTCACTGAACAATTTGGGTTGAACATTGATCATTAAGTTCAACATCTCCCTGACATGGACTAGGATATCTTTCAGTAGACCAGGTTGCTCAAAGCCTCATCCAACTCACCTTCGAAGATGCTCCAAAGATGGAGTATTCAGACCTTCTCTGGGAAGTGTGTTCAGCTGCCATACTGAGAAGTTCCATGTTCAAAATCAGTCATCTACAAAATGTTCTCAGATTATTTTAGTGACAATAATCTGTGAAAAGCACAAACTGATTGCATTGTTTGCTGGAGAAGTTCTCACTTGGCTGTCTTATGCTGTTGTTTTGCTTCAGTCTGGACTGTTATCTCATGAAAGTCTAATTTCCACCCCTCTTCTTCCCCTACTGTAGGAATTTCAATGCAGAACTTTTCAATATCAGCTATTTTACCTAGTGAGAAAAACTGCTCTATTTAATTAATTATATATCACTTGTAGGAATTGTTTCACAGGCATATTTAAGTGTGGGGATTTTTTTACCTAGTTTTTTAACTTGTGATGTTTATGAACTCCCTTCCATCATCATTGCCATTGTTATCCAACATTTTGATACTCTTTGAACCTGATACGGTAGAATTTCAGGGGCTGGAAGGGATGTCGTAAGGTTATCCAGTCCAGCCCCCCTGCCAGAGCAGGATCACCTACACCAGATTACACAGGAAGGCATCCACGTGGGTTTGGAATATCTCCAGAGAGTGGGACTTCACAACCCCCCTGGGCAGCCTGTTCCAGTGCTCTGTCACCCTCACAGTACAAATTTTTCTCCTCTTATTTATGTGAAACTTCCTATACCTCAACTTCTACCCTTGCCCTTGTGCTGTCATTGGACACCATCCAGCAAAGCCTGGCTCCATCTTCTCGGGACTCACCCTTTGAGATATATATATTGATATATCTCTCTAGATATGTTTATATAGATATCTTTAAGTAATGTGTACTGAAGCTGATATACAGTTGTGTTGATATAGAAGGGAAGAGGAATACAGTGAAGTGTAAAGTGGAGTTCTCAACATAGAATCAATAAGTTTGGATCGTCAAGTCTAACCTGTCACCCGAGACCTCATGATTACTAAACCATGGCACCAAGTGCCATGTCCAATCCCCGCTTGTACACCTCCAGGGATGGTGACTCCACCACCTCCATTATGTCTTGCCTTGTATCCTGAGGCAACAGGTTACAACAAAAGATGGTTGAAGTTTCATTAAAAGTGAACAGGGAGTGAGGAATGGAAAAGCTAAAAAAGGACAAAGAGAGAGCACAGGGAAGGGGTAGGATGAGGTGGCTTCTTCACAAGATCCTGTTGCATCATCTAATTGTTTTCATCTTGTTAGACAAAATGTGTTTTACTTATGTTATGCAGATGACATTTGTGCCCAGCTTAATTAGTCTATCAGAGTCTGTCACCAGTTTTAATCAGGTTGTCAGTATTTAAATTCTCTAGAGCCATAACATAAACAATTAGAATCATAGAATCAATAAGGTTGGGAAAGACCTCAAAGATCATCAAGTCCAACCTGTCACCCAATACCACATGATTACTAGACCCTGGCACCAAGTGCTATGTCCAATCCCCTCTTGAACATCTCTGTTGGGGACTCCACCACCTCCCTGGGCAGCACATTCCAATGGCTAACAACTCTCTCTGGGAAGAACTTTCTCCTCACTTCCAGCCTAAACCTCCCCTGGTGCAGTTTGAGACTTTGTCCTCTTGTTCTGCAGAAGAGACCAACCCCCACCTGGCTACAACCACCCTTCAGGTAGTTGTAGACAGCAATAAGGTCTCCCCTGAGCCTCCTCTTCTCCAGGCTAAAAAATCCCAGCTCCCTCAGCATCTCCTCATAGGGCTGTGCTCGAGGCCTCTCCCCAGCCTTGTTGTCTTTCTCTGGACACGTTCAAGAGTCTCAATGTCCTTCCTAAACTCAGGGGCCCAGAACTGGACACAGGACTCAAGGTGTGCCCTAACCAATGCAGAGTCCGGGGGCACAATGACTTCCCTGCTCCTGCTGGCCACACTATTCTTGATGCATGCCAGGATGCCATTGGTCTTCCTGGCCACCTGGGCACCAACAACCTAGCAAGTGCTGTATGAAACACTGAAATATCTCCAGTTGTCTGTTAAGCCTTTGGTTGCTTAGCTTCAAATTTTTCTTTTTGATTTTTTTGTTTTTAAACTTGGAACTCCATTGGTTTCTCAAAATTTGACTCAAGTCTCAAACCTTTTGAATAAAACTCATTTTGCTTCCAGGACCTCTACAAGTTCTTGGGAAGAGTTTATGCTTCACACCGAATCTGTGCAAAATATAATGTTTTTGGATAAGATTTATTCACAGTTTTAAAATGTGTCCAACTCTAAGAGGAAAGACTTTTAATGGAGCTTTTTAAAGAAATGTGAGATTTATTTTGCAGTTAAGTGCAGTGGCCAAGAGTTAGGAGAGAAACAGTATTTCTCAATCCCTGAGCCTTCACCAGACTCTTTATAATTGACATTATTTACATCCTGAAAAGAAAAGGAAAGATGCCTTAGGTTTTTAGTTTTATTTCAGGATGTTGACCAGTCTTGCTTTGCTTATTGGTTTTATTTATTAATGGAGTCTCACAGCAACTACTGAGTGGTGGTTTAAGCATTTTACATTTAGGTTTAAGTTCAGAACTTTTCAGCTTCTGCTAAACCTATAATGATGGGGTTTATGTTCCTCATAGAAGCAAGTTTTATGCAGTTTTCTGTGAGACATACTTCTAAGAACACCCACTAAACATTTCACTGAAGAATTTCATTCCTTGAAGCACCACTTGACCTCTTTTTGCTTTAAAACTTATGCACAGCTACAGTTTGGATCAATAATTTATCTGTGGACATTTTCAGCTGATTCTCAGTCAATTCACAAATGGAGAAAATGATGAGGTTTATTTGATAAACTCTGCTAAATCCAGAGAATATCAATGACCTCATACAATGAGAGTATATCAGGTTTTGAGTTGGTGGCATTGTTGTATGGTTTGGTTGGTTGGTTTTGGCTTTTGTGGTTGTTTTGGGTTGGCTTTTTGTTGTTGTTATCTGAAGTGAGGAAAAATTGGAGCCTTGCCATTGGCATATAGAGCTATATGAGTTAGGGCTGCTTCCAACTGAGACATGAGGGGCCAGAATCAGTGTTGGAACAAGCTGTCATGATTTCATTAAATGCAAGTGGAGTTGTGCCCACTTATATCAGCAGCAAATTTGAGAACATATCCATATGGCTCCTACATTTATAATGGAAGTTCTCCAAAACCAGTGGCCAGAAATGGCAAGAATTGATTGAAGCACATAAATTTCATTTCACCAATGAAGTAAATCTTCTTTCACAAATGTGCATGAAAAATATTCATGCAACTTTAAGAAATACTCTCCAAGTTACTTGTTGAGCTTTTACCTGGAAGAATTCTCTGCATTTTGAGGAGGGAGAGCTTTACTCCTTATCTCACTGAAATGTGGGTGGATGGAATGTGTATGAAGTTGTATGGAAAACTGTCTATAATTCAGAATTAACTTGTAATTGTTCTTATTTTTGAATGCCTTGAGAACATGTTTGTGTTTTTTTTTCCCCACCAACCTACATGACTGTTTTCAAAACCTTTCCCTTTATACTTTGAAAAGGGTGGTGTTTTTGTTGTTGGTTGGCTGCCTTTTTTCCCTCCTCATTTGGTCAAGTTTTAAATGGTTGAAAACAACCAATGCATGCAGAGGTACTGACCGTTGTGTGGGTTCTAAAACAGTGTAAATCCATCTAGCTCTAAACCAAGTCCACATTCAGTTAATTTCTTCTTCCTACCTCTTCTTTATTTGCACACTTTGCCTGTAAATGGATTAGGTATAGCATACTCATACATACTCATAACTGAGTTGCAGGGCAACCTTTCAATATGTTTGCATGCAAGGAAAAATAAAGATGAATTAATTATTTTAAAGGATCTTGACCAAAGCAGAGTGCTGTAGACAGCAATGACTATATTATCCAGGTGTCAATTAATCTCTAAGGTGATACTGTTTCCTAATTGTATTGTATTTCCTAAATATCATGGACTTAGCTGTTTTTTTCCATTATTTATTATGTCAAATGAGTGAAGATGAGACCTTGCTTATGAGCCTATTATTATTAAAGGATTGCTGGACACTTACTTGAAAGTCCCACTCCTGTTACTACAGGGTTGGTATGTGGTTTGCAAAAACTACCATTACAGTTGACACAGGTTCACTGTTCCTTGTTTTCTCAAGAGGAGCACCTAACTAAGTGTGTGGAGATTGAACTATCTTTTCCCCCTAGAGTTTTCCTGACAGGTAAGGCTGGGACTTGCAGAAATGTCAGGAAGGTGCTGACGGCCAGAGGATACATTGCCTGTGGCTAGAAAGGCTTCTGCGTGTCAGTCCCGTTCTTTTCATGTATTTTCAGGACTTGGTGTTTGCACATTATTTTTAGTAAGGGATAAAAATGTCAGTGGAGACGTGCAAAGGAATATTGGAAGTTTCTATGAATTTCCTTCTGATTTAAAAAAACCCAAACAAACCCAAACCCCAAAACACAGCCAGCTGTTAATCTATGCAAATGCTGTAACTCAGGAGCTGGATTCTGTTTTAGTCTTCCCAACCACAGTGACAAGTAAGGTACAGTCTTGCCATATGGAATTCTTACTCACTATATTGAATTAATTAATACAATTGTCTGATCATGTTTTATTCAGACTGAATAATTTTTATTCATTTCTTTTCATTATTTTTTTTTTAACTTCCCCTCAGAAATGTGTGCTTTTTCTTACTGATAAGTCTAAGGCTTTAATTCAAACTTGATGGCAAAAAATTGGCATTACTCAACACCAAACCCCACTTTCTTACCACACTGTAAAGAAGCATCTTTTAATTAACCATGTGTTGTAGAATAAACAAAGCCATATGTGGTTTCTTTCCAGAGATATTTTTGTGTACTCTGGAAGGCATTTCCAAAGCAGAAATTCTTTGTTATGAATAATTTTTTGTTTTCTGCCTTCGTTCTGCCCATGAACATCTCCAAATTTAACCAAACTTTTATAGCAACCTTTATTAGATTCTTATTGATCCACCCAGGCTAGTTGTGTGGAATTCTTTTTGGACTTTTGCATGTGTTTTCACAAGCCACAGTGTAAGAAACAGCAAGTTAATAAATGCCCTGAAGGTTATTGTCTTGATAGTCTTTTTGTGTGTGTTTGAGAGTTATGATGATGTTTTCTTGAGCTGACTGGGGTTTTGTGAGGGAACTTCATGTAATTATAACTCCTCCTTGTAACAATGAGATGCTTGAACAGGTTTTGACTTCAGCTGGTATGGCAACTGGGGTTTGTCATCAAACAAATAACTGTTATCCCCCAGGAAGAAGGGGGGTGTGGGGGAGGGTGGGGGGAAGCCAAAAAACCTCCAACCACCCGCAAACAAACAAACATTTTGAAGAAAGCAGAAGATTAGGACAATGGAAAGAGGATCAAAAGGATAAGGACTGTACTTAGTGTAGCCCTGTGTCAAACAGATCATGCTGCAGACTGTGTAAGTTGTTCAAGGACTTCCGGAGAGACACTCAGCTAGAGAATGAAGTTTGTAAAGAGCCAGGAAATATCATTGTCAAGGTAGAGAAAGTTCTGTGCTCCCTGTCTGCTTGCAAATATCTGGTCTCAGGAGATTTAAAAGTCATTTTACTTACCTGTTGTTTTAAATCTTCCCTCTGTTTTGTTGGAAAAGAAAATAGGACCAAGGTTTTTACTCCTCCATATTGCTGCCTTATTTGGATCTACAGAATACTTACATGTTGTTCTGTCTCTCCTACAGAAACTATTTCACTTGAATATTCATTGAGACAGAGAAAAATTCTTTGTAGCCTTTACTTTAGGGCACCTATGTGAGAGGCGAGACCCTGGGTTCCTTTTACTTTTTTCACATTTACTGAGCACTAAAACACTTTATGCAATGCTGAACTCATGCAGAATACCTTATAGCACATTAGCACTCAGCAGTGAAGTGGCAGACCTCAATTTGTTGTGTAGCAAGTAAGCAGACAAATATGAACTTAGGTCTCCTGTTGCAAGTCAGCTGTCTTGCCCTCTTCTCAGGGGTGTGTGTTGTTTCACATTTCTTTCTACTGCTGTTTGAAGATTTTTAAGCCCTGCTGCTCATTTTTCCATGAAAATTCTGCAAATTAAGTGCTTTAAGTCCCATTTCTTTTAGGGGAGAAATTCTGAAAGGTGTTACTTCTATGTTAAAGCAAAAATTATTTATAAGATATTATTTTTTTCTCAGTCAAAGACCAAATAGGAAAAACAATCAAGCTGTCGTGTAATCCATTGCTCCCATCAGAAGGAAGAATAAAAATCATCTTGCAAACCAAAGGGTTTTGGGTTTTATTTTTGCATGAGGATACTAAGCAGGTTATATAGAATCCAGCAGTATCACAGCATAAAGGTCAGCTGCCATTTCAGCTGTATGTGCTGTGTAAAAGCTGTGCAACACCTTGACATGAAAGCTCAGGAGAGTTTGCAGTGAAGCAGTTCATGAATTGGGAAGAATTCTGAAGAATAAATAGTGAAAAATACCTGTGATGTTGGTAAAGCATTGAAAATGCTGAGGTGAAGCTAGAAAGAGCTTTTCAAAGAGGTTGTGGTGGGTAGTGTTTGGTTGGTTTCAATTTTCATTGGTAATTCTCTTTTGAGCTTTATGCTTACGTGTGTATATGTGTATACACACCTATGTATATGTGTTTTTTCTAGCTTACAAATACAGTATTAGGCAGAAATTGAGTGCACAATTGTTCCATTTCTAAGGAATATTCTGAAGTGTATGCATTTGAAATGTCACAAGCATGAGCATGTGTAATGGTTACCTAATACCACTAAGGAATCATAGAATTGTTAGGGTCGGAGGGGACCTCAAGGATCATCTAGTTCCAACCCCCCTGACATGGTCAGGGACACCTCACACTACATCATGTTGCTCAGAGCCACATCCAGCCTGGCCTTAAAAACCTCCAGGAATGGGGCTTCTACTATCTCCCTGGGCAACCTCTTCCAGTGTCTCACTAGCCTTGTGGTGAAGAACTTCTTCCTAACATCCAATCTGAATGTACCCATTTCTAGTTTTGTTCAGTTCTCCCTAGTCCTATCACTACCTGACACCCTAAAAAGTCCCTCCCCAGCTGTCTTGTAGCCCCCTTAAGATACTGGAAGGCCACAATAAGGTTTCCTTGGAACCTTCTCTTCTCCAGACTGAAGAGCCCCAACTCCCTCAGTCTGTCCTCATAGAAGCGGTGCTCTGGCCCTCTAATCATCCTCTTGGCTCTTTAAAGCTTCAGTTTATCTTTGTAGGCAGATTAATGGTTCCAATAACACAGCAGTCTAAGGGAAGAATGAATAGAATGAATGCTTCTAGAGAAAGGTAGAAAACATAACCTGACAGAATTTATCTATTTATTTATTTTTAGCCAAGGAGCTGATGCAAAACTCCCTCAGAGGTATGTCCACACACTTCATTTTGTGATAGCAGCTGACTAACTGGGAGCACATGCTCCTGGGAGGCTTAAGAGGAAATCATTACTGTGTTACATTTTGGGGATATGCCCACGCTTACCAGAAGGAAAGGTTTTGGCTAAACAGATAAATCTCTCTTGAAGAACTGAGGAGGGATGATGAATCAGTGCCTGAATTTGGAATGCTCACAAAGCCAAGGCTTGGTATTGAACTTTAAAAGTTGCTCAAATATCCAAAGTAGTCCTTTGAAAGATTTTTGGTAACACAGCTGTCTTTCTGAGTTAATAGCAATACTGCTCTGTACACAATGCATTAATATAATGCACTGAATGGTATAAACAGGAGAAGAAAATATTTCTATGTTCTTCTACTTGAAAGAGATGAAATGCCACGGGGTTTTGCAACATGCCTTTTGTTTTTAAATTGTTTTTGTCTGTTGCTCTAACTTAAAGGTTTTTAACTGATGTATTGCATCAGGAATCACTGAAGGAGACAGGATAATTGAGTTACTTTCTTAAGGGAAAGTTTTTCTTCCACTAGGAATTAGATTTATGCCTTAGCTGAATTTGGTAGCTTTTGATGTATCTTTATGGTATTCATAGAGATGTAACTGTGTAATTTTCTTTTAATCCCACATAAAATATTAATTTTGTGCACATCTTTCATCTTTACACTGTACTGGATTTATGATGAAAATGCAAGTGAAGAATTCAAATGCAATGCTTCTTGCAGTGCTACCTGGATCCAAGGTAAATCTATTTCCGTTCCAGTTCAATATGGCATCATTGATTGATTGTGTCTAATTAACTGTAAATCAGTGTTTTCATATTACTGATGAAATATGAAAGAATTAACTGAAGCAGAGGAGCACTGGGGAAGAAAGAATGAACAAAAAAAAACCTACTATGAATGACAAGCAGAAGTTATAAGCTTAGATTCTTGGTTTATTGTAACAACATCATTTTTTTTCTCTGTGGTAAGAGATGTTCTAAGCAGTATCTGATAAAAGAATACATTCAGAAACAAAATGTTGACTTAGTACTGAGTTTATGAAGCTTTTTTCTCACTCCTTCACAAGTACAGGCTTGCAAAGTTTTAGCATTCAACTCAAAGCTAGAATAGTGACATTATTTACAGCTGGAGGGATGTCAGTACTCCCAGAGGAGTTCTGAAAGTACTCTCTGCACTATGTTGATGTCATTTAATATGCATTTAAAAGAAAAAAAAAAATCTCCTCAGGAGTGATTATCTTTCTCTCCATCCCTTAATAAGACTTTTTTTTGAATGCTAGTTTAATTTAAAAAGAGAGATTACTTAAACAGCAACTTTCCAATTGATTCCAATTAAAAATAACCCAAGATCATGTTGTGATTTTTTTTGTTTGTTTGCTTGGTTTTGTTTTTAATACCTTGCCATTGGCTATCACCATTTTTCTTATGACAGTCAAATATTGGTAGCATTTTTCTCTTGACACTGAAGATAATATATAAAATCCCTGGAGTACTTAAAGAAGGAACTCCCAGCACACTGATGCAATGGAAACTAACATTTACTCTGATATATCAAGAATAGAGTCATAGAATCAGTCTGGGTTGGAAGGAACCACAAGGATCATCTTGTTCCAACCCCCCTGCCATGGGCAGGGACACCTCACACTACAGCAGGCTGGCCAGAGCCTCATCCAGCCTGGTCTTAAACAATTCCAGGGATGGGGCCTCAACCACCTCCCTGGACAACCCATTCCAGGGCTTCACCACTCTAATGGTGAAATAATAACCTGACATATGGTGAATAACCTGACATCTGGATTTGTCAATGGTTCTATGTTTTATATAGGGAAACATACAGTTAAGGTATGATAGTACAATGAAAACCAAACAGAAAATAAGCTCAAAGAAACCCCCACATCATTAGGTAGCAGTAGTGAATAATTGTCACTACTCTTGCAGTACATGATATTTAACAGTATGGCATTTAGTACAGTTGTGAATGTGTTGCTACTAGATGGATTCCTTCAGTCAACCTGTTAGGAGTGAATGCTGCTTCAAGAACCAACACCCTTCCAATCTTCCTTTCTTCTAAAGACACTGTGGGGATTGACCAGTTCTCAGAAAAGCAGGTAAAGGATTGGAGTATTTAGTACACCTGAGATGCACTATCTAGCCCATGAAACTACTTGTTTATCAAAGGTTTACCCTTGTGGCTAACCAATTGCCAGACTAACATTTTACAAAGATGGAAAGCACAGTTAGAAGTGAGACTAAAGTAGTTGTAATTGAGAGAAGCAAGGTTAATTTACACCCATCCCCCTCTGTATAAATGTTTTTAAATGCACTGTAGCTGAGGTACTCGATGGCATAGCTACACCTCAGGTGCCTCCTTAAAATAATGGGGATGAAATTTTCTTTGACAAGGCATATGAATGCAATGAAACAGGTATTTTGAGAGTTGTGCCCACCTTTTTTTGAGTAGTTTCCTCAAGTATTCACTGGAAAGCTACTCTAAGGACAGGTTAAATCACAATTACGTTGGCATTATTAATTTATTGTAGGTGTGCTACAACAAACGGTGTGTGCAGTTGGTAATAAATATGTGCATAATAGTTGCAATTATCCATGTTGCTTTTCATTCAAAACAAGAGAATTATAAGTGGGTTTGGGTTTTGTGTGTAATTGTTTCTTTTTCATTACTTGTGTGTATCTAAACTAGTCTAAGATGATGACTGAAGGGCAAAATAGGCTACTGGTTGTAGCAAATTTCTATTTAACAGACTAGAACATGACCTACTTAAATGATTATTCAAGAAAAAAAAAACAAACAACTTGGCACAACACAAAAGAGAAATCAGTTGCTCTCAGTATGTCTAATATAGCTTTAAAACTGCAAGTCTAAGTCTAAGCTCAGGTAGGCTGAATTATTCTCAGCTGCAGGTGCTGGTTAGGTGAAAAAAACCCACAGATCTTGCTTTTCTATGTCAAATATAGAATCACAGAATCAACAAGGTTGGAAAAGACCTCAAAGATCATCAAATCCAACCTGTCACCTAAGGCCTCATGACTAATAGACCATGGCACCAAGTGCCACGTCCAATCCCTTCCTGAACACCTCCAGGGATGGTGACTGCACCACCTCCCCGGGCAGCACCTTCCAACAGCTAACAACTCTGTGAAGAATTTTCTCCTCACCTCCAGCCTAAACTTCCCCTGGCGCTGCTTGAGAAACATGCACAATATAATTCAGACTTAGAGAAGGGCTAAAAGGTGGAGGTGGAGGGAGTGGGATGGAGAAGAAAAGAACTGTCACGCAGATTGTAGCACCCAAAGTTTAGCCTAGCCAAACTAAATAGCTTCTTTGAGTTCAGCTGTTTGCAAATTCTTTAAAACAGACCTTAACATTCTCTAAAACAAATTTTCATCACTAAAAAGATAATTATAAATCTTTTGTAAATGTCCTTCAGGCTTTACTAATTTTAGGCTTCTCAGCAAGTATGTATTTGAATATATTATCTAAATGATGAAATGGTTCCCATAAATTAAAATTATATTTGCTGTCTGACTTCATGATATTAAACCTAAGAGATAAGTAGGAAAAAGACTTGATAGAAGTACACCGATGTCAATATTCACAAGCTTGCTTTTCCTTGTGCATTGTATGAAGTGCCATAGCTTTAACATACTCTGCTCTTTGAATTCATTAGCTCTTGCATCTAATTAATTATGTCTGTATCAGAATGATCAGCTTTGACACTACCAAACACATAGGCAGGATTGTCTCTCTTTTCAGCAACTCTTTGTCAATCCTGTGAAATATGGTGGGGGTTGAAAATCACAAGGTCTTAAATTTAGTGAGTCAATGACAGCTGTCTTTACTAAAATAAAGTTCATGCTGCTCTGCGTACGTGTAGTCTGGGATGAGATGCAGGACCTAGGCCTTCAGGGCTGCTGAGGGAGAGCACTAAGGAATAGACAGAAGGCACTGCAAAGTAAGCATCAGGATGACAGCTCAACAAAAGCATTAATGAAAACCTTTCTCACAGGAGGCTAGGAAGTGACACACCTGCATGTGATGACAGCTGAGGAAAATACCTTGGAGTCAAGCATGCTGGCCTTAAGCTTTCGCAGGTCTGTTCAGTCATGAGCTCTAAGACCTTTTCTAAGAGAAGAATGTGGGGCTATAGGATTTTACCTGCTGTGTTGCTTTCTGTATGACAGGAGTTCTTGCCTTACAGATGAATGGGAGGACTGAATGAGATTTCTTCCATAAAACACGCTCTATTTTGCCATCCCAAGTGGTTTCCTTTTCATGCGGTGCGCAGTATTTCGCTATCCCAAGGGGTTTGCTTTGTCTGTGTTGTTTGCTTGTGGTGTTGTGCTTTTTTCCCTTAATTGCATCAGAAAGATTTTCTTTTTAAAAAAGTAAAGGTATTGGCATTTCTCAGTGAAATAAGAAAGCATCTGTTCTGAGAAGAATAAAATAGGGAGTGAATATTGTCACATGGGTACAGGTGACTTGTTTTGTAGGTTTCCTGATCTGTTAGCTGAACTGCTGGTGTTGAACACGAGTATTTTGCCTAAAATGAGATTGAGAGATGCCAGTTCAGTCTCAGTTTTCCAACTTTAGTTGTCCTGATCTTCTGGAAAACAGCACAAACCCTTTTATTTCTAAACATCAGCACAAATTTATCCTTTATCATCCACTCAGCAATGTATTTCTCAGGTTGTACTGGTCAAGCCTGAAGAGGGAGATATTTCAGGGGCACAGTAGATGTGGACCACCTATGTGTATTCAGTGCTGGGAGTTCTTATGTCGTAATCAGATTTGAGAAAAGTTGTGAAATATTTTGAAGCTTATCTGAACAATTGCTTGGTTTTTGTTATTGTTTTCAAAACTTTGAAATGTTTTCAATGAATGACAATGCATTGGGAACCAATTACTTTTATAAGCTCTTCAAGTGTGGCTAAATTGGATGCATAAACTGTTTGCTAAGCTTGACTCGCTGCTTCAATTCTCTCTGCACCTTATTTATTCTTAACATATGTGGTTTCCATAGCTTTCAGATTTGGCTTTAGACTAAATAAGGGAAATGGAATAGAATAGAATAAACCAGGTTATGCCTCATTCAAGAAGAAAAATTATGGTACTTGTGGTTACAAAGCTTTCTTGGTGTGTTCCTCATGAAGCTTAGAATTGTTTCTATTTTTCCTCCTAACAATTTATGGAAAACATTTAAGTGAACTGGTTGCTTGTGGGCTGAAGAAAGTAATATTTTGGTGAAGAAAGTAACATTTTGGCAGAGAGAGTGTTTTCTATACATGTGGCATATGTTATGTGTGCATGCATGTGGATCTCTTTTCTTAAGAAGAGTTAGGAAGAAGTTCTTCATAGAAAGAGAGATTGGCCATTGGAATGGGCTGCCCAGGGAGGTGGTGGAGTCACCATCACTGGAGGTGTTTAGGAAAAGACTGGATGTGGTGCTTGGTGCTATGGTTTAGTTGATTAGGTAGTGTTGGACTTGATCTCAGTGGTCTCTTCCAGCCTGGTCTGGTATATTCTGTATTCAGTTCTATAATGTAGGGTGAATGATGGTCTGTCTGTAGTCAACACCATCTGCTTTGGGTTTGTAAACCAGTCCTACTTCCACTCAAGTAAGTTCATTGATTCTTTTTGCCACTATTTTATCTTGGCAACAGGGACTTTAAGACAAATCTAGGTACAAACTCCATTGTTTTGGAAGCTGGACAAATTTGTTCAGCAATTGAGTGTATAAGAATCATTTGGTAGTGCTACTTCTGTCCTTCCTGTAATTCAGTTGAAAGTAGCAAGATGAGGCCACAAGTAATGCCAACTCTGAATTCTGGGTCTTGCCAGACTGGTATTCAATAGAAAAAGAATATTTTAATATGTTTTTTTTAGCTTTAGGGGATTCTATTTTAAGCCAAGAACATATTTTCACTTTCTAGTCTGTCACCTAAGCTTTATTAGCTAATTTCCTGTGCTTGATGAGCTGAAAAGGCTTGAGAAGCTGACTTTTGCAGTATTAATAACTGAAAATAATTTGTTTAGACTCTCCAGATGTATTGGATATATTTAGTAATCTGTGCAGGTTTGAAAGTTGACAGAGGACAATTTCTGCTCATGTGAGATTTATAGCATAGGGCTATAGATACTGCAATATCATTGTGGGGGGAAGAAAAATGGTCCTGCGTTACCGATGTAGACGTTTTGTGTTACATACCCTAGTATTGCACAGGTAATCAGGTTTCTGAAGAACAATAAACTTATTTTGTGTTTTCCTTTTGGATGAGAGACTTGCAATATAGCCCCATTTACACAGAAGCTGCTCTTCCTCAGCTCTGGGCAAGGGGGGAAGGGGATCAAGATGGCTTTGAAAAAAAAATGTTATTACAAGTATAATATTGCATGACACATGTCACCAAGACTTTAAAGTAAAAGGGAAAGAGTAACAGGTAATAACTTTTGATTAGTGAGACTTGAAATGATTTAATCATTAACCTTAATCCTAATTAAGGTTAGTTATTTTAAAGTAAAATTTCCTGCCAGATTTGTGAATCATGTGCTCTGACTTGCAGAGAGCAAGATTCAGACCTCCAGGTCATGATCTATAAGATAAGGCTGATGTCCTTTATTTAGAATAAACCAAACCAGGTTGGAAGAGACCTTCAAGATCATCGCGTCCAACCCATTAACAAATCCAACCCACCCAAACAGCTAACCCATGGCACCAAGCACCCCATCAAGTCTCCTCCTGAACACCTCCAATGACGGCGACTCCATCACCTCCCTGGGCAGCCCATTCCAATGGGCAATCACTCTTTCTGTATAGAACTTCTTCCTAATATCCAACCTGAACCTCCCCTGGCGCAGCCTGAGACGGTGTCCTCTTGTTCTGGTACTGGGTGCCTGGGAGAAAAGACCATCATCAGCCTGTCTACAACCTCCCTTCAGGTAGTTGTAGAGAGTGATAAGGTCACCCCTGAGTCTTCTCTTCTCCAGGCTGAGCAACCCCAGCTCCCTCGGTCTTTCCTCACAGGGCTTGTGTTCCAAACCCCTCACCAACTTTGTTGCTCTTCTCTGGACTCGTTCCAGCAAGTCAACCTCCTTCCGAAACTGAGGGGCCCAGAACTGGACACAGTACTCGAGGTGTGGCCTAACCAGTGCAGTGTACAGGGGCAGAATGACCTCCCTGCTCCTGCTGGCCACACTGTTCCTGATGCAGGCCAGGATGCCATTGGCCCTCTTGGCTGCCTGGGCACACTGCAGGCTCATGTTCAGCCTACCATCAACCAGTATCCCCAGGTCCCTCTCTGCCTGGCTGCTCTCCAGCCACTCTGACCCCAGCCTGTAGCACTGCATGTGTCCCTAATATGTCCCTAATATTTGGGTCTCAATGTAGAAGCTGAAGTCTTTCAAACAGATATCGAATTGTTTTTCTAGGAACAGAGATTACTGCAGTGAAAATAACTTCTACAAAAACCAACCAAACAAAACCCCAAAACTTTAGTTAGGCAAAGATGATTGTGGAGAGTGGATTCCTGTTCACAAAGTTTCTTCCCTTCCACCTTCACTCCCAACTTTCTCCCTCAATTCTCTAATCAGTGATTCTCTTCAACTGCCTTGGTTACTTTTGAGATCTCTTATTCTGCTCTCAGGAGTTTTGATGAATAATCAGTCTAAAGTTCAAAGTTGCTATCTTAGCTCTGATTTATCCATATTGCAGGGCTTATGATTTTGGGAATAGCAGTAGAATAGCAGCACTTTCCCAGGCAATTTAGAAACAGTGAGTTCAGCCTTTTCCCACTGCAGGAATGTTTTTGAAAGCTAAATTTATCCCAGTGAATAATAAACAATAATAATTTTTATAAAACTCCAACCAAATGTTTCTGGCTTTTCCACTTCTCTCAATGCTCTTAATTACCTGCCTGACTAATGAGGCTTGGTCATAAACACCATGTCATTGTTTCAAGGATATGGTTGTACTGCTGCTGTCCAGAAATCTTGGGCTAGTGAAGCAGTCACAGTTTTTAGCATGTTAAAGCAACCTCTATGAAACATGTCAAACACATAGTTTCTTTCATCTGTGTCCTCTGCCCCTGTCTTGTGTCCCACACCTCACCCTAGGCTCAGATGGGTTAGCACAACCTATTTGCCAGCCTTTAAAGTCTATGGTGTTAGCTTATTTTTGTTTCATAGAAAACTCTTTGGTATTATGAATGCTATAACATTGTAATTTCATGATAAATTTTCTTGGCTTGCAGGCATTATGCTTTCTTCAGCTTGCAGGCTTCAAACTGTATATGAAATATGTAATCTATGGAACAGTTAAAACAAAGAGGCTTAATCTTTGTCCTGACCCAGCTAGTTTTGAGTAGATCTGAAATATACATCTGAAATCTCCCTCAGATCCTGATTCTGATAAGATTTGGCAGGGGTGGGATTGTAAGATTTATAGTAATCTTACTTCAAAAGAGGGGGGAAAAATAAAACCTAGCAAAAAGTTTCTTTTCACCTTCATGCAAAGTAAGTGGCAAATCTGGGTATATTCCTTGTGTATCAGACTCATTTCACTATAAGAATAGTTAGGATTAAGTGATGCTTAAATGTTTCCATAAGGCTGAGACTGAATTCCTGCAAGCTGCATTTGATATATTGAAGCATTAAGTTAAGGCTTACTCGTAATACTGAATGCATTGCTCTAAAGTTATTCTCTGAATGTTTACTATTCTTCTTAAGATCATCTTTGCTCTCTTGTTCACACTTCATAGTGTACATTATTAGGAGGTTGTGTTGAATTTTAGTCCTAGAACTTAGTCTAGACTCACTTGTTATCTTCTACCATTTGAATCTGTTGTTTTTATCTTTTATTTATTTCTATTGTACCCCTATTTGGAGGATGAATAATGTATGAACACTTCTATAGAACTGTGGTTATGACAGACATATTCACTTACTACACTGTTTTTCCTTCAGTTTAAATGCTGAAAAAAATTGTCATTCTCATTGTTGGGAAGTTTAGGCTGGCTGTTAGGAAGAAATTCTTCACAGAAAGAGAGATTGGCCATTGGAATTAGCTGCCCAGGGAAGTGGTGGAGTCACCATCACTGGAGGTATTTAGGAAGAGACTGAGTGAGGCACTTAGTGCCATGGTTTAGTTGATTAGATGGTGTTGGATGATAGGTTGGACTTGATGATCTCAAAGGTCTTTTCCAACCTGGTTAATTTTGTAGTTGTGAAAGATAGTTGCTGTTCTAAAGAGCCTGCACAGGGAAGGAGATAGATAGCAATATCTGAAATATGTTTCAGTTCTGAGTGTGCTCTAGTTTTGAGTTGGAAGGTGATAGAAGTGTAAATGTAATGACTTTTTTTGTGGCTGAAAAGGCAAGAAATTAGTAACAAGTTCTATTCTATTTCAGTTCTGTTCTATTTCAGTGTTGACCTAGAATAACCTGCTTTTCTATTGCTGGTCATTTGTGACTGAAAAGCGTCAATGAGAAAGAACTGTGCCAAATTACATATTGGGTTGGTATTTTTCCTTTTTTCCCCCTTTTTCCTGCTGAGAAATAGCCAAAGAGTACTGCTTTTTTAAGATCTAGCACTTGCTGCCACAGGTGGCAAGATGTGCACCTGTTCCTTGTCTGTCCGCCAGTGTTCTGCCTTGTGTTCTGCACTGAATTAATTACTACTGCTATGGCACACTTCCTTGTTTCCGCTTATGATTATTCCTTCATAAGTCAGGTGTCTGATTCAGCTTTTGACATAAATATGATGGCAGAGATCCAATGTTCAATTAAGATGCATCTCCTGTGAACTGATGGTTGAATTTTTTGGTTTGCAGTCAGGTCTTTAAAGGTTTGAGATGCTCTAGCTGCTCTGGCCAAATGCCATTCTCCACAGCTGTTTCTTCATTTTGTCTTTAAGCTTTTGCTAAGCTTTCCTCAATTTCAAGTGCAGTTTTGCCTTTGTGTTGGAAGAGGGGCAGAACATACCCCTGGCATTGAAAATTCTCGTGTTTCAAATTTTTCAGTGTTTGTCTCTCTCTCAGTGTCTTAATACTACTTTTTCTTGGAGATTTGTCTACCAACAAAGCAACTTGGCTTCCCCAACACTTTCTTTTCTATAAAGAATATCAAACCTCTGATGCAATGGGAAGTATTGTCCACTGAACAGATCACTCAGATAATTTCCAGTGCTCATAAAGACATTCATAAAGAATGCATCTTCTGCTGTCAAGATTTTTCTGTAATGATGTTAATTAAAACATAAAAAACAACCACTTGTTCTAGACTTTTATACAATTGATGGCTTCCCAAATAAATCTGGGGACTACTTAACTGAATTAATTACAACTGGATCAAATTAGCCACTACTAACCTGAGGAAAATTCCTAGACTGACAATGTGACTTACAAAACTGCCAGTCAAAACCATCTCAATTTCAATTAGACTACTTCCTGTCCACTCTTTACTCTGTAAATATTGCATGTTTCTAAGTTCTGTACTATAATGTGCTTTATATCATTATGGGATATAATAGTGACACCATTTCCATGGCCCTATCTCTTTAGATTTGCAACTTTCAGACACTGATTTCTTGCCGCACTGCCTTTATGATTCATAAGAACTCAGCATCAAACAGCAATCTGATTACAGAGTGAAAGCATTTCTTTACTAGTATTCATTCTTTTAATGTACATTTAATTAACAATAAAGATTAGTGCATAAGTTTTTCTGCTGTAGCACATTGGCCTGGTTAAAAATTTTCAAGTTACATTGGGCAAAGTAGTTCAGTTTCATTCAGAAGTAAATTAAAAGCAATGTTTTTCTTCCCTCCCCCCCATCCCCCCATTTTTTGTTTGTAAAATAAAATCCAATTATCTATGTTAAAGAAACCCATCTTCCAAACTTATTTGTTTTTATTGAATTAGAAGGCTGATGAAAATGAGGAAATATTTCAAGTGCTGCAGACTTTGCTGCTTTTAAAACAAAATCAATGGAATTTGAGTGTGTTCTCACGCTTACATGCTTTCGTGATTTAGAGCCAGAAATGATACAAGAAAACTCCAGAACAGCTCTTTTGTAAGCACCTGCTTGGGAAGTTTTAGCCCAAATCTTCTAGTTTCATCTGTCAATATCTATTTTGCTTTTAGTTTGCAACTCAAAGATGAGCTTGTTCGAAGCTGTTTCCAGATATATGTGAAACACTAGACGAGCAGTACTGAAATTGTGAGGAATGATGTTTAATATAACCACGTTTTAGGTTTCAGGCATTCTCTCTTTTCCTGAGAGTTCTTCTCCATCCTTTTTATTTTACTTAATTTCTATGAACTGCCAGCAAAATAAGCAGAAATGTTTAAGTTATTGAGATACACGAAGGAGCACTCTAGCCTACAGATCTTGGGTTCATCTGCTTCAGTTTTATGGCTACCAAATATGCTTCTTTCTACAACAAAATAGAGACTTTGTGTATTTCTACCTGGTATATCATACATGAAATCTTTACTTCACAAGCACAAAGTCCAGACACCTCTGCTTTCTAGGAGTATAATTTCATTCCAGTACCTGCTTGCAAACTAGAATATTAGGCTGGTGGACTTTTTGTGTTGGTGTTGATTTTAGGTTTGTTTTGGGGTTGGTCCCTAATTCTGCTCTTTTCATGGTGGTATTGGTGTTGATTTCAGGTTTCTTTTGGGGTTGGTCCCTAATTCTGCTCTTTTCATGGTGGTATTGGTGTTGATTTTAGGTTTGTTTTGGGGTTGGTCCCTAATTCTCCTCCAGTTACAAAACAGCATTCTGATTTAAAGGGATAATTTCTTTGCTAAATTGAAGACTTAACCTTCTTCATCAGTTTAGCTTATGAACTGGGATGCTACTTAGAATGATGGGTATTAAATTTTATATTGAACTGTTTAAGAATGAAATGCAGCCTGAAAACTCTTTGAATTCAGGTGGATTTGATGCATCAAAACTGAACGTGTTCCTTCATGACACTAACAATGCCATTAATTGGTGCCAAATATTACTCAATTCTCTTATTTGTTGTTTTAATAATTAATGTTGAAATGTAATGTAATTATTGCAAATAAGTGTGTGGTGATGACTTCATCATCTTTGTATATTAGGATTCAACAGAGCATTTAATCTCCCTTGATTTCTTGCAAATCTATTATTACTTCTGAATGCAATACTGTATCTTTGACAATGTGCCCTGCTGTGGAATTAAGGCTCAGTCACTGCCTAATAATGAATCTATCTAACAAAGAATACTTTAAAAAAATGGAATAACATCTTGAATTTCTTTATCAGAAAATTATAAGTGTGCCTTTAATTCTTAGCAAAGTCAAATGTATAACCTCTGTATGTTTCATACTGATTTAATTAAACCCAGCCATTCCCAGGGTTCCACATGTGTTTTGTACTCAATTGAAGTGTTTCAAAATCACGTCAGTGGTGAATTATGTTGCTGAAGATGCTTAGAACTGCTCTAAAATTAGTCAAATAGAGACACAAGCCAAGGTTTTGACTACCCTATATAATAACTTCAGATGTAGTTGTCAAAATGAATTTTAGTTGTACTTTTTGATTAAGCAGTGCTCCACTCTTCCATCTTTCTGGCATATGCTTTTGGTTTACCTACAGTTTAGTGGCAGAGACCTGACAAAGCAAAGAAATTTTTGCATGGGAATTCAGATGTTAAACTTGGTTGGTAGAAGATAACACATGCCAGATGCAGCTGGTACAACTCAAGAGGGAAGTGCCAAACACATAGACATTGGGGTAATGTGCTGCTATTCCCAGCTTATGGCATATATCTTCCATCCCTAGAATAGACCTTTCCTATCTTTAAAAGTTAAACCTTTCAGACGAGAAGCTGCAGTATTAGGATGAAGATGCACAGATCTCATGAGTAATCTTCATTCTAAACACAAAATCTACTTAAAAATGAATGAGATTTATGGATACTTGCCTCTTAAGACTGTAAACTGTCTGGCAAGAAGACCTCATTTCTCCAAATATTTGCCAGTGCTTAAAAGACTGAGGTAATTTGGCACTGTGACATCTCCTTAATTGGAGTAAATGAGTTTATACGGAAAGACCTGATGAGAGAGAAGTGCAGATCTCTTCTGACATAGAAATTAGTGCTGGGCTTTACCTTGTAGGATTTAGCTTCATACTTAATGTAAACCAGCATGTTTTGAATACATTGCTTCTTGCTGTTCTAGATCCTTCCTCCTAGGATAATTAGGTATCCCCTTCACATTTCCAGTCTCAATTTACTGCTTTCCAATTCCTACTTGTTTTTTTCCCCCACTTCCAAGACTTTCCTCTTCCTGAATTCTAATTTTCTATTGAGAGAGAGGCCAAATCTTTCAGTATTTAGTATATTGGTTTGAAATCTTTTATGATTATGTGTTAGAAAAATATCAGTTTTCTTTTTCTGTTTCCTAACTAAATAACCTTTTGGGATAAGTTTCAACTGTGACAAACAGCATTTTTCAGAGCTCTTGCTACTTTTTAGTGATTCTTGTGTATCTGGCCCTATTCCAAGAATTTTATTAACACAATTTAGTTTTCCATAGTCAGAAAGATTAGGTGCTGTCTTGATTAGTTGTCTTTTGGGTTTTGTTTTCCCTTTTAGGTCTGAGACCAAGCTTTAATATTTTCCACCCCTTGGCTTATAATTAGTATAGGTAACCACCTTCTTCCTTCTCTACTCCTCTCATGATGATTTAGTTGATTAGGTGGTGTTGAATGATGGGCTGGACAAGATGATCTTGAAGGTTTCTTCCAACCTGGTCTGGTCTAGTCTGTTCTAATTCCTAGTCTATTCTAATTCCACCACCCACACCCACCCACCCCCGTTTTGTTTCTGTTCTGCAAAGCAAATGCATTGTCACAAGACAGCAATATTGCAAACAGGAAGAACCTATTGCAGGAAGGTCTCCTGCATTGCTGCTGCTTCATGGCACAGAAATACTTGCACTGATTCCTTTAAAATTTATTCACATTTTTTTTCCCCCAGAGTAGTAAAGGATAACTCCTTTGACAGCTAACTCCCTCATGTCTTTGCAGAATGCTTAGCAACAGATACTTTGAAATCCCAGGGTCCTTGATTAGGCTGCTAAATTTCAATATGTCTGCAGAAAGGCAGCTGTCTGTTAGACTTGAGCAGCTAACATCATAGCTTCATCACTGCCCAAACCACGTTTAAAAATGGGTATCTGTATTTTGGTAAATGCACTTTCCTTGTGGCTTGGTGTGACAAATTGATGCTGTTGTAAGTGAAGAGCCGTTTTGAGCTCATTAGGGTGAGCTAATTGAAATATCTTCCGATACAACAC
The DNA here is from genome assembly GCF_026170545.1 of Melanerpes formicivorus. Lineage (NCBI taxonomy): Eukaryota > Metazoa > Chordata > Aves > Piciformes > Picidae > Melanerpes > Melanerpes formicivorus. The sequence continues at coordinate 6,890,232 of NW_027142379.1, read as the reverse complement.
AGTCGAAGCATATTTTCTTGTATCGAAGGCTTAAAAATACCTTACGTGCATCTGTAATACAAGCAGGGAGTCACGTCCGAGAAGAGTAGCAGCTGCTGCTGTTTCTCCAGAAGGTGGTAGCATCACTCTGTGCTTGTGCAGAGCAGCTGGCCCTCCGGCTGCTACAATCTGTGTTGCAGGCTTTTATTCATGTGGACCTTATATTCATACTCGGGAGCCATGAACCTACGGTATATTTTGTATATAAATATATATAAATATATATATTTTGGAAGGTCAGGGGTTTTGGGTTTCTTTTTCTTTTCATTAAAGTAATCTTTGTGAGTGGGTATCATGTTTTTGTTTTGTGGCTTGCAGAATAACAAAATGAAGCAAATCCGCATGCACTTAGGGATTTTGCTCCTGATTCAGTGCTAAAAGAATGAATGCAACATGCACAGGAAATAGCTTTAGAAAGCCCCAGTCGATAGTGGAAGTAGTCCTGGAGGACTTTCACTTTGAATTCGAGTCCCAAAGAGGTGATAACGCTGCTGTGCAGGTGAAGAAGTGGAGTGAATTCCTTGTAAGGACATATTGCTGTGTGCAGGGGACTCTGGGGCTGTGCAAATCCTGGTCAGGCTGGAACAAAACACTGTGTTATGGGATGGAAGAAAGCTAATGTGACTCTGTAGGTCTGCCTATTGCCCAACCCTCAACATTGAATGTGATGAGGCTGTTTTCTGGTTTGATTCCTGACATCAGCGGTTGTGGTTGTACCTGGCTGTCAAATCCTGGCAGATTTTGAATAGTAGAAGGCCTTTCCAGCAGAACAGGCTTGCAACAGGGGGAATACTTGTGTTTTTTTTCTGTGTTTACTTAAACCTCACAATTCTGATAATACCCTGATACTTTCTTATGTAAGAGGAATAAGATATATTTTTTTATGAGGAAACCATGCTAAAATGAACAGTAGGCATGAATCCTACCAACTGATATTTCAAGGGAAGAACAAAATGAAGAAACAAGGTTTAGAACAGGCAAATCCAGACCAGCTCAGTACAATCAACACATATTATAGTGTGAGATAATCTCTATCACTAAGAGTAAGAAGTAAATTCAAAGCCAGTTATCTTGACTGAGGGTTATCTAAGGAAGCAGAGCTCCAAGTAGTCTCTTGAAATGCTGAAGTTAGAAGTGAAGCAGGTCTGGTGGTTCTTAGTTATGAGAGCAGTTTACAGATTAAATATGTTTCAGCCTCTTCTTCGTTGTGTAATTGGGGAATGTTGTATGCTTGCTTGCTTGTTTTCTTTAAGTAATAAAGTGTCTCCAAACTCAGCTGAAAAGTTGACACATTATAGGTATGAGTGGAGAAGGGGAAGGCTTTCAGTTTGTGCTTTGGATTTGAATCTGCTGTAGTTCAGCTGTGTAGAAACTGTTGTGGAGCATTGCAATATTTGGGGATGACACTGGATTGCTTTAAAATGGTAGTACTAGGATAACAGTGGACTTCAAAGCACCGAGTTTCTCTTGAAAAGAAGCTGTGGACTCTGGCTTCTGCTCCCCTGCCAGAAATGAACCACTACTAGTGTTTCATCATAGAAACTTAGAGCAGAGAACTGACTTCCTCTCTCTCCACAGCCAGAGGGCAACTGTGGTGCAGCACTGTGCTCAAGAATGAGCAATGTCAGCTCAACTGCAAGGCTAATAACATATTAAACAAATGTCTCTTGACAGCTTGAGTTACAAAGGTATTTTAAGAAATCTATTGCTATTTACTATTATGAGTTTTCATTTGTCTTGAAATTTAGACTTAGTATTTAGTATATATGGGATTGTGTTTGCATCCACATATTTACCACCCAGGAATAATACATTGGATAACTGAGCAGCCTCTAAATGCTGCTTTTCACACTGCAGAACTGCAATAGAATAGAATTAACCAGGTTGGAAGAGACCTTTGAGATCATCTAGTCCAATTTATCATCCAACACCATCTAATCAACTAAACCATGGCACCAAGCACTCCATCCAGACTCTTCCTAAACACCTCCAGTGATGGTGACTCCACCACCTAACTAGGCAGCCCATTCCAATGGTCAATCACTCTTTCTGTGAAGAACTCCTTCCTAACATCCAGCCTAAACCTCCCCTGGTGCAGCTTGAGACTGTGTCCTCTTGCTTTGTCACAGGTTGCCTGGAATTAATTCTATCTAAATGTGGTTCTGCACACATTTCCTTTCTGTGTGGAAATCTGTGTTGACAATGTACTGCATCTGTGGCAGGTGATGTGGAAACTCAGCCTAACAGTAATTATAGCTGTTTGTCTTAAAGCCAGTAAAATTAGAGTACTTTAATGCTTCTTTCATCTGACAAAAAGTTAAGAGTGGAAAAGCAGACCAAGGCAAATTCCTGATACATTCAAATCAATGAATACCAATTGAACTTTACAATTTGCATTTTTAAAGTATCTTCAAAGAAATTCAGGGTTTTGCTCTTCCTCTCCTTCACTAGTAGATTCCCCAGCACTGCTGAATCCTCTGAATGCCATCTCTGAGAACACAATTCTTTTCTGAAGCCATTCAGCCATTTCCCTCTAGATGGCAGGACCACTTTAGACTTCATAGCAGTAACTGAGTTATTGCTGGCCCCTGGTCACCAAGGTAGTACTCCGAATTTGGTTGCTGGGAGAGCATTATATGTGGTGAACAACTGGGGAAAGAGCTAGGTGAGATATGGATTATGAGAACGTTGTATGGAGGACTTACTGAGTGATGTATCTGCTGCTCTGATATTCTCCTGTGTCTCTAAACTGCTACTCTTAATCCGTGTTGCTTACCATGGAAAAATATATACTGAATATGTATACTCAAATTCACTGAGTGTGAAAGACAAATTTCATGTGAAATAGAAATTAAACCTCTACTATAATCTTTGCTTGCTACCTTATTGCAAAAAGAACACGCTACAGGAATCATAGAATTGTTATGGTTGGAAAGGACCTCAAGGATTATCTAGCTCCAACCCCCGTGCCATGGGCAGGGACACCTCACACTAGAGCAGGTTGTTCACAACCACATCCAGCCTGGCCTTAAAATCCTTCAGGGATGAGGCTTCTACCACCTCCCTGGGCAACCTATGCCAGGGTCTCACCAGCCTCGTGGTAAAGAACTTCTCCCTGGCATCCAATCTGAGTCTCCCCATTTCTATTTTTGTCCCATTCCCCCTAGTCCTATCATTATCTGACACCCTAAAAGGTCCCTTCCCAGCTTTCTTGAAGGTATTGTGATGCATTTGTCACCTGAGTGGAAGCAGCAGTGGTTGCATGTTATTGGCATATTGAGTCATCTCCCTTGCTTTGTTTCCAGAGTAACAATTCCACACAAGCAGGGTCAGTACCTCTTCACTGACACCATATCTTTCTCTTTTACTATAATAATGGCTTTCTTCTGTCTTGTGTAGAGAGCATTAACCTGCTTAAATCACTCAGGAATTCAGTTGAGAAAATAGGATTTAAAACATTTGGCATTCTATACCAGCTAAAGAATTTAACTATAAATCTGGCCTTTCTGATTTTTCTTTCATATGGGGTTATGTCTGCATTTAAAATGCTGGGGAAGACTCTGGGGAGACCTGACAGTGGCCTTCCAGTATCTGAAGGGGGTCTACAAGAAGGACTGTTTGCAAAGGCCTGTGCTGATAGGACAACAGATGATGGCTTGAAACTAGACAAGAGTAGATTTAGGTTGGACATTAGGAAGAATTCTTTACCATGAGTGTGGTGGAACACTGGAACAGATTGCCCAGGGAAGTATTTGAGGCCCCATCCTTGGTGATATTCAAGGCCAGGCTCTACAGGGCTCTGGGCAACCTGCTCTAGTAGGGAATGTCCCTGCTCACTGCAAGGGTGTTGGACTAGATGACCTTGGAGAACCCTTCCAAACCATTCTGTGATCATCTTCTTTGAGATGCTCATGCAGCAGAAATGGAGGAAACTCCTCTCTCTCTATAGTAAGTTGGGAGGCATGGCTCAGGTTTATAAGCACAGTAGCATCTGAAATTTATAAATGTAGGTGACTTAGTTACCAGTGAAGAAGGCCTTTTTAAAACACTTTTGGAATGATTGGTAGCAGTAAGGTGATTCATATTACCATGACTGCAGGCTGTACCTAAACCAATTACTATTAGAGTCTATTTCAAACAACAAAACAGATTAAGAAATTCAGTAAAGCAATCTAGGCAAGTGCCAAAGCACTTTTGCTAATGTGCTATTAATAGGCATAAAATACTCTGAGATGATTCAGATGTTATCTAGGAATCTGAGCTCTGATTACGGTTGTGTATTTGTATGAAGCTTGGGCCAAAAGACTGACTTTTAAGGATAGCAAAGAACCTGCTACTAGGATTTAGTTAATGTTAACTCTCCTGACAACTGGGTCAGTAGTAATGTTCTGGTTGTTTTATTTAGCATGAGTTTAGAAGAGAGGTTTCGTGGTAATTGATAAGTTTTATGTGAATGTTTTGACTGCTAGCAGAGTACTCAGTTTGAATGGCATTGGCAGGCTTTGCTTCTAACTGATTTAGAAATGACTGATTGTAGAGAAAGTACCATACCCCTATCTTAGGTTATGAACATCCAAAAAGCTTTGCAAAGGTAAGTCACAAGTTTACATTGCAAAATATGTTGTGATTTTTGAATTATTTTTTTACTCAATACTATGTAAAGGCAAAGAGGGTGAAAACTGGGTCTGAAAACAGTTTGTTTATCCAGAGTTCTTTGCATCTTCCAAGAAAGGCTGCATCTGGAATCACAGGAAAATATCTTTCCCAAAGCTTTCAGGAGCCCAGTACTTATCCAAAACATCTGAGACTATCCTGTCTTGCTTTGCTTATCACATGAGTAACTCACCACCAGGCTGGAGGTGACATGGAGGAGCTCTGTCCTGCTGACACTTCTGTCCACTGTACTTATTTCACTGTACTTATGTCTCTGTTAAATGCCAGCTGAATGTCACCGCTGCTCATCAGCCAAGCCAGCAGAATAAGGGAAAACCTCTGTCCCCAGGATGTAGCAGGAAGGGCAGACAACTCCTTGGTGAGCTGCAAGGCTCTAAAGCACAGCATGATTGACATCTTGTCACTGGTCATGCTGTGTGTGCCTTCAGTACCAATAGTTGCAGAACGTGCTGGGTTTAGTTACTGCTGATACAGAACTGCAGTTCAGTGAGATTGATCAGACCTTGAGTGGCTTTTTGTACACCTGTGCATTATGATATCCTTCAGGTTGGATTTTGCTTCCCATTTTCTCCTCCACCATAACTCCCATCCATCAAACTCCTTAAAGGCTTCAAGCTGCTATGTAGATTTGATTTCTTACACAGAGTCAAAGGCTCCAGCACACACTAGGGATGTTTGGCACTTGTTCTGTCCTTCCTAGTTGAGGTTATTTTACTGTCCTAATTCAGTTCAACCTGTCACTAGGCTAAGTTATATTCAGATTACACCATCATGCTCATCCCAAGGTGCTTTTTCTGAATTTCTTGCTTGGCAAATATCTGTCTGGATTTCTTAGAGGCCTACAATAACGTCTGGGAGGTGATACTTCCCATGGGTTGCTTATGCTGCTTTGCTCAAAGTGAGATGTGATGGAACAAATTTCAGACTCCCATGGGTCTAAAAGCAAACAACTCTGAACACCAGGGTAGTAGAAGGGGGAGGAAAAACACTCAAGTTCCAGCCTTGCTCCAGCATTCAATGTCTTTGCCAAAAGTAGAACAGCATCAGTAGCAGAGATGGAACAACTTACAACCTTCACTCTGTGCTCTTGGAGGGAGGTGCAGTGGAGGAGGACAGTGTGAAAAATATTGCTGTGATATGCCACAGGCAGAGTTTTAATCTTGCGTTGTGACATCATCTGCTGGGAGGCAATGAAGGTTGAAACAAGTTCCTTTTGGGGGAAGACATATGGCTTCCAGCAAATTTGAAGAAAAACATGTTATTTTCAGTCAGTAAAACTCAATTTCTTTTGGATGGAAATATGTGGGAATCGTCTAGTGGGTTTGTGGTAGTTGGAGTCAGTTTAACATTTTAGCTCACTTTTTGGTAGACTTCACTGTGGCTAATGTCTTCCGGACTTACAAACTGCATTAGGCGCTTCAAGAAGTCCTGTGAAGCTTCTGAGCATTACTTCTGAGGACTAAACCATGCTTTTAGAATGAGTGATCCTGTGTCTAATAATCTTCCTGAAAAAAAACAATCTGTTTCTTGAATTTGTACAACCTTTCAGCATCCTGTTGGTTTTGGTGTCAGATGAAGGTATTGGTGTTGGTCCCTAGGACTAATTATCATTAGATTCTTGCACCCCTGCTCCTGTGCAAACCATATTGGCAACTCTGGGAAAAGCAGAAAAGCTCAGCTTTAACTTATTCTATTGGAAAGATGGTGAGAAAACTTTTGGAGTAAAGTAGTAATGTAAATTCTAATCAATTCAAAAGGTTTATTATCTTCTAAAGCCTTTGAGAAAGTCTTTCCCAGAAGGTAAGGCAGGAATCATATATTTTGAGAAATATTAATTTCAAACCTCATTTTTAAGTTTATCTTTATATCCTGAAAGCCTATAGCTGAATTAATTTCTTGCTATAGGAGTGTTACAATTAAGAATATAATATAAATTATTCAATACAAGTCTGGATTTGAGGAGCCTCCAATTATTAAAATAAGAGGGGTTTAAGTATTTCAGATCACATAAAATAACTTTAGGAGCACAGCAGCTTCTAGGTTATTATAAAATGATGTGGTGACACATGGTCATGAAAATGCTGCATGAAAATTTGCTATGTTCTCACATCAGGCATGCTAGAAATAATTTAAATGGGTAACCACTAAAATGTTATTAAATCCTCTAATAAAGAAACAAACATGTGGGGTTCTAGATTAGTAGCTGCCAGGTTTTGCCTGCCAATACCAACTGGATGCCAAAGTATGCCAGAGGTGAGCAATGAAAAGCGAACTTCCCAATTTGCATTTCAACCACAGGGGAACTTGGAGGCAGTCTCACTGAAAATTATCAGTGTGCATATGTGTAATACCATGGTGAAGAATATTGTCAACAATATGAAGTACAGCATCACAGGCAAGTCATTTGACTTCATAATTACCTACTGAAAGTCTTCTTAAATAAACCTCCTAACAGAAAGTCAGTGAAGTGTCGGGTGCTGCACTTTGGCCACAATAAACCTGTGCAGTTCTACAGGCTGGGGTCGCAGTGGGTGGAGAGCTGCCAAACAGAAAGGGACCTGGGGGTGCTGACTGACAGCTGGCTGAACATGAGCCAGCAGTGTGCCCAGGTGGCAAAGAAGGCAAATGGCATCCTGGCATGCATCAAGAATAGCGGGGCCAGCAGGAGCAAGGAAGTGATTGTGCCCTTGTATTCAGCACTGGTAAGAAGGACATTGAGACACTTGAACATGTCCAGAGAAGGGCAACGAGGCTGATGAGAGGCCTTGAGCACAAGCCCTATGAGGAGAGGCTGAGAGAGCTGGGATCATTCAGCCTGGAGAAGAGGAGGCTCAGGGGTGACCTCATTGCTCTCTATAACTACCTGAAAGGTGGCTGTAGCCAGGAAGGTTTTGGTCTCTTCTATCTAGCAACCAGCACCAGAAAGAGAGGACACAGTCTCAAGCTGTGCCAGGGGAAGTTTAGGCTGGAGGTGGGGAGAAAGTTCTTCATGGAGAAAGTCATTTGTCATTGGAATGTGCTGCCCAGGGAGGTGGTGGAGTCTCCATCCCTGGAGGTGTTCAAGAGGGGATTGGACATGGTGCTTGGTGCCATGGTTTAGTCATGAGGTCTGTGGTGACAGGTTGGACTCAATGATCTTTGAGGTCTCTTCCAACCTTGGTGATTTTGTGAAGTCTTTGAAAAACTAAAAAAGTTCTTCAGTTTTTAAAATTCTTTGTATTAGTCCTTTCTAATAACTCAGTCTGCTCTTGTAGTTTGTCTTTTTTATTGTCTTTTTTTTTTCTTCACAATAGTGGAGGCTTCATTTTGGAATAATGCAGCTGTTAACAAACACCATGTTATTGACTTTTCTGAATCACTGGCAGTTGAAAATAATTTTATTTATTATTTTTTTTAATGCTTTTCAAACTCCTTTTCATGCTGTGAAATTTGATTTCAACTGAAATCTTACACTGCAGATCACTTAACAAATATTTTCAGGTGCCACATGCTTTGTGTTTTTGGCTGGTGTTTTGTTGGTTTTCCTTCTTCTTTCAAAGACAAATCTTTGACAGAATGGATCAAAATGAAGTAGTCCTCTACAAATTACATCCTGTGAATATAACACAACTTTCTTTTGAATAAGTGTCTCATGGAAGAAATGTTTAACTAAAACTAACCTTGAACTAAATTACACCTGATAAAACTTTATTGGAACACTAGTTATATCAAGGCTGAATTTTAGTACTCATAAAATGCCATATCTTTTCATTTGAGTGTAAACACCTTTGTCAAGGGCTCTGCTGTACATAATTCTACATTTAACTAGATAATAATAAAGGAAATGATGAAAGTGTTTTAACTGAAAATGTTGATTTTATGACTATTGTTGTACAGAATCAGAGAATTATTTCAGATGGAGCAGATCTCTGAGATGACAGAGCCCAGCTAGTGACCTAAGATCACCATGGCCATTAAAGCATGTTCCAAAGCTATATGTTGTTTTTTTTAGTATCTCCAGGGACAGTGACTCAAGCACCTCTCTGGGCAACCCACTCCTATCTCTGACCACTCTACTTTTTTTTAACCTAATATCCAATCTACGCATCCTCTGGTATAATCTGAGGTTATTTCCTCTCATTGTATTACTTGATAATAGGGAGGAGAGACTGACCCCCATCTCATCTTTCAGGTAGTTGTAGAAAGCAGTGAGGTTCCCCCTCTTCAGCTTCCTCTTCTCCAGTCTAAGCAACCTCATTTCCCTCATCACTATAAAACTTGTTCTCCAGGCCCTTCACCGGTTTCACTGTCCATTTCTGGACATGGTGCAGTACTGCAATGGCTTTCCTGGAGTGAGGAGCCCCAAACTAAATACACTACTCAGTGAGACTTTGCCAGCATTGAGTCAACGGAGAGGAACCTCTCCCTATTCCCACTGGCCAATGCTATTCCTGATACAGGCCAGGATGCTGTTGGCCACCTTGGCCACCAGAGTATACTGCTGGCTCATCTTCAGCCAGTTCTTAACCAACACATTCAGGTCCTTTTTCTGCTAGGCAACTTTCCTGCCAAACCTATATCATTGTATGGGGTTGTTGTGACTCAAATGCAGAACCTGGCACTTGGCCTTGTTAAACATGTGTTAACCTTGGCTCATTGATCCAGTCTGTCCAGGTCAAATAGTATGAATCCAACAGAAAGAATACAAGTACAAGGGATGTGTTATTTTCTTCTGACAGTGAGGAACTCTTTGTATGTATCCATATTGACCAAAAACTCATATTTTTTGAGAAGCCTGGGGGCAGGGTGGGGGAAACTTGAACATATTTCATACTGAACTCTAAACTATGTGCTTTGATTAAAACAAAGTGCAAATACATCACTGTAATGAATGTGTGACTAAATAATCACCTAGGAACTAAAAAGGAAGCTTAGACTTAGTCCATTTAATTTTCAAGGATTCCTTTTAGAGGCACATCACAAGATGGTTAACAGAATGAGTTACCTTTTAAGTGTAATCCAAGGTGCAAACTGAGCAATGATTATGTGCATTAAAACAGTAATCCTCTTTTCATGAAGCATTTTTCTCATCTCTTAGTAGGACTGTGATTAGCTAATAGACAAAGAATAAATCATAACAAAAAAGTAAAATACTTAAGAGATTAAGCACTATAAGAATTAGTTAATAGTTGTAATAATATTTGAATCACAGAATCACCAAGGTTGGAAGAGACCTCAAAGATCATCAAGTCCAACCTGTCACCACAGACCTCATGACTAAACCATAGCACCAAGTACCACGTCTGATACCCTCTTGAACACCTCCAGGGATGGGGACTCCACCACCTCCCTGGGCAGCCCATTCCAATGGCTTAACAACTCTCTCAGTAAAGAACTTTCTCCTCACCTCCAGCCTAAACCTCCCCTGGTGCAGCTTGAGACTGTGTCCTCTTGTTCTGGTGCTGGTTGCTTGAGAGAGGAGACCAACCCCCACCTGTCTATAACCTCCTTTCAAGTAGTTGTAGACAGCAACAAGGTCTTCCCTGAGCCTCCTCTTCTCCAGGCTAAACAACCCCAGCTCTCTCAGCCTCTCCTCGTAGGGCTTGTGCTCGAGACCTCTCCCCAGCCTCGTTGCCCTTCTCTGGACATGCTCAAGAATCTCAATGTCCTTCTTAAACTGAGGGGCCCAGAACTGGACACAGTACTGAAGGTGTGGCCATGATGTTCTTCAAATATTGGCAGTGTCTAACAGCTCATGTTCTAAGCTTTAGGGAGGATTTTTTTTTTTTTTCACTTAAGTTGCTCCTGTTTATATTTGCATTTTGTACATATTCAGAGGATAGCTGTTGAAAATAACAGTTTCCCTCCACCCACCCCAAATTCCTAAAATTTAGCAAACACAACAGCTTCTTTGATACATAATGCAGTTTGCTTTGGTTTTTCACATCAAAGGGAACACAAAATTAATTTAGGTTAGTTTAGCTCTCTTCCAATTGCCTAGAGACTGGGAAAATCAACACCAAGTAAGAGAACAAGGAATAAGGCAACGCATGTATATGATGCTTTCTCCCTTATATCCATTCTCTATTCTCCAGCTACTTACTGCACAGGGCAGATTTGACAGATTGCTGTGTTGTCAATAACCTCAGCTGCATATTTATTTAATACTTCCTCCCCAAACATGTTTACATAGGGTTTAAGAAAGAGCTGGCCTTTTGGGCACGGACTAGGCAAATTTCTCCTTGTTTTAATCATGCATTGCATGAAGGTGTGTGTGTTTTTGGTACTGTTTCCTGATGGGGGTTTTTTTGATGCTTTATACTAGAAAAGACAGGAAATTACTTACACTTTGTGAGTCTCTCTGCTGCTTGTGATTTCATAGACATTAGTGTATGCAATTGGTTCTTCCTCTCTTTATACTTAGTATTCTGTTTAAGAACATGGTAGCAGTCATTTCTTTTCTCATTCTTACAAGCAAACAGTGCTAGACAAAGGTAGATGCTTTCTTAGATGTGGGAAAAAGGGAAAAAAAACCCAAACAAGAGAGACTTCTTTAGGCTGCTGATATACATGACTATGACTATGTGTGGAAAAAAAAAACCCACAACCTACTTTGTGACTGTTTTTGTGGAAACATAACAGAGAATTCATGAATATTCATCTCCCAGTTATAATTTCATCTATTTTTAGACTAATGTTAATGGTTTTCTATAATTAAGTAAAGAGGCAAACATATTTGTGTGGCAGTAATTCTGGGAATAAAATTAGCAAGATTTGAAATCAAGGATACTTGAGGGGCTTAAAGTGGAAACTCTCTCTATGTATTAAAGAAAGTTCCATTTAAATGGTTGTCACCCTCTTTTCAGCTTGATCCAGTAATTCTGTTTAAGACCAATAATGCTAATGTCCTAAAATGTGCTTAGCAGCAGTAATTCAGTTCCTGACGTATTTCTCCTCCTGTTTCTCTTGCCTTATGAGCTGTGTGTAATAGTAGAGCAGTATTACACTTGACCTGAACTTGTGTTCGTTTTGCACACACGTCCATGTAGCAGGGAAGTAAACTTGACAGCTTAATTCTATGTTAGGGGAATGTTTGCAGGGATAATCCTATTCACACTGCAGGATAAGGATGCCCTGCTAGTGGCTTTGGCCTATAAAACCATTAGTTCTAAATTGTGTGCTGGCATCGTGATCTTCTTAGCTTGTAAACCAGCTTTTTCTTAGCAGTTTATTGGTTTGAGTGGGTAATTTTATGACAAAATTTCCTAGCCTGTGCCCATTTTCTTCTTTTTTGTTTTTTTTAAGTATAGTTGATGAATACATCAAAAGCAGCAAAACCTCCACTGCATATGGATTACCTGATAGGACACGCATGATAGTATGTTTTAAAGCTATAAATAGTTTGGATTGAAGTGTGTTTAATGACAAAAAGATCAGCTTTGTGTGAAGGCCTAAAGATAATGCTTCACAGATCTCTATGAGTGAAGGCAGAGAGAAATAAGTAGACAGAATATGCTTTAAGATTTCTCTCCTTCCTTCTTCTGCTTAGCCACCTTACAGTTGACCGGTATGACTTTTATATGCTTACAAAATTTGTTGCTATAGTTTAGTTTTTATCTTGCTTTTGTTTTTCATTATGCTTTCCTAAGGATTCTGATTTGTGATGTATCTCCCAAGTTGTGTATGGTAACCTTAATACAAAGAAATTCATTCCTAAGTATCAACATGACTCTGTAATCTTGAGATAGAAGGGCAGAAAAAGAACAGACTCTTCTAAATATATTGGTGCTTTACATTCAAATAGATTTACTTCTGGTTTTTCTTCATTACTTTTAGATCATTTTTTGGAAGAGCAATTGATAATAGACTGTCTCCTTTATGTAAGCAAAGTCTGAAATGCATTACTTCATAAATACTAATAGTGTAACTGAAATTTCACAGTAGCATGTGCATTGTTAACGCCTTGCATGCTGCATTTGATCTTATCTAGAGCTCATTGTTACAGTTTTCCAGATGTGGAAATAACCATAAGAAATGTTGACAGACTTAGCAAAGTGAAGGAATAAATAGGGAAGGATCTTCATGACCATTTCTGATGTTAAACACTGAGTCAAGTAGGTGCTTGCTAAGGGATAGATGCTACTTAGTGTGGCCATGTTGCACTCCTGTCTGCAGTCGGAATACCTAATCTGGCCCCATTTGCACACATGTGCAACCTCTGACAGCAGAGGGGAGATAACTAACACAGTTTGAGTCTTTTGTGTGTCCGCTGTTCATAGCATATAGTATGCTGCATGCTGTACTGTGTTTAGTAACCAATCTATTTTGCACAAGTGTGGTCTTTGCCTAGAGGTTCTCCATAGTTCCTGTTTGTCCTGGTGTAGCTGCAAATTATAATATCGAATTCAATCCAATTCAAGCCTTCCAGTCAATCAGAATTCCATTTAGGTTTTGAGTAGAAGGTGCAAATTAAACCTTTGGCTTCTAACCTGCAGAGACAGTCCAAAGTCCAGGCTTCAGTGCTCTGAATCTCACAAGCTCAACAGGAGATTAAACTGTAGAACTCATGTACACGCTTTGCATTAAAAGGCAAGATTGACATGTCTACTGCATTTCCAAGTGCTTTCTGCAGTCTATGGTTGAAAACTTTTAGCTAGGCCTATACTCGAGAGTTTTTCATGTTTATTAGCACTGGAGGTCTGTTGTGGCTTTGTGGTTTTACAAGGTAGAAGCCTCCCTGGCATAAAACGGAAGCTTGAAGAATTGATAATAAAAACACAAACCAGTAAGAAATTATTAGTATTTCTTTAACAACTGGTAGGAAAACCACTGAACTGTGATCAGACTTTTGCCTGGGGATTAAGAATTGCTCAATGTCTAGTAAACTTGTGGGAAGTGGAGTGCATGATAAGAATATCTTCAATATCCTGTACCACATAATTACGTACTATTGTCTTTTTCTATTCACAGTACAGCTTCCCATTTGGAAATGGGAACTTTCTGCATTGCCAATCCATAGGAGAGAAGAAACAGTTATTTCAATATTAATGCAGCAGAGGTTAGATAGAAGAAACTGAATTGAGAGATGAGGAGGGGGAAAATGTATAGTTGCAGTTTCATAGTTTCATAGTTTCATTCAGGGTTGGAAGGGACCACAAGGATCATCTAGTTCCAACCCCCCTGCCATGGGCAGGGACACCCTACACTAGATCAGGCTGGACAGAGACACATCCAGCCTGCTCTTAAACACCCCAGGGACGGGGCCTCGACCACCTCCCTGGACAACCCATTCCAGGGTCTCACCACTCTCATGGTGAAGAACCTCCTCCTCACATCTAGCCTGAATCTCCCCACCTCTAGCTTCATTCCATTCCCCCTAGTCCTATCACTACCTGAGATCCTGAGAAGTCCTTCCTCAGCCTTCCTGTAGGCCCCCTTCAGATACTGGAAGGCCACAATTAGGTCACCTTGGAGCCTTCTCTTCTGCAGACTGAACAGCCCCAACTCCTTCAGTCTGTCCTCACAGGAGAGGTGCTCCAGCCCTCTGCTCATCCTTGTGGCCCTTCTCTGGACACGTTCCAGCACCTCCCCATCCCTCTTGTAATAGGGGCTCCAGAACTGGACACAGTACTCCAGGTGGGGTCTCCCCAGGGCTGAGTAGAGGGGGAGGATCACCTCCCTCGACCTGCTGGCCACACTTCTCCTGATGCAGCCCAGGATCTGATTGGCTTTGCGGGCTGCAAGTGCACACTCAGAGCTCATGTTGAGCTTTTTGTCCACCAGCACTCCCAAGTCTCTCTCCTCAGGACTACTTTCCAGCCATTCACTGCCCAGCCTGGATTTGTGCCTGGGATTGCCTCAACCCAGATGCAGGACCCTGTACTTGCTCTTATTGAACTTCATGAGGTTGGCTTGTGCCCACCTCTCCAGCCTGTCAAGGTCCCTCTGGATGGCCTCCCTTCCCTCCAGCGTGTCTGCTGCACCACACAGCTTGGTGTCATCAGCAAACTTGCTGAGGGTGCATGAAATTAAAAAGGAACAAACAACAAAAACCCAACACCCCCCCCCCCCCCCCCATTAAACAAAAACAACCAAAGCCTTTCTAAAGAAAAGATTATGCTTTTTAAGGTCACTTACAACCAGTTGGTCATATTCTGCAGACTAGCACTTGCTGAATTCCTTTTTCTGTATGTGGCAAAGTTTTGTCATGGCAGCATTGAGATACTTCCTTGGTTTGCATACAGCTAATGCAACCCTTATGTTTCTTTTTGTTAAACTTATCAAAGTGTTATTCAATATCATAAATGGAGACTGTTTTCTTGTTTGGGATAGCGTAATAGTTTTAGAACTCAGGGAGTTAGGTAGAACTATCACTAGTTTGGATAGTTTTGTTAAAGGGTTATTGACAAAATTGGATTTCGTTCTTTGTCCAGAAAAAGAATAATATCTGTCTCTTTGCAAGGCATATACTGCAGTTGTCAAGCTTTAGTAGTGTAGCCTAAACTCAAAGTAACTTGAATTTGCCATGTGAGCTGTTTCAGACTAAAGATTAGCAGGCAAGCTTTTGAGATTTATCGGTGTGCAGCAATGCTGTTTGTGGAAGATGGCAAATTATAAGCATGACACAGACTCTGAAGTGTTTATGTTTGTCCAGATACTTCAGAAGACTGACTTCCCTACATCAATGCAAGTTTGTTTTTAGAAGGCTATGCAAAATTACTGATGTTCTGGCAAACTAAAAGACAAAAAATCATGTTTAAAGCTGTGTGTGAAAGTCATGTCCTTGTCATTATACTACAGTGGAATAGCTGGAACAATGCTGATCTAATGGAGTGATATTTCTTCTACTTTGTTTTGTGAAAAGTGTGTGAAAATATGCTTGTGAAAAGAAAGAAAAAAAATGAGACATGCTTAAAGTAAGGATGCAATATTTCATAAGATGAAACTAAGACAAAGCCTGTTAACACAAAGTTAGGAATAGCTGAGAGAGAAACTACTCTTTCATGGTGAGGATCCAGATTTTTTTGAGTCTCCTACGTATGAAGATCCTAAAGGAGACATCTTTCTGTGTTCAAGATCTGCGTGTGACTGACTTAGTAAAAGAGAAATAAGAGTGGTAAAGATGTTTTTCTTCCCTTGTTCTTTTAATTTTTTATGAATTAACATATCTGGTGAATGTAAGTAATTCTGTTCCCTTGAATAACTTACTAAAGAGTTGCAGAATCCTTCAAAATATCTTTCCAGTCCTCATTGTTTCAAAGTCAAAACCAAAAGATGCTTAAGTTCTGAGTATAAATCCATACTAGGATGAGTGGTTTGTTGATAGATGCTCTGTGCAGTGTGCTAGCCCTGAGTCTGTAGAAGACCTAGATAATCTAGTTGAGTGTGTCTGAAGTCAGTACAGACCCCATAATGCCCCTTTTCTTTACTTGTTCAACAGAATGGCAGTGCTTAAGAATTCATCAGTGTCTAGGAATAAAGAACAAAATTTCATGAATGAAAATCAACCTGTACTTGAGTCAGTTGCAGCAAAAGTTCTTCACAGAGAGAGTCATTAGCCATTGGAATGTGCTGCCTAGGGAGGTGGTGGAGTCACTATCCCTGGAGGTGTTGGATTGGACGTGGCACTTGGTGCCATGGTTTAGTCATGAGGTTTGTGGTGACAGGTTGGACTTGATGATCTTTGAGGTCTCTTCCAACCTTGGTGATTCTGTGAAAATGAAGCAGGAATAGCATAGCTTTACAGAACCCAGGGGTAATGGCAAATATACTTGAAAACCCTGTAAGAGGCATGACACTATTGCACATGAATATGATGTCATGTTGCACAAACTCATTGCCTGACTTAAGGATGGAGGTATAGAATGCATGCTGGATAACGTGGATATGCTCATTTCACACCACCCTATTCTCTTTCCATAGAAACAGTTTCACCAGTGATCAGGAATAACCACAATAGTTTCTGACAGACTGCCTTCAGTTTAGTGACATAGCTCTTTTGCTGATGAGATATACTCAGCTGATTGGTTTTGTAAACCACTCTCTGATAAATCAGCCATACCTCTATGACTTTTTGAGTACCTGAGTCCCATTTGTTATGTACGGGAGGAAGATCTGGGAAAAAATCTTGATGGCATAAAGATATATTGAAAAAAAATCTGTATTTTCTCTGGACAAATGATTTTCCTTGTCTCTTACTGAGAGACCCAAAGTGAGATGGCTTATACTGGTGATTATCTCCTGTAGATGTATAATTGCACCCTATTTTTTGTTTGTTTGTTTTGAAAACAAACTAATCATGGCCATAGCTGTGCTGTTTCAGATTGCAGTCCCTGAGGACAAATTAGGCTTGTATTGATATGCTGCCTTGATTTCTGTTTTGGCTGGGTGCTCTTACTGTTTACCCAGCATCAGGTCTGGCATTCCTCAGGGCTTTCCGAGCTGATTCAGCACTCTAATCTGAGAGTGTGAGGAAAAGCAAAAATAAAGTGTTCTGACTTGCTGGCAGAAGTGACCTGAGCCATTTGTGCAGTAAGTGTCACACTGCTCTCAAGAGAAAAAGCAAAACTGTGCAGCTGGGAGTGAAGAAGAGAAAGCAGGAGTGAGATGTCTTGTGGCAATGATCTATTGATTATCTCAATGATCCTTTTCCCCAGAGATGCTCTTTTTTCTTTTTCTTTTTTTTTTTCTTTAATTTTCTTTTTTTTCTTTCATTTTTTCTTTCTTTTCTTTTTTCTTTCATTTTCTTTTTTTTCTTTCATTTTCTTTTTTTTCTTTCATTTTCTTTTTTTTCTTTCATTTTCTTTTTTTTTCTTTTATTTTCTTTTTTATTATTTCATTTTCTCTTTTTTCTTTCATTTTCTTTTTTTCTTTTATTTTCTTTTTCTTTTATTTTCTTTTTTTTTCTTTCATTTTCTTTTTTCTTTCATTTTCTTTTTTCTTTCATTTTCTTTTTTCTTTCATTTTCTTTTTTCTTTCATTTTCTTTTTTCTTTCATTTTCTTTTTTCTTTCATTTTCTTTTTTCTTTCATTTTCTTTTTTCTTTCATTTTCTTTTTTCTTTCATTTTCTTTTTTCTTTCATTTTCTTTTTTCTTTCATTTTCTTTTTTCTTTCATTTTCTTTTTTCTTTCATTTTCTTTTTTTTCTTTCATTTTCTTTTTTTTCTTTCATTTTCTTTTTTTTTTCTTTCATCTTCTTTTTTCTTTTTTCTTTTTTTAAATTTTTTTCCTTTTTTTTTTTTTTTCTTTCCTCCTTCTTGGTGTTTTCCTTCTTTTTCTTTTTATTCTCTTGTTTCCCCCCTTTTTTTTTTTTGTTTTGCCAGGGACTGCTGAACATCAGTCTGTCAGTACCCCACCACAGCTCTCCTCCTCTCATCAGTAGGGGTGAAGCATTTAAAGTTGTGTTCAGCTGTGAGTTTCAATGTCGTGCATATGCAGTCATTTGACAACTAAATTAAGCAAGAACAGCCAGACAGTTAAAACATGTTGTGAGACAGAGAGGTGCCTCTGTGGTTCAGAAGTGTGCAAGAGATGTCTTAGAGCGAAACAGATGAAGGGAAAGGGGCTTTGTGTTACTTCTGTATCACACTGCTGGATGAAAGTGTGTTTCTCATTTCTGTTGGCTTCAGCTGAGCTATGATCATATGGGTGAAGATTAGTTGTGATGGAAATCCCTCTGGAACAGGGGCTTTCCTTTTATTTTGTGGGTAATGCTAACTGTCTGTGCCTAGCAATTTATTTTGTTTTTAATCTCAGTCTAGAGATCCTATGTATACAAAACGGAGGTGAAATGTATTTGTTGGCCAGAAGGTATATGGCAGAGTGGTCTGCCAATGGTTCTCTTCTATTTGTGGAAATAGAACTAACCTTGGGATGATAACGAGATACTTACTACTTAAGTAAGTAGATAAATTAGATAAAACCAACAGCAAAACAAAAACTGAGAAGTGAGGCTTCAACATGAATGTGTTTTGATTTTTACTGTCTAACTACTGAAAAGGGTCATCAAGACCTTTAGAGTGTTACCCCTTGCTCCTTCAGGAAGAATTCTGACTTCTGTTGGTATAGTACATTAAAATGCCACAGCAATCAGGAATCAGCAGCTGTCTGTGGAAATGCATTGTGCAGCTCACAGAAAGTAAAGCTTTATTTATTTATTTTTAATTAAAAGATGTGTTTGAAGTAGCATGATTGCATCATGATTATTTTACCCCAGCTTTCTTTTTATTTATTTTTTTTTTCCCCTGTCAGGAGTAATTAGAGTATAGGAGTGGGTCAGCAGTCAGATTTGCTTGTTAGCTTCTAGCCCACTGAAAGTAGCCTGAGGGCTACAGACATCACATACTGTAACTTGCATTGAAGGAAAACCGTAAGCAGAATTTTCACAGCTGCAAATCTAAAAATGTATTTGTTACTGAAGTCATCTTGAGCACATTATCAACTTAGTAGCTTCTAATTCCAGGATACTTGGCTGGCATGAAGAAAACAGTAAATGACATGTGCCACAGGGTTTGTTCACGATGGAAAGAAATACTTCACTCTATTTTGCCACTTTATTTCCCCATACACTGAGGGAGAGACACCTTGTACTGTAGTACTCCATGTAGGAGCCAGGGGAGCTTTAGGCTGGAAGTTAGGAAGAAATTCTACACAGAGAGAGTGATTGCCCATTAGAATGGGCTGCCCAGGGAGGTGGTGGAATCACCATCACTGGAGGTGTTTAGGAGGAGACTTGGTAGGGTGCTTGGTTGCACGATTTAGTTGATTAGGTGGGTTGGATAATAGGTTGGATGTGATGATCTTGAAGGTCTCTTCCAACCTGATCTGGTCTATTCTATTCTAAAATGAGATAGTGTCAAGTGTTCTGTAAGAGATCAGTCTGGGAAGTCAATAGCCAAACCCTCTCCTTTTCTCCCTGTGACTTTTGTCATTGTGCTTGCTTCTGGTGAGGTCACAGCACCATTTCCTCTTGACCTGAGCTGTGACATCTGGTACCTCAGCTGACTTGGGCAGGTATCTATCTCGTAGTGGGGAAACTTACCCTACCATAAGGAGCAACTGAAATCATTTTGGTTTGAACACTTTCTCATCATGATTGTCTGGTCTTTCATTTATCTGTTTATTTTGTTTTGCCTGTATATTTCTGCTGCTGGCTTTTGAGTTAAAAGTTCAACAAAACACCAAACCCGACCCCCCAGAACAACCCAGGCTAACCTCTTTTTCTGCATTCTCTCTAAAATCTACCCCTGCATAGAATAAACAATGCATTTATTATAGGTAAGTGCTTAGGGAAAAAAAAAAGTAGCTTTTCAATTACTGCTGTGGGCATGTATGGTGAACAATACAGGTGCATTTAAGCTGTAGTCTATTTGGATTTGTTTGGTTTGGAGTTTTTTTAGGGTGCAGCTATTGTCAAAACAGGTTTACTACCTGTTAGTTTTCCCTAGTGCTTCAACTGTACTGATTCTATGGCTTGTGAAACACCACTTCTTCATAGTGTATCAGTGATACTTAATGACAGAGTGGCTGGAGAGCAGCCAGGCAGAGAGGGATCTGGGGGTGCTGGTTGATGGTAGGATGAACATGAGCCTGCAGTGTTCCCAGGTGGCCAGGAGGGCCAGTGGCATCCTGGCCTGCATTAAGAACAGTGTGGCCAGCAGGAGCAGGGAGGTCATTCTGCCCCTGTACACTGCACTGGTTAGGCCACACCTCGAGTACTGTGTCCAGTTCTGGGCCCCTCAGTTTAGGAAGGAGGTTGACTTGCTGGAACGAGTCCAGAGAAGGGCAACGAAGTTAGTGAGGGGCTTGGAACACAAGCCCTATGAGGAGAGACTGAGAGAGCTGGGGCTGCTTAGCCTGGAGAGGAAGAGACTCAGGGGTGACCTTATTGCTCTCTACAACTACCTGAAGGGGGGTTGTAAACAGGCAGAGGTTGGTCTCTTCTCTCAGGCAGCCAGCACCAGAACAAGAGGACACAGTCTCAGTCTGTGCCACGAGAAGTTCAGGCTGGAGGTCAGGAGGAAGTTTTACACAGAGAGGGTGATTGCCCATTGGAATGGACTGCCCGGGGAGGTGGTGGAGTCGCCGTCACTGGAGGTGTTCAGGAGGAAACTTGACAGGGTGCTTGGTTACATGGGTTAGTTGATTAGGTGGTGTTGGGTGATAGGTTGGGCGCGATGATCTTGAAGGTCTCTTCCAACCTGGTCTGGTCTGGTCTATTCTATTCTATATCTTCACTGAATGATTACATTGAATTGGTTTACAGTATGTTCATATACAGTTGTACCACCATAGCTATAAGGGCTGGAGTGAATGGCCAGGACAGTGAAGTCATAGAATAAAACCACAGAACTGTTAGGTTTGGCAGGGACCTCAAGGATCATTTGGTTCCAACCTCCCTGCCATGGGCAGGGACACCTCACTCTAGATCACGTTGCTCAGAGCCACATCCAGCCTGGTCTGAGTCTGTAGCTGACTTCACAGCTCAGCAATAAGAAAGCAGTCTTAGAGGCATTATACAGTTCTGAAGTGTTATATGAAAAACAATAATTAATATATATATATATATAAAAAGGGGGTTGAAATCTGAATGTGAAAGGCGGCAGTGATACTGCAAGATTGGAAATGAGGTCACTTCAAAACATTCTAGAAAAGCTGTGAAATACAGTTCTGAGCTAAGCTCCTTAACAGCTCCTGCATGGGGACTTGTGTAAAGTGTCAGGCAAGATTAAACAGGAGACCGAAATCTGCAGCTTTATTTGTTAATGCTCATAATCAGACAGATCCAAGAAACCAAAAAGGAGAGGACTGAGATGGCTTAACAGCCAGCGTGAAGATAGAGAGCGAGGCATGCAAAAATCTGCTTGTCTTGTTTTGTTCTGTGCCTGTAGAATATGATGTTAAAAAGAAAACTAATCAATATACTCAAAATACAAGACAATGTTCTAAAACACGTTTGTTTGTTTGTTTGTTTTTTAATCTGCAGTTGAATTGACAAGAAGAAAGGTTGGAAAGGGGGGGGGGGGGGCGGAATCTTATTTTGAAGGCTTTTTTTGACACCTACAATAACTGCTTTTTAATGATTAACACTAGTCATCAGATCTTTCCCTTTCTGAAAAAGTATCATAAAGAACCCCTGCTGTTCCCAGCAGTGCCACACTAATTCAGCTCCCTAGCAAAATTAGCAGCAGGAAACAAGCCTTTGAAATTTTCATCGTTTAGGAGTAGCATTGTTCATTTGGTAAAGGATATGGGCTCCTGCTGTAATTGTTCCTGTGTTAAGAAGGCTGCAAGTTATTTTCACTCCTTCAGTCTTTAAAATAAAATTAAAAAGAAGGGGGGGAAAAAAAAAATCAATAGAAATAAATACACATACAATTAAATAGTGGATTAAACAGCCAGCTGAGTGACTAAGAAATGCTTTCGGTTTGGAACTCTTCTGACTTCTTTAGGTTTTTTCATCCCCTCACTGAGGGAGGACTATTGTGCTACCATTCCCTCCCAAACACTTGATAACACGAAAGTTCTTTGCAGTTGCCATTGGAGAAAATAGAACAACAGATGGAGCATGAAGAAACCCACACTGCTGTCTTTTTAATCTGAACAAAAGCATATCTCTTTTTTTTTTTTTTTCTTGGCAAAAACAGTTAATATTTAATTCAGTTTACTTATAGAAGTTTGGTCCCAGATGAGGAGGCAAAAACTGAGGCAGAGCTGTATATACAACAGCTCAGTGCATATATATCCTGGCTTATTTTTTTTTATTAGGAAGATAACAAACAAAAAAATCATCTAGAGCACATAATAGCTGTGATAGATCTTATTCAATGATGATCTGAAGGCCACTGGACCCAAAGGAATCTGTGAATTAGAATCTCAGTAAGATGCTATTTCTTTGTGGTTTCCATGGTGCAAAGCGCAAAACCCAACAAACCAACAACAAAACCCAAACCAAAAACAAACCCCAACCAAGCCTGGGCCTCTTATTTAATATGAGTTTTTTCATGTATCACTGTTATTAGTAGTTATGACTGAAGTTGTCATTCTGGTAGAAAAAAGTAGTGTTTGAACCTCAGGTGTATTCCCACCATAAATAAAACATCTGTGTACTGTACTTGGCACTTTCTGAGATTCTCTTTCTTTTAGCATACAGCTGAAGATGAGATTTTAATGTCTTGTCTTTGGACATGTGTTTTGCCCACAGCAAATTTTCTAACAGTACTTATCTGAAAGGTTAAAATAAGCTGGTTTTGTGGTTTGATCATCTGGTGGTTAAGACCTGGGGACACCCATCTATCCTATTCTCTTCTGCAGTCTTTACCAAGGTGGATGTTACAGACCTTTGGATGGGGGAAATATTGTAAAGCAAGCTTTTTTTAATGTATGCTCTATTGTGGACATTTGCAGCAGTTCAGGCTGGCTGCCTCCAGTTCCTGCCACATCAATTACACCTCCAGTGTCTAGAGTGTCCAACCCAGTAAGGTGGACACAGGAAGCTGCCTGTTTCATGCCCATAATATCCTGTGCCCTACAAATCCATCTGCAAAGTCATTCTCTTCCTTTCTCTTCCCTCTCTGCTCCCAGGGGAGATGCTCACTATCAGGCAATGCTGGGGAAGTATCTCAAGGCCTCTTAGGCCTGGCTAGACCTAATGCCAAGAGAAGAAGCTGGGGGGCAGTCTCAGACCTGGCCAGCCTGAGACCAGCCTAACAGTGGGGGGGCGGGGGGGCAGAAAGAGCCCTGAGGGGTTTGGGTATACCCTCAGGTGGGGCAAAGGGAAGTGTTGGGAAGCCTTTGGGTGTGCTATAGGGGACTCTGTATGCTTTGGGATTCTTTTAGAAAGAGTTATTGGCTGTTGGAATGTGCTGCCCAGGGAGGTGGTGGAGTCACCATCACTGGAGGTGTTTAAGAAGAGACTTGATGGGGTGCTTGGTGCCATGACTTAGTTGATTAGATACTGTTGGGTGATAGGTTGGACTTGATGATCTCAAAGGTCTCTTCCAACCTGGTTAATTCTACTCTATTCTATTTTTGTCACTATGCTTTGTAGCTTCTGTAAAACATTTACTGCTTTCTGTTTAACCTTTCCGTCACTTTTGCAATCCATTTGTGTCATCCTTTTGCCCCTCTCAGGGGGTAATAGAGGATCTGTCTGGCATCAAACCATGGCAACAATGTAGGATTTCTGCCTTGATGTATAATTTTGTGATGCATGCTCTTCACTGTAAATAGTCATCAGCTGTTTAACTTAAAGCATTGCTGTGCTGCTTCTTTTGGGCTCTGATCCTGCAAACAGGCAAATGCATGGCAAAGAAATCTCATTGAATCTAACCAAAGACAAAGAATGGTGATTTAATATTTGTTTCTATCATGAGGCTCCACAGGGCTCTGGGCAGCCTGATCTAGTTGAGGATGCCCCTGCTTACTGCAGAGGGGGTTGGACTGGATGATCTTCAGAGGTCCCTTCCATCCAAGACTGTTCTATGGTTCTGTGAAATGGCAGTTGTGTTCTCTTACTCTCATGCAATAGCTGGTCCTTATTAATGCTTGGAAATCATTCATCTTCCTTAAAAAAAATATCTGTGCTTCTCTATTTTCACTGTGGATTTGCTGAATTAAGCCCTTGAAGGAGGGCACTCTACAATTACCCGAATGGTGGTTGTAGCCAGGTGTTTTCTCCCAGACAACCAGCACCAGAAAAAGATGACACAGTCTCAGGCTGTGCCGGGGAGGTTTAGGCTGGATGTTAGGAAGAAGTTCTTCATAGAGAGAGTGATTGGCCTTTGGCTGCCCAGGGTGGTGGTGGTGGAAGAGACTGGATGGGGAGCTTGGTGCCATGGTTTAGCTGATTAGATAGTGTTGGATGATAGGTTGGAGTTGATGATCTCAAAGGTCTTTTCCAACCTGGTCTAGTCTATTCCATTCTATTCTACATATGCAGTCCTGCAAAAAAATAAGAGTAATTATAACCATCTCAGCTGGTGCTGGACTTCTAAGATGCTCCCTGTAGGCCCCTTCCAGTTGAACTGCTCCATTCTTTTTCACAAACTTAACAGAAATTCAATGCACATTTTTTTTTGCACACACCTTTTTGGTAGCTCTTCAGAATTCAATTAAGTACAACATAGTCCTGCTGTGCCAAGCTGAAAATATCAGAAACTTTAAGAATGTGAAAATGTTGTCTACACAGCATGCCTCTTTTTGTTGCTGTTGCTGCTGATCTAAATACATTTTTTCCAGCCTTTTCAATATTCCTTCCTTTCCTCCAGAAATACATCTAGATTGCTCTTGAGCTAATTTTATATACAGGCACTGCCTTTATAATTTAGTGTTTCTGCAGTGAACAATTTTGTTTTAACCAAATCTGTGACTGGGAGCTTTCTTAAAGCCATCCTTCCTACTTTTGTTAATATTTAATCACCAATTTAACTTAATTTCACGTTTGTCATTACCTTTTTAAATATCTGAAGTATCACAGAATCACCAAGGTTGGAAAAATCCTCAAAGTTCATCAAGTCCAACCTGTCACTACAGACCTCATGACTAAACCATGGCACTAAGTGCCACATCCAATCCCCTCTTGAACAACACCAAGGCCGATGACTCCACCGCCTCCCTGGGCAGCACATTCCAATGGCTAACAACTCTTCCAGTGAAGAACTTTCTCCTCACCTCGAGCCTAAACTTCCCCTGGCACAGCTTGAGACTGTGTCCTCTGTTGGTTGTGTCAAAATGTGTCCCTTCAGAGTAAATGCATTATTATCCTGGTGATGAGATTTAGATTATAAAAAGGATCTCATCAAATATTTGACACATGAACCTTGGTTTTGCTGGTTTCCTGCTGAAGGAAAGCTAGACAGGTATCTGCATGTTGACAAAATGGTAAAACTAATCTAAACAAACATGTTTGCATGCCTGGGATTGTTGACATTCCCTTCCTTTTTTAGTTGCTTTTGATGCTTGTTTTATTTGCTTTACTTTGTTGTAGTAGTGTTAGCAAGTGCTTACAAGTGACCCCGATGTTAAACATACAATCAAACAAGAATCTGCAAATACATTTTTTGGTCCTGTTGTTATTTTTGTTGTTGTTTTTTTCCTTTCTGCAGAAACCAATTCTTTTCCTCTGTCTTTTCTTGTCAAAGCTTGTATTTTAAGTGAGAATATTCCCTGAGTAATAAGCCCACACAGCAAGTCATAGAATATGACTGGAAAAAGTCATATAGAATATAGACTTTACAGTAGTTGAGCTGACAGTCACAGTACTGTTTACCATATGTTCATTGTTATTGCAGAGGATAGTGAATGTTGTTCACTAATGGTTAGGTTTTATAGAGACAGTGTTTAGGATGATGTTAATTGTGGTGGAGAAAATTTCACAGTATCACAGTATAACTCAGGTTGGAAAGGACCTCGAGGATCATCGAGTCCAACCTATCAACACAGACCCCATGACTAGACCACGGCACCAAGTGCGACGTCCAATCTCCTCTTGAACGCCTCCAGGGTCGATGACTCAACCACCTCCCTGGGCAACCCGTTCCAATGACGAATGACTCTCTCGGTGAGGAACTTCCTCCTCACCTCCAGTCTAAACCTCCCCTGGCACAGCTTGAGACTGTGTCCCCTTGTTCTGGTGCTACATTTGCTACATTGGAGGTTCTTTGAGAATCTACTCTAAATGAAGTGCCGTTTAAGACAGGAAGAAGTCCTAGTAATTGAGATCATCAGTGTTATCTGGCCTCTTTTTAGAGGTTTAGGGAAAGGAAAAGTGAGACATTTAAATACTTAGTAGCCTAAATCTTATAAAAAGTCGGAACTTTTAATGTCTTGCATGACAAAACTGTGTGTAAAGAAACTTAAAAATGTGAAGTGATTTAAATGGACATTTCATTCAAGCCCTCTTGCCCATTGGTAAAGCTCAGATGTCCTCTACTTGTAACCCACTATAATGATAGTATTCTAGCACTTAAAAATCATATAGTTTGAACTGTAGGCTCACACTGTAGTGTTTTCCAGAATGAGGGTTAAAATTCATTTTGTGGAATGAAAAATCCTGGATAACTGGTGGGGTTTTTTTTGATACTGTCTGCCCCACACAGGCATGTTCATCATGTAAATTCTAGCTGCTGTGCAGAGCAGAAAATAATTCTTGCAATTTTATTTCTCAGAAGAAAAGGATAAGACTTGAAAGAGTAAATAAAGAAATGAGGCAGCTAGGAATTCTGTATTTCGTTTTAACCTCTTGATATTGGCAGATGGTTTTGAATCAAAGGAAGTGGCATCCTGGCCTGCATTAGGAATGGTGTGGCCAGCAGGAGCAGGGAGGTCATTGTGCCCCTGTACTCTGCGTTGGTTAGGTTGTACCTTGAGTACTGTGTCCAGTTCTGGGCCCCTCACTTTAAGAAGGACATCGAGACACATGAATGTGTCGAGAGAAGGGCAACGAGGCTGGTGAGAGGCCTTGAGCACAAGCCATATGATGAGAGGCTGAGGGAGCTGGGATTGTTTAGCCTGGAAAAGAGGAGGTTCAGGGGTGACCTCATCGCCCTCTACAACTACCTGAAGGGTGGTTGTACCCTGGAAAGGGTTGGTCTCTTCTCCCAGGCAACCAGCACCAGAGCAAGGGGACACAGTCTCAAGCTGCACCAGGGGAAGTTTAGGCTGGAGGTGACGAGAAAGTTCTTCACCGAGAGAGTAATTCATCATTGGAATGTGCTGCCCAGGGAGGTGGTGGAATCTCCATCCCTGGAGGTGTTCAAGAGGGGATTGAACGTGGCACATGGTGCCATGGTTTAATAGTCATGAGGTCTGTGGAGAGGTTTGACTTGATGATCTTTGAGGTCTCTTCCAACATTGCTGATACTGGGATACTGTGAAATGACAAGGTATCCTTCAGCATATGGATATATCAGGACATAAAGTTCCAGAGAAGTACTTCCTACAGAGCAAGGGCTGAAAGAAAAAGTTCCTGTTAGTTTCTCATGCTATTGATTCCAAAATGTTTGTGCCTTGTCTGTTTCACACTGAGATTGTAAATTGTGATCTTATGACTGTATGCAAGTTCCATCAATGAAATAGATTTTCTTCCATCTTGGACAAAAAATATTCCTCTAGGATATTAATTTTTTTTGTTGACCTGAATGTTATCTAATTTTTTTATAAATTGAGCATAGAACAGCACTCTGAATTGCTTAAATAGCCCAAAGGTCTTGAAATGGGCAAAAAATACTTGTAAATGAGGCAGTCACAGTTGGGTGAATTCTGGAAATCATGCAGGTAAATAAAGGCAACTTGCACTAAAAATAATCAGCTATTCTTAGGGCAACTTGAATCATTGTTATAAAGTTAACATTTGTATTAAAAACTTCAAAAGGATTCACACTAACGTGGGACCTTTATTTCTAATCTTCTTATTACAATTCAGTTGTTACATGACAATTTTTTAGTGTATTTAAAAGCCTCACTAAAGCATGGTAAACATAATTCTCCATTTGCATGTGGCATTCCACACACAAACATAAATTTGAAGAACAAAATGGTCTCTTCCATCATCCACTGTTGAACAGACATAAATAACCAGCAGAGGCTTTTCTTAGACCAACACCCTTCATGGGTGCTGAAACAGGCATTACAAGGGGGCAAACAGAGTATTATTTCAAGGTGTTCATAATAATAATGTTCTTGATGTTGAGTGTATTTCCAAGATAAAGCTATTGGAGTTATAAAACATTTGAATTTCGCTTTGCTCAATAGTCCTTAAAAGCCATTTATTTCTTCCTGCGCTCGTAACTCTGTGAATTATTCTTTAAATAACTGTTACTGAATTTGAATATCTCCTTTATGTTAAGACATTGCACTAACTTAACTTAAAAATCCAGTCAGTTACTGCAGACATATTTATCCCAGTACACAGAGGTGAGCCACTAATATGCAGTCTGGTTTCTAAATAATCGTAAGCTCTGAATTTTCTTTTCAGTCAAATTTAAGTAAAAGATAAAAAAGATGGGGTGAGGGGTTAGGGAAGAACCTGAGGAAAAGGACTGTCTCAATGCCTGGAGAAGAGGAGGCTCAGGGGAGACCTTCTTGCTCTCCACAGCTACCTGAAGGGAGGTTGTAGCCAGGTGGGGGTTGGTGTCTTCTCCCAGGTACCCAGCACCAGAACAAGATGACACAGTCTGAAACTGAGCCCAGTGGAGGTTTAGGCTGATGTCAGGAAGAAATTCTTCCCAGAAAGAGAGATTGGCCATTGGAATGTGCTGCCCAGGGAGGTGGCGGAGTCACCATCACTGGAGGTGCTTAGGAAGAGACTGGATGAGGTGCTTGGTGCCATGGTTTAGTTTAGTGTTGGGTGATTGGTTGGACTCAATGATCTCAAAGATCTCTTCCAACCAGGTTAATTCTATTCTGTTCTTTGTGTCCTGCTCTGCAGGAACCCATTGGAATGGTTCCTTCTGATTCTTTCTTTGACCCTAAAAGTGGAAGATGAAGGGAAAATCAAGATTCTTTCCTTAAAATAAAACAATCAACCAGCTCCAACCTCCAGCCCCCAACCAAACCACAAACAAATAAAAAGACCTCTACAAAACAAACAAAACCAACCCCCAAAGAAGTAATGAAATAAACCCAAATTCCACAAAAGCTCCTTCTTTCTTTCCCTTTTCTTTGCTTCTTGAAAAAAATATAAAACAGTAAATAATAATATCAAGAATACCTTGTGTCTTAAAATTCAGTTGATTTGTCTCAGATTCTTAAGGACAATTCCCTGGTTATAGTAGCTTCCCCTGCTGAATCATGGCTCTTTGGCATGAGAATAATAGGCACAACCCTCTGGCAATAGTGTTTGAGGTAGACATTACTTATTTTGAACTGTGATTTTTTTAGTAGCCGCAATCCTTTGATGGATTTAAGGTCAGCATATTCAGAAAAGCAAGGGGATTTATTAGAAAGGTTACACACAAGATAAGTGCATTTGATAAACACAGGGTACTCTGTTCCAGCTGTATTCCAGTAGCCCTACTTCAGAGTTAAATCACCTGTAGGATAAATAATCCTTACCTGGTTTTGCAATGGAATTTAATTTATAATGAAGTATAATGTGTC
This sequence comes from Melanerpes formicivorus, assembly GCF_026170545.1. Lineage (NCBI taxonomy): Eukaryota > Metazoa > Chordata > Aves > Piciformes > Picidae > Melanerpes > Melanerpes formicivorus. Next base: position 6,860,442 of record NW_027142379.1, on the reverse strand, counting down.
TCTTTTCAACACAGAAATGTAATTATCCATTGATTTAGCCATTCTAGTTGCCTATCATGCTTAACCTTAGCTTCAAATCCTAAATCATGGCACAAATGCTAAGCTCGGCTGTCCATTTTAAACCTCTCTTTCAATGAATGACTGAAGAGGGTCATGGGTTCTCGGATACCAATTCTCAGAAGCTTTTAGAAAGAGAAAATGAAGTTCTGGGTGACACCATAAAATACATTTTTTTTTTCCCCATTCTTTTATTCAGCAGGTCATTGCAGTACTCTCAAATTTCATAGCATCTCAGATTACCCTTGAGTTTACTTAAAAACAGATTTTGATACTAAACAGAGCACAGCTGCAGAGAATAATTTATGGAGGGATTTGAGTTTGTCTTCCTCCTACGTTTTGTCCTAATTAAAAATAATTTTACTATCATTAACCCCCCCACACATAAATCTTATGTAACATCCTTGTAACCTACTTAGTTTATCAGAGCAAGAAGCTTATTGATTTCTTAAAACATTTTATTTGTACTTTTTGTAATGAACCTCTTTAGAAAGAACTATATTAGGATGCCTTTCTGTGCTGACTACCCTAAGTGATCCTGCTTTGGTAGGGGAGTTGGACCCAATGATCTCTTGAGGTCCCTTCCAACCTCTAATGTACTGTGATATCCTGAATATATCTCCAATCAAGGAAATTTTTAGTCTCTATTTTGATGTTATTCTGAAATATATATATAATAGACCTGAATGGACATCTTTGAAAAACAATTTCACCTTCATAAAGTGTGATATTATGGACCCTGAAGCTGAGCATTACAGAAGTTGGCTGCCCATTGTAATTTGCCCTTCTGAAGGGGCAAACATCCATTATTTCACAGTAGGGAAGGATATGTTCATAAAGAGGGAATGAGAAAAATATTTGCTAATTTGTTCCCTTCTTTGTTCTCCTGTCCTTCTACAACAGTAACTTCCAGCGCTGCTGGAGCCATTCGTTGTGACCCAGGGGGCTGATGGAGAAGGGATGGAGACACCCTTCAGTTGAAGGCTTCACTTGAAGTTACAAACCCAACCTTCCACTACCAGAGCATTTGTTTGTGGTGAGTTTTTTCTTGACAAAAAGAAATCCAAGATGTAGACAATTACATAGCAGTTCTGTGGGTATGAAAGCGTGCCAGCAATTTAATCCATTTCACATTCAGAAGCTCCTGAAGTTTGAGAATACATTTGGTAACATCTATATTTAAATTTGTTAGACTTAGTCATAATTTCTAAACATACTCTCCATAAGTCCCTTTTTCTCTTATTTTTTTTTGTCTTGAAAGAAACATTTGCTTTAGAATAATGAATATGAATTATGCAAAGAAAATCTTTAAAGAAATTGTTCTTGCATATTTTAAGCCTGCTGTAAAGTGGAAGTTTGAAAGACATTGTCATCCAGAGAGATTCATTTCTTTTTTGTAATAAGAAAAAATTGCCACAAAATTGTAGTACAGAAGATGTCAGTTAAGTTACTCTAGGCAGACAAATTTGCACCACAGCTATTCTTCTGACTTTCCAGCCTTACAAAAACTTTACACTATTCATATCGTAGAAAGTGAAAATATTTAATTCAATGACCTTACCTCAACTTGAAGTAAAGACAAGGAAAAAAAGAAAAAACCACCACAGAACTTAATATTACCTGGTGGACAAAACTTTTCACATTTAAGATATAAATTAACTTAGGGAAGCGATTCAGCTGTAGAAGATGGAAGCCTGCTGCCCGCCTCAGAATTCAGAACCACTAAATTCAGCGGCAGCTCCTACATGAATTGCTGGCAACTCGAAATTGAGCTCTTACTCGAGAATTCAGTTAGAAAAGGGATAGACACAGAAATGAGGAAAGCTGTGCCAACACATTACACCTTCTCATCCCAGGGTAAAAAAAATCCTGACATGTCTAGACCTGGTTTATCTTCCATTGCTGACGTGAATCCTCTCCTGGATGCAGACGTGAACACTCATCTGGAAGCTAGCTTTAGCTTGGTGACCTATTCCTTCTCCTAAACATACTTTGAGGGTTACAAGTAACATCAGGTCTTAAATCTCCCTAAAACTCTCCTCCTAAATCTAGCTATGAAATGACCCTTGCTCTCAAATTTGGGCAGAGCATCTTCCCAGACCTGCCTTCAGTGCTGCATTGCCTATGAGGAGTCACCATGTGCAGTGATCTCAAGAGCATGAGAAAAAGAGTACTGTGAAATTCAGCACCTCCTAACAGCAGTAGATTGTAAGGTTTCCTTTAATCTAAAGCTTAACTACATTTCATTAAGAATACCTAAATGCACCATAAGCCCACATGTTTGGGAATACTCAAAATGAAATTGTAGTTTCGTTGGATAAACAAATAAAATACCATTCCTGCAACTTAAAACAAATCACTCTGTCATTTATCAAATAGCTTTTAAAATGTTTCTCAGACATGCTTTCTTCATACATACCTGTGCAGAGAATGTTTGGGGCTTTGTGATTATGTTTCTTTAATAAGCATCACTTGCTTTTGTCATATTACCATTTGCAGGGGTTTTTCCCCACTCCAAAGAAACTGTTCTCAAGATTAAAGATTTAAAGAATTACTTTTGTTTCTTTAGACAAATAGACCTTATGGGTCAAATCTTAGTCATATTCTAAGCATAGAAACTTTGTTCTTAAAAGGTCATCTAATTAGAAGGCAAATGGAGTGTCATTTAATAGAGGGAAATAAGCTAAAATGAAAAATCCAACATTTTGTGGAGTGTCCTGATGATTCTGCAGGCATTTTTTTCCCCCAAGTGTTCCAGTCATCATCATAGCTGAGGAAAAAGTCTTTACTGCAAGCAATAGTGCAAAATAGTCTGCTGCTGCAGGGTAGCATTTTTGTATAAGTATCATAAAGGTCAGACACTTCAGTTCAGGGGGGAAAAAAGGAACCCAACACACTACCAACACAAAACAACAAAAGACACCCCCAAAATTTCACAAAGATGTAATGTTAAACCATTCTTAAGCTGCCCTGATTTGTGAGACTTTGTGTAACATTTTTCTACCTCAGCCTGCCTGCGTTGCAAGCAAAATGAGTGTCATTTCTGACATTCAGCTGTCATCAGCAACTAGTCGTACATAGTATTTTCTTTTATTGCAACTAATAATTACTACTTGTACTAAGCAGATAGAAAGGATGGTGTAGAATTCATTCAAACTGGAACACTTGTTCAGATCTGCTGTGCAAGAAGGACACTTCATTTCCTCTGCACACATATATCTAACTATCAAAGTGTCTGTAAGATGCCCTGAACAAACAAGATCTTGGCTCTGCAAACACATATGCTGATTTTTAAGTTATTAATCCACTGAACTTTTTGAAGCTAGTCATAAGCTTGTAAACAAGGATACGTATATTTGAAGGACTGCAAGCATTTGGCTTGGAAGAATGGATTTATATTATAGACAAGTTAAAGAAATGATGATTCCTAAATAACATTTATAAAGCATAATAATGGATGAAAACCAGATAACCTTAATCATTTTTGGAAGACAAACATAAGTGTATGCAGTATTAGTTCTATTTTGACAGTCCCAGTAGCAGATGACCTACAATATTACATATCATAATATTACCCTGTAATATTATGACATACATTCCAGTTACTTAAAAGAGAATAATGATTTTAAATTTCAATACTTAAAACTAAAACTACAAAGCCACCTTGAACCGTGAATCTCTATAACACCACATAAACAACGATAACTCAAGTTTCAGTCATTCCATGTGGATGCTCTTTATATCAAATAAAAGTAAATACTGCCAGGGGAGGTTTAGGTTGGATCTTAGGAAGCATTTCTTCACAGAAAAGCTGATTAGGCACTGGAATCTGATTAGGCACTGGAATGGAATGCCCAGAGAGGTGGTGGAGTTGCCATCACTGGAGGTATTTAAGAAAAGATTGGATGTGGTACTTGGTGGCATGGTTTAGCTGATGTTGTGGTGTTAGGTCATAGGCTGGACTTGATGATCTCAGAGGTCTTTTCCAGCCTCAACAATTCTGTGATTCTGTGACTTCCAGCAAATCTTTTTAAAAGATGACATTTCATTCATCTTTGCTTCTGATCAGATGTTAGGCATGTTCAGAAGAATGAGAATATGACCATTCCACCAAGAACAGACAAAAACAAGAGTCAAGAATTAAATAAAGCCTCCAAATTAGGAATGAGACACAAGAATTGTCTTGTTCTAGAAGAGTAAAATGACAAACCACCACCTGAGATTCACTGTAAGTCAGGAAACTGGGGGGTTTAATACCTACATATGTGACTCTGCACTTTTTCCCCTCTGTTAACTATGTTTCCACTATTTTACCCAACAAGATCAGTCTGGCTCCGTAAAGTGATTTGGTATACAACTCTTCCTGTTGTGTATTTTTGTGGTTTACTAGGATAAATTAAAGTGAATAATGTGAAATGCATTAGCCTCTGAGAATAAAAACATCAACTTCCTCTTAGCATCTAGCCAAATATACTACTGTTTGTTGTCTTCCCATTAAGTTGACTTCTAGAAGTTCAGTGTCGCTGGAAAGCAGACAGAAAACTTCTACTCTTGTAAATATAAAAGATAGAGCAAGGCATGAGAAAATAAATTCTTCTCTGGCTGAGCCAGTGTCTTTTAAAAGCTGTATCTGAACCCTTTGGGAACAGTGGGAATACTACTGAGAAGGGAGAGTCTTGGATGTCTATCTAACATCATTTATATCTTGCACTTACAGGAATAGAAGCTCCTAAAAAGCAAAGTTGTGAATTCCTGGCTTTAAACTTTTCTGCTGGGATAAAAGCCACAACAGAACTCAAGCCAAATGCTTCTGTGTAAATACAGAAGGAATGCAATTACTGTTAGACCACAGCCCACAGAAACAGAATGCACAGGGTAAGGATGAAAGAGGTCCTTTCTAGAGCAATCCAAAGGTGATCTTTCCTTTTCATATCTTTTCTGTTCCTTGGGTGGGTGGTAAATAGCTGTAGCATTTCCAACCAAAACAATTCTATGGTTTACATAAGATTGAGACACAAGAAGCAGGTGCATAATACATCCATAGAGGAAATATTTTCTCTTGGACATCTGATGGGTAATTCCATTATAAACAGTAAGAAGAAGACATCTTAGTCCAGACAGTATGCATTTTCCACAGCAACAAATGTTCCTAAAGGCATCTTGGTTAGCTGGTAAGATTCCCAAGTCCGCTGTTTCCCTCCTGTTCTTCTATTTGAACTTCCCACATGTAGCCATATACCATAGTTTATCTGTGGAATGTATTTTGGTTTGTTGTCCCCATTTGCAAATCAGTGTTTTTATCATATACTTTATCATATATATTTTATAACCTATTAAAAAAAGGGAGAGAAAAAAAGGAAAGTTATATGCTGCTAGAAGTATTTTTAAACTGCTGGCATTGAAATTACAAAACAAACATTGGATAATTGGCAAGAATGCCAGATGAATGCATTTTCATTTTAAGTGTCATTTGGCATTGATTTGAGGTATTTCTATGCTAGAAATGTTAATAAATAAATAAGTAAATTAATGCATTTGGGAACTGTATTGTAAGATTAATTCCAAATTAGTATTTTTGTTCCGTGTTCTCTTCCTTATAGTTTGCCTTGTTTATATCATACTTAAATTAGATTGAAAGCTATTTGTAGAAGTAATCAGGCCTATTTTCACCAGCATCAGTCATGTCTTGTCATTATCAAAGAGGTCTCTGCTCAAGATTAGTTTCTATGGAAACCATGACTGATCTTACTGATGCTTGTAACTTTAAGCACGTGACTTTTGTTCTCACTGCTCATTTTCTCTCTGCAACTTTTCTGCTGTTTTATTTTGCACGCTTTAGGGATGTGGCAAAAACCCAGTAATAATTTTCTGCATCATCTACTAAGATGTTAAGGTTCTCAGAAGTCTCCTCTACACAGTGAGAGTGACTGCCCAGTGGGATGTGCTGCCTGGGGAGGTGGTGGAGTCACCATCATTGGAGGTGTTCAGGAGGAGGCTTGGGTGCTTGGTTGCATGGTTTAGTTGATTAAGTGGTGTCAGATTAGTTGATAGGTTGGACATGATGATCTTGAAGGTCTGGTCTGGTCTATTCTATTCTATTCTATTCTATTCTATAGTATATAGGGCTTTTGGAAGTGACCTCAACAGTAGAAGGCATTACAACAGAAACAGTTTAGACAAACAAGCACAGATAGAACACAGTCAAATCACATTCTATGGTGCAATAAGCAAGATGTCAGGAACCACAAAAAGAATTTAAGGCAGTTACAAAGCAATATATAGAAGAAATTTCAGTACTGATCATATTACTTGGCTAATAGACAGTGTGTTTGCCAAAAATGTAACAGATTGTAGAAATATCAGAAAAGATTATTTAAATTCAATAAACCATCTGCAAATTAAACTAGACTATGCCGGCTGTGCAATCACTGAAGGTGGCAGGGTGCCAAATGCATCCCAAATACAAGCTATTACATGATCTCTACAGCAGAAAGCATGAAACAACTGTAATAATTCCTAGGATTCTACAATCACTTAGCCTAATCCAAGTCTTGTTCAACCTACAATAGTGTTGTTTCAACCTTAAAAGGCAGGAGCTCCCAACAAAGTGTATTTTTGAATTATACATGTGTTTTGGTTGGAAAAAAACACCCAAGAGTGAGTCCAACCATACACCCAGGACTACCATTACCATCAAACCATGCCCTGAAGGTCCATGTTCCCAAGTTCCTTGAACGTCTTCAGAGATGGTGGAATCACCATCCTGGGCAACCTGTTCCAATGCCTGATCACTTTCAACATGGAAATCCTTTAGTCTACGTTCAATGATGTCCATTAAAATAGAATAGTTTCTATGTTTGTTGCTTGATTGTATTACTAGAAGTTGTGGTATGTAAGCACAGTAGCTGTTACCTTTTTTAATGTTCCTGAAATGATGGACATGTTAGCTCAACACATCATTGGGAGAAAAAGATGGAGCAATTGCTTAGGAATCACAGTTGGACTCTAGGTGAGGTGCCAAGCTGACTTTGTCTGAAAATCTTAATGCAAAATGCAACTATAAACAGTATAAATACAGTATAAATACATAGGAATCACAGTTGGACTCTAGGTGAGGTGCCAAGCTGACTTTATCTGAAAATCTTAATGCAAAATGCAGCTATAAACAGTATAAATACATTTGATACATGCAAAGATATATAAATAGATTAGACTTAAGTTGCAGGGAGGGGGAATGCTCTAGACTTGGTGCTTGCCATGGTTACAAGAGCGTGCTAATTCTAGTTCATTGGAGGAAAAAATTATCCTGAGGATTGTGTTCTGCTAAGAAAAATATATTAAGAATTCTAAGGGGTGATTTCTCTGTCACAGAACTCATGTTATCGCTCTTAAAGTAATTGGAAATCTTGGCCATCTGTATTAATGGAAGAGAATATTCCTAAAGCAGGTAATTTGTGAGTTGTTCTTGTTTTCTTTCTTATGTTAAATTTCAAGGCACATAAGCCTGAGCCATAATTTTAAAGGCTGCCTGATAGAATTCCCCACAGTAATGGTGGAGAAGTGGAAGTACAGAGTGTTATTTTAAAATAATTTAAATTAAAATCAACTTTGGATGTATTTTCTATTGCTAATTTCACTGCTGTATGACCTTTAGCATTGCCTGAATTGTCACTGTCTTCCTGTATGCACACACACAAAAATAATATAAGAATTAAAACTCAGGCCTTGAGTGTCCAAAGTTAGGCTGTGAAACATTCAGAATAATAAGATATTAAAGATATGGGGGGACAGGGGGAGAAGAGGGAGTGAGGAGCAGATGGGAGCAAGACTGGTGTTCAGATAGTCCAGCATATTGATTTTAATACTCTCCTCATTGGTAATAGGTAGCTTTGTGGAGGTGACTCACTTTAGAATTCTTGCAATGACTTTTTTTTACTACAGCTGTTAAAATTGGGAATTTTTTAATGGGTTTCAATTCTAGCCTGCTTCAAATTTAATTCCTGTTAGGATACAGCAGTCACAGATCATGAAAATGTTTCTTAGAAAGGTATGCTGGGTCTGAAAGGAAGCATTCATTTTGAAAAGACTTGAGGAATGTCTTTGAGGTCAGTCCTTTAGAGAGAGAGAGTTGAAGAGCAGGCAGGAGAGGAAACATGGTAGTAGTGTAAGGGGAAACAGAAAAGCAACACCATTTCAAAACAAAGGTATGGATGGGTATATTAAGTGGTTTACTTGGAGCCAATGGATCTTTGGGCACCTGTCTACAGCTGTCTGAAGGGAGGTTGTAGCCAGGTGGGGGTTGGTCTCTTCTCCCAGGCAACCAGCACCAGAACAAGAGGACACAGTCTCAAGCTGTGTCGGGGGAGGTTTAGGGTGGCTGTTAGGAAGATGTGCTTCATAGAAAGTGATTGGCCATTGGAATGTGCTGCCCAGGGAGGTGGTGGAGTTACCATCACTGGAGGTGTTTAGGAAGAGACTGGATGGGGTGCTTGGCACCATGGTTTAATTGATTAGACAGTGTTGGGTGATAGGTTGGACTCGATGATCACATCTTACAGGGGTGTAGCAGTGTTTTCTGCGTTTGTAGAAAACTAATGTATCTCAAAATGTGAGAGAAAACTGCCTGAAAGAATCCTGCTTCATCATTCTAGGCTGACTTTTGTATCAGGTCCAAAGCTGAATCCTGGAAAATACAGATATATGCCACATTTCTGATTTGCCAAGACATTAAGCTGGCTCCCCTAAGCACGTGATACATTTTAAAGTGGTAACGTGCCTTTCCACCTTATGGACTAGATTGCTTTTGTCTCCTGTTTTTCTTGTTCAGTGTTGTGTTTCCCTTTAGTGAAAATCTCCACCTCCCAGGAAAACCAATACCAAGTGGAGGCAGAGTACATTAGAAAGAATCCCGTAAAATATGACCTCAGGTTGTGCACTTCAAATGAGATGGATTTTCCAAGCCATCATTAAGGCACCCTATGACTTAGATCAACATAATGAGCAGCAGTGCCGGAGGCTGTGTCTGTTCTAATACAACAGTCTTGGGCTAAACATTTTCATAGGGTACTCATTGAACCTGGTAACTAAAGGAGAATAAATAAGAGGCAATAGCAATGATTCATTAAGTCTCCTCCTTTGTTTAACGCAAGCTAAAGCTAGTTAGGTGATGATTCAAATTAAGTTAGTTTATATATGCTTTGAGAAAGTGCGTGATTCTTTACCTGTGCAAGTGTGCTTTCTGATTCCATCAAGAGTTCATTCTGGTATTTGTCATGAGATACTATGAAAATTGTTTGGGGTCTCCTCATATAAAACCAGTTTCTATTAAACAGGCCTAGGTATGCACATGCATGCACATGTTCATTATGAAGACACTTTAAAAACTAACCTAGAATTTGATGCAGATCTACAGTTTAGTTCCTGCCTTCAGTTCAGAGCTTGTTTGGGATAAGAGCAGAACAAATAACTGCAGTATAAAATTTCTGGCAAGTTATTTGAGTGCAATCAAAATAATAAAATTGACTTGGTTTAAGCATTTTTTTTTTTTTAATTAGTGTGATGAAACAGCAAACTTAATTACCAACAAAGGTAATGTGTGAGGCGTGACTATGGGGACCACAAGAAGCCCCTGGTCTGTCTAAATTAATTTCTAGTTGTATATTTCTCAACAGAGCAAGGAAATTAAAGTTGTCCCTTTGCTGAACTGAGGAAGTTGTTAAAAAGTATAAAAACCACCAGTGCACTCTCCTGACTTTCTGTAAATGTTAACATCCTTTCTGCCATGTCTATTGCATTTATGTCTGTTCATTCAGGGTGAAAGTTGCTGGGTTTGTAACCTTTGCTTCTGAAGATCTGGATTTAAAAAAGCCCTGGAAGTTTTTCAGCAGGTCTGTTCTGTTATTGTCTAGTTTGTTCAGATGTTATCATACCTTGAACAAGGATATTTCAGTAAACAGATGTGTTTCCCTTAACTGTCTTGCTCTGGAGTGTGGCTTTTCCAGGTCTTAATGGTAGTCTACCTCACAAACAATAGGTATTCAGATTCTCAATATCGCTCATTTGCTTGGAGATTTCATTGTTTTGCTCTGTTTTGTCTTTTCTTTCAAATTAATAGAAATATAAATACTACTTCTCTTATATTCTTCTTCCTTATACAAAGTAAATTAAATTCAGATGGAATTGCTTAGAGGTAAAACAAGATGCAACCCCCGTGGAAAACCTGTTCCAGAGTCTCACCACCCACATTGTAAAGAATTTCTTCCTAATATCCAGTCTAAATCTACTCTCCTCAAGCTTCAATCCATTTCTTCTCAGCCTATCACTACAAGCCCTTATAAGAAGTCCCTTCCTGGCTTTCTTATAGGCCCCCTTCAGGTATTGGGAGGCTGCCATATTGTTACCCTGGAGACTTCTTTTCTCCAGGGTCAACAACCCCAACTCTTGTAGCACCTGTCTCCACAGGGGAGGTTCTTCAGCCCTCTGATCATCTTCATAGCCTTCCTCTTGACCAAATTCAGCAGTTCATTTTCCTTTTCTTATGCTGAGAGTGCCAGAACAGGATGCAGTACTCTAAGCAGGGTCTCACGAGAGCAGAACAGAGGGATAATCTCCTCCCTCGTTCTGTTGGTCGCACTTCTTTGGATGCAGCCCCGGACACAGTTGCCTTCTGGTCTTCAAGTGCACATTGGTAGCTTATGTTGAGTTTTCATTTTGAGAATACTGTTTTAGTCTGCATATGAAGAATTTAGGGTAGTGCCCAAACTGACAACCATGCACGCTGAATAACGCAGTTAGGAAAGTTATGGACTGTTAATCTGGTATCACATGACATTGCAGTTGTAGTATGAATTTATTTTCAGGAAATGAGAGAGACACAGTAGAAAGGAAAACTGACTTAAATTAAAAATAAATACACCTGTGAACACTTAGCCAAAATGTACCAGCTCTCAGATGATGTATGGAGGAGTTAAAAACAGACCTGGTGTTTATCTTGAAAATATGTGTTGCTGACATTTGATAATATCTGTTTTACCAGCCTAGTAAAATTGCCAAGAAAACAGGCTGTTAGCAAGGTTTCAGGTACACTTACATATTGGAATTACTGTCTCAGTTAGTTTCCTTTATCTGTTCTGCAGAAGATCATATCTGATGCAGTCCTGGTGTGATGAGCTGTTAAACTGCTAATCTGATTTGATATGGTTGGTCTGCTTCACCTAGAATATTGGTGTTCAGATTGGTGAGAGATATTATTTCTACTTCTTAAACGTGGATTTACTTCTGTAGTAGAATGTCCCTGGAAACTTGGGGAAACATATATTTTACTTTTCTTTGCTTTTCTGCAGCCTGCATAATTGGAACTTTCTATTATTTATCTTAATTCCTCCGTGTTTATATCAAATTAAGAAGAGATGCCTTAACAAAACTCTTAGAGCCACTACCAATAAATTTAAGCATGCCTCTTGTGCCAAGACAGCTGGCAGGACTTCCATTGTCTTTTCCCGAGTTGAATTATTTCTTTTTCACCTTCTGTTCATTAGCAGCTGTGCAATCCCTGTATGCACTCAATTATGTATGTTTGAAAATAGCCACTTGAAAAAATTGTATCAGAGTTTTGAGATTTTTTTCTACAAGTCTTTGAAATTTCAGGCTTTTTGTTTGGAAAAGCTGAATGAGAAAGGGCTGGATACAATGTCACATACTCTTTTCTCATTTTCGTTGAAAGTGTGCTAATCTGTTTTTCTTTGCAGATTGAGGTCTACCCTGTGCTCTGAATGTTCAACTAAAGTAATCAGTAGGTAAGTTTACACAGCAGCTCTATTTGGGAGATGGGAATAGAGCCATAGGCTTTTTAGTTCTCTCCTTCATTTCAAATAATAACAGGTGTGATCCATACTTCTGTGAAGATCTCTTCTGTTCACTAAGCCTAATCTAAGTTTTTGGGGGTTGGTTTGTTTGCTTGTTGTGGTTTTTTGTTTGTTGATTCCCCCACTTCAGGATTTTTGAGTGCAAGTGATCTTGGTGGGATATGTGCTTAGTTGTTGTCTTTTTCAGATGTGTTGCTTCAAAGAGCCAAATCTGCTTGGAAAGATAAGCTGCTGCTTTCATGGCTTAATGATAGTGTTCTAAATGTGTTTGTCAAGTATTTTAAAGTTCCTGTGCTGTTTTTCTTCCTTCCAGTGTAAAACCACGTGCTTTAAATCGTACATCCTTCTGCCAGTGGAATAGTTAAAGTCATTGTCAGACCACCTGGTAGTAAATATAATTAATTTTCCTTATCAGCAAACTAAGCAAGCCTTTATTAATTCAAATCCAGTCTTTATTAATTTTGAAAATTCTTAAACACTACTATTTTTTTAGTGGCATGGATTACTGCACAGTTGTATAAAGCATGCAAACTGGTTAGGCTGCACCTCAAGTACTGTGTCCAGTTCTGGGCCCCTCAGTTTAGGAAGGAGGTTGACTTGCTGGAGTGTGTCCAGAGATTGGCAACGAAGTTGGTGAGGGGCTTGGAACACAGCCCTGTGAGGAGAGGCTGAGGGAGCTGGGGTTGCTTAGCTTGGATAAGAGGAGACTTAAGGGTGACCTTATTGCTCTCTACAACTACCTGAAAGTGGGGTTGTAGACAGGCAGAGGTTGGTCTCTTCTCCCAGGCAACCAGTAGCAGAACAAGAGGACACAGTCTCAGGCTGCACCAGGGGAGGTTTAGGCTGGAGGTTAGGAGGAAGTTTTACACAGAGAGAGTGATTGCCCATTGGAATGTGCTGCTGAGGGAGATGGTGGAGTCACCATCACTGGAGGTGCTTAGGAGGAGACTTGACAGGGTGCTTGGTTGCATGGTTTAGTTGGGTGGTGTTGGATGACACATTGGACACGATGGTCTTGAAGTTCTCTTCCAACCTGGTCTGGTCTGGTCTGGTCTGGTCTATTCTATTCTATTCTATTCTATTCTATTCTATTCTATTCTATTCTATTCTATTCTATTCTATTCTATTCTATTCTATTCTATTCTATTCTATTCCCATTTTTTTTTACCCAATATCAAGACAGGAACCAATCAAAAAGTGTGCAAAGACTCCAAGCTCCTGTAAAAACCCTTTCAATCACCTGGGACATCAGACAAACTGCATCATTTCAATAAATAACTTAAATCCAGTAAAAGACACTAAGATAAGGGATTCTTGTGAGCTGGAGTTTCTTGTATTAAAACAAAACTCAAGCTAGCAAACAAACAAAACTTTATAGTACACCCATTAGAAAATTTCATTCTATAGCAGGGTCCCATTTCATGTCCTAAAGTATATTGCATTCCTATTAGAAATAAAGTAGCTCTATAGAGAGGATAAGTGTGATTTAACCTTACATGTTAAGTCACTGAACTGGAGCAAAGCCACTTTTACATGTTATTCATTAACTCTGAATATCTCAACTGCTCAGATACTGGCTGTTTCAGGATGTACAAATTCATCAAGAGGGGACCGAACGTGGCATTTGGTGCCATGGTCTAGTAGCCATGATGTGTTGGGTGACAGGTTGAACTCGATCTTTGAGGTCTTTTCCAACCTTATTGATTCTATGATTCTCTGTACTGCCTCAAATAATGCTTTTAGAAATATAACCAAAAATATTGATTTAATTCTGACATGATGAAATAAACCTAATCCATTGCTTGATAGAATTAAGATTTGTTGTTTTACATCACTTTGAAAAATGTTAAACAAAGAAATTCAATTTACATAAGCAAACCATTCATTCCTCATTATATTTATTTCTTAATCTGATATTAGGCAGAATTTATGATACAGGCACCTTCCCAGGATACCCATCTTAGACTGGACTGAAAGCAAACTTTTACATAAGAGACTCCAAACAACAAAACGTCCCCCCTAAGTTGTTGCTAACAAGAGCTTTACCACAAACAGAATGCATCAGCACAAGAGTATTTTACAGCTCTGTCACCTCCTCTGAATTAAATCATGACACCTGCCATTTTCTCGTATTTCTCCTTCCTTTCTTTCATTTATATTTACTTTAAAGGTGAATGGAAGGTAAGAAAGAGAGAGGGGGAAAAAAAAGCACCAGAGCGGAAAAAGGAAAATTGAAAGTAGATAAGAGAGGACTTTTTTCTAAGCTTGCTAAAATGAGGAAGAGCAGCATACACAAAAGAACAAAAGAAATTCTTCTCATCGCTTCCCTACAGCACGGTGATAAAGCACAGTGCATGAATCTGATCTGCCCTCTCTTCCTCTTCTGGGAAGTAAAGACTCTCTCTCTTCTGTACTCAGGGCAGAGCAGGAAGTTGTCAACTAATTTTTAACCAAAATGAAAGTAAACTCAGGCTATAGTCCACCCTTTGCCTCTAACTGAAGCCCTTCACTGCTATCTGCCTTGAATTATGCCAATACTGGCATTTTTTCTTCCCTTTGGAAAGGATGTAAGACCTTTTACATTAGACAGAGATTTTAACTAAGCCCATGTGAGGCTGTCATTTTGAACACATTGCACTTTCATTTTATGTCTCTCTTCCTCAGTGATGATGAGAGTTGTTAGTCTTTCCTTTAATATCCATCACTAGTGCATAAAACTTTTTCTTCATGAAGCAGTCGACACAGGTTGATAAATTTCAAGACAGAGAGGAAAGAAGAATGGGAAGAATAAAAAAGGCTCAGAGCTCCAACATTAACAGGTGGGGAGCAACAGTTCTCTACCCAGCCACCACACAGAAACTTATTTTCAGTTTCCTGACTCATCTTGAAATAAAGTACTGGTGAAGTTGTATGTACTTTATCTCCCCAAAATGTTCTGAAAGTGCTTTCAACTGCTTCAGTAGAGAGTTTGTTTATTCATTCATCATGTTACGTATTGAGCAACCTTTCTTCTTCCTTAAAGTAGCCTAGCCCCACAGCCTCGCAGACTCAGAGTACTCTGGGGCCTGGTGGAAGAAAATCAGTTGGCTGTCTCCTGAGGAAGTCATTTAACTTCAGCAGCAGATCTAGACCTTCATTAGTTACTTTCCCTAAAGTAGTTCTCATAATTCCTCCTTAAAGAAAAGAGGTATTGGCTTATTCTACACTTAACTTCTACTTATTGCACTGGTCATTACCATAATCATAACAGAGCCTGATCACTGGCGGTCTTTTTTGACACAGCAATAATGTGAAGGAGTCATAAGGCTGCCTTAGGCAACAATCTATGGATATTAGCATATATCAGGTGCCCAGGGCTCACCACTTGAGAAGTATGCAGTAATATCAGGTGAAGACAAAGCAATAGGCAGTTATGAGATAACTTGTCCCCAGGGAAAGTTTTATTCCAGCTTTCAATAGATATTGGTTTGTGCCCTGAAAGCAAATAATTCTATTCCCTCTAAAAATCCATATATATATATATAGTTTTCTTCATAATTTTTTTAGCAGTATTCTAACTCTATGGCTTTCTTATTCAAATAAATGGATGAGCCTGCTCTGAAAAAGCTGAGGTGCCAGGGCTAGCAACCTAGTTCAGGGGCTTCTAGATTTATACTACAATAATACAATGATTGCATCCGAGTTTCCCCAACTCTCTTTTGGAACTTATTGCTTTTCATAAGATGTTGAAAGATAAGAGGGGAGGATTGTCTAATCACCCTCATTGAAATGCTGAGAAAGCAAAGCCACACAATGCTAGAAGTCCAAAATGATAATCAGTAATGAAATATTAGTTACCATAAGTGGTATTATGACAGCTGGAGGAAGTGTATGTGCCACTTTGTAATAGATGATTAGATGGATCCCTGAAATAGGTAGGATAGGAAAATAATAGGTACTGTTAATATAGCATTAAGGGTCAGGGAAGGTAAAATACATTACTGCAACATTTTAATTGGTTTCATAAATTGAAATGTAAAAAGTTAATCTTTGAGCTTTCTGAGACTGTTCAGATATAGAAATTCAGACTACAGTCCACAAAAAGTATGGAGTTTTATCTTGTGTAAGTACCACTGGGAAGGGAATAACATCATTATGAACAGCTCAGAAGTTGGACTTCTATTCAAGCAATCCAGACTTTATTCTTTCTTTTGCAACTCCTACTGCATTTTACTTAGCTCACCATGGATCTTCCCCTTCTGACCACTCACTGGCACATCCTTGTATTTTAACTGTAAGGATATGAGGAGTATAAAAGTAACATATATCTGGAGCAGAAGAGTATCTCATTTATGAGCACAGAAACCAAGAGACAGGACAAATATTAAATCTCAGACTGATATACCAAAAAATAGGAGATAGGTAATGGAGACTATAATGAAGGCCACCAGTGATGCTTGCCGGCTGAAGGAACCAACCAGAGCTTTGTAACTGGTAGGAATATGGGGAGCAAAATTCTGCTATTACACATCTCATGGGAAAGAGCAAACTTATTACAGGATGAGTAAGATACTGTGAAACATTATGGGATGTTTTAAAGATGATTGTGGGAACATATACAGCTTATTGTTGGGTGTTTAGGAGAAGGACCAGGACAAAAAGAAAGGACTAAGTGTGGGAGAACTAAGAGAAGGAAGATAAAAGAGGAAAAGTTACACCTAAAAATGTTGCTCTCAGCACACTTACCCTAATCAGCCCTGCACCTGACTGAAGTTTATACCAGCTCTGCTAAGCTTTAATCCTAGCCAATTTCTCTGACTTCTGTTCTCTCTGTGTGCAGGTGCATGAATTCACTAGAGCAAGCTTTAACTGGACAAGCCAGAAACAGACTAGAACCTGAAAATTTGAGATTCTGGAGAGACTGGAGGTCCAGGAGGTTGCAGAGAACAGGACTGAGTGTCAGACAGGTATTTGTGTGCAGTTCTGCATATCTTCCAGTGAACTTCAGCCCTCATCAGCCAGTGAAAGAAAGCAGGAGGGGGATGTGCAGTTCAATTGCTGTTAGTTTTTATGTGGGTGTGCTACTTTTTGAAGCCACATACGTGTTTGTGCTTACCAAGTGTGATGCATGCTACAATTCCTTAACCTGGAGCTGCAGAAGTGCCACAAGCACATCCAGTATTATTTCTCTGGTCTAGTTAATCGTGAAAAAAACCCCACACCTTTTTTATCGAGCTGGAATATGACAATTATTCAGATTTTTATTTTTAATTATTTGCTTTCTGCAACTACCTGAAGGGAGGTTGCAGACAGGCAGGGGCTGGTGGTCTCTTCTCCCAGGCAACCAGTGCCAGAACAAGAGGACACAGTCTCAAGCTGCAACAGGGGAGGTTTAGGCTGGATGTTAGGAAGAAATTCTTCATAGAGAGAGGGATTGCCCATTGGAATGGGCTGCCCGGGGAGGTGGTGGTGTCACCATCCCTGGAGGTGTTTAGAGGGAGACTGGATGGGGTGCTTGGTGCCATGGTTTAGTTGATTAGATGGTGTTGGGTGATGGATTGAACATGATGATCTCGAAGGTCTCCTCCAACCTGGTCTGGTCTTTTCCTATTCCCATTCATATTCCCATTTGTATTCCCATTCATATTCCCATTCGTATTCCTATTCCTGTTCTTTTCTATTCTATTCTATTATTGGGGGTGGGGGGTGGGGGGGGGGTGGGGTGTGGACAAAGTATCAATCACCAAGCTCAACTTAAAGACTAAAATCATAAAGAAAACTACTAAAAAAACCCCTAGAACTTCTCTCACATCTTGCTGTGGATAGTGGGAAATACTAATTAGAGTTACCTAACCTGTCAGCGCTCTTTACATGCAAATCTGTATATAAATGCCTGGCTTCTTTGGTAGCCACTCTCTCAAATCTGTACCAACAACATATATATCCATACCCTAAAAAAAAAAAGTAAGCTTGAGTTTCTGAGACTAATATTAGTTGAAGGACAGCATTTATTCATTTATTTCTACTGACAGAGGAACTGACAAGATTATTTCTGTCTCTACGTGTATCAGCCTTGCGCTTTTCCTTACTCTCTATAGAAATACTTCAAAAAAATAAATGACATAAGCAAGTATATTCAACATGAAATCACTTAACATTTCCTGACACCACCGTGCAAGACAATTATTCTCTGGATTGTACAGTAGGGTATGCACAGCCCTTGGCTGTTCTGCGAGTTTCTCTTACACAAGTATAATTACTTGAGGGGGATTGAGTACATGGAACTAATTGATGTTTAACATTTAAGAAATGTAACACAATTTTATGCCTGTGTAAAAATGTCAAAAGCAATTCACAGGATTTGAGGGAATTTCACTCTTGGCAGAATCAATAGCTACACATGGGAAATTATCCCAAATAAGAGTGTCACATCTAATATAAAAAACTCTTACTGAAAAAGTAAACTTTGCAGATGAAATTGATATAGCTACCTGGTGACAGGTGAGATAACCAAGGTATGGGGGGGGGGGGAACAACCCAAACCCACATTCATCAACATGTCTGTTGATAAGTTCAAATTAATTTTGCTGCTCTGTTGTTTTCAGTGCAGAAATCACTTTGCGTTTAAATCGATTAGTATATAAATAATGTAGGTGTAATGTTAAGCTGGGAAGAAACAGGGACTTTAATCAACAAGTAAGCTTGTGACATGCATCACGATCTGGAGTTAATAACAACTCCATAACAACAAAAGGGATGGAATTCAGCCTCTGCAGTCCCCAAACTATAACAAATCTTTGAAACAATGAACCTTTCTCTTAGCTTTGGCCAAGAATGCACACATCAATGGAGTGAAAGCAAATTAACCACACCTCCTGCTTCTGCATATATGACCATTAAAAGCCTGATTAATAAAATCAAGAGAATCAGCTTTTTATGATAAAAACACTTTAAAAAAAGTATTTCAAACATTATGTTCAAGAGCATAAAACCAATTCCACAGAGCCATCCTATAAGAAATTCCCAGGCTTGTTGGGAAGATAAAGAGAAATCATTTCTTTAATAACAAGTTATGAAATGGTGTCATTCCTGGTAAGTTTGTGTATTTTGTATGAAAACATCACCACCCTTTCAATTAACCCACAATGCTGGATGTAAAATGTGTTTCAACAGATTTCCTTGGCTGTGTGCATGTACAGGTTGCAGAAAGAGTCTAGTTTAACAGAGCTGAAAGCTAGGATTTTCCTTGGTTACAAGGATGGTCTTACAGGTAGATCTTGATGAGTATTAGCAATGTGACTGTGAACCAGTGTTCATGAAGGTAAAATTCACTCTAAGAGTATAAGTTTCTCAAGTTTGTTGTTAGTCAGCCCTTGTGAGCAGCCTTGAAGAGTAAAGCAGCACAGACTTTTGTTGAGTCTAGGGGGAATAATTTCTGGCTTAACTTTGAGGATAGCATCATTATTCCAACACTTCAAATTCTCTTCTGAGATTGGTTTCAGAGAGCTCAGCAGCTTGCAAAATGGAGCTCAATGGGACACAGTGAATAATATAACACGGATGTAAAAGTTAGATGGGATGTTTTGAACTGCTTTTACGCTGAGCCAAATTGTCTTTACCAAATGAACATCTTTGATTTATTATTTGTAAACACAAGAAATCTACATTTACATCAGAGTAGCACTGCTCCTTTCAGCTTCAATAGACAGGAGAGCACAAGTAGTGAACGAGGCAGGGAGCCAGAGTTTCCCCTGCCTATTCACCATGATCTTTGAGACTGCAGCAAATGAATGAGGGAGGTATTCACTCATTAAACACTGAAAATAAAAATAAATATTGAACATCTGCATCATTAACAGTGTGCAGCTCAATCTGCACGCTAAATGAGGCAAAGATCCCATGGAAATAACACTGTCATGTAATTAATAACCGTATTGTAATGTTTGTGCACATGTACTAGAGAGAGTTGAACATTTCTGGTTGTTGCTTTGCTTTTATTATTTTCCCCCATAATTGTCAGGAGTCATGTTGTACAGATATTGTAGAAAGTAATGCTTAAGGACATAGAATACATAGAATAAACCAGGTTGGAAGAGACCTTCAAGATCATCGCGTCCAACCCATCAACCAATCCAACCCACCTAAACAACTAACCCATGGCACCAGGCACCCCATCAGGTCTCCTCCTGAAAACCTCCAATGACAGTGACGACTCAACCTCCCCAGGCAGCCCATTCCAATGGCCAATCACTTTCTCTGTATAGAACTTCTTCCTACAATCCAACCTAAACCTCCCCTGGTGCAGACTGAGACTATGTCCTCTTGTTCTGGTACTGGCTGCCTGGGAGAAGAGACCAACATCCGCCTGTCTACAACCTCCCTTCAGGTAGTTGTAGAGAGTGATAAGGTCACCCCTGAGTCTCCTCTTCTCCAGGCTAAAATGGTGAAAAGGATTTATTACACTTAGGCTGACAAAATATTTACAAGAAAAGTGGTATTATTAACCAAGATCAAATAGTAAGTAGTTAAATTAATATTAACTGTTAGAGTAGGCTAAAGATAGTATTAAAACTCTTTTTCTTGTTTTTCTGAAGATCAGGTACCAACCCATGTTCAGAGCACAATACCAAAATGGTGTTTAGGTAAGTGTAAGGCATATAGTTGGCTGCTGGCAGCTGTTTGTTTTTTGCCTGTTTTTTTTTTTTTGGGTTTCTTCCCCCACCCCCTTTTGATCGTAGCTTGTTGTTCTTTTCAAGTTGTTTTAAGAACCTGTAGCAAGATTACAAACAATAGGAAAACAGAAAGAGGAATCTAGTTTTGTAGTTCCTGTTTTAAAGTATTAACCTGCTTTTAGAGTGGAGAAACAAATGTTAAGGCAATAGGAATGTCGATTTTGAGGCCAGGCAATAAAAAAATTCAGTGCAGGGGATATTTTCCTCTTGCACTACCACTAGCAGCAAAAGCTGTGTAGTTTGCTTTATGAGTTTGAATAAACCATCAATTTGCATATGGAAATATGTATATATTTTTAATGCTGAAAGGAAAAAAGAATAACATATTAGCTAATCTTTATAGCCTCTGACAGAAAAATGAAGACCTCAAAGCCTTCATGGATATCGTATGGACATATGGAGCAAGTGAGTAGCTGGTAATGCAAATGAAGCTAACAATAGGTTTGTAGTGTTCAGCTAGAGGCAACGTATATCATTATCTGCCTTCATTAAAGTTCAGGGCATCTGTATCCATTTCAAAATCAAAAGTCACTTTCTGGATGAAATATATTTTGAGATGACACACCCCTAGAAATGGAACATTAGAAATATCTACTACTTGCTGTGCCTTGTCCACTCTTCCAGATAGGAGGTGTTAGCTACATTAGTGCTAGCATTGCCTTTCAACTTGAATCAGGCGCTTGCTCAGACTCTAATCCGGTGTACTGGGGAATGGAGACTTGCTGTTGTTCTTTTTCCTGATGGAAGCCTTTGTATTTACAGAGGCTAGATCACCATCTTAATACTTTTTTTTCCCCCTGTTGATGTCCTTGGTGACAGATGTTGAATAATATGTACTTGGCATGACACTATTGCCGAACAGCTTCATAGCTGATCATTATTTTCACAGATCCATATCTCTTTGATGTGATGGGTGGCAGAGGTATGAAAGATTATCTAGAGTGGGAAAACCTATCATAAAAATAACATTTTTTTAATTTGATCTCCTCTTAGAAATTCACTCCTTTATCACTTTATATACATCAGAAGATAGGGAAGTAGAAAAAGCTTCACACAATGTGCTGATCGAGTGTCTGCAGAATTTCTACTTCACAGTTGATCCTAGTGAATGTAATTATCTAATAACATTCCTATAAAGAAAGAAAGAGCACTTCATCAACTGTGAGGTGAGGTAACATAATTGGTTAGAAAGTTGGTCTTGACTTGTGTGGCCAGGAAGACTTTGTTTTGTTGTCATGCTTAGTGGTCTATTGTATGAGTGAAGAGACCACGACCTACAGGCTAAGTGACCCCTTTGATTTCTACAGTCAATGAATTTATAGGGATTGCATGTTGTACAAATCAGATCACTCAAATTTTGGGTCACTCAAATTATGCCCAATTGTCATCCAGGTAAAATCATTTTGTAGCCTCATACTTGTGCTCTTAGGTTTTTTAATTGTCCTTATCTTTGTGAAATGACTTTCATCAGATGGAAAGGCACTCATTCTCTCACTTAGTGCCTGCACTGCTATTTGAAATACAGGCTATTACTGAAGTTTATAATATGTAGATGAGGTATTGTGAATACTAAGCAAAACCTTACAGATCCTTAATGTGTAATCCAGAGATTGTTATTACAGTAAAATGTCCCTGATTTACAAAGCAATATGGGCAGCCTATATAGATGAAAATTACTTCCAAACTGAGTGGAGCACTTTGTAGCTGACTTCTGTGAAACTGCAAATTAGTACATGGGCTGTGACATAGGAAATAATCCTTCTGATGTGTGTTTGTGTTCCAAAGCCGTGAGTAAAAGGTATAAATATAAATCTTGCACTATTAATACCCAAACGTGTAAGAGAGATGCAGACATAGATGTACTGGAGAGAGCCCAGCAAAGGACTACTGAAGTGAGTAATGGACTAGAGTGTACCTTGCACAAGGAAAGACTGAGGAACCTGGGACTCACAGAGAAATCTCATCCATGTATTATACAAACATATGAAGGGAGAGCGCAAAGGGGATGGAGCGAGGCTCTTTTCCTTTGTGCCCACTAACAGGGCAAGAGCTAGTGGGCATGACTAAGACACACCAGGTTCCTTCCAAACATCAGGAAAGACTCTCCAACTGAATGACAGAGCACTGGCACAGGTCTCCCAGAGAGGCTGTGGCATCTCCTTCCGTGGAGATATCCAAAAGCCTTCTGGATGTGGTCTTGGACAGCTTGTTGTAATGCAATCCTACTTGAGCAGTGGTGGTGGACCAGATGACCTCCAGAGATCCCTCCCAACCTCAACCATTCTGTGATCCTGCATGAATGTCCTAAACTGACCAGCCTGGGTCCTGTCCTCAGGGCAAAAGTCAGACTTACTCCCTTCTTTGGATTACTAAGGGTTGGCTTCTGCCATATTATATTACACTGTTGTATGTGATGTGATTTAAAGTCATAGAAGTGACCCAGTGTGGAAGAGGGAAATTAAAGGATTTTTTTTCCCACTTTCCCTACAGCTGTATTTTAAATTGCAAATTCCTTGCTTATTTTTGTGCTGCTTTAATTTGCTGAGAGAAGCTGTGAAATCACCCTGTCTTGCAGTGCTAGTTTTGCTACCCATCTAGTCAGCATGTGAAGTCTATAGATAACTGATCTGAATGGGGTGGATGGAAACTGGGGAAACAACTCTCAGTGGCAGTTCAGAAGGATAAATGACATAGAGCACAACTTGAAAAATAGGCAGACATACTTTACCATAAAGCAAGGAACTTTAAATTCCTCTGGATTTATTATACTCTGTAGATATTGCAAAGCTGTATAGCTAAGCCAGTTTTTCAATAGTTGCATTTGAATCTAGCTTATGAACAGAAATTTTTGCCCTGATACAACTTGAAGCATTTTCAGATTGCTAAAGGTTTTAATGGTTGTGTCATTTACCAGTTAAGCATTTCTAAATAACTCACCATCTGGTCCCTACTGGGGCATTCAGAAAGGCTATTCCCACTGAAATGAGTTAGATACCCAGGAGCTCTTGAAAAGTGAACTGAAGAAAGCTTCAACAGAGCCATGGATCTTAACAGCTTACGAGACAAGCTTTCCCCTTTTCCCCCTTTCTTTTTTTTTGTTTGGTTTGGTTTTGATTTTTGTTTCTTTGGGGTTTAGTTTTGTTTTAACCTCATTTGAAAGCATAACCAACTTAATAACAAATTCTTCAGGTTTCATTGTTGTCTTCAACATTTGAAGTCCAGAAAACTTGTTACTACTTAGGAATTGTGTACCAACTGAAAAGAATCTATATCTCAAAGCTCTCTTCCAACCTGTTCTGTTCTATTCTATTCTGTTCTGTTCTGTATTCTGTTCTGTATTCTGTTCTATTCTATATTCTATTCTATTCTCTGAATAAATTTGTGGGTGTCAGGTAAAGAAAAACGTGATGGCTCTTCAGAGTTTTCAAAGGATGAATCTGCTGTACACCTGCCTAAATCTTGTTTTCTTTCAGACTTTGCAGTTCATGATCTTTCTGCTGCAGGTTTGTACTCACATAACTCCTATTGTCTAAACATATCAATCCTTGTTTATTGGGGACTGGTTTTGTATATTTGAGATCAGTGCTGGGCCCCATCCTCTTTAACATCTTTATTGATGATCTGGATGAGGACATTGAGTCTATCATCAGTAAATTTGCTGATGACACCAAGCTGGGGACAGGAGTTGATCTGCTGGAGGGTAGAGAGGCTTTGTAGAGAGACCTCGACAGGCTGGACAGATGGGCAGAGTCCAAGGGCATGAGATTTAACACATCCAAGTTCTGAGTTCTGCACATTGGCCAAAACAACCCCATGCGGTGCTACAGGCTGGGGTCAGAGTGGCTGGAGAGCAGCCAGGCAGAGAGGGACCTGGGGGTGCTGGTTGATGGTAGGATGAACATGAGCCTGCAGTGTGCCCAGGCAGCCAAGAGGGCCAATGGCATCCTGGCCTGCATTAAGAACAGTGTGGCCAGCAGGAGCAGGGAGGTCATTCTGCCCCTGTACACTGCACTGGTTAGGCCACACCTCGAGTACTGTGTCCAGTTCTGGGCCCCTCAGTTTAGGAAGGAGGTTGACTTGCTGGAACGAGTCCAGAGAAGAGCAACAAAGTTGGTGAGGGGCTTGGAACACAAGCCCTATGAGGAGAGACTGAGGGAGCTGGGGCTGCTTAGCCTGGAGAAGAGGAGACTCAGGGGTGACCTTATTGCTCTCTACAACTACCTGAAGGGAGGTTGTAAACAGGCAGGGGTTGGTCTCTTCTCCCAGGCAGCCAGTACCAGAACAAGAGGACACAGTCTCAGGCTGCGCCAGGGGAAGTTCAGGCTGGAGGTCAGGAGGAAGTTTTACACAGAAAGAGTGATTGCCCATTGGAATGGATTGCCCCGGGAGGTGGTGGAGTCGCCGTCACTGGAGGTGTTCAGGAGGAAACTTGACAGGGTGCTTGGTTACATGGGTTAGTTGATTAGGTGGTGTTGGGTGATAGGTTGGACGCGATGATCTTGAAGGTCTCTTCCAACCTGGTTTATTCTATTTCATTCTATTCTATTTGTGGGATTTTTTTCTTATAAACCTTACAAAGCACTGGGTGACTTGGAAGACTTTGTACTTGTGGATGGATAAACTGAAGCAAAGAAATCATTCCTCTTGCTTAAGATTTTAAAAATACATATGTGTATGTGTATCTGTATATAAAAATAACAGTAGTTCTTTCATCTGATTTGCATTGTGCAGGCTTTTCTTAGGTTTGTGTTTGAAGTGTGAAATGTTGTCCATTCCTACGTGATCTCCCAGCGTTAAGTATCCATCCTCTTTTCTTTAAATGGAACACAGGACCAAGTTTTTAGAAAATAAAATTGAGAACAAATGATTCCAGGTAGGGAGAAGTTTTTGGGCAAAAAGAAAGTAATCAATTGGAAACCAGTGATTGCTGAAGACTTCACTTATCAAATACGTCATGAAGTTTGTACCTCTGGAAGTGTCTCAAAGATCACGTTAGCTAAGGTGTCTCATTGTACTTAGCAGTGAAGAATACGACTTTCTGAAAGTTTTGCTGGGTGAAGATGAGTTAATTTTTTTCTATGTTTAATTGAATATCAACACATTCATGTTCAGTTTGATATTTTATAATTTTTTTTATCTACTCACCCTCACTTTCCAGCGAGATGTATTATGTTTTATCAAATATCTCAACAAATTTTTCAGAAACAATTTAGTAATACAATTAATGAGAAACTTCAATATAGCTATCTAGTGTAGTCAGAGAATGATGGAGTATTTAATCTTAAATGGGTAAAAAAGATATGGAATGAAATGATAGACAGAGCTTTGATCCTTTAATATGGTTCAGATACGCACATTAGAAGAAGCCCTGGAATTCTTTTCTCTGCTTTAATTCTATTGTGTTTCTATGCCCATAGCTAGCTCTAAGCTTCTAGGTTGTCATTTCCCCGTGATTTCAGCTGAAAGGATCTGAGATTTAAAATTGAAATTAAAAAAAGTTGGTAAGCCAATTTGAGGCAGTTGACTGACAAAACTAATTAACTACTCAAAGAAAATTTCGAGGATAAAGACTCTAAAACTTAAGAGAAAGAAATCAAGACAATGTTCCTCTGGATCCTAGCACTGATACAAGAGAACTAATATTTGTCAGACATAGATTCTGAATAATACTTTCCTTTCAAATCTCATTTTCATTAGAATTTGATTGTGAAAGCAATGTATGCAAACAGCCTTTTATAAAAATGTAATATTTAGAGCACACAAGCTTAAATGAGTTGCCTGTCTCTTATGATCTAATTAAAAGCTTGACAAACCATACTCTAAATCCTTTAAGAGGAGTCCATTTTACTTACTGAGATTATATCAATGCCTAGTTAAGTTAATATTTTACTGATTTGTTTTTAAAAGATACTCATCAACTACAGATTTCTGGAGAGCATCATTTAAAATCTTAATTTCT
Source organism: Melanerpes formicivorus (assembly GCF_026170545.1). Taxonomy (NCBI): domain Eukaryota; kingdom Metazoa; phylum Chordata; class Aves; order Piciformes; family Picidae; genus Melanerpes; species Melanerpes formicivorus. The sequence continues at coordinate 6,833,851 of NW_027142379.1, read as the reverse complement.
AAGAGGAAGAGGAAATCTAACTTGTTCAATGATAGTAAAATAATTTATGACAAAATACGCAAGCTTGTGGCCCTGCAAGTGAGATAAAAGCAATAGAGTAGAGTAGAATAGAGTAGAGTAGAATAGAATAGAATAGAATGAACCAGGTGGGAAAAGACCTTTGAGATCGAGTCCAACCTATCACCCAACACCATCTAATCAACTAAACTGTGGTACCAAGCACCCCATCCAATTGCTTCCTAAACACCTCCAGTGATGGCGTGTCCACCACCTCCCTGTGTAGCACATTCTAATGGCCAATCTCTCTTTCTGTGAAAAACTTTTTCCTAAGATCCAGCCTAAACCTCCCCAGGTACAGCTTGAAACTATGTCCTCTTGTTCTGGTGCTGTTTGCCACGGAGAAAAGATCAACCCCCTCCTGGGTACAACCTCCCTTCAGGTAGTTGTGGACAGAAATAATGTCTCCCCTGAGCCTTCTCTTCTCCACCAGAATAAAATTGACTGGTTGTGGTTAGTATTTACTGACATCCTTTTCTTCCATGTACAGTTTCTGTCATGCATACATCTACAATATTAAAACAACACAAATCATTTAGTAAATGGAAAAAACAGATGTACTCAACAAGTGACCCAGTAAAACCAGGCATATAATGTCAGTCTCCTGCCACAGGTATCTGTGCTGCTTTTGTCTCTTCAGTTAGCAGCCAACTAAATAATGTTTCATTATGTGTATATTAATATCCTTAAAACTGAAAATATTAGTGCCATTGACTGTCTTTCATCAATGACTGGCACAAATGACTTGAATCAATCAGTTTAGCTTTGAAGTGACGTTAACTGAACACCATTCCAGATGTCTGCTAGCTGCAGGATTCTTAAAAATAGCATTTTTCTAATTGTTTCCTTTCCAAAATGAAGTAAAATATTCCTTCCTCAGCCCTTCAATTTACCATGATTTATTCCAGTAAAGGAGAATTATAGTCCTCTAAGGGAAAAATATTTACCATTTGGATGTTTAACATTATTTCTATGAACATAGTGACTTGCTGGACAACAGAGTAAGGCCATTGTAAAGTATTTAAAGTAAACTAAGGAAAAAGAACAACACCCCCCCCCCAAAAAAAAAACAAAAAACAAAACAACACCAAAACACAACCCCCCACAAATAACAACAAAAAACCACTCCAAAACAAACAACCAGCAAACCCAAAAAGAAACCCCAAAATATATAAACCAAAATCAACCAACCAAAATAAAACAAAACAAAATAGCAACAAACCAACCATTAAAGCACCAGAACAAGAGGACACAGTCTCAAGCTGCACCAGGGGAGATTGAGGCTGGAGGTTAGGAAGAAATTCTTCATAGAGAGAGTGAAGAGAGTGATTGCCCATTGGAATGTGCTGCCTGGGGAAGTAGTGGAGTCACCATCACTGGAGGTGTTTAGGAAGATACTGGATGAGGTGCTTGGTGCCATGGTTTAGTTGATTAGATAGTGTTGGATGATAGATTGGACACAATGATCTCAAAGGTCTCTTTCAACCTGGTTTATTCTATTCTGTTCTATTCTATTCTGTTCTAAAGGCAAACACCACAAAGACTTACTCAGTAACTTGTTGACATTCATACTTCAGAATCCCAAGACCTGTCAGAAATTTCCCACCTATCCATGAATAATACACAGACTAGTATTTTAATAGTTTGTTTTGTTTTATTAGCAGAGTTTTCATTTAAAATTGCTGGGTTCAGTGACCTGAAGGATACGTTCCAACTCTAAAGATTCCACTTTCCTACAGAGGAGATTCTATGTAAAGACCTTTATGGTTAAATGATGTATGTGTAATTTAATACAGCAGTGTCACAAGTGTAACTCATCCTAAGCCTGCTGTAAAATGATCTGATTTAAAATGTTGAAAGGTCATCTTCTATGAGGTAAAACTGATTTGTAGATTAGGAATGCTCTTCCTGTTCTACAAAGTACTAAAGCAATGAACTGCATATTCTCATGTACAATACTTTATCACAGTATCACCAGGTTGGAAGAGACCCCAAAGATCATCAATCCAACCTGTCACCACAGACCTCATGACTAGACCATGGCACCAAGTGCCACATTACTACTCAGAGCTAAGCTATGGGAGAATGCAAGATGAAACAGACAACATGAGAAGAAGTAATACAGCTCTGCAACAAAGTTCTTACTATATATACATAAAAAAGCCCTAAGTGTGAGTGAAATACCTCTATCCAATGATTCATCACGTGTGAAAATGCAGGGAACAATAGAAATTTAATTTTCTTAAGAGCAGCCAAAGATTTGTCCCATTGAGATACAGTACCCATCTCTGCTTGTTACCGAAGTCATATTTTTATTTGTTAAACTGTGATAGGCAACATAACCACTTCAAATGGGAGAGCTCAAATCAGGTTTTCATTATTTTAATGTAAGAGTTTGGAGAATGAAAATACAATGCTCAGTGGGCTTATTATATAGATGCTTATCTAGTAACTTGTAATACTTGCACACAGCTATTTATGCACACAGTGGAGTCCAATAGGTGCTGTAAAAAGAACTGTGCCATGGTTTAGTCATCAGGTCTGTGGTAACAGGTTGTACTTGATGATCTTTGAGGTCTCTTCTAACCTTGGTGATTCTGTGACTGACTGTTCAGTCATGAGAAGAGACGGCTTAGGAAAGACCTTATTGTCATGTGCCAGTATATAAAGGACAATGGAGACTCCCTTTTTACAAACAGTCCATGTGGAAAAGTCAAAGGATGATGGGTACAAGTTACTCCCAGGGAGATTCCAATTGGAATTGAGAAGAAAAATTGTCACTGTGTGAACAGATAGAGAGTGCAACAATCTCCCAAGAGAAGTAGTGGGTTCCCCTCCATCGGTCAGTTTTAAGACTCAAATTGACAGACTGCTGGGCCATGTAATTTAAACTACGCAATCACTTATGAAAGGTTGGACCAAATGATCCTTGGGATCCCTTCCAACTTGGTTTTCTGTGATCCTTTAAAGATAAAACTACCTTTGGCTACTAATGTCTTTCTCGCTGTAAAATTAGATCAAAATACCCATTGCTTATAAGTCCACTTCAGAATGCACACATGGACTAAAATATGTGTGTGTGTGTGTGTGTATGCATTCACAACATGACTTCAGAAAACAAAGGTTTTGCAATGGTACTGCAAGAAAGCAATGAGTGTGTGATTGTAACCTAATGCCTAAATGTCAAGAATAAGAATTACTTTTTAGTAGTTGATCTCTACCAGAGTCTGTAGTTTGAAAACTTATGGTGTCCAAGGCAACGAGGTAGGTGGTTAACACGTTGCAGTAAATTTTAGTATAGAATATTCACTTTACTCTCTATTTTTAGCAAGATTAAACAACATCAGTTATGTAACATAAAAGCTTGGTGTCCTACCAGTCTTATTTATTTACACAGTAACATAAAGATGAGTTTATTAGGAATGAAATCACTTAATAGTTGCATTTACAACTACCATTAACTTCTCCCATAAACGAGAATTACCACTAGTACTTTAGCTCACCCATTTAATTCATGTTATGATGCTCTCTGAACAGGGACTGGTTATTTCAAACCTGCTGGGATAGAAGGGAAGAATAGGGGCAAGGAAAAATAAGGACAAATCGTATTAGTTGTGAATCGTAATGCTTTAATTACTCGGCGTGACTGTGCCATGCTGTTTTCAAGTCTCTGGTACAGAAGCATTAAAAAGAGGCTGAAGCTACAGGACAGAGAATCAGTTATATCAGCAAATTGTACTGATAGATCACTTGGAAAAGATGCATCCTAAAGTTAATGTTATGAGTAACAGCAGAAGGACACGGGCTACCTTAATGTTCATGAGACTGTTTAAGCAGGTTTTATGGATCAAAAGAAGGTGTTCAGTGTACTGAATGATTGAATTTCCTGGTTTTGGGGTGTTTTCCACTTTTCAGAGGCATTTTCTTTTTGCCCCTTCTTGCATCTGGAAAGAAGGAATTCCTCAGGACTCGGTGCCTTGGAGTCTGTGGGTTCTCTGGACAGATCTTTCTGCCTCTGCAGTCGCTCTGAAGTGTTGGCAGCTCTGCTTTTTGCAACAGAAAATTGGCAAAAGGGTGTAGGTGGACTTCACAACCACTGAAAAGACTGTTTCCTTATTTCTCCCTTCCTATCTGTGAGCAGATTGTCAATCAGCTTCAATATATGTAAGTAAGAAAAATTGAGAAAAGTGAGTTGCAATACACCTTTTTGTAAAACCGAAATAAGCCTAGCATCAAGAGTGCTTTTCAAAGCCACATCTAACTACAGTTGATCTACCTATACCTATTGACACTCTGTCTGAGCAGAATGGATCAAGCAATCCTTTAGAGCTTTATTGCTCATTTCTGACAACTTTGTGTCATGCATGAGTTTTTTTGAGGATTCCACCATATTCTGGAGTACTTTGTGATTCTGGAGAAAATGCTTATATGATGACAAACCCCTGAAGAAAAGATTTCATATTCAGTAAAGATACTTCATGGTTTCTGTCTTATGCCTACCAATATTAATCTAATTTCTTTTAGACTGATTAATTTTCTGAGCGATCCAAACGATCAGCAACTTAGAATAGCCTTGTTCCCTGTAGAAGAGAGAAGACTGCTAAAAGCAGGGAGTCAAACAAGATGACTTAACTGTCCTGGAGGGATTAGGAAACTAAGATTAGCTCAGATATGTATCTGTGGGAAATCCACAGATGCCTTCGCAGAAAGGATATGCTTAAGGACTCATCTAAACGTTCTCTAACTCAGAGTCTAGCCCTGAAGCAGTGTTTGTATGTTTGTCTATACATTTCATTGTCTCCCTTTAAACTAGTAGTTTATACTACATGCTGATAGGATTTTTTTCTTTCCTTCTGCTTGCTTTTGTGTTGCATTTAAACAAAAATCGGTGACACAAAAATTCATATCCTGCAGCCACCATGTCCTTAATGAAGTTTCAGGGATCTACTACATGACAAAAATAATATCTAGTGGTGTTCATTTCCAGGGAGAAATATTTTGGTGAATGTTACAAACCCTTCATGGTTGTGCATGCCCATTCGGTCGCACTTACTAGCTCTATACCAGCATATTCAAGGACAAACAGGAACAAGTCAGAGGAGCATGGCCTAGCTCTAGCTTCATTCCTCTCATTTCTCCTTTGCCTTGGATGCTGATTATCTGTGCAAATGGCCCCAGGCCAGATCATGGAGAGGAGAAAGGGATTATATAGAAACAGAGCAGTGTTGGGGCATGTATTTTAGGTTGGTATTGTGGATGTAAGTAACACAGCAGTAATAATCATGCCTAATAATTTAGTGGGTTTGGTATTGGATGTATTTGAGGTTATGATATAGTTATGTGTTGGTGTGTCACCTGTCACTCTCAGGTGGTCTTTTCTGTTAACATTCTTGTTACTAAAAGCAGAGAAATTTTAAACACTGACTCTCTTCTTCCATGGATTATATATTTCTAGTATATAATTGCACTAGATAAGGATTTATGATTTAGATAAGGATTTATGTCGAGATTCCTGTGAACAGCTCAGTCATTGAACTAGAGGGTAATCAGTAATAAAACAGCTTTCATACAATGTTTAGGTGTCAATTCTTCACAAACCAATCCCCTTTGTTATAGAAGTTGTGCATACCTGGTTTGCAGCCATGATACAGTCCAAGTGCAAAAGCTTTGCAAGCTTTAATTTTAATGGGAGAAATCCCAACATGACAAAGGTGTACCAAGCTTACCAGTTTAGTAGGTGTTTTATAAACCTTACCTAAGTGAATTTTGGTTCTTGTTTTTGCATTGCCTTGTTTGCTCAGATTCTTGTATTTAGCAATATATTCAGTGACTGCTATGAAAAAAAAGTGTTTTGATATAAAAAGTTAATTTTTCATTTTCCTTGAGAATGTTGTGTTTCTTCTGAAATCAAAGTCTGGCTCGAGAAAATCTTGGTAGGCTATTTGAAATCTTATACTTATGTGTATGAAACAGATATTTGGGGAAGTGAAAGTATTTCAAGCAATAATAATCCCCTTGAAAACACTTCCTCATTTTTGCCCTCTCAAACAACAAGCCAAAGGAGAGCCTAACAAGTCATTGTTTCCAGAGTCTGTTTGAAGAATAATCCTAAATACTTTTCAGTTTCCTGTGTGCTATAAAAAGACAGAAGATACTTCATTTCTGTTTGACTTGGTCATTTCACATTCTAGACACAAAGTTGTGAGTGTGCATATAATTTCATAGTTTGCTTCTTGTGTTGGTTTTTGGTGGTTTTCAGGCTTTATTTTTTTATAGGTACCTTTAAATACCAAATACCTAAATGTATTTTCACAGTTATTTGAGAAATCTTCCCTGTTCAGAAAATTATCTTTCCAGCTAGCAATTTTAAGATGAAGAGTAGAATTTCATTTTATTATTAAAGACATTTGAGTCTTAGGTATGCTACAAGTCAAAGATTATTCTTCTAAGCTGATAATTTAGCATGATCCATTTTGAATACATATAGTCATATAGACCTAGTCCAGTGTTTTGACTGGATACTTCTATTTTTTGGGGTGTTCCAGTGATGTTAGTACCTATAGGTACAGATACAAACAATATTTTTCTCGCCCTTGGTGAGATATATCAGATTATAAACCATATGAAACATTCTTTTGTTCTTATTTGTTAAATTGCAGTTTATTTTTCTTACATTTGCCTGGCTTTATAAAACAGTAACTTAACTGACAGGGAAAATTAAATAGGCAATAATTAGAATGATACTGAAGAACAACAGACCCTATTGTGAGGATGCTCACAGGAGAAGAATACATAGAGCAAAAGGTAAAGTCACATCAAAGGGAAATGTGAGTCAACAAAGGCAGAGTAGTAACCAAAGCTGTTGTCTGCCACAACATAGGAAACAGGTTCCTAAAGCTCTCTGTGCTTTTTCTCTCTCCACTTCAAGGCTGTCCTTTCTGTTAACAGTGCCTGCCACAGCAGTGACCTGATCTGGATGAATTTTCATGTTCAATACTACCAGCCAGTGAGTAGAAGACAGCTATGATCAGATGATAGAGAGGGACTTCAGTGACACGAGAAATTAGGATTAAAGAGATCCCATCTGTCAGAAATCTCAGAGCTCTCACTCAAGGTGGTGGCAATATCTGCACAAGTGGAAATATGCTGCCTTCAAAAAATAAGAGGTAATATTTGTTTATAAATTTTGTCCATAATCTTCATATTTTCAGTAAGAGCAGAATGGTTCTGTTAGGCTTTTGTGACTATTAGGAGCAAAGGGGTATAAACACAAATTTATTCCACTAGTTTTATCAATGAATGCAAGAGATAAAAAGAAAGAGATTAATATCTCCCATTCTTATAAGATGCTAATGAAAGATTTAATTAGCAGTGGCAGTATTGTTGCATAATAAATCAATTACTCTCCCCTGCCCTTGCCCTTGTGAACCTGTAAAAAAACCACCACAATTAATTAATTGAAACCTTTAGTCACTTAATCAGTGCCCCACAACCCTGGATTATCCCATGATGGTGTAGAGTAAAACATTGGAGGTTTTATATGTTTGAGATGATCCTTCTAGCTTGAATTAATTTGCAGTGGTTTTGCAGAATAATTCAGTAAGAAGAGTAATGTAACATATATTAGGGTAGTATCTGCTGGTTTGTTTTTCCTTAAAGCATGTCCTTTGTACCTTACTGTTCTTCATGAGATCAGAGAGGGAGAAACATCTATGTGTGAAGTGCTTGTCGGAAGAAGACAATACTGATTCAGGGCAACTCCTTGTACTTGGGATGTGGTAAGAACTTGAATCATATATTCCCTCATATTTCTACCATACCAAAACACTCATAAATATTTGAAATGAAAGACATTTTCAGAAAATTATGTGCTTAAAGAATGAGGCAAAGATTCAGGAGATGAATATTCGACTCTGGCCTACTACAGGGTCCTGTGTGTCCTTGAGCCACAAAGACAAAGCTACAAGCAAGCTCAAAGTTTGCTTATCCACTCAATTACAATATCTATAAAAATAGGTCAATAAATCATAAAAGTTAATTAGGATGTGTTGGATATCTTCAGAGAGAAGATGGTATTAATAGCTATCTTTTTATATCTTACCTTTACTCTTATTCATGGGTTAACCTGCTATATATGTCATTTCAAATAACACTTAAGGTGCTTTCCAGAATTACCATAGCCGTGTCTGAAAGCCTGACATGAGGGAACAGCAGCCAGCCTCTCCCCAAAGGTCAGCAGATGTTTGAATATGTTTTTTTTTTGGCCACTAAGTTGACAGTGATTTTAATCACTGCTGGATATGGAGGGTTCAAATGTATTCAAATATAAAAATTCAGAAGTGAGTAACACATACTTGGAAGAAATCCATATTGTTGGCAAAGTCTGTTTTGCTGCTGATGTTTATACAAGCACAGGTGTGTGATAAAACCTTTTGAGCTGAAGGAAATACACTCCTTTGATTTGATTGGCCATGCTGCATCTTTAACAAATGATCTTCTCAAAAACAATTAGTATTTCCTCAAGTATGCACTTTGATTGTGTTACATTTTTATATGTAGGTTTCAGATCCTGTTCTGAGATATGCAGTGAGGAGATGCTGTTTTGGTACGGGGAAAAACAAATCTGTGAGTTTTGCTAGCAGGGAACTAATCCAACAGGTGCTACATTGGCACAAACAAGCACCTGAACTCACCCATGCTGGTTCTAAACTATGTCCTCCTCCTCTTAGAATCAATAAGGTTGGAAGAGACTTCAAAGATCATCAAGTCCAACCTGTCACCCAACACCTCATGACTACTAAACCATGGCACCAAGTGCCACATTCAGTCCCCTCTTGAACACCTCCAGGGATGGTGACTCCACCACCTCCCTGGGCAGCACATTCGAATGGCTAACAACTCTATCTGTATCACGAATAGTGTGACCAGCAGGAGCAGGGGAGTCATTGTGCCCCTGTACTCAGCACGGGTTAGGCCACACGAGGAGAGGCTGAGGGAGCTGGGATTGTTTAACCTGGAGAAAGGGAGGCTCAGGCGAGATCTTGTTGCTGTCTACAACTACCTGAAGGGAGGTTGTGGCCAGGAGGGCGTTGGTCTCTTCTCCCAGGCAACCAGCACCAGAGCAAGAGGACACAGTCTCAAGCTGCATCAGGGGAAGTTTAGGCTGGAGGTGATGAGAAAGCTCTTCACAGAGAGAGTTGTTAGCCATTGGAATGCGCTGCCCAGGGAGGTGGTGGAGTCAGCATCCCTGGAGGTGTTCAAAAGGGGATTGGACATGGCACTTAGTACCATGGTTTAGGCATGAGGTCTCTGGTGACAGGTTGGACTTGATGATCTTTGAGGTCTCTTCCAACCTTGGTGATTCTGTGATTGATTTGAAAGAGAATGTGCTAAAGCATGATATCTGTCAATCAAATTACAAATAGTATTTTTTTTCCCAATGATTTATGACAAAAATGTAAACATTTTGATAACAGCTGATCTGTCTGGCAGATGGTTTTGCCCTCTGAAAGTAGGATATTAAAATACAGAATGCTGCTTTTGCTTTGCGTGCTCAGTGTAGCACGTTGTGTTTATGCTAGTGTGGGCATTTCTCGATCATGAGAACAAGGCAATAAAAGTGGAAGGAAATAATTCTGAAATAAAATGGCTTTCAGTCTAATTGATTGACTTAAAAGCAAACAATACTAAATACTAAATACTAAATGACGGCTGAAATACTGAGAAATGATCAGTATATGAGGAAGCACAAATAGAATAGTATAGAATTGGTTGGACGAGACTTTCAGGATCATCGCGTCCAACGCATCATCAACACCATCTAATCAGCTAAACCATGGCACCAAGCACCCCATCCAGTCTCCCTCTAAACACCTTCAGGGATGGTGACTCCACCACCACCCTAGGCAGCCCATTCCAATGGCCAATCACTCTCTCTATGAAGAATTTCTTCCTAACATCCAGCCTAAACTTCCCCTGGTGCAGCTTGAGACTGTGTCCTCTTGTTCTGGTGCTGGTTGCCTGGGAGAAGAGACCAACCCCCGCCTGTCTACAACCTCCCTTCAGGTAGTTGTAGTCAGCAATAAGGTCTCCCCTGAGCCTCCTCTTCTCCAGGCTAAGCAACCCCAGCTCCCTCAGCCTCTCCTCACAGGGCTGTGCTCCAAACCCCTCCCCAGCTTTGTTGCCCTTCTCTGGACACCTTCCAGCTGCTCAACATCTTTCCTAAACTGAGGGGCCCAGAACTGGACACAGAACTCAAGGTGTGGCCTAACCAGTGCTGAGTACAGTAGATATGGTTCAGAAAGGTGACAGCAATTCTTGCTTTACATGTTGGGTATCTTTGTTTCTGTTCCTTTCTCTATTTTTCTTTCCTGTTTCTTTTTCCTTTTTTTAAAAATAAACCAATAATATTAAACATGAAATTGAAAGTTATCACATGTAAGTCAAAGATCTTAAAGGATATATAGATATTAAAGTTTCACAGCGTTATTTTTTTGTTGTGGGCATTAATTTTGTCTTAGTGAAAGGAAATGCAAAGGATTATTGTGGGGATAACCAAGTCAGAGCAATCTGGAATACCTTTGAGAGCTGAGAATAAATATGAGGCAACTGAACCATAGAGGAATCAGGATTAGCCAGCATAGAAGGTATTTTTTACTTTATTTTATTGCAGCAAGCTTGTGAGCCTACTTTTTCTATTCTTTGTGTTTGTTTTTTTTTTTCCTTTAATTAGCTCTGTGTTGCAATCACTAAAGATACTGAAATAAAAACCTTGCTAAGCAGATGTTGTACGAGAAAATGGGTCCAGTCCATTAAATGTATTTGTCTCATTCAAATGATTTACTATGATTTAAAAAAAAACCAACCCAAAATAATTAAAAATTCAGTTTAAAACCCCCTAAACTACTAAGGATGAGAGGTTGTTCCTCCTAAGAAGAAATATATTTAATCTGTTAAAATTTAATGCTGAGACACAGAGAGTTGATAAGTTGCAAACTTTGTGTTCTTTTTTTTGTAGATGATTACAATCCATCCATATGAAAATTTTAGTGGCTTTATGTGCTGCAGAGAGGATAGGAAATGATTGGAGAAGGTGGGCAATGCAAGTTCTGCACAAGCACAGGCTTGCTCTCTTGCCTGACTTGCTTGCAGTAAGTCTGACAAATGCACATCCTTCAAATTTGGGTCAAATTCTGCCACCTTGGTGAATCCTCATTTTCTCACTTTTGTGTGCCTAAACTTAATAACCTATTTTTATATTGGGTGCTTTAGATTTATATTTTATCTCTTATTTGTTAAGTTTAGGTTTTTTGTCACAGAGCTTTGAAACATTTTTTTTTGGAGCCATTCTTTGCGAGTCTTACTTGATGATCTGCACTGCAATAAGGTAACACTGAACAAAGCTATGAAATGGTATCCCATGAACTTAACAGAGAGCCACAGGCAAAATCTATAGCTTTCACTGTACTGCTTTTAGATCATAACTCTCAAATAACTCCTGCTGGAAGCAGTCAGCATGAATTTACCAGGTGCAAATAGCGCTTGACAAAACTGATCGACTTCTGAGATGAGATGACTTGCTCTGTGGGTAAAGGGAGTGCAGTGGACAGTGTTAACTTTGATCAAAGTACCTGTTCTTTGTTTAAGGCTCCCTTGGAAATTTTATGTTGTCAAGCTATTCAGACTGCCTTCTTTGCGGAAGCTGTTCTATGAAATATCGCCAGGAAGTCAAAGGAATATTTTTCATTCAATGAAATACTGCCAGGAAGTCTAAGGAATATTTCAAACATTTTATATAAGTATCCTATTAGCTTTCTATTTTCAATTCTGGTGGTGCAAAACCTGGATTGTGACAATCCATGCTACTCTTCTTGAATTTTAAGACAATGGTTTTGTAATTTTATATAGGCTGCCTCTCCAAGTTAATCTTTAGTGAAGTTTCTTCTAAACACTTTTCACAATGATAAATATTATGAGCAACATTTGTATGCCATGGGTCATGAACTCATGCAGATCCCACGGGATAAGGAGACAGAGGCTTTGTAAGTCTGCACTCACATGATGTGATAACACAAGAAAGCTGGGGATTGTGTTATATTATCTCATTTCATTTTTTCCCCTGAAGTAGTTTAATAAGCAACTGATTCTAATTCACAAATATGTTTTTATTCATGGAATGTGATTACAGAATTCTTCCATGGTAATATGCTGTGAGAGATTTTGCTTCTTTGTACAACAGGTCTTCCTGATCTTATTGCTGAGAAGTTGTCTTCATGTAAAAACTTTCAGTAAATTTCTTTGCAGTCAGTTGAGCTCTAAATGCCCCTTTCTATGGGAATGGAAGCAGATATTTTGCCTTGGCACCTCTTTCATATTTTAGTCACTCTTCATCAGTCTGTTCCTATAGCTGCCTCCTGGTCACTTCAACATCATAGTCCTTCGTCTTCTCCTTCTCTTTATAACTGCTCAACATGCTCAAGGATCTTAGTTTTCATATAAATTTTGTCCTTCAGTCTTGAACATTTTGTTCCGTCCCTGATCTGGAAACCACCCCACTGTCCAGTTTTCAAGGCAGATTTTGTTGGGCCTTACTCATGATACAAGACAGCTCACCTGAAAGCTAAGCAGAAGTGGATGCCAGTGATTGTTATTGAGAAATAAAAATAGATGAATGGGTCTTAGATTAACAACTTATGTTTGAGTTTAAATTAAATCTCATGCCTTTATTAGAATAAACCAAACCAGGTTGGAAGAGACCTTCAAGATCATCGTGTCCAACCCATCAACCAATCCAACCCACCCAAACAGCTAACCCATGGCACCAAGTACCCCATCAAGTCTCCTCCTGAACATCTCCAGTGACGGCGACTCCACCACCTCCTTGGGCAGCCCATTCCAATGGGCAATCACTGTCTCTGTGTAGAACTTCTTCCAAATATCCAACCTGAACCTCCCCTGGCGCAGCTTGAGACTGTGTCCTCTTGTTCTGGTACTGGGTGCCTGGGAGAAGAGACCATCATCCGCCTGCCTACAACCTCCCTTCAGGGAGTTGTAGAGAGTGATAAGGTCACCCCTGAGTCTTCTCTTCTCCAGGCTGAGCAACTCCAGCTCCCTCAGTCTTTCGTCATAGGGCTTGTGTTCCAAACCCCTCACCAACTTTGTTGCTCTTCTCTGGACTCGTTCCAGCAAGTCAACATCCTTCCTATACTGAGGGGCCCAGAACTGGACACAGTACTCAAGGGAAACTAACAATGATAATTACTTTTTGTTCTATGCTGAATGCAAAAGTATTGGCACTTGGTAAGAGCAGGGGGGAACCTACAAGAGGATATCTGTTTCAACAAGTCTGTTGAAGAGTTGCTGTTATCAAACTGGTTTTGAGATGTATTTGTGTTTCTTGTTTTCATGAAACATGGCCCATTAAAAAAAAGGGCATAGTATCCTTGAAGATGACAACAATCTAAATTACAGACAGAGATTTTATATGAAAGCATAGGACAGCTGTCACATCTTCCTCTGTTTGGAATTGCTCAAGTACTTGGAGGGCAACAAATGCCAAGTCCAGCTGTTTTCAGAAGTATTATGTTACATATTCTTTATGGGGAGGTAAGATATTCAGAAGTAATTTATGCTCTTATTATTTTGGGGTGAAAAATGGCTCTTGGTCAAATTCTATGAATCTATGGAAATACTGAATAGTAATCTAGAGCTAGCTCTCAGATCCAGGCTTACTGCAATAGGTCTGTCTTACCCCCAATTGGGAATAAATATCACACCTGTTTTTCTTACGCTGCCCTGTGCCACCCCTACCTCCCTGCTCCAGTGTGTGTAGATAGATCTTTAGGAAAGTTGTTTTTAACTGGTTGCACGTTCACTTCACTTTACAAGACAGATGTGTGTTACTGGCAAAGGGAGTGGCATCCATTTCAGCTGCTCCTGTTCAGTTTGACAGTGATCATGACTCAAAGCCATTGCAATTCGGGCTGCTGTAGAGAGAGAAATCAATGACAATTTACATTAGTATATGGCAGCAGCTAAAGTGGTAAAATTGTCTTTTTAAGTGAGTTTCTCTGCCTTTTTTTGCAGTAACCTCTGGCTGCAAACCTTTAAATCCAGCATAGCTTACATTGCTGGGGTTTGCTAGAGCCTTCCTTATCTGCCATTCCCAAGGGCAGAAGATTAATTTATTTTTAATAATAGCAATAAGAGTAATAGAAAACTGGTCTGGGGCTACCATGGGACACATGACATGGTTCAGATTATTTTTCAAATAAGAAAGCTGTGTCTGTGAAATCTGGAGGGCATGTGGTTCCTAATGGAAACTAAGAAGTTGATTATTAATCCATCTTTTCTAATAATAAGGCCAGCTGAAGGTTGCGTGATAGCGATTATAACGGGCATAAAACACCACACCAGAAATTATAGTTTAGGGTTCAGTGCTGAGCACAGGGAAGAGCAGCAGCAATTTATGTGTGTGCATTCAGCTTTCTAAATGTGGAAGCAACATTATCTGACACAAATATTCTGTCATGACATTAGAAGTATGTACATGTGCTTTTTTCATTGTTCTGATTATTTTTTTAAGCTTTCTAACAGTGTAGTTATGAAAGAAATATTTCTTTCTGAATTAACTGTTTCCCTATCTCAGTGGCCAACCACTGAATCCAATTATAATGACATAGAGATAGAGAGAGAGATTAGACGTCGTGCCCACATTCTAGCACTCATCTTGATTGTCCCCGCTCACTGCGGGGAGATTGGACAAGATGACCTTTGAGGGTCCCTTCTAACCTGATGCATTCTATTGTTCTGTGATTCCATCACTTTTATCATCAGTGGAAGGAGATGAAAAGGCATAATGTGATTCCAGCAGTATCACTTTAGCACTTCATGTTTTCAACTACACTCTTACTGAAAACGGTCACAACTCTCAGCAAGCTGCACAAATATCAAAGTAGTTACTGTTAGCAAAATAACTTTATTTTGAAAAAAACTTTATGTAGTTCATTTTTGAAACTATTTGAGATGCAGTGAAATGATTAGAAGTGGTGATTTCTCATTTCTTTAATTCCAAATTAGAATAGAATTAACCAGGTTGGAAGAGACCTTTGAGATCACAAAGTCCAACCTATCATCCAACACTATCTAATCAACTAAACCATGGCACAAAGTGTCCCATCCAGTCTCTTCCTAAACACCTCCAGTGATGGGGACTCCACCACCTCCTTGGGCAGCCCATTCCAATGGACAATCTCTCTTTCTATGAAGAACTTCTTCCTAACATGCAGCCTAAACCTCCCCTGGCACAGCTGGAGACTGTCCTCTTGTTCCGGTGCTGGTTGCCTGGGAGAAGAGACCAACACCCACCTGGCTACAACCTCCCTTCAGGTAGTTGGAGACAGCAATAAGGTCTCCTCTGAGTCTCCTCTTCTCCAGGCTAAGCAACCTCAGCTCCCTCAGCCTTTCCTCACAGGGTTTGTGCTCCAAACTCCTCACCAACTTTGTTGCCCTCTCAAGTTTTTCAAGGTCTGCTTTGAAATTTGGGATTGTTTATCCATATTCATTGAAACATTGCACTTATAAACACATACAATTTCTGTATTAATTTAGCATAAAAGAAATTAAAAAGATGGAAAGGAAGTATTTTCCTTATGAGAAGACAACATATTGTGGTGTCAGTTTACCATTAGAAATCCCTTTCTGGACAGCAAGGTTTAGGCTTGAGGTGAGGAGAACGTTCTTCACAGAGAGAGTTGCTGGCCATTGGAATGTGCTGCCCAGGGAGGTGGTGGAGTCACCATCCCTGGAGGTGTTCATGCGGGGATTGGATGTGGCACTTGGTGCCATGGTTTAGTCACGAGGTCTGTGGTGACAGGTTGGACTTGATGATCTTTGAGGTCTCATTCAACCTTGGTGATTCTGTGATTCTATGATTCTATAAACACGTTTAAATACTAGTGAAGGGGGAGGGTTTAGAAAGGTAATGATTCATGACGAGAATATTGGTCCTGTGTAGGAAAATACAGTGTTAGGTCAGACAAGCACTGCCTAGTTTTCATAAAATGTTGCAGTTGTGAGGAAATTTTATCTCCTTTTCACTGCTGTTCCACTGGCACCTCACACCTGCAAGGCTCAATTTTTGTGTTTTCAAAGGGAATGGTGAAAATCCAGAGTCTTTGCATTTATAATGTCCTGGGGGCAACATTACCCTGAAATAAGATTTTAATCTATCAGCAAGTTGAAGTAGCCACAGGCTAGATGCTCTCAACTTGATAAATTGGTTAGGAATGATTAAACAAAAATTAAAATTGCCACTTTATTTTTGTCTGTTTGTTTGATGTAGAAATTATGCAAGTTGTTAGACTTGCTTTAAAAAAAACCATAAATTGGAAAAAAAAATTAATCTACCTTTCCTTTGTTGAATCAACAAAAGGTAATACAAATTTTGAGAGCAGTGGAAACTGATGGAGAAGCAGGCCAAAGAACTTCGGTGAGAAGAAAATATAGAGGAAGGCAGGTGTCAGATGTGGAGAATGAAGGGAGGCAGTTCACTCTATTCCCAGAAAGTTTTAATCTTCATGTTAATTTAGTAATTTGTAGGAAATGGCAAATTAGATCAACTAAGTGACCTAGTTTGCCTGTCACCCTTCTTCTGACAGTGTTTCAGTATAGATGACTCTTACAGACAGGCTTGGAATCTAAATCAATTATAAGTTGAGGGATGCACTGAGCCTTCACATTCCTTAATTAAAACTCTGCTTGCAGTTACCTGTTTTGAATTTGTATAAGCACATTTATTGTGTGTGTGTGTGTGTATAATTATAGCTATAAATATGTGTGTACATTTGTATGTATCTATAAAGGGATACGTGTGTGTGTATATGTGTGTGTGTGTTTATGTGTGTGTGTGTGTGTGTGTATATGTGTGTGTGTGTGTGTGTGTGTGTATATGTGTGTGTGTGTGTATGGGATGAGGGGCCTGATCTGTTGGAGAGCAGCTCTGGAGACAACAGGATGACCATGAGCTAGCAGTGTCTCCTTGTGGCCAAGACGGCCAATGGCATCCTGGGGTATATTAGAAGGGGTGTGATTAGTAGGTCAAGAGGGAGGTTCTCCTCTCCCTCTGTTCTGCCCTGGGAGGCTGTATCTGGAATCTTGAGTCCAGTTCTGGGCCCCTCAGTTTAAGAAGGACCTCAGGGAACTTCTTGAAAGAGTCCAGTGCAGATGGTGGAGTGGAACTTCTCCCTTATGAGGAAAAGTTGGGGGATCTGAGTTACTCATAAATAAAGGTGCTGGAGGTGTTTAAGACCAGGCTGGACGAGGCTCTGGGCAGCCTGATCTAGTGTGGGGTGTCCCTGCCCATGGCAGGGGGGTTGGAACTAGATGATCCTTGTGGTCCCTTCCAACCCTGAATGATACTATGATACTATGATCTAGGTCTCTTTAGCTTGAAGGAGACTGAGAGATGACCTCATTAATGTTTATAAATATGTCTGAAGGATGGAGGCAGGCTCTTCTCAATGATGTCTAGACACATTATTGCACTTTCTAAGCATATTGTCATTTCCTTTCCTCAGTTGTCCTTAACCTCTTTAGCCTTTCTTTGTGAATTAGTCTTGTAGATACTCCCATTTAAAAAGGAGAGTGTGGAAGGATAGTAAATTGTATACCAGATGGTACCTAAATCAGAGTGAGTAGACTACTATGCCAAGCTTTTGCAACCTCTGTGCTTTCTCAACTTCACTATTGCTGAGAGAGAGATGAGAGAGGAAGAATGTGCAGCACAAACATGGAAAAATTTAATAAATGAATCAGTGGGATGGCTTTATTAACCTGACAAACCATTTTCCTAGAGTCTTCTTGTATAAGCTTTTGCCTTAAAATGCTTGTTCCAAAAGTAATGGAACGTTGTAGTAATTAAATGTAAACCAACTTCATATGCCTGTCCTTTACCTATATGAAACACAATATTGAAATAGAGCTGATAAGGTAAAATGTAAGTTGTCGGGGGGGGGTTAATGCTTCATTGTGTATTTTGACTCTATTTCTTAATTATTGTTAATATTTGTTGTTATAGTTCATCCAGAAAATCAGCCCTGTGCAAAATGAAGTATGCATTGTGTTTTGAGGGGTTGGGTGAGTATGTATTTAATTAAGCAAACACAATGAGGGGATAGGTAAACGTTCTTCATTTGCCAGGATAGGATATGGGTGATCACTGCAAGATATGGAAATGCTTGTTTCATTACAAAGCAATACCTGTGCTTGATTACAGTAAAACATGAAAAATTGGTGTTTGGCTAGTTTTTGCTTTAGGTCTAGCTTCCACTGCTCACATCTTGAAACCTCCTGGTTTTGAATAGATGGCCCATCTCCAAAAGAGATGGTTGAGGTTGGTAGTAAAAGAGGTATAGTACTTGTGTTGAAGATAATTTAGCAAATCCCAGCTATTGGCTGTATTCCATCTTTCTAATTTTTCCAAGAGTGCTGGAATAGGCTCAGTACTCCCTGCATCGTGGAATTAAGTTGTGGAACTAATCATAGAATCAATAAGGTTGGAAAAGACCTCAAAGATCATCAAGTCCAACCTGCTGCTTAAAACTAAATACTCCGTGCTCTGAGCTGGGCATGAATCTATTTCCTAGCCTGGAGAGGAAGAGGCTCAGGGGAGACCTTATTGCCATCTACAACTACCTGAAGGGAGGTTGTAGATAGGTGGGGGTCAGTCTCTTCTCCCAGGCAACCAGCACCAGAACAAGAGGACACAGTCTCAAGCTGTGCCAGGGAGGTTTAGGCTGGATGGTAGGAAAAAAATCTTCACAGAAAGAGTGATTTGCCATTGGAATGTGCTACCCAGGGAGGTGGTGGAGTTTCTATCACTGGAAGTGTTTAAAAAGAGCCTGGGTGAGGCACTTGGTGCCATGGTTTAGCGGATTAAATGGTGTTGGGCGATAGGCTGGACTTGATGATCTCGAAGGTTTTTCCTGCTTGGTTAATTCTGTATTCTGTATTCTATTCTCTTTATACACGTGTTTTCCAGTTTAAAAGACAGTTCCCCAATGATAACATGCACAATATGATCTCCATGGTAAGAAACAGAAAAAAACAGTGAAGAGAGAGAGAATAGGCTTGTTGATGAAAACGTGGTAGAGGAAGAAAAGCAGGCTGGCTGCCGACTGGAGTTAAAAACATGTAATAATAATGAATAATAGTGATACAGTAAGATGGACACATTGCAATTTGTATCATTATTTTGATGAGATGACTGATGCATGCAAAGGCTTCTTCTGCTGTCTGGTGTTTCCTATCAGTGATGTGACCTTAGCAAGGCAGGTTGACAGCTTTATTGAAAGTGAATGTCTAACCACATATGTAATTTTTTCTTCCATATGGTCATAAACACACAATTATTCAACACATTGAAATTAGGGGAAAAAAGAGAATTCTGATCATCTTACCGTGCAGATTTTTTAACCATTCAGGGGCTGAGAAAAAGAGATTTGTGCAGTACTTTAATGGAAAAGATTATGTTTGTGCACAAACATATAAAATACCATTCTGTTTATGGGGATTCGTGGGGAAATCTGGGAGTGCACACAGAAATGGTCCTTTATTGATTCATTTTAGCACCAAAACAGGGGGCAAGTGGGACTTGAACTGTGTTCTTTGTTTCCTTGTTACTTGCCCAAATACTGGGACAGGGTTCCATTTCATGACGCCTGTCACACACAGCTCCTTTCTGGCTAAGTATTGCTAGTTTGAGATGGCTTAATAAACTAGTGGACATTGATTAAAACCCCTCATCCCATATAACCTACTGATAAAAGGCACGTAAATAACTCCAAGTGAGCTAAAACTGTTGGGGTTTAGTCTTTAAATTTCATAAATCTTTTTGCTTCAGTCCTATCACCATGCCAGCATGTATCTGTACTTTTCTACAAGCTGCAATTTTTTTCTTCAGAGGAAGAATCTACAGTGTAAGTCACACATGAAAATAAGTGGATACATTTGGGGCAAACTGTGAAAATTACTTGTTTTTATTTATTTATTAGATGTAGCCCACAGTCATAAATATTTCAAATGTTCATAAGAGTACTTGTATCTGTAGGTACTGCACAGTGCATTACTATTAACTTGAAATAGAGAAGAAGAAGAAGAAAAAAGAGAGCCTAAACCATTTGAATATTAATTATTTCCCCTCTTGACTATAAACAAGGTATACGTGGCTGCCCACATAGGACATTAATTATATATGCCTACTGAAAATAATTAACAGCATTTGTTGATTAGGATGGATGAAATCTGAATCTAAAAGCATATTTTAATTGTTGTGGTTTTTTCTTTCCCTTTCAGGGGATTGCTTTGTTCAAAGGTCAGGTGTCATCATCTTTGGGGATAATGCAAGCCAACAGGGTAGGTGTCTCATGCACAGACGTGCCTTTTTAGCTTGTCAATTCATTACTGTATGTTTGACTTTCCTTTGGAAAAATATTCTTTCTGTCACTGCCCTTGAGCCAGTCTCTGTCAGTTCTATTTATACTGAATAGTGATAATTTATTCAGAACTACTCTGTTTGATTCTAAGGATGGTTCACGCACTAACTGCTTCATGTTATGAATGGCAATGTGTGGACATTTAGAATATAATCAACCAGGTTGGAAGAGACCTTTGAGATCATTGAGTCCAACCTATCATCCAACACCATCTAATCAACTAAACCATGGCACCAAGCACCCCATGCAGACACTTCCTAAACACCTCCAGTGATGGTGACTCTACCACCTCCCTGGGCAGCCCATTCCAATAACTCTTTCTGTGAAGAACTTCTTCCTAACATCCAGCCTAAACCTCCCCTATTTCCTGCTTTTAACTCCTTTTTTGAGGAAAACAATTTATATAAATTAAGGGGGGAAAAATTGGAAATACTAATCACAGTGACTTTCATCTTGATGTCTTTAAACATCATCATTTTGTCAAATATTGTGTGATAGCCTCAGTTAGAGCTGGCAATACTAACTGTACTCATAATCTTTAATAATAATGTTTGTCTCCAGACACCTTACTTGAATCCTGAAACTTGTGTGCTCCCAGTTGCAAATAATTTTCTATATTTTTCTTTAAAATTTTCAGCAATGTCAATCTGTTTGTGGGGTCTTTACAAGATTCTGATGGCAAAAGAGACACAAAAACCATTGTGGACAATTTCCCTGGCTCTTCAGTCCTGTGGAAAAGGCAATGGTTTTGTCAGTAGAGTGTAAGTTCAGAATTCACATTCTGAATGAAGGAATACATGATTTATATAGTTTTATTTGTTTTCCTTTAATAATAGGTATCTAAATTAATTACATATATGTTTTCAAGGATATTTGCAACTAAGTTTTCCAAACTGTGATGAGGATAATGTGGAAGCTTCTGATGCTGAAAGTTACTATGCTCGCTGCAAGTTATGCGTAAGGAGGGACCAAATTTCTCTTGTCACTGTCTCATGTCTTTTGCTAAGAAGCAGACTGCACTGCAGAATAGAAAACACTCCTCTGCCACTCTCACCTGGACTTATGTTTGTCAGGTGGGTCTGGGATCTTAGCCCTGTGATGTTGTTGTACCTGCCACAAAACCTCATTAAAATCCTGCGAATGATGAGTAGCCACTGCTAGATATCATAGACTAGATTAGTGCTTTGCTGAAAAAGTGTATTGTAATTCCATGATTTTAATTAAGAGCTGGGAAGGAATGTTCACAGTACCACTGTATTCTACCCACATGAGGAACCTTTGCTACTCAGATAATATTTTAGAATGTTATTGGGCATGTGTGAGAGGGTTTTGTGGGGGGGTTGGTTGGGCTGGTTTGGGTGTGTTTTGTTTGGTTGGTTTAGATTCATTTTGGTTTGGTTCTCATGGAACCAAATTAGTGTTGCTATGGAGGCAACACTGATTTTGAACAGTTCTCTTCCTTCTAATATCTGTTTATGTTCCAGAGTGTTGTTGCCTTGAATAACATAATTGCAAAATGCTTTGGTAAAATATAAATCCCATGAGAACAGATTTGTATAGCAATTTAGGTGGCAAACTCTTGCATATGTGTTTGGAGCTGCTTGAATGCTTCATGCGTATCTGTACCAGTGATAAGAGAAAGGATTGAAGGGGCTGTTCAGAAGTAGAGCACAGCAAGACTGGAAATATGCAACTGGGGGCTTGAGCAAAAGCTGGAATGTATTCATAACTTGCTGCCCACTGTCTCGATTGATTCTGGGTGTTGAAGGTTTAGTTCTGATTTTTCCTGTTTCCAGAGTATTCCTTATTCTTTGAGACAACTAAGTGTAATAAGATCTTTTCATAATTAATATAGAATAGCTGTTACATGTGTTTTCTCCTTTTCTCTATGACATTATTTATACAGACTTGTACTATACCACACTTAAGATCCATAGTGCTCAAAAGCTCTATTCAGGAAGAGAACAGAGGATGAGATTCCTTCCTTACATTAGTATAAGGCAATATAATGTTCAAATACATTTGAAGAATGGGTTGTTTTTAGGACCTGTTAAAGCAAGTTAAATGGTTTTGATTGATGAATCTTGCCAGGTAAGTGAACTGTTACTTCTTACCAGGTCCACAGCTAATTTTCTTTTTAGCTTTCAGCTGCTGTGAGGTATGTCTGGAGTGGAATGCTGCCATTGATCACTTGGTATCTCCTCTAAGTTCTTACTGTTGTTTTGTGTGTATGTTCACGCACACAGATGGTTTTCAGTTGGATCTCTGACATTTAGATGATTCTGTCTCCTGGAACTTATCCTGAAGTTGTAAACTTTGGCTGGTGCACAGCATTTTACGAGATCTGTTATAATTTGGGCATGTTTTACTGTCTGACAATTTAATAACTACATGCTGCTTCTCTTCTACTACCTAATGCTGAACAATAATTACACTTGAAGGTTTGCATTTTCTGTGTGTTATTAAAAGGAAAGGTATGCCTCAAGGCAGTTTGTAATGATTCTGCAGTCAAAAGCAGAAATCAGAAGGGACAAAATTGATCTGACACTGCTACAGCTCACGTGAAACAGTAAATGTATTAACTGCTTCATTTGGGAAGTAGACAAAATTTGGGATTAAATATTACAGTGTATGTAATCAGGGTTTACTTAAACAACTGGAGCAGTATTGTTGAAAATACTGAATCAGAAGATGCTGAGGAAGTACTGGGGATTTGTTTGTTACTGTTCAGGTATTCAGGACAAGTTGAATTTTACTCGTGCATGAGATGAAAAGGACCTTTTTAATATCTGATTTAAGAGATATTAGTGTATTTAATCATATATATTTGACCTATCATAAGTTAATTCTGTTCAAATTTAAATTGAAACAAATCTGTCAGATATCATTGAATTAGAAAAAGACTTAAGCATTTGCTTAGTTTGGAAAAGGCTCTTGACCCTAGGAATGTTCTGACCACAGGGTCCTTACCATGTAGGAAAGGGTCTGTCTCTTCATTTCTTTCCCATTTATCTCTTTTCTTTGGAGACAAGCACCCCTGTGTGTGCAGATCTTGCAAGAGAAACATGATTTAATTTGTTTGCAGCTTTCCATCTTATTCTTTCCTTTTTCTCTAGTGTACTTCAGGAGTCCATATTTCCATTATACAGCTTGGGGGCTCTTACAAATGTTTGATATGTTGGTTGGTTGGATTTTGCTTGCTTGTTCTTATTTTCTTTTTTACTCTAATACCCACTCTTAATTTCAGTAACCTGGCCTTTTCAAGTAGGGTAATGTTCCTCATGAGAATTTCTTGCTCTGTCTACTGATGCTGCCCCAATGAAAGTATGATCTCTCTTGACAGCAAAATGAGAGCTGGCTACCCGTGAATCTAACCAAGAATTTAGGAAAATCTTCCATTTAAGTAACTGGTTGCCTAACAAACTACCTTTGGCTTTAAGCTCCATACATAATGAAGTGCTTTTCTGGGCTTGGGCCAGGAGCCCCAGCACCATGTGAAATCATGTCATTGATTTGCTAGTGTGCCATTATTTCTTATAAGGCTAACACTATAAATCCCCTCATACTTCACTGCAGATAGCAGGTAGTCCCTTGACTCTTCTCTTAAAATGGTCAGCAGAAAGTTGCTGAGTTCCCAGGGCTCATTTGAGTTCCCCTACTGACATCTAGGCTTATTCCAGGAATGATGATACATTCCTTTATCTCCAGGATCTTGTAAATGCAAAAGAAAATATATAACACATAAGCTACTGTTATTTCAGGGAGCTTCATATATTTTTTGTGTCCAAAGGCTTGAGAAGCCATTTGATCATGCAATTTGACCTTCTGCATATTTAATGGCCAGAGGGCCATTAAATGCTCTCAGTTAACCATGCATTAAGCTCAGTAACTTGTGTCCTGTTGCCTTGAGGAGCCTCTAGCATAAGCATTTAATTTTCAAACCCATATGTCTGAAGTTCGGTTTCTGAACTCTACAGTTAGTCGTTGCACATCTGAATCATGTGATCCTCCCAAAAGGCTAGAATTTTTGCGTTTGTTTTCCAAATCTCATCATAAAAGTGAGTGATACACATGGAAGAAGTTATCAGAACTATCCATAGAGAAATTCTTTACCTTGATAAGTTTGATTATGTTATTAACCTTTTTGAATCCATCTGTCTTTGCTAGCGATGCTTAATTTGTTAAAAAATAAAGTTTAAGCTGGGTGCCCGCTGCTGCTACTGCACAAGATACACCTTTGGTGCCCCGGGTGTCCAGCCCAGTGGGTAGACACAGGAAGTTATGTATTTCATTCTCACAATGTCCTGCTCCTTATAAAACCACCTGCAAAGTCCTGTACTTCCTCTTTCTTCCCTCGTTGCCGTCGTGGGAGACGCTCCCTGTCTGCTAATGGAGGGAGAGTTATCTCAAGTTGCCGTCATTGGAGGTTTTCAGGAGGAGACTTGATGGGGTGCTTGGTGCCATGGGTTAGTTGTTTAGGTGGGTTGGATTGGTTGATGGGTTGGACCCGATGATCTTGAAGGTCTCTTCCAACCTGGTCTATTCTATTCTCAAGTCATCTTAGGCCTGGCAAGGCTTAATGCCAAGAGGAAAAGGAGAGATGCAATCTCAGATCTGGCCAGCTGAGATTAGCCTAACAGTGGAGGGAGGGAAGAAAGAGCCCTGGGGATTTTGGGTGTACCCTCAGGTGGTGAGAGGGGAGTGTTGGGATGCTTCTGGGCATGCTTTGGGATCTCCTTTTGTCACTGTGCTTGTGGTTCTCTGTAAAATATTCACTGCTTTTCCATTTAAACTTTCCATCACTTCTGCAACCCGTTTGTGTGAGTCTCGGGGTTTTTTTCCCTGGTGGGAGGCAAGAGAGGATCTGCCTTCCAACCCACCACACTAAACAAACAACCCCTCCATGAAACAAAACAATAAAAAGCAAGCAACAGAACGAAAAGCAGAGCAAACAAAATAAACCCCCCAAACAACCCAAAACCCACAAAATATCCCACTTTTTTGTAAAGATGAAACAATCCTTTCTTTCTGAGAAGTGTGAACAAATGTGCTAATATTTCAAATACAAAATCCACTAATACAGTGAATTACTTCTTGGGGAAAATCTGCTTTGCTTTTAATACTCTCTGACAATGTCTCTGTTAATGGTCTGCTGGCCCTGATCCCCAAACCAAATCTAAATACACTTTAAAAAGACCCATATATATATATATTTTAAAGAGGAATAGCTTTCTGTTGTATTAAATTACATTAATTCCACTCCACTGGGCTTTAAGTTCTGTTCCTTTAACTTGTGATGTAAAAAGGCACATGAACATTGGGCCATTGAGACTTGTTTCTGTTGATGTCAAAAGAATTCTTATGCAGGGGAAATGGAAAAGCATTGCTGAAGCGTAGCAATGTATAAAATACAAGTATGCAAAATAGGTACATTAAACTCTATAAATCATAGTTAATTGGAATGGGACTTGCTTTAATTTAATTAGATGTGGCTCTCTGGCACTAATGCTCAGAAAATGTTCTGGTCTTAAGGTCATTGTTTCTATAAAATGCTGATGTTCTAAAGGCTTTCTCCCTTTCTAATTGTCAGTGCAACTATTAATTCCTGTGGTTTGTAGGGATAAACACTGGAAACTAGAAACCAATTTAGATTCCTCTTATTGTAAGCTTTGGCTAGCGATAGTAATCCTGAGCTGGGTACAAGTAACTTCCATTGTCTTCCCTGAAGAATGCAACTCCATGTCGTTTGAGTGCTCTTTATTTTAGAAATGAATTTCAGTAGAAAAAAACCCTAAACCAAACCAGTACATTAGTTAAATTTGTCTTTATCTTTCTCATTGTCTCTAAGCAGATTTTAAACTCTGAGAGACAGAAGCTGTCTTTGTAAACAAAGCCCTGCTAATAATCGTATCTCTAATGAGAATGAGGTTTGAGAGGGTAAGATGACAACATCACACATAAGGTTTTGTTGTGTTGTGGGTTTTTCTTTTTCCCTTTCCCAAAAGTGACTCCTAATATTGAAGATTACAAAAATGGCATCTTTACAGCAGAAGGTAACATTTCAAGATGAAAAGTTAGCCTCTGATGAGTTCTGCTTTGTGCATTAGGGCTTTGAAAATACTTCGGTATTTTGCAAGTAGAATTGGAAGATCGGCTTTACGAAAACAAAACAAGTAAATCCCACTTGAAACTTGGCAAAAAAAAAACCTTAACTGATTGCATGGTAAGGTGTACAAACAGGTTGGTTTTGTTTTTTTTTCCCCAGAAGTTTTTATTTTGCAGCTATGAAAAGGTGGGGTTGAATTACCCAATAATGTTAAATAAATCAACAATGTTAAATAAATGTTGAAGAAACGGCTATAAAAACCCACCAACCTCAAACAAAATAAGCAAACAACCCTCCCCCAACATCTAAAAACCCAAAACAAACAACCCCCCAAACAAAAAAAGCAAACAAAAAAAATCAAATAAAAGACACCACCTCAAAAAAAAACCCAAATCCACTCCACAAAAGACCCCAAAACAAAACCAAAACACCCCCAACAGAATCCCCAAAGGAAAGAACAGCCACAGAAAACATTCCCTCCTTAAAGACTT
The DNA here is from genome assembly GCF_026170545.1 of Melanerpes formicivorus. Taxonomy (NCBI): domain Eukaryota; kingdom Metazoa; phylum Chordata; class Aves; order Piciformes; family Picidae; genus Melanerpes; species Melanerpes formicivorus. The sequence goes on along the minus strand of NW_027142379.1, from coordinate 6,806,705 downwards.
TCAGATATTCATTTCTTAGTTAAAAAACAAAAATGTTATTGATAAACCTACAATCCTGGATGCTGTCCTGTGACCTAACTCTGAAGTACCCACAAGAAGTGCAGACATACTCAACCAATAGTCCAATTTTAATGATTTGAGACAGATTAAGATCCAGAACACTTAACAATAAATGCTGTATTTTTGTGATGTTTTAAGAGTGATGGTCCAATTAAAAATACTTGCCGATGGAAAGTGATCAGAATTCAACAATACCATAGTAGTCCTCTAAGGCATTTTTCTCCAGTTTAATTTTGCAGCTTCACTCTTCCCATGCTCTTTCCAGGTGATTTTGGTAAATAAAGGGGCAAAGCTTTTTACATTTTGACATTTTGAATAATCGTTTATCTTGGGCACAGGTGAAGAAACACAAGGTGCAAGGGAATGCCATAACTGTAAAATGTAACTGGGAATTCTTCTGGGAACTTCCAGTTATTTATTTGTGGAAGTCATGATTTCTTTCTTAAAGCTGACAACTGTTTCTAGACCCATCTTGGGAGCCCCAATGACTTGCTTTTCCTTAAGAGGATATAGGAAAGATTAATTACAGTATCACAGTATCACAGTATAACTAAGGTTGGAAAGGACCTCGAGGATCATCAAGTCCAACCTATCAACACAGACCCCATGACTAGACCATGGCACCAAGCGCCACGTCCAATCTCCCCTTGAACGCCTCCAGGGACGGTGACTCCACCACCTCCCTGGGCAACCTGTTCCAATGATGAATGACTCACTCGGTGAAGAACTTCCTCCTCACCTCGAGTCTAAACCTCCCCTGGTGCAGCTTGAGACTGTCCCCCCTTGTTCTGGTGCTGGTTGCCTGGGAGAAGAGGCCAACCCCTTCCTGGCCACAACCACCCCTCAGGTAGTTGTAGAGGGCAATGAGGTCACCCCTGAGCCTCCTCTTCTCCAGGCTAAACAATCCCAGCTCCCTCAGCCTCTCCTCATAGGGCTTGTGTTCAAGGCCTCTCACCAGCCTTGTTGCCCTTCTCTGGACAGGTTCAAGTGTTTCAATGTCCTTCTTAAACTGAGGGGCCCAGAACTGGACACAGGACTCAAGGTGTGGCCTAACCAATGCAGAGTACAGGGGCACAATGACTTCCCTGCTGCTGCTGGCCACACTATTCCTAATGCAGGCCAGGATGCCATTGGCCCTCTTGGCCACCTGGGCACATTGCTGGCTCATATTCAGGTGGCTGTTGATCAGCACCCCCAGGTCCCTCTCTGTCTGGGAGCTCTCCAGCCACTCTGACCCCAGCCTGTAGCTCTACATGGGATTGCCGTAGCCAAAGTGCAACACTCGGCACTTGGACTTGTTGAATGCCATCCCATTGGACTCTGCCCATCTGTCCAGTCGGTCGAGGTCCCTCTGCAGAGCCTTTCTACCCTCTAACTGACTAACATCTGCTCCTAACTTGGTGTCATCTGCAAACTCGCTGATGACTGACTCGACCCCCTCATCCAGATCATCGATGAAGATGTTGAAGAGGACGAGGCCCAGCACTGATCCCTGGGGGATGCCACTGGTGACTGGCCACCAGCTGGATGTGGCACCATTCACCACCACTCTCTGGGCTCGGCCCTCCAGCCAATTCCTAACCCAGCACAGAGTGTAGTGGTCCAAGCCACGAGCTGACAGCTTAGCCAGCAGTTTGCTGTGGGGGACGGTGTCAAAGGCCTTGCTGAAGTCCAGGTAGAAATTATATTTAGAAATTACATCTGATGCTGGAATGTCTTTCCTGCCTGTTTTGTTTGTTGTGAGGTTGTTGGTTGGTTTTCCCATTTATTTTTGTCCGTTTGTTTCTGCGAGTCTCTTTCAACGTCTGGTACAATTCTACTATGTCTGACAACCAGACCATTTTTAACGAGAGCTTCACTGGACTGAAGGAAGTCCCAATGGGACTTTCCTCTGCACCCAGGTTTCCAGAGAATTTGACATTTTCTACAGGAGTTTGGTTTTGGTTTGGGCTTTTTTTATGTGTGGTGTTGTTTTTTTACCCCCACATGGTGCTTTTGAGGAATCTCTTTACAAAGTGTGACCAGTTTTGTTGTGTAAAGTTCAACATTCCTTTTCCTTCAGCCATGTGTCATTATTTAACTTCATGAATAAAATAATGCTTCATTACATTGTATACACGGTAAAATTAGCAAAAAGCAAAGGAAAACAAATTCTTTTAGTAGCACTTCTAGACTGATTAGCAGTGTTCTGTGCCAAATCTCACCTGGCTGATCTGCCCTGTCTCACAGGTGTCTTCTCTCCAGCAACTTCCATCAGGCACACACTTTGGAAGAGGTGAAAAGTGAAGAATTTGAAATCTGCTTTAACTTTAGACACCTTTCTTGTCTCCCCTGCCTTTCCTCCTAGCTCCTTTTTATTTCCTTGGATCACTGGTACATGTCACTTCAGGACTGGTCTTTGTCCAGTTTTGGGCCCCTCAGTTTAGGAAAGTTGCTGGAACATGTCCAGAGAAGGGTAACAAAGCTGGAGAGGGGTTTGGAGCACGAGCCCTATGAGGAGAGGCTGAGGGAGCTGGGGTTTCTTAGCCTGGAGAAGAGGCTCAGGGCAGACCTTATTACTGTCTACAGCCACCCAAAGGGAGGTTGTAGCCAGGTCAGGGCTCTTCTCCCAGGCAACCAGCGCCAGAAAAAGAGGGCATAGTGTCAAGCTGTGCCAGGGGAGGTTTAGGCTGAATGTTAGGAAGTAGTTCTTCATAGAAAGAGAGATTGGCCATTGGAATGGGCTACCCCGGGAGGTGGTGGAGTCACCATCACTGGAGGTGTTTAGGAAGAGACTGGATGGGTGCGCTTGGTGCCATGGTTTAGTTGATTAGATGGTGTTGGTCTCAAAGGTCTTTTCCAACCTGGTTAATTCTATTCTAATTCTATTTTATTCTAATGGCCATGGTGATGTTAGGTCAGTGGTCAGACTCAAGGGTCTTAAAGATCTTTTTCACCTGAAGCAATTCGGAGGTTCTATGGGAGCAGATGCTTTGTTGTTCTCAAGGAAGAAGCAGTGATTGTGTGTTTCTGGGTGGTATCAATGAAAAACAAGTTTTGCCTGTTGTAGTTTTTAAAGGAACAGAAAACCCAGCAACATTTGATTGCTCTGCACAGCCAAATATACTAACTGTGCTCTGCCCAGGGTACAATACGTTCTTTAATGTTGGTATCAGCATCACTATGGATTGATTAATTCAGGTTTAATTTTAGTGCTTTCCAAGGGTTTTTCTTTTTATTTCAATCATCTCCTGAAAGTGGTGCATTTTACACAACTTTGAGAAGTGTTCTGTGCTGATTGTCTGATAGAAAAGCTTTACTGATTTCTCTAAAAGTCAGCTCTCTTAAGCTTGAAGAGAACTTTCTTTTTGCTTTGCCTTGCCTTTTTGTTTTTTTAAAAGGATGTATACAAAACCTGAAAATTGAGGTCTCCAACTGGGATAAAATGCTGATGTCTTGAAACAGTTACTATGCTTCATCTCAGGCTATGTTTAGAGGCTGTGACAGAGCTGATAAGTTGATCTGTTAGAGTACCAAGGCTCAGACCTCAAGTCATCCTCTGACCTGCTCACTGAACCGAAGGCAGATGGATATGATGTCAGTGAGTTGTACAAGACTGGTTATTGATACTGATGCATATTAAGCATGCTCTCTTGCAGTCCCTCTAAGCTATGAGAGACCTATGGCTTTGATTTCCATCTTGAGTTTTCACAGTTGTGTTGTGAGGGAGAATTTTTACTACTAATTCTGAGCAGAGAAGAACTTCATGTTTACATTTTCATTCAGGAACGCAACCTTCTAGCAGATTGCTGCATTAGGAAAAAAAAAGTGATTTATAGATATTATTTGGCAGTGGATTATTCCAGTGCAATACTGGCTCCCAACCTTACAAAAGGTCAAAGCTATTATAGATGGATCCATTTAATCTTGTAGTGAAATCAATGGGAAGTCTTCAATGACTTCACAGGGAGCTTAGCTAGCACAACAAAGGCTTCCTGAGAAGCACTGTGTCAAGTTAGCACCATTTTCATTAAACCTGAAATACATAACTGTAATGATAAATTTGTCTTGTTTGGCAAGGAAGAGGGGTTTGAGTTAGCTTGCCATTCCACAGCGGTAGTGATTGGTGTTAGACTATGGTCTTTGCCCTACAAGTGTATAACTGTGTCAGTTAAACAAGTTTATTAAGTATTTAAGTGTTGGTTTTCTTGAGTAGAGTCTAGAGGCAGGCTCTAGAACAGTCACTCTTAAAAATACACATATCTTAACCTTCCTTAGTATTCTGAAAGCATCCTGAAGTGATGATCATCTGCACACAATCTACTATAATTTTCTGTTTCAGACAAGCGGTTTTTCCTGATTCAAGGACCATGGAAAATTTGTCATTCCATTTTCTTTTCCTCTTTCCTAACAGCGTATGAGATACCTTTTGATTTACTTCTTTCTGAGAGAGTCCCTGTCTGGTAATAAATAAATAAATCTCTGGTTCAATGCTATTTCTCCCCTTGGGTGTCTTTCAGATGCTTTTAACTAGAAGGGATTTTGCTGGAGTAATCTATCAATACTACTAAGATCTAGTGTAAAGTGTGGAGACCAGCAGCAGCAATATGGCTGGCTCTAAAGGAAGTTAAAAGAACGGGAAACAGGCATGGCTTCATGGAAAGATACCATGAGGATGCTGCTCTAGGCTTGACAAGTTTAATTAAGGAAGCTGAGCATAATTTGGAAATGTTTCCTGAGCTTTTTAACATTTGGGAACTGGATGTAGGTAAAAGCCTGTGCTTTAGCTGTAGAGGATGAAAATGGAAACAAAGAAGAAGAATAAATCAAACCCATTTCTGCTGTTATCTGGAAAAGAATTATGTATTAATGGTACTACAAAATTACAGACCTTTATTTTCATTCTCTTCAGCTGATATAGAGACAGAAGAGAAAGCCAAGTACCAAGCAGCAAAATGTGCAGTTTCCTTCAGCTGCCAGAACTCTATTTCAGATTCAGCATCAGACAGTAAACTCTTAGAGAAGCAGACAATGAATAACTATAAATTTTGAAAAATAATAATAATAAAAATCTGATAAAGAAGTGTCAGCTCAGAAATTGTGCAGAGTTTTCTGAAGAGTTCTGAAGGGATAAATTATTGTATCCCTGGAGTTTAGCTATAAAACAGCAGAAGTGGATATCTGAAAAGGATAAATATTATTTTTCAAGTGTTGCTTGTTTTAGATATAATGTGTTTCATTTTCCTTATTTTAATCCTGTACCATAAGAGCCATTGTGCCCTGGATATTTATGTGCAACTCAATATATCTGTATATTACTGCTATTATTTATCATACAAGAATGCTCTTCAGCTATTTGGTGGTGATAACAAGACTGAGCACACTGATAGGTTTTCCAAGGAAAGAAAGTATTTAATTGAATGTAACTTTTAGGTATGTAAATGCTCAGAGTTTAGGATCTACCATTTCTTGAGAGACTTAAGTGTGTATCCATTCCACCTTGCAGCTCAGTGCCAGGCTAGAGATACATGAGCTGTCTTAGAGGTAGGTGATATCTCAAGATGCTTTACTGCAGCAACATGTAAGAAGACTAACTTTTGTCCAAGAATGAGGACCTCATTATTCCCATGTGTGAATATGTGAACTCTTCCTTACCTTTGCAGCAAAAGAAAATTAATTTAACCACCTAACCTACTACAGGTTGCTCACCTGACACAGCAGAAATTTGTGGCAGGTGCAACTACCTACTTCCCACCAAGGGCCTCGTTCTGACAGACATTGAGCAGAGGCTTCTTCTTGTCTCTGGCAGCCTAGTATACTTTTTTGCTTGGAGAAACCAGCCCTCCCACTAATTAAGCAATTGACCACAGCCAAACCCACAAGGGTATAAATTAACTTCTTTATGAAGAGGACCTCTCTTGCTCTACAGAAGCAGCCATTGCAGCTCAGAACTTCTTTCTATAGAACCTGAGGAACCTCACTCTGAAACACACCCCTTGGTGAGTATCGATCTATCTATCTATCTATCTATCTATCTATCTATCTATCTATCTATCTATCTATCTATCTATCTATCTATCTCCTGGGTATCCATGGGAGAATTTCCTATTACAAATGAGTTTTGTGCACATTTTGGCTCATCTCCCCAAATAGTTTAATTGTTTAATTAGTTGTGCAACAGTATGTTCCCAATTTGTGTCTGAACTTGTAATTCTATTGTGCTGGAAAGTGAGCAGATTTAATTGCAATACATCAGTGGCTGTTAGCTGCCTGGGTTTTATGTTTCCTTCAGGACAGTGTTGCCTAAAGCAGAGTGTTTTGGGTGTGAGTGCATGCTGGCCCAGGTGCTGCAGGTAGGTTGTTAAAAGTATGTGTGGCCCATGGCCTTTCATTCCTCACAGGGCATGAGACAGGTGTTGAGCTTCTCAGGCTGAAGAGTTTCTGAACATCTCCTGACGTAGAATTGAAGCAGCTAAGAATTCTGAATTGAAAATATTTGTGCCTACAGATTCCTAAATCTCATTTTCAATAGCAGAAAGAAATACCTGGAGAAGCTTTGGCGTCTGGACATTGGGAATGTGCTTTGGTGGTAATAAATTAACATCAGTGCTTTTTGTTTAGGACAGCTTGTCAAAATTGAACTGTGGCCACTAGAAGAAACTATCATTAGCTCTGGTCAACCTTTGGGAAACCAAGGAGAAATTGGGAAAAGAAACCATCCTTCAGGTTGATGAATTCTCCTTTTTTTTATCAGCTGTGATACTGTGATCTAAGGCTGAGAATTAGAGGCACTATGGTGAATCACTCCCATTGGAATTAATTTAGGGAATTTTTGGCATTAATTACCTTGTTTCTTGTTAGGATCAAAATAGATCACAACTAATTCTAGTAATAATTACTGACTATTCAGATGAACAAAAACCTTGACATATGGCGATGTATTGCTGCAATCCAATATTTATAAAGTGCTGTTTTTTTACATAAGTAATGAAATGTGGTTATTCCCATGAGAGCTGTTTTATTTTCTCTACTTTAATGTTTTAATTAAGAGACTTGAAATTACAATTTGTTAAAATGCCAACAAATGGGGGAAAAAAAATCTTTCAGATGAATCCCACCTGTTACTAGACAGTAAAAAGGGACTTAGTTTAAGGTTTTGTGTAAAACAACCTGTCAACACCTTAACTCTAGTACCCACACAGCCCATGCCACCATGTTCCTTCCATTCTGTTTTAAATGCAGTTCTGAGGAGGAAGGGTGGGAATCTCCCTTTGAAAATATCTATGTTTATGTTTGAAGAGTGGGAGACAAATGAAAGATACCATTTCAGCATCCGTGTCCTTCTGTAATCGCTTGGTAGACTTCAGTGGGGAACAAACCATGTTTATGCTATGCATTGCAGAATGATGTATGCTGGCTTCTGAACAAAAAACATTCTAAGTGACTGTGTTAGTGCAGTACTGAGCTAAAGAATAATAAGCCCTGCTGAGAGGTTGTGGAATGTTTTATAGTGGTAGCCAGAGACAGCTTGTGCATATACAAACTGCCATCTCTTCCCTCCCTTCCCTTGGCTTCAGCTTTTGGATCTAGGTGGAATAATGTGAATTTGCTGCTGCGTGTTCTTAGAAGGAAGGCACCAGTGAGTATTTCTCATTGCCAAGAGGTGCCGGGTTTTGGGTTATGCTAGGAAATATTTATCCTGGTTCTTGGATTAGTTAGTCTTTCTATTAGCTAAATTATTCGTTGTGCCTGTAGGACTTGCAGAAACCTACAGTCATGCAAAATATTGACATAAAGTGCATTTTTAAAGGAACTTTCCTGCAGAGATTCAAAGAATTCCAAAGAAGTGCATGAAAAGATATTCACCACACAAATGATTTGTTTTTCCTACTCCCTGTTTTAAGCTGTGCATGACTGCAGATTCATTCTTGCGCCCCCTCACTGCTTTGTTTTTTCCCCTCTGTTTGTTTTCATGTTGAATGAAAACCTGCAGACCAAACTACCCTATAATTCTGGATAATTTGGTTATTCATTTTTGAAACCCATGGATGGTAGGAGGAAATAATTGCTGTGTCTCTATGAATTAGAAAGGTGCCACTCCTTTGAAACCGAGGTGAGACAATTTTGTTTCTAGAATCCTAGCGAGAAGTGAGCTGCTGGAGAATGAATACCTTTTGAGATAAAACTACACTAAACAACTCTAAGCTTCCCTGTACTTCTTGATGCCTGCAGTTCTGAACATTTTAATTGGAGTTTTTCTTTTGTTCCACCAAAAAAAAACCCAGGAAGCTTTGTCCATCTGTTCGAAATGAAATGTTATTTTGTTTAAAAGAACACGTTTTGACAGTAGAACTGCAATGTATTATTCTAAAGGCATTCAATCATATCCTAAGTTGAAGTAAAATCAATAATGAAGTTAATAAGAACTATACACCAGAAAATAATTGAATCCATTTACCTCTTCCTCTACACTGAATTTATAAGAGGGCCAGCATTTAATAATATCCTAAAAGTAAGCAACACCATCTTGTTTATCATACAAATTATTTTATCTGTCCTTTTTGAACTGTAGTGTGTGGAGCCTTAGACATCAATTAAAAGGTCTGGCCTTGGACATGATGTTTCTGCTTTTATTTCTCTGCCTCCAAGATAAGAATATATTGAAGTTTGTTCTTTTTTTTTTTTAATATTTATGCTTTTATTACAAGGTGGAATCCATAAGTCTAAATGTTATCTATTGTTAAAATATATTTACTGGAATGTCTTGCAGTTTGAGCGTCTCTAAACTTCACTGCATGGGGAAGAATGCAATACTCAGCTGACAACACTAATATTGAAGCTGAGCATCTAAAGATTGGCTTTATTAATAAAACATTCTATCACCAAGCAGCTGAATACGTTTTAACATCCTTTATCAGATGTCCAAGGAAAGTGATAAATTCCGAAGAAAGCAAGATGATGCTGTCACTGTTTTTAATAAAAGACAAATACTTCAGGGGATACATTTCTATTTCCTTTCTGATAATGACTAAGTTCTAGCACAACTGTACAGAATATAATGAGCTGTTGAAGGGTATATACAAAGTTATAGCTGCAGTCATTGAGGACATTGCCGTACATGTGAGCCCTTTAATATTACACATAACTGATCATAATCTATAAAATCTTCTGCTAAGTGAGTTTTTCTTTGGAGCTGGTCAGTGTCATTTTTGCTGTTGAATAGTACTTACTATAAGCAGCTTAAGAAATGTAGAAGTCACAAATCTTTAGTGCACAGAAGAGCAAAACCAAGAATAAGAAAAATAATGGATGCAAGTTTCATTAATGCAATTGAATAGTCACTAATTATTCTCTTTAAAGAGATTTATGTTAGTGCATAATATTTACTTTAAGCAAGTGCTTGGAAAGTATTGTATATGACCATGAGCCAGTAATGTGCCCTTGTGACCAAGAAGGGCAAAGGCATCCTGGGGTGTATTAGAAGGGATGTGATTAGTAGGTTGAGAGAGGTTCTTCTTTCCCTCTGTTCTGATCTGGGAGGCTGTATCTATAATATTGTCCAGTTCTAGGCCCCTCAGTTCAAGAAGGACCTTGGGCAACTGCTTGAAAGTGCCCACAGCAGAGCCACAAAGATGATAGTGTGGAGCAGCTCCTTTATGAGGTAAAGGTGTGGGATATGGGACTTTTTAGCTTGGAGAAGAGAAGACTGAGGGGTGACCTCATTCATGTTTATGAATTTGTGAAGGGTGAGTGTCAGGAGGACAGGGCCAGGCTTTTCTGTTCTAGGTGATCCTGCCTTGGCAGGGGTCTCGGACTAGATGATCTTTCAAGGTCCCTTCCAACTCCTGAAGGTCTCTGACTCTGTAATAAACCAAATTAAGAATAATATATATATTTTAAAGAAGACTAGGCTTTTCTAGGAACTCATGGCAATTCCCACCTGCAGTGTTGTTCAAAGACATAACATGCATTTCATTTTCTTTTGATTTGCACAAACTACTCTCCATGACCTTTTCCTTGTCCCATCCTTCTTTGCCTATTTACCTTGACCTTGCTGGACCAGAATTAACTATCAGATTCATTTTAGCTAATGTCTGTCTCCTTTTACAGTGAGTGAGGATTGACTGCAGCAGCTGCCAGGCATTCTGTCTTGAGAGAAGAAACCTGGATGGATGTCTTGTTGTGTATAAAAACCAACTAAGCTGTGACAGAGAGCATAACCCCCAAATTCTTCTCTCATTTGAAAACATGGAGGTCCAGGAGCTTCTGGAGGTAAGTTGTTGCTTATGCAGTGTATGTGATTTCAATACTAAAGTTCATATGGTTAATATCTGTTGAATATATGTAGTCTTAGTTTGATGTTTTCCATCACAAAAAAAACAAACCCAAACAAACAAAACATCATACTGTCCTTATAGCTAAATGTTTCCCTCTTGAGAAGAATAGTGGTGGGTCACCACCCATGGAGGTCTTCAAAAACCATGTAGGTGTGACACGTTGGAACGTGGTTTAGTGGTCATGGTGATAGTGGTTTGATAGCTGGATTTGATAATTTTAAAGGTCATTTCCAACTGAAATTATTCTGTGTATTTCATGAGCAAGCAGTCAGGTGAAATGCAGTTTTCTGTGGATTTTTCCCTCCTGGTTCTGCCCCATGGTGTTCAGTATGGTGTGAACTACAAGTGACATATTCCCTCTTCTGTTAGAAACTTCATAGCTCCTCTTGGTAGCTCAACTTCTCTGATAGAAAAGCCAGAGAAAACACTTTAGAATGTTTCACAAATCTGCAGAAACTGAAATCTTTTGAAAACTAAGACGTCTCTCAAATTATACTGAAGCACAACTGACTTCAGAACTGTTACAGAAGTGGGGGGACAGAATGATTTACATCTAAGAAGTGCGATCAAATATTTTATGCCCTGGCCTACTTTTTAATTCCATGCATGTACAGAAATCCTGCTGATTTCAAAACCTGGAAAATGGCCCAGGGACTTAGCATCCTTATCTCCAGATTTAAATTTACTGCAGGAGATGAAAAATAGCATTTCAATGCAAACACTCAGCAAAACATGGGAAAGTAACTTTAATTTAATAAGCCAATTATTTTCCTATTAATTAAATGTGTATTGATTGTTGCAAGAACAATTATTGAGTTTAGCTAGTATGAAAGAGATTAATCTAGTTGCAATCTAATTAGTTCAGAATTGCATGGGCAATACAAATACATAATTAGAAGGAACTGCACTTGGAGGAAATTTAAGGATTTATTAATAAAAATCTGTTCTAATTGTATGAATGCATATTGTAGAATTCACATAAGAATTACAGAGAAGTAATGGCTTTAGAAAACTGATAGTTTAGCATCTCTGCAGTTGGCTAAAGAGTATACTTAGGTGTGTGAAGGCAGAAATGAGGTGGGTACCAGCCATGCCTATAGCCTAAGTCTGTACTTAAAACTATTTTTATCTAATTGCTAGAAAAAACCCAGTTTTCTTATCAACAAAGCACTGAAAACCTGCTGTAAACAACAAAAAATACTGCACTTCTAGCAGATGGAAAAAGGAGAAGATGATTAAAAATCTGTCATTACAACATTGTGCTCCTGCTTGCAGAGTAAGGCAAAGTAAAGTACAGGACAGCTGGGATCTGTCTTGTTGGAGGATTTGTCCTGCCAGGGGATCTATGCATGGTAGAAGCCTGAATGAAACAGCTCACTGAGAATGTATGCAGAGCAGAGTGATGAGTGGCACAGGCTGAATGAGGCTGAACAGCCTCTTTTTCTTCTACACACACAGGCACACGCACACAGAGCTCTCCTGAAAAAGCTTACACTGTAATTCCTAAATATTGTCAGATTTAAATGGTTTCACTGACAGAGCTGAATGATTCTCATACAGGGGATTTTAAGAAGATAGACCATAAATTCTAGGGGTGCTGGGCAGTATTTCATAGCTCTATAGGATAAATGAGGTTTGTGGATCATTTTGAAGGCCTTGCTAGCTAAGCAAGCAAGCAGTGTGTTTAAGTATATTGTCGCTAATGGGAAAGGAACTGTTGAGATATGCCTCATAAAATGTTTAGAGAAATCCGATGAAGCATTATGTTTGGAGCAAAACAGAAACAATCAATCAAGGAGAATGGATGAATTAATCTTGTTGCTGCAAGATCACACAGAAGGGACTTAAAATGTCAGGTGGCTCGGAAGAGCTGTTGTTAGGCGTTTACACTTTTCCAGGGGTACTCAGACAAGAGCTACTAGTATAAGATGCATTATTTATTGATTGATTGATTTACTGGTAGAGTTAATCTCCCTGCCTGGTGATCAGAAACAGTAAAAACAGAAGTGTAGAACTAGAAAAAAATTGTAAAATAGAACTCTTAAATATCTTTTTGAGCATATTAATGAAAGAAAAAGCATTTCCTGAGGTATGTGGTACAGAAAACAGTATATTTGTGAAAGATAAAATAGGATCTATAATAATTGGAAAAGAATTTGCTTCTGTCTAAATAGTGAGGACATTTTCTTCAGGATTGTGTTTTCATTCTTGTTTTAAACCCAATATTAGTTCATAAAGCTTTCCAAATGTGTCTCAGGAATTGTAGCCCTTATTAGTATGTGCATTTCAGAACATACAGCAATCAAAAGACTTTTTAGAGTGGATCAGAAATGGCTGTGAGGATCATAGCCCATGAACTCCTGTTTCAGTTCTTTACTTCTGTTACTAAACTGATTCCCATAAATTTCTCTGGGTATGACAATTCAAAGCCAGGCCAATAATTGTGTATCTCATCTTTGCTTCTCCTTTGTACTCTCTACAAACCTCTTTATTTTTTGAAATAGAATGAAACTCCATTTGTCTCAATTTATTTGGGTTCACTTTCCTTTGCACTTGTCTGAATTAAATATTCTAGGTCACAGGCTCCCGGCAGATCACCAGCTCCTTGCCCATGTTTTTTCCCTCCATTCACAGTTTCAGTGCTGTGAGAGCACGGGACAATTAGCAGTCTTCTGCTGCAGCTCTTTCATCCACTGAAAAGACACTGTGCATTACTGGCTTTTAGAGTGAGAGACCCAGTAGTGCCTCTTGACCTATCCCTCATGTGTCAGTGAAAGTAGATGAAATAGCTCTTTCTCAGAGGACAGCATATGTATCAACAAAACACTTTGGTGAGATAGCTACCTTACAAAAAATCTAGCCTCTGTGTCTACATGTGGCAAATAAAGGCTATTTTGGGGTGGCAAATATATAATAACTCATGTGTAGAGATTTGTAAAAAGCAAAGTTTGTTCTGTGCAACTTCAGTCTTTTCCATGTGTAAGAGCCTAAGAAAAGTTGGTGTTCCTTTAGGTCAAGGAGGTGTAATTTGCAATGTTTTCTCCTAGGACAATCTTTGTGAGGGAAGGTAGGATCCATGCACTTCCATACTGTGTGCTCTGATGCCTCCAGAGGGGGAGACTCCACAAGCCCCCTGGGCAGCCTATTCCAGTGTTCCATCACCTTCACAGGATATGGAGTATATCTTCCTGCATTGTATTCTGGCTAATATCACCATATGCATTCAGTAAAAAACCTCTTCCCTCCCTGGATTTTAGAGTTTAGTTTTAACCACTAGATTGGGAGAGCGGTTTTGACATTCTTCAGAGTGATGTGATAAAAGTACAGCAGCTAGGTAATCTTTTGGTGAAACGTCCTGCCATTTACAAACAAAGTGAAACAACTGATGTGTGTAACTACTGCCCTCATTCATACAGAAGAAAAATATATACTGGTTATTTTTTGCTTTAGTCCATTCCAGAAGCTAGGTTAGATATTGCTACATCATCACCTATTGTTTTAGGTGAAACTGCTCAATTTTTTTTTCAGATATCTTTCTACACTCTTGTGATGGTTTAAGCCACCCACATCAACAAAAGCTCGGCTGAACTCAGCCAGGGAAGCAAAATGAAAGCTGTATTTTTCAAGCAATAATGGAATATGATGAATATGTGGAAAATATACAGTATTTGCAATATTATACAGGTATTTAAAAAGAGAAAACAGCTCAGAAATTCTCCTTGGGCAAGAGGACGCTGCCTCACTTTCCCCCCAACCTCTCCCTTCCCTTTTTCCCCTGGTTAATTAGAAGAAAAGAGAAAAGGAGAGATGTTAGGGAAATTTCAGTTAGATCAAAAGCATTGTGAAGAGTTTAGTAATGCTCATCTCAAGTTTAGCTGGTGAGAGGTCTCTGTCCAGTGAGAAACAGCCAGCATGCCGTCAGAAAGACAGAATGAGAAAAGAATGTAAGATCGTAAAACTACATCCCACACATCTGCCAATGAAATTAGTTTAGAATTCTCTCTCTTGTTTTCCTTTTTACACCCAACTGTACAGCTAGAGAATTTGCAGCTATCTTCCTTAAAGGCACAGCCTGAAACTATCACAACTCTGCAAGGGAGTTGTAGCCTCTTTTGTTGACTTCAGTTGCCTGCAGGAGCACACACCCCAGAGCAGTACACCTTGCCTGACAGCCCGTAACTTCTTAAAGCCCCCATTTGTGGTGATGAGATTATGGATGATGTCTTTTGCATGCTGCATGTCTAGTTCATCACAGACATCTAGAGCTGCGTTTTCTCTACGTCTGTTTTTCGGTTTTAGCAAAACTACTTGCTGCCTGCATCTTTGTTTTTGATGTGCAACGTTAACAAGGAGAGTATCTGTGATATCTGTTGCCAAACAAGTAGTTTTGAAAATAGATGCTGACTGGATAGTCAATGCAGCTAACAGATGGTCTTGTAACACGTTCCTTTGAATCACTAAAAAAGAAAAATAGATTCACTTGAGCTTCTTTCTCTCGGCAGATGAGCTCTATGACAAACAATAGAATCCTGCTGGTTCCTTAGTCAATTGAAAAAATACATTGTCTGCCACTAGAAGACAAGGAGAAAGACAGATTTCCTAGGAACAAAAGAGCCTCTAGGTGATATCTGTTCTCAGTCTAAATCAGTGTTCCTGAGAAGAAAAAATAAAGAGCACAGCCTTCAGTGCACCTATGCTGTTGCAATGCTATGTTGTTGGGGTTTTTTTCAGTTGTTGTTTTGAAAACACTGATTATTCCACATCAGAGTCTGAACACAATTAATCATTGTCAGCTGACAGATGGCAGATGAGTTTGGAAAACATTCTCTTTATAAACATTTTATTTGTATATATTTTCTATAGTTTATAGCTGTTTTCATCCTTCATAAAGAGAATTAATACAAATCCAGGATAATTTTTTTTGTTTTTAAACCCCAGTCTTATCTGCTGTTCTTACCCTGTGGTGTGAACAGCTAATTGTTATGTTACAAGCATGATGGCAACAAATCTAGATCATCAAACTGGACTAATGTTTTCACAGAATGAGTCATTGGGCCTTGGAATGTGCTGCTCAGGGAGGTGCTTGAGTCATCAGCCTTGGATGTGTTTAAAGGTGGTTTGGATGTGGTGCTTGGGGATATGGTTTAGGGGTGAACCTTGTAGAGTGGGGTTGGACTTGGTGATCCTGAGGGTCTTTTCCAACCTAAATCTTTTTGTGATTCTGAGAAAGAGAATATATAAAAAATTCCCTTAAGTTAATTTTCCCATACCCAACTCCATGAAGTGATCACTAAGCATGAGCCTTCTACAAGTGAGTGTCTCCTGCATGGTGCGTTGGAATACTTTCTACTCACTTTGCATAAGCACCAGCAAGCCTTTCAGTGACAAAGTAGATTTGTCATCTCTTTTGCTGCTTCATAAAACCTTTGTGAAATAATCCTGCCCAGTTGTGTCCTCCAGCCTGAAGTTGTTTGCCAGGTTTTAGCTCAGCTAATAATTTAGCTTTGGCTTAAGGAGTGCAACATTTAGGCTTTTGTATGCTTTTATTCTTAGTGGAAGAAACAGAACTTTTGAAAATTTTCTGACACTGCAGATGGCATCTAGACCTTAACAGCAGGAATTTCAATAAACTTCAAATTAATCCTAAGGGGATGGATGACTTTCAATTGAATGAAATGCCCCTTTGTTACCAGGTTATTAAAGGTATCATTTGCTAAAGTGAAAAGGCTTTTAAAAAGCATTAGTTTAACAAGTCCACCATATTTCTTTTCACAGACTTGGTCAGTGAGCTTCATCCATGTAGCAGCATAAATTGACAGAGTCAAGTGAAATGCTTGATGAGATGTCTGTATTGATTGGCAGACTTGGCCTGTGAAGGTATTATGAGCATGCAGTGAATTTCCCTTTCAGAAACTGATTGGCATCTTTGCAAGCATAAGCAGCTTGATGAAGGCTAATGTGAGGAGGGAAGAGGTTCCAGCACATGTCCTTGATGATATAGGTATATATTGATTTTGAAACGGGAATGACAATCTCAGTGTGTTGTACATGTGCTCTGCATAGCAGATAAGGTAGCTGCATTCTCTAGGGGGAGATGCATGTCTCTCACTCGTTTTGCATTTATGTTCAGAACATAGTACTCATAGCAGAGATAAACATGCATGGTTTTCTATGAAAGATACAGATGCTGCAAAAATGAAACCCACATCTCAGTATTGATGTGGTTGACTTTGCTTTAAGACAAACAGAGATCTTAACTTGGGTAAGGATTTTGTTCTGACATTTTAACACTTTTTGTGTTATGTTCTGAAGTGCTTCTTGTTCCAAAAGTACTTTGCAGTTGTAAGGAGTTGGAGCAAAACAATCCATTTAAAAATGCAAATAATATACTTGAATTACTTCATTCTCTTGCATTCCAAACTAGGGCTGGGGGGTGAAGGGGGGTGGGAAATAAAAACCCAAAAATTATCTGTAGAAACCTTTCAATTCCCAGTAAACAAAAAACTAAACTGCGCTATTTATTTAGGTTGGTTGGTTTGTTTTTAATAGTGTTCTTTACAGTAATAACATCTACCAGTTTTCTCTACAATCTCCATTGGATAACAAATAAAAAGCAAAATAAAAAGTTTGTATTTGTAATTTGGGATAGATAAATCACACTCATATCATTATGCAGATTCACTGCATGTACTCAAATAGCAGCCTTTACCTAGGTCCTGCAAAGTTCAGCTTGCTTCTAAATCGTAATTCATTGTCTCAGCATTACAAATCTGACCTGGTGAGCAGTAAAGATGTGATCTATTTGGCATCATTATCCATGACTTTCTCCTTCTTTCCACATATGTCTGCAGCCAAAAGAATGAGTATCTTTGTCATACCGACTGCACTCTTCTATTTCATCATGAACTTCAATAACTGTTGTAAAGGAGCAAAACTACTCTGTGCTAATTAAGAGCCCACAAAACAAAACTTCTGAAGTTACTCTAGATTCAGCTCCCCAGATCTTGTCTGAAGTTCATTCATTTCTCCTTCAAGTTAAAACTTTGTCTTGGGAAGGGGGGGAAGAAAAAAAAAAAAGGCCAAACTGACACCTATATCTAAAGAGAATAAAATCTTTAATTACTAATCAGGGAGAGGAGACTCTTGAAGGAGATAGCGGTGAAGAATAAATACTCTGTAATAATAAATGCACTCAAAAATAACATTGCATAAGAGATGCAAGGAGAAAAGAAAAACATCATTAGGAGATTAATCAAGATGATTCATGATTGTGTACCTTTTTTTCTAAACATGATGAGAGCAATGTTAACATTTATCGAAAACATTTTTTCTTTTAGTGCCACTTTGAACCGAGTGCAGTACTTCACACATTGTACAAAATATATCCCATTAACCTTTCTCCCTGGATAGAGAATCAGAATGATCCTTACTCTTTTTACAACCTCTGCCAAATATTAGTGCTGCTACAGAAGTCTGAATTTCACCAGCTCGGCCCTTTCTCCAGATGATTGACCCTTAAAGAACTTTGCTTGGAGTGTCCCATTTACCTAGGAAATTTTTACCATAGGTTTTATGAGAAACTGTAAGATCAGTACTCAGATGACTCATTTTTTCCTGAATTTCAGAATGTTGTAACCTTTAAAAAGCAGATCATTTAAGGTTTCAGAAGGGGGGGAGGGGGGGGGGTGGTGGTGTAAATAAATAAATATATATATATGAAAAAGAAAGGAGCTGCTAATGCTGCTCTGATTCCTATAATAAGGAGTTTTAAACTATTGGGAGAGTTGGGATTATTCAGCTTGGAGAAGAGAAGACTCTGAGGAGACCTTATTGTGGCCTTCCAGTAACTTAAGGGGGCCTACAAGAAAGCTGGTGAGAGAATTTTTTAGGATATTGTGTAGTGATAGGACTAGAGCAATGAAACAAAACTGAAAGTGGGTAGATACAGATTAGATGTTAGGAAGATGTTCTTCAACATGAGGGTGGTGAGACACTAGAAGAGGTTGCCCAGGAGGGTGGTAGAAGCCGCATCCCTGGAAGATTTTAAGGACAGGCTCGATGTGGCTTTGAGCAGCTTGCTCTAGTGTGAGATCCCCTTGTGGTAGAGGGGTTGGAACTGGATGATCTTTCCAACCCTGACAGTTCTGTGATATAGGGACATGCAATGCAAGAAAGCTATGAGGAGGAAAAAATGTATCCAAGAAGCAGCTCACTATTTGCTGAAAGTTGTTCATGGAACAAATATGTCAGTTTGGAGCATATTATATGATTCTAGATATATCTCAGTTATCTGAGTGTCATATTAGTGTCAAATATGCCTTTTCTTCATTTTTATGTAGCTCAGATTCAACTTGTGTTATGCTGTGCTGTACTGGAAATTAGAAAGGTACTTAAGCCTGTAGTGACTGGGTACAGGGGAGTTGTTTTGGTTTGTACACTGCCCACAAAATCCACCTTGCTGCCTCCAGCTCCACCATCCCATGCTGTTTATGCCATTGCAGTGGAGTAAAGGAGGGAGCATTAGGCATTAGAGATGGCTACTGTCACATTTCTTAGAGCAATTTGTTATTGAGAGTTTCAGAGTACTCTGTGAGAATCCTGCAGTGTCCTAGTTGTGCATTACTCATTAAGACAAAACAGCATAAATTATTACCAGCCTTAACTCTTGCTTCTGCTGGCAGTCTGGGAAACTGAAATTGTTTCTCTGTATTTCAGCTTCCACCTGCATGTTGCAAGCTCTGCATCTGTCTTCATGGCACATTGGCTTGTTGCTGGCTTTTGAAACAGGAAAGTATTACAGTCCTATTGCCCCTAGACTTTCTGTCAGTTTCACAAAATGAAGTTCACAGACATTGTTATATGCTGAACTTTTTTGAAGTTCTCCCATAGCATCAAGATTAATTCAGCTGGTAAATGTTTCACATGAACCTTTGCAAAGGTTAACATTCTGATTTCAGAATACAAGTTACAGTAATTGAAACTTATCCTCTGAGTTATTGATGTTCTTATGAACGTGCAGATTTGCTTCCAGAAGTCAAAATACACTTTTAAAATGACTTATTTTACTCCAAACCCATCCCTCAGAAAAGAAACCAAGAAATTCCAAGTGCTTGTGAGCAAACCTGCAAAATGCACTTTTATTTTTGTACAGACAAAAAAAACCAAAGGCATGATCATCTGCTTGTGAACAAGGATTGCAAAGCTCTGGTTATTATTACTGCTCTTCATTGCTTAACATCTGTCTACATCTTACTGTTTCTCCATCTTTCTTCTTAATCCATTTATCTCATATTCCTGTTACATCTTTTTTACTGAAAATGTGACAGATTGCCACAAGAGATTGCTCACTGCTACATTCCTCATGTCAGCATAGTGACCACCATCACGATATTCAGCCTGGCTGGATGGCAAATTGCTTCTCAAGCCTCTGCTCCTAGGGACTGATCAAATGCACACTCGGTTGCCATCTTCTAATTTTTGTATCAGCTAAGGCAGAAGTCCCACAGATGACAGCCTCATTCACTATGCAGCCCTAATTCATCCCTTGAGCACTGTCCATCCTACACAAAATGCAATTAAGTAATTAAAAAGTGTATCAAAATGCATATACACAGGGGGGCACAGGAAATTAAAAATGCACAGTCAGTGTTAATTCTAGCATTTCTTCATTCTTCAGTGCTTGAATTTGTCGACTTAATGATGTTTTATCAGAGCTTTCATGTGTAACTTGCTATGTATGTTAAAAAGCAAATGGAAGGAAACTCAGGGTGGCCATCATGGGGACCCAATATAGAGGTGTGTGTATTTAGGAGGTCAAGTCCACAGTTCAGACCCCTTTCTACTCAGCTAACAAGATTTATAAGCGGAAGTTGTGAACTGTCACCCTTTATGAAGGCTAGCCACAAGAGGCAGACATGGCATGTATTTTGCCATATGAGAACTGTAGGTTTTGTTCCAGATTGTTCTCCATATCCGTTCCTTCTTCCTGTTGCGCCAGCTCTGCTGCTTCTAAGCTCTGTGGGTATTCTTGTTCCTGAATTCCTGTTCTGCTCCCTAATGTGTAAGTTTATTGTGTTTAAGGGTAAAATTACTAATCTTATGATTAATAATATGATTATCCTCTGCACTCTAATATTTTAATCTGACCATGACCATGCATTCTAGGGGTGCAGCCCTCCTCTGACTTCAAAAGTGTGTGACAAGGGCTAAGGTGACACTCAAAATTAATGACCTAGGTGACAATCAGTACATGAATATATAGAAGTAGGCAGGAAGGTACTCCAAGTCCTGGCTTCTTTTAATTACAAAAGTATTATGGTCAAGTGGAATGCGCTTAACATATATTGACTGGACGTGAGGAGGAAGTTTTTCACCATGAGAGTGGTGAAGCCCTGAAATGCGTTGTCCAGGGAGGTGGTTGAGGCCCTGTCCCTGGAGGTGTTTAAGACCAGGCTGGATGAGGCTCTGGCCAGCCTGACCTAGCGTGAGGTGTCCCTCATGGCAGGGGGGTTGGAACTAGATGATCCTTGCAGTCCCTTCCAACCCTGACTGATACTATGGTATAAAATCTGGAGTTAATCTCAATAGTGTCAGATTATGGTGGGACTGCTGACTTAGACTTTAGAGACATTCATAATCCAAAGCGGGGGTGGGCGGAAAGCTCCATATGTAGTGGCAAGGATCAGCACACGATGTGTCAGAAAGTTTTGGGTGCAAGGTGAAACAATATTTGTCTTTTTCAAAACAATTATATAATCCTTGTATTCGTTGCAATGTGTACTAAATGTACATGCATTAAAAAAAAAAAAAGAAAATTATATTTCATGTCTTTCCAAACCATTTGAATTATTTTCCTGCTTTTTAGTTCTGACTTTGAAGTACAATAGCTGACCTTGCTGTCCAGTAGAATTATAGTTTAAATGAAAACACTGGTAATTTTTCATGGATCCCTGCAGGCTTTCAGTTAGAACTGTGTGTCAGTGCCCAATGCAAGGTGCAACTGCTGTGTAGCTGGTCAGCGCAGTGACATTGGAAAAAAGGTTTTATTTTAAACTCTTCTTACAAACAAATCCTTGCACTTGATTTAGGATCTATTGATTCAGCCATTGTAAACAACATCAAAATTTTCTCTGAAAAAAGGCTGTGGCTCAATATGGGGCATGATGAATGTCTGCATTGAGTATGCAGTGATCTGAAGCTCCTATAGGAAGAGGAGTGGCTTGGCAGAATAACATCAAAAGGAAATCAAATGTAGTTGCAATAATTATGATGTCAATGAAGCATTTGGAGGTATAGAATTTCACCCAAGTAATCTAAAATGTTAGAGGGAGAAAAAAAGCCTTTTCTTGTTAAAATAAATATTGTTTTTCTGACCTAGGTCTTGCTTTGTAGATTCTGAAGTATGTAATAGCCCTCGGGGGAGACAGCACTGTTCTTGAAATGTGTGAGTCGAAGGCCTGCAGTGATGTTGAAGGGAATGATAGACAGATGCCTCTTTGTACATTTGAGTGTAATGCTGTTTAAAGGAAAATGCAATGTTTAAATGGTCCCTGGTTGTCTTTTTGACATATTCAGATTGTAGTTGGCTCTGCAGGGAGATTTAGCTGTCTATTCTGTCAGACAGAAGACTGGGAACTACACAGAAGTTAGCAGAAGCCACAGATTAAATTTGCTTCTTGAATTACACAATAAGTTTTGTTCAAAAGAAAATATTGCATTCCATTTTCAAGTGTAAATGTGAAGTTTCCTTTCTGATCCCATCCTTAAATATAGCTCCTTCAATATTAATTGATCCTATGAAAATACATAGATAATTTGCTCTCTGTAACTTTATCCCATTCAGGAAGGTTGTGTTGAAGAGGTGCATATCTTGGGGACAGTCCTGGTGATGTAGCAGTGAATAGAATGCATAAAAGATACTGTCTGTCTCTAATTATATAAGGCTGTTTGAAGACTGAATGGGACAGCCATCTGAGAAAGCCTCTGTGCTGCTCACCGCTGTGGTCTGGGTAGTTTTGTGCAGGGAAACATCACCGAAACTTAGCCCTGTTCTTGAATTCCTCCTGTAAGTAGCTGCTGCCTAATTTGCTGTGTACACACTAATTTTGTTTGTTTGTTTCTCAAGGTCACAGTAGATGCATACATAGAGCAACATGCACTTGCTTATGTAGGTAAAAGAACAAAAATGTGATTATTGAAATGAAGTTAAAAGTATTTTTACCTTTCATCTTTTAAAGTAATGTTCCTTTAGAATTATCTAGATCATCATTCATGGATGACAAGTTAATATTCCTAACAGAACTGCAGACAGGTTTTTTTTTTTTCTCTCTCAAACATGCCAAAATCACTGTGGTAATTTAAAGGTTTATGTATTTTTGCTCAAGTTTTGTAGAGAATTTCTTCACTTCGGAGATTAAATGTTACATGGCGACCACAGTGGCATCAGTGTCTGCAGGGGCAAAGAGAAAACACTCACTTAATGAACAAAACAGTTATAAGAACAGCTAAGGGCAGGAAAGAAGACAGAAAACTCATTAAAAAAAAAAATAAATCTGAGTTTTGTGTCTCACCATTGAGCAGAATTGCATCAGTAACCATTCACATCCCTGCTGCCTAACAATTCGTGAATGATTCACCCCGTTTAACCTATCATCTTCAACATTTAACTCAGCTGACACTGCGGTGCTTTATATAGCCGAAGTGTGAGGCGCAGGGACAAATCAAAGTGAGAAAAATCTTTCAGAGTGGTTTCTGTTAGCCAAGATTGTCAGCTGAGCATTACTTTTTTTTTAATGCAGAGAGGGTAAGCTGGCTGTGAGGGGGGATTTTTCAGCATTAATTATAAGGCAGGTTAAATAGTGTCTGGTTTAGAATGGGTCCAATCTTTAGCTTGTTGGCAAGCAGAGAGGTTCCAATTCTGCCTTTAAATGAAAGGAACTCATGTTTGCCAATTAAATCAAGCAGCTGTTTCACAGACACTATTGCTAATAGCTACCAACTAAACTCCAAGCCGTTATCTGGATTGTTTAACGAACTGGTTTTAGTGCATACTAAATGGTAACCTCTGTACATCATACCAATGTATGCAGTAGTTTTGGGTGGCAAAATTAATCAAGTTATTGAAAACAAATATTTAGAGGTTTTTTTGGCTAGAAGAATTCAAAATTCTATTCTGAGGATATACCTATATTTTATTTTACTTATTTTTTTCTTATAAGGCATAATATCTGGTATTGGTTCTCCATTGCTGTGATGGCCTCCTCTACATCAGCTCTTCTCTAAATACAATGATGGGAAACAAGGCATCAAAGCTACCATTGCCTCAAACACAGAAGGTAAGTGTTTCAGAGCACTGCAAAACAGACTCATGTAGACATACATTATTTGACACCTAACTCATATATTACTGCTGTTCTGATAATGATCTCTTGGATTCTTAACTGATGACTTTCAGATTTCAGTACATTAGGCTACAATGCATCACCATCTTTCAAGACACTCAGTTGCCCTTTTGTTTGCAGTTATTTTTCTAGAAGTAAATGTAGAACTTCTGCAGTGTCTTAGAATGGGAATATTCTCTTTGGTAAGCTTCAGTTGTACATAAAAAAACAACCCCAAAACCAACCAAACAAACAAACAAAAACTGATAAAAAAAGAGTTCTTAATTTGGACCACAAATGGTCAGGGAAATAGGAAACTGAGCTTCAATTAGAAAAAAAAAAAATAGTACTACAAAAAGTAAAAGTAGAGAGAGATACACAGGAAGAGTGTAGAGAAGAGTTGACATAGAATAGAATAGAATCAATAAGGTTGGAAAACATCTCAAAGATCATCAAGTCCAACCTGTCACCCAACACCTCAGGACTACTAAACCATGGCACCAAATGTCACATTCAATCCCCGCTTGAACACCTCCAGTGATGGTGACTCCACCACCCCCCTGGGCAGCACATTGCAACAGCTAACAACTCTCTCTGTGAAGAACTTTCTCCTCACCTCGAGTAAACTTCCCTTGGTGCAGGTTGAGACTGTGTCCTCTTATTCTGGTTGCCTGGGAGAAGACACCAACCCCCTACCTGCCTACAACCTCCCTTCAGGTAGTTGTAGACATCAATAAGGTCTCCCCTGAGTCTCCTCTTCTCCAGGCTAAACAATCCCAGCTCCCTCAGCCTCTCCTCATACGGTATGTGCTCAAGGCCTCTCTGCTGCCTCGTTGCCCTTCTCTGGACATGCTCAGGAGTCTCAGTGTCCTTCTTAAATTGAGGGTCCCAGAACTGGACACAGTACTTAATACAAGGATAGGATTAGGAAAGCAGAAATTCTACTAGTCATGAAACTAGGAAGCATGTAAGGATGACACAAATTAAATACATTAGTGAAGTGGAGGAAAATGTGGAGTTGTTTAGTGATGGCAGATGATTTGATGATGAAGGATATGGAAAATGTTGACCTGTTGCCCTATGGGGAGAGACTGGTGAACAAGGCTTGTTCAGTCTGGGGAAGATTTGGTGCAAGAGGTAATCTTGGTTTTGTCTACAGTTTTCTGGTGGGACCATGTGGTGGACTCTTCTTGAAGGAGCGCAAAAGGCAATCGACAGATGCTGAAACTCAAGAACTTCAGAGAATATGCCAGGAGTGATGGAGGTTTATGTGCTTGGTGTGTTTTTATTTCTTTTTACTGTTGGGTTTTTGGTTTTGTTTTGTTTTTTTTTTCTTACCCAGGCAGCTGTCAAACACAGGAATAGGTTGCTCAAGGTGCTGAATTTTCTTCCTTAGAAGTATTCAGAAGTTGTGTGGATATGGCCTTGAGCAACCTGACCAACCTTGAAGTGAGGAGATGGCTTAAATGACCTGTCTTTTCCAACCTACATTGTGATATTGTGATTATATCACCAGTGACATGATTCTTTTCCTGTTTCTTAAGAGACATTCTGAGGTGGTGAAATCTGCATAGAGAGAGAACATCCCCATCCCACTCTTTGACTCTACTGTTGTGTTAAAAAGGTCAGAATACATTTTTATTGATCCCACTTGCATTTTACAGGTACTGCTCTTTCAGTTTACACTGCAGTTAGCCTTGCTTGTTATATTTCTATGGCTAGTCTTTGCCTTAACCATGCAGACTCTAGAGGTAAATAATGTCTGTCTCAATATTGAAACTCAAACAATTAAGTAACAATAAAATATTTAAGAAGCTTTCTTTGGTTCTTTTTATCTGAGTCTTCCTCATCCCTTAAGTGCAACAGAGGATAAAAAAATATAAAGATTTTTTAGAAGCCACCCTATTTTCTTTCCTAATTTAAAGATAAAATATCTTTAAAAGGTGGGGGGGAAAGGCAAGGAAGGAAAAAAATGAGGGATTTTGCATAGACACTCAGCATTCTCTGTGCTTGCTCTGTTACTGTTTTATGAGTAAATCAGAGTATAAAAAACTTACATTTATAGTAGGGGGTGGGGAGAAACAATCGCAAAGCAAACACATGAAAACCAGAGATGCAAACTTCTGACTTTACAGATGGCTGTTTTTCTTAATTATATGGATAACAGTTTAGAAATACCTAATTGGTCATGCTTGACAAGTAATAGCAGTTTTTCCAAGATAAACAAATGTTCACATTTTTCATACTTAATCAGGGAGTTTATGTGCAAAAATGACCAAATGTATCATCTATTCTGAGCCTCCTATGTTATTTTGTAATAAACCACCATCTGTACTTTGATTCTACTGAATCTCAGTGTGATGACCACAGAATCTGATTATATGGCAGATGGGTTTGGGAAAGAAACTAGGGGGGGTTAATTTATTTTTATACAAAATCATTTTTTGGTTTTTACTGTTTAAAATTAAACTACAAAAGCTCACTTCATTAATGTAGAGGTGTCCTTAAAGCAAGGCTCTTCTTTCCTCTGTCAGGTAGTCCTCTCAGTACACAATATCACTTTTGCTTCCCTGGGTCTTTCAGACTCAGACGTTACTTGATGAATGTCTTCATTGTATCACAGTATCACTTAGGTTGGAAAGGACCTCGAGGATCATCGAGTCCAACCTATCAACACAGACCCCATGACTAGACCATGACACCAAGTGCCACGTCCAATCTCCCCTTGAACGCCTCCAGGGTCGATGACTCCACCACCTCCCTGGGCAACCCATTCCAATGACGAATGACTCGCTCGGTGAAGAACTTCCTCCTCACCTCGAGTCTAAACCTCCCCTGGTGCAGCTTGAGACTGTGTCCCCTTGTTCTGGTGCTGGTTGCCTGCTGTTTCTGTGCTGTGTTGTTTGTAGATTGGTTATTTTCCATGTTATTTAAGTTTTAGTGAATGAGTTATAGTTAAGATATTAATTTAGTCATTGTCAGAGAGCTTGACAAAGTAGTTTGTTGCTTGTTCATTTCCCACCTCCCCTAGTTATTTGTATAATGACCCTTTTTGACTCTGCAGGGTTTGCTCTAGTGAGTAAATATGTCTGAAACTCTTTTTCTTTGTGAAATACTTTGTTGAGTAATTCTTCTTCCAACCCAATAATATTTATGACTTTTGTCGTTTAGAAGATTTTTGCAATGTGCTGTTGAATGGGGCTTTGGCCAAAGGGAGAGCTGCAGTGCAGGAGGGGTGTGGTAGAGCGGTGTCCTGGATCCCCACAGGTCCAAGTGTGGTCCTTTTCCCTTCCTCCTTCTGCACAAGAGCTCCACTCATGTCTCCAAGCCATACTGGACATGTACAATACAATGCCTCTGATTCTAACTGTTCACAATTTAAGCAGGAAGGCTGTGAAGAATCCAAACAGCACACCTTTACCTGATTTTTCAACACATTCAATATTTAGAAGAAGGCTTAGCTATCTCAAAGAAAAGCATCTAAAAGACTACCTCCTCTTTACTTTCCTCCCCAATTCTTCCTGATCCCTACCCCAAATCCTTCATCTGTGAAACTGGGAGGATATTCATCAGGAATTATTAAGCTAGTCTAAAAAAGCATGGTGCCTTGAGAGCCACTTACACTACTTTTCTCCATTTATTTTTTTTTCCCTAGCCTTTTTTCCTGATCATTTTCAGTTCAGACTTGAAGACTTTTCTCTGTCTAAACTGTTCTCCTTAGGATGCCTCAAGCATGCTTCACTCCAGACCACTTTTGCTATCTACTCTTCACGCTTTCAGGGAGAACATCTGACACTGGGATAGATGTTAACAGGATTCCATGTGATTAAAAATTGTGGTCAGCCAGGAATACCAAATGGGCATGAGCTTGGCCTGAATGATAATAGGAGTGCAATTTTTCTCCACTGTCATGAGCTAATTTAAGCTGATTCAGATAGTGTGAAATGACAAGATCAGAGAGGAAAAGTATTTTACCATATTATCAGATTTAGAGCTACTTCCATTTCAGCTGAGTTTTAAGAAGCAGTCTATTTCCAGGCTCTTGCAAGAGCATCTGCTCTTGCATCTTGTGCTTTACTGATTTACTATTTTAGTAATAGTGGATATGAAGAAGAGAGGAAAACTGCCATTGAAGATATTCCCAAAATACTTATGACGATAGCTGGAGATGCTTTAATCTGTACTGGTTGTAGATAGTTGGTGTACTTTTTGTATGTTTTCCTCCTTCTTTTGGTTAATTGCTGATTTGCTGTTAGAACTGGACTATATTAGTTTGATATTCACAGTTCCAAATAATTGGTAGGGTAATACTTGTTATTAGGGAATAGAAGCAGAAAGATTAATTACACTCTCTAATTACTCCTCCAGAGAGTTTCATGACCTCTCTGAGCTGCAGGTGGGAAAGGGGTTGAAGCACCAGGAGAGGAGTTCCTAGTATCTTTGTCCATCCACACTCTTATTTCTGATTGCCCTGGGGTTAGGAGGCTTCTGAATCTTGGGACTATGAAAACTTGAGAAGATTCACTTCAGACACATGCCCAGAAACATAAAAATCATTTTCTTGAACTTCATGAGCTTAGTAATTGTAGAGAACTGGCTTCCATGATAATAGGCTCTCTCCCCAAATTGTTGGTACCTACTGTTCCGGGTCATGCTGGAACAGCTACCGGCATAAGTGTTGTTGTGATATTTCAGCACTTTAACTTCCAATCTCAGCTTGAATGGGGAATATAAATGTATGCAAAATGGAAAGTGGCTGCTAAAATATGTCTTGGTTTGCTTGTTGGTTTGAAAGCTCTTAAAGGTCAGTTGGGACTTCAATTTATGGGCTAGAATTTGTGTTGCTTTTTGTTACATGAAAGTCTATATTTCTTTCCTTAAAATATGGAACAAAAAATAAAACATAGGATGAAGTATTATGAGAAACTATGCAACCCTGTAAACACAGGACATGTGAATTGAAATATAGAACAAAAATTAAACCCAAATACTTTATTCCCTTATACTGAGCCAAAACCCTCTAGAATTTCAATATTTGTGTGTTGAACCATCATAAAAAGTCCAATATTTGCCATATAAATAAATACCTTTTCAAATGTAGGAAATAACTATTAGCAAAATAGGAAAACAAAAGGTGAAAGAGAGAGGCTGAACCACATTAAAATCATTGGCTTTTAAAATCTCACAAAGGACTCTCTTGGATTTGAAATCCAAATTCTGTATTTATTGGGCTCCATTAGTGACTTGAAAGGAGTTTAAGCAAATTAATCTTATCATTTTATATCTTTGGGATTGTATAAACTGTTCCAAGTGGATTAAAACACTGAGGAAAATGCCAGAGGACCCAGCAAAAGCACTGCTGTGCTAATGAACGCTGGGAAAGCTTGAACACGATCAACTTGCTAAAGATTGAACAGTTAGCTTGAACAGTTGGCTAGCATTGCAGAAATGCTCTTTTTAGCTGTAATAACTAAAGGAAATCATAGTGATTAATATCTGCCCCAGTTTGGAGGGGAGATTTCTGTCTAACACATTTGTTGAGGTTTTTTGTAATGAGATTGTAAATTGACAGGCGCAAATGTTGATGTTGACTTCTGCAAATTGAGATCTGAGTTACTCTTGCATGACATTTTGATTAAAAAATTGCCACTATAGAATATCAATATACCTACATTAAGTGGATTTTTCATAGGTGTTATAACAGGATATCTTCCTCCAATAATGTGTTTCCAGCTAGATACTTCAACAGTCTATTCTGAGCCTCATTAATTGCAGTATCTTCCACAGTGATTTGTAAAATATATAAAAACAATTCCATGCTGATTTATAAACAAATTACACAAAAAATAATGATATTCATCATGTAATGTTTATTCATCACATTGACTTTGGTGAGATAATGAACAAAAAATAAGTATATACCAGATGAACTATATTCTTTGGTAATGTAGAATAAATTGAACGATATAGCCAAACACGAAGTCTTACATCCTAAAGAAATGGAAGCAATAATTTCTTTGTGGTGGAGACAAAATGGAAGTGATTTAGGGCATTATTTGTTTATGTGCATAATCATTATATATGCATTTTGTGGGATGTGATGTAGCTAACTCTGAACATAAGCTTTGGAGCGCGTCAAACAGAAGACAGAACAGGTAAGACAGTTACTAAGAGTTCATGACCCTCCAACACCCACTATTTTGTAAAGGAATTTTCTAATATACTTTTAAAACCTGGGGGGAAGCAGAGGTTGGGGCAGGTCTAGTGCCTGTTGAAAGTGCTTAGATGAGTTAAGCATTGCAAAGTGTACTGTGTTTGGCTTTGATCAACAAACATTGACATCTTAATGGGTGGAAACTTCTTAAAGAAGTTTCTGAGAGTCAAGGGATGGGGTGCAGGGTAAGAGAAGACTTATCAAAGTCCTTATGTGATCCACTTCTAAGGAGATAACACTAGTAAAACTAAACAGTAGTTTTTCCATAGTGAGGAAAAGTGTTCTGAAATGAAACAGGGATACAGCAGAAGATTTTGAAGCCTTCAGGACTTCTATTATTTCTAAAATATTGTCCCAAGGGAAAATATTAGCAGTCAACTGTATAGAAGATGCTGTGTGATGCACCTCAGGAATTTCAACATTTTCAGATCCAAATTGCTGTATGTTTGGAGTTGGAAAAAAACCCAAACTCTTTAAACCCCTATAATGCACTTTTGTAGAAGTATTAAATAAGAAAGAAACACCGAGATAGTCAGAAGGTAAAGAGAGCAGAACTTCTGTTTTTCTAATTTTGTTTTCCATTTTTCTCATGAGCTTTGAAAGAAACTTTTGAAATTTGCTTAAAACTATAAAGTTAAAATACAACTTCAGATCAAAACTGAAATTGTGCTGAGTACAGAAAAAACAACCAAACAAAAAAACCCAACAAGGAACCAAACCAACCAAAACCCCAAAAAAAACACCAAAACAAACCAAAAAAACACACCAACAAAATCAAAACAGCAACCCCCCCCCCCCCCCCCCCCCCCCCCAATATTTCTGGAATGGAAATAATCTTAACAAAATTACAGCTCTCTAGGTTAGTTGGAATAAATTATATTCTGCAGTCAGCAGATATTTATGAACTTGAAAAGCATTTGTGTTTTCTTGAAGGGAACTCATAATTTGCAGTTTGTTGCTTGATAAAGCTATTTATCCCAAAGACCCTTTGTAGTCATTCAGCTTAGTGTTTTCATTTGAGCGAAATAAGTAAGAGATTAAAAAAAAATATAAATAAATTATAGTAAATCACTTGAGACAAGTAATTCTGCCTCTAAGGGAGAATTTTAAAACAGATCCCCCTTCTCTTGACATCACTGCTTAACCCTAGCAATCTTGTAGAAAAAAAGGATGAGATCCTGAGCTGAGCCCCTCAGAACTTCACTGTAAGTCCCATAGCACAGGGAGATGAAGCAAACCCAGGCTGTCAGCTGTACAGCAGTAGATCAGAACCACACATTTCTCTATTTGAGACACTCATGAAGTGATTTGAGCTGACAAAAAATCTAACAGGGTTAAATCTCCTGATCTCATCAGTAATATTCAATTAAACCAACACAATTCTCCTTCAAATAATCTATTTTGTACTGAAAAGCTGAAGTACCAGCATTAGCTATACCCTGGAACTGGGTCATATCCATCTAAGATGACTGTAGGTAAGATTTTCCTCTTGGAACACCTTTCTCCCTCAGTAAAATATGTTGACTGTTCAAGTGTCACTATAGGAACTAGGTCTGTAGTCCATGGCACTTAAGCAATCTTTGGCAGCATTTAACAATTTTGTGCACTGCCTTAAAGAACAGAGCAGCTGTTGTTACCTTTTGCTTTGATCTGGTCATACTGGTGGCACTGTTGTCCATATTATTCTCCATACCTTTATGTTTTATTTTAAAGTATTTTATTTGTGCAATAAGAACTTAAAAAATGATGTCTCCTAAACTTGCTCCTTGCTCAGATGATCTACAAAAGACCATCTCTGATCCAAACCTTATAGCTGTGATAAGTATGCCAAAGGTGATACACACTACCTTACACATCAGAGGATTCTTAACAGTGTATTTCATTGTGGTAAGGCATAATGAATATGGATCTCTGCAGAGGATCCCAGTACAATCTTCCCTCGATGAGCTATTCCTTGTGCCTTCGCACTAGGGTATATAAGATGCACATCACGTACATGAGTATTAATTCTGTGGTTGCACCATGGATCCACTTGTCCACAGTAGGTTCTGCTTCTACTTGTCTGTGAAAAGAGTTAATGGTGGAAGCTTTGCAGGTTACCTGATTTTTTTTGGGGGGAGGGTTGTCATATTATGCTCCTCTCTCTGAAAGAAGTTTGTAGAATCATAGAATGGGCTTGAAGGGACCTCCAAAGCTCATCCAGTCTGACCTCCCCACAGGCAGCAGGAATGTCACCAACTAGACCAAGTTTCTCAGGGCCTCGTTGAGCCTCACCTTGAGTATCTTCAAGGAAGGGTTCAAGTACCTCCCTGGGCAACCTGTTCCAGAGTTCCACCACCCTTGTCATAAAGAACTTCTTCTTGATATCCCATCTAAATCTGCCCTTCTCTACTTTGAAGCCATTGCCCCTTGTCCTGTCACTGCAGGTCTTAGCAAACAGTCTCTCTCCATCCTTCCTGCAGGCCCCCTTCAGGTACTGGAAGGCTACTATTAGGAGCCTCCTCTTCTCCAGGCTGAACAGCCCCAGCTTCCCCAGCCTGTCCTTGATCAGGAGGTTGGAACACCTCTGCTACATTTCTGTGGCCTTGCTCTGGACTCTCTCCTTCAGTTGTTCAAGATTAAAACAACTTTATATGTTAATATGTCTCATGGCCTATCCTGCTGTTAGTGTCCATCTGACAGTGTCACATAGCTGTTCCATAAAAGCCTAGTGGGTGGTACACTAAAAGCTACTCACAGATGATTTAAAAACTATTTTTCATCCTGGGGTTCTGTTTTGTTTGGGAACCAATATTTGAAAGAGAATTTGTCTTGGCCCAAAAGGTTGCCTTCTCTAAACTTTCAAATGTTTTTTTTTACACAAATGAAGTTTTGAATTCTCCTCATCAAAAAGTATGTTCTGTCCTATCTATTTGCTACTTACTATGAAGAAAAATGAATGTCCCTGTTGTCTGAACCAGACATAGTCAGAAACAGACATTGTTGTGATGATATTTTCATACATCACTCTGTACTTCCCTATATCACTTTTTGCTTCCCACTGCTATTTGTTCCTTCAAACATATTTTGTGTGTTTTGACAGTTAAAGGTTCAAGGTCATTCTGAAACTCTGCTTTCCTGTGCCACGTAGCACAGAATTTATGTAGTGAATAGTTCCCTCTTACTAATTACAGCCATTTATTTTCAACATTTTGGTCTTGTGCAACCTAATTGATATTTTTTTTTTTCATTTTTTACAATATTTTTAAGGCAATCAAAGGCTGTTACAAATACATTTTGATGCTTTATGTCTGTATGAGATGGGAGCTGTATATCTGCCTGGATTTTAAATCTGTGAATGCTCTACTTAGCAAGGTAATTTGGACAAGGATTGTCTCTTACTAATGGTTTCTGTTAGCCTTGCACAATATGTCCTGGTCCTTGGCTTGGCTATGAAGGTGTAACTGCAATACAAATAAGTGATAATAATGATGTTTAAAACCTTCTCATCTGGCTGAACTTAACCTATAACATCCCATTTCTTTAGACACCAGCTCCAGCTCTTCTGCACTAAATCAATTCTTCTCATTTGAACCTTCTTAAAATTCCACATGCAGATTGCAAGTGAAGTCATTACAAGGACACATCCCAGAGTTTCAGGTATTTGAGAGAACACAGGGGAATAAAGGGAAGAGGGGTAGTTGCCTTGATATATTTTTATTTACTGTTGTTCTGTTTAGTGCACTTAATTTATGTCAGATAAATCACTTGAATTCTTTTCAAAGATCAAGTGGGGAAAATGTCATAGCATTAAGCATAAGTATCCCTTTATTTATTTATTTTTCCTAAAGGTCTTGTCCCCAGGTAGATGCATGCAGAAGGTTCTTGGAGACAAAGCACATACCTTTTATTTTAAACTCCTCTGTCTTTCAGAATATTCCAACCTTGTTTATATTTGTAATCAATTTTCACAGGTGAATGAAGATTAGCTGCCATAGTTAAAGACTGCTGATATTAGCAGTTGAAAAAGAGGTATCTGCATCAATGCAGATGAAAATGTAGATGGTTGTTTTCTCCATATCATCAAGATTGAAGTCACCAGGTGGTGCTGTTACATAGTACTGCAACTCCTTCTGTGATTTGTTTAATTATTTTCTTTTTTTTTCAGTTAATACTGTATAATCTATTTGTCTTACAGCTGAAAAGCTATGCAGCACATTGACCAGTGGCTTTTAGTTTGGGAGTGAAAAGGACTTTGTGGGCCTTAGTGGAAAAGGTAGTCTTCCTCTAAACCAGGTTTGAATTCTGTTTGTGGTTGCCTTTTTCTCTGGACTGAAATACTTCATGATACAACATAGAGTGCATGGGCTTTGGCTTCTTGAACAAGAGAAACAAAATAAAACTTGGCAGTGGGTCAAAAATTGTATTAGGTAGAGAAAATTTGTATCAGAAGGATAATTGCATTGTTGTTCGCATGGAGAATAGTATCATGGCATGGAGGGAAGGCTATCCCTTTAAGAAACAATGTTCAAGAATAGAGTAGAATAGAATAGAATCAATAAGGTTGGAAGAGACCTCAAAGATCATCAAGTCCAACCTGTCACCCAATGCCTTGTGACTACTAAACCATGGCACCAAGTGCCACAGCCAATCCCCTCTTGAACACCTCCAGGGACGGTGACTCCACCCCCTCCCTGGGCAGCACGTTCCAATGGCTAACAACTCTCTCTGGGAAGAACTTTCTCCTGGCCTCCAGCCTAAACTTCCCCTGGTGCAGCTTGAGACTGTGTCCTCTTCTTCTGGTGTTGGTTGCTTAAGAGAAGAGACCAACCCCCACCTGGCTACAACCATCCTTCAGGTAGTTGTAGACAGCAATAAGGTCTTCCCTGAGCCCCCTCTTCTCCAGGCTAAGCAACCCCAGCTCCCTCAGCCTCTCCTCGCAGGGCTTGTGCTCGAGGCCTCTCACCAACCTTTCATTGGATTGTATTAGAGAGAATAACCATTGGAGTAACTATTCATTCAGGTGACATTGATTTAGATTTTTATCAGCAAAACCAGTTGAAATCCTCCAAACACGAGTTGGGGAAAAAAAAAAACCTAAAAATCGAGAAAGGTAAATAGTCATTATCTGCCAGTACGTGCTGCAGCATAATAGAGTGATAAAGAAAAATGCCTTAATGGGAAGGTAGCCATCTGGAGTTTAGGAGAATGATGATTCAATCTGCTTCAAAAGATACAGCAATTTTAGCATAAAAAGTCCTGTTAGTGACTGAGATGAGAATCCTTTATCACCCTACGCACGGAATGTGGATGGTACCTCACCTCATTAGCATTGTAAGTAATAGCAAAGACAATTATGCAAAGAGAATCTGATTGGGAGGGAGAAAGTGCTGCTGGTAACTATTGATATTTATGTAGTTCACACAGAACTCTGCATTTCTTTTTTTATTTTTTTTCCATCCCAGAATAGTCTTGGGTTTTTTTGAAACAGCTTCTAGTGATGTTTTTCTTCCTTTCATGAGGTTTAACTGACACATTGTAGCTCTACACAATTAAAATTCAGTCATTGTTAAGAATACTGTAAATCAATGGTGTAGCTGTGTGATGATCACTATGAATAGCATCCTCCTTTACTGCAAGATTTAAAGTAATTTTAATAGTGGTTAGTGTCCTTAATGCTTGGTGACTTTGGTAGGGATGAGAAAAGTGGCTTGCTTACAGCCAAATCTTTTCTTGGAGGGTATCTAAGATTTGATTTGAAAGTCACTTGGCTAACCTTTAGAAAACGTTTATTCTTCAAATACAATTTCAACATGTCTTAAAATAATTCTAGGGATGTAGCAATTACCTACATCAGAAAGAATAAGAATTTATATTTTCCAGAGCTGTTCTTATGTGTTCTTTTTTTATTACCTAGCTATAATAAAGCATGGATCATAGAATCAACAAGGTTGGAAAGGACCTCAAAGTCCTCAAGTCCAACCTGTCACCCAAGACCTCATGACTACTAAACAATGACTCCAAGTGCCACATCCAATCCCCTCTTGAACACCCCCAGGGATGGTGACTCCACCACCTCCCTGGGCAGCACATTCCTATGGCTAACAACTCTCTCTGGGAAGAACTTTCTCCTCACCTCCAGCCTAAACTTCCCCTGGCACAGCTTGAGACTGTGTCCTCTTGTTCTGGTGCTGGTTGCCTGGGAGAAGAGACAAACCCCTTCCTGGCTACAACCTCCCTTCAGGTAGTTGTGGAGAGCAATCAGGTCTCCCCTGAGCTTCCTCTTCTCCAGGCTAAACAATCCCAGCTCCCTCAGCTTCTTGTAGGGCTTATGCTCAAGGCCTCTCCCCAGCCTCATTGCCCTTCTCTGGACATGTTCAAGAGTCTCAATGTCCTTCTTAAATTGTTATGTTGAATGGACTGGAATACCAGTCCAATGAAAAAGCTGTTTGTGGGAGAAATCTCTTTTTTATCTCATTTTAATTTACCGCCTCTATTAAACAAATTCTCATATGGAGAATAATAAATAATTACTACCCTCTTGAACAGTTTAATATTTTCTTCACGTGTGTAGTGTCAAAGAGAATAATTCATGAATTGTATTTCTGTGTTATACTAAATTACTTTCACTGAAATGCTCTTTTAATAGTTCACATCATTTTCATTAACCTCTTGATACTTTATTCATCTCCATTAGAGCAACAGCATACAATCAAGCCAACAGAAAAGCACAAATAAGCTCTTCTAGAGGCAGAATTTAGTAGGAAGTTGCCTAACAAAGTACAGCTTTCACTGAGATCAAATCTTCACCTTTTTTTTTGGTTCTTCAGTTTCCTCTACTTGAGCTGCTCTTGTTATTTATTGCCTCTCTATATTGGCTTCCATTCTACTCTAATTCATTTAAATGAGGCTTATGGTTGCAATGCAAAAAAGCCTCTTAGAACCTCTGAGAAACATAGTTTTGAGTAATATTTTGATCTAGCAGTGATTTTACAGCATTGTTTTTCTGTTGTCCTCATTAGACTTGCCTGTTTCCACTCCTACATCATGAGAACTGAATCAGTTTCCTGAATCCTAGATCATTTTGTTGACTGTCATTGCCTTTTTTTAATGAAACTAACACACTGCCAGTTTTCAAAATGTCAAGCTTTATTTTGAACCATGTTCCTGAGTTTTATGCTATGAACACTTTGTTCTGAACCTGGGTGATATGCATGACTCAGAAATCATATCCTACAAGGATTTTAATAAGGAGGAGGCTGGCAAAGTGGATGTGTGTCGCAGAAACAAAAAAGGAAAGGGATGCTTGTTGAATAGAACGGTTCTGTTTACACATGCTCTCTAGCTGTCTGAACACAGACAACACAGTTAAGATTATAAACACCTTTTTACAGACCTATTTCTTTGTCTAAATCTCTAGATAAATACACACTTCAAGATGTCACAAGTGAGTTTTTCATCCTAAGAACAGCTGGGGGATTTGTCAGTTTGGGAGGTGCTCCAAATCTTTTGGGTTTAAGGAAAATAAAACAAACCCACAAACCCAAGCAAACAGAAAAGTTAAATACAATAGAATTTTATGTATGTATAATAACTTGTGAGTCATTTGAAGTCTCTCTCTACTCAAGAGAACAAAAGTGGCCTTATAATGAAGGATGTGAACTGATTTTGGGCTTAAGGGACATCTAAAAGGCATTCCTTCTGGAGAAAGGTGGAAGACACAAAGTAAACCCACCGAAACAGGAGTTTGGAAGAAGACCTGTTGTTTTGCAGTTTGTTTGGTTGCTTTTTTCATTCTTGGTATGCAAGATTTCCTCTTGAAGTTAACGATATAATTGAGTGTGTACAGAATCAGAGACTAATAGTTAGGTTACTGACCTGTTCCTTTTGGTATTCCTTCCTGCATCTAAGGGTATTGATGAAAAAATTATCTATACCCCTGTCCCCTCCACCAGTTCTCCCAGAGTCTTGAAGTCCTTTTTGATTGCCTTGGGAGCTCTGGTTGCAACATTATTGCTCTCTAACTGCATAACTATTAAGGGATAGTAATCAGAGGGCTGTACCAGGCTGCCGAGAAGATCCAGCTGGAAGCTGTGAAAAGTTTGGAAGCATGGGAATTAAAATATCTCTATGTTTAGCCCTTACAGGAAGTAATACATTTATACATGTGGTGAAGTTTATTAGTTCTAGTTTATTAATTTAATTCTCATGTTAAAGAATTCCTGCTCTTTACTGAGTTGCAAAGCAGATTGCATTTTTCTCTCGACATATTCTTTAGAACAAGTTCTTCATCATCTCCCTCAGCAATTTGTTATGCAATATTTCCCAAACTCATCTTATAGTTGGTATGAATCCAGTCCTATAAAGGACATCCAAATGTTAATAACAAAATAATACAGAAAATAATGACACATGGTATGTATCTGTAAATAATGTAATTTCCCTGATGATATTGCAGATATTGGGGTGGGGTTTTGTTGGGTTTTTTTCTTGGGGGGAGGGAGGGTGGTGTTTTGTTTATCTTGGGGTTTTATTTTAGGTTTGGGGTTTTATTTGGGGGGGGGGGAGCTTTTGTTTTTGTTGTTTTTGTGGGGTTTTTTTGTAGCAGAAATTTCCTTATCTCAGGTCTATAAAATAAGGCAGGAACTCCTCTAACAAAAAGAGATCCCCAGCTCTGCCCACATTCATTTGTATTGCTAATTGATTATCAAGGCCAGGCTTTTGTGAGAATACATGGATGTGTGTTTATCACCATTGCAGTTAGTCTCTGTTGAGATAGAAAAATAATTTAATTAGTCATATTAATTAATAGATTTTTCCTAAAAAGAAAAAAAGAAGTACACATTTATTCTGTGTGAATAAGTAAAAAGTAACAGTATTGTCTGCTTATTGATTCCTAGTTTTAGTCAGTATGAATTTCAATTAGGTGGGAAAATCGAGGTCTTAAAAAACAGCAGAAACTTTCTCCAAAGATTTAGTTTACTGAGCAGCAAGAACTAAGGAGTAGTTAGGGAAAAGAAAAATAAGAAAGTTAGTTGGTGATGGTTTGTGATTATCAGAAGATAAAATGCAAGGGATTTTATAAACTTAATATACATATGTCTAAGATACAAAGTTATATATTATAACATTCCTGAGGTAGAGAAAAAATAGCTAAAGAATAAATATTACACTAAAAACCTCTAAAGGGACTCATATAACAAAACACATGAGAGACGACAATATGCATGTTAATGAAACCCAATCAATATATGTTCTTGAACCTGCTTTGAAGGACATCACATCAAGAATGTCTTGGAGAACAAAAGACAATTGTCTAGCAGTAGTCCTTTCCCTGGTGGGAATTCATATCTAAAACAGCAGAAGTATTTGTAAAAAAAACAAAGGAATTTACCATAGGAATCAAAATTAGAGAGGAACTGAGATGTGATGAAATTACGGTCAATGAAAACAGGACAAAAAGCGAACAGTTTAGTTGGGGATGAGAAACATCCTGAAAATTCAAAAGGAAGAACAGTCTGAAGTTTATTTGAATTTGCTTTGCACTTTAACTTTTTCAAGGCCAAAGACAGATCTATCTGGTTTATGTTGGTCCTAAAGAGGTATTTTTTTTTGAAGTTATAAAAAAATCTGAAGACCCAAACTTGTCAATACTTGGGGTCATTTTGTTCTTTACCTGCGTACGGTCCCATGGACTGCAAATGGATATCTGCGTTTTAAATCAAACACTCACAGTATCACAGTATCGCTTAGGTTGGAAAGGACCTCGAGGATCATCGAGTCCAACCTATCAACACAGACCCCATGACTAGACCATGGCACCAAGTGCCACGTCCAATCTCCTCTTGAACGCCTCCAGGGATGGTGACTCAACCACCTCCCTAGGCAACCTTTTCCAATGACGAATGACTCGCTCGGTGAAGATCTTCCTACTCACCTCGAGTCTGAACCTCCCCTGGCGCAGCTTGAGACTGTGTCCCCTTGTTCTGGTGCTGGTTGTCTGGGAGAAGAGACCAACCCCCAGGTAACTCACGTAGGTAACTGCAGTATCAGGGATTTCACCTTGCCTGTGTGGTTCACTA
The DNA here is from genome assembly GCF_026170545.1 of Melanerpes formicivorus. Lineage (NCBI taxonomy): Eukaryota > Metazoa > Chordata > Aves > Piciformes > Picidae > Melanerpes > Melanerpes formicivorus. Next base: position 6,766,675 of record NW_027142379.1, on the reverse strand, counting down.
ATGGAAGATTCACTCAGACTAGAGGCTATTTATTTATAAATGGAGGTACTGCTGCCATTACAGATCAGTCTTGTATTGAGATGTCCAGTAAATATAAAGCTATTGGCAACCTAATAGGAATGATTTATTCTTGTGTAGCACTATACTACGCCTGACACTATTTACACTTCTTGCAGTCCATAACCCTGGCATCCAGCTTTAATTGTTCCTCTGTTCATATCATTCCTTAAACATTGTAGCTTTTAAATGAGGAGATGCAGAGAAATGAACTGTATTTCTGCCTTCATCTGGACCAACAAAACTGAGAATGAGATGTTTTCCTTTGAATTGCTGGAATGTGAGGAGTAGGATTGTGTTTTCTATTTACAAATGTAGTTTAAACTCTTTTCTCAAAAAGCAAAAGAATAAAACTAAAAAGAATAAAAATTTTAAAAAGAAGAAAAATTAAAGAAGGGGAAAAAAAAAAGGAAAAATAGAAAAAGGGAAAAAAAAAAGTGAGAGGAAGATCAGGAATACAGAGAGCTTCCAAAAAACCCTCTTGCTAAGATATTAGGAACTTATACCTAGCCTCAAGTTTCAATGTAGTGCTTCAGCGTCTGGCTAACTGAAGCTAATTGGTTCTGGTTTCAAGAAGGTTGGCTTCTGATTTACTCAGAACATGGGGAAAAATGTGCTTGTGTCTGCCTGCCATGTTCTATATACCCATATAAGACATCTTGAAACCAGTATCCTGTATCATTTTTGGCAAGCATAGCTTTTCTGCATCATTAGTGAGCTTGTTGAGTGCATACTGCAGAAAGCACTTTCAGTATCAGTGGTGATGCATTAATCCTTTGCAAAGATCCAGGCGCTGGAGTGGAGTGCACTTAAATATCTTGTTTAAATCTTCATTTTGAACCACTAAGCAAGATTTACCTAGTGCAGAACTCTATGCTGGCATCCTGAATGTGTGTGAACTTCACAGCATATATTTGATTTTGGAACTCCACATGGAGGTATGCACTGGAAGAACTGACTTCCATTTTATAGTTCCTAAGGGATGCTAAGCATTAAACGCTCTCTGCTAGCTTCATGAGGCTTCAAAGCGTTCAATAACTTTAGTATTATGCTGCTAATGGGAACTCTACAGGGACAGATTAGTTAAGATTTTTGTGGACTGTGTGTTTGTTTCCATTTAGGATATATTTACTTATACTTTGTTGTCAAATATAAATGCAGAAGAAAAAGTTGTAAAGACAGATATAACTTAGAGGTCCTGTGGTCATAGACACACTCTTTGCGTGATTATAAAGGATTTATTCTCTGTTAATTCTCATTTATATTGACTGAGTTCTCAGGATAATTTGCATGCTATATTGCGATTATTCCACTAGGAATTTCTTTGATGGTGAAATTTAAAATTAATGTATTTATTCAGGTCAGAAACAGAATCAGCAAACTCCAAATGCAGGCTGATAAAAATTGGGTTTAATTTAATTAGAGCTGTATAAGTTAAAAATAACTCTACTGATATGTGCATACATCGAGAGATACTTTGGTGTAGTTGTAGGTGATTGTGTTTTAACTATCCTAAAGTCCCTTCAAAATATGAATGCTGAGGAACTAGATTGACCATAAAGAAAACAGAGATGTAGAAAGAGAATACATGGGAATTTTGTGGGTGTGTGTTGTTGTTTGTTGGTGTCATAAATGAGATAAACTTCAAAATGCTGACAAGAAATTGCTGCTTTTGCAAAACCTGAGTAAGACTTTAACTTAGGAAGTGCTATGTGTTTTATCTTTGGAGGGGTGGGGAAGAATATCAAACAACCAAAGCAGAAGTTATTATTGAAAGACCACAGAAGTAACCAACATCCATAAGTTAAAGTTGGTTTATTAATGTAAGTAGATTTTCTCAGATCTCTACCAGCTTTCTAGTTCTCTTCCTGCAATGAAATAACTGTGGAAACTGTATAACCAATATAACACTATAGATATATATGTTGTTCATGTATATGTTGTGTGATTTCTTTATTGAGCCATTGTTTTGCCATTTCCTGGCATTTCTAGACTTCTGTATATGCAACCTCACAACTTCTTATAGCTGAAATAGCATACTAGGTTATGTCATGTATGTGAGAAATATTGACTTGATAGTAATCAATCAATCAAAACTTTTTACCAACAGGATGGAGATCCTGAGCTTTGCACACATGGTCTCCCCTCTTCCCTCTGAAAGGTCATGGGTATTTCCCATTCATTTTTCTGGCCACTCAGGCCTGATATCTCAATTTCATCTTTGAGTGATCTCATGCTTCCATCTGTGTGTATGAATCTTGCTGATTTATTTCACATTGCTATCTCAAGATCTTTCTTGGTCACACTTGCAAACTCACAGCTAAACCCTGATCATCTTCTATCTTCAGTGTTTAATTTCCTTCCTAGAACTGGTGTCTGTGACCTCTCTCTGATTCAAAGAGATGTTGCTAGAATTAGCTTTCTGGATTGTTGCTCTCTTTCATCTCCCTCTATTGCTCCTTCTCTTTTAACTGCTTGCATACAAATTTCTTGTCAAGTATTCATAGCCCTGCAAACTTCCTTTTACTTGATCGCTGTTCAGATGTTTAACCTTTCCATTGCAAGGTGGGCACATTTCCAGCAGTGACATTCTGTCATTATGTCTAAATCTCCCTGTTCTGAAAAGCATGTTTGAAGTTTCTCTGACCCTGCATAAAAGCATGGTCATCCATCCATTGTGTCATCAATTTTATCCTTTCACATGTCCAAATGTGGTGCTATTTCTGTAATTATCCTAACACACTGAAAGCTAATGACTAGGCTGAAGGGAAGGTCTATTCACTGTTCTAGCAGACTTCTCTGCCTCTGTACCTACCTCTGTACCCCCAAATCCTGCTCAGCTATCACGTCATTAAAGCATGGCCATTTCCATCATTGGACACAGTCTCAAGCTGTGCCAGGGGAAGTTTAGGCTCGAGGTGAGGAGAAAGTTTTTCACAGAAAGAGTTGTTAGCTGTTGGAATGTGCTGCTCAGGGAGGTGGTGGAGTCACCATCCCTGGAGGTGTTCAAGAGGGGATTGGATGTGGCACTTGGTGCCACATGAGTAGTCCTGAGGTGTTGAGTGACAGGTTGGACTTGATTATCTTTGAGGTCTTCTCCAACCTTGTTGATTCTGTGATTCTATGAGTTATACAATTTCCTGGGAAGCATGACTCAAGTTATTTGACCCCCATTCTCATCACAACTTTGTAAGACAAGCTGATTTTGAAGACTTATAGATATCTCTGTTTGGGATGTGGGAAGCTCTAGGAGAAGGACTTGGGGGATGTCATTTGATGAAGAGTTCAACATGAGCTAGCAATGTGTGCTTGCAGCCCAGAAGGCCAACTGCATCCTTGGCTGCATCAAAAGAAGTGTAACAAGCAAGGAGGAGGAGGTAATTCTGCCTCTCTGCTCTCTTCTTGTGAGACACCACCTAGAGTATTGCATCCAGCTCTGGTGCCCCTAGCATGAGAGGGGCATGGAACTGCTGGAATGAGTTCAGAGGAGGGCCACAAAGATGATCAGCAGGCTGGGGCACCTTCCCTATGAAGAAAGGCTGAGACTTGTGGCTGTCCAGCTTGGACAAAACAAGATTCTGGGGATATCTTATAGTGGCCTTCCAGTACATGAAGGGGGCCTACAAGTAAGGTGTGAAAGGACTTTCTACAAGGGCTTATTGTGACAGGACGAGAGGGATGCGGAGGCCATAATAAAACATGCCTGAATGTAGCATCTTTTAAAAAACCCCATAGCTACATGCAGGGACCTGTTTGTTTAACACTATTTGTCACCAGTTCCCATAAACAAGAATTGCACCAGGCAGGCAGGCGATGCGAGCCTGCACGCGGGTCAGCGCAGCATCGCCTTCTGATGCCGGTTGGGTGATTATCACAGTATCACAGTATCACTTAGGTTGGAAAGAACCTCGAGGATCATAGAGTCCAACCTATCAACACAGACCCCATGACTAGACCATGGCACCAAGTGCCACATCCAATCTCCCCTTGAACGCCTCCAGGGTCGATGACTCAACCACCTCCCTGGGCAACCCGTTCCAATGCCGAATGACTCGCTCGGTGAAGAACTTCCTCCTCACCTCAAGTCTAAACCTCCCCTGGTGCCGCTTGAGACTGTGTCCCCTTGTTCTGGTGCTGCTTGCCTGGGAGAAGAGGCCAACCCCTTCCTGGCTACAACCACCTTTCAGGTAGTTGTAGAGGGCAATGAGGTCACCCCTGAGCCTCCTCTTCTCCAGGCTACACAGAAATACAGATTGCAGTGCACTTGCATATCATCTGCCTTCGCTGTACGAGACTTCACTTTGTCAGTAGTTTTTTGGTGTTATTATCTCTGACAGAACAATAACAGATGATTGGCAAGGAAGGGAAAAAAACCAAAAAGAAAGAAAAGCCAGAGTACTGATTTTTTTTTGTAGGGAGGAAATGGCTTCTATTGAATGTAAGTGTTTTTATTTGATGCACTATTCCCCAGGTACAAAATAAATATTTTAAAAGTTGTACTGCATTCCCACTCCCTGGGTAGATATGCCTTCCAGAAAAGAAAAAAAAGGGGACATTTATTTATTTATTTATTTATTTTCCTTTGTGTTGTTACTTGGTTGGAAGTGGGTTTTTTTGTTTGTGTTTTGTTTGCTTGTGCTTTGTTTGTGGTGGTGTAAGGTTTTTTTTTCCTCTCTCTCTCTCATCCCTTCTTTTCCTATCGAGTTATTTGGTCTCTGTTTAAACCCCTGATACCTTAACTGCAATATTGTGTTTTTTTTCCTCTTCCTGCCTTTGTAAACAAGATCTTTTCTGGTAGAGTTTTCTTTTGCTGATTTATTGAATTTTCCTGTGGAAAAAAAAGCACACCTATGTATAGTTTTAGTAGCCTACAGCAAAGCTTCAAGAGTTCCTTAAATGTATGAAGCTGGAGTGAGAAAATAAACAAAAGAATGTCTGATTTCATGAAAGTTAGCAGATTTCCTTGACACTTCCCAGATGCTCTATGGATAGGTAAGTGGAGGTGCAAACCTATGTAAATCTAAGGGGCAATGGGGGGGGGGGGGGGAAGGTGCCTTATATTTTTATTGCATTTCCTTAGTCTCACAAGTAAGGTCTTAGAAATTTCAATCCTAGGTGTATTAAGCTCTTCAAGATGGAAGGGAAATTTTTTTTATACTCAAATAAGAGGAATCATCTTCTGTAGCTGTACTAAATCCCAGTGAAAGGAATGTATATCTGTAGAAGGGCATTTGAGATGTTAAACTATTGAAGAGTAATATTCTTCAGGACAAGCTCTTAAACCTGTTTTACAATAGACTTCTTAGTCATCAGTACTAATAATGCTGTAAGTGAAGAGTCAAAAGATAAGGCAGAAGATGCTCAAAAGAAATTTTCAGCTTTAAATAATGGGGGGCAGGGGGGATGAGAAGAAAAATAAAACCTAATAAAATCTCCCCAAAACAGCAATAAGCAAACAAATAAATCTGCTTGCTAAAAGTTATGTAGCTGATTCTCATTCTTAAATTTGCAGAAGACTTTTCTTGAATTAATGAACGTGAATTAGTGTACATCAGCTGTTTTACATTCCTTCTATGAGCTGAACCACAGCAATCTTACCACAGAATTGATGCTTTTGTTCAGTCTGAGGACAGCATTTTCCCCTTAGAATGTCATCCTGACAGGTCTTAAGTTATTATTTGCCATGTCAGATGAAGAACTCCTCTTGATTATAGTTAAAATCCATCACAATTCAGAAGTACTTATGAAGGAACTGATTGTTTTGATTATTTGAGTCCTCTAGGTAACCTGAAACACAGCTTTTCACACCATAGGAGACTGTGGAGTATGCATTTACTTCAGAGCTGAAACATCATCTTTTAGAAGAAAAAATGTAACAAGAAAAGTGAGAGGAGGCAGATACCATACTGTAATCTCTCTTTTGTGGTGCTGAAGACTTAAACAATTAAACTTAATTCATCAGCCTCTAGGGCTCTTGGCTGAGACACCAATTCTGCCAGAGTAAAACCTCCCAGTGAGGCCAGGGTTTTCACAGGAATAAGAAGTATCTAGAAAAGGTCCAAGCTGGATTGGCCTCTCCCAAGTCACATGTGTTAAAACTGATTGTATTTTTTTGCTCTGTGTGAGCTAGAGGGCAACATTGCTTCAGAAGACACTGCAGAGCTGCATCATGAACTGCAAGAAGTTTTGAGCTAATAGAAGTTTTTGTTCTGACATCTTCTTTAATTAAGATACTTGCCTAAGACATCATTCTATGACATCTGCTTAATAGGGCAATTTAAAACTGGTCTTTTCATGTCCAGTGACTGGTAAGGATTGTGGATTGGATAATATATAGGGTATTCAGGATGGAAGACGTATTCTCTGGCCAGTGATAAGGAGAAAGTTAATTTACAAGATAGCATTATATAGTGAAAAGGTTTTTTTTCATGGTGCAATTGTAGAATGAACAAACATCCAACTGTGATTAGAGACACCCAAGGATTAGTAGTGACCATAATTGGGTGGCAGCTACGTTTTTCTTTATACAAATAAAACTTATCTGAAAATGCAGTAGCTTGAGTGTTCAGGAAAGCTGGGGTCACATTGTTCACTGCCTGATCAGAATGTATTTACTACTGTGCTAAGTCAGGTCAATGGCTTTTTTTGGGGGAAGGGGAGAAAGGAAAAATAATGTCTAAAATGTGTTAATTTATTCATTTGATGGATTTGTATAGGTATTATGAGACTGGTTCAAGCAATCATTGGATAATTCTACTCTTGTTTTATTCTACAGCATGATTTTTATTTTTTTTAATGATGAACATAGATGTTTTATGGAGCTTCAAATCACACACAGAATCAACCAGGTTGGAAGAGACCTCCAAGATTATCAAGTCCAACCGATCACCTAGCCCTAACCAACTAGACCATAGCACTGCATGCCTTATCCAGTCTTTTCTTAAACAGCTCTAGAGATGTGTAGCCCTTTCCAATGGGTTAGAGAAGTGTCCCTTCTCCAGCAACATAAAAAATAATCTCAGCATCTAGCAACAACAAATTCCACCATCGTGCCTTTGGCATCGAAATGGGCAGCGTCAGTTCAGTTGAATCGCTGCTCGATAGAAGCAATGAGCTCAGAAGTTGTATGGCTGGATGGTCATGTTCCATTTGGAAAGGAAATAAACAGAGTAAAAAACAGTCCTCAGTTTTGAGAGGAATCAAACGTGGAGCTGTAGAATTTATCCATATCACATAGCTTTTCAGCAAAGTGTTCTGAAAATGTTAATACAGGGTCAAACAGTCAAACAAATCTGCCTGTTTCATTCTCTCTTTCTCCACCCCCCCGCCCCCTTACTTATAGTAGTGTACTGCATTTTAAATCTTGGTTTAAAAGGGTTGTAGTTGATCTGGTTTTGTTTGTTTATTTTTAGGTTTTGCAACAAATTCCTACTGAAATATGCAAAAAAAATAAAGGCAACCTAGAATGATGTCTCCCAGAGAGATGTTAACACAGTAAGTAAAATAAGTTATAATTTCAGGGGGTTTAATCTCAGCTGTTTAACTGTGTAGGTATTATATTCTATGTGCATTTTTAGTGGATTTTGAGAACATTAGAGGGCTCAATGTATTTTTGTTATTTTTTTAATGAAGACCTGATAGAATATACAGTAAAACTACATTGCTTTATGCTTAAAGAAAGTCAAAGTGTATATATAAAAGGTCTTGTTTATTCTTTATTACCGTGACTGTATTGCAGAAGTGCATTTTTTTGTCTTAATATTTACCCTAAAGTTTAAAAGATGTATTTTGACAGTTGTCAAATAATTTCAGGCTCAGTTTCACTTCACTCCTATGATTTGAAAACAGTGTGGTGAAACTTAGAGCATGCAGAAGACATAAAGCAAATGGGATGACTAAGCTAAGTGTCCCTGTCTACGTTGCTCCTTAGGAATCTCGCAAGGACTATTACTCTCATGATATCCCAGAGTTCTATTCTTCCCTCATTAAATTAAGAAATGTAACAAGTTGTTTGTTATTTTTTAAATTCATTTCCCTGCATCCCCCTCAACACTGTAAAGCACAATGGTGTTTTATAGTTATGTAATATGGGAAAAAAAAAGAAAATAAACCAAAAGAAAACAGAATGGCCATGATTCCATTCCTAATTCTACTGCAAAAATGGTGACATGAAGAGTAAATAGGAGAGGAATTTGGCCCACAGAGCTGAATGGCTTTCAGAAGAAAAGGGGAAAAAATGTACACTTAGTGTATATTAACAGTAGCTGCTTTTACAACTGATTTGAAGTCCCTCTTTGACCCTTACTGGAAAATGAAGCCATTCAAGTTGAAAATATTTGAGTCAGGCCTATTTTCATGATTTTTCTAAAATAGAGAGATAAAATTGATATTTGTCTTTATCTTTTCACAATTGCACTTTTTAAAGTAAGTCTGCTGTTGTTAGAATGAGATGCTGAGTATTTTATATGTCTTATAGCTGTTAGTACCTGCATAATCATAGAACTGTCAGGGTTGGAAGGGACCTCAAGGATCATCTAGTTCAACCCTCCTGCCATGGGCAGGGACCCCTCACACTGGATCAGGTTGCTCAGAGCCACATCCAGCCTGGCCTTAAAATCCTCCAGGGATGAGGCTTCTACTACCTCCCTGGACAACCTGTTCTAGTGTCTCACCACCCTCATGGGGAAGAATGTGTAAGATTCACTTTGCTTCCTTTCAAAACATCCTGCCACTGTTTTTAAGTTTTTAATTTGTTCTTCCTTTTTTATTTCAGAACCACAAAAGTGAAAGCAAATAAAGAAGTCAGTGGATATCTTCTAAAGTGAGGGGGGCACACACATGTCCCACAACCTCACACAACATAAATGTTAATATCATATTGTTTCAGGATGTAAATTAATTGAATATATTAAAAATTGCAATAGTTTTCCTAAACACTCATTGACAGGAAGGAAAAAAGGTCTGTTTTTCAGATCTTATGTTCCAGTCTGCACTTCAAGGATTAGCTAACGTGTCTTCAGCCCTCTGATTTCATCAAGAAGGATCTCTCATTCAAAGTGTCTTAATTATACAGCTTCCACTTCAGTTCCTGATGACACGTAGCTGGGATGACTTCAAGGAATATGCTTTCACAGATTTATTTAGGTAAGTGAAGATGAGATTTTTAAATGTAAAGAGCAGAACAGTGATAGCTACATGAAATGATAATTCTGTGCCGTCCCAATCTGTTCCTCCTGCATAAAGGTCACTTTCCTGCTGTAACATTTCAATTCAGAACTGAAGCACAAAAATACTGCACTGTTTTGATAACACAAATCAGGGTGCTCTCGTAAGTAAGAGATGATTGCAAGTTTGCTGTACTTCATTTAGCTAGCACTCTGATACTGTCATTATATTTAATAGTTTTTCTCTGTTACTGTCATCTTGGCTTTTCTTTTCCTCACTTGTCTTAATTTCAGGCCTTTTCATCACTCTTGGAATCAAAACTTATCATTTTACACCGAAGAATAGTCATATAGCTGCCACAACTTCAAATGGTTCTCATCATTTCTGAAATTATTATTTTTTAATTAGAGTGACTGTACCCTCCCTGTGTCATAAAAACACACAGTATAATCTGCTAATCTAGAACCTAATGTTTGAGAATAACTGGCTAATAATTATTCTTTATTCTCCTTCAAGGCCAGAAGTCTAATGATCTTATTTATTGGATTCTTAAATAGAAGCATTGCCTGCTGGAAGCATGTCCTTATTGCCCATTAATTATGTGGGGGTCTTGCAGTGTGGCATGCAACCATGAAAAATACCTTATTGTGAAATAATTCATGGAATGTGCAATAAAATATCTGCATAACAATTGCATAAGGAGCACTAAATTGATGTGAGTATTAGCTGGGATTGAGCCATTACTGATTTTTATATTACTTGCTACTTGAAAATCTTTCCCTTAAAGATGGACAATATGCAGAGCATTTTCACAGTTCCCTAAACCTGGTAATTTCTGTCATTACATAGATATTATTAAGGGATGAAGGCTGTCCTAAGGAACCAAAAAACAAATAAAATAGAGGGATATTTTAATGATGAATATTAATTTTGGAATGGTAATCGTTGCACTAAATTGCTGATTTCTGTTTCCAGATGAAAGTACAAGAAAGCTTGTAAGTTTCCCCAGAAAGCTGTCACCAGACAGACAATGTTGATGTAAACCACAGCCCTGTCGATTTGGCAATGTTTTTAGAGTGAAGCTGACAGGTGATTTTTAATTATCTTTGTATGATTTACCATACACAGTTGGCTTCTTGTGATGAAAGAGGGAAGGTTGTATGGCATCTCAACTGTGCCATGAGAGGAGATCTACAGGAGATGGGCAGGTTGTGCAGAGCTTTAGCCAGAACTGGGGAATCTATTTGCCTCAATACAGCTCTCAGCCTTTTTTTCACCTTCCTGTGCCAGGAAAATGTTGGCAGCAAAACTGAATCCCTGTCTTGTCCTCTGTGGTTTCTGTTGGGCAGCTCTGCCATGTGGCTCATGAGATGATGATTGCAGTCTCCATGTGGGCTCTGACTTCTGCTCTATGAAAGATGAACATCTCCAAGATCTGTGTCCGATACATAAATTATTCACGGGACTATGTCACATAAAAGTATGCCTTAGCTCATCTTACAGTGTTGACTTCAGTTCTTCCTTCTTTTACAAAAGGACTGTTGATGGCTTCATGCTGGGAAAGGGAAAAGTATTAGCACACGATCATCTTTCCTCTCCATTAAGTTTATGCACTTTGGCTTCACTTTACGATGCACAGCATGGTGGAACAGAGACTCCTATAGAGAGTGCTGCTACTCTCACATAGCCTGTACCACTGATATGGTTAAACACACTCACATACATTTTTTGGAAGTGGGGGAACCACTTTCAGATAAAGTAGTGATAATTCAACACCAATTTGTCTGTTTAGCTCATGAAAAGGCTCTATGAACACTTTTTAAACCAGTAAATTGAAAATTAAGCTAACATTGTCTCAAGGGCGTATTAAACCGAAAGATGACAAAAGAATTGGAATGAATTAGAGATGGAACCTCTGTACTAGTTTCTGTGTTTCTATTTCATTTGGTCATGCATTAATGGCTTTTACATTGTTATAATTAATGCTTCCATTTCAATTTTAAAGAAATGAACCATATTTTATGGAAAATTATAAACTCCAGCCTACATCTGTTGGGACAACGACGACTCTTTAAAGCAGACTGTGAGGGTTTGTGTAGTTTGCTCTATGTGATCTTTGTTTTGCCTGTTTGTAACAATATGTAAGACATCTTACTCTTCCAAGAATAACTTATTAATATGGCTTGCTGTATAAGCAAAGCTTATTAACAATCAGTGTGTGAAGCTGCTGCAGAGTAGGAACTGAACCAATGCATATAGTGCAAACTCAGAATGTCTCAAAGCCAGTTCTGAAAGACAGATCTTCGTTCGTCGCGTCTCTTGAGTCTTTACACACCTTTTAATAGGCTTAACAGTGGTTTTCTGTTCCTTTCTTCTTTCTTTTCCTCTTAAAAATTGATCATAGGGATTTGCATAAGGAACAGAGCTCCTTCCAAGTGCCAAAGAACATATTGATGATAATTTTTTATCTTTGTATTTTAAAAATAAATAAATAAATAAATTACATAGGACTTACAACAAAAACATCCTGCTTGCATCCAGATCTCTGGGTGAAAAATTACTAGGATTATTTTCCACTGAGGAAAGGTCATCTCAGGAAAGAAAAACTTGGGGATGTTAATCGTAAGAAACTAACATTTGCATTGTTCACTTGCTTATAATTGCTTCAGTAAAACCCAGATATCATTCCTTCAAAGCTATTTGTCTTCACAACTAAGTGGATGAATGATAAGGAGTTACCAAAGTAGGGCTTAAATAGGGGTTATGAAGCTGGGAGATGTGGTTGGTTTTATCTGTCTCTCCTGGAAAAGGAATGAAAGATTTAGTGCCTTAGCTGGGAATAATGTCTTATGATGCTCTCTCCTGTTTCAAAGGGAAGCCTGAACATGTTGGCAGATTGCATTTGATGCCAGTTTCTGTGTCAGAGGTCACACAGGTGTTTTCTAAAATACCATTCCATGACCCCAAGCCCATCAGTTTTTTGTATCCATAGCATTTATTTATATAAAAAGAAACACCATCACCAAACGAACCCCAATACTGAACTGCATGGAATTTCAGAGCATGTACCTTTAGTACCAAGCTGTTTCTGCTCTTTGGTTTCCAGCACTTGCACTCAGTTTGACATGGCAAAGTTAGCTCTGACTTAAGCCAAGAAGTTCCCAAACTACAAATACAGGTTTCCTACTGGTTCAAAAAACTGGGTGAAGTTCCCTGCTATTCTGCCAAACCTGGGGTGATCACCACTAATCCTTCAGGCTCCCTGTGCTCTTCTGGTAATAAAGACAATGAGTGAATTTGGTTGCCTGCTGATTATTCTATTGATTTATTTGCAGATTCAGGAGAGGGGGTTATTGGGCTGCTCTTTTCAAAATTAATTTTTGTTTTCTAGCATTCTGGATGGGAGTGAGCTTCCTCTATAAGTGGTCTCTGCAGCCCTGAAAACATCCAGTATTGTTAAACCCTGCAGGACCTCTGCTTAATATAGGAATATTTCAAATCTGACCCAGAGGTCTCTTGTTCAGGAGATACATATACACTGCTAAAAAAATAAATGCTGTCTAAGCTATGAGGGTTTTTTTCAGCTTGTTGTTGTTTCATTTTTTATTGGCAACTTGATAACAAAATTAAGCATCATGTTTATGAGAACCATGCTCATTATGTGACAGAAAGGAAAGAACTTTTTTTTTCCCCCCTGGTTCCTCACAAGGTTATGTTTCCATAAAGTAGCAATGATGTATTGGTATTTTTGTTGGCAGTTTAATTGCTGTTGCTATTTGAAATTAGTGTTTTACTTAAAACTGTGATGATCATTTGATATTTTCAACACACACACACACAAAGCAGTATTGCAGCTGTTACTCACAAATACAAGACGTATTGTACACTGCAGTTCATAACTTATAAGTGTCTTGTAATTAGATAGAAAACATGCCCACATAAAAAAATTGTAGGCAAATATTTTCTGTTAGTTTCAGCAGAAGAATTTCCATCAAATGGGAGGTTGCTGAAGGGAAACAAGAATGAATTTGATCAGTCATGTTTTAAAGAGGGGTACATAAAAATGCTCTTGAAATGGCAGCTTCAGGTAGGCAGGTACTTGGGTGCATGTTTCAAACCCAGAGTATCACAGTATCACTTAGGTTGGAAAGGACATCGAGGATCATCGAGTCCAACCTATCAACACAGACCCCATGACTAGACCATGGCACCGAGTGCCATGTCCAATCTCATCTTGAACGCCTTCAGGGTCGTTGACTCAACCACCTCCCTGGGCAATCCTTTCCAATGACGAATGACTCGCTCGGTGAAGAACTTCCTCCTCACCTCGAGTCTAAACCTCCCCTGGCGCAGCTTGAGACTGTGTCCCCTTGTTCTGGTGCTGGTTGCCTGGGAGAAGAGGCCAACCCCTTCCTGGCTACAACCACCTTTCAGGTAGTTGTAGAGGGCAATGAGGTAACCCCTGAGCCTCCTCTTCTCCAGAAGAAGAGAAGATTTTGTTTTCACAGGAAGGTATATATATTATTATAATATTAATAATGAATATATATTAATTAGATACTATTAATTATTTTACTTCAAGTAATGTTAATATTGAATAAATGTGTTCAAAAGTTATATTGTTACCTGGCAAAAAGGTGAGAAAGGAATTTTGCATTTTTAAATAATCTCTAAGGAGAGAGTTGCGTTCCAGCTGCATTTTACTTCTTTATTTTGGAATTCTGATCCTTGTGCATGCTGTTGGAAAGCTTCCAGAGGTTGGTTGCGGAGACACATATCCCTAAAAAGATAAAATAATCCACAGGGTAGACAATAAAATTCAATTTTAGTGTATTATTCTTGCTTTCATGCCACTTCTGTGCTGTTAGGATCATGGCTTATCTCTTTTAGCATCAGCATCAATCCTTGTTTTGGCTAAAAAGGTTGAGTGAGTATTCTAATATATTTTTTAATTTATTTCAGACTCTGCATGGTTTTGCATTCATCTAAGTGCTAAATTTTTTGAAACCACCTTAATGGACTTAAATTTTACAAATATAACTTCATGAAAAGATTACACTCAATTGAATTGGAATCTAATTCACCTATACCACGGAAAAAAACCCAAACATTCAGTAGAGCAGTCAAGGTAAATATTTTCTTTTAAACACTCTTTCTCTTCCCTATGTTAGTGTGTTGCAATTTAACACATGCTGAGGGTGTCTGTCCTCTCCATTTTCAGTTTAGCTGGCAATAAACAGATCATCCTACTGATAGGTCCTTTCCTTCAGTGTCATATTGCTAGTAATTTTTACCTTCTAGCTGCTTCTCTTTTTTACTAAACAAGAAATCATTCCTTCATCTGCCATGTGAATAAAGTTTCAAAAGCCAGGATGTAAGCACCTCATTAACTAGGCCAGCTCACCACAGTGTACCACTGCTAACATGTTAGTGTGCAATTAATTAATCTCCTTCCTTCCTTCCATGCTGACTAAAACCATTATAGAAAACAAACCTATGCCATAGTGACAAGAATTACATGGAGACGCAGGTAGGAATTTTTCTGTTACCAAGAATATAATGCAAATATTTTTAAAAGCAAGAAGGAAAGAAGGGAGGGAAGAGTGGCTTATATTAATGAACATTTTCCCCACAAATCAAATTTGATAATAATAATTTGATTACTTTTTCTTTCTGTTGCCAAAGTGTTGCTTGTTCCATATATATTCAGGAAGCCTCATTCAATATTACTGTCTGAAACTTATTCATAGGTACATTATATGTTGTTGGATAGGATCAGCATGCTGCTGGATAGGATTAGAGGTCTACCTACTCTGATGAGCACCTTGTTGTTAATCGGCAGCACTGTTTGTGGGCAAGCAGACATCTGATGGCTTAATGCAAAGTGGAAGAATTTCAGGAGGATGAGTTGCACCGTCTCATCCCCAGTATCCAGCTTGGACACTGTGCTCTGGTTGTAGAAGGTAAAAGGTTTTAAATCCCCTTACAGGAAATAATTGAACTGAGACTTCCAACTTCTAATTGCTTAAATTATAAAATCATTTGCTAAAAAGGGAAATGCATACATGTAAAATTGATCATCTTTGGAGTAAAAATAACTTGTGCCTGTGCCAGGTTGAGTGAATTCCAGCTCTGAATACCAAGTTTACAAAGGTATTTCTGTATACTTACCCTGAAGAGGCATTCAGTTTAAACAACCTCCTACACTGGTGTGTTAGTTTCAGCAGCTCTCTGTGTTCACTATTGTTAATCTTTTGAGGCACCTAGCTCTCCTAATAATTTAAGAAACAAACCTAAAGCCACTTTAAGAATGTGAATACGTTACAGAGGCCAGATACATGTGAGACATGTTGTTATGGTAGCTCTGCTTTCCTTTTCTCTTTGATCATTAACACTTCCCTGATTTTAAGAAAATCTTTCTCCAG
Organism: Melanerpes formicivorus; assembly: GCF_026170545.1. Classification (NCBI taxonomy): domain Eukaryota; kingdom Metazoa; phylum Chordata; class Aves; order Piciformes; family Picidae; genus Melanerpes; species Melanerpes formicivorus. Next base: position 6,751,028 of record NW_027142379.1, on the reverse strand, counting down.
ATTCCTGTCATTTTATCAGTTTTCCTTGTTCTCTGTGAGGGCATAACACTGGTCTATGAGATGGTTATATATTTCACATTTTTCTTCCCTTTTAATGATTTAAGGTGCTAAGAAAGCTAGTCCTTTATCCCTGTCTATCAATATTGCTATTTTCAGGAGGAAAAAAAAGTCACAGTCTCTAGTCTGACAATCACAGACTGTTCAGCTCAATAGTGAGCAAAAGGCATAGAAAAAAAAAAGATTGATGCACTGTTTTTTAGCCCTTTTAGGGTGGGGAAAAACCCAACAAAACAAGTAACCAAGCTTTATATGAGCTCTATAATTTTATGTATTTAATTACTTCAGATCCACTGTGTATTTACACAGCCCTACTGGCAAGTAAATCACATCAGCAAGCCTGCTACACAATAGTCCTGTATTCTTTCTACTTGATGGTCCTGTCCTTTGTTATGACTTTGGTAATGACTGTTAATGGTTGGAAAAGAGAATGGTGGTAAGTGTGGTATGCCCGTGTACAAATGAGTAATGTATTGCCATGACTGAATTTTTCTTGCTTCTATACAGGGGAACAAAAAAACCCCAACCCAAACCAAAAAGATATGAAGTAAAATTACCATTGGCTATATTAATCCATGCAGTTGTAGATATCCACTGCGTCAAATCTGTTATTTGGTAATGGAGAAAAATCAGCAGTTTGTGTTGTCCGTGAGGTCAGACTTCGTGGTCACAATGATCACCTCTGAATAGCTTGTGAATCTGTATGGATGACTTCTATGAATTATTTTCTTGAGGTCTGATTTACTACAGCATTTTGGTCTGAAAAACAATTCTTAAAACATTGAATAAAATATGAACTTGTCTGATGCCAAATTTCTGGAAACCAGTCATTAAGATTTAGTATTTCCATTATGAATTATGTCCATTATAAAAGAAGAAAAACATGGCTGTAAGGCAAGCATATATTTTCTGTCATAGCACAGCAGTTTGTCTTCAATGACTGATGTTGTTTGCAGTTTGGGAAAGTAATAACAGAGAAACAGCAAGTAAGAATTGTATTTTTAGCAGAAACTCATTGTTCATCACATACATTATTTTCATTCTTCGATAAAGTGAATGTTTATTCCTGTCAATAGTGATGACTAAAGCCATGTACACATCATGGCATATGCTATGAAGAAAACCTTCCCCAAGACATAATTGTCTCCTTTCTTAAAGAGAAACAGTTGGAACGTGTCTCTTATACACAGGGAAACATACATCTTTCTTAAAGACTTTGTGAATACAATGCTAGCTGTGACTCATGAGTTAGGAGTCTCAGGAGCTGACAGCAGCTTGGCTCTTCTAGAACTGCATTACAGGCAGCTTGACTTCTTTCACATCTGCTCTCATTCTCCTGTTCACTCTTGTCTTGAGAGAAGCACCTTTCAATCTCTCCTTTCTCTTTCTCCTGTTTTGTTTACAGGACCACAGCTGCAGTCAGCAACTAAATAGACATTTCCTGCCTAGTGTAAATACTCAAAGGCAGCAATTAAAGCCCAGCTTCACTTTATAACCCCTACCCCCACATTGCATGAGGAACTGAATTACTGATGACTCCAGGGAACTTGAGATGTAACTGACCACAAAAACTAATAGCTGGCAATATTCTCAACCTATGCTGTGACCTTGGAGGGCTGTGATCACCTGCTTGAGAAAAAAACTCAGGTAAAATCTTTCCCCAGAAAAAAAACAGTTATTATCAAAGCAACTAATTTTCTGTGCAGTACACCATTGGAGAAGTATGTGATGTGTCCTCATGTGCCTGCTTGCTCAGGCTCAGTAAAGGTGCTGGGAACTTGTCAAGCCGTAGGTGATGCAGGATAGTGCAACACTTCAGCAAGCGCTCTGAACAAGGGAAGTCCCATATCACCTTGCAGACTTCAGTCATTTATTTCCAGTGCTCATTTTCTCTTTTGATCTTGCTTGCTTGCTTTTAATGTTCCATTAATATGCCTTTGCAAACCCAGAGTATTGCTGTCTCATCCTGTTCTGTCCTTAGGCATCACCTGTGCTTATCAGACACCCATAGTGGTGTCACTGAGTGCAGTGGGAGACAAGTGAAAAAGCTGAATGAAAGGACAGACAGCAAGAAATCTTTGTGCCCTCTGAAATTCTACCTCTGGCTCTTTAAAATTAGCACAAATATTTCCTTCACAAGTAGAGCTTAGAAACCGAAGAAGCAGAACTCAATTTGTTCTATATAATACTTCAGAGGTGTAAAACATTCTGCAGCAGGGAAAAAAAAAAGGAGGGAGAAAAACAACTCTAGGACTGCAAATGTGAAGTTCAGACAACACTTCTACTTTCAAGATAGTGCTATATATTTTTACAACTGGTATATTTAAGCTGATGAAACTTTGATCAACCCTAGTATGAAATATAAGGTAGTGTCTTTTTTTTCATGTGGATTAATGCTTTCTCTGTATCAGTGGAAAACAATTCCAAATTCTGTGTGAATATCTCTAAGTATCTGAAATAATTTAATCCAATGTGATCCAAGTGTTACAGAAAATGCTTTTTTCCCCCCCCCCCTCACAATATACGATAGTGTATTGCACAGTGTATTTCAAAACCTGACCTTTATTCTCTCTCTGTCTGTAATGAGATTTTGATTTGCTTCTTCACTATAAAACAGTCTTAGACAAACTTCTCAAAACAAAAAATCAAAGAGCACTTGAGGAACAAAAGGAATAAATTTGTAATGAAGGCTTAATGTTCTGTACAGATGTTGAATGAAACTCTAGGAACAGGGATATTTTTCATAGTAAAGATGTCATTGTAATAAGAGTATGTTTTTAAATTAGTGACATTTGCAAATTGGTTTCAGATTTACGAGAAAGCTGTGCTAGTGGGAAATAATCCAAGAAAGAAAGCTCAAGAATCTGTTAATTACAAAGTACAATTCTTGCTACGTCTTGAGCTACCAGAAATATCTGCTAATTGCTAGCAGACATCCTCTTTCTCTTCAAGCTCATCTAATTAATTTTAAAACATTTGAATTTCAGTGCCTGGGTTTCTTGGTTACAAAAAAAACCTACGTGCTCTTGGAAGGGTTCAGTGAAACCTGACATATCTTCTAAATCCAGTAGATGTTTTCAGATAGAGCCCGTGTTAAATAGATCCACATAGGGTTTTCCTTCCTATAGCCTTCTTTCTTTAGATACTGTACAAGAATAGCGTGGCCAGCAGGAGCAGGGAAGTCATTGTGCCCCTGTACTCAGCACAGGTTAGGCCACACCTTGAGTACTGAGTCCAGTTCTGGGCCACTCAGTTCTGGGACATTGAGACACTTGAACGTGTCCAGAGAAGGACAACGAGGCTGGGGAGAGGCCTTGAGCACAAGCCCTATGAGGAGCGACTGAGGGAGCTGGGATTGTTTAGCCTGGGGAAGAAGAGGTTCAGGGGAGACCTTATTCCTCTCTACATCTAACTGAAGGGAGATTGTAGCCAGGAGGGGGTTGGTCTCTTCTCCCAAGCAACCGGCACCAGAACAAGAGGACACAGTCTCAAGCTGTGCCAGGGGAAGTTTAAGCTGGAGGTGAGGAGAAAGTTCTTCCCAGAGAGAGTTGTTAGCCATAGGAATGTGCTGCCCAGGGAGGTGGTGGAGTCACCATCCCTGGGGGTGTTCAAGAGGGGATTGGATGTGGCACTTGGTGCCATGGTTCAGTAGTCATGAGGTCTGTGGTGATAGGTTGGACTTGATGATCTTTGAGGTCTCTTCCAACCTTGGTGATTCTGTGATATGCAATGTGCTCAACATAAATGTTTGAGAGATTTTTGCTTGTAGTTAGGAAATTCACTCTACTTGTGCACAGCACACTTGATGACATACTTTAATTTTTGGTTGGTTGTTTTTTTTTTGTGTGGCATCTACAAAAGTACCATTTTTGTTGACCCCTCATCTCACACAGCTGTTAATTGCTGCAGAAATTACGGGTAGATTATAATATGCATGCTACATTTTGCATTTGACAGCCCTCCTGTGGTATTTCAACTTGATTTCCTTTTTTGGAGATGAAGGTTTTGTTCTGAATTGTGTCTTTTGAAGCTGCTTGAGAGGCTTTGCTTGTGTGGGGTTACGAATTCTGAAATATAACTATACCTTACATCCAGATGAGGGTGGCATCAGCCATTAAAGTAGGTCAACCCTATCAATTGCAAAAGGACCACCAGAGTCAGTTGAGGTTTGCATAGGTGTTTTTGAAGAGGAATGGGAATGTGCATTCACGTTACCTCCTTCTCAATATTTCTCTGCTTTCCCACCATGGTGAAACCAGATGTGTATTGATTGTTTGGGTTGTTTATTACCTGAGGAAATTATAGATGTGATGAAGTTGTTCAGCTCTTTTTCCAGCTTGTTCTCCTGCGTGAAGGCAGACTGGATCCCTGTTTAAATCTGATTAAGAGACTTTCAGTTTTAGGAACTTGACTAGCCCAAGAAGTGTTTAGTGAGTAACCACAAAGTGTGCTTCCCTTCAAGTATCTGGCCAATGATCTCTCTTTTAGCCTGGAGCAATAATTGTCTGAGCATTTTAACAGTTCATTTGCTTTCACTACACTACTTGTTTCATAGCACATAGGATTTTATGCTGTTCTGAAGTAACCCCTTGTGATGGTTCAGATGAGCTTTTGTATTAGATGTGGTGCGCTGGAAGAAATTACTGATACTACTTGCGTACATTTTTACACAGATAAGCTGTATCTATGGATGCCATCTCAGAAAGGATTTATTTGTACTGCTTGTCTTGTAGTGATGATAGATGAAGGTACCACATTTAAAATATTTTCTTTTTTTTCCTCAGGTTTTGTTGGTTGGGTTTTTTTTCAGATCCAAATACAGCCATAAATCACACACTCTCTGTGGGCTATCAGCACCAAATTACAGAAAGAGATACGTTTATATAATATAGTTTCAGTGGTGTCCAACTACAAGAATCATTTCCCAGATGGATAAAGAAAGCAAAAGAATTAAGCACGCTGATTTCTGAGGAGCACTCCTTTGGCTCGAGGAATTCCATGAGGAGTAAGAGCGCTATGAAGTTATGCAGTCAGCTTCTGCTGCAAAACAGCAGTCTGTAATCGAGCAACGGATGAACTGAAGTGTGTTCTGAAACCTCAAGGGGCAGCATAGCCAGGGATAAGAAGCACACTTTATTCAGTTTGAATAGAGTCCAGTGAAATTAACCTTATCTCAAATGCTTTTCAGTGTTAAAGTTTGTTGGAACAAATTACTAAAGTTTCTCTTAGGGTAGTGGAGATCTTATTATTTATAGCTTAGCAGCTCTTGACCAAAGAATTTGGAACTGAATTAGAGCATTGAAACAGGACAAAACCAGAATAAAGACCAAAATATATTGTATTCTTTGGGGCTAGCAGGACTATCCCTTCTCTTCAGTTTGGTCTTGAAAGAAAAGAAAAATGTTGTGGAAGGGAGGGCTTTGATTTTTTTACCTTTTTTCATTACAATATTACAAGCAAATATAGCTTTGTTAAGTCTTGCATATCTTCTTTCCCTGTGTAAAATTGCCTAGCATGGTATTTTATTTCAAAAAGCCATCATCTTATGTTTATAGGGGAAAAAAAAAAAGTTGGGGGGGGAGGGGGGAATGATTAGCTCCTACATCAGTTCTCTGAATAAGTTATTTTCTTACTGTTGGCTCTCTGAGATACTTTTGAGCATTATTACACTCTTTAGTTTTAGAAGGACTTGCCACATACAGAGGTCTCTCCCTCATTCAGAGATGTCAAATAATTAGGCTTTTAAAACCAATGCTAGAGAACTATGCTCCAAAAGCTTTATTCCTGCTCTTGTCTTCTGTTGTCTATGCATTCTGTGCATGACATGGCTTGAGATCTTGCCAAAATAACACATTTCAAATTGTCAATTAATTTCCAATAATGGTCCAATAAATGGCACATGTCATGAAGAGCCTACATCCAAGCAGAATGCAATTCACTTTATCCAGGGAACCAAATGCTGTAGCACAAATTCTGTCAGCTAAAACATTCAGCCACAAAGTAATAGCAAACACTTACCAAAGCTACGAAGAAGAAGGAAAAAAAGGCACATTATAATCGGTAGCATTCATTACAAAACCATTTCTTCTCCATTCCCTGAGTCCCTGTTCCTGAGGGAAACCTGCAAATAACCTTCAGAATATGACCCTGGAGTCATAAATCTAAAAGAGATTAACAAATTACAAATCACAGTCTCAGCAGATATATTAGTCTTCGAGCATACCATAAATTTTCTCACGTCCAACTTCTAACTAAACCGTCAATGTTCTAAAATCAATATTTAGCTTTCTCTGTCCAGGAAGGCTAATGACTTAATCAGCTCCTTCTCTCCTGACAGTCTCTTCTGCTCTTCTGGTTCAGGTGGCTATTTTACCTCAAATTGTTTAATTGATTTATATAGTAAATTGACCTCAATGAAAAGTTCTGATGTCTGCACTTTCTGTTGCACACGTAGGTCAGTCTTTTTTGAAAGAAATAGAAGCAGCAGTAGAAAAGCTGGAATCGAGAATACAAACTCTTCAGTGGCTTCAAATGACATTTGTGAGTAATTTTCATTGCAATTCCAATACAAAAGCAGCATTTATTAGCTAAAAAAAACTCTGATAATTGAACTTATATAAATGTCACCTATCAGAAAATTGTTCTATCTGCTTATTGCATAATATTTGGGATTTCATAGGCACAATGAAGTTAGAGGACAGAGTCTCAAGATGCACCAGGGGAAGTTTAGGCTTAAGGTGTGCAGAAAGTTCTTCACAGAGACAGTAGTTGTCCATTGGAATGTGCTGCCCAGGGAGGTGGTGGAGTCACCATCCCTGGAGGTGTTCAAGAGGGGATTGGATGTGGCACTTGGTGCCATGGTCTAGTAGTCATGAAGTGTTGGGTGACAGGTTGGACTTGTTGATCTTTGAGGTCTTTTCCAACCTTATTGATTCTATGATTCTAAGTTGGTATAAGAGTCACAATTTTGTGCAATAGTGCTTTACTGTCGTCACCTTTCCATCTGAACATTATCTACCCAGTTGCTCCTTGCAACTATATTTGCAATTACATTCAGGGTAGTCTGCTCAAATTGAAATTTCACAGGTGAAATATTTTAATTCTCTATAATTTCTTTAGTGACTCTTTTTACTCTGAGTTGAAATGCTTGGCATATGTTTCTGTAGGCCAAATTGCCACATTAGCACCTTGTACTGTAAAATGCAATGTGATTACTATGGCAGTGCATTTGCTATTTCTGTGAATTGTCTGAAGCTGGCAGTCCTTAATGGGATGTTCTTGGTGTGATAGATGGATTAGCATGAAATTTAATTTGTTTTAATCCACCTTACATTGGAGAAGTGTGGGGGTAAAAAAAAATGTAAGCAGCAGTTACCTGTTTTGAAGTACAGCATCATTGTTATTAAATAGTCATCCTTAGGCATCTATTTTGTGAGTTGTGGGGGAATCTAACCACATGACTGCTTCATCTGTATTAGATTATACACTTCAAGGCTTCTCTTATGTCAACTTATCTTTCTTTTTTCAATTTAATTTTATATTAAAAAATCCCAAACTTCTACCTAGTCAAGATCTCAATCTGTTTTATAGCATTCTTTCAGGTTTGGCCTTCAGGAATAGACAAGGATTATACAATTTCCTTTGTCTGCAAATCTCATATATACTATGGGTTTTCAAATGCAGATTCTCCGGTTTGACTAAGCTCTCTGAAAACATCTGGAATAAACTAAATTGTGCTAAGACTCTCCAAAGCTCCTAAAGCAAATGCTTTGCTTTAACAGCTAGTATTTCTGGTATTTAGGAAGTGAAGGTAATCTATTAATATGCTTGTCTCAAGGAGATGACTACACCTAGGACCTGAGCAGTTCTGGAGATGGGGTTGTTCAGCCTAGAGAAGAAAAGATTCCAGGGAGTCTAATAGTAGTATTCCAATAAGTGAAGAGGGCGTGCAAGAAGGTTGGAAAGGGACTGTTTATAAAGGCCTGTATTGATAGGACAAGTGGCAATGATTAGAAACTAGAGAAGAGTAGATTTAGGCTGGATGTTAGGAGGAACTTTTTTACTATAAGAGTAGTGGAACATTGGAACAGGTGGCCCAGGGAGGTAGTTGAGGCCACATCCTTGGCGATATTCAAGGTCAGGCTCAACAGGGCTCTGGGCAACCTGATCTGATGGAGGATGACCCTGCTCACAGCATGGGGGTTGGTCTAGATGGCCTTTGAAGGTATCTTCCAACCCAGACCATTCTGTGATTCTGTGTTTCTTTGAAGGTTTGTGGATGAGACATGATTTTTCACTTTAGCTTCACTAGCAAAGTTGATGTGTATGCAAGAATCATAGCTATACACTACATAATATTAATTTATCCCTAAGAACATATCTCCATCTTCAGCAGTGAATAAAATGCCAAGTATGGAAAGGAATGCCAATTCTCTCTGTGAGTATGGAATCCAGCATCAGTTTTCTTGCTATGATAACCAGAGATAAATGCTTACAGAGATGACTTGTTGAGTTGACCAAGTAGGAAGGCAGTCAACTTTGAAGAAAAATCATCCTGGAAACTTTATTATGCCTGGTTTACAGTAATAAGTCAAATGAACCTTTGGAGTGGCCAAAGGTGAGGAGAAAGTTTTTCACTGAGAGAGTTGTTAGCCATTGGAATGGGCTACCCAAGGAGGTCATGGAGCCACCATCCCTGCATGTGTTCGAGGAGGGATTGGATATGGCACTTGGTGCCATGGTTTAGTCATGAGGTCTGTGGTAGCAGGTTGGACTTGATGATCTTTGAGGACTCTTCCAACCTTGGTGATTCTGTGATTCTGAGTGAGGAAGAGTGAGTAGCATTGCTTGCTGCTAGTCTGAAAGGTTGTGCACATATTTTGCCCAGCAGTTTGTCAGGAAAAGATGGGGAAGTGTTTGCAGGCATTAGCAACAGCTACATTATCTTAGCACTCTGAAATTGGGCATGAAATGGAATTGCCAGAACTAGAGTTATAGTAGATAAAGTAAAGCATCTGTACAGGAACTGTCTGAGGAGGAGACACTCAAAGATTACGATGTCAGGCACATCTGGATGTCTATAAAGACCTCTCAACTAGCTTACCTAAAAGACCCAGTTTAAAAAGTTGTAATGATTATAGAAAAGACATTGAAAATAAACTTACACTCTTTGTTAAACAGTGATGGAATCTGTGGAATATACCTTGACTGGCCTTGTTCTATTTAGAAAATCTTTGAAATTAGAAGTAAATTAAGACAGGTGCACTGGAGATACTGTCCACTAAGTCAGGGTACGTGCCAGCAGAAGATCCAAAAAACTTGAGAGTGTAATAGCTTCTAGTTTTTTTCATAACTGTGAGAAGAGTCCAAATCTCTAATATACTATACAGGTTTTTCTTTACAAGCCATAAAAACCAAAACCACAAAGACCAACCCCCACCTCCCCTTTTTGTTTATTTGTTTTCCAGAAAAGTAACTACAACAATCCTGTATGGCTGTAAGAATATGGTGGGTTTATTTTTCTCCCTGAAGACAAAATACATAATTAACTTTTCATTCATTTCAATGATTATAGCAGAGATGCCATAGAAGGCTTTGTGCTGTTTTGATAGCAAACTCTTGCACTTAAGTCCCTGTTACCTACACACAGAGAATCACATCTGGATTATGAAAAAATAAAAGGAAAAATGAGAAAGATCTGAATTTGCCATTGGCAAAAGAGACTTTGACATGTGGCACTAACTAAATTTTCTGCCATAATGATAATTTCAAATTATTTTCTAAATAGTCAAACTGGATTTGGGATGTTTGATCTATTTTCACATGGGCAGAAGTTAAGGGAAATAAAATAATATCAATCAAGTCAGTGATAGTTTCAATATGCTTAACACATGGTAATGAAAAAGTTAACATTAGAGAGCAGGAATCAGTTTTCCAGTCTCTCTGGTCTTATTTCTATGAGGACATTTGCATCTCTTGCCAATTTACTCAGGAATTAGAGGGAAGTGCAGAGGTGGTGGGAGTACAGAAACCCCACCTGGAGAGGATATGTATGAAGCTGCTGAACTGCAGCATCTCAGGAAATAATTAAGTTTATAAAGAGACAGTTTAGCTTTACAAGAATCTTAAGATTTATTTGTAATTTAGCTTTGCAAGTGTGCAAAGCTATGCAAAGTACATGAGAAGGTGGCTGTTAGTGTAGGAGATCCTTAGCAAGGGAGGCTTTATTTAACAAGCAAATTGAAGCAATAGGAGTTTAAAATTGTGATAGGACTTGGACCACTGGGACTACAAAATTTCCACCAGAAAAAAAAAGAAAGCTTAGAGGACACAGGATCCACAGATGCAAGAGTTAACTCTGAGTATTACAGCTAAGAAAATGAAGGCAATTTTTTATGTTTTTGTTTCTTTTTTTTCCTAATGTGTGTGCTATTTTTCTAAACAATCTCAGGAGGAAGGGGAAAGGGAAGGATGAGAAGAAATGGAGCTAACAGTGCCAGAAATCAAGACTGATATGCTGAAAAAGCTGATGAAAGTTATTAATTGTGTAAATGCAGACAGTGTAAGATTAGAAGAGAACATGTTTTTCTTTTTTATTTAAATTTGATTTTAATATTTTTTTAATTGCTAGGATTTTGCAAACAACTCAGAAATATTAAAAACTTAGAATCATAGAATCAACAAGGTTGGAAAAGACCTCAAAGATCACCAAGTCCAACCTGTCACCCAAGACCTCGTGACTACTAAACCATGGCACCAAGTGCCACGTCCAGTGCTGTTTTGAACATCTCCAGGGATGGTGACTCCATCATTTCCCTGGGCAGCCCATTCCAATGGTCAACAACTCTCTGTGAAGAACTTTCTCCTCACCTTCAGCCTGAACTTCCCCTGGAGCATCTCGAAACTGAGTCCTCTTGTTCTGGTGTTGGTTGCCTGGGAGAAGAGACCAACCCCCACCTGGCTACAGCCTCCCTTCAGGTAGTTGTAGACAGCAATAAGGTCTCCCCAGAGACTCCTCTTCTCCAGGCTAAGCAATCCCAGCTCTTGGAAATATTACAAACTTCCAAATTTAAGACAATGTAGTATTTAGATTTTTAGTTTTGACAGAAGACTTTAAGAATTCTCTCAAGAAATATAATTTACATCTACATTCCTTTAATTTCTAATGGTGTTTTGGAAGAGTCTCCCACACCCAAATGATAGGTAATTACAGGAAAAAAGAACAAATAAACATGAAAAGCAAGCAAGAGCCCTGATGCATTTTTTTTTTGTTGAACTAATTTAAATTGAACAATGCAATTACTAAATCAAACTGGGTAGATTAGTAGATTAGCTACAATTATAACACTCAGCAACCAACAGTTATCAAATTAATATAGCAAATAACAGCATAATGAGATTAATTCAGCTGCTAGCAAATTCTTACAAATTTTAGCCTCAGGAATATGCAGAGATTGTCTCACTCCAAAGTACAAACCTGAAAATTCATACTAAATTCAGGTGTGTAGGAGACAAATTCACATATTGGTTCATATAGCTGAAGATAGTCAGCAGAATTTTTTTCAAGATCCAGATTACATTTTAAAGAAACATTGGAGTAATACAGCCAGGAAATTGATGGTCAAAGCAGGAAAAGAGGGGAAAACTCCTTTTCCCCCATGCCTGGAATTGCTGGACCAATAAAGGTACTTTAAACTATAATCACTGTGGCACACTGCACATTCTGCTTGCATGAATAATTCACTTGTCACCTTGATCAGAAATAGTTTGATCTGTTGGTTCAAGTGGGTTTTGAACACTATAAATGGGACTGTGATTAGATACAGGTATGCCTGGAGGTGACTTTCCAAAGACTTCATCCACAGATAGTCCAAAGAGGTGTTCCAACTGAGGGCAGATGCTGAATACAGTCCACTGTGACACAGGAGGGTTCAAATTATCTCATTTTGGGTCACTGTTTGTAGGGTCCAAGAAAATTGACTTTGATCAGATGCTTTTCCACATTGGCCTAACTCAAGTGTTTCAATATTTCCTCTGATTTAGGGAGGGAAGTCACATACTGAACTAAGTGTATCCTATGGTTGGGGGAAAACTGTACCACTATAATGAGGCAAAGAAATTCAGCATCATTTGATAATGCTCTGTGGTATTAAAGAGTTCTACCAAGTCTGTATTTTGGAATGATGCGGGAGGGTTATCTCTACTTCATCTCATATGGATGTGAGGAGGAAGTTCTTCACCATGAGAGTGGTGAAGCACTGGAATGGGTTGTTCAGGGGGGTGCTTGAGGCCCCATCCCTGGAGGTGTTTAAGAGCAGGCTGGATGAGGCTCTGGCCAGCCTGATCTAGTGTGGGGTGTCCCTGCCCATGGCAGGGGGGTTGGAACTAGATGATCCTTGTGGTCCCTTCCAACCCTGACTGATACTATGATACTTATTCTTCTGTATTGCTCTTTTGCCACTGTAGGAGGTTGTGGTAGTTTTAGGCTATGCCTTTACAATTTAGCTGCAGATTTTAAGCAAAAAAATAGAAAAACATAAATGAATCACTATTGGGTGTAAAAAGGAAAACCCACCACAGAGCAAAGAGAGGAGAGGCAGACCATAAAAACTGCTGAAAACTTCACAATAGTTCTCTTCTCTTGCAATTCCATGTGTGTGGGAAAAACAGTGCAGTGCTAAATTTTCAATATTTATTTCCCCCCCCCATTTTTAAGGCAGATAATATGGAACTAGATTATTAATAATTATGCTACTATGAGATGCAAATCTGAACCTTTAGGCTCCTTTTGCATTGCAGATGAAAGAAAAAAAAAAATCCAAACCCTAAAAACCAATTCATGAATACTTAATGAATGAGCAAATATTTGCATCATATAAATATTTTCTTTCTCCTTGTCAGTATTCAGGGGCTGTATTGCCATCTGGCAAAGGTTTCAGTTGACTAACGCTGAAGCAATAAATTAATACAGTAAAAGATGCTACCAGCAGTTTTAAACCAATTAAAATGCTCCAAGCAGTCTCTATGCATGTTAAAATATCATGTCATAATCCTGCCACACAGAATCAAAGAACTGTAATGAGCCAAGTGTGAATGGGCAAAAAAACCACAACCCTGCAGGATTCAAGGATACTGCTTGGTACGAGCCTTATGGCGTGCACAAAGAGTCTCGTAATTCAAAACGTTAAATGGGCTGACCCACATGAGGGCGGATGCTAGTTTTGCTGTGGAACTGACTTTGCCTCATGCTTTTGTGGTCTTCAATTTTTACCCAATAAGGTGTCAAGGTCCAGAGACATTAGATGTCTCGGTCTGGAGACACAGTTCTTTTAAATATTCCCGTGTTGTGAAATTAAAGGCACAAACGATGCCAAAGTATCAACAGCTAGACTATTTATTACATAAATAAAGTGGACATAAGAAGGGAGAGGGAGAAAAGAGAGAGAGAGAGAGGGACGAGAGATAGAAGAGGAAAGGAAATATAAATAAAGTGGACATAAGAAGGGAGAGGGAGAAAAGAGAGAGGGAGAGAGGGACGAGAGATAGAAGAGGAAAGGAATTATGTTACCACACCCCTCATCCCCCCCAAGACAGTTAAAGTCTGTGGAGGAAAGGTGCTGCAGGAGATGTTGGGTTTGTAGAGAAACGGTGGTGAGGCTTTCGCTGGAGAACAGCTGTGGTTCTCTGGGGAGATGTTGGGTTGATACAGGAACTGTGCTGAGGCTCCTCTGGGCAGACTGGGTCTGTAGAGAAGGGGTGCTGAGGCTTCGTTCTCCGGGCAACTTCTTTTCTCCGGAGCAGCATTGTCCCACTTCTCAGCAGCCTGGCCCGTCTCCTGTGTTTTCCTTCATCTCCGTTTTTCTCCCCGTTTCTCTCCTCTGTTTCTCTCTCCTGTTTCTCTCTACAAACCAGTAGTTGCTCCAGTCTTTTATACAGTTTTTAGTCCTAAGGTATGTATTCAAATATTGTCCCTCAGGAATTCCAGTGGCAGGAAATCTGTGTGTTTGGGCAAGATCCTGGCTGGAGGGGGGGGAATCTCCATCTACCCCATCTCCATCCAGACAAGGCTCAGGAAACGGGTGGAGATTATCTTGCCCTAAAGGTGTGATGGCTGGGTCCTTGGGTCCATTGTTGTAGTCCCGTGTTATCACAATGAAATCACAAGCTGATCTGCATCCAGGATTGGTGGACAGGATTCTTTCCACCTTCTTTCCAGTGGCTCTACTATCACTTTATCTTTGTTGACTCACACAGAGAGAGGCAAACTTATTAGACTCTCACATAAGGCCAAAAGGGGGAAAAAAAGAATAAAGTGAAAAAGGGGGTAAGCTGGGTATGCAGTGTCCTTTTCCTATGATCATTCACTGTCCCTGGAGGTGTTCAAAAAGGTATTGGATGTGGCAGTTGAAGCCGTTGTTTAGGAGTCATGAGGTCTTGGGTTGCAGGTTGGACTTGATGAACTTTGAGGTCTTTTCCAAACTTATTGATTCTGTGATTCCAAAAACTCCATGGAAAAATGATTCAGAAAACCCTCTTGTTGCAGCAAAAGGCAAGAACCCAGCAGCGTTCAACTCTGCTAGTCTGTCTTGCTTGAGCTTCAGGCTAAGGCCTGGACAGCTCACAATCTCTCACCCTGAGTTCCATTCTCAAGGCCAGGGTACCTGCAATCATTCTTCCAAGAAACAGAGCAGAACTTGCTGTTTGGAAAGGGTTGATGTCTTCCAGCTCTCTATGGAGACTAAAGGTGAACAATGAGCTTGGAACTTTGAGAATTTCCTTCCAGAAATCTCTTTTAGGCCGAGTCCATTTTTGGGAGAAAACATCAGTGGTTTTGCAAGCTGAATGCAAAGCTCTTGCCACAGTGCTGCAGGGTGATACCATAGCCTCTTGTGAAACAAGCTAGAGAAGTGTATTGATGTTCATTGTTTGGTGGTGGGGTTTGTTTGTTTGTTTGTTTGTTTCCTGTTGTGTATTTTTTAACTTTTTATTTTTTTTTTAAAGAAGTGCAGCATGCTTTTAAACAGTTTGTCAAAAGGTTGTAATCAAAGATCTTTCTTGAGGTATTCAAGGCAAGGAATACCTATGAGACCATTCAAGACAGGGAAAAAGCCTGTTCCCAAAACTGTCAGATTGTAATGTCCATTTTCTACAACACAGGGAGGAGAAGAGAAGAGGAGAAATGTTCTTATTCTCAAAAAAAATGCCTGTATCAAAAATGATGCAGCTACCAAGAATGTGCCACTTACTTTCCACACAAATGGCTGCCCAGGGAGGTGGTGGAGTCACCATCCCTGGAGGTGTTCAAGAGGGGATTGGATCTGGCACTTGGTGCCATGGTTTAGTAGTCATGAGGTGTTGGGTGACAGGTGGGACTTAATGATCTTTGAGGTCTTTTCCAACCGTATTGATTCTTTGAAAGATCTGTGAAATGCTGGTTATGAAGGCAGCAATTGCATGGCAGGGGTGTTGGAACCTGCTGATCTGTAAGGTCCTTATCGACTCAAACCATTCTGTTATTCTAAGCTATACACTCATCTTTGTTGATTACTTCCAAAATGTCTCCAGTATTTTCACTGGTATCATGACAACAGCAACAAGCAATGATGAATTGCCAAAGACTAACTCATTTGCTTCTAGAACCCCTTTTGGAATCAATAAGGTTGGAAAAGATCTCAAGGATCGTCAAGTCCAACCTGTCCAAGGCCTCATGACTACTACGCCATGGCTTCAAGTGCCACATCCAATCTCTTTTTGAGCACCGCCAGGGATGGAGACTCCACCACGTCCCTGGGCAGCCCATTCCAATGGCTAACAACTCTCTCTGGGAAGAACTTTCTCCTCACCTCCAGCATTTGCACTATAGTTTGCAATTTCTGTAAACACCAATTGCTTTTCCATCTAAACTTTCCAACACTTTGCAATCCATGTGCGTGAGTGTCATTCTTTTGTCCCTCTCAGGGACATAGGGGATCTGTCTGGCCTTAAACCAGCACAATGGGCTATTGCATAGTAGCCTAATGCTTTAAGAAGCTTAATCCAATAGGAGTTAATACACCATTGAAAATAGATGCTCTCTATTGCAGAAAGCAGTTGCTTTACCAAATACTCTCTCTATAAATACAGGTAAATACAAGAGATAGTGAATGCTGCTGAAATTTCTAGTTCAAGCCTGTATTTGTTCATAGGAAAGGAGGCAGTTCCCCTTGCTAGTGGAGGCCAGACTGGTCTTACTGTGCAGTAGCCTAGAAAAGGCTGACAGGCATTGTTATTTGACCCTTTCATGAGAATGTTATGTGTAACCAGTAGGCAAAACAGGTATGCTTTTCATTTCAATCTGTATAGAAGCATATTTTTCTCTTGGACTGCCCAAAGAACTGTTTTAGGTCACATCCATGGTCCTTAACCTTGTGAAATTATGATATAATTGCAGGGAAATTAATCAGGTTTTGTACATCCTTCAGTGACAATGTTTGAGAGGTGTATGTTTGAGACTCTTCTCCTTCCTTTACTTTCTTGCCCATCATGGAGATTCATGGAGTCCCTCTGCACTGGCCACCTGGATCCCTTGCACAGTGTGCATTTCAGAAAATAAACCTCCTGCTCTATTTAGGCCTGGGAAATACCTTAAATATATAATGATTAGTTTTTCTGGGTTTGTTTTGGATTGTTTTTTCTTTCTTTCTTTTTTCTAAATGCACTGAAATGTAAACATTTGAAGCTTAACCTGGCCTGTGTAGCATTATCCTGTTTCTAACAGTGACAGTGGTGCCAGCAGTCAGTCACAACCTGGAACACCAGGAGTTTCCAGTCTCTGTAGCACTGTTTTTCACTGGAAAAGGCAAAACATGAAGCAATGCAAGATCAGCTTTTAAATTCAGACACCTCAGATCTTCTGCAGGATTGAATTAAAATAAACTATTTGAAAGTGGTATCCAGTGCCCTTGCAGAGCATATTATAACTGCAGTGAACCACTTAGCTGACATGTTTTAAGTGCTCTTCTATAATTTGAATAATGTAGTGGTGCCATTGATGTTTAAAATACAGATTACTTTTGTGTACCTACCCAGCTGATGTATCTTAATGAACTAGTGCCAGCTGAATGGGCTGAGTCATTGGCCTCTTGACCCATGTTCAAAATAACACTCAAGATTCAGTCTAATTTTGTCTGAAATTATACAGGGCAGCTGTAATCTCTAGGGAGGGTTGTGTGTAAAATGGAGTTGGAGATGGTTTGACCAGACAGACAACACGGTTGAATATATCTTAAAATTATTGTTATTATTTATTTATTTGGTATGTTTGTTATTTCTACTGCTTATAGTGAGGTTTAATATGTGCAGAAAAAACATTTTGCTTGTTTCAGGGCTTTTGGAAACTGCTGCTACGTTAATTTCAGTCCAGTGATTCCAAAACCACCAGCTTCGGTTGTATAAGCAACTTTTAAATAAAAGAAGACCAGGAGAACTAGGAAACGTAAATTGATGCATTCAGTCATAGTCATCTTTATTTTTGCAGTCTGCACATAATTGTTATAACTGATAATAAAAGCCTCTTTTTGTTCTGAAACTAAAACATTAGCAGTATGGAAATTAGCTGTAATATCAGTGCAGCAGTTCAGGCAGGCGTGGAGTGTAATTCAAAGTTCACTTGATAATGTTCTGCCCCAAACATGCTTTGACAGCCAGAGAAATGTGCAGACTGAACTTATGCTCAGAGAGTTATCAAAGCAAAGATGCTTTGTTTTATCATTTTAGTTGCAAAATTATCTCAAACAAACCCTGACAGAATTTTTTTTTGTTAGCATATTTTATAGCTTAAGCATGATGCTTCTGCTGGTGCAAATAAGAGACTTTAACTTCTTTAAGACTTCCCTAGTACTGAAAATTAGAATGGAAATGTAGATTAGAAACTTGAAAGCTTAGCCCAATTTAAATCTTGTCTCCTTCAAATGTATTCATATGAAAAGATATCATTTCATTTGGTGTTTCTTGTGTTCTACAGAAGCCAAGGATATAGAACTAGAAAAGGGTGAAATTAGGCAGTGGTTTGGTTTTTTTTTTCAGTGAGTTTAGTAAATTATATCCCAGCCAAAATTTAGTGTCTGAATCACAAGTATTTAAAATCTCAGCCCACAATGTGACAAAAAATTTAGTGTAAGTACTATCAGGAGACTTTCCAAGTTCCTGTGTTTTAACTTAACTACTTCTCCTTTAACTACCTTATGCAAATACCTTTAGGGTTTTTTTGTACAATATGAAATAATTAGATAAGAGGAATAGTTGAAAATACATATTTATAAATTAGAAATCTGGTTTTGTCATTATTTTTTAGCACAAAGTGCAATTTAGATATATATGCTTCTGGCAAAGTACCAGCCACAAAAATATCTTGGGTCATCATGGTATTTGTCATTTTGTTACAGCTGTATAAGTATTTAGATTTCTCTTTCCTTTTGCAGCCAAAGTGGAAACTACTAACTGTGTCATTGGACCCTTAATATTTGGAGCTATGTTAATGCATGGGAAGGGAAGTTGCATGCAAGGTTTTTATCACAGAAGGTATAAAATGGTTAGTTCAATAGAGTTATTTTATGTTTCAGAAGCTTTTATGAGGCTTGACATTGTCTTTTTTTCTCACTACTATATAAGAAAGATTTATTTAGATATTTCCTTAAACCAATTGAAGAAAGAGCATGTGTGTTGTGATGACTTTTTCTCTAAGCCATCATCTTGGTCTTCCTGATACAGTTCTGCTTTCTGTTGTGGTTTCGCTGCCCTCTATCCTCCCTCCTTTGCTTTGTCACATCTGAGGAGATTTATGGAAGGAAAGTGTAAAGTGATTTTCTCAGTTTCCTAGGCTGCAGGCTGATTAGACATGTTGAGGTGCACTTTGGCTCTGTGACAGTGCTTGACAAAACTGGTGGAGCTGGTGATTCCCTAGGGGGAAGTTTTTAGTACATAACTCTTAAATAAGAAAACATCTGCTGGTGGTGTTGGGGTTTTTGTTGTTGTGTTTGGGTTTTTTTTCCTCTATGTTTCCCTGTTGTCTTACTCTACCTTTAATTTTGACAGATACAGGATACAATTGAAAATAGTTTTATTCCCCCCTAGAATAACATCATAAGCCTTTTAAAAAAAATATAGCTACCATTTACAACTTAAACTGTTATTGAGGCTCAACACAGAGGCAGATGGGTCAGAAAATCATCACAGGATTGACATTAATGACCAAAATTGCTAGCTTTTGATAGCTCTTTCTAGCTTTTTCAATTTTTTCCTCTCTCTTTTTTAGTTTTTTAATATTCCATCTCTGTGCATGAGTGTCCACATACCAAATTAAATTGTTTATGTGTTTTGTGATACAATTATAAGGTCTTGCCTGGACATCTGTTATAAACAAGCAAAACAAAACTTCATTGCATATTACTGTTCTAGATGGTTTTCATGGAACATTCATAACTGTCAGCTTTACAGGTCACAAAATTGCCCCTCATATCAACAAATTCAGGACAAAGTCATGTGGAAGTCAAAGGAGCAACACATCCAACGTCACCTGGGAGTGATGCATTCACATCTAGATGAAAAACAGTGATAGAAAAACTTGTTAATGTAGAAGACTCAGGGACTATCTTAATATGTGTCCAAAGGGACAGTACTTCCAGTTCAGAAAGTAAAATTTACTCCAGTTGTTGAATTATATGCTAATGAAGTATGTATAGAACCAACTGGAAAATTTACTAAAATGTATGTGACATCTTCTCTAATGTTGCTTAATTTCTCAGGATATCTTCTAGCAAATAATGAACACACAATAGACCCTTTCTGTATTACACTCGGAGCAACAATGTCTCAGATCTCACACCTCTCTGATTCTCTATTCCATACCAATTGACAGAAAATATTGAGCTGGTATCCCTGGCATGGCTCGGTTCAAGACATGAAACTTATTTCAGTGATGGCAAGGTCTAAAGATATCACTTCTCTAAAAACACAGCACAAGCTGATAGGTAATCACAATAAATAAGAGTTATGGCAAAAGACAAAACATCTTTGCAATATGATAACCTTGAGTAGTCCAAGTTCCACAGATGGCTATTACATTACAAAGGTTTTCAGGAACTCTATAAAATGCCTCTATTTCACACTTTCACAAATCACAGTTAAGGAAGTTGCTGTCTGCTGAAGGAAGGGAAAAGAAAGGAATCCACAGAAGTTTTGCAGAAGCAGGAGAGAGATATTTAAAGCACGAAAGGAATCCACACATTTGGAAGCAGATAGCAGTTGGGTTCTGAGCAATACAACTAAGAGTAGCCTGTTGAATATTTGATTGGCATTTTTGTAACTGATTTCTAGTGCTGAGTTCCTATTCAGTCCCTTCAAGTTAGGAGGGAGAAATCCACTGTGAATTGTTTGACAGGAAGATTTCTAGCAGTCAGTTTCTTCCAGAGCACAGATTACCTACACCCTTGTGTTTGTGAGGTTTCAGGGCTTCTACACTCCCTTCAGAAAGAAGCTACTGAAACAAAAATTACTTTTTCCAGTTAGATGCATTCAAAACCTTGCTATCAGTTTTTATTAAAAATGTGAAATGAATTTTCAGCAGAGCTTTGACACTTGCATTGTTAATGTGCCTTCAGGCATGTAATTAGTAGGAGAGTTTAATCTTTTATATTGCATACTTTGATCAGAGTAAATAAGCTCAGAGAAGCTATAAAGTATTGACCAGCATCTTCTATCAAAGAAAGCTGTAAGCACCACTTGAAGATGCTTTCATAAACTTGAATGCACATCATTAGTTCTGCATGTAACAGCAAACACATTCACTTATTATTGGCATATCAATCCACCCTATAGAGTGTTGGGCCTTTTTTAATCTCTTTTTCCTTGTGTTTGTTTAGAAACCTCTGTTATTTTTCAATAATCATTGATAAACTGCTACCTGAAGAAGCCTGATAAATAAATGATTTATCCTATAGCTGATTCCATGCTAAAAAAAAAATTAATCATGAACAAACATGTCTGGTAGGCTGACTGGTAAGATGAAGCTGTTTGCAGCAGTATTTTTGAACTTGTAAGGAAGACTGAAGTTAGGGTGCCATTAAAGTAAGATAGGAATCTGTCATTGAATCAGCAGTACAGAAGTTATGTTTGGAAAGTCATCACTTCGGGTTACAGTGACTAGATTTAGAACTTTTATAACATATCATGTTGAAATATTTGAATTTCTCAATTCTGCACCTTTCTTATACCTGCATAGACCAAAGCAGTCACTAGGTGAGTGTCTGGCTGCTTCTACAGATCTATTTGCCATTGCAGTTAAGTTTCATCTTGAGAGAGAAGTTTGGATGCAGCCTTAAAGGAGAAGAGATGCTTAGCTAGGTATTCTAATAACCAGATTCTGGTAATTTTTTTTCTTGTTCCATTTATTTCCATAACAGAAATGAAAATGCCTTATTGTCTCCAAATTTTGCAAAACTAAATGGGTGCATTTGTGGCTTGTGATTCAGATCATGCTACAGCTAAATCTCCAGAGGAGAGATTCTACTGTTAAAGGATGTATGCTCAGTAAGTAGTACATGAAATACAGGATCACATAATGGGGGGAGGGGGAAAAGTATGGCCTTAAAGTAAACCTCATGCTTCAGGAGCAGTGAAAAGAATGCAATCACTTTTTGCAATTATTTATTCCATAGAGTATTAGATTATTGCATGGTCTACAGAACACATTTAATATTCAAAGAAATGTTTATAAATAATTCTATAATATCTGAGGTGTAACAATTTGTGTTTTAAATACTACTTATATGAAGAAACCCATTTAAATATAAATGTGCTTTAAAGAGTTCTTGGTGTCATCTCTAAATGACCAATCTAGAACAAACTCATTACTCCAATCTATCTTTTCATCAAAAAACTTAAATCCAGCACTTTCATTTTATCAGGCTCTTATTTCACCCCTTTCCAGAAGCAAACAACAGCAGGGCAAAAAAGAAGCACTGATTTAGCATCAAGAAAAGGCAGTCTTTTGAAATTCCTTTGTCTTTTCTTTCTATAGGGCAGATCAATGCTTCTACATTTTGTAGTGACATTATAGAGACTTCAGGCATGAGGGTAGATGGGAATTTGACAAGCATTGCTTGCAGGTTGCATGTTTCAAACTCTGCAAAAAATAAGATAGTAATAGTTTATCCTGTCAAATAGTAAAATAATTTAGACCCACTATTCCTGCATGTTTATCTCACAGAACTAAATGAAAGTTAATGTGATTTTAATTAACCTATCTCTAGACAATTTCTCAGTAATTTTTCCTCTTTTGAAGGCTTTGCTCTTTAATTGGTTAGATTTGCTTATTCATAAACAAATTTGCTAAGAAAACACCAAAATTATTCATTTTCCCATCTTTATTCTAGATTATTCTGCCATGAGCAACTTATGTTGATTTATCCACCAAAACAGAATTCATTTTGTAGGCAATATATTTTGATTTGGGCTATCAAAATAAATGTGCTATAACCAGAAATAACCTTCTGAAGCACAATTTTGCTAATATCTCCCAAAAGAGACATTTAATTTGGTGACTGTGTTGGAAACATAACATTCATTGTTTTATTTTCCTTTTAATGATAACAAGAATCAAACACTCACAGCTGAATGTGTGTCTTGGAAATGAGAAGAAGGAACTTCAAGGGCTAAAAAGGAGCAAGTTAAAACTCATAAGGGACATTTTGAATAACAATTAGTTTGTCATTCTTTATCTCTGCTAAATGACAACCTGAAGAACATTTTCATTGAAGGTACAGTGCTTTACACACTCCTCAGCACTCCCTATATGTACTGGAAGAGAGAGGAATCTGCCAGGGTTAAAAAAAAAAGGAAAGTAAAAATACATTGATGTGCTCCCAGGCAACCAGCCCCAGAACAAAAGGACACAGTCTCAAGCTGCACCAGGGGACGTTTAGGCTGGAGGTGAGGAGAAAGTGTTTCTCTGAGAGAGTCATTCACCATTGGAATGTGCTGCCCAGGGAGGTGGTGGAGTCAAGAGGGTATCTGACGTGGCACTTGGTGCCATGTTTTAGTCATGAGGTCTGTGGTGACAGGTTGGATTTGATGATCTTTGAGGTCTCTTCCAACCTTGGTGATTCGGTGATTCTGTGTGGCTGGTATGATTAATGACTGCACTATTATGTATATTTACCAAGGACTCACCTACAACAGCTTTTCTTAAAAAGCTTTTGAGATACTGTGTTGATAGGTTGGACTTGATGATCCTCGAGGTCCTTTCCAACCTAAGTTATACTGTGATACTGTGCTGAGCCAGGGGAGGTTTAGATTCGAGGTGAGGAGGAAGTTCTTCACCGAGCGAGTCATTCGTCATTGGAACGGGTTGCCCAGGGAGGTGGTGTAGTCACTGTCCCTGGAGGCGTTCAAGAGGAGATTGGACGTGGCACTTGGTGCCATGGTCTAGTCATGGGGTCTGTGTTGATAGGTTGGACTCGATGATCCTCGAGGTCCTTTCCAACCTAAGTTATACTGTGATAATGTACTGTGATACTGTGATAATATTTTTGGTTTTTCAAGTTTTAGGTTCCAATTGCACATAAAGTTCTGAGTCAGTCAATTTGAAAATTATATTAAAAGTGAAAAAAAATTACCTATGTTACTCAAAAAACTGTAGAAATTACATTTTGGAAGAACTTTTTAACCTAAAAAACATTAAAATTCTGTTATTTCAAATAGTAAATGAAGCCTGTAATTAGGCTACTGAAAAGCTTCAAAGCTTAGAGATACTGAATGATGTCATAATGCACACCTATGCATTTGAACTAGGAATTCAAATCTGGTTTTCCCCAAGTCTATTACAATAAGCTATATCATTATTTGTTAAGTCACATGAAGGGAACCAACATTATCAGAAACCCCAGCAAGTTTTACCCTGAAAAAGAATTTCAGCTGCAGAGTAGCACTGCCAGATCTATCATACCTCTGTAGCTAGAAGTCTATTCATTGTGCCACAAGCTTCATTTAACCCGAGCAGTGGCAGGACAAGTGAGACACAGTCTCAGCCAGCAACTTGCTGATGGTTTTCTTCCTCTTCTTCCTTCCAGGGGAGCAGGCTCTTGCCACAGATGACCAGTGGTGCTGAACATCACAGCTGAAACTGGAACTTGCCTACCAGAAGCAGAGTGAAGATGGATTGTCTCTAGCTGCAGCAGGGAGAGGTAGCTATGGGCCATGACTTTGTGGTTCATTTAGTGCACAGCTAAGTGATGATACCTCCCAGCAAGGGAAGGCAGAAGCTGTTGGACTGCTCCAACCCCGCAGAGGAAGCAACTCCCCACCCAAGGTAGGACAGAGACAGCATCTGTGCAGATGACTCTTGAATTTTGTGCAGGCTCATTCTCTTGGAGGGACTTCAAGACCTTGTACTACAGCAGAGGAAAGCCAGACTTCCAATCATAAGTTATCTTGCATTAAAAACTGCCATTCCTTGTGGCTAGTGCAGATGTACCTATGAGCATTCACACTAGTATTCTGTTTCCAGCCTGACAGACATAATATACACAGCCTGAAAAGCATTGCATGTATAAGATGCAACAGAAATTACACAAGTACCTAATGTATCTAATGTATCTGCTGGTATACCACACAAATTATTCCTCTTTTAGTTGCTGCAGTTTCCTCATGGTTTTGATGAGCTGTTAGGATATGGTAAACAGAATGGATACAGTGGGTTAAAGCCTTTGTGTAAGGAGCCAAGTGTGTTAAGGTTAGCCAGGAGGGTCTGAAAGAAGGGTGGAATGTATGGCTTATGGCACAACTTAGTTATGAGGATCATAAAATTCTTGATGGAGCAGAGCTGTCAAGTGCCTGGATGCCATAACGTTAAGCAACTGCCAGTTGCATACCTCTGACTTAAAGACATGAAGATTTGTTTTAACATTTCTCTGAGGGATGAAACAGTGCTTAAAACTACACATGGCTTATTTCCATGCTTTTGTGTCAATAATGGAATCCTCCTAGGAGAGGAAATTGAACACAACAGCTGTTTATGTAAATTACTTAATACTTCTTCTTTTTTTTTAATCAACCTTTGTGGAAAATCATAATATGCACTTAATAGTTGTTGAAGGAAACATGAATATGGCAACGTTATCAATATTCAGATTGCTTGGAGGCTGGAGGTTTGTACCTAATTTTGTTTTTCTTTGTCATTTTTGCTTTTTAGTGTTATTTTTGCTCTCAAGTCCTCGCTGCTTCAATTGGTGATACACAGAATGTTAGAATGTCATTTCGTTTGTTTGGATGAAAGCTGACAAATCCTACACGCTGAAGCAATGTAACATGAAATGTAGCAAAAGTCAGGTGGCTGGGTTTTTTTTGCCTGCTATAGCACAAGTGTTGGTAGCTGCGCAGTGATGGAAGATCAAAGCAAAACAAACAAAACCTTTACAATACCTCCATGCTTCCCCAAGACAAACCAGCAGTAATTAACATTGGATAAAACACTTCTGGCTGTTAGCTGTTGAATATTACTCACGGAATACATTATTCTCCCAAAGTAGCTGTTCTTCATTAAATAAATTATTCAGGAAGAGTCTTTTGCAGTATTTGACCATCTCTCTATCTGGTTGAATGCCAGCTCATTGAACAAATTGTTCAAAAGATAACAGCTTGATTCATGTATAATGTATTTGAAAAGCTTCTTTTCTAGTTCTTAGCAGCTCTGCTTGGACTAAGTAATATCCTGTGCATTTATTAATAATTTGTCATTTGGTTAGCAAAAATGAATAAAAGTAGCAATAAAGGACAGAAACTGACTTTTCCTGAGGTCAGTGGGAGTTTTGTCATTGACTTTAAATTGGTTGAGGGTTTCACCCTCAGCATTTAAACAATGACATTGAAATGTGATGTACATTGTTAATGTGTTTGAGTTTATCTGATCTTTAAAGAACTGAATGTGTTCTAATATTCTACAGCGATGACAATGTGCCGTCACATTTTGGTATAAACTTCCTGCAGATGATTGATGGAGCAACAGAGTCATTACCCAGCATGAAGAGAACCGTGTGTTGTAGAGTTACTTCTCTTAAGAGTCATTCTTTAAGCTTATATCAATCTGTAAATCACAGAAAGTATGGAAATTCAGTATGAATACAGTGGTGATTTTGACATTTTGTGGTGATAAATATATCTAGGAAAGAAACCCTGAAAATTTATATTGTCTCTCTGCTTTTATAAGAAGGTAGAGTCAGAGGTGATGTACAATAAGCAAGTTTCCAGAAGCCTGTTTGCTGAGCATTCCCTGCATGTTAGAGATGAAGTGACAATGATAAAAGACCCATGCTATTGATTACATTAGACAAGACAGGACAAAATAGCACAAGATATATTAATGTTGAAGTGAAATTTAGATCCAGGTATAGTCAACTTCAGGCAGTGTGCATACACCAAAAGAGAGCTCAAAAATAAAGCTCTATGCATTTATCCAGGGCCAGGAGTTCATCCATCCAGGTTGCAAATATTTTTAAGATGAAGTTTGCAACAGCAGCATTGTAATTTGACTTGGAAACCCATGGATTGCCTTCCCATTATCCATGGGTTGCCTTACCACTTGTAGCACTACATTGTATGTAGACACTTTTTAGTCCAGTTATTTTTCTTTGTAAGCTTCCATCCTTTTTCTCTGGCATTATTTTCTGAAATAGAGTCATCTCGTAGATGTGACCTTAATTTTTCTCTTTTGTCCTGTTCAGATGAGCTCACCTTATTGAATCTAAGAGTATTCTAGTAATTGGAACTTTCATTCGTTTTTCAAATGCATTGACCATCAAGCTTTGGGAACTTGCTTACAGAATCTCCACTTAAAATGCTTGGATGGTAAGTATACAAGGACTTTCAAAGAAGGAATTGTTTATTTTTGGCACCTGTGCTGCTTGTATTTCATACAGTACAACAGTTTTAATAAGTATAACAATTGGAGGGAGATTCAAAGCCTGAGACCCTTTTGCAAAAGAGTTTTCCCAACTCCTTCAGACCACAGCTGCAATCAAAGGCACTGATGCGCCAGGGGAGGTTTAGACTCAAGGTGAGGAGGAAATTCTTCACCGAGCGAGTCATTCGTCATTGGAACGGGTTGCCCAGGGAGGTGGTGGAGTCACCATCCCTGGAGGCGTTCAAGAGGAGATTGGACATGGCACTTGGTGCCATGGTCTAGTCATGGCGTCTGTGTTGATAGGTTGGACTCGATGATCCTTGAGGTCCTTTCCAACCTAAGTTATACTGTGATACTGTGATATTTTATTTATTATGGAAGATGGGGTTAGGAAGAAAATTCTCTGGGAGGGGTGAAAAGTTTTGGGAACTTTTTTCTATCTTGCTCTGATATGCCTTTATCCTGACAGCTGCCTTCTGACCTACTTGATTGTGTTTAGGCCTGGCTTATATTATGGGCTGCTAGTGAGACCTCCTCTGATATATTGGTTTATTGACTGAATCTCATGACTTCCTAATGATTTTATGGCACTAGGTAAATCATCCTATCATTCTGTAATGTAATCAACTTATTCAGGTATGTGAAATAGTCACACCTGGTTTGGCTGGTTGTTTAGGGGTTTTTTTGTGGGGTTTTTGGTGGTTGTTGTTGCTGCTATTTAATGTTAAATGAACTCCATAGACTTCATTTAGCAGGATTTTCCAATGATTGTAAACATTTAACCACCTGAACTGAAGAGGTGATTGATGATAGCTAATGAGATTGGAAAATGTCTTTTTAGAGTTGAGCAGTGTATTCCCAGAAGAATAGTGTAATAGAACAAGGTGCTTACTCCAGAAAAGCTGAGAGTCTGTGATTATTAAAACATTGCAGTACAGATGGTGGGTGAAGCAGGGTGCACCTGCCTCAACAGCATGCAGGTGTAGTACTCATTCGCTTTCCTGCCTTCTGCATTTTGCTGCTACATCCCATAATTTAGAAGGGCAAAGAATTCAACCAACGGAAAGAAAAGCAATTCTGAATGTGTAAACACGTTTGAACATGAGCAACTACAGCTAAACCCACCAGCTTTTCCCCTCTATCTCTTCTGCTTTGAAATAAAAGCTGGAAATCTCACAATATGAGTAGAATATTTAGATGATATGTATCTAAGAGTAGTTTCTTGTAAACATTTTCTATCCTTTTGCTTTTCTTCCCATTGCTCTCCAAGCTCCATTATTACATACAGATGGCAAGGCAGAGCTTTGATTATCAGATTTGGTTTCTTTTGTTATTTAGTTCCAGTCAAAACACAAGATAAAGGGTGTTTTATTCTTGAGAATGCAAAGGCTTGGAGGCTTCACTTTGATATTAGTACTTGTCCTGTATTATTACACTTAACTTGGAAGTTTTCATTGAAAGAACAGCAACCAGACAACTTGTACGTTCTAAATAGAGTGATTACAGTGCCGGTTATGGGAATCAGAAGTGAATATGTCATACTGGATTCTCACCAACAAGGAAAAGTTTTATACCCCTATGTTTTTGTTGTTGCCTGAAACTTTAGTTGAAAAAAAAAAAAGAATCTATGGTTCTGCATCATAATAATTGGAATACTATTTGTGATGAACATGTTCTTTTCTCAGAAGGAGTCTTTTGTTTATCTTACATTTTTCTCTTCTTCATTAAAATGTGGTGGCAAAATCAGTTGCCTGAAAATGAATATGTAGAAATAACAAATGATGTTAAGATCAAGTTCGACTTGCCAGCCTCTGTTTAAAAAATAAAGAAGAATTTTATTACAGTATTTTATGACCTTATTGCTGTCTACACCTACCTGAAGGGAGGTTGTAGCCAGGTGGGGATTGGTCTCTTCTCCCAGACAACCTGTGACAGAATGAGAGGACACAGACTCAAGCTGTGCCAGGGGAAGAAGTTCTTCACAGAAAGAGAGATTGGCCATTGGAATGGGCTACCCAGTGAGGTGGTGGAGTCACCATCACTGGGGGTGTTTAGGAAGAATTTGGATGAGGCACTTGGTACTATGGTTTAGTTGATGTGTTGGGTGACAAGTTGGACTTGATGATCTCAAAGGTCTTTTCCAACCTGGTTAATTCTGTCCTAAATAACCTAATTATAATTGCCAGTTATAATCAGAAGACCTAATATAAGTGCCACTGAAGTTCAAGCTACTTGTGCCCTAAAACACGGTGAAATGTTTCTTTGTTCACCTTTAATGTTAAAGAAGTGATATACTCCAAAGCCTGCTGTTTGAAATATGTTTGAATAATGGAAAACCATTTTATGAGCCTTGATGACTTTTTTTCCTCCCCAAAATAGTTATTTGAAAACTCTCTGATGCATGTGAATGGAATACGCTTATAAGATTTCTTAATAATTTTTTTCAAAGTAGACATTAAAAGAATTCAGCAAGTGTCTACAGTTTGAAACAATAAAATTTAACACTTCCCTTCATAGAATTCTGTTCCTGCTTAAGTAGTATATACACTCTATCTCCTGCAAATTAGCAGTGGAGCGTGAGATTGTGCTCAAGGTTTTGGAGCTTTCTGCTCTAGGTTATAGAATCATAGAATCAGTAAGGTTGGAAAAGACCTCAAAGATCATCAAGTCTAACCTGTCACCCAAGACCTCATGCCTACTAGACCATGACACTAAGTGCCACATCCAATTCCCTCTCGCACACCTCCAGGGATGGTGACTCCACCACCTCCCTGGGCAGCACATTCCAATGGCTAACAACTCTCTCCATGAAGAACTTTCTCCTCACCTCCAGCCTAAACTTCCTCTGGCACACCACTACCCCCTGGTTGGTAGTGGTGCTCTTCTTCAGTGCCATGATTTTGATAACAATCTTCATCAGTTTCATGGTACTGAAGATTGAAACTACTGAAGACCTTTTGGTCTTAAGTTTTGACACAGAATGGTTGTATGTCCTGCATGTGGCAAGAAAAGACTGACAAGTAGAGACAAGTAAGAACAGTAAAAATCTTTAATAAGGTATCTGGCTTATAGTAGAAATAGAGCTATTCGTTGACATTATGTCTATAAAAGACAGTTGAAACAAGTGTGGACCGTTTAGCTGTAAAGGTGAATGCCACAAGTGTTCACCTGTGGATAAAATGAAATCTCAAGATGGAAAGCTATAGTATTATTTTAAAGGAGAACTATCATGGTATAAGCTATTAATATTAAATTGGTGAAGATCTGTTAAAGGAAGTTGTCAGAATGTAATTTCCTTGAGGTAATTTTTATTATTTTTTTAAAAAGAGACCTTATTTAACAGATCAAAGGGGGTGATTCCACCCCCCTCTACTCCCTTCTGGTGAGACCCCACCTGGAGTACTGCATCCAGTTCTGGAGCCCCTATTTCGTGATGAATCTGTACATGCTGGAACATGTCCAGAGAAGGGCCGTGAGGATGATGAGAGGGCTGGAGCTCCTCTGCTATGAGGACAGACTGAGGGACTTGGGGCTGTTCAGTCTGGAGAAGAGAAGGCTCTGAAGAGACCTTGTTGTGGCCTTCCAGTATTTGAAGGGGGCCCTGGAGGCTCTGGAAGCTAAGCAAGGGAGATGACTCAATATGCCAATAACATGCAACCATTGCTGCTTCCACTCAGATGAGAAATGCATCACAATAACTTCAAGAAAGCTGGGGAGGAACTTTTTAGGGTGTCAGGTAAGGATAGGTCTAGGGGGAATGGAAAGAAAATAGAAATGGGTAGATTCACAGGGCTGAATAATAATTTTGACTTTCTCTTCCTGGCATTCTTCACTGCAAACTCGGCAGATACGTCTTTGTTCAAGTCAGAGTCAGAGGTAGATTTCTACTTTGGCATCCTGCGGGAAACTCAGATGTGAACATGTTAAGAGATGGACAGATGTCTTCTGTACAAGTCACAGATTCAAGACCTAGTGAAAGGTGATCCCATTGATATCGCCAAAAGAGCACATATTAAACTGAAAATCTGGTAAGTTACAAAGAAACAAAAAGCCTAAATAAATAGGCACTTTTTTTTTGTTTTAATGACTGAAATAGTCATCTAAAAAGTAAAAACTGACCACACACTCTTAATTGCTGGTGATGATTGGTGCCAAACACCAAATTTTGTGCATTTTGTGTCAGCTTGTCATTAAGCCATTTATTTGGTCACGATGAACTTGAGAATTAGAGGCAGACTGTTTCCAAACAGCGCACAGGCAAAGAATATGGAAACAGTTTATTTTAAGATTATCAATGTCTGGGTCAGCTTCCATAGAAAACTGTCCTCCTCATTATTCACTTAGAAATTATTTGGGTATAAAGTAGAGGTGCTTGAGGAGAGAAGGAATACGAGGCAATATTGAGTCAGTATTAGTCGTGAATGTAAAGTGGTCTTAGATACCTACTGTAATGGCTGTTAAATGAGTCTGAAGTTCTCTGCAAATCTGCTGCTGTTCTGCTTATTTGTACACTTGCCAGAAATCCCTATTCGAATGCACATGGTGTCTGAAGAGCGAGATAAGGTCAGGCTGAACAGTCGCTCCAAATTCTACTGAAACCTGATCTGTGTGGGAGAAGGAGATATCACAGTGCATAAAGAGCAGAGCTGATAACATCCTCTCTGAAAATGAGGCTGCCTGGATTTGCTCCTTAATAGAGATGGATGCAAATGAAAACTCCAGATTTGCCTCAGAGTTCAGAGCTCTAAGTAGGAAACTCAAGTTTATGTTAAAGGTTTTTGTTGCTGCTCATTATGAAAGTATGAAATTTAAAATGATCTGTAACATTTTCCCCTGTTCTGCATTCCTATTATTCATTCCACTTCCTTTTGTTTTTTATATATCTATTAAAGCTATTAAATCTATTGAGTTGGAACATTTTCCATCATTGTCTTTCATACTGCAGTAGATTACACTGAAGAGGAGGAAAGGGGGGGGGGGGGGGAAGAGAAAAAAGAAGTTTAAGCTTCTAGTTCTAATCCTGACTCCTTAAGCTCAGACACCAGTCAAAGATGCAATCCAAATAAAAATCTTGAGATTTCCTAGACTGAAAGAGTTCATTAAAAATACCTGATCTCAACTAAGTGCTCTAAAGAGGAATACTTAGTAGTAACTAAGTCATGGTTAAAATCTGTGCAGACAAAAGATGAATGCATTTTTCATGGAAGTCATGGCAACTTTGTTGGAATCTGTGGTTTTAGTTTGGGGATTTTGCTTCATTACCAATTATAGTCCACTGATGAACTCTAATATTATTTTCCTTTGCAGGTGAGGAGCTCTATTATATTCCACTGATGAACTCTAATATTAGTTTCATTTGCAGGTGAGGAGCTCTACAGTAGTAACATGAAAAGCAACAGATATAAGTAGACAACCCATTAATATTCCCTGTGTTAGTGGATGCTTTCTATGTGTTGCAGAGATGGAAAGATAAGAGGTAAGTTAAAGCAGAATACATAGCAGTGACCATACAAATTGCATTCTGATCGCTTGGCACATCATCATCAGTAAGATAAAGATAAATTATTTCAGTATAAATGAAGTAAATATTCAGTAGGTAAACAGCCTTCTAAATCTTAGCTACTGGTAATGCTCTCAAATGTGTTCTTTTTCTAGTCTTGACACTACTCCAAGCAAGTGTTTTCCCTGAAACACAATTACAATCTTGCCTACATGATTCGGTGCAATAATATCAATGAATGCTAGATGAGATTGTAATTTTCTGTTGCCTCTCTCACAAATATTTTGCACTCTTCAAAATCTGAATTTTTTTTTGCATATCCCTTTGCAATGAAATGCTGCTCTGCAAATTTACAAAGAGTGATTACTTCTTCGAAAAATATGTAATGAGAGACTTCCTAGGAAAAAGAGAAAAAGACTCTTCAAGTGGAAATGGAACTGTTTGCTCTTGAAATGTTTCCACACTAAATGGAATTTTCACAGGGCAGGAAGTTAAGCTTGTCTGTAATTTTTTTTGTCGGATTATAGTTCATAGATGCTGCTGGAGAAATTACTTTGGTGATATAGTACAGTTTTAATATGATATTTTGACTGTGAGAAAAGGACATTCTTTGAAAAAGCAGACTGAAAAGTGAGAATCTATAGCAGCTTATCCATTTGCAGCCATAATGAGTACATCATTTATTTGCCCTGAAGAGCTTCTGAGATGAGATGAACAAAAGAACGGAAAGTGACCTGTCGGTATTCATGCAGCAGGTCAATGCCAGAGAAGCAAAGAAAATTCAGAGTCCATTAGCCCGTGTTGCTTTGGAAAACCTTGTGTGTAATACATAAATGGACAAAGGATTAGGAATTTAAGGTGTCATTGTATGTTTTATATATATATATATATATATAAAATAAACGTAAGCCATTCTCTCTCTGTAGCACTAAAGATTTAACTTTTCTCTTTAAGTTTTGCCATAGTAGAAAATAGGCTGCAAGATGAACAGAACTTGTCATAAATCATTAAGGAAGCTATGCATTTTTGCCTCCTGAGAATTACAGCACATCTATATATAGAGAGAGGGAGAAAAAATAAGTAAATAGAATTTAGACTCTTAAAGGAAAAAAATACCACTATTACTTGAGTGTAGCTCCTGATGAAACTGTATCCGTAGATAACTTACATTTCAGTAGCAAAAATCATTTTCCACTTCTGTAGTTCAGCTTTGTTACCTGCTGCTTAAGAGTCTTAGGAGGGTTCTACAGGTCAGTGATTATCTCATGTCTGTCTGAAGTTTGTTTCCAGTCTGATCAGGTCCATAATGAAATGTTTCTTAACCTACCACATGTGAGGACATTCTTTGCAATAAATGTTCTCTCAGAACAATTAAAGGATCAGTTCCTTCACTAACAGTTAGTCACAACTTTTCTTGGGGAAAATGAAAAGAAAGGTGACACTTCTGTCTTTCTATTCCTTGAAAAAATAATAATAGTAAAACCCCACAATAATTCAGCTGTATTAACACTTACATAGGTAATAGGAATGGAGTAGATTGAATTTAGTGTATTTAGTCATACTCATTCCTAACTGAAACAACACGAAACTATATCCTCCATTTCTCTGGAGATTGCATCACATGCACAGTGCTCTATAAAAAGAGGTGCTTCTTATCAGTGGGATCCAGAGGGGGTTACTTGCTGAACTGGATAGAAGACCAAGCTCAGGCCTAGGTTCATTATGTGTCTTGAGACCCTCACAGTCCATATTTTGGAAGTCCTGTTGTCACTGTTCAACGCCGTAATGGCTCTGCATAACTTGTACTCAGGGAATACATCTGCAGGAAGCAAATCCTTGCTTCAGGGTTTCTTGCTGTAGAAATGTGCTTCCCTACTACTCAATGGTAAATAAGATGTGTTTGCAAAGCCGAACCCTTGCGGCACCAGCAGATAATCTCCTAATTCACATTGTTATTGAAGAATAAGATTCTATAGTGCTTCTTCAGCCAAATCATGGTCTACTCTCTGGACAAGCAGCTGAGGCAGAAAGCACTGTGGGGCCATACTGTCTGATGTTCCTGAACAGGAAATACTGTGATATGAAGTTTTAGTGCAAATCGCTGGTGTCCCCATTCTTCAGTGACAATTAGTGACTTAGTTCATTCACCTTAGCCTCTGTCAATGTCAGCCTCTGCAGTCTGGATGCTACTAATTCTTGTTGCTCAGTGGAAAATTGGTGCAAGTCCTTTAGGGGTAAGGATGAGAGAAATCAAAATAGACATCTGTCTTTGCCCCTGGAAACTTCTGCCCTTTATTTTTTTCCATCAGGAAAACTTTTACCCATCTCAACATATTGTAGGTTTTGCCTCCAGGTTGCAGAAAAGTCTTTTAAGAATGTCTAGGGACTGGGGTTTCTAAAACTTACTCTCTCTCTTTTGTTTGGTAACTCCTAGCCAGCCAAAAACCCAAAGTCAGATGATTAAGTAGAAGTTCTTAAAACTTAGTTCTGTAGCTTAATTCGGAACTTACATAGAACTGTACTTTTTCAGATGCACTCATGTGTTTCAGGAGCTTTCAGGTCTTCAGAGAAAAAACAAAACAAAACAAAAAACCCCAACAATTGTTTGGGGTGGTTGTTGTTGTTTTTACACACCTGTAGTTTATTATGTTGGCATAGAGATTCAAAAGAGTTCACCTTGTGTTTTTCATCTAAACCAGGATACTGCTCTGGAGTATCCAGCACCTTATGGGGATCCCCTCTTATGGGGATCCTCTTATGATATTTCCTTGTGATATTCTGTGCACAAAAACTTCATGTTTGTGTTTGCTTCTCTCACATGTTGGTGAACAACTGTGACTTCCTTGGCAGCTTGTGTAATTCTCAAGTAAGTTACTCCAAAATAATACTCCGTATTTTACAGTGGGGCAATGAGACATAACTCAGAAGTGCAGTAGCATGTCAAATGGTCTGCAAGGTTGTGAACTCTCCAAAGGTCAATTAGAATCTGAGTGACATATCTCAGGCTATCTAACTGCTGGTCATGTTCAAGGTATATAAGTGTAGAACCAAAACAAGTGGTTGTTCCTTCCATCTTCCTGCTCTGCTCTGTCCATATTCATTGAACATCACACAAAACACTCAGGCCATATGCATTCCATTCTCTTCTACATCAGTGCTTTTCACATTGCAATCCCTTCCAGAGTTTCTTTCACTGTACAGTCCTCACCTGTATGAAATATGTCTGTTCCCCTTCCAGACACCTTCTGCTCCTGTGTCTAAGTTGTGGAGGCAGCAATACCCCTGAAGTTTTGCATATTCTGCACTTGTATCCCAGTTTCACCTTGGCCTAAGGAAAACGGCTTGAAAAAATCAGAAATGCAGGCTGGAAATGGCAACACTCGGTCCTGGACTCTTATTTGAATAATTGGGAGTACAGGAACTAAGTGCTCGTTATTATGCAAATACTGTTCATTCTTAGCATAACCTTTGCATCCTCATGAGTGAATGAAACTCCCTATACCACATTTTAAAATGGATGATAATACATTCTCTGTGTGAATTGGATTATGAGGGTATATCATATTTCAAAAACAGTGTGTAGTTATGCAAAAAGATTAATTGGGGGAAATAAAAAAAACCAACAACTTTATAAACCAAGTATTGAACACTGAATCAAGCAGGTCATCTGAAATGTGAGCGGGTTTTCTGGCATGTAACACTACTATCTCCAAAAACACATACCCAAAATGATGGAAAATACCTCTCCAAGGTTGTACAATGACAATTTTGTATAACTCTCCATTTAAAAAAAACAAACCAAAACTCAAAAAATACCCAAAACAAAACCAAAACCAAGCAAACAACCCCCCAAAAACTTTCCAAAGATTTTCAAAACCAATTTCCTGATCTAGTGGCAGCCCGACTACCTTACTGCTAAGCTGCAAGTAGCAATCTGGTCTGCAGACAGAAAAACTGTCTACAAGTCAGCCTCTTCCCCCTCTCTCTTCCCCCTCTCTCTTCCCCCTCTCTCTTCCCCCTCTCTCTTCCCCCTCTCTCTTCCCCCTCTCTCTTCCCCCTCTCTCTTCCCCCTCTCTCTTCCCCCTCTCTCTTCCCCCTCTCTCTTCCCCCTCTCTCTTCCCCCTCTCTCTTCCCCCTCTCTCTTCCCCCTCTCTCTTCCCCCTCTCTCTTCCCCCTCTCTCTTCCCCCTCTCTCTTCCCCCTCTCTCTTCCCCCTCTCTCTTCCCCCTCTCTCTTCCCCCTCTCTCTTCCCCCTCTCTCTTCCCCCTCTCTCTTCCCCCTCTCTCTTCCCCCTCTCTCTTCCCCCTCTCTCTTCCCCCTCTCTCTTCCCCCTCTCTCTTCCCCCTCTCTCTTCCCCCCCTCTTCTTACATACACACGCCTTTTAATACCTTCATTTTGAAAGGTCAAAGCTGGGTTCAGCCTACCAGTGTTCTCTTATCAAAATAAATTCCCTAAGTCATGGTGAATGTTTTCAGACTAAACTGTTGAACTTATGATAAAAAATGTCAGTTGCCATCAACAATCAGGTACTCTGTACAAAGAGACAGGAGAATAAATGTTTGCAGCTTGACATGAGCTTGAAAACGCTGTGCACATCCCTTTCACAGCTCTAGAGTTCTGCACAGAGACAGACCTAAACAGGTGAATAAGCTGCTATTTTTATAGTGCATCATAGCAAAGAAGAAATGTTTTATAGGAAATAAACTACTTTTTAAAGTATTCAATAAGTAAAAGAAATTTTCAGGGAAAATATAATCAACTTTGCTCTGTCAGGCAAATAAATTTTACTTGGATGCCTGGAGAAAAAGCTTTAGGATATAGATGTTTTGCAGCAAATAGGAACACTTTAAATCAAAAAGTTGAAACAGAAAATGCAAATACTTCCCAACTAGATCACAGTGGATTTACCTGGACTCAGGCCTGCCTTTCCCATCTCAGCTGTAACATCACATTTTGCCGTTTGCTTTCCAATTTTGCTTTGAACGCAGCAAAGTTACTGAGAAAATGAAGTGTAGGATAGAAGAAATAACATTAGTGCAGTTCATGTCTTGACATTGCTACTACTTCTGGACACAACCTTCTAAACAATTACTCAAATATTGATTCAGTTACAAGGCTTAGCTCATACATCTTAAAAACCTTGGCCACAGATCCATAAAGGAATGTAGTGACTCACAGTGTTCTCCCTGAGCTTCTGCATCACAGCTGATTTCTTTGTGTATACCCTGTGAGAAGTACAGGGAATTAGTCACACCAGGGTGTGATGCACAATTTCCAGCATTTACATCAAGAGGTTGTGGGCTTAAAACATCATATATAGTACCAAGTCTAGTTGAGAAGTGTCCCTGCCCACAGCAGGGGGGTGGAACAGATGATGTCTGAGGTCCCTTCCAACCTAAGCTGTTCTGTGACACTTAAGAGCAGAGATCAAAACGCAGTCCAGCTCTTGGATGAGTGCCTTAATGGTAAGGCCTTTTTTCTCCCCATCCTTTAAAGTGAGAGACATATGAGGAAGTAATTGAAACATTCCCTGATGCTAAAACACGCTGACTAGTTTGTGTAGTGTGATGAGGATACATTCTATGCAGAAACAGGAAAGGAATGAAGTAGAGTCCCCCTCAGCCTTGTCTGAGTCCTTTCACTCCAGAGCTGCGGAAGAGAGGGCAATGGGTGCTGCCAGCAGCTTCCACTTGTGTAATGTCTTGGAAAGCTGTGTCCACCCTTGAGATCAGTGTGGATCTTGATCCAGCAGATGTGGTAGGAGAAGGACGACTGGAGCAGACGCGTTGGGCAAGGCAAGTGAAAGGCACAGTCTGTGCATTGCTGGGACACTGTGCTACTCAGATGACCAGATGTGTAGGCTCCTAATCAGAACTGTGCTGCTTAGAGAGATCTGAAGACACAGGAGTTTGATGTCTCCAGGCTTATGCAGCTGCAGAGAAGGGTTTAGGATATCTAATGATGGATTTGGTACCTAATGCCTTTGTGAGCAGGCCTCATTGCTAGCAATTAAATCTATATTGCATTTGATTTTTTTTAGATCCTTTTATTGTGATATCTTCCATGAAAATCAGGGATCTTTATGCTCTTTATGATACATATTCACCATGAAACTTTTTTCCTGGTGGATATGTATCACTTCTCTAGAAAAGTGCCTCCTTAGCATCAGACATCCTTAACCCTGGGTTATGAACCATCTGCTCTGATCATTTTTTCCATATTCTCACTATCTCTGAACAGACTGATTCTTTCCATAAAGAAATGTTATCTTCCACGTAGCTATGAGCATGACAGCAAATAAATATTCTGTCTAAGATCCCTTGTGAAATTTTGGGCTGGGAGAGTGCCAGGCATTTGATTCACTATTTTCTCCCAGTCCAGAGCTTTCATCTTCATGTTGACTTTGTCACATCAGTTGCTGAATACACGGCAGAATAGCTTTCTGAAATGCATCCAGAAGTTCCTATAATGGAGCAGATGCATATTTGATGCAACCAGCCACTTGAATTTCAGAGGTCCAGTTACCTGTATTCATTTGGTGAAAACAGTAAGATTCCACCAGTTTATTATATTCTTTTGAAAATTTTATACATCTGCCTGCTGGTTTTATTCTTTTTTTGTTTTAATTATTATTTTCAATGTTTCAGTCTTTAGCAGTCACTGGGAATTGCTTGGTGCTAAAGATTGCCCTAGAAATTGCCTGGGATTATTTTTACCATTAAAAAAAAATATCATCACAATTTTTAGCTAAAAGTCTGAATAGCTTTGACCAGTTATGATTCATAATCTTAGTGCTTTTCTCATAGAAAATATTATTTCTAGTAGAAATTCCGAGTTTTACAGAAATATGGAAATTTATCATGCCTGTGCTAGCTTTTCAGATGCTCTCATGAAAATATTTTCCTCACTGAATGCAGAGCACAAATGCCATCAAACATCGTGTCTTAGAAACAATAACAATAAAATAAACACCTTCTGTAATAGAGTTTCTCAAATATAAATGTAGCTTGTCAAGAAGTATAAATAGCCTATAGAAAATATAAAAATAGATGTGGTAAAGTACAAAGGAGAAACATCATCATAATAGAGGTAGCAGTACTCCTTTTTAATAGGGCCACAAGCGATGGGGAAAATATGATAAGAACAGAATACACAGAGGAGCAGGTGATGCAAAAGATAATTTAGAAAGGGAGATCAAAAAGTATCAAAATGGGTAGAACAGAGGAAATGATTGGGAGTAAATGAGTATTCTATAATTGTCACACATTGGAAAATATTTGAAGTGCTGATTGGAAACTTTATACACCTTCTCATAACGCTGAAGCATATGGCAATAGCT
Source organism: Melanerpes formicivorus (assembly GCF_026170545.1). Taxonomy (NCBI): domain Eukaryota; kingdom Metazoa; phylum Chordata; class Aves; order Piciformes; family Picidae; genus Melanerpes; species Melanerpes formicivorus. The sequence goes on along the minus strand of NW_027142379.1, from coordinate 6,711,200 downwards.
CTTGCTTCCCAATATGAATCTACAAATAGTGCAATTAGAGCAGAGTACAGTAGATGCTATATCACTGTATCTGAACCAGCTCAATGCTCTTGTTAACACTTCATAGGATCCTCTTTTGACACGTCCCAAAGAACAGTATCACAGTATAACTTAGGTTGGAAAGGACCTCGAGGATCATCAAGTCCAACCTATCAACACAGACCCCATGACTAGACCGTGGCACCAAGTGCCATGTCCAATCAGCTCTTGAACGCCTCCAGGGATGGTGACTCAACCACCTCCCTGGGCAACCCATTCCAATGACGAATGACTCGCTCGGTGAAGAACGTCCTCCTCACCTCAAGTCTAAACCTCCCCTGGCGCAGCTTGAGACTGTGTCCCCTTGTTCCGGTGCTGGTTACCTGGGAGAAGAGACCAACCCCTTCCCGGCCACAACCACCCCTCAGGTAGTTGTAGAGGGCAATGAGGTCACCCCTGAGCCTCCTCTTCTCCAGGCTAAACAATCCCAGCTCCCTCAGCCTCTCCTCATAGGGCTTGTGTTCAAGGCCTCTCCCCAGCCTTGTTGCCTTTCTCTGGACACCTTCAAGTGTTTCAATGTCCAACTTTGGCTTTTAAAACTCTAAGCAGTTTATGCAACACAGTTGCTTAATAGTCACAAATGCAATATACCACTGGTGCGTTTCAAGGATCTTGGGTGCAGATCTTCAACTAGAGGAAAGATGATTTTACCAAGTTTTCTGCCTAGGATGCATTCCTGTGAGGTCTGCTCTAGGTGATCCTGCTCTGGTAGTGGGGTTGGACTAGGTGATCTTTAAGGTCCCTTCCAACTCCTAACATTCTGTGAATTAGAACACAGCCCTGATAACAGGATCTGATACTACTAAACTGCTTACCGGAACTGGACAGCTTAACAACCCAAAAGGTCTTTAATTCTTTCAAACAGTTATTAAGGGAGTAATGACCTACTGACTGACCAGACCACACAGGGGGAATAGCAAATACTTTCATTCACAGAATGCAAGAAGCTTTAAATACATTTTATTACCATGCATTTTATGAATGTGGCTTTCCTGTGGATAACAATTCAAGCTTTGAATTTGCCTGTCAACGTTCATTTCAATCATGCACTCGGGGGGTAAATTGGCAAAATTGTATTGTCTCTGCAGTTTTAACAGTTGCTTCTAAATAGCTTGAAGCTGAATCAAATTTCAGTTTCATTAGTTTGATTTAAGTTATTTATGTTAATATATTTACACTGGAAACCAGCTTTATTACCCTTTTCTAAGATTATTCATATTCATGCTGCTGATGATGCTTAGGAATGCTGAGGAATCAATGTCTCCAGCCTTCTGCCCCACCCCCTCCCTTTTTGCCTTTTTCCTTAAGATATCATAAAACTGCTGACAGGACATCTGTTTGAATTATCTGGGAGAGAAGATTCTTATAGGTTTAATACAATTGGGTTTGGGCTTTATTTTATTACTTCTAGGTTGTACCTTGTGATCTCATATTGAAATTATCTGTAGCTATACTTATCAGATTTTATTTGACTCTTACCTTTATTAGTAATATCTTGTCATGTTCTGTGGCAACAGAAAAATCAGATTATTTAACTGAATTAAGCTTAGTTGAGATGGAATGTGGACAGAAGAGGCTTTTCAGAACAGTTATTGATTAGACTGGAATAACATTGGCTGCGTGCTGTCTCAGGCATTCTCCTTTAGGTTGTAATTACCATCTTATTTACAATCATTATCTGACATTTGAGCACCTATGTGTGTGTTATCATAATGGAATATAAAAAGCAACTGCAATGAAAGCAAGTACCTTGTGCAAGGTAATAGTCCCCCCTGCTAGTCCTTTTAGCAAGTTCAGTAAATTATATAAACAATGATATTTTACTGCTATGGATACAAGCTACCTGAATAGATTTCAGTTGGCATTATATCAGTCTTAATTGTCTTAAACACTTTTAATTGCATAGGTTATAGTCTCTAATATTTTTAAACTAAGGTCATAATATACATCTGTGTTTACCATTTCTGGCCCTGTTTCCTTTGTATAAGGATGACATTTATAAATCAAATTTATACAGAAGGGGAAAACAATCTAAAAATTTGAATTGTATCTTAGTTTGCCGAACACAATATGGAGAGAGAAGAGCAAAGAAAGTGACATTCTAGAGAGAAATATATGCCACTGAAAAAAGTCCCCTGGTTAGGACACAATTCTACAGGACCAGCTGAGAGCCCTGCTACTTTTCTGCCTATGATCTTTGGGTGAAAAACACCTGAAGAGACAAACTCATTTTGAAGCACTTACAAGCACTCAGGATTATAATGACTTGAAAGACCTGATGCCTTTTTAGCCCTAGGTAGCGCTATAAAATTGTACAAAATTTGTGTAAAGTTCCCTTATACTCAAACAGAATCATTACTTATGTATTTAAAATAGTAAGGTATCAAGTCTTAAACATTCATTGGGTCTGGAGAGAGATTGCAAGTTTCTGTCCTTCTTTCCAAGGGTCTTCACTTGGCAGTCCATCTCACTCTAAAAACTAGGAAGGAGAATTCAAAAAATGATAAAAAAATGTAGATGTAATTTCTTCAGTCAGAAGGTAGATTTGGATCAGCTGGGAGAAAACCAAGCCAAGAACACAAACAAAACCCAGAAAAACCCTCCATCCCACAAGTTTATTTGAAACTACAACAATCTTCACTATCTTTATAGTTTTACAAATCACTATATAATTTTAGTATTATGTTCTGGTAGCATTCTACAAGTCAGGTTTCTTTTAAAACGTCTTTGCTGCAAGGATGTGGCTTCATAGTCTGCTTTGACAAGCAGCAAATTTAGAATCACATTGTATTAACTACCCTAAAATGTTGATTCCACTCCAATATCCTATTCCTTATCTTCTATTCTCATCTAGATATGGTTGAAGTGACACTGAGATAAACTCTGTTACTAAACCACTTCCTCTATGATTCCATAGCATAAGAATTTCCAGGGTTTTTGTTTCTGCGGGGGCAGGAGGGTATTATTAGAGATCCTCTGCTTCATTTAGATTAAACAAAAAAACAACCAAACAAACAAACAAAAAAACCACTAAATAAGAAAAAAGAAAAATCTGATGGATTATCAGTTCTGTGGATTGATGTTATAATGTTGAATGATGAATTACTAGAGTTATCTAGATTGGTGATTTTGAGTAAGAACTTTTAGAAATCAGTTCTAAACCTTTTACAGATTTAACAGCAATACTTGGCTCTTCCTACAGAGTTGCAGTGGGAGAGAAAAATGATAAAAAGTGGGATCTGAGCTCCGAGGGGTTTTGCCATCATCCCTCAATCTACACACAAATGTTTTGCTCCAAGAAACATTTACATTTGTGCTGTGTTCTTCAAGGCAGGTATGACTGCAGAGTTCTGGGCTTTGCTTCTACTGGGAGGGCTTGTCTTTTTAAGATGTTTTCAGCTATCATTTTAAACCAGAGTTACCTTGTCTGTACAACTTCTCTTTCCTAAAGTAAATGGCAAATCCTTTATGACTGTGTTCAAGTTGAGTTTAATTCACTAGATCAAAAGGTATTTCTAGCTTTGCATATCACGAAGAATAGAGTGGCACCACTCCACAAACTGTGACAAGTAAGGAATATGTGCAACAGTAAAAGGAAGTGACAGCAAATGGCTCAGATTATTATGAGGAAGAAAGTGGTAAAGCAACAGATTTTTCTTTGTTGGTTTTTGGTTTGGTGTTTTTTATAATAATATGCAATTTAAACATTGTCAATATTGTCATTGTCATCTCAACATTACATATCCTATTGCACTTGGAAACAGAGATTTGCCAGATGTTATAACTAATTAGGCAGACACAGGGATTATTGATAACATCTAGAGGTTTGTTTTTTTCAACAGACAATTTCATTCCTTTCTCTCCCAGCTTCCTCCATTCTTTGTCCTGACCTTTATTCCTTCAACAAGGAAACAGCAGGGAACATTTTATTTACATATCTATCTTATTGATGTCAGGATCATTTAGTAGACTGGTAGCCACATGGACGTGAGAATAACTTTGCTTGATATTGTATTTGAAGTATATGAAAGTTCGGGGTATTTTTTATTGAAACAGAAAACGAGTTAAAACCCAAATCTATTGTCAGTCTAACTGAATCCATGGTTTCAATATAAAGATATTGCCCAAGTAAGACAAATTTCAAGCAAGAGAAATATAAAATTCCACCTTCACTGATACTGTGTCCAGTTCTGGAGCCCCTATTACAAGAGGGATGTGGAGGTGCTGGAACGTGTCCAGAGAAGGGCCACGAGGATGAGCAGAGGGCTGGAGCACCTCTCCTATGAGGACAGACTGAAGGAGTTGGGGCTGTTCAGTCTGCAGAAGAGAAGGCTCTGAGGTGACCTAATTGTGGCCTTCCAGTATCTGAAGGGGGCCTACAGGAAGGCTGGGGAAGGACTTCTCAGGATCTCAGGTAGTGATAGGACTAGCGGGAATGGAATGAAGCTGGAGGTGGGGAGATTCAGGCTGGATGTGAGGAGGAGGTTCTTCACCATGAGAGTGGTGAGACCCTGGAATGTGTTGTCCATGGAGGTGGTCGAGGCCCCATCCCTGGGGGTGTTTAAGCCCAGGCTGCATGAGGCTCTGGCCAGCCTGCTCTAGTGTGAGGTGTCCCTGCCCATGGCAGGGGTGTTGGAACTAGATGATCCTTGTGGTCCCCTTCCAACCCTGAATGAAACTATGAAACTATGATATGAGGATGCTCAGGCTCTGCACTTGTGATATTTGGTTCTCTGTTTCCAGTCTGTGTTTTCTTCTGTTGAGAAAACCAAGTAAGCTGACCGTAATTTTTTAGATAAAATGTACTTTCATGATGTGGATTTATGCACATTAAGAAATTAACCCAGACATAGAACTGCAACATCTCTGTTGCTATTACATAGCCTGAAGGAAAATTGGATGTTTTATTGACCTAAATATTGAATTTAACTCTGTCCTTGATTTACAAGGTAACCATTTCCAGTGGTAAAATGGGAGTAAATATGTTGATCTCAATTCTATAGTTCTGTGGTTCTTTTTTATATATGTATGAAGAGAATTACACTATGTAGGATTTGGCTGTGATTGGGAAAATATGTAGAAAAAAAGGATAAATTCTTTCCTGATCAGTTTTCATTATCTCCCTTCACCTTAAAACTGTAAGTAAGATGTCTTCATTTAGCAGGTCCTACAGTCTGCTGTCTGTTTCAAGCACTCTTATATTTGAATACCCTCCAACTGATTACAGCTTGGAGCTTCAGTGCCTGTTTGAGCAGATTTGTGTGTTCCATAACATACAAATGGTGATCCCTATGACAATTTATACAATAAGCTGCATCTCTGCATTTGAGAGTCCAATCCTATTGGTATCTCATTAGTGTGCCCTGAAAACACAAGCCATTAGTCATTTTTCAGAGATCCCTTCTGAGCCCTACCATTTTGTGATTCTGTAGTTTGTCCTAGGTCTGAGACCTGAGAATTCTGTGTCAGCATTGTCATATGTTAGATTCCTTTATCCTTCCTACCTTCTCCTTGTCTCACCTAGATCCTAACCTTAGAGGTTTATATTTGCTCTTCCTAGTGGGATCTGAAGTGATAGGTTAATATGAATGTTTCTCAGCTGACCTCACAAAAGTTTTTCGAAGTCTCAGACCTTTTGCGGGGCCTATTTGCATTCGGAATGCAAGTTTTGAGGCTAGCAAAGATAGCATTTGTCAGCTTTGAAGTTTAGAGTTGGTAATTCAAATTCCAGAGAATGCTTCCAATGTGACCTTCTCAAATTCCCTGCTCTCTTATTTTCCTCCCTCCCCTTAGACATTTGAAGCAGCATTTGCTGTGCAATTTTCTGTTCCTCTAGCTAACAGTAACTTAACTTGCCAGCACTGCATAGCCAGTTCCAACTTTTGCTGTAAATATTTTCTGAGCAAGTCAGTAATTAATGTTGCACTGATGACTGGTGGCATCTGCATGAGTTTATTGTCATCTGTGCTGAAGCACAATGCACAATGAAAACATGGGGACTCCAAAGAAAATGTCTAATAAATTTACATGAATTAACATTAGATTCAATTTGCCGCATGCCAACCAAACTGGTTCTAAAGCAGTTCTACGTCCTTTAAAATCTAAAATCTATAGATTTCTCCATTGTAGAATAGAACAGAACAGAATTAACCAGGTTGGAAAAAAACTTTAGCTTCTTCCCAGGCCTGACTGCTAGACTTATTGCAAGACTGTACTCTGTTTCTTTACCAAAAAACTTTCCACACATGGTGATTGGTTTATTGGGATTATTTCATTCTCATTGAGAAAAGGCAAACAAACAACACACAAGAGAAACAACCCACAAAAAAACCAAGCCAAAATCCCAAACCTAACCAAACCCCAGAGAACAGCAACAGATAATAATTTACCCACATGTATAACATAATAAAGAGAATAAATATGATGTCTTACTGCAATTTTCTCTCTTGCCCAAATATGAACAGGCACTGGAAAATTAATACTATGAAAGAAAAGTCTCATTTAATTTGTATTTATGTTAAAAACGTGACAGCACTGAAATTTAGAATCATAGAATCAATAAGGTTGGATAGTAATATTGGAATTGAACAGGGCACTGACAACTAGTAAAGAACTGTAAGGTTGACAGCCCCCCTGTAAAGGACTGTGTGGTGGCTTTTGCCATACTCCCAAAGCACTAAAGAGAGGAAATTAATAAAGATAATATGTTAGCACAGTTTGAATGATCATGGTGTCAATCAGTGTCCACATTTGACATGAAGTACATAGAATCAAAAGAAGATAGAGACAGAGAGCAGCAAGCATAACTTCTTATCAGAGAAGGTAGTTGTGTTTTAAAAGCTCGCAAGTGTATCTTTGCTGTTTATCAGACAAGTGGATGTGAAATTGAAGTCCAAACACAGGTCTCAGCATAGTCCATGCAGGCTTCCACTAAACTCTTGAAGTCTACTGGGTGTCTACTGGAAAAAAATACATCTAAAAAAATTTACATCGGTTTCCTGAACTTGCAGTTCTTTGGATAAAGGAACTTCTAGGAACCTGGCTTAAGTCAAATCTCCTATACCAGAGCATTAAAAACAATGGCATCAGGTTAATAGATTTTTTTTGTTTGTTTTTGAAGGATCTTTAGCTTGATCAACTGATCCCAGTGAAAAGCTGAGGAACTCACTCATATGTAGAAAAATATACTGACTGTAATCATCGGCTTTAAATCCTGGCAGGTACAGCTGGCTCCCTTCATGCACCTGGGGAGACACGCTCGGTGTAGCTGAGATGTCTCCTCACTAATGCCTAATGGTTTAGCTGCAGCTAGCGCTTCTGAGGCCATCTGAGTCTTTAGATCTCAAATACCAAGACTGTGCATAATCTCAGATAAAAAACTTTTTGGATGTAGTGTGTACCGAAACACTAGCTTGATTTTTACCATCTGTGCTGGAAGGGAGAGAGCATTTAAAAGCAGTTTTTCAGTGGTTACATTGGTTGCTACTCCTACTGGAGCTGATTTAGTAATTGAGAAAGAAAAATCAGCCAAAGAAAATATTTTCAAATACATACTATGCATTTACATAAAAGTGAACTGTTCACATTATTCTGGATCCACCATAGTTTGTGGCATATTTTGGTTGTCAGGTTGTTAACTCCATAGCGGCACACAGATGAAAGAAAAGTGGCTAGTCCAGCTATGTTAAAATTAATTTAACAATAAAATATAAAATTTCCTTTAACTCATGTTTATTTCACAGCTTGTCAAGGTATGTGGCTAAAAAGAAAATGATGAGATGATGACTGTTTATATAACACAAAAGGAAGGAAAGAGATTTCAAGAAAGGTGCGAGCAACACAACCTTTTCATCAGTCGTACGCCGTGTTATAGCAGATCACATTGGAAAGGAGACAAGCACTGTTGAGCCAGAAGTGTTTAGTGAGTATACTAAAATTGGATCTTCAATCTAAGAAACATGAGCAAAAGAGCAGAAAATGTAATTAATCACTTTTGTTTCTAAGGGTCTTAATTTACATAAGGATTTTCTAGTTTACCTATACTCTGTCCTTCCTTTTCTCCTTGCTTCTATCCCTTATTTTAAAAACTGAAGATGACAGTAAAGACTGGTTGGAAACAGGATGAGATTAATACAACCAACAAAGCATTTTAATGTGGTCATGAGCAAAGAGCACCTTTAGTAAGAAGAAATCTCCAATACTGAGAAGACGGAGCATCTGGGAAACTGGGTTTTGTTGTTTTGGTTTGGGTTTGATTTTTGTTTTGTTTGGGGTTTTGTTTGGGTTTTTTTGTAGTTGCTACCTTTTATTTTCATGTGTCTACAAGTACTTTGTTTCTGATGTATCAAGTAGCTGTATTGGAAAACAAGCATTTCAGAGTCTGGGGCAACTGCACCAGGGGAAGTATAGGCTCAAGGTGAGGAGAAAGTTCTTCACAGAGAGAGTTGTTAGCCAATGGAATGTGCTGCCCAGGGAGGTGGTGGAGTCCCCATCCCTGGAGGTGTTCAAGAGGGGATTGGACGTGGCACTTGGTGCCATGGTTTAGTAGTCATGAGGTGTTGGGTGACAGGTTGGACTTGATGGTCTTTGAGGTCTTTTCCAACCTCATGGATTCTATGATTCTATGCATACTGATTGCCAGTGTTCATTGTTTTGAAGTCCAGATTCTGACACCTGTGTGGAAAGAGATTTAACATGATTACTCCAGAAGTAAACATCTTTTTAGCACACAGACAGTTTTAACTCCCTGGATAGACTATAATTCTTCATATGAGTTTTATAGAGAAACTGTGATAATCTGGGGCTGACATAACAATGTTTCATGTTACTAAGTTGACTCTAGAGTAAAACCTGACCTTCTTCTCACCCTACATGTTCATTTCTTTCATGTTTAGTTTTATCTGTTACAAGTAAGCAGTGCTTTCTATTTAGATCTTCTGACCTTTGAGAAAGATTAAATGTTCCACCTGTTCTGTTGTCAGATTAAATAGCTTTAAGTAAATGGAGAGAAAGATGATTATACCTGAAGCTCTACTGAGCACATAGAGGTGATTATTATGTAAGGATATTGAGTCTTTCAGTCCATACAGGACTTTAGTTTTTTTTCCATAGCCTTACTCCACAAAACACAGCAGAAGTGCACTGTGTGAGGAAAAGCCTAAAGAGGATTAAGAGGGATCTCTGTGTTTCTGTATGGCTTGACTGGACAACTTTTTTAAAGCTTCTTCCAGAGTCACATTACACAACTCTCAACACTGCTTTATCTACAGCATTTAGAATAGCATAGATCCAGAACAAACCTGTTATCTACCTCCTGTCCTTCACTCCCTATTTTCTCTTGGAGATGCCTAACAAATAGGTAAAAGATCTGATTTCAAAGGTGGATGTTCTTTCTGCTCCTTAAAGCTGACACTTTCACGTATGTGTGCTGAGCTCTCAATGATCAGAGAATTTCACCAGCTAAAATCCCTAAAGCTGTACCTACAAAAGGTTTTAAATGCAGACTTACATGTCCAAATTCTTCTTATGTCTCATTACAAATATTTCAGTGATTTTTTTTTTTGAGGTGGATGTTTAACTTTATTTCTGAAATGGCTGGAAGCTTACTCTCCAAATAAGGAAACCTGGATTGTCTTAAGAAAATCTCAGTGTTCTAAGATATGGGTAGCATTACATTTCTGTTTTCTATGAAGGCTAATCCAAATGGACTTTGGGGAAAAGAAGTGAAATTTGAACCAAATAATAGTCAAGCAATTAAAAACCAAAGCCAAAAACCCAAGAGTAAAAAATAACAAAAGCTGTGTTTTTCTACTCGTTCATTAAGCAATATGACCTACTCAGTTGGAAAGTCTTGTGTCACTGGAAAATAAGCTGCAAGTTTTGAGGTTCTATGGATTATTTTACCATCAGAAAGTCAAAACATTTGTCATCCAGCCTAAATTTCGATGAAGAATACAAGTGGAACACTTTTTTTTCCTCACAGCACATGTGATTCCTGTGTATCCTAAATCACTTTAAAAATATTACTATTGTAATATTCTCCAGAGAAGAATGTCATCTGTCAGAAACCAAAGGCTTAAATATCAGCTAAGATGCTCCATTTGTCTCATAGCCCTGAAACAAGGGTTTGCAGAGATCTACAGGAATCAGTTTTAAGGCCAAGTCACACTCAGAATGCCCTTTTTTAGTTGCTTAATCTTAAGCATACAGAAGGCGTTGCTCCAGCCAGAGAAGACAAGAGCCTTTTGCTCTTGAAAACCACAAAGGAGGAAAAAGTTAAGAATTAAGATTATACACTGCATGAATTAATATAATTAAAGCTTTAAAGGTTGCTTTTTTGTTTCGTTTGGTTTTATGGTGTTTCGTTGGTTGGTTGTTTTTCATGTGTTTTTAGGTTTTGGTTGGTTTTTGTGGAGAGAAGGATGTGGAAAGAAAAGAGAGGACAAAGAAATGTTTGAACATATCTAGTTCTTTGGTTTCCTTTTTAAAGTGGATCATTATAAAAAAATGTATATTTCTTTTAGGTGATAAAGTTCTCTATTTATTAAAGGCTGCCTAATGTTTATTGAAGTAGCCAAATGAGCAAATGCAGTAATAATTTAATCACAGAAATTCAGTATCTGGTGAATAAAAAGCTAGTTTACTCAGTAGCTTCTCTTGTATTCTGACTCTGTAGTTTTCATCTTTGTTCATTTTCCTTAGGCCAGCTACAAACCTGTGTCCAATATTTTAAGTGTGTGTCCTTATGAGAAGGTCACAGATTGTGAGCTTCTTGATTTTCCTCAAATCCTTTCTTCACCTTCTAACCAAAAAAAAATGTCCTCCTCTCTTCCTAATGTTTTCAAAGTGACAAAATCACTTTGAGAAATGAGAAGTTTTCGTGAGGAGAATAGTTTGAAAAGAAGATATCTTATTTCAGTAAGGGGCAAATGCTTGTTTTTAATTGGTAACTATTGTTATTTGATATCCAAATAGAAGGCATCCAGCTATGGACATGAGCACTTAAACAGAGATATCTCTATCTTCACTTCCTTTTCTACTCATGTTTAGCTTTAGCCTTGGTGAAATAAAAGATATTTCCTCAGTCACCTCTTTTTCAGAAGTACTTGACTCCTTAATCTCCTCTTCACAGATGTTACTCACAGACACACAGCCTCCAGAAGTCTGTCTGTGTGCTATGTTTCTATGCTTCGCCACGCCTGAGAAACTGTAAGTCATCAAAACTTTCCTAAAACAACTTTCCTACCTAGTGATTGTTTGGTGGGTTTATGATTAAAAATGATTAAAAAATAATGGGAATTTTGAATCCCTAGAAGGTTGCACTTAAAGCCCAATAAAAACTCACCTCATTACTGAGTCTAATAATGTTAGATGCCATTTAGGAGGAATATTATTCAAAAGGCGCCATAGCAGAGGTTTGCAGGTAGTGTCTACATTATCGTTAATGCTGAACTGCTGTCACTGCCTTATACCATATACAGTCATTAAATATCTTACAGACTTATAATAATAATCTTACAGACTTTTATTACAGTCAGCAGGATTTTATTCTTCAGGTGTCCCCAGTGGGACATTAGGAAGCATGTAGGAAACCAGAGCATTTAAGCAAACCTTTTTCAGCTCTGCAGGATTCTGCTCTGATCCTACTGTGATTAGTCACCTTCGGGTAGAAATGAAAAACTCATTAAATCCTTTATTATTTATACCTGTTAGGATATTTGTGGTGCTGTGGTTCAAAACTTGCTAGTTTTGAGCATCTCTGGATTCCAAAGAAAGCCAAGTTTTGCTGGTTTCCCTCCACCCATTTCTTCCCTCTTCCCTGTTTCTGCTTCATTTTCTACTTCATGTCAATCATTAAGACCAATTTTTCTCTTGGAAGGTTTATGCCACTGCTGGATCCTTGCAAATGAACTATTAATGTGCAAGTGTCAGGATCCTTCATTCCCCCACTGTAGGCACTTCGTCCCTGAAGCTTAGCTTTCCACCACTCTGACGCACACCATTGGCAACCTCATGGCTTGGAAAAGTGATTTTTTTTTTCCATCTGAAGACTCTGTGTACACTACGTGGCCCATCTATCAATGACTTTCTGGTTATTAATTGCTCATAAATGTTCATGAATTTGTGTCACTCTGATGAACCTCTTAACTCGCATACAAGCTATTAATTATTCATTTGTAAGTAATTATGCTGATGATTTTTGCATCCTCTATAGCTGCTCATTATGTAAACTAACCATGTTAACAGTATCTGTACTGATTCAGATTTGAGATACAGCTTTCCCTGACAGCAGCTAAAGACTCTAAGGTTAAAAATTTTCATAACAAAGTAAAAATCAGTTACTGAGAGCTATTTGTCTTTGCCTTCATAATAGACAAATTTAAACTCTTTGTTCACAAAAATGCCTACAGATATCAAATTTTAATCATTAAAAAAACCCAAACAAAACCCAACCAAACAAAACCCCCAAACCCAGCAATCATTATCTTAGTCACAAAAAGGAAAGGTGAAGTACAGTTATTTTCTTTAAAGGACTTTTTTTTCCCTGAAGGAAAAACAGTTAGATGATTGGAGGGAGGGAGGAAAGAGTCCTTGGAGGTAAATATTGCAAAAGTATTTGGGAAGGATCACTGATGAAGAGTGTCTTGGGGTCTCCAGGGAGATATTTGAAGGAGGAGTTGAAGAAGTTACCACTCCATATTTCACCACAGTATTTTTCAGACCCTTTATTAATACCAATTTTGATAAGGTCAGCATGAAAAGATCCTGAGACTATGAGAATATTTTGATCCCTAGCAAAAAAAAAAATGAGCTTCTAAAAAAGATAGAGCATCTTTTAGAGAGAGCAGAAAATTGCTTTTTTGCAGAGTTAAAGGGTCATATGAGATGTACAATGCCCTGCAACAATCTCTTAATTGGGAGTGCTGATTGCAAAACAAATTTCAGGGTAGACCCCCAAAGTCACAACACCCAAGAATGAGCTATCAATACTGTGCTACGTAAATTCATGATTTACTGAAATGACAAAGCGTTTGTGAACCCAAAATTTAGTGAGTTGTGAAAAGTATACAAAATATTTTCAATCATTATGGAAATCTAAGAGGTTTCTTTTCTTCTTTTGCTTTCTTGAGAACAGAAAGCTAGAGAGACTTTATTGCCACTGAAATTCTGCCATTCTCGATTGGCGTTTCTGTCCCTGGGTTACTATTTGGGACTGACATGGAAAGATAAGCCAAAAAGAAACCCAAACAAACAAAAACCAACCAAACACCACCACCACCACCCCCCCAAAAAAAAACAAAAAACAACTGCAAATAACCCAAAACAAGACAACAAAACCAAACAAAACCACAACCAACCAAAACACCCCACAAAAACCCAACCTTATGAGTCTTGAGTCTGAATCTCCTGACAATCCCAACTTCAACTTCACAGAACTTGAGTCAAGGATATCTGCTAAACAGGGCTCCCAGTGACTTCAAAAACAGCTCTCTAGGGGCAGCCCACAAAATAGGGAAAATATTCAGCTGTAGTCTGCTCTCTTCTCTTTTTTCTTGTGAAGAACTGTTTCAGATCATACGAAAGAAAGGTAAGAAACACTTATTTGTTAATTCACTTGTATTATTTTTGTGTGTATGAGGTAGCAGAGCTTTTTGCCGTTTCACACATAGTCTTTACTGAAGATCTGGTGTGTTGCTATAATGGTAAGTCTTCGGCGTTCTACGCTCTTCTAATTTGCAGTAGAAGTCTTTTGGGTATCTTGCAGTGTATTTAAAGCCTTCCATGGATGTACTGAGGAATTTAGTAGTTTAAATTAGGTAACATGTCCAGTTTCTGCCTATTATCTCTGTTTTCTCTCTTTAAGAAAGAGACATTAACTTCAGCATATATTATTTTATTTTATGATAGAAATGCTTTGTAATATACTCAAGTTGACAGAGGAATAATGAATATTTGCTAATAATATTGTAGTACTACCTATAATTCCTAGATTAGTAATGCCCTTAGACAGGTTCTGCTCTGTTCCATGATCAGGGCAACCACCAAGCCAGTGTAATACATCAACTAAAAGGATTACTAAAAAAACAGGAAATTATTTTTGAACTTGCTATATTTTTGGCAGTGAGGATCAGAAGTACGATTTGAGTATTTAAAGCTCACATAGTTGCTTTCAGAAAGTGATCAACAGTGCCAATTCATCAGAGACTCATTACCAGCCAACACAGTACACCTATCAGTGCTCTTCCTTTCAACTGAGGTGTTCCAGCCTTATTAGTGACATGTATTAACCATCTTCATTTGGGATTTTGCATCAGCCGAGTAACTCTAAGATGGTTAGTTTATATAATGAGCATCAGCACAAGCAAAATCCTCAGTATAATTAATTGGAAATGAATAATTAATGCCTTATACATATACTGACAAGTTCATCCAGCTGTCATGTACTATAAATGCATGAACATTTTAGAAATCAACAGCCAAAGTTATCTGAATTCACCCTGATCCAATGCTGCTTTTATATGTGTTTTTTTTTATCACAATCCTCCTGTCAACATCACATTTCAAGTCCTGGAGAACTGAGTGGGAGATTTGCCTGTGACTGGTAAGCTACCAAAGGTAGACTTGGGCTCAACCTGTACTACACGATTCTCATGGAAATCAGTAAATGCTTGCAATCTGTAATCCAAAGTGTATCCATGTGTTGTTACACCCTAAAACAGTATCAGTACAAGAGCAAAGTGTTACTTTTTTTGTGTGTATTAAAGATCACACTGGTGTTCAAAATTCAGAAAATATCCAGATGCTGATCTTTTTTGATCAACAGATATGAGAAGATAAAGTGTAGAAGGTATACTTTCTGTAAGAGCCCATGTAAGATACTAATTATTTGTATTTTCTCTTATTTCTTCCAAGTTCCTTCTGTTTTCACACATATTTGTGACTGGGGTTTGATTTCTGAGGGGGAGGGAACAAACTCAGAGAAATATACTCTTCTATACATGTCTGATGAGCCCTTCTGACTGATAGAAATAGAATTTTCAAGGGCAGCTAACTCTTACATGTTAGTGAAAACAGGTATTTGGGATACACCTGATAAAAAAGTGCCCCAGGTGAGAGAAAAGCCAACGACCTCCCATTAGGAGAGGTTTCAATGAATTCTATGGAATACAGATCTTGTGAGTCTACTGCAGGGAAAGCTACAGTTTGTGCTCACACCTTTCTTGACACAAAAATAACCACAGGACACAAATGAGAGCACAGGCTTCATTAGTCCCAGTTCTGCACTTTCACTGAACTACTTGTTCATTTTTTTTTTCAACTGAAATCCATGATGGCTGATTCCACGTTGTCTAATTTATTGGGCAGTAATGGTAGCTATGTTTTAAGTTTCTGAATGTTTTATATTCTTTTAATTGACATTTCTGTGCTATTAAATTATTTCTGCATGGAACACGTTCTCAAATGGTTTAATTTGGTTCTGTGTAAGATTTGATGAACGAAGAGAGGAATGTGAAAGAACAAAAGCAAAGAGCGGGATAAAAATCTCACAACCCAGAAACAGCTCCCCAAAGGGAGATTCTTTCAAGCAGATCAGTGTCTTTCTGTGTTGAAGTCAATGGAGCTACACTGGTTTACACCTCCTGAGGATCTGGATACACACCATTAATACCTGATTCAAAGCCCATAGAAATAATTTGCTTTTAGTAATGTAACTTTATGGCTAGAATAATCTATTGGTATTTATGAGCCTCCTGCTTAATGAGTTCTGACATGTTTGTAAGGGAGCCTGTGATCATTCTTTGCCCAGGGTAAAATCTCTGAGGAACAGTTCCTTTCCCGGGATGCTCTTATCGCATTGCACACCTTAGTGATTGCTGGATATAAATGCGAAATCCAGCTATTGCATTTGAGATGTTGACTGCTTGGGGGTTTTACTCACTACTTTGACTTTTATTTTTCTATGAATCCCATCTCAGATGGGTTTTGGCCTCTAATAGTAGAAACTGAAGTTGTTAATTGTGAACCCCATCTGAGAATAGCACTGAAGCCTAATGCTTAAAAGAATTTGTTAAAATATACTCCCCATTCATTTACTACTAGCGGTATGTCTAGTAGGTAATTTGTTCTTCTAACTGCTTAGATACTTATGCAAAACCAGAATTTGTTCATGGATTTTCCCCTCAGGAACAGAGGGAGTTAGACACCTTGCATATATGCTTCTGGAGCTGTTTGAGTAAATGGTCCTGCTACTGTAAAAGAAAAAAAGTGATCCTGAATCTTGGCTGAACCAGGCTTCAGAGCAGCAGAGCTGTAGCATAAAATCAAGTGAGGGATGACTTAGTGTATGCTTGGTAGTGACTTTATTGGGTTTTATTATCTTAAAATATGAACATTTCACAGTTGTTCTTATTCCTTTTCTGCAGAACTCGCCTGAGAACCTCATGAGACCAATGAGTATTTTATTATGACACTTCTGTAGGCTGTGCTTTCCAGTAGGTTTCAGCAATAGTATTTTGGTATTTGTACTTCTAGTCCCAGAACAGTTAGGCCTGCATAACAGTAAACAGTAAGCAGCATGCCAGACAGAGAGAGCTTGAGAAAATGCAGATGGTTCTTCATATATTTTGTGGATTTGGGGTTTTTTTTTGTAAATTTCAAAATTATCTGGCAGTATGTGCCATTGCATGATGATGTTCAAACACCATGGAGATAAGGTTATATGGAAATTCCAAACTGTAATGACAGTCTCTGTGGAATAGCCAGAGAGTTTTTGAGGTGTTGTAGGTGTTCCCAGTATGCTGGCTCTATGCATCTGATTTAGCTAGACTTGATTACTTATTTTTCTGCTTTTAAACAGAAGTAAATAGGCTGACAGAATGAACACTGAGTCATCTTCAATCTGAGGAGCTAAATCAGGTGAATATGGAGGTTACCCCATACTTCATTGCCGCTCTGCCATATTTCACAACTCCAATCAGACCGAGGACTTCTGTATTATACAGAACTGTACCTTGATTTAATTTCAATACAATGCACGGACGTACACCTCTAATGAAGTCATACAGTTGGAAAGCAGAAAGTTACAGTAAGTAGGCTGTGTTCACATCTGCTTCAGACTTTCCTTACATCTTTTTAATAAGCAGATAATAGAGGCATCCATTGCTGTAGATACATCGGTAGAGTTTCATGGCTGTAATACCATTCCTCCTATAGGGAGCAAAAGAATGAAAACAGCAGTGTAATTTCATAGATGCACACAATGATGATGAATCACAAACCAGAAATAGTGACTTTTTTTTCACAGTATCACAGTGTAACTAAGGTTGGAAGAGACCTCGAGTATCATCGAGTCCAACCTATCAACACAGAACACATGACTAGACCATGGCACTAAGTGACACATCCAATCCCCTCTTGAACACCTCCAGGGATGGTGACTTCCTCAGCCTCTCCTCATAGGGCTTGTGTTCAAGGCCTCTCCCCAGCCTTGTTGCCCTTCTCTGGACACGTTCAAGTGTTTCGATGTCCTTCTTAAACTGAGGGGCCCAGAACTGGACACAGGATTCAAGATGTGGCCTAACCAATGCAAAGTACAGGGGCACAATGACTTCCCTGCTCCTGCTGGCCACACTATTCCTGATGCAGGCCAGGATGCCATTGGCCCTCTTGGCCACCTGGGCACACTGCTGGCTCATATTCAGGCGGCTGTCGATCAGCACCCCCAGGTCCCTCTCTGTTTGGGAGCTCTCCAGCCACTCTGACCCCAATATGGCTTGCTTTCTTTTCTTTTTAATAATGTGAAAACTTATGACCTTAAAAAAGTTAACAAAAAATATTTTAGCACTGCTGTTTATTTGAAAACACTCTCACCTCAGTGCTACATGTAAGTACTACTTGTGCCTTTTTAACAGAGAGAGAGCTTTTAGATGGAAACCTAGGCCTTTTGAAATTTGTAGGATATGTACAGTGCCTAAAATATTTAATATCTCCCTCCCTCCCTTCCCTTCTGAAGGTACTCACTCATTGGACAGCTAAGTTATTTTAAGAAAGCTATGAAAGATTATTACTCTTTGTATTGTCCTGGAAAATTACTTTGTTATAACATTTCATATACTTCTAAGAGGTTCTTTAGGGTGAGCAGAAACCACAACAACAACAATAACAAAAAGAAATATACCTTGTGGAGCTTACTGTAGATACAAAAGTAAACATCCAGTGTAAAGGCATGAGCTTACCAGAGAAATATAAATGATAGAGATAATATTCTGCAGAGATCAACAAAATCCCAAATCTGATAAATTTTGTATTAGAAGAAAGATTAAGGCAACAAAGGGCAAGAGTAGGGTGAAAAATCATTTCTTACATTTAAACTAATCAAAGAGTTTCATAAACAGTTTTTCATGACTGACTTTCAAGTGTCACAAATGGAAGTGAGTTCTAGACAAGGTTGGGGTAGAGGGCATTTATAAAAAGTTCTTCCCTTTCTAATGATCTTAGCATCCTCCATCTATTTTACGCCTCAAAAGAGATGAGACAAATTTCATTGTATGCTTTTCTCCAACGTTGCCAGAGGTCACCTGTAGCACTGCTCCTGGAAATAGCCCCTCAGTGGAATCATTTCCCACAGGCACAGATCTTGTTTAAATCAGAGTAAATTTAAGTTTTCTAACAGAACATGTCTTTAAATATACACCAGATCTATGTTATTTAGGCTTAAAAAGGTACTCTAAGATGGACATTTCCTCTCTTTTAGACTAAAATGAGGAATTCCTTTACTTCTTTTGCAGATTTCCCACTCAGAGAAGGTTTGAAAATATTTTCACAAGTATTTTCCTACTTCATTTACTTTTACTGTGAATAAGAGTGCAACAGTAAGAGCCAAGCCCCCTAGATGAATAACTCAAACTAACAAAGCATTGTGTCTTTGTGTGTAAACACAAGTATTACTTCAGTCAACTTGCATACCAACCTTCTTTACCTGCTTTGAATTGGTATGATTTCAGTCTCTATATATGTTTCCTTAAAAGCAAGTAGAAAAAGAAGGGGAAAACTATGTAGTTCTGATTCTAACAATCCAGATTCACTTGAAATTGCAGGCTGCTCTTCTCTACTTAGCTGTGATTAAAGGGAGCACTGACAAACACCATGTGTCTCTCCTGGACCCAGGCTGGCATGGGGAAGCAGGGTGAGTAATGGGTCTTGCGTATTTGGTTTTGTGAGGAAGGAGAAGTCACTCATAAAAGTGACTCAAAAGCTGAAAAGAAAGCCCAGCACCGAAATTTTCAAAATACTATTGGGATATAGAAGTCTGCAGACACTGATGTGGGTGTTGCATTATTTGATGGGCTTGTTGTGTTAGGATGAGGGTGTATGGCTTTAAACTGTAAGAAGGCAGGTTTAGACTGAATATTAGGAAGAAATTCCTCACAGTGAGAGTGGTGACACATTGGAACAGATTGCCCAGGGATGTTGTGGATTTTCTTTTGATGCTTACAAAAGTTTGGCATAACAACTGTGAGTAGAAGAGAAAAGGAGATTGATACTGTTATCTTGATATTGGTAATGCAGAGTTTTGCTTCAAAGGCAGAACTGGGGAGGAGAGCCAAATATTTCACCAGGACTTGGAGGTAAAGTTTCCAAAATAGCTAATAGAGTCTGTACTGTCATCTGCAACTGTGACTTTCCAGTAAAAGAACTGTAACTGAGAAAGGCACATTTCTTTTTATCTTCCAGTATTTTGTTCTCTTTCCCCCTTTATGTGTAGACTGTCTTATAAGACTAGACTAAACTGTAGCAAGAGAAGTAAAAGTGCCACCTGAAATATATTCCTTTCTTATCCCAGCAAGGGCTCTTAAAATTCCTGGAGCTGAAAGGAAGGAGGAACAGGAAAGATTATTCAATTGCAGATGGTGGTTTAGGGGAGGTTCACTAGGTGCCACTGTTTCATATAATCAAATACAAGTTTTTCACAATGAAGAACGTGCTTCCTGTTTGAGGGCTGCCTTAATGGTTTTAACACAGGTTCTTGGAGGCAGGGTTGAACGTGCCCTTTGCTCATGCTATCCAGGATGAAGCAAACTCTCAGAAAATGGATGTTACACAGTGTTCAGCTTCCTACAAGAAGAGCCTGGGTGGCTGGCTCTTCAAGGGCTGCTGCTCAAGGACTTGTTCAAGTAAGCAGGGGATAATAGCACCTTTAATGCTCTGACTCTCTGGAAAATATATCTTGCCCAAAGTGCTTCTTTCCACGATCATGGTTTTAAATGACAGGTATTACTGCATTAACACAGTAGACTTTGCCAGGATGCTTATTCCACATAACATCCTGATGATCAACAGCACCGTCTCGAGTCTGAATGACCCATATTAAGCAGGCTGAGATTGATTAGGCAATAGTGTGAAACATGGAGAATCATTACATTACAGATTGAAATGGGCCTCCAGAGGTGTGCCAAGGACAGACTTTTTCAAGTTTAGATGAGGATGCTGGGACACTGCTTCATGACTGGTGGTGTGCAAGAGAGGTTGAAGGGCCCTAGACTATTCTTTCCAACAAGTCCATACACAGGTGCCTGAAAGAGAAACTGCACTAAGATGGAATCTGTGGGACACTGACTAGGAAAGGTAAAAAGCCAACATTTCCCAACACCAAATCCCCCCTTGGATGGGCAGCAGGCCTGGTCCTGGTCCAAGCATATGCCAGCCCTGCAGTTTGGGCCTTGGGTAGCCCAAAGTTTTGGTACATGGGGTGCAGATTTTGGTTTCTATCAGCAGCTATTTAACTGCCTCCTGCCTCCATCATTTTGTGCTTGAAGAAATGGCTGAGGTGAAAGCTGTTCTGTAGCCAGGCAAACCCCTGATAATGTAGTAAGTAGTGACACAATATCTTTTGTACTGGAATTTCCTGGCAAAAGGTGTAGCATGCCTTCAGGGTGTCCTGTTGCCCTGCACACACCAGGGGAAGTCAAAATGCTGTGCTCTGAGTAGCAACATGTCTGGCTCATGTTGGCAGTGTGCACATCAGTATGAACACTTGTCATTTAAATGCCCTGCCCAATACCTGCGCCTGAAAGTAGCTGAGAGATTAAGTTAAAGAGCTTGACTGTCACAAACTGCAGGGAACTTGGGCCCTTTCATCTGTGGAGGGAGAAGAAAGAAGGGGAGAAAGAAATATTGCAGTTATTGCTTGTTGTTTAGCTGAGGGACAAACCATTACAGCTTGAGAAGTGTTCCATTTAGCTGTCTTCATCATAATTAGCTGTTATTCTTTATTTGCTAAATAGCTGGAATAGTGTTTTGGCAGAAGGTGCTGGGAGCATTTTTCAGCTGTTCCTTTTGCTATACCATATTCTTTGGGAATTAATTTTAGTCTTTCTGCACGTTGCAGCTAATATTACAGTATTACCAGAATAACAGTGCTTTCTCTGATATCTTTAGTAGTATAAAATTAAAAATGATTAGAACTGAAAAGGGCATTTTTCATTAAAGTCTTCATTATCTTTTGTAGAACCAAGTGAATTAGTTTTGAAATCCACTGCTGTTATTTCATGAATAAATACTTAATGTTGTCAGTAGCCAAATAGTTTTGTTTCTTCTGTTTTCCTATTAACTCCTAGAAATCTGCCTTTGAATTTTAAAGTGGGTGCTTAATTTTATTTACCATCTAAAATATTATTTTCACTTTAATTTTTGAATGTCCCTTAAATCTTCAGTTAAAATTGTGAGGAATATTTCCAAGTTGTTTGTGAATTTAGCTTATAAAATGGTATTACAGATACAAGCTCTTCTCATTGTGACTTTACGTGGTGAGCTTCCAGAAAATCAATTCTCCAGCTGCTCTTCTGGTGAGTAGAGTATGAAAACGTGCCTGATTTTCTAATGCTGCCAGGTTTAAATATTGCTATTGAGTAAACAGTCCTTCTAATTTTCCTTGAGACAGATGTGCATGTGTGTGTGTGTATATATATGCATGTGTGTGTAATATATATGTGTATGCACACATTGTTTTGACACTCTTTTCAACTGAAATTTTACCTATAGTCCAGATAATGTCACTAGAAAATACCAGAAAAATTAAATCTTAATAATTAATTGTTGGTTTCCTTTTCCTTTTCTTTTGCATATTTTTTGACTTTTGATTATACCTCACCCCACCCCAAAAAAAAAAAAGTGTACATATATATAATAATTTTATTTTCCCAATCTAAATTAGCTACTCCACTAAATTAATTATATGCTGAGAGCACTTGCAAATTGATAAATCTTGCTGGATTGGCACTGAAAGAATAAAAAGTATTTAACTATCCAGGCTTGACTTTCTTTGTTTTAAAAGATAAGACAACATGAATACATAGATTTATTACATTTTTAATTTGATCAAAGCTAGTCTGAGTTTTTAGTAGTCTTACTTTTCCTCCACGTATGGTCAAGAAACCTATTTTTTCTGAGGTATGGTTAAGTTCAGTACACTGTGGCCTAAGTAGGTGGTTGAGTTGCCAACTCTGGATGTGTTTAAAGGTGGTTTGGATGTGGTGATCTGGGACATGATTTAGGGGTGTACCTTGTAGAGCCAACTGTGGATGTGTTTAAAGGTGGTTTGAATGTGGTGATTTGGGATATGATTTAAGGGTGAACCTTGTAGAGCAGGGTGATTGGTTGGACTTGGTGATCCTGAGGCTCTTTTCCAACCTGAATGTTTCCGTGATTCTGTGAACCGACATTTGAGCTTGAGGGTTTGTCATAACTCAAAGAAAATTTTCAGAGGAACAAAGTATTCCACTTTTTTTCCCCACTATTTTCCCTTTGTGAGTGAGTTTGTTAATTCTAGAGTTCTGAATGATGTATTGTCCAATTTTTCTGACAGGAACACTCTCACATCATTCTTTCAAGTTTTCTGCAGAATTTTAGAAGGACAAGTGAACTGTAATAACTGTGCTTTCTTTGATTTGGCTTCTCTTGATATAAAGCATTACAATTCTTTGCTTACTCTTATGACAAGGTGTATGACCTTTCTCGTTTCTTGCATTATTATTCATTCTTCTTTGATATCATTGGCATGTTGTTTTCAGTGCTCTGACATTCCTGGCATTTTGCCGTGTTCTTCACACTTTTGACCGAGAAATGTTAGCAAAGGAGGCACATTTTTGAGGAAGTTTGTTCCTTCAGGAAAGATAAACACATAGTTTTAAAGAAACTACTTCTCTTCTGCTCTTTAGGCTCATGGTTTGCTTTGTTATTCTTTTCCCTGTGAAATATTAATCCCGATGCATGGGGTTGACTGGTTGATAGTAGTTTGAAAGTAGCTGTGTCAAACAGTGGAAAAAAAAAACATTTCAGATATTTTAGATAATCCTAAAATGAATTATCTTAGAGAAGGCTAAATGTCAAGCACACATTTTACATTAAACAATGAACAGGAAAGAAACAGCAACTCTGCCTCACAATTCTGTGTGTTTCCACATGTGAATGCAGCACGAAGGTCCCTATCTAAAGTATTGTTGCAGAGGAAGTATGAATATCTTTATAACAGATTTTATCTCTGTGAAGTGTAGATCACTACATGGTGATTACTAGCTATAACTTTACCTGTGCAATAGCCTCTTAATGAACAAATATTGGTTAGTTGTGTAGTTGTGGCTTGTTGAGTTTCTTTGGTTTGTTTGGGGTTTTTTTCCTGCTAATTAAAAAGGATGTATTCTTTAAGTAGGCTCTATATGCACTGATTATTAACTGCATACTCCAGAAAGGCTTGCTAACACATAAAATTAAATTATTATCACAGTATCACAGTATCACAGTATCACTTAGGTTGGAAAGGACCTCGAGGATCATCGAGTCCAACCTGACACCACAGACCCCATGACTAGACCATGGCACCAAGTGCCACGTCCAATCTCCTCTTGAACGCCTCCAGGGTCGATGACTCAACCACCTCCCTGGGCAACCCATTCCAATGCCGAATGACTCGCTCGGTGAAGAACTTCCTCCTCACCTCGAGTCTGAACCTCCCCTGGCGCAGCTTGAGACTGTGTCCCCTTGTTCTGGTGCTGGTTGCCTGGGAGAAGAGGCCAACTCCCTCCTGGCTACAACCACCTTTCAGGTAGTTGTAGAGGGCAATAAGGTCACCCCTGAGCCTCCTCTTCTCCAGGCTAAACAATCCCAGCTCCCAGTTCCTGGAAAGGGTTTTAAAACTCAACAGTCCAGTGTCCTTAATATATACACATGAAGCTGCGCAAAGAAGGCAATGCCATGAGCTCTGGTAGAGGCTTACATAGAGTTTCTCAAGGGAATGTCTGCATTTTTACCTTAGTCTGTGATTTAGGCATTTAAATTAGGTCTGCATCTATGTCCAGTCTATGCCTAGGAGTTAATGTCAGTGATAACCTATCACAGATGTGAAATGCAGCACTTAGGAGGAGCAGGAGATGATGTGTACTACTTGACTGTTTAAAAATCCAGAGGCTAGAGCATTGACTTTGCCAGTAGGGGGTTTACATTAAACTGCCTTCAGATAAAAATCTGAAGTAAATCTGAAAGAGGGATCTTCACTTAGATACATTACTTTCCCCTCTGTGTGACCTATGCTACATTTTCCATACTGTTTTTCTAACAAGGAGTCACCTTGGACAAAAAGACCATCCCCTCCTCCTAACCTCTGACTTGATAGCAAATTCCCTAGCAAGTTATATTCAATGAATTTAAATACACACGGGCTGAGATAGCACATCTTCCATTATCAGCTTGCTTCTGAGATTCTGAAGAAGGCAAAATGACAGCATCTCTTTTCACACTTATGTTAAAGACAGGGCGATGAAAATGTAGTTTGTCACTGACCTACACCTGCTCAGATGCTTTGAGTGTGCTCTAGCCTCAGGGGTTTAGGTTCTTGTCCATATAAAGCTGCATAGGTAGCACCTTAACCAGAGTTGTTGTGTGGGGCCTCTGTGAGTTAGGGATCTGCAGATACACAAGCAATAGCAGATTCATAAGGGCTTCCCTAACGGGTCACAATTCCTCTGTAACTTGTATGTAGTTTACCCTGAAAGTGTGTGAGCACTCCTCTTTTGATCAGTTAGTTTTGGCTATGTTTCAGTGCCACACCTCTCAATGCCAGAATGGTATTTCACTAGATTTCCTCGAGGCTTCAGTGGCTACATTAATTGTCAGAACAATGTGCACTGGACAGAAACTTCCAGTACCAAAAATACAACTCGAACATGTCCCAGTAGGAGGGCTTTTAATGGCTATTCAGTAGACAATTAGTATTGCTTGAAAAAGACCTAATGAAGTATGCCTTATGACTCTAAATACTGAGAGGGAGGATATAACAGAAATATGTGTCACTTTTTATAATCAATTGATTAGTTCACCCAAATTAATTCATTTAAACCAGTCAGATAATCCAGAGCAGTAAAATAGTATTCAGACTGTCATATATTGTGTGAAAAGCTTGTTACTCCTTGAGTCTGCTCTGTCTTTGCATCCCTGTTAGCCTAAGGACAATTATGACACTGCTACTGAATTTCTCTTTGTGTTTGGACCTTTTCTTCTTTTTTTTTCAAGCTCAGTAAATCTCAGATGGTTTTCAAATTGAATTATATTTTGTAATATTAACCAAAAAAATTCATGCCCATTTTTCATTCAACAGAAACAATATCAGTAAGATAAACCCAGGAGATTAATACTGGCCTTCTATGAAGCTGTTTTGCAATCCAGCCTTTGATTGATGGTTTAAAAAATACTTGTCTCAAGTTCCTTGCATTTGCAGATAAGATAACATGCATCCCTGTATTGAGAAGCCATAGAGGAAGATTGTGACATACAGTGTTACCAAATGTTCTGACAGTTATTAATTGTCCCAATAGTTATTTGCCTGTGTTTGGTTTGCTGTGAGCATATCACTCAGGACACTTTGATAATAAGGAGTCTACTGTAAGCAGTGTCCTTTAAGTACTATTAAATAGATTAAAGGATAATTAAAGATAATACTATTATCTTGTAAAAAACATTATTTAAATCCTGACCAGTTAAACTTTGTTTTCAACCTCTGGCAGTAATCTGACTGGAAAGTATCTTCAAGTCTAGTCTAGATATTGGAAATTGATGAGTTATTTCATGCTCTGTCGATGTATTGAAAGAAGGCTAGGTGGAGACTACAGCTTTTGATGTACATATTGGTGAAATGGAAAACAACCAACCAAACATTTGTAATCAATGTCACCTAGTGAATGAACTGGGTTTTTTTTCTTTCATGTTTTGCCTTTCCTTACTCTCATTATCTGTTTCAAGTGGAATATCTTGATTTAATTTTTAACTTTTCTACAGAAAATGCACTGTTTTGGACACTTGTCTTAATGTACACACAAAGAAAATAGTTAACTGTATTTGATTTTTAAGCTTTTATATTACCAAATACCTGAACATGAGCTCTCAGCGTGCACTTGCAGCCTGCAAAGCCAATCAGATCCTGGGCTGCATCAGGAGAAGTGTGGCCAGCAGGTCGAGGGAGGTGATCCTCCCCCTCTACTCAGCCCTGGTGAGACCCCACCTGGAGTACTGCGTCCAGTTCTGGAGCCCTTATTACAAGAGGGATCTGGAGGTGCTGGAACGTGTCCAGAGAAGGGCCACAAGGATGATCAGAGGGCTGGAGCACCTCTCCTATGAGGACAGACTGAAGGAGTTGGGGCTGTTCAGTCTGCAGAAGAGAAGGCTCCGAGGTGACCTAATTGTGGCCTTGCAGTATCTGAAGGGGGCCTACAGGAAGGCTGGGGAAGGACTTCTCAGGATCTCAGGTAGTGATAGGACTAGGGGGAGTGGAATGAAGCTGGAGGTGGGGAGATTCAGGCTAGATGTGAGGAGGAGGTTCTTCACCATGAGAGTGGTGAAATCCTGGAATGTGTTGTCCAGGGAGGTGGTCGAGGCCCCGTCCCTGGAGGTGTTTAAGAGCAGGCTGGATGAGGCTCTGTCCAGCCTGATCTAGTGTGAGGTGTCCCTGATACTATGATACTATGAAATGTGCTTCCTTTCTTCTGCATCATAGTTGGTGCTTTTTTTTTCAGGATTATTAAGGAAAGAATATAACAAAACAAAGAAAAAACAAACAAACAAAACAGCAACAACAGCAACCAAAAAAACCCCAAGCAAACTGTTTACATTCCTGAGAACAAGCTGACAAGGTCACTGAAGATTTCATACACAGCCAGTCATACAACAGAATCTAAACAGAATATATATATACATCTAAACAGAATGTATATATCACAGTATCACAGTATCACAGTATCACTTAGGTTGGAAAGGACCTCGAGGATCATCGAGTCCAACCTGACACCGCAGACCCCATGACTAGACCATGGCACCAAGTGCCACGTCCAATCTCCCCTTGAACGCCTCCAGGGTCGATGACTCAACCGCCTCCCTGGGCAACCCATTCCAATGACGAATGACTCGCTCAGTGAAGAACTTCCTCCTCACCTCGAGTCTGAACCTCCCCTGGCGCAGCTTGAGACTGTGTCCCCTTGTTCTGGTGCTGGTTGCCTGGGAGAAGAGGCCAACTCCCTCCTGGCTACAACCACCCTTCAGGTAGTTGTAGAGGGCAATAAGGTCACCCCTGAGCCTCCTCTTCTCCAGGCTAAACAATCCCAGCTCCCTCAGCCTCTCCTCATAGGGCTTGTGTTCAAGGCCTCTCACCAGCCTTGTTGCCCTTCTCTGGACACGCTCAAGTGTCTCAATGTCCTTCTTAAACTGAGGAGCCCAGAACTGGACACAGTACTCAAGGTGCGGCCTAACCAGAGCAGAGTACAGGGGCACTATGACCTCCCTGCTCCTGCTGGCCACACTATTCCTAATGCAGGCCAGAATGCTATTGGCCCTCCTGGCCACCTGAGCACACTGCTGGCTCAATATATATATATGCACACACACATATATATGCATATGATTGACACACAAGTAAAATGGTTTACAAGCCAGTGAGCTAGGAAAGTGAGAGAGAGGGAGAGAGGATACTCTCTGATACATAGATTACATTGGGTAGACAAATGACATTAGATTTTGGTTTCATAAGGCTCAGCTATGATTTCCATTACATCCTTCTGCAGCTCTGTGTTTGCAACGTGTCATTAGTGACGGCTTTATTGATGATGTTGTTTCTTTTTGCATGGGGGGGGTTGTATGTGTGATGATTATGGTGAAATTTTTCTATTTTATATCAGTGTCAAATTTAATCTCGAACGTAGCCGTTCTCAAAGTCAACACTGTGCAGCTTCAAAATGCACGACTGTAAATCCATTACACTTCTTTTTTTTTCCAGTCAGTTTGATCTCTCTGGGAAAGTGTGTCATGCATCTTTATAAACAACATGTTCTGCTCTGTGGAGATGTGTCTTAGTGAAAAAAAAAACCATCCAACTCAGAAACAAAACAAAAACCCAACATGGTTTCCCTGTGTAAAAATACTTTCCAGTTGGTGAGCTTTCTCCATAGTTATGCAAATTAAATTTGGCAACATTTTTGTGACAGCAGCAATGCACTCACGTTGACAGTCATGTCAAGACTAGAATTGTAGATAATTTCCTGTAGATTTTACTATATGGTGCCATGTCTTGATCTGAGACACGAAGTCACTCACAGCGAAATCCACCTGCTTATAAATATTGATGCTCCCAACATGACTTGTCAGATTGGTGATGAGTACAAGCTCCTTCTTATAATCCAGTGAATTACTGAACAACACAAGTTTGCTGTTGTTTATCTTACTAGCTTTGTCGTGATCAATTGCCATACACCAGATGTCAGCTGCCAAAGCAACACATTGAAGTCATCTGTGATGAACAGTTTGCCTGCCACAGGATCTGTGCCAGTGTTGCAATGAGGGCTGTTGAACTCTTTCTTCTCTTACTGTATCTTTCCTCTTCTGCATTTTCCAGTGGCAGCAATGCTGAACTTGCCATCTAATGGCAGTAGCATTGGCCTGAGATTCTTGCCTGGTGGTGTTTGGTCTTGGTTTGTTGGCTCGTTCTTTTTTATTAGCCTGCAGAACTTTGCAATTGAAGAACTGCTGTGTGGTCTTTGAGCCATTTGGTGACATAATTTATTGAAATAGAAATTCAGGCAGAGTTGCAGTAGTAGTTCAGGTGCTCTTCTCTAGACATATGTGTATGTTAGAAATTATTTTGAACCTGATAAATTGCTTATGCAGTAGCACGTACAGCTCCGTGATCAGTTAATTTTCATTACTTTCTCTGACACTTTCTGGGTAATGTGAAAGAGAAAAAAGTTTCTATTTACTGAACTAAGTTCAATAAGGCAAAGTTATTTAATCTGCCTTGTGAATTTATTTTGCAGAGTTTGAAAACAATATTTCTGTTGAAGTGTTTAGAGCTGAACTTGCAAGGAGAGGGGATCAAAGGCTCTTTACAGCCCTAGTAACTCTGCAGATACTCTGACAAGACTAAATTAATGGAAAACAAAAAAACAGATTCCCAGCTTCTAGTTTGCCTCTGTCTCATTTTTCCACTGGTGTCTTCAGATTCTTAGGAATCATAGAATCAACAAGGTTGGAAAAGACCTCAAAGATCATCAAGTCCAACCTGTCACTCAACACCCCATGACTACTAAACCATGGCACCAAGTGCCACATCCAATCCCCTCTTGAACACCTCCAGGGATGGGGACTCCACCACCTCCCTGGGCAGCACATTCCATTGGCTAACAACTCTCTCTGTGAAGAACTTTCTCCTCACCTCAAGCCTAAACTTCCCCTGGCACAGCTTGAGACTGTGTTCTGGTGGTGGTTGCCTGGGAGAAGAGACCAACCCCCACCTGGCCACAACCAGCCTTCAGGTAGTTGTAAACAGCAATAAGGTCTCCCCTGAATCTCCTCTTCTCCAGGTTAAACAATCCCAGCTCCTTCAGCCTCTCCTCGTAGGGCTTGTGCTCAAAGCCTCTCCCAGCCTTGTTGCCCTTCTCTAGACACGTTCAAGAGTCTCAATGTATATTTGCCTCAGAAATATAGACAAAACTTGCACAAATTTATTATTATATCATCTTTAATACCATAAGTTGAAAGGTAATAAAACTCAGGTAACTATTCCTACTCTATGGATTCAAGTTTGTAGAAAAACTCTCTCTCAGTACACTTTCAATGAAGGTTCTTAATAGTAGTAATTAATGTTCATTTTCTTAAATTTAATCCCCAACCATAACATTCTGAAAATCTGCATTGTAGAATTATTAGATGAATATCCTAAAGCTAATTTTGAATAAGATCTGATAGCACTTAATACAATAACAGGCAGCATCCCCTTTAAAATCCAGGTGCAATTAATCACTGCTGTGATAGCATAGTCAATGCTTTATGATCTCAAGACATTTTACAGTAAGGTAAGATGATCTCTACATTTTATGGAGATTTATCATCCTCATTTATAAAGCATATATGCAGAATTTTTTTCACCTGATTCAACTAAGCCAGCTGAGTGATCCTGAAATTTAGGTTAATTAAGTTACAAATGATTTTCTACTGACACATGGTTTCTTTGGAATTGTGAAACTAGGTGTAGTGTCAGCAGGTTTTCTTCGTGATTAAAAGGAGTTTCCCTAAATGAAGACAAACTGGTTCTTGCACAAACAATTACAACCATTGGTTTTTTTATTTGTGGTTGATGTGGTTTTGGGGTGTTTATTTCTGGTGGTTGTGGGTTTGGGGGGGTGTTTATTTCACAGTATCACTATCACAGTATAACTAAGGTTGGAAGAGACCTCGAGGATAAACCTTTATTAGAATAAACTTTTATTAGAATAAACCAAACCAGGTTGGAAGAGACCTTCAAGATCATCGTGTCCAACCCATCAACCAATCCAACCCACCCAAACAGCTAACCCATGGCACCAAGCACCCCATCAAGTCTCCTTCTGAACACCTTCAATGACGGCGACTCCACCACCTCCCCGGGCAACCCATTCCATAGTGCAATCACTCTTTCTGTATAGAACTTCTTCCTAACATCCAACCTGAACCTCCCCTGGCGCAGCCTGAGACTGTGTCCTCTTGTTCTGGTACTGGGTGCCTGGGAGAAGAGACCATCATCAGCCTGTCTACAACCTCCCTTCAGGTAGTTGTAGAGAGTGATAAGGTCACCCCTGAGTCTCCTCTTCTCCAGGCTGAGCAACCCCAGCTCCCTCAGTCTCTCCTCATAGGGCTTGTGTTCCAAACCCCTCACCAACTTTGTTGCTCTTCTCTGGACTCGTTCCAGCAAGTCAACATCCTTCCTAAACTGAGGGGCCCATCGAGATCATCGAGTCCAACCTATATGTGGTGGTTGTGGTTTTGGGAAGGGTTTATTTGTGCTGGTTGTGGGTTGGGGAGGGGTTTATTTGTGCTGGCTGTGGTTTGGGGAGGGGTTTATTTGTGGTGGTTGTGGTTTGGGGAGGGGTTTATTTGTGCTGGTTGTGGTTTGGGGAGGGGTTTATTTGTGCAGGTTGTGGTTTGGGGAGGGGTTTATTTGTGGTTGTTCTTTTTTATTTTATTTGTGGTTGTGGTTTCATTTTTTTCATTTGTGGTTGTTGGAGTTTGGGGTTTCTAGTAGGGTTTTTTTTAGTTCCTTTCCAATTGAAGATATCTGAAGATTTTAATTTTATCTCATAACCAAGTTAAAAAGATTCATGGTAACCTTGGGTAAAAAGCCCAAACAACCAAAGCAGAAAGGACCAAAGGGAATATTAACAACCAGAGTATCTGCCTGGTTGTGACAAAGAGGCACAGGAGTATTCTTTTCCCTACTAATATCAGTTTGCACTGACAGATGTTTGTCTCATTTGAAATAGTTATGACATTTCATATGCTCTGTAATCCTTGTTTATATAGTTTGCTTTTGCTCTGTGCACTATTTCCTTTGAGCAGGAAAAAATTGTGACCAAACTCACTTGTTATTCAGAAGATAGTACAGAAACTTTCCATCTTAGGCTGTTAATATGAGATCTTACAAGGATGTGAATAATTTTATTCACAGAAACAATAGAACTTGCTTGCTACAAGAGACTTTAAGTCCCTCAAAATAATTTTTTGGTTTGCTCTGAAATAGAATTTAGTACATTTGTATCATTTCATGGCCACAAAATTTTGTAGATTTCAAACAATGCAATCACCTAGGAGGTAGCATTGTTTAAAAGAGAATTTGTTTTATTTTGTGGTTTATTAATTTGTTCCAGAATTCTTTTGCTGTCTATTCTTTGTTCAAATCTGACCTGACATTTACAGCAATCAACCACTACCTCCTGTGCAAAAGGAAGCCATATTATCAGTGTGTTTATCATATTATTCTACTTTTGGAATACAAACTGGATCTTCTTGGTGTCCTTAGGAGTGTTTCCAGTATGTCAGTATGAAGGATATAATAATATGTAATGGATTAGCCTTGGCTAGCAGCCAAACATTCACTTACCTGCTTGCTCACTCACCCTCAGCAGGACAGAGTGAGGGAAATTGGAAGAACAAGAGTAAGAAAACTTGTGGGTTGAAATAAAGACAGGGAGGTCACCTATTAATTACCATCACAGGTAAACCTGACTCAACTTGGGGAAATTAATTTAATTGAGAATAGAATAGAATAGAATAGAATAGAATAGAATAGAATAGAATAGAATAGAATAGAATAGAATAGACCAGACCAGACCAGACCAGACCAGG
Source organism: Melanerpes formicivorus (assembly GCF_026170545.1). Lineage (NCBI taxonomy): Eukaryota > Metazoa > Chordata > Aves > Piciformes > Picidae > Melanerpes > Melanerpes formicivorus. The sequence continues at coordinate 6,678,434 of NW_027142379.1, read as the reverse complement.
TTGGAAGAGACCTTCAAGATCATCGCGTCCAACCTATCATCCAACACCACCTAATCAACTAACCCATGTAACCAAGCACCCTGTCAAGTCTCCTCCTGAACACCTCCAGTGACAGCGACTCCACCGGGCAGTTCATTCCAATGGGCAATCACTCTGTGTAAAACTTCCTCCTGACCTCCAGCCTGAACTTCCCCTGGCGCAGCCTGAGACTGTGTCCTCTTGCTCTGGTGCTGGCTGCCTGGGAGAAGAGACCAACCTCTGCCTGTTTACAACCCCCCTTCAGGTAAAGCAGTGACAAACAAAACCTAAACACACATTTTTACACTTAAGGAAAACCTCTTTTTTCCGTTTTTCACAGGCTCAAAATCACTTCCATGCTCATCACCACTCCAAGAACCTCTGCTTACCCTCATCATCTGCTCTATCCCCTCAGTGAGGCAAGAGGCAGAACAAGGGTAGGAAAAGTGGTCAGGAATAGTAGTTTCTGTTTGCTGTTGCTTTTTTCTCTCCCTTCTGCTCCAGAGCAGCTCCCCCACAGGCTTCAGTGCCTTCAGGGAGTACTTACTCCAGTGTGGGTTCTCCATGGGCTCCAATTCCATCAGGAAGTATGTGCTCTGATGTGGGTTTGTCCATGCACTGCAGTCTCCTCAGAGGTGTACCTGCTCCAGCGTGGACTTTCCTCAGGCCACAGTACCTTTGTGGTCTGTTCTGACACAACCTACTTCCTCCCGTGACCTTGGTGTTCCCTCTGCTGTTTCTCACACTTTCTTGCTCCTTCTCCTTTGTCCATTAATTTCTGCCCTTTCTTAAATATTTTTCACAGAGACACCATCAGCACAGCTGACAGGGCCATACTGAAGACATTCTTTTTCCAAAACTTTGCCATCTGCACCCTCTGCAAACATCTTTAGAAAAACAACCAACCAACCAACCAAACAAAAAAACTTAGCAAGAAGGTTTGCATACATAAAGCACATTCTAAAACTCTTCCCTAAGGCTCTAAATGAAACTGAGTAAGTTTCTTCTGCTTTCCACATGAGCACCATAACCACTAGCCTGAGGGAAGGTGAGTGTTTTGCTTTCAGAGGTATTTTCAGTGCTGCACTTCCAATATGGAATCATTCTTTCAAAGTCTATTTTTAGTAGATGGTTCAATGCTATAAATTCTGGTTTCGAGATGGCAGCAAAATGCTCCCACAATACATATTTCTTCTCTAGACCAGCTTAGATGATTTAAATGTGATTTTTCTGGCACGTCTTACCTGAAGTGGGAAGGCAAACAAGCTAACCGTATTTGCCTCAGTAAAAGAGCTGTGCAGTGGCCTGAGAGGGCAGAAGGAAGACTGGGTTTGATTCTGTGAATTCATCAAAGCAGGAAAAGGCACAGTTATTCACAGTTCAAAACTACCAACACAACATATTTTCTTAACCCAGGAAGGAAAACATGCTTTCTTTCCTATAGAAAAATGATTTTGTGTATATTTGTTGGATCAAAATTGATCATGTGGTATCTTTAACGGTTGTTTTGGAGACGTCACTAGTATTTTTGCCTGTACTAATATGGCTTGCTTCATTTATTCCACATTTCTGATATTTTTAATTTGTGAATAAAACTTAAAAGGCTGTTAAGCCCCATAGACTTTTTTAGCAGAATTAAAATCAAGATCAAGTTCTCTATAGATTGTTTCAGCTTCATTGATGTGCCAGGCACAGTGCCAATTTCTGTCAGCAGAGGATTTCTCCTCATTTAACGTTCTATCAGCTAGTTGTATTCTGCCCTTTTCCCTGTGCCTTTTCTTAAATACACTTTCATTATGTCATCATGGAACGTTATGTTACCTAGCATAGATTAAGGCATTAATATCAAGGAATCACCCTTTTCTCTGACTGCAAATGTCCATAGATATGCTTTGTTTCTCTGTTCATAGTCATTTCAATGACAAAACAACCCTAGAGTGAACATAGATATTTCAGAAAGCAATAAAGTTTGTGTTTCCTTAGCTGAATCAGCTTCACTAATACACTACTATTGTGCCAGTTCCTGAATGTGCTCGCCTTTATCTCTGTTTTTCATGTCTCCTTTGCTCAGTTTCTGATTTTGACTTGATGAGGGTTTGAAACCTATTATTAACCTTTCCCTGTTGGTTTTTTATTCTATTCCTTCTTGATAATCTAGTACATGTGGAATAGAGGGAGTCAGAGGCGTGAAATCTCATAAAGATTTGTGTTCTTCATAGTCTGCTCTCTCTGTGACCTTTCCTCCTTTACTACAGTTTGTTCTACTCCTCAGCAAGATAGAAAGATACCATTGCAGTGGGACATGTTGAAATTAGATTCACTTTTATATCCTGTCATCCATATATGTAAAGCTTCTTGAACTTCAATTTCCAAATTTTCTTGTGTCTGACAATGTGGTTTGCTGCATCTGTGCTTGCTCAATAGCTGTGAATTAAGGCATGCTACCCTAAAGGGATTTGGTCTAAGCTCTGATGTTTTTTTAATATTCCCCTTACATACAATTCTTTCTCAGCCTCACCATCACTTTCAGTGTACTACACCCCAAGGCCAATTTGGGTTGCTTTGGAAAGCCTTGAAAGACAACAGTTAAACATGAGCAATTCATGTGAACAAAACCTACTAATAGCTATACTGGAAATTTTGGAGCATTTACTGTAGAACAATGGAGGCAAAACATGTCCTTAATGATTCAGTGCCAAAAGGAAAATTGGTAAGCTGGTACAGAGAAAGTCTTTTGGGAAAAAATCTAAACCGCATTGTTTAGGTTTTTGTGCTGTTTGTACTAGAACAACAATTAGAGACTGATAAAAAGAAAGGAGAAAGCAAGTCTGAAATGAAGTCTTTTCAGTGTTTTATTCCAAATGAGTTTAAATAGGAAGCCTTAAAAAAATCTATAAGCAAAACATGTAAGTGAAAAAATACATTCATTTTAGCCAATCTTATGCAGCCAGTTCGTAATTCAAAGTATAAGTGACTGGGAAAATACCAAGGCTCTACTTTCTGTTTGTGTTATTCACAATTGCAGATCATGTTACTTGCAGGCTGATATTTCCCCTATTTCTATGTAATTGCTGGTTGTTCTGTGTAAAGTTGATACCTTTTCCTACCCCCAGCCTCTCCTCATCAGCATGGAAAGTTACTCTGCCTCAGCTAACTGCTTACCATTTCCTGCAGCAAATGCTGCAGGGGGGTTAAAAAGACACAAATGAAGAAATAACCCAAACCAGTCAGTGATATTTGACAGGACTTCCAGAGCCAAGATTTGATATCATGCTGTCAGTGAATAAGTAGGATATCATCACGAATCAGTACCTTATCAAAGCTATCTACAATCAAATAGTATACAGAGATTGCAGAATGTAAACTAGGATACTGGGTTTCCAACACAGTGTTTTGTACTGCATCAACTGGCATTGGAGGTTTAAATGTGTTCTTACAGAGGGATTATTATAACAATGGTAACTACCAAGCAACATAGAAAACTATCAAGTTAAGTGTCATGTCAGTTCAGTTTTACATAGGCAGAGCCTGGTAATATTCTTCCTACAGATTCAATTGAAATAACATCTGGACCATTAACAATTATCTGACAGTTTTTGTGGGACAAAGGGAGGGTCCCTGAAGAGTGAAGAAGGGAAAAGATAAATTGCTACCTTAGAAAGGTAGGAGAGGAGGTATAAGCCTGCAAGTCACTTGGTTAACAAGAAAGGTTCCAAAGCTTTGTAAACACCTCGAGGGGAATAAGTTCAAGTTGATAAGAAACAGCCTTGTTTGTTAGTCACTGTAGAACTGATTCAGGGCACCAGCAGAAGATAAAATAGTTCTTATTTAACAAGCCCTTCTGAATTCCTCAGGCATTCAGAAAGTTGTTATAAACTGACAGTGATCAATTCCCCCCAGAGGCAGGAAAGGAAGAATGATCAAACTAATTTGACCACCGGCTATCTGTATGCAGGTTGATATTAGGATAATTGTCTCCACTTCTGAAGACTTTTAGTTGCTTAACAAAGGCTCTTGAGATTTCCAAGAATTGATAGACAGAACTTCCAGAAATAGTTGTAGCAGTCTGTCCTGCAGTATATTCAGGAAGAAGATTATATGACTCATAGCTTTCATAGCATTATATATCTCTGTCTCCAGAGGAAATGATTTTTTACATAGTTAGGCCTCACTAATTTACAATTAAATCAAGGAGCTCTAGTTCCCACCCTCTGTTTCTAAATTCTGGATGGGAAGAAAAAAAATATTTAATTGCTAAGTACATTTTTAGCAAATAATTATTTGTGAGAATAATAAATGAAACAATCAGGCTTTCTTATAGGCTGCATTTATTGATTTTTTTTTTTTAAGGATAATCAATCATTTCCATTATTTGGAATTTCCATTACCCTTGGATTTGAAGAGTAGAGTTGTAAAAATTTGTCTCTAAGGGACTTAGTTGTTCAGGTGCTATTATACTTCTCTCAACTATACTAGTGTTCATATCTGCAAGGCATTTTTGTGTGTGCCCTCATGACTGCTGCTCTGCTGCTCTTCCTGTAGCCTGGAATATCCATTTCACACTCTGTGGATTGAAGTGGCAGCTGCTATTTTGCTCATTATGCATCAGGCAGGCTTATTCCATTACTTCAAAAACTCTGATGTGTCACCAGCTGTCAACGGAGAACGGGCGTGATTTATCTATTGGCAAATTGTCTTGCTCGGGCCTGACTGTGTAGGAGCAACTAATTTCTTCCTTGTGTCTTACAGACTCTTTTACCACGTGCTCATCTCTACACTCTTGAATATGCTGTTATTGAATTTCATTGAGTAGAAATCATTGCAATCAAAATAACTATTCAAGTCACTCCCCAGCAAAAGTGTATTACCAGAATCCACCTTATAGCTAATTGGCCACCGGAAAACTTCAGTGCTGTGTGAAATTGTTGCTTGAAAAAATAATATTTTCTTTGCATGTTGAAAAGTAGACCCATCAGTTTCAGGTAAATGCAAATGCTGCCTGCTCTAAGACCAATTATGTTGAATATAATGGATAAACTAAAAGGAAAAAGTTCTCAAATTATAAAAGCTAACATTAAAAAAGCATAAAAGGGAAAATACTGAAGCATAAAAAGACAGATGCAGAAAGATAAAATGAAAATGAAATTGTGTGGATTCCAGCTGGCTGTTGCAACACCTGCTAATAGGTGTGCAAAAGTTTCTCAAATTTCAATTGGAATACATTTTTTTTGATATATAAATAGAAGCATAAGAAAATTACGTAGCAGATCATTTAAATGTATAGCTCCAAAATGAATAAACATGGGTTTCATGTTCATAAAACATTTTATCCTATTCTTTTGATATTTCAGTGCTCATACTTCTAGTTTTCACAATCTTTGAATGTTTGTGCTGGATAATATATCATGTTACTATTATTTCCATTGGATTTTGTTTGCTTTATTAATGAAGGTCAATTTTTAAGGCAGTAATTCAATTGGAAAGTCAACAGTAGGAGAAATGCTGGAATGATAAACTCACTGCAACTCATTGAATTTTTGGATTCCTTGGAGTTGCAGTTGACAGTGAAGAACAAATTCTTTTTTGTAGGTATCAGCTAGTCATATACCTTTTTTTCAGACTTGATAGGGTGCTTGAGACTTGATAGGGCCCCTCAGTTTAGGAAAGATGTTGAGTTGCTGGAACATGTCCAGAGAAGGGCAACTAAACTGGTGAGGGATTTGGAGCACAAACCCTATGAGGAGAGGCTGAGGGAGCTGGGGTTGCTTATCCTGGAGAAGAGGAGGCTCAGGGGAGACCTTATTGCTGTCTACAACTAAATAAAGGAAAGTTATAGCCAGGTGGGGGCTGGTCTCTTCTCCCAGCCAACCAGCACCAGAACAACAGGACACAGTATCAAGCTGCACAGGGGAGGTTTAGGATGGATGTTAGGAAGAAGTTCTTCACAGAAAAAGTGATTTGCCATTGGAATGGGCTGCCCAGGGAGGTGGTGGATTCACCATCACTGGAAGTGTTTAAGAAGAGTCTGGATGAGTCTCTTGGTGCCATGGTTTAGTTGATTAGATAGTGTTGTATGATAGGTTGGAATTGATGATCTCAAAGATCTTTTCCAACCTAGTTAGTTCTGTTCTATTCTATTCTAATATACTCTGTCATCACTGAAATGTCAGCAGTGAAGTAACATTATTTCTTCTTCACTTCTGGATGTTTAAATTTAATGTTGAAAAACTACAGTGAAAGTGAAAAATAAAAAGGTTTGTATTTATAATAACCTCCAAGTTCAACATTTAAAGCAATCGCAGTAGCCAGACTTTATGATTTGGGTATCCAGTTCTGAACACTTTTACATGGTCTGACTTTTTTGTTCTGCAATGGTTTATGATGATACTTTAAGGAAAGCTCTGACTGAGAGATTGTAGTAGTCAAGTGTGGAAAAAAATAGTCAAAGCCTGGTACTGTTAACTTAGTATTTTTGAGTGTATAGTGATTATCAAACTTCATCAATGACCGAGTCAACATTGATAAGGTCAGCACAGACTGCCTTGCATCTTTCACCAATTGTTATAATTTATGCAAGATTTATTCTCCTTTTTTTGATGTTAAAAAATAATTTGGATTGGTTTGAATGTTTCTGTTTAATTTCATTGTACTCTAGGAATGCAAATCCCTTTTGTATGCAATGCAGTTGTCATCTTTGTGACCACAAAGATTTTCTAGTGAAAATTTCTGTTGCACTTGATCACCTCTCAAGGTAGTGATTTATTTCTGCCCTCCCTGAATATGAAAGAGTTTGAAAGTGTCAGACCGGTCTGAAAAGTTTAGATAACATTCATATGGCCAAACTACAAGCAGATAAAGGCTGCTTAGGATTGCTCTTCATTGCACTGTGGTTCCATCCCAAAACAACCTTCTGTTCATGATGTCAGAAACTTTCATTTGCTTGGAGAGCTCCCAGTGTGACTGTCAAATCACAGACAAAGGCATCCTTTGAGCTTTGTTCTCTAATCATTATTATCTACTCGTGAATTCCTTGTCCTCCTCTTGCTTGTAATAGTACAAAGATACTCTGAAGGTCAACAGACAGTGCCAAGAAAACTTTGGAATTGATTTTGATAAATGTTACTGTTGCAATATATCCCTCTTATGTTCCTCTCTGAAGTCTACTGTGGGACCAGTTACAGTGATAAAAATCTATCTCAAGCACACTGTATGATTACTTTGCATTTTCTCTAGAGTTTGCTGAAGAGAGCTTATTCTTTGCCCTTGCTTAAATTGCAGTTCTCAGTCAAGTAGAGATATCTTTGCTGAGTTTTGTTCATGTGATGCTTCTTACAGTCTATTTATTCTATTTAATGTAAGAATTCTGATTTTTCTTTCTGCTGCTTTCTTGTAATTTTGGTATTAATTTCAAAGAGGACATACACGTATGAGGCAACAGCTGTAAAAATGGCTGTTGAAAGCTTGCTGGTAACAACTCTGATAGCAACATAACTCCAGCATTATGGTGTATTAATCACCAGAAACATTTACATTGTCTTGTGTGTGTATTGTTATATCTGTGTTAGGGTTGTTAAAATATAGTAACTGATGGCTGTAAGTACACTTTCCTTTTTATCTAATACGTATAGTTTTAAGGCTTGTGAACAGTAAAGGGGCCTGGGGATTTTTAAGATGGCTTGTCTTGTATAGAGTATTTATCGTATCAAAAAACACCTATAGTTTCCAATTCCAGGTAACTTGAGACCCATGTGCTGCTGGCATAAGAATTCTTAATCTTAAAGAAGTAGAGTTTTGTTGCAAGATAGTGAAATGTGATTGATTCTTAAAAATGAAAAGCACATTCTGTACCCCACACATCCTGTTGTTATCCACTATTGGAAAAAAGTTTGCTGTTCAACTATTTCCTTTCTATGTATAATGCAAGCAGATCAATAGTGGATAATTGAAGTAGTGAGAGAGAAAAAAGTTTATTCAACTGGAGTATCCTAGCAACTGAGAAACACTGGGGGTTTAGGTTGAGAAATGATACTCATTGGGATACCAATAGATTATTTTTTTAATGTACTACAAATACATTCTTCTGCCTGTCTCTGTCTCTCTCTTTCTGTCTCTCTCTTTGTCTTTCTCTCTCTGTCTCTGTCTCTCTGTCTCTGTCTCTCCGTCTCTCTCTCTGTCTCTGTCTCTCTCTGTCTCTCTCTCTGTCTCTCTCTGTCTCTCTCTCTGTCTCTCTCTCTGTCTCTCTCTCTTTCTCTCTCTCTTTCTTTCTCTCTCTCTCTCTCTCTCTCTCTCTCTCTCTCTCTCTCTCTCTCTCTCTCTCTCTCTCTGTCTCTGTCTCTCTCTGTCTCTCTCTGTCTCTGTCTCTCTCTGTCTCTCTGTTTCTCTCTCTCTCTCTCTCTTTAGACATAAGGGAAAATTTGTTATTACATTATTTCTTTTTTACTTGGGGGGGAGGTTGGTAGCTTGTTTTGGATTTTGTTTGTGGGGGTTTTGACCTTGTTGCTGTTTCAGACCTGGAAACTATATGTCATTATCTCACTGCTTTGGAATTATTCTAGGGGTACTCACTAAAGCATTGGGCACAACTTTGGTATGGTCCTAACTCATATAAAGATACCTTGAAGCAAAGAATATTTTCATAGCACATTATATAATAGACTAGATGTGAAATTAGTTTCATAGTGAATGGACACCCTGAAGGCTGTTAGCCTTTTATTATGCACAATTTCTCACATAGAGATATATTACTATTTTTTTTCCCACAGATAATAAAGTAAGCTTCAATAATTAATTAAAACATATATAGAAGTTCCTAAATACTTCCTCAGTTATTTACACACTGATATTCATAACAACTTGGAAATTTGCATAATCTAATTTGTTTACAAAGGTTAAGATGTCAAGCAAAACACAAAAACTTGTTTTGCTTGGTTAAAGTTTTGTATTTATGTCAGCTCATGGTTAGAATTTCTCAACCTCTCTCTGGCACATCATTTCAGTTATGCTGAAAAGTGATTAGGAAGAATTTTCTAAGAGTGTTCTAATGTTACAGAATTTTTCCAACCTAACCAGTGCTGCTGCAAGTTTTGAACAGATCTTTCCAAGCTTCTCAATACCAGTAGAAGTGACTTTCCTATCAGGTTGTTCTGTAAAGTTGAATTTGAGTTGTAGATCCACATAAGAAGTCAGTACAGTTTTAAGTTGCTTAAACTGGGCGTTCACATACAAGGTTGTTTCAGATAAAATTATTTAATCTAAATATTCTGATTATATAGATGAAGAATGTTCCTCTCTAGACAAAGACCAAATTGATAGGACTGCTTTTGGCTGAAAAATGTGTTTGCTAGGATAGAACAATTTCCTGTAATTGCACTAAGTTTGGTCTAACTTTCTTAGCTCTAGCGGTAAAATCCTGTAACACATCCAGCAGTTCAGTAATTGGAAATTAATCAGTTATGTAAGGCTTTTTTTTTCTTCTCCACTTGATTTATAACCAGGTTTTAAACCATAGCTCATCCTGGCATTTTCTACCTAATTTTGTTCTTCTTCCACTTCTGTTACACCAGCAGAACTGTTGTTTGGTCACAGATTAAGCCCTGTAATAAAAGGGATTTGGAATACTTGTGTATATATAAGCAATATATTTATATGTATGTGTTCATATATGTATAGTTTGTGTGACCACAGCACCAGTTGTGCTGAAAGAAGGACACCTTAGAGAATGAGATAGGTTGGCAAGGTGAGTGATGCTGTGGTTGACAGAGGATCTGAAAGCAAGGCTTGTCAAACTACTGCTTCTGGTCTCCATACGTTTAAGCATTGGACCAACCATTGTGTGATGGCACATGAAATGGTTTGATACTGCTGAAATGGGAACACTTAAAAGCCCAAGTTTGACAGCTAGACAATCATTTGTCATTGATTTCTGTTACACATTTTAGCTCCTTGACCTAGGTTTATATTCAATTTTCAAGTGACATCAAAGCAAGTTCTGCCTGAAGAGTATGGAGAGTACTCATTCAGCATTTCACTACAGATTGGTAGCTAGACATTAAGTTTGCCTTAGCAGTTGCAAAATAGGTCATAGGTAATAACTATAAACCATAACCATTTCTATTTAGGCCATGTAATATCTTATTAAGATGCTGGTTGAGTAGTTTCATGACATGCCTAATCTTTAATTGAAATATTTATTGTTAATTTGGGAGCATCTCTTGCTATAAGGCATTTCATATTATTTCTGTAATTTCCCCTATACTGATATAAACCTGATTATAGGAAAGTCCTGTAGAAAGTCCTCTGGGGAAGACTGAAACAGTCAAAAGCAGCACACTTCTCTATCTTGAGAAAAATTCCAAAAGGCAGTGCTGGCCAGAAAGCAGGAATGGTTTGGGTTTGTACTCAGTGCATGCCTTTTGACAGTCTTTGCCTCAAGGACTGTTCTCGAGGCTTCAGTGGTAATTAAAACTGACCCTGACCAGTGGAACTCCTAAGAAAGGATAGACAAATTTGTCTTTTCTGTCATGGGAGTGATTTAGGATTGAACTGCATTTGAAACTCCCTGTACAAACTACACGAAAATTCACTCCAGAGTTGTAAACTTCTCAATTGAAACACCTAAACCCAAATCAGCTGAATCAAATTTCCCCTTTGTGAAGACATTTTCCTGGTGTCTAAGGCACCCCAGCAAATTAGATATGGGCAAAAATTGTGTTTTATATTAACCTTTTTTCATCACCTTACATATGAGGGTTAAAAAAAAACTCCAAGAACAAGCAAACAAAATCTTTTCTAGGGATTTGGATATTTTTCTCTGTAGGAGTGTTTGTCTCTTAGAGAAGGCAGTAAAAAAATCACAGGACTAGAGAGCACATATTATTATTTTTGTGTTTTAGAAGTAGATATCTTCATAAGAGAAGAGGAAGAAAAAATATTGGTTTTGCCTGGTGCATTTGGAGGGACTGTAGAGTATACTATGTAAAGATGAGTTCTCATAATTAAAAAGGTCTGATGACATGGAGAGAAGAGGTAGGGGAGATTATTTTCATTGGTAGTGTAGGAGCTGAAGTTGCCTTTTGGAGATTTAAAAATCTCTAGTCAGAATCTTAAAAGGGGATAAAAAAAAGAACTAAAACAAAATGCCTGCAGAGACATGAAAGTTATTTATGCAACATCTTTCAGAAAAGAAATGGTTGTACAGATAACAGTAATTTTTAAGTAGGCTGTGAGATATGGCAAGTGTATAACAAAGTCCTGTTGCACTGATGCATTTGGGCAGCTGAAAAACTGCAGTGGTGTTTGTAGGTTGGGTTCCAAAAGATTGTGCAAACTTGGAGAGAGAAACTGACGCAGTAATTTTCAAGGGTCTGGAAAAATATTCTGTAGTTTTCTGATGTTTCAGAACAGATTGAGACACCCTCAGCAAGTGTGTGTATGACAAAGCTGTGTGTTCTTGTTGACATGATGGAGGGAAGGCATGCCATCTAGAGGGGCTTGGACAGGCTTGAGAGGTGGGCCCCAGGCAACCTCATGAAATTCAACAAGGCCAAATGCAAGATCCTACACCAGTTTTGGGGCGATCCCCAGCACAAATATAGGCTGGGTGAAGAGAGGCTCAGGAGGAGAAGTACTTGGAGGTGTCAGCTGATGAAAAACTCAACATGAGCTGTCAATGTGCACCTGCAACCCAGAAAGACAACTGTGTCCTGGGCTGCATCAGAAGAAGTGTGACCAGCAGGGTGCGGGAGGTGATTCTGCCCCTCTATTCTGCTCTTGTGAGACACCCTCCTGGAGTATGTTGAGAGAGTTGTGGCTGGTCAGCCTGGAGAAAAGATGGTTCAGGGGCACTTCATAAGAGCCTTCCTGTAGCTGAAGGAGGCCTATGAGAAAGCTGGGAAGGGACTTTTTACAATAACTTGTGATAGGATGAGAGGGAATGGCTTTAAGCTTGAGGAGAGGAGATTTAGACTGGATATTAGGAAGAAATTCTTTACAGTGAGAGTGGTGAGACTGGAAGAGGTTGCCCAAGGAGGCTGTGGATGCCCTCTCCCTAGAGGTGTTCCAGGCCAAGTTGGATGAGACCTTGAGCAACCTGGGCTGCTGGAAAGTGTCCCTGCCCATGACAGGGGTTTTAGAACTCAACGGTTCTTTAAGATTCCTTCCAACCTAAACCATTCTCTGAATCTGTGAGCTAAGATAAAACAGGAAATTGTATTACCAGCTGCTACAGAGTTCTTTACTTTCTGCTTACTTTAAAGCTGATAAATTTTCAAACTAAGCTTGAATTACAAAGCTTGAAGGATTCACTCGTGATACAAGCCTATCAGCCACGTATCTGTGATCCGTGGCAAGTTTTCCACTTCACTGCAAGCTGTGTCAACCCATTAGTTAAGAGACTTTCTCTCCACACAAAATATGCAGCATTGTGTACTGTTAACACTTCTGAAAGAGAAGAATTATATGGGGGGGGGGGGGGGGGGGGGGGGGGGGGGAAGTCCATGCATAGACAGTATTGGAAGGGGAACATGAGTATATTTGTAAGCAGTTTTGTGTCATATTGCTTAAGACAGACTTAAAAATAGCCAGACCAACCAAACAACAAACCAACCAACAGGCCACATCTTTTTAATTGGTTTAGTTTGGTTTTTTGTGGTTTGTTGGTTTTTTTTTTTTGGGGGGGGGTGGTGTTGTTTATTTGTTTTTCAAATGTAGACTGTTAAAACAGGGTATAGGGTGGGGTTTCATGAGATTGCCTTTCTGTTGCAGAGTTTGCCACTGATTACTGAAGGATTTTAAGATATAAGATGTGAATTTATGAACTCCTGCTAATAAAGAATAAAAAACCTCATGCTTTATACATTTTCAAGACATACACTGTTCTCTGAAGTACTTTTTACTTTTTTTGAGTTGGATACCCACATACTGTGTTCATTTCTTTGAACTCATCCATTGCAGTGAGTTTAAAACTAGATTATAAATCATTAACTTTCACATCCAGCAGTCAATGCTTAGGATTTTGGAGCATTAGGGAAGATTCTCACTTGCCTAAGGATGTCATTTAAGGCAACTGTTAAAAGGCAGAGAATTATACTATGGGGAAGTGAATGATAAAAACTTAATAGACTCAAGCATCACTGCAGAACTCAACTCCTCACTGAAAAACTCACATATGCTTCCAGGTGTTGACCTAAGTGATAGAAAGTTTCAGTGCACGATTCATTATACTTTAAGGTACTTTATATAATGTCTCTTTTTTTCATAGTTTCATTCAGGGTTGGAAGGGACCCACAAGGATCATCTAGTTCCAACCCCCCTGCCATGGGCAGGGACACCCCACACTAGATCAGGCTGGACAGAGCCTCATCCAGCCTGCTCTTAAACACCCCCAGGGACGGGGCCTCAACCACCTCCCTGGACAACCACATTCCAGGGTTTCACCACTCTCATGGGGAAGAACCTCCTCCTCACGTCCAGCCTGAATCTCCCCACCTCCAGCTTCATTCCATTCCCCCTAGTCCTGTCACTACCTGAGATCCTGAGAAGTCCTTCCCCAGCCTTCCTGTAGGCCCCCTTCAGATACTGGAAGGCCACAATTAGGTCATCTCGGAGCCTTCTCTTCTGCAGACTGAACAGCATTTGTGTTATTTTTGGCATGAAAAAGACCAGGTATAGAGGGGAAAACGAGCACCAGATCTTCTAACTGTCTTTGATAATTAGACTGATGGCTCTGTTTTTCCTAGGAGAATGTTCACAACATTTAGATTGGAAAATGCAATTCAAAATCGGAGCAGTTTTTTTAGAATGACAACATTTATTAAATAAAATATCTGATAGTATTTGTATTTCAATGTGTTTATGAATCAGTGTGCCCTCAGGGAGAATCCTATCTCTAAAAGAAATGGTAATAAAATAGCTGAAATTTAAATTCTGATTCTATCCATATCGTTTTCATACCAAGATGGCAAATTTTGGTTTCCATTTTGGATATGATTTTTTTCTTTTTTATGTAATAAACTGAAATATATGTTTCACTCAGAGCCTTGTAGGACACCCTGAAAGCCAGTCCAGAAGAAGTTAGGCTTGTAGAAAACCCTGGCAATTTAAACTGTAGGTATTGGGTACTTAGATGTTGAGATCTACAGCTCAGCCTTTTTAAAGGTTCACTGTGATCATCCCACAATTGGATGTTCGATTGACCCAACCTACTGTGGGGCAACATAAGCTACTAGTAAGTGAATACTGTGCTCGTGCCCTTGCTAACTGATAAACAGGAGCAACTAGAAAGCCTTGTTCATTACATTAAGTGAAGTGTCACACTGAGCATTGCTGTTCCTGGTCTAACCAAGCAGTAAGCTTTTGCACGCTCACTCTTTTGATGGGCTCTACAGAGATTGCTATTGTGGAGAAACACAGGGTGCTTTCTGGCCAACTTGCGCTCTTTCTTTGGTGTCATTTGGGTGTAAAAGGTTATTCAGACTGAAATTCTTTGTTCTCTGTGTATGAAGAAGCCAGAATCTAAACTAGGAACTTCTAATAATATCTAAGAACACATACTGTGAGACAGTGAAGCCAGTCATGGGAGACTAAATATTTCAATAAAAATGCAGCACAGAATTCTCAGTAGTGCATCGAGCATAGGAGAGAGCAGAGAGAGCTGTGTTCTCTGGTATAGGAAATAATAATGATTAAGGTGACTGTTCTGCTAATAAATAATAAATCAACAAGAGAGTTCACTGATAATAATACTATTAAAGAGCAGAAAAGAGACACTATCCCGCTGTAAAGTAAGAATTTTACACAATGTGAACAACTTAACACACCTCTGAAGACTTTGCTGTAGTTGATCAAAGAGAATTTTGTGATCAAAGGTGCTTTTTAGAGATGTAAAGGAGCAGTGAGAAAATAACCTTTATTGAGTGAGCATAAACTCAATATGTAATTCATGACCTCTAACAGCATAAAATCCTATATTATGGACAAAAAGTCAGTCTGTAGTACATACTTAGGGAAGAGCTGTTTCATAGGCAGTAAAAGGAATTGCACAGCTTTGGGAGAAATGTGCAAGGAAATGTATTTGAAAAGACTGTCAGGGGATTCTGGATAGGAAAAAAAAAGGGGGATGAGTGGGTTTTGCTGGGTTAGTTTTTGTTGGTTGAGCATTTTGCTTTGTTGCTGCTGCAGTTGTTTTGTTTGGTTAGGGGAGGGAGGGTAACGATGGGGATTTTTTTGTTTCTTTTTTTTACCACAATAGATGATCCAAACAATTCAAAAGAAGTAAAGCTGGAATTTTTTCAAAAGCACCAATTCTCCTAGAAATTTAAAGAAGAACTCACTGATTTAGAGGGGATGCTGTTTGCACATAAAGGGTCTCTTCCAACCTGGTCCTCTCCTCTCCTCTCCTCTCCTCTCCTCTCCTCTCCTCTCCTCTCCTCTCCTCTCCTCTCCTCTCCTCTCCTCTCCTCTCCTCTCCTCTCCTCTCCTCTCCTCTCCGAACCTCTCCGAACCTCTCCGAACCTCTCCGAACCTCTCCGAACCTCTCCGAACCTCTCCTCTCCGAACCTCTCCTCTCCGAACCTCTCCTCTCCGAACCTCTCCTCTCCTCTCCGAACCTCTCCTCTCCGAACCTCTCCTCTCCGAACCTCTCCTCTCCGAACCTCTCCTCTCCTCTCCGAACCTCTCCTCTCCGAACCTCTCCTCTCCGAACCTCTCCTCTCCGAACCTCTCCTCTCCTCTCCTCTCCGAACCTCTCCTCTCCGAACCTCTCCTCTCCGAACCTCTCCTCTCCTCTCCTCTCCGAACCTCTCCTCTCCTCTCCGAACCTCTCCTCTCCTCTCCGAACCTCTCCTCTCCTCTCCGAACCTCTCCTCTCCGAACCTCTCCTCTCCGAACCTCTCCTCTCCGAACCTCTCCTCTCCTCTCCGAACCTCTCCTCTCCGAACCTCTCCTCTCCGAACCTCTCCTCTCCTCTCCGAACCTCTCCTCTCCTCTCCGAACCTCTCCTCTCCTCCCCTCCCCTCCCCTCCCCTCCCCTCCCCTCCCCTCCCCTCCCCTCCCCTCCCCTCCCCTCCCCTCCCCTCCCCTCCCCTCCCCTCCCCTCCCCTCCCCTCATTGGAGTTTTTTTCCAAAGCTAGTATAGTAACTAGAACAAAAATAATACTTAAGAAAAGCTGCTGGCTCTCTCATCATCAGAAGGATTTTAGGAATTTTGGTGTTTTAATGATTTAGTGTCTTACTAGGTCAACATCACAAATTATCTAGCAAAGGAACAATGAGTATTCTGATCTGTGGAAGGTCATCAAGTGCCAAAAATTCTACTGCAACTTCATGACTCAATAAATTACAAGAAGATATTTGGATCACCTCTTTTCATTAATATATCCTTTTTTTTTAAACCTAAATACCCTGAAATTAGAAGTCAGTATTTGTACATTTCTTTATGAAAAGATGTGTTCCTCTCTTTTTCCTCTTTGTTATTCTATCTGTGGGTACATAACTCTTCAGTAGTCCCTAAAAAGGTAAATAATATATTGTTAATGAAATAGGCAGAGTAGTTACTCTATGCACTTCTTCTGAAATATCTTAAGATCATATCTGTATTATACAGGAATGGAATAACAAGGTACAACAACTTGCAGTTAAAACAAAATTGCCTGATGATGTAAACAGAATCACAGATTCTGTGAACCTTGTCTAGTTTGTGTGCTGAGCATGCTCTGGAAACAGCCCAGTGTAATGGCCAAGGAGAATCTGTTTTCCAGATCTCAATCTGAGGATCTGAGGCCTTTAATGTGTTCTTTGGTCAGTGCAACAGTGAGATTTTGCATTACTGAATAGCTACTCTCTAGTGGGTGTTCAATTTCTAAGAGTAGCTTAAGCTTTGAGTTGCTCTATTTCCATCTACATAAGGTCCTATAAGTTGTGTGATGCTGAATATGTATCCTGCTTTGGATTCTAATTGCATCTCTTTTTGCTTAAACTCAGGCAAGCAACAGCATCAGAGGCAAGTCATTGACTTATTTTCAGTAGAGTCTATTGTATTCTAACGTAGAGAGAAACATGTCTGAGCAAGAAGAAACCATTCACAATGCTAGTCAAAAGTCTCATCTGAGTACCAGGTCTCAAATGAATCTGGCACCTGCTTGTGTCAAAGTTTTTTCCCCTGTTCCCCCATCAATCCTCTTTGACTCTCAGTGGAGTAGTAGAGAAGTGCTTGAACAGTGTATACTGGTCTTAGGTGAGAGGTGGCAAATGTCAGATTTTGCTTGGAGGCATTGCTCTTAACTGTCACTTCTCAGCCCAGACCAATACCTGGCTATATAATTACCTCCAATTTGTTCAAAACCCAGGTGAAACAGGTTAGCTTAAGCTACAGCTCCAAAACAAGTAGGAAAGGCACTTGACAGCTGGCATGAGTCACAGTGATGATGTGGCAACTTAGAGCCTTATTTCTTGAAGGCTTGTTCACAGACCTGAGCTATAAGCTTCTTGGCTCCACTTCTAAGTGAATGCCTTAATCTCTGGCAGCATTACTGAGAAAGAAAAATGTGAGCAGTTGGAAGACTAACATGGAAGACCCATGCACATCAGGAGTGTAACTAAGGATCTTCCTTGCAAACTGCATTTGCTGAAAGCCCTTCTGTCCTATACATGTTAACAGGATATCAGCCCAAGAGGTTTGTTGATAATCAGTTTCTCTAACATTTTTATTTTGTAGGCTCCAGACCTCTGTGTGTAAATGCTTGGTTTTTACCATGTGCTGCAGTAAGTGAGTAAGTTTGCAGGACTTGCTTCATGGAACCCTATGAAGGATTTGTTTGTTAGTTTGTGTCACCTTTATCATTTTCATCTCAGGTTTTAGGACAATGTAAAAGAGCTGATTTGATACTGAGTTTGATTCTGGAACTATTGAAAAACAGGGACTTGGCACTGTAGCAGATACTTGAAAGACTGTGGTAAGTGGACATGGAAAATGGACTAGTTGGAAGTTTAGAGGAATAAAAAAAGCCTGTGAATTGATCAGTGATCAGCACCTTAAAGGAAGCTGTAAGAGAGGATCAGATGAGAAATTAATGAAAAAGAAACTTGTGAGTTTGTTCTTTTCTGCTTTTTTTTTCAGGTTTTGCCTTCTCATCTCCCCCTACTAATTTTAATCTTAAAAGGTGTAAATTATTCCAGTTTATAGTTTGCTCATATTTATACAGAAATAGATCTCATTGTATCAGTTCCTTGAGTTCTAGACAGAAATGTGTTTGTAAAACCATTTATCAAGATGAATATTGGTATATATCCAAACCCTCTAGAGACTTATGGACTGGGATTCAGATTTAATATTTTTATTCCAGAAGAAGAAAATTTTAAGTATATGGTTGTAAGGGGAAAGCAATGACTGTAATTAAACTTCAGGATTAGAAAGAGGGCTGAAGGTATTAAACAAATTTGAATGTATTACTGAAATGTCTACTTGAATTTGGCTCAATCCTTGAGTTTGTTCCCAGAGATATTTTCATACTGTAACTGGCAATGGGAGATTTGGAGTAGCAACAGTAATAGAGAAGCTCTATATGAAAAAACAATATGAAAAGACCCAGCAGCCAATATGATACTTCAGAAGAGAAAGTCTACCTGCTTAAAATTAAAGATATGCAACTATGGCAGTACTGGGAAGAACACATTTCCATTTAGCTCAAGGCTTAATATTAACATGCAAAGAAGCTGAGAGTTGTCTTTTCAATGCATAAGGATTTATGAAGTAGGTGGAAATGACTCACAAAGGGTCAAATCCTGCAAATGCTTCAGCTCAATAAAATTACAGGGGGGACTGATATTTCTCAGGGGTGTATTAGATGACTGAGCCTATCAAGTGGATAGGCAAAGGACAGACAAGATTACAGTGGTCACAGAAGTTTATCTTGCCACTGCCCCCAACATTACTATAATTTTATTTTGATTTCCAGAAAGCAGGATGGAAATGTAGCATTTTGTTAAACATCAGCAGAACAGGAATAAGGCTGCATATTGATCAGTGAATTAATCCACAACTTGGAGCTGAGCACTTCTGGATTCATAATACCAATTTTAATTGCAGAGATTATGGTTGAAGTTTTAGTTGTAATATTTCTTTTACAGAATTGTGACTTTTGAGTCCTAGGTGTCTACTTTCAAAAGAGATAATTTCATTATTTTGGTCAGACACAAAGATTCTTAATGGTAGATACTTGCAGAAAATCACTCCATTTTGTTGAGGTGACTGTGGGTGTTATTGAACACCCTTCTGAGAGTTGCTCTGGTGTCTGGTTTATAACAGTTTTTAACCTACCAAAGAGTTTACTCCAAAGGATGTAAAAACAAGACAACAGATTACAAACCCTACATAATGCAGGTGCTGTGCTTATGTACAGATAACTGCAGTTGAATTCAGGCTGATTACTCAGTGAGCTGGTCACCTGTAAAAAATGAATGTGTTTAATTGCTCTGAAAGATAAACTGTTTCCTCCTTTTTCCACCACTCAGGAATGGGAAGGAGAAAGAAATTGCTAAATTTGGGAGCTTGAAAGAAAAGACAATGTCATTAATGCATACATTTTATTTTCTTTTGCTTTTTAAACAGGTAAGAAGTGTTGAAAAGATGAAGGGATATAATTATTAATACTTTAATTAGCAGTTACTAATGAATAGATCTCTTGTTTTTCTGTTGTAAACCCAGAATTTGTTAGATAGTATTTTCACCTACCTATCCAATGTAAATAAGTTGATAAGAAGTTTTATGAGTTATATATAAATGCAACAGGAAGTGGAAAGGAGTGAAAAAGTACGACGACAAAACTAACAGTAAAATGAAATGTTTTAAAGTTTGCTGAAGGAAGAATGTGCCTGAAGTTAGGCAGTGGGGAAAGTAAAGGCTGCAGAAATAATACATTACATATAACTCTACTCTAATAGAATGTAAAGGGTAAGATTTCAAAACATTGATTGGAAATCAAGGGTTATGATTGTCAAAAATGCAAATTCTCAGTTGCATGAACTTTTTACCTGAAGATGCTAGATCTCTTACCTCTGGCTCATATACATAGGAGGAGTTCCTCAGCTTGTCACAAATTTATAGGTGCATATCATCCATCAAAATGTATTAATGCTGATCTCTGTAATCTGAATCTTCTAAAATCAGCTTCTGTGTGGATGCTTTGTAGGTGAAAGGGGATGGAAATACTCAAAATATCATTTTTACTGATCTTGAAACATTTAGCTGAGATTACTCTTATTTGCTGTAGGTGGAAACACCTGAGGGAGATGTATTTTCACTCTGGCATAACTTTTGTGCACACCTTTACTGAGATAGAAACTTTAGTATTTGTTCCTGCTGTGATGCTGTACTGTATAAGTGCAAACCTGTGCTGATGCTAGATCGATGGCTACAGAGACAATACTTTACAGCTCAACCTGGTAGTACCCTTCCTGTAACGTTACCATGTTAGGATGGACCTTTCAAAACTTCCTTAGCTGAGGCAAATATCATTTTTGTAAATAATAAAATAAGCTTAAACTTTATGAAAAAAAAAAACAACCAGAGGAGTGACCTTTAAATGTTCCAAACATCAGTAGTTCTATGGCATTACAATTTATTTAACCTTTGAGAGAGTGTTCATTTAAGTCATTCCAGCTTTTATTATTATTATTATTATTAACCGTAGGAAAATGGATTTATGCCACACAAGGTGCTTTTATTCCTGTTGTATAACAAATCTCACTGATCTGTATATTTTCAGTCGTTCCTTTACAATATGTTAATGAGTCACTTGGTATGCCCATCTCAATGTTTAATTTAATTTTATTCAAAATACTGGTTTTAAGGCTATATTTACAATATTTTCTATTCCTTTTTTCCTCCTTCACAGCACTACCTATTAAGATTTCTAATCCAGCAATACAGGGTGTTGAGAGACCAAATGCCTTTGCTATATCTCAGTGCTTGCTTCATCTTTTAAATGTAAAATTAAACACGCATTTCAATTGTGGCAATGCTGCATATCCAAACATTAAAGCAACAAACAATTGCCATAAGAATAGAGGACTCCTGAGTCAATCTGCTGACTCCTTTTTTTCTTCTCAATCCTTATTTCTAGAGTGATGTTTCAAAGGTCTCATTTCATGCAGAGTATTGAGCTAGTCCTTTGTTGTGTCTGGGAAATATTCCTCCCCAGAAGGCAAGAGGGGTCTATTTACTGGAGAGCAAGCTTTTGACCTGAGAAATTAGTTGAGAAAGAGAGTAAAATGCTGCTGATTTGTCGTGAATGTATCATCCATTCCTTCTGAACAGGAACAGTTGGACTTCACTGGTGAGCAGCATAATCATGAGTATTTAGGAATAATACAGTGAAATTTCAGTTACTGTAGGGGCTTTAAAATGGGAAGACCCAACAGCCACAGGATGGCGTTATAGGTACTTTGTGCCCAAGAATTTGCTTCCGAGTCTTCCAGAAAAGGCATTTAATGCATTCTTGAGAGCATCTAATTTGTGGAAGCATGTTTTCTGCAACTTCAGCAAGATTTGAAACTGAGACAGACCATTACTTTTCATATTAAAGGCCACTGAGAGCCACATAAATTTGAGTCAGCGGCATTTAATAGTAAAAATGAGATAGATCACCAAAGATGTGAAATCTCAAGGTAAGTGCTGAAGTACTCTTCTGCCATTTTACATGAGTGCTTGGCTCTCAAAGTCATGAGGCAGAGCATTGCTCGACTATCCCTGAGCTGTTTTATCAGTCTGTGTGGCTGGCCTATTGTTTGACAAGCTCCACTGAAAACACTGGAGAATTTGAAGCCAGCTGGGTCAACAGCTTCAGCATATCTTTTCCATCCATCTTTTCATGAGCAGAAAAAATGCTGTGGAGGTTTGCTGTGTACTGAGAAATATGAAAGCCTGTGTAGGGAAGAGGATATTACCCTTTCCCTTAAAATAAGTACTACTTTTTGTGGGTTTGGTTTTGTTTTGGATTTTTTTTTTAGCTAAGGAACTTTCTGGTTTCTCCTTCACAGGTGCTGGTTGAAGGATGGTGAATGTCACAATGGTAGAGAAGTCTGCATAAATGTGGATTGCAGTATTCCTGAAAAGAGCAATGCGCATGCAACAAAGAGAAGCTCAACTGTGGTACAAAAAGGGCTCAAAGGTGACTCAGGATTACTTTGAAAGTGCCTTCTGCCCTATCTAAATTCAATCAGGTAGGCCACTTCAAGACAGCAGTAAGAGATGAACTGATTTCTGTAGTGCTTCTGCTTTATTTGTCCTTTGAGCAAATCTAAAATCCATGCATCTAATCAGTGTAGGTGCCTGTGTGTAGCTAAATGTCATTGCCTGCATTACTGCTTCGTCCCTCTGTTGTCTGGTGTTAGGATGGAGGGTATGGAGGGATTCCCTTTAACACTTTCAATTTTAATCTCAGTGAGACTGTTCCACAAAAAATCTTTGCTACTTTTTCTTCCTTACCTGTCTAACATCTACAGATAAGGATTAATTCCAGCGTCAGGCTGTAGCTGTCTCTGCAGGGACAATGTTTTGCTTAGGAAATACAGGTCACATTTGTAAGAACCACAGAAGGGACCTCCAGAGATCATCCAATCCAACCCCCTACCAAAGCAGTATTACCTAGAGTAGGCCACACAGGAACACATCCAGGTGGGTTTTGAAAGTCTCCAGAAAAGGAGATTTAACAATCTCACTTGGCAGCCTCCTGCAGTGCTCTGTCACCCTGACTGCAAAGAATTGTTGAGATGGAACCCCGTGTTCTAGCTTGTACCCATTGTTCCTTGTCTTATCACAGGGCGCCACTGAAGAGAGACCATCTCCTTCATCTTGACACCCACCACTCAGATGCTTTCTCTCTTATCCCTCTATTTCTTTATCTTCTCAGCCTTTTTATTCCTTGTAGTTTTGCATAACTCGTGCAGTCTTACCCCACCCTAAAATTATCAGCCTCTCCAGTCCCCCATGATATCTGGGGAGGAGAGATGCTTGATCTAGTGGAGCAATATGGCTAAGAAAGTTAAGTATTTTTGGGGAGCAAATAACTTATTTTCTGCAAATGAGCCTTATCAGTTAAGGGAAGCAATAACAGGTCTTCACTAACACAATTAAAATTAGGTGGCTAATATATAGAGAGAATTCCATCTGGTATCCTATTATTAGAAGAAAAACAACAGCAATAAACAATTTCACTGGACTGATGCTTTCTTCCCTTCTTTGACTCTCAATACTAAATGTAATTAGGGTCCCTGAGCTTCAATGACTGGTATAAATTTCTGTCTTCAGCTTTTCTTTGTGCAGAATAATGAAGTAAGTAAAATATTATCTTTCTTGTCTGCTAGAGAGTATTCGAGACGTTAGCTTCATGTCAGGCATAAATCAACTCGCAGAGTACTTTATATCTTCTGAATATCTTGAGGAAAGAGATTCATCAAGAATAATACCATTAGTGAATGCCTGGAGGGCGGCCATCTTATTCTCCTAAAACAGTGAATAAACTGCAAGTGTACAATCGGGGGTTGAATTGATCAGTATTTGCATGGAAAACAAAAATACTGTCATTTGCTTTTCAAAGTTTGAAAAATATCCTGACTCCAAGGGTTTATTATTTATTTTTTTAGTCTTGCTGGGATTGATAAGTATTTTGTTTGCAATTTCAGGTGTTCATGTACTTTACAAAAACAGACATAGAAAGAAAAACAAAAGGAGAAAAGTCCTTGCAGAAAAGATAAATTGTTCCAATTTATTTTAGGACCTAAAATCACAATATAGGGTTTAGGTTTGAATGTTTTGCATCTGGGGTAGGACTTGACTTTACCTTTCCGTTTCCTTCCTTTACTACGTTTCCTTCCTTTACTACGTTTCCTTCCTTTACTACGTTTCCTTCCTTTACTACGTTTCCTTCCTTTACTACGTTTCCTTCCTTTACTACGTTTCCTTCCTTTACTACGTTTCCTTCCTTTACTACGTTTCCTTCCTTTACTACGTTTCCTTCCTTTACTACGTTTCCTTCCTTTACTACGTTTCCTTCCTTTACTACGTTTCCTTCCTTTACTACGTTTCCTTCCTTTACTACGTTTCCTTCCTTTACTACGTTTCCTTCCTTTACTACGTTTCCTTCCTTTACTACGTTTCCTTCCTTTACTACGTTTCCTTCCTTTACTACGTTTCCTTCCTTTACTACGTTTCCTTCCTTTACTACGTTTCCTTCCTTTACTACGTTTCCTTCCTTTACTACGTTTCCTTCCTTTACTACGTTTCCTTCCTTTACTACGTTTCCTTCCTTTACTACGTTTCCTTCCTTTACTACGTTTCCTTCCTTTACTACGTTTCCTTCCTTTACTACGTTTCCTTCCTTTACTACGTTTCCTTCCTTTACTACGTTTCCTTCCTTTACTACGTTTCCTTCCTTTACTACGTTTCCTTCCTTTACTACGTTTCCTTCCTTTACTACGTTTCCTTCCTTTACTACGTTTCCTTCCTTTACTACGTTTCCTTCCTTTACTACGTTTCCTTCCTTTACTACGTTTCCTTCCCATTTTTTCACAAGGAATACTTCTATAACCTGTAACTAAAATGGCTCCAAGAAACTTTTGAACAAACTATGATGGTTCATGTGCTTGCACTTGTTCACACTTTGTTTCAGCATCATGAGCTGTGTTGTTGGCTCTTATTTGTCGATATTCTGGATCATATCTTAATTTTACCTGAGATTCTGACTTCCATCATCCTAAATACACATTTTTACTTGGATACATCCATGTGTTTATGTGAGCTTTTTCTCATTCCATGATGAAAAATTTAAGTACATACAATTGTTAGCACTAAAAGCTGCTGCAACTTTGTGTCCAAGTTAGCACTGAAAAGTCTTGTAATACATTTATTACTATTTCAATTAATCTATTTAAGCAGCCAGAAAATAATAAATTGGCTCATTTGAGGTATTTGTCTGTAGCATTTCAGGAAGAAATTGAAGTTTACAGTCAGATCAATTTCTTGCAGTATTATTATTCTACCTTCTACAAGATCATTCTGTTATTTCATCCACATTACTTGGGTGAAAACATATTATTTACTTTTCCAAGAGAACTCAGACCTATTAATAATTCAGACTTACCTCATAAAACATTGAGAAATATGTGGTGGGTTTTTTTCCTCTGTTTTGATTAAAGGAACCACATGACTTTAAGGGACTTAAACATTATTTTGGTAAAAATCATTGCAACAATATATTGTAAAGGGATTTGAAGACCCATGTTGCAAGACCCAGATCTGCTTTAAAGTAATTTTAAAGCATGAGGACTGATTAAAAATTGAGACTACCTAAAACCACAGAAATCAGAACTAAAAAATGAAGAAAAATATAACTCATCCACAAGCAAACAAAATTGTGGGAGAAAAAGTTACATAAAGAGCCCATTTCAGGTGTTAAACTTGCATGACTGATCAGTTTGGTAAAATTAACATAGGAAAGATCATCACCTTTAAAACAAGATTGTTATACTACTTTATGAAGTAATTAAAATGAGCCCTTGATTTTCTTTGCCATCTTGAAAATAAAATACAGAAGGACTTTGGTATTTATTTACTGCCCATAATAAATCTAAATGCTGTCACAGACACTTGAAGTTTTAAAAGGTGTGTGGCAGTGGTCAGGTCAAAATGAGAACTCTTATGGTGTAATTATTTCTTATTATTTCTTCTTCTGCGACTAATGTACCTTCACAAACACAACACTGAAGTTCTTCCCCTGATCTGTGGGACATCCGGCAATCAAGCTTCAAGAAGGGATGTGATTTTAATGGATACCCTTTCCCATCAAATGACATCTAAATACAGTATTTCTTTCTTTAATTTCAGTATGTTCTCACTGTGTCTGTAATTAGGCTGTTCAACCCTTTGGTTTCACTGTGAAAACTAAATAGATATAATACACAAGATTCTTGGTGATTAAGTAATTTGGAGGAGGAAATTCAGAGAACTTACAAAATCTAAGTGATAATAGTCAAAGCAAGTTAAACCTGTATTTCATAGTTTCATAGTTTCATTCAGGGTTGGAAGGCACCACAAGGATCATCTAGTTCCAACCCCCCTGCCATGGGCAGGGACACCTCACACTAGATCAGGATGCAAAGAGCCTCATCCAGCCTGCTCTTAAACACCCCCAGGGACGGGGTCCCAACCACCTCCCTGGACAACCCATTCCAGGGTTTCACCACTCTCATGGTGAAGAACTTCCTCCTCACATCTAGCCTGAATCTCCCCACCTCCAGCTTCATTCCATTCCCCCTAGTCCTATCACTACCTGAGATCCTGAGAAGTCCTTCCCCAGCCTTCCTGTAGGCCCCCTTCAGATACTGCAAGGCCACAATTAGGTCACCTCGGAGCCTTCTCTTCTGCAGACTGAACAGCCCCAACTCCTTCAGTCTGTCCTCATAGGAGAGGTGCTCCAGCCCTCTGATCATCCTTGTGGCCCTTCTCTGGACATGTTCCAGCACCTCCACATCCCTCTTGTAATAGGGGCTCCAGAACTGGACGCAGTACTCCAGGTGGGGTCTCACCAGGGCTGAGTAGAGGGGGAGGATCACCTCCCTCGACCTGCTGGCCACACTTCTCCTGATGCAGCCCAGGATTTGTACACAGGCTTTGCAAAAAAATGGATTTGTTGGTTTTGTGAATGCAGTTTCCTTTGGCTATGAAAAATGGCAGTATCTTGTCAAAGGGTAAAGTTATGTTTGGGGCTTTTTGTTTAGGACCATTACTTAAAACATAAATTTGTATGTGGTAATACTAGAAAAATAGCATGGTGACTTTTTATTGCCCTTAGTATTATTGAAAAGATCATTTATGCTTTTCAAGAAAAAAAAAATAAAGCAGTCAAACCTTTTAAATAAATTGGTTAAAAATTACACTGCATTGATTACTCAACCTTACTTACCCAAGACAGGATTATGTGGAAGAGGGTAACCTGTTCATTCCCTGGCTGCAACTTAGCTAATAAAGTATCTAACAGGAGTTGCCATGGTAATCAAAGTTAGAGAATTGGTTTTTTTTTCAGAAAGGAATTCAGAAAGTGGAGCACTCCCTCATCTTGTGATTTTTCTGGAGTAGAGGTCTTCTTCCAATGATTTTAGAAGCTTGTCAAAAAGAGATGTGAATCTTAAAAGCTTCACATTGAATGTGTTCTGTCCAGGAATACTAAATTTCATAGTAGTTACTGTCACTCCTAATTTAAACTCGTGTTCTTCTGTGTTTCAGTTATCCTGAGTTGCAGGCTTTTGCTTGGCATAGAGGAACTACAAAATTACATAAAATGAAACCAGGAGACTATGAAGACACCTAAAATTAGGGCACTGCATTTCTTACTCCTTTTATTTAAGAAGCAGGAACATTGAATTGAGCAATCTTAGCTTTTTACTTAGTATAAAATGCAGGGTCTGTGGTAGCATCTCTCTGGATGGTAAGATATGGACAAATATTTTCATCTACTTTAAAGTTTAGATTGTAAATAGCAGGGGCAGTAATGTCTGTATCTCACTCAGGGTCACAGGGAGCTATCTCAACCTGTTGGAAATCCCCAATGACTGTAACTCTCCTGAAGATATTGTATTCCATATTTTTATGACATCTGACTTACAGTTAGTATGATGATATATAATAATAGTGCAAAAATACAGACCTAAATGAACTGTATTTCATCAACAAGAAAGCTCAGAAGATTTGCACCAGAAAAGTAGATGTCAGGCAAGAAGTTTAACCTCTTTATTTAGAGAGAGAGAGAGAAAGTTCAGGAAACATCAGCTTCAAGAAAAACATGATTATGAGACCAGTGATTTGAATGCACATATGTAATTCTGTTTGGATAGATACCACTTAGTGAGCTCATTAAATGTGAAGAAAAAGATGATGATTTTCAATTAGAGAGAGGCTCTGGTGCTTTGTGGACAAATGAGGTGTGGCAGAGCCCACGCTGTAGAGTTGTTATCAATCTAGGATAGCAATAATTCCTGAAAGGAAACACAGAAAACAAAGGAAGAACATCAGCCAAGAGTTCTAGACTGTATGCCATCACACAGTGGAGGGATGCTATCCACTAATTCTGAAGGTAAATAATGACTTCTCAACATTCTAAGCATTGAAAAAAAAAAAATATTTATGGACTATGATGAGGATTGTATGATTAAAAATAGGTAAGAAATATTTGCTGTAGTTGCACAATGTGTGCAATGCATATAATATTTTGCATTCATTTGTGTCAATCACAGAATGGAAGGTGTTGGAAGAGACCTCTGAAGATCTAAGACTAGCCCCCTGTTGGAGCATTTCTGTGCAATATAAGAGACAATTGGCAATAAGCAATTTCATAGTATCATAGTATCAGTCAGGGTTGGAAGGGACCACAAGGATCATCTAGCTCCAATCCCCCTGCCATGGGTAGGGACACCCCACACTAGAGCAGGCTGGCCAGAGCCTCATCCAGCCTGCTCTTAAACACCTCCAGGGATGGGGCCTCAACCACCTCCCTGCACAACCCATTCCAGGGCTTCACCTCCTCACATCCAGCCTGAATCTCCCCACCTCCAGCTTCATTCCATTCCCCCTAGTCCTATCACTACCTGATATCCTGAGAAGTCCCTCCCCAGCCTTCCTGTAGGCCCCCTTCAGAGACTGGGAAAAGGATATCAATATATCAATGAATGATCAATCAGTGTTAACTGTTTCTCAATCTTCATCTTTCTCTTAAAAATAAAAAAAATAAAAAAAATAAAAAGTCCTGCTTCAGAAATATTTTAATTTAGATATCCAACCTCACAGCACTCACAGCAATAATAAAGAGTGAATAGGAAAGGGAATAATTCATCAAGAATTCACCGGTGGAAATTTGTTTGCCAACATGATTTAAGCAAATATTAATAAAATTCAAAATCTGTTCACATCTGGTCTTGGGCAGAAAGTTGGACCAATTTCATCAGACTTTATAAGCAGTAATTTGTCCAATTCTAATTAAACTCCACTGAAGTAGTGATCACAGAGCAGGGTTGGATTGGAATTAAATAGAAAAACAATAATTTAAAACATGAATTGTAGGCATCTCTTTTCCCATTTTGCTGTACCAATAAACTGACTTTTATTTGAAATAGATTAATATTGCTATTTCATTTCTAGGATTTCTTTAAGTGAAGGAATGATAAACACATCTTTGATAAATCACAGGAGAGAGAGCTTATGAGTGAAGGGCTCAATATTCCAGACACAATTCCACTGAAATAGCAAGAAATACATTTAAATACTGTATGTTGCATACGGTATAATAATAAATGACAGGTACCCTGCTTGGTAATGTATCACCTGAAGGTGTCCAGTTTTTAATCAGTTTAAAGCTTTTGCTATTTAGAATATACAGAATTATTTAAAACCAGATTGCCTTTTCCTCTGGTTTAATATGCAGATACTTTTAGTCTAGTAAATTAGACATGTTTTGCAGAGCTCTTAGGAGCTGAGGCCACCTGACATGGACAGTCTCTCATTTATGGGATTTGAGTTAAGTGTCAACTACCAAAGCAATGTGTCTGCATTCAGAATGCCTGTTAAGCATGGGCTCTGGCTAGCATATCTGTGAGTTGTTTGACAGAACACTAATTGGAAAGGGTGATAAGAGTACTGGAAAAGCTCTTAAAGTATATTAATTTGAATGGTTTTGTTGCAGTTGGTTGGGAGTGTTGCTGGGTACTGTTTAATTCACTAACAGAAGCAAAGTCTGCAAGTTTCTATCTGCTGTTGGAACTTGTTTGCCAGCTTTCTAATTAAGGAATTCAAAATGGTGAGTAATGCCTAATAATTCTTGTAAAAGATACAAACTTAAAGCTCTCCTGTAAATAAATGTCTGTTCTCTATAAAACTTTCTTCCCTTGTTCCTCGCTCTTCAGTGGCTTACAATAACACATCCTCCCACAAAAGAGATTGTGTTAATTTAGTTTTATGATTTATCTTCATACAGTAAAAAGATAGGAAGTTACTGACATTCTTTTAAATGAAGATTATTTTCTTTAAGAGTAGCTCAGTTTTGCAGTTGAAGAGTGAATACATTAGCTTTTTTATTTTTCTTCAAATTTAGCACAGATTATATTGGGAGGCTCTCTACAGCAATCTGCATAACCTAGAAAACGAGCTCAAGCTACTAAATTCAAAGAATCTTCATCTTTTACTTAGGCTTAAACCAACTAAGAAAAATTGGACTTAACACTTTTGTCAGGCATTGACACTTAAGTGTTGACCTTACACACTTAGTACATAACTTAAAGTACTGCCCTGCCCTTTAAAAATGTCAAAACATTTAAATCTCTTCTAAAAAAATAAGTCCATGACATAGATGAGGAACATTTAAAACAGGCTGAAGATCATAATATTTAGAGTCATGTTAATCATGAATATCATTAATGAACATAGATTTAGAAGTATACTCTATCCAAATAAGCTTATAGTATAATGTATATTTGTGTGCAGTTAAGTATATATCCAGGGTATAATTCTTAGGTGGGGGTCAGCTGGGAGGTTGTGCATGGTAAAGCAGATTTCATCCTTACTAGTGGGAAGAAAATAATATTTCTCCCTGCTGTTTTTGTTTGCTTGCTTGCTTGTTTTGTATTATTTCAGGCCAAGTCCTCAAATGTCTATCTCTTCTTTGCTGCTGCAAAATTCACATTATCAGGAGTCTCTTGATTAAAGAATGAGTCAAGTAAATTTGTCCCACTGTACTAATTAGTAAATGTGTCACTTACTACAAGGACATTCCAATAATAACATTACACAGCTCTGTGATTAGACTCATATATAGCAGGGAAAAAACAGACTCTGGAAATTAAAGTATAGGACTTAAAAATTGTAACTATGACTTCAGGTTCCTGAGCATTTAAGGCTTCCTAAAGCCTTCCAGTTTATTTGACTTAAAATGCCAAGAAAAAGAAAAGGTCTCCTCTGTGTGTGAACACAATCTATAGATGTAAGAAGGTCTTTTTTCCACAATATTGACAAGAGTTTATGCAGGTAATTCAGAGAAAAGTAACAGCACTGGTGGGTAACCAAAATTAGTTAAGCTGGGGAGGTGAGGAAGGCACAAGCAGAGATGTGTGCACACAGAAATACTGTGGGATTTGAGCAGATGGAAGCTCTTTGAGAAGACACCAATACCATTGGGTTTTTTTGGTAATAAAATTTCCCCTTCCTGCTCTGAACACATTATTTAGAGATGATAATTTTTAAAGGTGTTTCCAAATGATGAATTGCTACCATGACTTTCATAGTATCTTCTATTCTTACTGTGTGAAGTCTGCTGAAAGAATGTTAAGCAAGAATGTTAGCAATTTTGGTCCCTTCATAGGATTAAGTCAATTAAAAATGTTGCTTAAGCTACATTTTGCTTCCTTTTTGTAGCACCAATCCTTCTGAAAAGTAGAAACTGGTTGTGACTTCACTCTCACAGCAGTATAAGGGCCTACAATCAGTCAAAAGGAGTGCAATCCAGTCTGTATATTGACACACTATGCAAGAAATACTTGACAAAAACTCTCTCAGAAGAACAGAAAAGCAAGAAAAATGTGAAGATATCTTGATCTAGATGGATATGTTTATATCCCCTGAAAATTACTATAGCTGAACAAATGGATCCAAGGTTCCAGCACCATTGAGAGGACAATTCTGATTTGTGAAGGCCACTCCTGCACTGTTACGAATGTCCTGAGTTACCTAGCTGACAGTAAATCTGATGAGAGTCAAACAGTAGTCACTAGAAATTAGATGGGTGCCTTAATGGTTTTTTGAAGAGGTAAAAGAGAAATGGGAGAGTTTCAGAAAATGAAGACCTAAAGGATACTAGGCCAAATTTCAAGTGTTAGCAATTAGCAACAACTGCATATCAATTACAAAGTTGTTACCATATCTCAGCTTTTAGCTGGGATAAATGAGATAACATCTTTTCTATTCAGGCACTTTTTCTAAGGAAGCTTTGTTGACTTGTTCTAAAAGCATCTAAAGTTAGAGTTGTTCATAACATGGTGTAATATAATCTTGGCAGCATTAATTAAACTCAAGGAAGGAAGCAGGAGCCAAAAGAGTAAATGAGGGATGTTTCCCAATATTTGTTTTCTCATGTGTTTACCTTCCCACCCAAATGTTTCTAAATAGCATCTAATCTTTCAAGTCAAAACAGTAATACTTAGCAAATACAAAACAGTTTGCCTTACTTCTGTTTCCTTACATTACCTCTGCTCACAGATTTTGTAACACAGTTGCATCCAAATATTTCTGGTTTGCAATCTGTCCAAAATAGAAAACTTTCTGATGCACCTGTTCTTCCATCTATTATACATTACAAATTGTCCCTCTTACTCTGTAGTTCATTTTATTTTGGAAGCTTACCCACTGCTCCAAAGTTGTTTCTACAAAGTTACAGCAATGAAAGAAATATTGAATAAAGGCTGTGCTAAAATTGTAAACATTTTAAACGAATATTTCATCTAAAATCAAATGTACACTTCTTATTGCATTTGCTTGCTGCACAGATTGCAAGACTCGTGTTCTTTCCAAGCACAACATCAATAAGCTATTTTCTCCAGCAGCTGCTCACAAGTTTGGTTTGTTGTGAATGTTAACCATGGAAAGCTACTTCAGTATCGGATCTCACTGATGGGGAAAAAAAACCCAACCACCCAACCAAACAAAAAACCCACAACCAACTCAAAGCAGCTTGATTTCTTGCAGTTATTGTTGGGCATTTTCTGGTTAAAGATATTGCCATTCTCTAATAGCTAAGATTCAAAAAAGCCTTGAAAACATTTTATATTGGTTTTTTATAGTCAGCTTTGCAATTTCTGTCACAATTCTGCTTATTTTTGGAGTTTCTAATGAAAAGATTCATGAGGGAAATATTTTTCCCATAGTGAACTTTTTATTGAATTTATAAATCTGTGTGTAAATGTTCATATATATATATACACACATATATTTGCATGCATATACACTTATGTTTGTATGTAGATATATGTATTCAGTAGTTACTTGAAAGGCATCTCTATTATCATCTTCTGTGACAAAGACAGAAATGGGAAACTCCCAAACAGTAAATCATTGGTAGCATAGTGTTGGCTCCAAGAGGCTGATGTTACCCTTGGCTTGTGAAAATTCAATGTGAACCTCTCATACCAGGGAAATAGTCTGGCAATCAAGATTTTAGAATAGAATAGAATTAACCAGGTTGGAAGAGACCTTTGAGATCATTGAGTCCAACCTATCATCCAACACTATCTAATCAAGCACCTCATCCAGTCTCTTCCTAAACACCTCCAGTGATGGTGACTCCACCACCTCCCTGGGCAGCACATTCCAATGGCCAATCACTCTTTCTATGAAGATCTTCCTAACATCCAGCCTAAACCTCCCCTGGCACAGCTTGAGACTGTGTCCTCTTGTCCTGGTGCTGGTTGCCTGGGAGAAGAGACTAACCCCCACCTGTCTACAACCTCCCTTCAGGGAGTTGTAGACAGCAACAAGGTCTTCCCTGAGCCTTCTCTTCTCCAGGCTATGCAACCCCAGCTCCCTCAGCCTCTCCTCACAGGGCTTGTGCTCCAAACCCCTCCCCAGCTTTGTTGCTCTTCTCTGGACATGTTCCAGCTTTATAGTTATTCAATTGTTTTCTAGTCTTGATTCAGCATTCCACTCAAGACTAAGAATGCTTCTGCAAGAAAAGTTTTCTAGCAAAAGTCTGAAGTCTCGTAAATTTCTGAGCAATCTTTTCCCCCTAAATGGCATTGTTGGAAAAAAAGGAAACGAAAAAAGGTGCCCAATGAGTTATAATAATCCATGAAGTGAAAGGCTATGTCCAGGACTGAGTCATACATATATGTGTTGTCCTCTGTTCTATAAAGGGTCACTTAGAGACAACAAAAGTAACTTTGGAAGTTGAGGGTGTTGCAGGGAATGTCTGTCTGTAAAGTACTAAAAAACACCTCAGAGTTGATTCACTTCTGCCAGATTTGATTCCTTCCAAAACATTCCTTATGTGTAAGACATTTTAGATTTAAAAAACTCTGCTGTTATTGTTTAGGGTGAGTTAATATTGGCAGATGCAGGCTTTTAGGTGACTATTTGTTTCAGCCAAATCCTTGTTCAAAGCTATGTTAACCAGTTCGAAGGCTGAAGTACTGTTTTTCCTAACAGAAAAATGTTTCCACCAACCAGAGCTTTCATTTTTTTAAAGCACATTCCTTATGACAACTCTAATTCCTTATTAATTCCAAATGCTTGTAGTTCCCCTTCACTTCCTTATCTGTTTTGTGCACAAGTGTATAAACCCTCTCTTTTTACTTTTTTATTTCCCCCAAGCCCACCACTGAAAGTAGCACTTGGGATATAGCATACTTGCATTGACTAAAACAAAGAAAATGTTCAAGTCTCGCAAAGTCCCTGTATTACTGAAGTTTCCTACTAATTAAATAGCTCTTTATGCCAACTCTAAAAACACAAACAAACTTCACTTTTGGTGTGGCGTGTTGAAGATGATAATCAGAGGCAGCAACTATAGGAAATGTCCTGCTGATGAATAGATTCCCTTCTTTATTCTTTGGTTTTATTTTATTTCACCAGTCATTTGATAGGAAATGTACAGTTAAGTAGGTAACAGGTAAAACTGGTTGCAGACTGAAGTTATATTTCAAGAGATGTTTTAAGAAAGTCACTTGGTGGGTTTGTTGAAACATGAACAATGCATTTGGAAACTGAATCTACTGAAATATAGACACATTTGCATTTGTGAATGTCAAAGGGAGATCTAGTCTTCCACTGTGTGGAGGTGTCAAGCAGTTGTCATCAGCTTACTGATGAGAAACTCCTTCATTGGTGCTTACTACAGTGATCAAATGTCATTCTAGAATATTTTCAACTAATATGGTTGTTTTGGTCGCAGAATAATACAGTCCTTTAAACAAATTTTATGACTAAAGTCATCCTCTTACCCTATGGTACAAATGCAGTGTTATGGATCATAACAGATGGTGGTTTAGAGTGAAGATGTACTAAACTACTATGAAAGTATAGTTACTGGGATACTGTGTGGTGACAGATGTTACTAAAAGCTTATGAGTTTGGTTTTTTCTATCTCTTTTTTTGTAGGTTTATAGTGCATTTCATGCAGTTTGAAGCAACATAAAGTTGGATAAGTTTGGATGTTGAATGTTTGCCTTATGGAGATTATTGGATGTTCCTTAGTTTTCAGCCATTAGATTAGTAAGTGTTTGAGTGAAGAAAAACCAAACAGACCAACCCACCCAGCCCCCAAAAAGCCCAATGAACAGCGACAAAAACCCCTAATAATATATGCCTGAATTTTCATTCCTGCAGAAAAGGAATGTCTAAAGGCAACAATCAGGAGAGTTCCAAAGATGAGAAAATTATTAGAGAAGGGAAATATGTACCCATCTTGACAGACTTGGAGCTTGACAGAGCAAATGGGAACCCTTAACTGACATCTCTATACTGAGAAGGAACCTGTTAACCAGAGCAATTTAAATCGAGGCACTGTTAGCTGGAACGCTGCAACTGACCTGAACCTTTCCTCAATTTCAGAGAAAAAACTTTAAGACTTTTTCCACAACCAAGCTGAGCTGAGTGTATAAATGTAAAGGAAAATGATGCATTTCATACAAATTATTTTTGCC
The DNA here is from genome assembly GCF_026170545.1 of Melanerpes formicivorus. Taxonomy (NCBI): domain Eukaryota; kingdom Metazoa; phylum Chordata; class Aves; order Piciformes; family Picidae; genus Melanerpes; species Melanerpes formicivorus. Next base: position 6,642,692 of record NW_027142379.1, on the reverse strand, counting down.
TGGATTTATTTATGCCTTGTCAACAGCCAGCTGTTGCCTCAAAATAGATTAAACAGGGAATCCTGTGCAGAAAAGTTTGAAAACTGAAAGCAAGCTAGAGATAAGAATGTATTATACTGGTGATTTTGGGATACCATTTTGTTTAAGCTATCTAAATGAAGTTTTCTATTTTCCAATCTAATCTAGGATCACTAGATTGAGTTGGCAATTCCATTCGGGTACATCAGGGCAGACTCTCTTGAAAGAATGGCTCAGGCTGGTAAGTGGACTGATTCTCAAGCACTGTATTCTCTAGCGTTGTCAGTAGAGCTAAGTTCTGGAAATTGCATCTGCAAGAGCACCTGCTTTCTAGATAAAGGTATGCATGTACAAAGTGGGAAAGGATATTCTGACTTGGACCCTCAGAAAGTGAAGATTAGTTTCTAAGGAAAACAAAACAACAGAACTCTCAGAACCAGCAGGACCAGGGGCTGTAAGTGTGAAACAGAGATAGAAGATAGTCTGTAGAAGAAGTTCAGTTAGTTTTGTGGGACTGAAAATATCAAACACATTTAAATGTGTGAGTGCAATGGCTTAGCATGGCAAGAAAGTAAATGTTTGTAATAGAAAATAGTTTTATAAAGAACAAAACAACCAACAACATACACCAAAAAATGTGTATGGATTGGAGGGATGAAAGACAATGCAATGAGACAAAATGAAGGGTAAGATTTGAAGAGCCTCCAGTGGGACAGCTGAAAATAAACTGCCTTTAAATATTACAAGTCAAAACAGCTTGCCTATTTTGTGAGCAGTTCTTGTACTTGGAGTCAAGAGGAACATTTCTGTAATGTTGCCATTGTACGTGATAATTGTGTCTTCGAGAGGAAAAAACTTGAATGCAGACAGGGTTTTAGGATTAAACACTACATCGGTAAAACTATTCCGCTCTTATGCTGGTTGTAAGGTAACACTGACCAGCCCAACGGTGTTATTGATGTTGCTATTTGTAGCACTCACAAGCTTAGAAACAAGTTTGTGTATCTAACTTTCCTCAGGGAGACTGCAGTTTTGGTTTTGGTCAAGAAGCAATTAAAGACTGCAACGGTAATTGTGAAGTGGTTTCAGGCAAAACTCCATCAGTCTCGGTATCGAGTAAGTATTTTCTCTCAAAATTGTAGCACAGTCTCCAGAACCAGAACTCTGTCTACAGCACAGATTTATCGTTGCATTCTTCATTAATGTTTTGCAAGAGTACATCTTTGCTGGTATACTTAATGGACAGATTGTGATTCCAACAGTGTTCTTGCTAAAAACTCATTAAATGCCCATAAATATGAGAAGAATGAAAGAAAGTAGAAAGATTAGAGGGGCAGTGATGATCCAATAGAAGAAAAGCACATTTTCATTCACTATGCAAACAAAATCGCAATTGTCATTTCTGTACTTAGGTATCAATAGCAAATAACTTGTCTGCAAGGAGAGCATTTTATATCTGTGTGCTGTAACTTCATGGGCATGCAGGCAGTGGGTAAGATGCAGCAAGTATTAAATGGATAAATATGCATAAAGATTGTATTTGTCTGGGCAAGATACAGAAGCCTGGCAGAAGGGATCTTGGTGACACAACACAGCAAGCTCTGTGTGTCTTGTTGGATTAAAGACTAGATTTGTGTCTTAGCCAATATAATGTCATGTTGAGTTATGTAAATCCCGTCACAGAAATGCAAACACAATGCAGCAGCAGCATTCTTTGGCATGGGCTCTTCAGCTTTTTTCCTGAAACCAATTTGATGTCTTTCTACAGATTGTTTTTTCCCTTGCGGCACAGCCACACTGTTCGTTGAATTCAGTTCTTTCTTTGCTGAATTATTAGGATGTAAATCCCATAGTTTAATATCTACAATCTTTATTTTTCTGAAGTGCAATTCCTTAGGACAACTAGAAAGTTGATATCATAGTAAAAAATGAAAACTGTATTATTCAGCTGAGAAGGCAAGTAACATTCTTATTCAGCTACCAAATACTTCAAGGCAAAACACGTTTAAGGCAAAAATCCTGACTGATAGTAGGATATAAGCATTCATATAATCAGACAGATTTTCTAATGTGGCTTACACAGACTGCAAATGCTGAAGACCAGACTTAACCAGTCACTGAGCTTAGTAATGCCATTCTTCAAACAATCAAAGATTGTCTTATTTGCAGGCTCAGGCTGGTTCAGAGTGCATGAAGAAGGGAAAGCAGTCCCTGGTCTTATTTCACCTCTTTCCATAAGTGGATAGCAAGAGGACAGAGCCAGACAGGTGATGAAAAAAGACAAGCTAGTGCTTGCCTCTGTGCAAAGCAACAAAAGAGGGAATCTTCAAGCAGGGAAAAAGGGGCTGAGGAGCAGAATAAGATAGCAGTTCATAACACTGTGAGTGAGTGGAAAGCTATTCTCTCATGAGGTGTGCCATGACTGTCAATTTCTCTTTAGCTTAAGGGATCCTAATTATGGTTCTAATTTAGCTGTAAATGCTAGAGGTGTAATCCTAAGCATCCAGCTCTGCTAACTTGCCATTTCATAACAAACTCTCAAATAATTTTAGGGGTGAAAGTTCAGACTTACAGCACAGTTTTTGGGTGCAAGCTTAAATGATACCTTCAAACTATAAGGCCTACAGGTGTCTTTCTTTAATTTTGTAATGTTAAGTGTAATGTAGCTAACATAGTAGGGAGTTTTCTTTTGGGTCAGCTTTTTAGGACCTGTGCTGCAGATGACAGCTATCTAAACATCATGAAAAAAAGATTTATTTTTGTCTTTGTTTTTTTTTAAATGTTAACTTGAATCTGTGTGGTGCATCCACAAAAGATTAAGTGAACATCAAGATCATAGCATCATGTTTCATTTCCTTTATAATGTCTTTTATGATGAATGTGAAGTAATTTATCAGTGCAAAAATGTGAGTATAGCAGCACTTAATTTGCTATCATTCTTTGATTTTATAGATCTGCTTGCATATACCTCTGTGTTTAGGAATGTTGAATAGCTATGTGGCATTTATAACTTCTCTTTCCAAAGCCACTTTCAGTTTATAGTAAAATAAAAATGAAAATGAAATGTTATGTTGGGAAAGTCAGCATTGGCTTTCAAAGGGAGTAAATATTTTCCACTGGCACTATAATTTTCATGCCTTAAATCTTTCTTCTCAGAATATTTTGGTTTAGTAGCCTGCTTTGACACTAATCATATGTAACAGTTGTTTGCAAATGTGCAGCAACACTGTCTGTTGAGATCTGCAAAAGCACTAATAGCTTCCGGAACTGTTTGCTGCTGGAACTGTAGGTTGATTGCAGCTGTTGGCAGTGATGAAAATGGGCATCAAGCTGAGACAGTCCAAGATCGTCCTGATGTTGAAGGATTATCCACTTCCACAAAAGACAACTGATTGGAATACTCAATCAGTGATTGAGCTTTGAAGTCACTGGTTCAGGGCACAGGTGAGATGATTTTTCTTGCTTGTAGATATTAGATCATATGAACCCTACATAATGTAGTGGCCTACCACAAAATAATAAGTTAGTCCCAATTCATCAAGGTCTTAGTAGTAGTACATTGAAGGAATTCAAAGGTGTATTGATATTATTTAGGAACTGACTAGAGCTGTATAGAGGCACATTTGCAATTCCTTACCATGAAAAGCATTAGATGTTTCTGGACATTGTTTAAAGGCAATGTGCACAGTAGCATCTTCTCATGTGCTTGCTGAGCCTTGTGAGAAGGTAAACACATCCTAATGACATCTGCCACGTGGTTCTGAGAACAGATTCAGCCCTTCAGTTACAAAATGTGTGCCGTTATCTATCTTTAGCCAACACTCCATTTAAAATATGAATATACATTATTTTTATATATTATTGAAGTGTTTCTATTAAGTTTGAAATAAATCTGTGTGTAAGATGTTGTAATTAAATCTAAAAATATATAGTATAAATATAAAGATATAATATAAAAAATATAATAGTAGAGCCATTATTTTTTAAGAAAACTGTGTCCTAAAGAAAGGAAAAGATAACTAGAAGGAAACAAAAAGATCCATGTCCTTGTACTTCAATTCCCATGTAAGGGTAAAATTTAAGTCAAACCATCAGTCAAAAGGAGGGGGGGTGAGGGGGGAAAGAGAGAGAAATGATAGGCATTGTTTAGCTGTTCTAGAGTAAGACAGCTTCTGTGAAGGACCTGAGTCACTTACACATAAGAAGATATGTAGCTGCCTTCAGATGGGATCCAGAACTACTGAGGGAAATGATTGAACACATGCTCTTGGCATGACTGCTCATGGCAAGAGCTAGCCAGCAGAAGTGAGTGAGTTCAGTGAAGTACTTCATTAAGGACAAGGATCCATATACTCTGGAACCTGACCAAGAAAGTCAGTAGCCTCTCATGGGCACAGCTGGCCTTTACTGTCAGAAGCTATCAACACTGTTGTGTCAACATTCCTCTCTGCTAAAAGGACTTAAAACTTCTGGGAAAAGAAGATAAAGTTGTGGATTCACTTTCTTGTAACTCTGAGGGTGTGCAAACTACTTTTCCCTTCAGTGTTCAATTATGTTCTGAGAATTGCTACTCAAAAACCCCAGGAGACATAACAGAGAAATCCTTAGCTCCTTGAGCTTTACTAGGAAAAATACAACACAGGAGCTGAGCTGATGCTGAAGACAGACATGCCTGAATATTTGCAGAAATAAAACTGTAGAATTTCAGTAAACCTTTCATATATTATGCTTTATTTCATAAAGCTTTCATATATTATGAACATGAGAGTGCACATTGAGAGCTCAACATGAGCTCCCAGTGTGCACTTGCAGCTCGCAAAGCCAATCAGATCCTGGGCTGCATCAAGAGAAGTGTGGCCAGCAGGTCAAGAGAGGTGGAACTCCCCCTCTACCCAGCTCTGGTGAGACCCTACCTGGAGTACTGCATCCATTTCTGGAGCCCCTAGTACAAGAGGGATATGAACATACTGGAATGTGTCCAGAGAAGGGCCACAAGGATGATCAGAGGGCTGGAGAACCTCTCCTATGAGGACAGACTGAAAGAGTTGGGGCTGTTCAGCCTGCAAAAAAGAAGGCTCCAGGGTGACCTTATTGTGACCTTCCAGTATCTGAAGGGGGCCTACAAGAAGGCTGGGGAGGGACTTCTCAGGATATCAGGTGGTGATAGGACTAGGGGGAATGGAATGAAGCTGGAGGTGGGGAGATTCAGGCTGGATGTGAGGAGGAGGTTCTTCACCATGAGAGTGGTGAAGCCCTAGAGTGAGTTATCCAGAGAGGTGGTTGAGGCTCCATCCCTGGAGGTGTTTAAGACCAGGCTGGATGAGTCTCTGGCCAACCTGGTCTAGTGTGAGGTGTCCCTGCCTATGGCAGGTGAGTTGGAACTAGGTGATCCTTGTGGTCCTTTCCAACCCTAACTGATTCTATGATACTTCTATAGTTCATAATAATATTTAAATTTTTATTCATGGGTGTAAAAGGAGAATTTTTGTGTCAAGTTATGTGTGGCAACAAATGAAGGCTAGAGAGATTCAGCAAAGCACAATAATAGTACCCCTGGCTCCACTAGTCATGGCTAAGATCTTATTCTGAATTTCCCAATTGTCTAAGGGTAACAACTGGTTTAGATTTGATTTGTTAGCCTGCAGCTGCATCATTCATTTGCTGACTCTTTTTGTCTGGTCAGCCTGCTCTAGTGTGAGGTGTGCCTGCCCATGGCAGGGGGGTTGGAACTAGATGATCCTTGAGGTCCCTTCCAAACTTGACTGATTCTATGATTATACAAAAAAATCAATATTCAAAGGCAGGAAAAGTAAAGATTGTCACCGTCATGAGCTTTACACGTTTATGAAATACCACTGTTGGTTTTGGGTCATAAGAATGATCACTTCACTTGCAAAAGAGTAATGAATCATATGTAGAAGGTTTGGGGGGGGGAGAAATTGAGCTTTCATCTACCCATTTCTTTATTATTAACCAGAAAAGTTATTGCCTTATCTTGGAAGCCTCCACTCCATCTGCAAGCTAGTCTATGGTTGGAGGATCTATGAATATATGCTTCAGTGGAAGAAATACATTTGTGAAAGCATCACACCTGATATATGATGCACTAAGCTTTGATTTCATGGCCTCATGCAGACCGCACAAATATCACTCAGTGCAGCTCTTACTAGGAAATGACATTCAGGAATGGATGAATAGGAGCTAAAATTCAAAAGCTTACTGTCTGTGTTTTAATTCACTTAGATGTTCTGAAGTCATACTTCTGATAGGATTAAAACCTCATTCTAAATGGCAATATGATGGTACACTCAAATATTTACCTCGGAGTTGTCTTTGGTGAAGAGTGGTTTTAATTTTCTTGAAAACACAGGCAGCAGCTGGCTGCCTTAAAAAAAAAAAAAATCTAGTTATTTAAATCTGTGTGTAAGAAAGCAATACTTGGAGTTAACAGTTGGACTAGATTTAAAACCAAAATAAACCAAACAAAAAAAAAACCAACCAAAATGACAAACGAACAACAGAAAAACCCACAGCCCCGAATGGATCTGAGCCATATAGCGTATTGATAGGCACTGAAAGTGTTACTAAACTATGAAAGAAATTACAGCCAAGTTCAAGATAGTATACCAGTTAATGCTTTCACCCACCTCCTTCACGAGCACTGATTTTAGGTTTTACCATTTTGTCAAATTTTGGGTGACTTTCCACAGGATTGAGATAAGGTCCCATTTGACAGCTCCTTGCCGAAGTTCAAAACTCCCTGAAAAAGAAGCGAAGCAGTAAAACCACTAAGGTAAAGGATTGGCAAACCACTTCTCATGAAGCCTCTTCATACATTAACTTCCTTGTCTCCTTCACCAGAAACAAAGGAATTATCCTTGTAGAAAATGCATGTATCTAGGATGGGCTTATCCAAAGAGCTAAACTTTGGGAAACCTACTTGCAAGTGCTGGAATGTGGTGCTTTCCCTCATTTATTTACCACAGGTGCAACAACAAATTGCACATTAGCAGAATGAAATGATATAGATGCACTTCAGGACCAAAATTAACACGCTAGGCCTGGCATGGTTTCAGATCAAGACATATAGATCTATTGGTAGAAAAATTGTTTTCTTATAGAATAAATTGGTTATCTGCAACTATGATGATTCTAATTTTTCCTGACTGAAGTGTTGGGACGTGTTTTCCAGTCTTTTCATGGCTTCCCTTTAGACTTCACCTTACAATGCAAATAGACATTAATGTAATTACAGGTGGAAAATGTAATCATCTTTTATTTAAAAGACATTTGGGTGGCAGCTCATGCTATCATAAGATTGTATATGGATTGCTGATATCAAAAACTGTAATTTAATATTTCAGTCTTTCTGAGTTGACTGAATCTAGTTAAAGATGGGCAATAACTTTCAGTCAAGTGCATTCATTTCTTACAAAGGCTTTGTTGTGGTAAATTCCTCTCTGTTTTTTCCATAAACATATGGTTTCATCCTGCAATGTGTTGACTGTCACTTGGAATCGACATCTTTATAGATTGCGCCAGCCATATGATTTCTGAAAACTAGTGTTTCAGCTTCTATTAATGTCACATAAAAGCAGTGAAAATGTGTTTAGGGAAACTTAATGATATGAAAAGCATTCAATCTCACAAGGAACATTTGCTGAGAAAAAGCTAATAGGTATAGCAAATTTTACCAATGAAAAATAGAGAAAAGAAAAAAGAATTTAAACCACTCAAGGTCCTCAAGTGTTATTGACTTTGAATAAACGTTGCAAATTTGTTTCAAGGCAAGACTGTATGTTAATATGTCAGATAAACAGAACCAAGTGATGAATGAACACTTTACATAGACTTAAACTAATGAATTAGTTCCAAAAAAAGCAAACATCTTGGTGTTAATATATATGTATATATGTCTATAAATAGATATAGGTATAAATGTGTATATATAAGACTACAGAAAACATATCTATATATTGCATATAGTGGCAACAGTGATATAGATCAGCTTTGTCTCTGTTTTGCTTATTTTATCACAACACCATGCCTTTTAGTTTGATTTTCTACTGAGACTAGAGAATGACACTTTGACAGTTATGTTTAACTAGTAGAAAATAGGAATAAATAATGTCAAGACTATATTGCAATCATCATGATATCATAACTGTGTTCCACAAATGTTATTTTGATGCTTTTTCTTATGGTGTCATCACTTGAATGAAGTAATTTCTGGAGGAACTAAATACTTGTAATAAGATTTAGTCCAGTTGTACCTGAAATTAGTACTTGAAACCAGTTCTTACCCTTTTTTCTAATAGACATTACTGGAGCTTTCCACAGTTGATACATTTATTCATACAGCTAAAGAAGGCTGCCTAGAAATTTTAACAAAGGTAATCACCTTTGCAACTGCAAGTGTGTCAAACCTGAGCCTCTTTTTAGTATTTTTAATATGATAGTTTCAACAAAGCATTCATCAAGGTCCCTCTGGAATCTCAAGTATTCAACATACTGATAGACTTTAGTGCTCTACATCCTGTAATAATATAGATGTGAGACTTTATGATCTGTATCTGTTTTCTTTCTCTTTTTCATATGGTTTTCCATCCAGCCTTACAACTGAGAAGTGAAAGACTGACCGGAATGAGCTTTGCAGTTGAAGTAACCTTCAATTCTCAAAGGTAATGTTTGGTCTCTTCACCTCTGTGTATCTGTTTGCCTTCTGTTATTTCTCTCTGAAGTTCAGGTAAGCTGTTTTACAGATAGTAAAACTCTTAAAAAGAAAAGAAGCACACACTTCTTTTTCCTTTGCTTACTCGATCTGGAAGTAATTTAAGATCTTTCCCAAAAAGTATTGTAAAGGACATAAGATCTCTTATCTTTCATCCTTATTGTCCAACAGATCTGGATTTCCTTTAGTCCCTGAAGTAAAGGAACACATCAATAACATCTCCCTGAATGTGCACAGGCATTTTCAAACTACTTCCTGTTGGGGTGGATAAACAAACTCCTTATAGTCAGCAGTCTAAAAGCCAACCAGCAGTAACAATGGATCTGCCATTGTAAGGTACTAAGCAGCCTTAGTTTCCTGAGATGCTAAGCACTTCACTTCCTTAAACGTGTTTGGTTTCTTTTTTTTGCAGCCCATTCGCTGTCTATAAGTTTGAAGGAACTACTCTATGAGAAACGAGGGTATAAACATCATATTATAGAAGCACAAGCCATCCATGTAGTATTTTATTATTTAAATGTTCTAAATTACTGTGACAATAGTCTCCAAACATGTAACAGAAAAAAATCAGAGACAAAAACAGAGGAAAGAACAAGCAAACAAACCAAAACCAACCAACAACCCAACACCAGAACAGCAGCGAAATCCAAAAGAAAGTAGCATGTTATTTTAATAAGGAAAATTAAAAACTAGGAAGGAGAAGTCAGTGCCCCAGCTATCACTGTGTGCATGAGTGCTAAAGTTAATTAATTCTAATTAATGTGACTTTAATTTATATTGGATTGCTATTATTAATAATAAAACAAGTTCTTTGAGTCAAATTAACATAATGTTCATATGTCAATAAACTCAAGAAGGCAAGAAAGGAACTACCAAGGGAATTGTAAAGTTTTGTTGTTTTCTTTGCAAAGCTAGACAATAAATTTCTAGCACTGGCACTTTGAAAGATTGTAGCTGTGTTCATTTGTTTTGCACTGTTTCTGACAGTAAATGTCAGTGCCATGCTTGCTGGCCTTTTGAATGCAAAATGTTGCTTTATAGTTTCTGTTGTCAGGCCTCTTACAGCTGGAATGACTTAATAAACACTTGTAGATATTTTTTTTACTACATAGAGTATGTGGCTTGATGACTTTCTGACAATCTCTGCAATTCGTAGGGAGTACAGCTGAGCAGCATTAGCTTCAGACAGCTTCCACCTCCCTATTGTAACTGAAATATGTCAGAATCTAGAAAGTGACCATCACCTTTATCTTTCAAATGTTGTTGAGGCCATTTCAGCCTAAACTGGGGTTAATAGCTGTAATGCAAGGTTTTGAGAAGTAATCTTTAAGGTAGGAGAAAGTACTATAAAAGAGGAGCTTGTCTTAGGTTCAGAATATAATCCACTAATGTACTCACTGGTAAAATCAGAAGTGTTCCTTTGTCTTAGCTTGTGATATTTTTTCAGTCTTGCCTTAATGTAAAGTTTTGCTTGGCACATGAATTGCTACCTAGCATGTCAGGAAAACCAAGTAACATTAAAAACAACATACTTTGGGAAAAGTTTTTATAGTGAATGAATGTTCATGGCCCTTTGTGCAGGCTTTCTGCCCACTCTTGGAGTACTTACTATGCAATTTGGAACTTGACAGCTTGTGTTGGCATGTATACATGAGCAGTAGTGATGAAAAGAGTAAGTCAGCGGTTGTGAACAGGATCATCTAGGCTATTAGATTTTCTTCTAATCTTTTCAAGATTACCCTTTAATTATGTCACTGGAATCGTTGCATTGGGTCTCAGATAAATGTTATCATTTATAAAACAGATAGGGCTCAATAAATAGCACGTATGCCATTTGAATGGAAATGCTTAGAGGAGAAAGCCTTGAGTTACTTTGAGGCAGCAGTCATTACGCTACACTGTGAGACAATAAGGCATGTCATTTTCCAGGGAGCCATCTCCCCCAAGGTAGCAGTTGGATATGATGTAAGTGCTGTATTTATCAAGACAGGAGTTGAAAACAATGACTTGAATTTTGTGTTTTGTTTTGGTTTTTTTTTTTTAATGTAGAGTACATTTCAGTAAAATTCAAGATGGAAAATTACTATGAGAGAGTCTGCCAAGCAGTTCTTATACAAAAGCTATTATCCACCAAAAAAAACAGTGTTAGAATTATGATTAAGGGTATATAGACCAGAGATTATGAAATCACGCTGAGCCTGGTATTAGAAAGTGTACTCCGACTTGATTTTGGAACAGTGTTCAGAGAGGAAACAATTATGGCTCCTTAGCTTGCCAGCCTGCCTGACACTGCCTTCTTATTTGAGGTTTCCCCTCAGGTGGCTCAGTTGGTAGCACATGAGACCCTTAATGGGAAGGCTGTGAGTTCAAGCCTGCAGTGGGCAGTAGTGTCCTCCCTACTCTAGTCATGAGGTCTGTGGTGACAGGCTGGACTTGATGATCTTTGAGGTCCCTTCCAACCTTAGGAATACTGAATATTCACATTAGTATAAAGGATAAGTTTACGTAAAGGAATGTGTGTGAACTGTACTTCAGTGCCATTTTTGAGAGGACCAGTAATTCCTTATAGGTCAATTACCACTAGGTTATCTTGTGAGAAAATAAGGAAAATAATATCAGATAGGTAAAGCATCTGGACTTCTTCCTGAAGTGCCAGTGGGAGTTCTGTGAGAGCATCATAAATGATACTATGGTGCCTTCCAGGTGCATACCAGGATCATACCTCATCATCTCTCCCTTGTTACTTTGCAGAAAATCTTGGTCACAGGGTCTCTATACTGTTGTTTCTACATGGTCTGTAGCAAACAGAGGCCCAGGCACCATCTTCTAAATGAAATGCAGTCTGTATGTCAAAGAGTTTCAGCTCTTCTCCCAGGGCACTTATCGCTCACTGTGAAAAAGGGCTCAATGCAATGGCATATGACTTAAGAGGATTTCTCTGAGCCTCAAACTGGAATGAAGGGTTTGGCTCCTTTGATGAGGCTTTGAACCTGCAACTTTATGCTTGCAAAGCCTGTGCTAGCACCAACACCTCCTCTCCGTGCTATGAGTGTGCTTCAGGGAAGGCTAATCCACATTTTCATTCCATGAATTTAAAACTAAGGGGGGCTTGCAGCAAGTGTTAAACTTTACCTTAGGTATTCAATAGTAAAAAAGCATCCATATGTCACTTTGGTTCCAAAAGTAGATAAGGCACTCAGCTGCATTCTTTAATGCAAATCCCTCTAAAACCTTATATGCCATTAGTAGTCTGCTAGTTATTTGATGAAAGAGAAAATTAACTTTTCAAAGAGCAAGGCAAAAAATAGAACTGAGTCTATTACACCAACCAATCCAATATTCTGCACAATGAGATAGTGTTTCTTTCTACTCATTATGCCTAGCAAAAGCAATCAACAGAAGCCTGAAATGATAATTGTATAGAAATGAGATCTGATTAAAAGTAGAGATGGGCAGGTATTGGAAATAACCCACCTATCTCTGAAAGAAAGTGCAAAGTCTGTACAGTGCAAGTGTTGGATTATTTAACTGAGCATTACAGGACTGGCTTTCTTTCTAGCTAATTTTTCTGGGGATTAAGACAACTGTGATCATAATGGGCATATGTCAGTTTAAAAGTGGAGTAAATAACATGAAAATTAAAGCCATAATATTTATTTAACTCAAAGACTAAAATGCACATTAATGTTGTGATCTCTTCGTGACTTATTCTACCCCAAAGCATTCAGGAAGCTACAGTAAATCAGAAGCTAATTCTGGGTTACACCAAGGTTAATTAGAGAAAATTAAAATGGTATTGGATTTGCTCATAAATTCTGTAGCAACAGTTATTAACCCTTTGGTATTCATATTGGGTAATACAAAGCTATGCCATTCATGATCCTACGTTACGCTTGCATTGTGTGAAGGGGAAAAAATATTTCAGATACAGTTATTTGGAAATTGCTACTGAGTGGCAAACTGTCAGGCAAATTGCTCTGTTAAGAATAAAGTGGAATAAATGGAAAAAGATAAATGTGAGATACTTGTGTGTACTTTTCCACATACCCACAAACAAGCTAGAGACTCAGCATGTTGAAGATTAATTTGAGAAATAGCAGCTCCTTTTTCCTGCACATGCCACATTGTATCTGTGGAATATAGTGAAGGATGGAGGGAAAATTCATCAGAAGGGAAAGATGAGAGTAGACCTGAAGTGTACCTACCTGCTGTCTTTCATAATGCAAGATTTTTCCTTCAGTCTGCCTCTCCTCCTTCTCCATATCATACAAAGCAATACTTTTCTCTTTTGGGTTTCTATTTCCTGTATTGCATAGGGAATAAATTTCAGTTTGTTTCCATAGGAGAAAGGCCTGAGCTGAGAATCTTCATCGTGCAATCTTGGAGGATAGGTGAAAAATCTTGGGCAGCAGGTTTTTCAGGTGCTGAAGAGTATGAGGATATTCTGACTGAGGAAGTGCACAGAACTCCAGCCTGTGTTGCCATGATGCAGTCCCAGAAATTTCAGGTATACTCAGTTTCTTCGACTCAGCCTTACTGCCCTACTGGTCCCCATCTCTGAATTTTCTTGCAGGATCACTGCTGCTCTTCCTTCAGCTTATATACCAATTAGGTTATGATAAACATGATTATTAATAAAAAGAATTCATTAATGTTTACATGCATTTAAAAGTTAAAACAGACACACTAGGAGAATTGATTTGCAACATTTGCATTTATGTCTGACCATTGAAATTTGATGCTTTAATTTGGTCTTTAGAGCGGCTGCTCAAAGCTGATCACCCATACGAAACACTGGAATTAGGCCTGAGAGATACAAGATAACAGAATGCAAAAGGATGTCAGTGATACAAAATAAACGCTGTTCCTTACAAAACTGCAGGAACTATGCACTGCTTCCCATAAATATTTATCAAGAACCAAAATTGTGCAGTACTTCTGCCACAAGGGACTTGTATTCTAAAAGCAGGGTAGAAGGAGAAGGCTTCTATGCATTTTCTGTCTTTCATTTACAGACACTACATATTCAAGATGACATCCATTTGCTACATTGCATTCAATTTACATATTTGACTGCTTCATCTGCATGAATCTCAATTATCCATCTTTGTGATGACTTGCCTCATTCCTATTCTTCTGAAGGAACTATAATTTTAAGAAGGGAAGAAATGAAAGGGGGTGGGGGAATTAAGGTTGTAGGGTCCCAAATGGCACAGTAATCCTGATTTGACATTCAGTATTGACAATAATCTTTCACAGGCTATAATTTTAAGGTTACCAAGTTTGTGTCCTTTTGGCCCTTGAGATGAGGATTTTATGTTGCTGTAAATAAGAGAGAGTCCCATACAAGCCACAATACATACCTTTTTTTTGTATTGAGGTGTTCTCTGTTCTAGTCTATATGTTCTAGTCTACTGCTATATGCCTATCATCTCAATTATACTGAATGCCTTTTGACAAACAGGCATGCAAAGAGGTAGAGAAGAGTTATTTTAAACTAATTTTGAGGTTTCCTGAAAGGATAACTGTCAGAAGGGTTGAGAGTTGAAGTAAACCAATTTTAAGTCACCCCATGGTATGTGAGATGCTGTGTCCCATTACATGACACTGTAGAACTGCAAAAGCAGGTACATAAACTAGCAACCCACTCCCACATTAGAATAAACCTTTATTAGAATAAACCAAACCAGGTTGGAAGAGACCTTCAAGGTCATCATGTCCAACCCATCAACCAATCCAACCCACCCAAACAGCTAACCCATGGCACCAAGTACCCCATCAAGTCTCCTCCTGAACACCTTCAATGACGGCGACTCCACCACCTCCCCGGGCAGCCCATTCCATAGCGCACTCACTCTTTCTGTATAGAACTTCTTCCTAGAACATTTATCTGTCTGTATACCTCTACATCTGTGTACACAAACACAGATGTCAAGTCTACATCCATATGGTCAGGCCTACTCTGTCAGCACTCTTCAATCTCCATTTCTTCCAATTTTCCATGCATGTCCACAGGTTCCTTTAAAACAAGCATTTTCCAAGTTGCCACTGGATACTTCCGAAAAATGCATTACGATACATTTTTGCTCTAGAAAACCGAGGGATGCTACTTCTTACAGACAGTTGCATTTTAATGTAACAGAGGTAGCCACATGGCAGCAAGGTCATAAACAGGCATTCCAATGTGCAAGGCCCATTGCCAGATGTAACAGATTTGTCTGTTGTGGGATTAATGTTCTACAATCACTTGTACCAATGCAGGTAATTGAATTTTCTTTTTATTTAGCAATTGTTTTGGCAATGTGGATTTCTATCCTAGTTTCATCAGGCTGGTACTCTATAAGTTAATTGTTTGTTTGTTAATAAAATAATTTTCTATGACACTAAAGCACAAATGGACTTTGATAGAAAAGCTGTGTAAACATTGCAACAAAGATGGTTCCTGTGCAGGAATGGCACAGAAACAAAGTATAAATTAATATGCTGTGCACTGTTCTTCTTGCCAAAGTAGCTGGGGAAAGGTGATAAAAAGGATAAACTTGAATGCTTTTCTGTTTTTTTGTTCTGATTAATACAGATAAACACACGTGTTAAGGTCTTCAGGCTATGTTGAGAAAGAACTGCCTAAGGAATGATGCAGAAGGGTTCTTTATGTAGGCAAAGGCACTTTATTTAAGCATCATCCTTGAGCTGTGCTCTGTGCAATGAAGTAATATCAGAAAATGTGGCTGTGTAGGCTGTATGTTCTAGAAACTCTTGATTGCACTGTCTCTTCACTGACCAAACTTGAAAATAGCTTATGCAAAGTCTTATTTTGGATACTCAAGGGGAACATAATTAAATATGATGAATCCCATAGTCTTAGCAATTACTGTCAAAGCCCTGTCATTTTGAAAGAAGAGAGATGTAAAATACTTGCTTAAATATACAAATGAAAGAATAGAAATGGAAAATATATAAAAAGCATTTTCAAAGTAGTTCCTATGAAATCAGATAAAAAGAACACAGAGGCAAGAGTCATGGGCGTTCCTTCCTTCTTTCTGTGCTACAAGGAGAGCCATAGCAGTTTAAACATGCACTGACCAGGTTTTAGTCCCAAAGAAAACTTAAAGACTTTATTTGCAGACTAATAGTAGAATTTCATTCTCAGCCCTGTGGTTTGGATAGACTAAGGGATTCAAGGAGGACAGAATTATGCAGTTCATGGGCTTTACTATTAATCTGTCATCCTGAACTTTGTTTTCTGCTCCAGCAATATATGTGCTTCAGAAATCTATGTACCTAAGTTTGTTTAGCTTTGGATGTTCAGCTTCAGAAAAGATGACCATTTGAAATAGTGTGCATAAAAACATTTTGTTTAATATTTTCTGTTCTTATCCAGATCCCTTTTGATGTGGTTTTATTTTTAAATTCTGCAGTCCAGTGCAACCATGAAGTCTGATTCCAATTTCACTGCACTGTTGTAAACTGGAAATAACTCCCTACTCTAGTCATGAGGTCTGTGGTGACAGGCTGGACTCGATGATCTTTAAGATCTCTTCCAACCTTAGGAATACTGAAGAGGTTACCCTTTTTGCATTGTGCATTAATAGCATAAACTAATTTGAGTTTACAGGAAAAACCTGCAGCTGAGGTTAGCTGTGGAGATCAGAGCTACAAATGTACGGAGAAAAGCTTGAACAGATACAACAAGATTTAAGTCAGTAAAGCGATGTGACACACACTGGCTGAGGGAAAATAAAACCAAGGACATTTCTGTATCCCACTAGATCCTATCATGGCAGTAGGAAAATCCTTAAAAAGCAAACAGGACCAGACACTAGCTTAGTCACACTGGGAAGCCTCAGGTCACCTTATCCAGGGGCAGTCGTCTACTGTACTGCATGATGACAAGAAGTAAGGCTGTCAGTCTTCTTGATATGGCACTGAAAATAGCCACTCAGGCAAAAGCTGAATGTCCAAAGATCAGTCAGTGTGAGGAGAATTTGAGAACTTAAAATTATTTGGAAAGATGCCAACGGGTATCAGTGCCACTCACATGAATGCATTAGTTGTCTAGTGCTGACAGATCATGAATACATAGGGTAGAGGACTTAGGTCTCTCTGCATGTCCTGAAAGTGAATTGGATCACAGGCAGATGCACTGAAATTGTTGAAAAATGTGACTTAATGATTGAAAATCCATAACAAATATCTCTGGTCATACTCTTCTCATGATACACTCACTCACCCTCACTGTCAGAAATCATTTATGCGAGTGAAAGAATTGAGAAGGCAGTGAGGAAGATATTTTGTATTTTCTGGTAAGACAGAGATGTTTCATGGGAGAAGGGCATAAGAATGCGAGGCCTTCATCCTAGTTCATATGTGAGTGCTACCTCTGAATATGCCAGTGGAGATTATGGGCAAGCTAAGAGCTGAACCTTTATGCATTCCCATGAACAGCTTCTAGAGTGTAATAAAAACATAACATTCACATTAAAAAAAAGTTTGTGACAACAAAATGAATATTGCTAACACTAAGAAGAGGCACAGCCAGACCAACAAATGGGAAATGTTTTTTTAGATGCATGAGAGTCCTTGTCACAAATGTTGGGGTTTTTTATCTTTTCCCCTATTTCTCCAGGCCTGGTCATGTCTGGTATATTACCCTTTCAGTTTCTTTGTTTGGACACACAACAGGTTTGAAGCTATGATGGAGGCAGGTGAGACATCTGTGGAGATGACATTCTGGTTTTTAGCACAAACCTGTCTCTAGATAACAAAAATGTTATAGGCATTTTTTTGTGGTAAGGTGTCTTGTAAACAACTACCTGAAGGGAGGTTGTAGACAGGTGGATGATGGTCTCTTCTCCCAGGCACCCAGTATCAGAACAAGAGGACACAGTCTCAGGCTGCGCCAGGGGAGGTTCAGGTTGGATGTTAGGAAGAAGTTCTATACAGAAAGAGTGATTGCCCATTGGAATGGGCTGCCCGGGGAGGTGGTGGAGTCGCCGTCATTGGAGGTGTTCAGGAGGAGACTTGATGGGGTACTTGGTGCCATGGGTTAGCTGTTTGGGTGGGTTGGATTGGTTGATGGGTTGGACACGATGATCTTGAAGGTCTCTTCCAACCTGGTTTGGTTTATTCTAAATAAAGTTTATTCTAAAAAAAATGTCTGTTTTCTGTGCTTGCTAGTGAAAATTACTGCACTTCAGTGGCATTAACAATATTTTGACCCTAATTTGAGATTGTTTTCCAATGAATGAACTCTAATGATAATTGGAATTAACAACATTGTTGTGAAATATTTGATTTACAAAAGTAGATCTGCAAGGCTCTAACTAATATTTTATGGCCTATGTTCTATTATTAACTCATCTTCCTATCTACCCTGGATGTTTCATTGAGTTTTCATAAACTGTCGCATACTGATTCTGCCAGTTGTAATTGATTCCTTCACTTTTTAATGACCCAAAATGAGTTGCAGAGATCTAAAATATATCTGAAATGGATCTAAAAGGGCTGTTCATTGCTTTTATCTTTGCACACCCTCAGATATAGTATCTCAATCTAATAAAATGGTAATTTAATTTTTTGATTAGCCATAGATGGAATGCTATACTCAGAAATGGGAGATGATAAAATACAGAATAAATTGATGATAGACTACAGAATAAATTGTAAACTTCTATTTAAGGTAGGACAGTGGATTTCTCTCTGAATGGTATTGATTCATTCATTTGTAGCTGAATTTGGAGGTTTGCAGTGCTAATAGTGGTGAATATTTCTTGGGTTACTGAAAATTAAACTGCAATGAAAGGAGGCCTTAATAGGACTCTGCTCATAAGAATATTGAATTTATGTTAAAAAGAGGAAGGAATCTATATTAGAAGAAAATTGCATGAACTAGTTACATGATGGCACTTCAAATGTGTTTTTTAAATTACTTCTCAAACTAGGCATGGAAAATTTTAGTGCAACATTTTAGCTACTTTTAAAAGAAATGTCTGGGAGTGTATGTGAAATATATGAAATGTGTAGATCTTCACATTTTAAGAGCTTTACATCTTTAAGCTGCAAGGTATTGAAATTTTAGAAGATAATTTCCTTTTTTTTTGTGTAATGAAAAACAGAAGACAATTTATTTCTTTTTTTGCTACATCCAGCACATAATCATAAAATATCTCTAAATTACAAGGCTGTTATGTGTTCATTCTTAGATACCTGGACTATGTATTTGACTAAAATACCGAGGATCATGCTTCCTATTTTTAGAAACTAGGCCATTTGTATGTCCCACTAAAAAGAATTTTCGCACTTAATGATGAATATTTTCCATGACAATTTTCAAAGTTGCTTGAAACTCTGAATTGCTGAGGTTGAAATTGTAGTGTATACTAAAGTTCAGCCTTCTAGTATCAACTCAGGAAACCATTTTGTTTCCTATTTAGGTTGCCCACCATATATAAAAAAATATGAACATTCCGAGAAACAGGTGCTGTGCACTAACTGCTGCATAGGTTCCAGATGTTTGCAGAAGGTTATCACTACTCTGGGGATCCTTCAGTGATCTAGAGTGGAATAAAACGTTCCATAGAGCTATACTTCCTACCTTGTTGCATAGAGACCACATCAGGAACAGAGTCTAATGACGCCGAGTTTGAAATTACATGGAGTGATATGAGGTTCTAAGGTAGCTAGGTTGGATTATAAACCTTTTTCAAGTGTACTGGCTTTGCATGCCTGAAATTCCTATGATGAAAAAAATACATTTCTAGAGCCAATGCAGGTGACCGAACCTGCTGGAGGAGCTAAGTTTTCTTTTGCAGCTTTAAAGCATTTCAGAATGGAGAACATATCTGCAATTGCAAATCTGAAAAGAAGAGAAGAGAAGAAACTTTGATTGAATTTTATTTTTTATTTAGAAAATATACATTGCCCCTACAGCTGGAAAAAAACATGACCTTCGAGGTATGAATGTCAAGACAGAAGTGACACCTAATTAAATTAACCTAAGCAGTTTCTAAATATATTTAAATAAATAAATAATAAGCATGCTTTCCTTTACTGAATGTCAAGATGAAAGAACGCTGTGTCTCAGCTAAGACATCAAAGCCTTGAAAGAGTTTGAAGAAGAAATGGCGTGCTAATTCTTATTGAAAGCAAAAGTATTGCTAAGGGAGCCACTACTTCTAAACCACGTCTTTGACATAAACTGGCAATAAAGGAGAAAACTACTGCTGAGAATGTGAGAAATGTAGTTGAAATGCTTGTTCCTTTTCAGAGGTATTAGAATAATTTGACCGCATTGGAGATACATTGCACATTCTTATTTTGAGGCTCATATAATCTGTTGAATTGAGCTTGGCACTGTTCACTGTGTTAGAAGAAACAAAATACGTAAGAAAGTAAGATACAACAATAAGATTACAGTATTGCTAACTGGAATGAAATCATCAGCAGAGTTCATTTGAAGTTTATTTGGTGCCTATTCTAAATGCAGGACTCAGGAGCATTGCAAAAATTCCCAAATCTGGGTCTGTGTGTTTTTGTCTGTTACATATAGATGTGGCCCTGAGGGTCACGGTTTAGTGAGGCAGCTGGCAGTGTTAGGTTTGCAGATGGACTAGGTGACCTTTAAAGTTGTTTTCAACCTAAGTGATTCTGTGTAGTCCCTAACTCCACGTGACAGATAGACAGTCAATAACTGTTCCTCAGTTTTGTCGTTACTATTTGAAAGGTGTAGAAAGTTTTGGTTCCTTTCCAAACCTGTCATGCTGTTTGAAATAGATTCAAGGCGCATCCTAGCCAGGGCCTTTCTGTGTGTTTGGGCTGGCCATACTCAGACACTGGGATTTCATCCTTTAGTATACAATGGACATGGCCAAAAATTTGTTTTGTTGGTATGATGTGAAGAATCTTGTTCTAGAAAATTCTTATTGCTACTCTGCAAGAAGCTGCACCTAGCTTTCTATATAAATAGATTTGTTTATTTATATATAAATACATAAATAACACACAGTAAATACAGTAAATAAAAGGATGTGCCCCCTCCAAAAAAAGGGCAATATTTGTACCAAAAGCTACAGAACTGTAAATAGTAAAAGTTTAACAGTCAAAGCTGCTAAATTATCACATTTCACTGGCCTTCTAAGTAACCAGGATTTGCTACAACACCTATTACCAGTTGCTAACTTTTCAGAATTAGGTTAGAACTGAAACACTGACCATGAACCATTTTGTGTACTTGGGTTTGTTTGGTTGTTTTTCTTGTTGGTTTTTTGTGGTCTTGTGTTTTCTCCCAGCAATTTCATATTTTCCTATACCATTTTACAGTGCTGTACTTCAAAGAAACTAAGATCTATGAATACCATTTCTTTATAGAAAGGCTAAAGTAATTTTCTTTGTAGATTGAAATCTGTGTTCCCATTGCAGTAACTTTCGGCATATTAATTAAAAATAAAAACATAATTCCCTTTACTCTTCCTAAAGTCTTAGGCTTTTGGCTGTTCCCAACAGTAAATTGAAGTCCAATGAAAACTAATTGCCTGGTGCACAACCTGAGAGACATTTAAAGAGAAATTAGAAACTCTAATTATCTACTAACTTCCCTCCATTTATGTTACATTTGCAAATTTAACTTTTCCATACCTATAATTTTCTATCTACTGCTTTCATTTTAGCTTTTCGTTATTGGTAGCACTAAACTGCTGTCTAGCTGCATCAATATACTGTTAAATTTTCCTAAACGAGCATAAATCAGTCTGTTTTCCCTGATGTTTATGTTGCAATTGGAACTCTCAGGAGAGATTAATTGTGTGCTATTATAGTAACTTTGTTACAAAAAGATCAAGTAAAATGACCTAAGTGTTAACAGAACATGAAGGGACATACTCTTTCCTGATGCAAGATTGAAGGTAATGGATTTTACTCCCAAAGCCTGTTTGGCTCACTGGCCTTTCAGCTGTTCTAGTTAATGACAGTGTTATTTTTCTAAGTTTACCACACACTGTTGAGAGTGTGTTGATTACAGTATCACAGTGTATCAGAGATTGGAAGGGACTTCAAGAGGTCCAACCCCCCTGCTAAAGCAGGATCACTTAGGGTAGTCTGCACAGAAATGCACCCAGGTAGGTTTTGAAAGTGTCCAGAGAGGGAGACTGCACAACCCTCCTGGGCAGCCTGTTCCAGTGCTCCATTATCATGACTGTAAAGAAGTTTCTCCTCATGTTGAGGTGAAATCTTCTATGTTCAGGTTTGAACCTGTTAGGCCACACCTCGAGTACTGTGTCCAGTTCTGGGCCCCTCAGTTTAGGAAGGATGTTGACTTGCTGGAACGAGTCCAGAGAAGGGCAACGAAGTTAGTGAGGGGCTTGGAACACAAGCCCCATGAGGAGAGACTGAGGGAGCTGGGGCTGCTTAGCCTGGAGAGGAGGAGACTCAGGGGTGACCTTATTGCTCTCTACAACTACCTGAAGGGGGGTTGTAAACAGGCAGAGGCTGGTCTCTTCTCCCAGGCAGCCAGCACCAGAATAAGAGGACACAGTCTCAGGCTGCGCCAGGGGAGGTTCAGGCTGGAGGTCAGGAGGAAGTTTTACACGGAGAGAGTGATTGCCCATTGGAATGGGCTGCCCGGGGAGGTGGTGGAGTCGCTGTCACTGGAGGTGTTCAGGAGGGGACTTGACAGGGTGCTTGGTTACATGGGTTAGTTGATTAGGTGGTGTTGGATGATAGGTTGGACGTGATGATCTTGAAGGTCTCTTCCAACCTGGTTTATTCTATTCTATTCTAGGTGTTCAAGATGGGATTGGAAGTGGCACTAGGTGCCATGGTCTAGTAAGCATGAGGTCTTGAGTAACAGGTCGGACTTGATGATCTTTGAGGTCTTTTTCAACCTTGGTGATTCTATGCTTCTATACAGATATATCTATTTAATTTGCCCATTATTTAACTTGCATTTTGAATTAAAAGTGTGATGTACTCTGTTTATGTATTTTAATTTTCATTCCAGTGGTGTTTCTCATGTACACGGAATGTACTTGAATTTTTTTCAGTATTTATGTACACACACACACAGATATATCATATATATGTGTGTGTGAGTGTTGAACTGCAGAGAGTGATGAAACCACTAATGGAAAGCGCTTCAAGTTTGTAAGGTCAGACTGTAAGAACACAAGAATATCTGTACATTTGTACAGTATCAAAAGTACAGCTAGCACAGTATCTTGCGCCTATGGTAAATGCTTAGAAAAGAATTAAGCATGCAAACTGCTAGTGCTCTTTTCCCCAGGTATCTTCTCATCCTCCTGAAAAGTACAGTTCAGGGATCCACTCAGCCATAGATAGCTCCTTGTGTTTAACAGCCCTTGTTTTATTTCATAGAATCACAGTAACATTTAGATTGGAAAAGACCTTTAAGATCATTAAGTCCAACCATAAGCCTAACACTGCCAAGTCTACCACTAAACCGTGTCACTAAGTGCCACATCTACATGTCTTTTAAATATCTCCTGGAATGGTGACTCAACCAATTCCCTCTAGAACCACACACACAAAAATAACTATCTAGTGAGCACTTCAGATGCAGTGTTTTGTTAAGCAGTAAAACCGCTATATGCATCATGCTAGTGACACCGTATAGAATCTGTCCTGTGGGTGTGCTTTCACGGGACCTCTGCATGGCTTTTTATATGGAATATGAATGCCTTAATTGGCTGTTTGTCATATATGTACAAGAACTTTATAGAGAAAATTATTGATGGCTGTTACATGTGCACAGATGCCTTTATCTGCTTTTTATTGCATTCTCTGGTTCTGAAATTTGTTTCTTCATGATATTTGCCCTGTGCTTTCTATCAGGTATGTAAGAGAGGTGTAGTATCTATAAAAGCTATTGTCTTTAGGACTTGAAAGTCTAGAATACCTTTCTGTAAACACAGTAATGGAAAGTAATGCTTTATTCTAAAAAAAATAAAGTAAAAAAAAGAATATGATGGATACTTAAATCTTCAAATTGAAGATGTATCTTTCTAAATATTTCTATTTCCATATTGCATTGTATAATATTGAAATAAGATTTCAAACTCTACTCTTTTGTGGTTATGCAGGTTTTTCCAAAAGAACTGACTACATAGCTGTGTGCCAGAAAGCTTGCTTGATTGTTCCCCATTATATCACCTGGTCTAACAAAAGATACTGCCTTTGCCAACAGACCTCATTTCTTCCTTCTGAGACTGCTTTAGAAACTTCTCTACTTGCTTGAGAATGATCAGTGAAATTATGATTGCCCAGCAACCAGTCACCTAAAAATGATGCACCTAATGCTAGAGAATGTATCAGGTATGCAATGTGTTGTAAGTTTATATAAATGATGGAGTAATTTGGTATCATTAAGCATCATAAGGGATGTGATTTTTTTGCAGTTTAGTGATAGCAAGTATCACAGTATCACTTAGGTTGGAAAGGACCTCGAGGATCATCGAGTCCAACCTATCAACACAGACCCCATGACTAGACCATGGCACCAAGTGCCATGTCCAATCTCCTCTTGAACGCCTCCAGGGTCGATGACTCAACCACCTCCCTGGGCAACCCGTTCCAATGACGAATGACTCGCTCGGTGAAGAACTTCCTCCTCAACTCGAGTCTAAACCTCCCCACCTCGAGTCTAAACCTCCCCTGGCGCAGCTTGAGACTGTGTCCCCTTGTTCTGGTGCTGGTTGCCTGGGAGAAGAGGCCAACCCCTTCCTGGCTACAACCACCTTTCAGGTAGTTGTAGAGGGCAATGAGGTCACCCCTGAGTCTCCTCTTCTCCAGGCTAAACAATCCCAGCTCCCTCAGCCTCTCCTCATAGGGCTTGTGTTCAAGGCCTCTCCTCAGCCTTGTTGCCCTTCTCTGGACATGCTCAAGTGTTTCAATGTCCTTCTTAAACTGAGGGGCCCAGAAATGGACACAGTACTCAAGTAAATTATTAATAAATAATATTGCCTTCTTAAAAGATTAGGAAACTCACAGAGGCCAGTAATATTAAAAACAGTTATATGGTAAGTGAAATGACTTAGCAAATAAAAATAAACTTGATTTATACTTGTGTATTTGTTAAGGGGCAGTTACCAGCAAACAGTATGACAATACAAATCTGATGATTTGTAGAAGATTAAATTTTCATATGATAGGTAATTAAAAAATATACACTTTGAAAGGGTTGCTGGGATTGCCTCAGTTTTTCACTCATTATTATGTCTAAACAATTTCAGATAATAAATGGATAGGACAAAAGCATTTGGTAAACTCAAAGCTGTCTACCCATATTTCATACACTGAACTGTGATCCAAGTGAAAGTATTTTGAGTTACAGTAGAATCTGACTTTCGTATCTTAAATTTTGATTTTGCAGTCTCATTTACTGAGGAACCTTGCCCCAGTAAAGATTTTATATCCCTGAGTTGAATATACATCTGTATGATATTACTAGACCTGGAGCTTCATTCTATGATTCAGGATGTGGAAGCATCCAATTTGTAAGTATACTGTAATGCTACCAAACCCTCCAATTTCTGAGGTCTGGTTAGTATCACCACACAAGTGAGAATTTGTTGTCTACGTAGGGTCTATAAATGTGTCCTAAAAAAGGAAGCCATGACCATAGCCATTCTCTTTTAAGTAAAAAGCTGTTCAATGACAGAGATTGTCAGTCACATTCACTGGAAGGAATCACAGTACTGATGTGCAGTGCCCAGCATAGGGCCATACCACCCAACCTATCAAACAGAATCCTATCTGCAGGTGCAGGCATCCCACCTACTGCCCAAGAACCCTTCTGGAAAGACAAGACATGGACATCCAGTACACTCTGGGTAAGAGTCATATTTCTTTATTTCATGCATCAAATTTTAATTTGATTCATTCTGATTTAGATTGATAATATTTCCTTTGCCTTCTCTTAGGGTTTCTGACATGGCTCAATCTCTGATGATATTTGCCTCTAAAGTAATCATTCCAAGTGCTTGCTATAACCAGTGGAATTCTAATCTATATTGTCTATGGTAATTATTTACATCCTGAAATAGAGATGTATGAGAAGCTAAACTAAGTGCATATTGAAAGTGGCTATTTCTTACCATGTGGCTACAAAGAAAATAACAAATTACTGATTCAGTGTCTGTAATCTGTAATATAGAACTCTAAAGTTAACTAAAATTATTTTTTTTTGCTGCAAAACTGTACTTTTTATTTATTTTATTTTTTTAAGTACTCTTTAGAAGTAGTTTGAAACTGATTTTTGTTTGTTTGTGTTTTAACAATCGAAGTGATTTGTATTGCTTCCTTTTGTGCACCCTGTAAACCTCCATAGATGCCACAAAACAGTCTTGTTTGGTTGGTTTTTGTTTGTTTGCATGCTGTTGAATTGTTATCAAAATGTCATTTCAAAGTTATCTGAAATTTCATATATTGGGCTAAGACTGGTTCTGAGCTGATTACAGCATTTCAGGTGACGTTGCAATTATACCAGTTTTACATCTCTGAGTATGAAAGTATATCAAGACTTTGTTTTCTGGGGGGACTTCCACAGAGAAGTGTTGCCTGGAACAAAGCTTTGGTGCATCCTCTATTTCAGTTTGTAGTGATCTGTGTATTTTCCCTTTTATGATCTGGCAGTATCATCAAGTAGCATGTCCCTTCTGCTTACACTGGAGAAACTTCAGTGTGCTTTGCTGCCTGTCCTTGCTCTTTAGGAAGACTTTGTAAAATCTTAGTGGAAAATTAGCTCATCTGGGATACTTGCTGCTCTTAGTTATACACAGGTTTCAATTTAATCCTTTGTGGTTATTGAGCCAGGGTCTCTCAACAAATTCCCAGGACACTTCACTGAAATGTTTTTGTCAAGTGAAGGGCCTCAGGATTTTTTTTTTTTCTATGAAAGCCTTGAAAGGAACATATGGCACAGTGTTAAGCTACACAGAAACTCACCTAAGCATTGTGTATTTGTGTCTATTATAACATGGTTTCATGTTCTGTTTAAAGATCAAATGATGACTCTTATTTTCTTCTTATGGGCATCTAGTGAAGAAAAACAAACAAACAAAAAAGAAATAAAAATCTATTTAAGCATGAAAGTAAATATTCTTCTAATTTACTTAGTACTTTTGTAAAAGTCTATTACTGGGCAAGCAAAACACTGTCCTCCTATTTTACTGCAGCTAAGCAAACAGAGCCATATACATTTTTTAGTGGTAATACTTGAGACGTGACATTCTGTGGTGGCCAGCTGTTATTTCTTGAAGTTACAGAAAACGTGTGAATAGATTAACAAACTCATGAGTTTGTTTATTCTGGCTTGCAATCATCGCTGCAGAATGTAACCTTTTTTCTTTTTTATCCTGTTCTTTCTTTTTTGTTGTTGATGTTTTGGGTTGGGGTTTTGTTTGTTTGGTTGGTTGGTTGGTTGCTTGTTTTTTTAAAGAGATAATGTGGATACTTTTCTGGGGCTGAAAATGTGTTACATTTCAGGGTTTCAGGTACAAACTCTCATGTGTCATATGACCAAGGTACTTTTTGGTGTATTCATTTATAGTTGCTCCAGGAAACTATGACTTATCTGCACACATCAGAGGCATTAATATTTAAACATTTCTTCAGGTAGAACTGGAACTATAAAATAAGGTATTTTTCTAAAGTGAAGTATTCTGAAGATTTGCCCAAACCCTTGACAATCAAGAGATTAATATGTCAGTTGAACAGTATGCCCTACTGTGCAGTTTACTCCCTGTAGCACGCTCCCTATACTCCTCAATAGCTTCCTTAGCATGCTGTAAAAGTCTTGTGTCTTGCTGTCTGAGCATTGCATACCTCCTGGCTTATCTGACTGCTTGTATAGAAGATCTTGTTGACTTTGTTATTTAATGACTAAGATTTCAGTTCAAAAACAAACAAACAAGAAGTGGTTTTAACTGGTTTTGCCCTGTTTCAAAATACTTTCTTTTTCAAAACCTCTTATTTACTGAGCTGATATTTTGCTTTAAGGTCAGTTCTGGTTTTAAAAAAGGAAAAATGGGGGGGGGGGGGGGAAGGGGGAAAATATTAATTTTAAAAGGTGCATTTTCATCCTTTGCATGCTCTTAAACTATAAACTTTTAGCAAAGAATGACCTCATTTCTTCTGAGGTAAAAAGACACAAGATTCTAGAGTCAGTTTGGAAGCCACCAGGTCAGCACAGCAGCAGCTGTTATGCCACTGAAGGCTCTACACACAAAGTATAAAGGCTTGTTCTCTGTTTCCGTTACCATGTATTGCAAGAGAGGAATGACAATTGAGAGTGGAAATGTCAGCACTGCATTTGCTTTATAGTTACAGACAAATAACAGGTGTTGTATTGACTATGAGTTCATAGAGATAGAGGATTATTTTTGTTTGTTTGCTGTATGCTGACTTCCATTATAACACAGTGCAGGATTCTGTGTTGCCTAGGTGCTTTTTTTAGAACCTTCATAGTATGTGTGATTTTTGTTGGTTTTTTTTCACTTCTTTGCACCAGAGTGTACTCCATTTTCAGTCACCTCCTGAACCATTCACAAATTTAGCCTCTAAGAAACTCTCAGACTACTCTTTCTCTTCTGCTCTGTTTAACCTAGGGACAAAAAAGAAGACGACACTGTTAATCCCCACCCCCCAAAAAAAACCAAACAGGTAAATATATAGTGAGAGACAGACACAGAAGGGATGACAGCAACATAGTGTTCAGAAGCTCTTTCAAGTCTTCAGCTATATCCTCAAACAAGTATGAAATAGCTTCAGTTTGTTGACCTGGAGAGTGAGTATTTTGAAAGGCTTTTCTATTTGTCACAGAAATCTGGGCTTTGGACTTTTGTACTGCTTCCGTACAAGAGTATTGAAAACAAACACACATACAAAAGGGTTTGTGTTTTTCTGCCTTTTTATTGTAATCAAGCAATAGCCCTTTGCCATCTGGGTAAAAATGCTCGGTTTGTATAAAAAAGAATTAGGTATTGTGTTCTATTCTATCAATAAGGCTGAGTGAAACTCACGGCAGCAGACACTTGTGATAAAGCTGCAAAAGAGTAAAGGTTTTCATGTTTTGAGTGACCTTGGAAAAGTCCTTCAATTTCCATAATTAAGGACGTGTGGGTCACACACAGAACTGTCCATCCTAGAAAAGTGAACTGAATGGGGTTTGTAGATCCCGCTGCTTCACTGTCTTGTCTGTGGGTGTATAAGTGAGTGTGTACACTGATAACGTTCTGTCCATGCTCCAGGAAAGACTCATTTAATAAACTGAAAGTTAATTTGCACCCCTCCCCCAATCTCCCTATTTTTAATTACCTTTCTGCTTCAGATCAGTTATAGATTCTACTTCTGAGGTGACTAAGCAAAGCAGTCCATGTACTTTTGGATATTCTTTCAGTGCTTGAACTTGTTGTTTCCACTGGTGAAATAGTATAATGACCCTTCTCTAATTTTCAAGCATGTTGTAAGGCTTGTTCTGCTGTATTCTCAAAGGACTAAGATACCAGAGTGTTGAGTGCCTTAGAAATGCCAATGCATAAATAAACATCAGAGGTAAGGCCTTGAGTGGGATCCAAAGGTCCTTGGATTTTCTAAATGTGATGAGCTATCCACAAGGAGAAGCATGCACAGCTACAGGAAGGGTTATTTATTTCTCTTGCTCAGCATCTTAGTGAAGTGCAATTTTATTATGAAATACGAATCCAGTAATATGTGGAGGCCCAGCCTTTGAATCCAGCAGAATGGGTTTGCTACCTGCAGCAAGATCTGTTTGCCAACCAGCTGAACAGGTTCCAAGCAATTTGGAACATCTTGCTATTCTTTAAGGCATAAATGGTTTCATGGCAGCTGGGATGAATACATTTCAAATTTGAAATGGATATTCTGTAGTGGTGCCAGTGGGGGAAAAAAAACAAATTACTGTACACTGGTTTATTAGATGTGACTATCAGTGCCACAACCACAGTTAAATTGAGCCCATTTTGACACCAGAGTGTTAGATACCTAACAGTTACAAATTCCTATATTTATTTTTTCCCACAAATACAGTTATTTTCTGACAGAGTTTTTAAGTAACCATGTTGTTTTCTGAAGTCCTTGGGAAAATTCCTTTCCTCACTTTTACTCCAGCTCTCTTCTCAGGGTCATTTTCATGTTTCCCACTTTATGAACAATTTAAAATCTGTGAGAGATGCAAACCAAAGCTGCTTTGTGTTCCCTCTGATAATTTCTTTCTGTGTTTTTCTATTTGTAGACCGCAGCCTTCTGATGGATTTATTTTTAGGAAGTCAGCTAAAGAAGTCCATTTGCTATCCAGTGATCTTATCTTGTGAGGTTTAGGAAGGTATCAAGACTACCAAAAGGCAAGACACCACCACCTCCCTCTCCCCTTGCAGTGCTTTCAAATCAGAGATTAAGCTCAAGAATGCCAGTACTGTCAAAAAAGGGCTTGATGGAAAACTGGATACTTTATTAACCTTTTTTTGAGTGTGTTCAAGAGAATATGTCAGGCTCTAACTTCCCATAAACTAAGTAAATGTTAAGAGAAAATTATGGTGATTGTGTAAGCTAATGGTGCTGGCTTTTGCCTTGGCATTTAGCTGCGACTGCAGTCAAGAATAGCAGGAGATGAAAGCATACTGTTGATTTTAGGTGTGTGCTTGACTGTTCCAGTATTACTATCCACCCCTAAATGCATAGTGGTGGCTGTCACCACTGTGAAAAGCAGAAAACAACATTTTTAAATAGAGTAGAACCCCACTCCAATAAACTAACCCCTAATCAGTTGCACTGTGTTCACTAAGGTGTATCTTTCTGTAACGCCTGTTATAGGGCTTTAGTAGTGTAAGTGGGGTGTGGGGGGGAGGGGGCCTCAGGGCGCGTGCCACAGTTTGGCGCCACAATCGCCCCCACTCCAGAAGGGAGGGGGAAGAGGCGGTTTGCGCAAAACACGTAGGGACATGTCCTGGCGATATTTGGGACATAATTTTGGACATAAACATCATTCACCATAAATAGGAGTTGGGGGGGTGCTTCATGGCCTCTGCCAGTCACAATTATGTCCACCTAGCTCCAACAGACTGAGTGTGGGATGCAGTTTAGCCCCTCCACTATGATGCTGAATCCTCAGGGAATGTGGATTTATTAAGGGGCAAACAATGCCAGACTGGCTGAGGAGAAGGGGAGAAAAGAGTAAGAAACAGCTTTGCAGACACCAAGGCAAGTGAAGGAGGAGAGAGGTGGCCTACTGCTGGTACTGAAACAGAGATTATCCATGCAGCTGCCAACACTGCATCGAGCAGGTGGCTATTTACTGAAAGAGCTACAGCCCTTGGAGAGGACTCCACACAGGAGCAATCCTCAAGGACTGAAGACCATGGGAGCAGGGGAAAAGTATGAGCAGGAAGGAGCAGTTATGGACTGATCACAGCCCACACTCCTCATCCCTTTTAGCTGCTTGGGCTAGGGGGGAGTTGGAAGAGTTGGGCGTGAAGGTCTGAAGTTGAGCCTGGGAGGAAAGAGTTTTAGTTTATTTTGTATTTGTCTTTATCCAATTCTGATTGAATTAGTAATAAATGATTTTTCCTCAGTTAAAGGCATTTTGTGGTCTACAACAATGACTGGCAAGTGCTTTTCTTGTCTGCATTTTGACTCAGGAGCTTTTCCCTGCTTATTTTCTTCCCCTATCCTGCTGTGGAGGGGAAGTGAGAAAGTGGTTATGTGGGGCATTGTCCCTCAGCCATGTTTAAACCATAACACTATTGAAAGGCAGTAACAGAGGGGTTTGGTTAACCTTTTTATTTGTTTAACTTAACTTCTGACACTGTTTTAGATGCTACTCAATGTCTTTTGTCTAGATTCAAAAGCCTGCACTTCCAGAACGGAAAAAATAAACCTTTAGTCAAGACACAGAGGGAGAAGAAATACAGGTATGGTTATTGAAAGAAAAGAAGAAAAATAAAAGACAACCCCCCCATACCGTTTAGATTTCACTTCAGAGTGGGTTTAGATATTTTGCCTTTGGTTTATCTTCTTTGAGGATTAAGAACATGAAATTGCTTGGGCAAAAAAAATTATCTTGTTCAAAAGAATAGCAACAGAACGTATTTTGTCTGTTTATATTTTTATGTTATGGCTGAAGGAGGGGATATCACTACTGCAAGTTAATGAATTATCTTGTTGGAAAAGAAGACAAAAATGCAATTAGTATGTTTGTATGCATTCAAAGTGGATTTTTAATATTGCCATTGAATTCTCTTAAGCCTTTTTCTTTCACTAGAACGCCACAGAAAAGATAATGGCATTTCTTTTCTCAAATCTACTAAAATCAAGTTGTTTCTACATTTGTAGCCTTCCTTTTTCACCTAAGATATATAGTATGAGTGTTGAGACAGGATGTTTCTCCTTACTATCCAATAATTTGCCAGCTTGTCCATTCTATCACCTCTGTTTTTGAAGAGACTCTTATTATGTAGTGTCTTTCATGTTCTTCTGATTGGCTTTAAAGGCAAGTGTGGCACATACATCTTACTGATACCTGCAGCATAAGAAGGATGTATGTTTACAGGCCTAAAGGCACCTTTAATATGTTCTGTTGTAAATATATAACTTTCTATTTAGTTCATCTTTTAACAGGTACTGATGACTGCTCTGTAATTCTAACCACCTATGTGGTCTTGCTCTACACCATTTTAACACAGGTTTGTAAATACCTCTATATGTATCTGTGTATGAGAACATATTTGTATAGTATACATCTGTACAAGATTTTTGAGGGAATTATAGGGTTTGACTATATTAGGAGAAATTAACTTCCTGAAGAACTCTCTGTTATGTAGAAGTTCATAAAGGATCTTCCATATTCTAGGTATTCCTCTTTAGCATGAAGTGACCAGTTACCTTGCAATGTGTTTACTGCATAATCATATATTAACTATTAAGCACTGCATGAAATATAATGACTGCAAAACAGGTACATTATTTCAGTCTGGCTAAAATTAATGAATTTTCCATTTTGGCAAGATACAGATCAGTAAAATGAGATGAGCAAATTCCTTCCTGCCTATTTCCATGTAATCGTACTACAGAACTGTGTTATTTAATATGTTTCTGGACATGCTCCTACTTCCTCCTGACAACTGGTAAAAGCATCTACTATGCATCAAAAGCAAAAAAAAAAAAATATAGGTGGATAACTCATTTCTTGTTTTTATGCTGATTTTGCACAAAACAAAACCTTGCACAGCTGCTCTTTGGAAGATAAAAAGGATTCAAATTGCTGTAGCAAGACTTGTGAGTGGAAACATTTTCAGATCTTGAGCAAATCAAATCACATGGGGAAAGGGCAAGATTTTTCTGCTGTGGATTGTTTGCCTCCAGAAATATTTTATCCTTTACTTATTCTTAATTGATTAGCTCTTCTTCATAAGTAGGAAGTTTGTTGATTGTTTGGTTTTTTTTGGGGGGTGGGTTTTTTTTTGTTTGTTTTGTTGGTTTCAGTTTTTTGTTGTTGTTGGTTTTGTTTTGTTTTGGGATTTTGCTTCTGCATGGAATGCAAGAATAAATAAATAGTTTAAGTTCAGCTTGTAATCACTAGAACAGGCAGCCACAGTGAGAATCCTGCTGAAATAACAGTTAGGAATGGTTACCTCCCAGATGTTCTGATAGTGGTTCTGTTTTTATCTCTATGATTTACTTTAATCATCTGGGTACCTGTAAGATGTATGTCACCTTACACCGACAGATCACACAGCCTTCTTTGAAGTAAATTTGGATGTGTGATAAGAAGACTAATTATTTGGTTTAGAACTAAAAATTTCATAGTTAAAATGAGCTGCCATAACTTTAGAGAATTGCTTTATTGAAGGGAAATTAAAGTGAATATTAAAAAGAGAACTAAGAGGGAAAACCAGATTTTATTTAAAGGAGTTGCAGAGGTTTTGGGGTTTTCCTTTATGCAGAGAATCTAAATGTTCTCTTTGAGAATGGACTTTCTTCAGAATTGCTGCCCTATTCTGAAATGAGGCTAAGGGTAAGGTGAGTTTCTCCTCAGATTCTCAAAATCACTCATCAGCTAGATTTTCTGGTGTCAGCATGATGGGGACTATTTCAGGCATTTCCTCTCGCTGCTTGATTTACTGGGAGACATGTCACAAAAGTCACCTGGCCTGCAAATCGGATCTGAAGAGGCGGAGGAGGACAGTGACACGACTCCTAGCAGTCAGTCATTCATTATGTAGAAATATCCTTCAAAAGATCCGTGCCTGCCTCGGGTGAAATGGATGTCAAAATTGCCCAAAGGATATGGATCAAAGACTACTGCCAACTCACACTATGCACACAAAAAAATCCAGTCTGCAGCTGAATTGCCCTATTCCTACTGAAGCAAAGTTTCTCCTTGTGTGGGTGTTGCATAAAATACTTATTTTAATAAGCTTAAAATGTATTTTAATTATTTGCACTGACCTCACAGTTTTCTCTATGGGGAAAAAAAATAGTATTATATAAGATAATTGACAGTGTAACTCTTCTTGTCTCAGAACTGTTTGAAAATACAATGTTTAATCGGTCTGCAAGGTTGGTTGGTTTGGGGGTTGGGGTTTTTTTGTGGGTTTGGGTGGGGTTTTTTGTTTGTTTGTTTGCTTGGGTTTTAATTTTTGTTAACTGGTCAAGAAATGTTTTGGCAATAACTTTTCAATGATTTTTTTCACTACTGATTCTGCCTGTCCCAGGCCTGTTGACCCTGTCTTCCTACTACCAGTGACATTTTCTTTGATTCTTCTGTGAGAGTTCCAGGAGTGGGGAGCAAAGGGAAGTTTTCTCCCTCACAGCTCTAGAAATTAGGTTCCATCTTTGGCTGTTAATATTTCAGGTGATTCTTTCCCTTAGAATATTCAAATTTTGGGTTACTAGGGGAGTCAATTATCTGGGTGGATCCAATATTCATATTCATCAACGTCAGACAGTTTGAGGCAGGAGAGGTCTCAAGCATGCTAGATTATAAAAATAAACTGTATCTGCTAAATGGTGTACAGCCATATTTCTCCTAAAGCGCGTACAATTTTGTCAATATACTTCCTTTAATTGCCAGTGGAGGAAGACTGTGATTCAAATATGTCTTGTAAAGAGACATTTTCAAAGTTTAGTTAATAGTAAAGAAAGCTTCTAGATTAAACACGTAAGTCTCAATTTCTTTGTTCCTCAAGATGCAAAAAGATCCTTGCAAACATCTCTGATTGCACCACAAGGAGTTCAAGAGGAGTATTAGATCATCCTACTACTTGTTCCCCATTTTAAACTGATTTAGAATGGCCCTCCTGGTGAAAGGCTGCCAGACTTGGCTGTCACATCTTGCTGAAACCATCATTGCACCTGTGGGTTGATGCATTCACTCTCTTCTCTCTGAAGAGCATGTCAGAAAATTATTAACCAGGGAACTCCAGAGGTCTCAGCTATATTTGAATACTAATACCCAAATTGTCCAACATTTTTCTTAGTTGAGCCATGACAGCATTGGGAATGCCAGAGTAAAAATGGTTGTGGTGAATTCTGACCCTCAGTACTAGTGTTTGATGTTTTTTAAATTATATTTAAATAGCAAGTGTCCATTTGTATTCATGACCTTTTTTTTTAGGCCATGGCTAAAATGGTGGACCCTTCAGTCTTAGCTACACTCTAGACCACTGTCAACAAGTAGAGATGTATCAGTGGTGACTATTCTACTATCTAGCCTTATGATTCCCTTGAAGAAGCCAAGATGTGAAGTCTGAAAGGGTACTTTGTCAAAGGGGGCATGACTCCCGTCATGGCTGATCAGATGAGGCTGTAGTTTCTTTGCTGCACAAGCAGGTAAGGACACAGGTCTGCTAAGTATTTCATCTGTAGCATTGGCCATCATCCTTATCCAAGGATTAGATGAACAAAGGAAAACCTTGCATGTAGTCTTTCCTCAATTTAATTTTGTGAAGCTTAGCCATGGTTCACTGCCTGACCTTGTGTTTACAGGATTTCATTATATGAAAACATTGCCCTTAGGAAAAGGTTTAATAGAATTTAATAGAGATTAATCCAAAGGCCCTAACCAAATTACAGTAGCAAACCTTAATCTGGAGGAATATTTTTTATATGGATATTCTTGAACCAGAAGAATACTATTCCAGTTCAGTTTGTGAACAGGCAGGATTTGGAGAAGTGGAGTGCACTTTTCATTCAAATTCAAATGCTAACCAAAAAGCTGATGAAAAACTACACTAAAGGATATTCATGGAACTCTTCTTATACTGACAGTTTTAATACAATTGTATTTATTCTTTTCTTTCAGTGTATAAAAGGCACAAAGATTCCTATGTGTAGGTGTTAGCAGCTTTCATCAAATATCCTTTTCATTCTGTGTTAAGACAGATGGGTCAGTTTTGACCTTTTCACAGCTCTTGTTAGCATCTATTCTTCTGCCAGCTTTGACATCACTGATGCTCAGTTTATTACCAGAAGTCAAAAAGGATAATAGAGCATTTCTAGCTTTGTTTTGTTTATGAAATTTTCAAGGTTGCAATTTAACACATTTTCATAGTATGCTGATTGTTAAAACCATTCAGTATGTTTCTGTTTTGCTGCATTTTACTTGAATAACAAAGATAAGATTTGGTTGTTGTTTTGTCTGGTTTTTAATATACAAAGATAAAACTGTTCCCTAACTTTAATTAAACATGCAAATTATTTGCTTACATAATGTTAAGTTATTGTGTTGGCAAATATCCTTGCATTGTTCAGTGTCCTATGGCACAGTAATCTCACATTATGATGTCACTTCATTGTGTAATCATTACCCTACTTGATGTCATTCATCTTTGGGATGGAGTAGCATATCATTTTCAGCATCCACGTGTTGTGCTGCACATAGATGTAGACTGAGTTTGGCTAAGCTGTCTGTCACAAGCACAACTTGGTGCTTGATGTTTTATTTCTCTGAATTAATCTGCAGCACTTTTTGGTTGTAAATCCAGTATTTAAATCAACGCTTAATGAAGTGGGGAAAGTATAGTAAAGTAAAATACTGCTTATATTTGTTCTCTTTCTGTCCAGCAATAGAAACCCTAACATCTTCTTCTTTCAACATCTCTCTTGTTACAGAGCTGCTTGGAGAGATTAAATGGTGATTTTTGTGTCACTTGGCTTTCCCTTCCATGTAATACACTTCTCTTTTTGGTAGCTCAGAGTTTTGATTGTCTCCTAGTAAAATCCAACATGATCTGTTGAACACAATTAAAGAAAATATAGGAAAATGTTTGGAGGCTGAAAAAAGTGGCTTTAAATACATATTTATTGAACATACTGGATTTCTAAGTACAAAGGCAGTTGAAGTGGGTAATATGAAATACCAAAAGAAGCTAAGCATTTTTGTTAGGTCAATAGGACATTCAGCATCTGTGAGAGTATGGTTGTTTAAGACTACATGGGAAAACATTAATTCTCAAAGGCCTTATTAATCCTTACCAGATTAGGTATGTGCTAATACCATGACTAGAAAACTGTCACTGTGTAGCACCTGGTTTGAATTGCCTAACTCAAATTATATTCATATTTCAGAATTTGTGCCCAAGCTTTTCAGAGCAGAACCTTTTTTCCTTAATAGAAGCCTAACTTTTTTTAACTTCATGGGACACTAAGCATGGGCAAAAGAAAACACTCTCCTGTCTCAAAGAAGAGAAGCTTCTCTGTTTCACTCCAGATTGTTTCAGGACTGACACAGATTAGTTCCGGTGCTAGTGAAGAAAATGCCTGAAAAAAAAAAATAATTAATAAAGCTCAGGTAACTTATTTCACAGGTGATTCCAAACAAAATTGTTTCTATAAATGGATAATGGATAAAAAAAAGCTCTGCTCAAAGAATGAATGGCAGAAGCACAGTTTAAAGATGCAGGCAGTGACCTGTTCTCTAAACCCTTTGCCCTGCAAATGTATGATCATCAGTGAACTTTCTGCTGTAGTATATGGCACGTTTCAGAGCCACAGTACCTGAGGATGCTGCATTATTTTACATTTCTTTTCATACCAAACAAAAAGCATTCTTGAACACAAACTAATCTCAGCATCAGCAATAAGGAATATTTGAGGTTTCAAATGTAGCATGTTATTTAAAAGGACTACAGTTGTGAACGTTTGTCTCACTTTGACATTTTTAAAGGACAAACAACTGACCTACAAATTGATCCAGTGGAGATGATGCTGAGTATCTTCTATCACCTTTTCCTTTCACAGTTTGTGGCACTGCTGAGGAGGATTTTTCTGCATGTTACTGTATTTAACCTAACATAGATATTGCCACGTAGGACATAAGTCCTTTATGAGCACACTTGTCATCTCTGCTAATTATTAAAAGAGGCCTGTGATGTTTTTAAAAGGGATGTTACTCAGAGATACATTTTGGCAAGTATACAGGTTGATTTAATCAGCAGACTTCAATCTTAGGAGACTAGGAAATTCTATACCTCATTCCAATCATTCACAAACTATTCCCCTTCCTCTTCACTTGGCTAAAATAATTACAGTTTTTCTTGAATTTGAGATTAAGGTAAAGCCAACTACTTCCATTTGGGGCAGGTATTCTTACTCAATATGCAGGAATGCTGAATGGAAATAATAGATTTTATCAGGTTGAGAGGTCCATCTAAATTTTGTAGTGTATGCATCAACAAAATCCCACAATTTCAGTCTTATGTTCCCATACCTAGTGAGAGTCCAGCATCAAACAAAGTGCATGCTTTGAAATATTAGTGAAGTTCTGTTCTCCACTGAATAGTGACTTTGAGGACAGTGACTTGAGTTTTCACTTTCAGTTGTTTCATGCAGACATTCGTACGAAATCTGTCTTGAGCAGGAAGAACCATTATTTGTGATCTAATTAGCAGACCTGAAAGTTAATGTGAAATCCAAAAAACACTCTGTGACCATATTCCCATAGTCTGCAACGAGAGATTCTTTTGGTTATACTCCAGTAATGGCAGCTGTTATGCCTTATTTCCTTCAGTGGGTTTCTGCACGTGGGGTTATCATCACTTCTCAGTTGTGCTGAAGGAACATTTTATTCTTCTGCAGCTAAGCAACTTCACTACAAGCAATAATAAATAAATAAATAAAAGCTCACCGTAGTTTTAAAAGTCATTATCATTAACAAATATCCCTTGTGACAGCCATGTGCATTCATGTCTTCAGGGCACTAAAGTAATTACAGCTCTCTTATCACAACTGTATGCTAAAATATTTTTCTACATATGTCTTTAGTGAGAGCAGGTTTGGTATTACTTCTATCCAGCACTTCATGAGTGACTGTATCACAAACCAACATCTTTCTGCAAACATTTTTAATGTCAGAATCATATTTTCTTATCATAGTAGCTTATTTAACCAGAATTTTCACATTAAATAAATGGCTAATTTCAGTAATTCTTTTCTCAGGACCTATAATGAAAGGCACAGCAGTGTTCAGTTACTTGATGTACAGCATGTGGCCTCCTTACAAATTTTCACTTTATCTGTTTTCTCACATAATAAAAATAGTGCTAGTCAAGACAGAGGACTTTGAATTCATTTTGTTATCCCAGGAATTAAAATAATTATAGCAGGAACAATTCATCAATTAGCTCCAGCTGCCATCTGATGAAATGTACTGGGTTTTATTTCTATCTGGCTCTTGTTAAAATGATAAAATATTCAAAACAGTTTCTTACCTCATCCTTGGTGGAAGCACTTAGCAAAGCTATTGGTTGTTACTCATTTGCATTTGGGACTTTTGTCTGAGATTTTGTTTGGTCTCTACTTCCTGCCAAACAGATTAATGACAGTGCATAGCTATAATTTGGTGTATATGTATAATCTGGCTATTTATTTTGAATAAACTGTCTCTTGTCCTTACTTTATAGGACTGGGTTTCCTACCATTTTTCTACCTCTTTGCTTCTTTTAAGCTACTTGGGATGCAGATTTATGCCAAGATAAATGGTTTAGGATTAATTCTACAATCCAAGTGATGTAAATAGAGGATTTTTTTTTTTGCCTGGATTTCTGTCTTTATATTGCTTAGGGCAGGGGAAGATCTATGAAGTAGGGTGTGATTAAACAAATTCATTCTAGTTTTGGCAGGTCTTCTTCACTCACATAGTGTGTGACCCAGATGTTTGCAAGATTACAGGAACTAGGAGCTCATGCAAAACTGTGCATATAGCTGAATGTCCTGCAGAGGCTTTGTGGTCAAGGTTAACACTCGTCTCAATATAACTGCAGCTTCATAGCTTCTGATTCATGACTGTATTATTCTTGGTTGGATAAGCATGCAGCCAAAATAGACAGATACTTCCAGAGACATTCTTAGTTACTTTGTTGGTTGATTTTAGAATTTCATGTCCCTAAAGATATGTGAATATATATAAAGGTCTGTTTAGTTTCTCTATGGTGTTCTTTTACTCCCTGCAAATGCAGAGGCTCCAACTGTCACTTCATGCGCAAGGCACTTAAAAAACCATTCACTGCCCTTTAGTCTTCTTAATGTCGGGGAATCCACATTCTTTTCCCCAAAATCTGCCTTGCCATTGAGGTAGAAGCTATATTATAAAGTGCTTTATGCTGCTTACCTACCATTCTGCTTTAAATGCTGGAAAGATAATAGGGCTGGTTTTTTTTTAAGTATTGTTGTTAAAAATATTCAAAATTCACACAAGAATCTTGCTTTTGGTAAGCAAAATTTCTGCCACTAAATAGGATTCTGTTGGAAATTGTATTTCCTAAAAGTCTGAAAACTCTGAAATGATGACTATTCAGCAGTGATGAGACAGATGAAAACTTTCAGTCTTGTAAGCTTGGTCATTCTTCTGCTTCACCATTAGATCTTAAGTACACAGCAATTTTATTGTCTGTACTTCTTTGAGAAGGAAAAATAAGTAACAAGGCAAAAAAAACTTTACAAAAGCGTTTTTTCTAGAATTGTTGATTGTGAGATCTTTCAGGGCTAAAATTCTGAATGACATTTTAATTCTTGAAGGTTTTAGATTACTGCCTCTGTTGTACATACTTGAAATTTCTGCAATTTGCTTTTCTTAGCTGTGAAACTATCACCTTTGAAATTGTCACATCTTGCAAAGTATAGATATTATGAATATAGCGTAAGTGAAAACTTGCTGCTTAACTAAATGACTTTCTGGGCCATAGCTGCCTACCCAACCTTACTTGCTTGCAGAAGAATAGATGTAAACACTGCAGCTGGTTTGATTTAAAGAGTGTGGAGAGAAAACACTGATGCAAAACAATTATTTTATATGGTGTGTGGCTCACAAAAGTCACTCATGTGATTTTTGTTTTAACCTGTTATATGACAGGGGTTAGCTAAAGTATATAAGTACCTGGAAACAAGTCAACTTCCCAAAAGAAGCATTGAATACCATGAATAGATTGAAATTTTCACTGCCAATGTAATCTCCAGAAGTTCAAGACATAATTGAAAGCGTGTACTGCCAATAAAAAAACCAAATAGCTGTACAATTCTGAATAGGAAGTTGTGCTCAGAAAATTTCTGCTTGCTGACTCTGTAACCACAGGCATAAAAACCCTTTGGTTTAGATCATCACTTTTATTTCATTTATAGCAAATACATGTGATGAATGCTGCCATTTATAAATGTGAGTCTGGATGGCTTTTAAGGAATAATTACCTACCTGTGCTTTTACATTTTTCTTTCAGTGTTAGAGGATAATTTGTCATTAGAAGTAATGAGACACTGTTCGTTTTCCTCAAGTAAGTTGAATATTTGAAGTGGTAAATGATTTCATGTTAAGCTACATAAGAAATTCTTCCTTTCCCTTAATTTCCATCTTTGCCTGCCAGCCCTCCAGAATCTATACAGGTGTCTTAATCAGAAAATACATAACCTTGTGTATACATTTTATTTCAGCCATGTAAAATTATAGCTTAAAAATCAGGGTTCTGTGGCACTGTAGTTCCTGTCTCCTGGTGTTTTGGGGGTTTTTGGTTTGGTTTTGCTCTGGGTTTGGTTTGGTTTGGTTTGTGGTGGTTTTTTGTTTTGTTTTGTTTTGTTTTTCCTTTCATGTAAGTTTCAAGGCATACCCGGATGTGTGATGCAACTTTCTTCAAACATCTTTGGTCTATGCTTAATCTCTGTATGGATTACATGATTAAGTGCCAGGCTTTAACCTCTAAGCCTAAGGACCTACTGCTATCAAGGCTGAAATTGAATCTGAGGATTGAAGCTTGTCTTGCTTTAATTTGCTTCTAAGGAAATTCACAGTAGACTGCTGGTATTTGTTTTTGTGGAACAGACAGGGGTATTTGCAGTTGTAAACTCACATGGGTGGGAAGTAACCAGGATGAAAGATGCACCAAAGAAAAATTTCTTCAGTGGTTCTGCATGACAGTCATGTTCTCTGACTATTCAGAATCAGAACAGCTATGGACTAGTCTAAAGATGTGGATGATACAAAGCCCAAAGTCACATATTAGTTAAAAGTGCAATGTTCACACATCTTTCTTAAGCCTACTGCTGTTAATTATTTTTTTTAATGACATTGATTCTTGCTTATTGCTTTGAACACATACACCAGAAATAACTTCATAAATCACTGTTATTGATTCTATTCAGTCTCAGCATGTCTGAAAATCATCAGATAGGAACTGAAGAGATTTTCATATCTGCCATTTATTTAGTATAATTATTGTGGACACTAACTATGTAGGGATATAAACCTGACCTGGGAGTCTGTGTGGGAGCTGGTGAAGAGGTATGAAGCAAGTAGGAATGTATACTCTTGTTGGAAAATGTTATTAATATAACTTCAATTTATTATTTCTTTCAGAATGATTAAGAAAAAGGTGGTAGGTAACCCAGAACCACTTGATCTTTGGCCAGAATGAAAGTATTCTAAAGCATGTAAGTTCTTGTAAGTTTTCCTGGTTCTGAGAAAAATGGCTGACTGTAACACAAACTCTGCTAAATCAGCTTTCAGCTTCTGGCTTGGTGACAAGCTAAAATCATGTTTGCCAGCCCTAGTTTGTGATTTGTGCAACTGAGCAAAGCTCAGAGTGAGATATCTAGGCTTCCTATATGATGTAGGGAAAATTGAACTTCATATATTTATATGTCTGAAGATTGCAAGTTTGGATAATGGCTAAAATGAAGGGCAAAATTTAAACAATTAATTAATTAATTTCATTTCTATTAAATTATTAGCAGCAGTATCCTGGAGTTAGAATAACTTATTATTGTTCAGTATAGTCACCAGCCTGTCTAGATCCCAGGACTCCTAGTTTTAAACAAAAGTAATTAATTTTATATAAAAGTGGGTTTCTTTTCACAAAATTATTTTACAACTTGTGGACTTCTGTGGAACTTGAGTTTGTGCTGCAGATTATCTGTGTGCTTTCTTGGTTTACTTGAGCTGTTATTGGGTCTGTTCCTCAAAATTCTCAATGATGCCTGAGATATTCTCACATGTAAGTGACGTTTTGCTCAGTTAAAAGCTGCTTTGCTCCATGGAGCAGACTCTAAAAGTCATGGTTCTTCTCAAGGGCTTCTGAAAAAACTGTCTTTTTCTTCATACGTCTATGAATGATAGAATGACAAAAGAGCAGAGGTGAACTAAGTGCTGATTAAAGCTCAAATGTTTTAGCTTCTATGACTGGTGCTATGAAATACATTGTAAACTACTTTTAAAAAAACCTAAATTTCAGGGTAGCAAATCAATACTTTCAGTTAAGTCAGGCATCACTTCTGACTGAGTGACAAGTGTTAGGGCAACACATGAGTAATCCTTTTCATGAGTAATTTCTAGGGCACATTGGGTTGCTTACTTTTAAATTCAGTTTATAATTATTTCTTGAATGCTACTGGAATTCTGATTTCTGTACAGAACAGGGAGAGACAAATTCTTTATTCAAGAGCATACCTATAGATCTAGCAATAATGTTCAAGCATAATGCTTTGAGGCAACAGCAGACTGATAATTTGTGGAGTTTGGTGTGTCAGTGTACACATACAAACTATATAGGTATCTCTGTACATATAGATTTAACAATACATTTTTGCAAGTGGATTACGCAGCAGACCAACACCCTTTGAGAAAAGAATTATAATTTAACACACAGGGCACAAAACCAAGAATGGAAAAAGGATGCAAAGTTGTTTAAGGATTGGTTTAGTAGGAGTAAATATCTGAAATAGGAGAAACTGAAGGAATTCAGGATAGGAAGGAAGATAATCAGGCTTCAGAGTCTTTTAAGAGGTGAGAACTGAAAAATGTGAAATAAAGGTGGGGTTTAGGGGAACATGCTTGAGATGGTTAGGGAACATGGTCTGATGAAGAAAGGATACTTGTAGGGAGTGTTTGCTGAAAGTTAG
Source organism: Melanerpes formicivorus (assembly GCF_026170545.1). NCBI lineage: Eukaryota > Metazoa > Chordata > Aves > Piciformes > Picidae > Melanerpes > Melanerpes formicivorus. The sequence continues at coordinate 6,598,537 of NW_027142379.1, read as the reverse complement.
GACAGAGCCATGTTCACTGCTACACTATTTGGGGTGCAACCCCCCCACACCTACATAGAAATAGAACTGATGAAATGTAAAGTGCTATGACTACTACTAGGCAAGGTAACAGCTGTTTTGAGAGGGAGTTTGTGCTTGTTTAAGAGCAATATATGTTAGAGTGCTGGGTTTAAAGTTCAATACATTGTATATAAGACACTTGAGATCAGTGTCCTGTTTCTTGTTAGATGAGTGTGATTTCTGTCTTACTTCTATTGTGATGTTTCAAAGAACAAATAATATACATTGCTCAGATGACACTGGAAAAGCCAACAGTGATAGAGACCTTCTTTGACTCTTCAGTGCTAATACAGAGTATTTGAAAAATCAATAGGGCTTGTCCAGGGTATCAATGAGCATCTCATCTGTGATAGCCTCCAGTGCTCTTTGAAAAGACAGAGCATGTGCTTGATATCTAAAAGGAGAGAATATTTTCAAACAGCAGAAACTGAATGGCTTTTTCTTGATAAGATTTCAGCTGACCACATAATATATTGCATCAGAATTCTATTTTCAAACCCATATTTATGCTTACTACTGCTTATGAAATCCCAAACAAAGAAGTGAAATGGAAAGGTTTCTTTCATTATTTTGCCTTTATTTTTCTTTTAGCTCTCTCTTACATTTGTTCTAATAAAAGGTGATATGGAATCATTCACTGATTCTTGTTATAGAGATTTTATATATATATATGCAAAACATTTTGCCAATCTAGATAGTGGAACCAGACAACTCTTGAAAAATAGCTATTAATCTGTGTATCTCTTAAGTTCCAGTCACCACAGTTGCCATTTTTATTCTGAAGTTAAGTAGAACTAACATAGAAAATGTTGGGGTTTTGTTTTTAGAAGTAGTAACTGAAACAATTTAAACTTAATGCTCTCTTTTTAAAAACTTAAAATGGATGAAATAAAATGTTGGTATTCCATTTATTAAGTATGTGAGTAAAACCATACAATCTAAATAGTGGAATAGCCGATATTATAATGAAAGCAACTCAAGTAATTACTTAGACAAGACCCTATCTTTTACTGTATGAATGAAGCTACAGAGTCTGGTTAGCCCCATTCATAAACATGTCTTAATGACACTGAAAAAAAAATCAACAACAAAACACAAAAATAGGTGCAAGAATAACATTTGCATAAGGTAGATGAGCAAAGGGGAAGGGTGCATATGTGTGTGTGCAGAAAACACTGCTCTGTTTTTATGCCTACGATCTATGCTGAGTCCTTTCAAATGTCATACTTAAGCATCATGAAACTGAGCATATTGAACTTGACTTAACAAGTGCCACCATGCCACCGTGTTTGTCTTGCACAGACTTCAGTTACAAGCAAATATCTCCTTGAGGCTTATGTGTTCTCCAAACCCTACATGATCATGACATATATGTCAGAATTTAACTTCTGTAGTGCTGCCACCTTTCTTGACATATTTAGACCTTTTTCTGATTTGTCTAACTGTGATGTCATACTTTGGTAGAGCACTTAGGCAAAGAACAACTTTGTATTTGTGGTTTGATTATCTCCTCCCAATATTTTTTACAATTAGAATTGATGATATTATTTATTCTACTTCCAAACCAAAACTCTAAATAAAGGTGCATGGCTTAACAATCGTCATTAATTTATGTGCACATGTGGGACTTTTCTGTAAAACAGAGGTACTTCAGATAGCCTTCATTTCTTAGTCCTTGTTGGAAGTTAAATGCTGAGCTTGTTCTGTTACAAAAATGGAATTCTGTGAGGTCAAAGTGAGCTACGTAAGCATTTGACATTCTCTGGCCTCAGAGATGTTTTAATAAGAAAATTCCTTTAGAAGACTCAATTCCTAAAGAAAATGGTCTTTTATATTGTCATGCCCCCATACATAAATTTCCAGTGGTGATCAATAGAAGAAAATTGCACAGATCCTTCCAGTGTCCCTTAAGAAGCATTCTTTTTCAGCCCAGTGCTATAGGAAATGTTAAAATCAAGAGGTGACTGCCACAAAAATGTGGAGACAGACCATGTGCAAGCTCATGGAACTTCTCAATATTATCTGTGAAAATAATAATAATTGAAATTATATGTCAATGAAAAGCTCTTAAACAATGCCTTGGTAGTATAAATCTCCTTCCCCATGAAGCCTGGGCAACTCAGGAAACACATGTAACATATAAAGCAAAAAATGTATTGCAAATAACTTAACTGAAACCTGAACAGTCTAATGCAGGAATCATAATTAATCCAGATAGATGTGGAAAATATTTCTGTAACTTGGTTTCCTAAGTAACCTCTCCCCAGTGTTGTACTCTCCTTCTCCAGATCCTTTGAGCCATAAGATTGGCAGTTTTATGCTGGTAGACAGCAAAATGGGAATAAGCTTCAACACAAAGTTAATGACGTGCATGTCAAAGAATCATTGTCTTCTCTTTAGGATCCATTGAGGATCAGCTTTAATGTTTGCTTTTTCTTCATTAGACTACATAACATCCAAATTTAGTCTATATGTCACTGGTCCTCCTCAAGTGGATATGATTTCTTTACTCTTTGTTATCCTTAAAACCAAATTTGTCTAGGTGTAGATCTTCATGTCTCTAAGTGAATTCAGGGAGATGTTTATAGCCATGGCGTGTCCCACACCTGCACTTTGTACTGTGTCCTCTGTGCCCATGTCATGAAGCTGCTTACTTATATTTGTATTGCCCCTTTTTTTAGAGCCTTAGGTATCCCACACTATGCAGAATAACTGCTTGTTATTGCCATCTGTGTAACCCTGTAGTTGTGTCATACAAAGATGAACAAGAGTGGTATGAATTAGCCATTGCCAACTGGTCAGTTAGAGAAATTGCTGTCATAGCTCAAGTACAGCAAAGCTTCAGTAGGTCAAGACAAGTTCAGACAGAGTCGATCTGACAAGTCTCAGTCCTGAGGCCTCACAAATCCAATATGAAGTTTATGGCCTTGTTTTAGCTGCTGCAGTACTGTACTGGAGGGCTGTATGGTTACAAGCTGTGTTGTCATACATTAGCTTTGTTCTTCTGTTTTCTGTTTTGTAACGAAGGAGAACCGGCTATTCGTAATAGAAACTACAATAAATAATAAGATTTGTTTGTGAAGGCAAAATTATTTTTAATTCTATTTACATGTTTGGAACTGTGTAAATAATCTTACTTTTGAAATAATATTTTCTTGGTTTATGTTTATTTATATTAAGAAATTGGAATGATGCATGGAATAACTGTGAAGATGAGTTAGTCCTGAAATTTCACTTACATATGTCAGTATGATTTGTTTCATACTTGCTGTTTTGTGGCTATATAGGTTTTGAAAGAAGAGAAGTATCTTTGGTGAACATTGCTGATACAAAGATTGCATTGTTTATGGAACTATATTTTGATTGCAGACCAGTGGAAGGAAGCAGCATAAGTCTAGCCTATAGCAGAGTTACTATATCATTCTCAGTCATCATGTAAATTCTTTCTTTCCTTCTTGAGCATTTCCTCTTCTTCCTAAAATCAGCTAAAAGGTTCTTGTTTACTTAAAGGAAGTTAAAGTGGAGCTAGTGAGGAGAACATTAAACTTTCTTGTGCAGACTTTCTTCCATTTGTCACATAAGTTATTGTGTCAGTGACACATAAACAAGAACTGATGAGCCCAAGTAAACTCCCCCATTTTCCCAGAAGCTTCAAACAGAAGAATTTTGTATGAGAAGGCTTGTGATCTGGCTCACTTTAAAGTTCTCCTGAACTGTTAGTTTGACTATTTCTGCTGAAAACAACATCCTTTCCAGAAACTATAAGAAATTAGTAACATTTATGTTGTTTGTTTAAAACTTACTTATAAGTGTTGCAAAATAGCTTCAGTTGTGGAATCAGAAGGTTTTGCCACTGTAATGCATTTCTTTCACCTAGCTCTCTACAGTAATTCTGCTGCTGTCCTAACACCAATTGTAAATGCTTCGGGGCAGGCATTTGTGGCCTTTTAGTTATACTGAGACAACCAGAACAGTTTGGGGTAATTTGCTGAAAACATTATGACAAATGGCGCTGCTGGTTGCTTCACTAGTGGATGAAGATTATTAGTGTTAGGGCCAATTTCGAAACATTAACATAGTGAGAGATGCAGTAGGGTAACCATATCCACATTTGCTTACAAACATTAATGAAAAACCTTCATTTATCAGGTGATGCTTGAGAACACTTTTCCTCCAACCCCCTGCTACTTGAAAACAGCTAGAAATGACAAAAGAAAGGCTGGGAGGAGTTTGCTGGCCTTTTGAGCATGTGCTAATGGGATGTTTATTTCATATTTGCTTTTTCTTCACAACATCTCTGGGAATAAACTCCTGTGGTAACTGCTATCTGCAGCAGCTTGCACATTGCAGCTGCACAGCAGATCTAGTTCAGGTCTCTCTATCAAACAGAGAAGCCCATATAGCTTCAGCTTGACAACTGGACTCTGGCTGAGCTCTGTAAAAAATTTTTTTTCTTTGCATCAGGCACAGAGGGTGATATGCAATATGCCTTTCATGAGGTATTTCTGGGCTTGTTAAGAAATTGCTGTTCATTTTGGCCTTATGATGGGAGAAGAAAAACATAGACTAGGGAGGACCATGTAAGTACATAAATAGATAGAAAATAGATTGTTATAGTTTTATTATCCAAAGTGATATAATGAGATAACTTTGCTTTTAATTTGAACATATGAAATTATTTTTTTCTAAATAAGAAGGTGCTGGAACTTTTTATTGTAAAAGGGTAAAACACAGCCACGAAGACTGTAATCAATTTACCTCCAATGAGATAATAAATTAGAGAACAGTCTTTTACTGCTTCAATGCAGGTAAAATTTTATGTTTGCATCTTCTTTCACCTTCTCATGCTGCTTTAAATACTAACCTTTTCATTTATGATTCTTCTGCTAGCTTTGCATTTTAAAACCAGGCTCATCTCAGATGGAACCAGCTGAAAGCCCTGAATTCTGCCATTTTACTGAGTACCTGAAACACTGGAAGACTTTACATGCTGTTTCCATAAAGCCAGGTACAGAAAACTCAAGTTTGGTTTAAGTATGCATCATTTAAGATAAGTTAATAGCCTTTGAAAAATAACAAACTGGCTTAGGTTTAGTCTCTTGTGCTATACAGGATCAGAAAAGTTTCTCGTTAAAGTGTGACAGTGCTTTATATTGCCTCTACATAAAACCTCCATGGTGGTTACACAAAAAGAAAGGCAAATGACAGTTGGTGTCAACACTAAACAGCTTAGGGCAAACTATTTTCTCAATACGTATGTAATTTAATTGAAATGCAATATTTCATGAATATTAGAAAGTGAGGCTTTATTAAAAATGGCAAGGAAAGTGAAAGCATGACTGTTTAGAGTAACAAGCAGCACAAATTTATTCATTCAATACATCACTGAATTATTTAAAACTCAGCTTAAGCACAAGGTCATGGAATAATTTTGGCAAGTATGCACTTCTGCATGATGCATTTCCATAATTCCACTGCATCTATAAAGTTAATCACAGCTTTGGCATGAGAGCTTGCCTCATGTACTAAGCTGAGCCAGAAAAGGGCTCTGAATTAAAACCTAGGAACAAACCAAACTACTGATGCTACAAATGATTTGTGATAGTTTAGAGCAGATGTGAGTTCCATAATATGGACAATTCTTACAAATATTTCATTTACTAATATCCCATATTTACTTGCAATACATATTTACAAGTGAAAATGTGTCACTGCTCTGAAGACATAGCAAAATTTATGTGCACACACAAGTAGTTAGATGTCATGAGACATCTTTATTCCTTAAGGAATGACGGAAGGTGTTCCTTGGACTATGGGGAAGAGAGTGTTTAAGTTGCCTTTGGAATAAATCCATGGATATTTACCAGAGTTTTTAAGAAGAGAACTATCTGCCTTGACTCCACAGTACCAATAACTCCCTTCAGACAACCAAACCAGAGAGCCTAATATACATAATTTTCAAAATTATATTGTCATTTATAAGCTCCAAGAGAGACAAAGCATAAGTCTTAAGGGTTCTTCCCAGGGTATATTTAATATTTTTAAATTGAAATTAAGGTATTTTCAGTTTTGCAATGCAGTTTGTGCATTCATGATTTTGCATGCCATTCCTGTATATCTCCATCAGGTAATAAAGATATGAGTTTGAGTAAGTTTCAGTGAACTCTCATAATTATGTTCAGTCAAGAGCAGTCTGGAGATAGTCTATTCTATAGTAATTGTGATATATGGCTAATTTATACTCTGGTGTAGTTGTTCAGTGATTATTGCTAAAGCATAGAACACTATTGCTGCTGCAGCCATGTGATCATAAGTTGGAAGGGACCATCAAAGGTCACGTTGTCCAACCTCCCTGTAATGAGCACGGATAACAACTAGATCAAGTTGATCAGAGCTGCATCACATTTGACCCTGAGCAGTGATCCATCCCTCTGATCAATATTCGGGGCCCTTCATGGGCCTTACCAAATTATCTGTGTAGTTCCAGACTAGCTACCCAGAAGCTTGGTTGATAACTGGTGCCTTATGAATATCAGTTTCTGCTGTGCACTGTCACTTATAGAGGTAACAGACATTGCCACTATGGAAGCCTCTAAGAATAGAATAGAATAGAATAGAATAGAATAGAATAGAATAGAATAGAATAGAATAGAATAGACAAGGTTGGAAGAGACCTTCAAGAGCATCACATCCAACCCATCATCCAACACCATCTAATCAACTAAACCATGGCACCAAGCACCCCATCAAGTCTCCTCCTAAACACTTTAAATGGTGGCAACTCCACCACCTCCCTGGGCAGCCCATTCCTATGGCAGATCACTCTTTCTATGAAGAATTTCTTCCTAACATCCAACCTAAACTTCCCCTGGTACAGCTTGAGACTGTGTCCTCTTGTTGTGGTGCTGATTTTTTGGGAGAAGAGACCAACCCCCGCCAGGCTACAACCTCTCTTCCGGTAGTTGTAGAGAGCAATAAGGTCTCTCCTGAGCCTCCTCTTCTCCAGGCTAAGCAACCCCAGCTCCCTCAGCCTCTCCTTATAGGGCTTGTGTTCCATGAGGATACTGAACATGTGTTGGATATTGCACATGTGTTTGATACTGCACCAGTAGAATTGCCTTGATTAATGTGATTCTGAGTGGTGGGCAGATGACCATCTAAGAGTCCAAACAATCATCTAAACACAATGATATCTTTCTCCTCTTTGCATGTTTTGAATGAACTGTATGCCAGCTGGGATTTGCTGGACTTGTTTGGTGTTTCCCCTACACACATGCCTAGAGGAAATCGTGGATCAAGCAGGCTATCTAACACAAACATGATTTTCTTTTGAAGGGTTGGTGGACTTCATTTTCATTTTAGATAATTTGCTCAATTTATGTATTTTGCAGTTCAGGTTTTTTCCCAATTAGTCTTGAAATAGATGTAATTTATCTCAATATGTTCTCAGACCAGTGCACAAGTGACATGAAAGATATGGTGGCTGTATTTTGAATATGTGCAGTAAGCTGAATATATTTTTTTTTCAGCACTTTTTACCTTATAAATGGTTTGGCTTTTTTAAAAGAAAAATGTGATATTTAAAGCAATAATTGTAGACCAGTAACTTGGTTCAAGAGAGATTGTTTGCAATTTGCTTGACTTTCAAAAAAATTCTCACTTTTATTTCTCAGAAAGTAGATTTAAATTTTGGTGCCTTGTTCTGCTCTTAAAATGGGTCTGTGTGTAGTAGCCAGTGAGTTTCTGCCAAGGTGATGCATACAGATAACTTACCCAATCACTGCGCTGTCTTTAAGAGAAATTGCTTTAGAAATTGTATTGGACCTCTCTGCTTAATAACAAAAATCAATGAGCTTTTTACTACATTGTGTTTGTAGCTACTGAAAACCATATTATGTGTTAATAGTTACAAATTGCTATAAATCAGTTCTTGAAAGAATTAACATCTTTAGAGACTGCTGAAGGCTTCCTTGTGTTAAATCTTCAAATAGTTTTCTTACTGGAGAAACAAGCAGAAAAAATGCTAGGAGGGTAAGATGATTTTTGAAGTATTTATTTGGTATAATAAGCAGTCATTTCTTCCACAGAGTTGCATTTACTGAACAATGTCACTCAAGAAAATAGACACATTAGAGAATAACTCAGTGTTCTGCGTGCAAACTTCATTATGTAATTCCATATTGCTATAAATTTGCCATCTATTCAAAACTGGAATTGAAATTGCTTGAGTACAGTTAAAAGAATTTGCCTTTTTTTTTTTTTTGGTGAATTTGTATGCAGAGAACCTATTCATATTCATCAGTTTCAAACTGCACTTCTAAGGATAAGTTGTAATATGGCAGATGACTGTATTTTTGTAAGAAGAAAAGATTCAACCCAACAACTGAAAAGCTTTTCTTTAATATTCTAAGGATGATGTGTTACTAGTTTGACCATGAATTACACTTTCAGTGCCACAAACTTAGTTTCATAAGCTGGTAGGACTGGCTATTATAGAGTATGCTGCAGAGTTCCTGCAAGAAGAGGTCAGTAGTCTGAGAGATCAGATCAACTTACTGTTAAGTCTTGAGATAATGATGCTTGAAGAACATGATCACTGAATCAGAACTGGCTTTGTTGGTGTTATTGTACCCATTTTAGAATTCTGCTTTGAGATTAGTGGAGCAGTGCACTTTTGAGGAAAAAATTCTCAGTAACCCCAGCCACTAAGACCTGAACAGGATTCCTTTCCGGTGAAGAAAAATAGATGACGACTCCTGTAGCTGTATCAGTCTATGAACAAGTGGTTTAGGGGTAAGAACTCAGAAATGAAGCCTGAAAAACTGAAATCAGATATTGGCACTGAAAAGAGTATGGTTGAAGATTTGAAACTGAGCAATAGAATTTTCACTAGGATTTAACTTTGTCTGAAAAGTGTCAAAAGTGCAACTTTGTCAGATCTCAGGAACAGTTAACTGGCGGTGATTTTCTGCTGAAATCTGTGATCAGCTTATTGTGGGTGACGGTTAAACACTTTATGCATACAGTTCCACATTATCATAAGCAATAGCATTCAGTAAGACAATATCCATCTAATTCTTTTCTTTTTCTTCCCATCAATCTAATCAAAACATCACCACTTCCCAGATGCTTGGCACTGTTGTTCTAAGTACCACGATCGCAATAAATATCTGTTTATCGTATCATCTCTTCCTGACTCAAGACACATATAATTACAGAAATTGAATAGTCTAAAAAAAATATGGCTGCATATAAAACTTCACTTCACATTGAAATATAAATCTCATAGAAATTCTTTGGAACATAAAATGGGTCAGTCTTGATCTATCATTACCTGCATTACGTTATGTATCTTATTTGTTGGCATTTGAAGTTACTAATTTGGAGCTTTACGAGAGGGCAGCAAACATCTCCTGTTTGCCTTCAGCCTAAAAGTTTGTTGTTGGCTGGCTGTATTCACTTAGCTGTAAGTACAAAGAAATTATTGCCCCCATGTGACATTTTGACTCCAGATGTTAAAAAAAAAACCATAGGAAATTAGATCTACCAAACATGCAGAGTTTTTGCTGTCACAAGTTATGCATTGTCTCAAGAGAGAGACCCTTTTAACCATGTTGGTTCCAATGGGAAATCTCACTGCAAAGATATCGGTGTAAGAATCTAATATATAAATAATGGATTATATGATTGTATTGTCCTTTTTACTCATGAGTCTTGGAAGCCAGACAGTTCATAAGAAAGGGACCAAGAAAAGATCTAAAAAGATTATATCATTTTTCTAAATTACTCTTTGGCTTTACTAAGGGGAACATGTCCTATCCTTAAGCCACTGGTTTGATGTCATTCCCTGAAGATTCTGTTAACGTGGTTCTTGTGTGACATAACAGATAATAGTGTTGGGGTTTTGAGATGCCTGCTCTTCTCACCCATAATTTCAGTAGTCTTAAGAGGAGCACAAACTATGCTATTTTTGTATTTAGTGAAAACCTCTCTTTAGAGGCAAGTCATAAACATCCCAGCTACTTTATCTCAGATCATATCCCCAGTGATTTATGCTTGCATCTTCCTAACAATAATTCCCACTGAGGCTATTAACCTAGATAACCACACTTCAGGATCAAAGTCATGTTCTGTTGGCTCCATTTCTCTCCTTTTCCAGACTATGTAGATCCCTGGAGAAGAGCAAGAGGCAAAGAGAAAGAATAATAGGGCTAGATACAAAGAAATTGTCACTGTCCTTCAAAATCGATTCTTAGGTGAAAAGGATAAGACAGACTTTTCTGTTGATTTTTCTATGAAGCTGTCCCACCTCTGCTCGTCTGAGGTCATCTGAGCAGGCTCTTGGTCACTGTGGTGGGTGGAAGTTTCCCCCCCAGCATTAACTTTGCCAGACCAGCAAAACCACCACAGTCACACTGATCTGAATTGTCACTACATTGAAGAGGATAGAACACTGAGACAGGAGCCACTGTAGGTGACTGATGTCAGATTCCTGGAAAATCCATTCATTTGGGAATGAAATTTGCTGCTTCCTTGGCCACAGAAGGGAAGTTTTTCCTCAGAAACCTCATGTTTATTAAGATTACTTCCTGTGCTTTTCCAGGAAGAGGAAAAATCTGAGCCTTGCCCACAGAGCTGCTCATGACTGCATATAATGACCAAGTAGTATTTAGAGAAGTGAAGTTGTGAAATACTGGTAACTACCTGGGGGAGACCCACTGTTAATAAAGCATGGACTGGACCATGGGCTTTACTGCCTCATCTAAATAGCATTCCTATAAAAGGTTGTAAGCAGCTTGTTTGACTTCAGAACAACATAAGAAGTGATTTCAGCGCATCGAATGCAACGTGATTCTCAAGCTGTCCCCATTTTAAATATGACACCTAGAGTGTGAATGCCGCTACATTTAATTCCACAACAAAATCCTCCACATGAGTGAAAACAAGCAATTGATTTTATGGTTTCATGCCAACACAGAGCTGTTTCTCTGTCTGTATGATTATTGACACGAAATAAAACTGCTCATCCTAAATGTCCCTCCAGACAGTCTGAAGCTGCAGAACATGGCTCTGTGGGACAAACGGTAACCCATGCTGTCCAAATTAAGCCAATTTCAATTCTAATGGTCATTATGAATATGCAAATAGCCTAAATCAAAATACATATTTATTTTGGTGAATAGCACACATCCCTTTTTCTTAAAAATAACCAAAAAGCTCCTTTTCTATTACTTGTACCTCGAAGGTCCTACATCACAGTTCCCTTGCTTACTGTTGTTTTAAAGATAGACTGTTTGCTCCACTACCATGTCAACGACACTGCTTCAGTCAGCAAGATTGCAGATTCCCATTAGTGATCTCTTTCCTTCCCTAGAGATATATGGTCTCTTTGGCACTCTCAGTCTTTGTGGCTCCCCATTAGACATTGTGTTGTGCTACCACTAGACCTCGATTCTACTTGGCACATTCTCATTTTACTCTCCACCACATGGATTTTATGTCATTAGAATGTATTAGTGCTCTTAATATCTTCACCTTTCTCAGTAGCTAAACTGGTGGATTGTTCTGTGAGTTGGTTTATGACTTGCTGCCTTGATGAGAGTAGGATGCTCTCAAGAGCCAAATGAAAAGAAAATGTGTTTAAATGTTGTGGGCACCCCTGTGGCTGCTGCAGTATTGTGAAGAAATGTAAAGAAATGCAGTTAACATTTACTTCATTTTACATGTAGTTTACATGTCTAGCTCCATTTATAATGAATAAAAGTGATTGCATATCTGTATTTTAAGTAAAAATGTTGAACAGATGTATTGCAGGCTCACCATATGATATTCTAATAACCCTGGTGTGTTTAAAAGTGCTTTTAAAGTGACAATTACTTTTTAATACCTATTGTGTAATACAAAAGATTAAGACAAGCCATGGAGGAATAAGCTGTGTTTATAAACTTCTAGCAATTATTACATGAACAGCTACCACAAAACAAGAGCCTCCAAACTTCTACAAAATCTCCAGCTCTCCTTGGTCTGCTTTGTACAAAAATGTGAGTGCAAGAGATTTAATGAAAAGATGTTTGTTCTTATACAGTCTGTCTACTGTTATATGTTTTAAATAATATATTATCAGATACTATCCACCCATTTGATTAGTATTACCTACAATCTTGGAGTGTTAAAAATGTCTTAATGGTTCTGTCTCTCTATCACCCAGGTATTGTACTTTGCTAATAAACTTATCTCCCAGCCCAGCCTTTTATTTTAGCTGAAGTATAGCTCTCCTGTAGAATTTGAGGGTTAAAGCTAATTGACCTTCTGACTAGAACTGTTTTTCTTCTTTCCTTTCTTAGAAAGGAAAATGGCTTCAAATAGCTAGAAAATTCATTTGCAACCTTGGATAGATTTTCTAAATACTGTTTGTTCAGGGCATTATAAATTTATGGTGCCTAATGTGCTGTAGATCAGTCAGCAAGATATTTGGGTATATTTCTATGTCAATAATGATGCCATTCTATGTGGTATCTAAAAGATGTCTGATACACTTCCCATAGGACTTTAAGAAAAGAGGCATATCAGCAGTCATAGAAAAGAAAATATGATTCTTTTTTCTTAGAAAGCCAGTGCTCAGTGCTGTGCTGGAAGTGTGGCAGGTGAATATATGTATGTTTAATGTTTCTGTATAAATTTGTATAATCTGTGGTATCACACAAACTATAAGTGACAGCGCTGGATTTGTGAAAAACCTTTTCTTCAACAATTTTCAACATTATGTTCCTCAGAAGTATGACTGTAACTGGAGACTGTTTTGAGTGACTTCGACAGTGGGAGTGAATCCTGAGATATTTCAGGCCAGATGTCACACAATTGTGGCAAGGACTAAGCAATTCTTAAACTAGGCTCACCTCGTGATTAGGCTCTACCAGCCCCAGTAGGTCCACAACTGCAACACTGCAGAGTAAGGGATTGGCTTAGAGCTATATAGAAATAAACTTTGTTAATAAAGTCTTTTCTAATCCTTCCTTCCTTTTCCTTCCCACCTCTTGAAGGTGTGCAGGGAGCCCACGGCATTGTTTTTTTCTTTTTCTTTTAAAGATTCTAACAGAATAAGATACTCATACAGATACCAGAAAATTCCTTGCAGGTGCTGAGGCATGGATAGAATACCTCCCCCTGGACTTTTTCATTAGGGCTTTTCATCAGACTTCATACTTTCATCTAGAAATTATGTTTCTAAATAGTTATGGTTGCATCATTTGAAGATGAAACAGTTAGGCTTTCCAGTTAGAGTTGAAGAAGAAACAATTAACAATATCCATTGCAATTTTAGTATTTATTTTGCCAGCACTCACACCTTGGTGGCATGAAGATAGAGGCAAATACGCTCTCAGTTATGACATAAGTTATCAAAAGACTTTCAGTAGAGAATGTCTTAAAGAAAGCACATCAACAGACCCAAAAAATAAATTCTACTTCTCACTGAATTTTTTAATTTTATTTTGTGTTGCATATAAAGTAACGACGCATTTGCAGTATATTCATCACTTGATTCTTTTAATGTTTAAACACTGTTTTATAGCATGAAAAGAAAATCTCAGGGGACCAAAAGAAAAACCAACACACAACCAAAAACCTGAGCCCTACTGAGATAAGACCATGCTTGATCTTGAAAATGTGCTTGAGGCATCCATCGATTTCAGGCTTGCAGGCAGCTGGAGAAATCAGCTGTATGCTGTTTCCTTGAATAAATCCACTGGATTGATTGAATTCAAGGAACACTGAGTCAGAAGGAACTATTTTTTCTTGCCCCAAAAATGCAAGTGTAGAAGCTTGTTAAGCTCTTTTCCACCTAATACAGGAAGAATACAGTAAGCTTGAAGTGTGTACAGTTGAGCAGCTCTTGAAACTGGTGTGAGCCATATATGAACATTGTTACCTGAGCTGGCCAACATTCATTATCAGCATCAATTTCTTTTCATGACAGAACGATTTGAAACTTCTCTATTCCCAGGCTTAAAATTATAATAGTGTGCTATTGTGTTATTGTTGCTTGTTTTACCTGGAACCAAATGAGTGCTGATGACTTGCTTTGTTTCATTATTTATTATTTTTTCATTAGCAGAAAACATATGTGGCCTCTTTTACTGTCTTGTACTGTGAGAAGCATCAGAGAGAAGGCAATAAGTAAGGAATTGTGACAGTTTAGGCTGTGCCTTTAAAATGTTTAATATGTGTTTGTAGAACACTGAATCCCTATTTAATTCTGGCCTTTGATAAATATCATAATGGTTATTACTCATTAAAAATTATAACATTGGAGGAAAAATTACTTTGATTAACCGTTTTTAATAATGCATTTGTAAATATGCATATTTTGCAGTACCTCTTGAATTCTTTTTAATAATCCAAGAGGCTCTAGGCTCTGTTGTAGAATTGTCTGAAATTAGATGTTCTGAAAAGTTTTCAGCTTACCAAGATGTAAAAATGTTGACGTGTTTGCTTCTCCATTTATACCTGAATTAAGCTGATATTTTTATGTTATATGTCTGCTATTCTACTTCCTAAATGATCATTAACTTCCGACAGGAATGTTTTTTTATGTCAGCTCTAAGCTATTTGTTTAGGATATATAAAATGCACTAAAATTCACATAGCTGTGCTTAGTGGGATAGCTTGTAAGAAGCTAGATATGACTTGGAAGAGTAACACATTTCTCTTGCGGTGTTTGACCAGGTGGAACTCTCTGTTCTTTTCCAAGAAAGTGCACTCTGAAGTAAATGAAGAGGCGATATCAATAAACAATGGAAGCTGTGGAGAGGAACTGGGTGCTGTTTTGAGAGTACTTCTAGAGTTAGGTAAAGGGAAGGCAGTGCTAGATAGAAGGGGACATGTCAAACATGGATGAAAGATAGTGCCAGGTGTTTTCTTGCCTCAGCATACAGTGCCTTTTGGGAGGAGAGAGGAAAAAAAATACCCCTTTGTTTGCCATTTCTTTATTAACAGATAAATTACAGAATCAGTCAACTTTCTCTGTACCAACTCAGCTGAACTGTCGTTTCAGGTCCGTGCTGCAATAGAGAGATGTAAATTCTCCATTGTAAACCATGAGGTTGTTGCAATTCTCAATCAAACAAGAATTGGAGTGCAACACTCTCAGTCTCTTCCTACATTTGCTTCCCCACCTATTTCTGAAGTACCTGGTGAGTGCCATAAAAACTTGCCTAGCTAATGTCTCTTTTTGTAAGAAAGCTTTGAGGAAGGAGGAAATTAAGCAAACCACTTGAGATAACTTGCTGTTGTGTGTGGTAGTTTTAAGCTATGCCTTTAAAATGTGTGGGGGAAAATTTCAACCCACCACACTGTGTTACCTGGATTGTACCCCTGTGGAAGAGGACAAACTGAGGGGCAGCCTCGGTTTCTGTGGGACAGAACAGCAGGGTAGCCATGGTGTGCAAGCCATTAGCAGTGTTGAGTCAGCTAGGAAGACAGCTGCCACAGATTGGCTAACAGGTGTATCCCCTACCATAAAGGTCTTTACAAAGTAGGAAATTTGCTGAGGATGAGAGCTATTTCTGCTCTTGCTCCTACTTTCAAGGGGCAGGATTCTGCTTCTGAGGCCTGATTTCCTGCTTATTGTGACCATTGTATATTCACTAGGCTTTGTGTAACTTTTCATACTTTACATTGATGTTAGTATTGATGGTTTTGGTGTTTCATTAATTCTAGTCTCACTTCAACACATGGGTCTTCTCCTTTTTCTGATCCTACTTTCCTGATTGGGAAGAATTCATCAGGTGAGATAAAAAATGATAGGGCTTAATTTTGTATAAGGGCTGCATGTGGACAGGTGTAAAATTCTGTTTTCTACAAGCTTCAAAGGATAGTCTGATCATACCAGTTTACTAGATTGATTATCATCTCTCAATCTGAAGTCAGAAAGCCTATCTGACATAGTATGCCACTCGGAGATACCACAGGGAACCCATCAAAGAACTTCATGGGAAGGCAAAAAGAAATTAATTTGCCTCAGTTGCCAGTGCTCAAAATGATAAATCTAAAAGAAAAACAAAAACAAACAAGCAAAAAACAGACAGAGAAAAAGAGAATTAGTTAAGCTTCAAAATCAGAAGAAAACAAGAAGACTGGAAATAACTTCAGGCTGCCTAAAGCAAAAAAACATCAGGCAAAAAATACTCATGGAAAGGTGAAGCATAACTCCAAATCACTGAGGCAAATAGTTGCATTAATCTACTTGCTGAGGTAAGCATCAGAATACCCTCTAGATTTTGAACGTACTTTGGGATTTACCTTTTAACTGAACAAACTTTCTAAACATAGAGGAGGGCAAAAGTCATGTGTAATATCTATTATATCACTGCTCAAATACTATCGTAAAATTAAGACTTCAGAATCAAAATCAATACAGAAAATATCAGTGAGGAAGTCAAATAGAGGGTGATAGCAAATTACTTTCACTTAGTAAACACATGTATCTTTCCTAAGCCTGTGTGGAATTTGAAGATCCAAAGTACCCTAGTACAGACAACTAGTGAATTCTTACCTTGCAATCTGTATACTTCAGTTGTTACTGAACACATTATTCTGTGCCAAAGATGAAATGAATCTTTTTCAGTTTCACCATTCAAAAGTGGATAGCTGTTGTGTTTACAGTGAGGATGTTCTGGGCCATGGGAGACCCAGTCTGGGCTCTTGATAAAGACTGGTGAAAATTTGAGTGGCTTCTCTGTAACAGTTGAAATAGTCTTCCTGATATGAGTAGAGGTAGCCAGAGCCTCAAAGAAAGCTCCACAAAGTCAGCCTTGTCCTCTTTTTGTCAGGGAATACTGAACTGTTCGAAGATGACCCAGTCCAGCAGACACAAAATATTGTCACCAAGAATTAAGTCAGCATGTATCACCCAATCCCTAGTAATTACTTAGTGGGGTGTTATTAGATGATTGCAAATGCACGGTATTTGATATAAACATGGCTTTTTCTCATTAGATAAACCTTGTTTTTCTAATGGAAAAACAAAAATACATACTGGATTTGCCAGGAAATTTAATTCTAGGTCCCATTAGGAGTCAAAATCTAAAGTATGTGACAAGTAAAAGTGAAGATAACAGCTGGTTTTTTAAAAAAGAAGTAACTAAAATGGGGAATACTTCTTCCCAAAACAAACTGGCAAATTCCTTTTAAATGCCACACTCCAGTGAAAGCATAATTTCATCCTCACTTTAATTAGGCTAATCAAGATAATGGGTAATTAATTGCATGGAACTGGATGGCAAATTGGAGAAAAGTGGGTAGAAATTTTAAATAACCATTTCCTAGTCAAACAGTAGGGTTGTTAGCTCTTATTTTAGGCCTCTAGGACAAATAAACGTTCCCAAGTAGCCCCAATCTACACAACACAGTCCAAAAAGACCCAATTATATTTTCAAAGGGAGATCCAGCAGTAACATTTTGAACTCCAGAATGTGGTAAAATAAATACATGTAGTACTATGGAATAAATCTTATACTTAATCTAAATTAAATTATTTTATAAATCCCTTTCTTCTGAATACAGTATAGGACAAAGAGGATGTGCTATGATTGAAAGCAGTTTTATTTCCCTTTGCTGGTGAACATTTGGCATATCCATTCTCTTCCTAATATCTGCCAAGCCATGGGTCTATATAGCATCATGTGAGATTGTATACTTCGTGAAAGTACCAGCACCAGAACAAGGGGACACAGTCTCAAGCTGCGCCAGGGGAAGTTTAGGCTCGAGGTGAGGAGAAAGTTCTTCAGTGAGAGAGTCATTAGTCATTGGAATGGGCTGCCCGGAGAGGTGGTGGAGTCCCCATCCCTGGAGGTGTTCAAGAGGAGATTGGACGTGGCACTTGGTGCCATGGTCTAGTCATGAGGTCTGTGGTTACAGGTTGGATTTGATGATCCTTGAGGTCTCTTCCAACCTTGGCAATACTGTGATACTGTGATACTGTGAAATAAATGCAGATCCTGTAGCTCTAGCCTCATTGGAAGCCTCAACATCTATGCAGACAAACAATCAACTACAAAAGGACTTTGCCTGTGAGAATATAATTGTGTGATTAAGTCTGAAAATGTTTTTTTCCTCTCCTGTAAAACATGATTACTTAAACTGTAAAAAAGGGTGGAGGTAGAAATAAGAAAAAAAATCATTGTGTAGTCTTGCAAAATAATCAGAACAGCCAAAACAAGGACGAGAGACTGCTCACATTGCACAGATGTTTGTTTTCCTTTGAAAGTAAACAGTACTTTGTTTATTTCAGTCATAAGCAGGTTGGAAGTCCAGCTCTGCCTTTCTTCAGGCATGTGCAAAGCAGTATCGTTAGCCAACTCAGAAAATAGCTTGGAGGTTTGAGTTTATTTATTTGGGATTTTATCTCTGCACATTGGAAAGTTAGGTCTACATTTCCCTTCAGAAAACCTGTAGTGTTAAAGTTTGTACTTAGATATATGCTTCTTGTCTGATATAACTGCTCTTGGAGTAGCTGAAAGAGAAAAAATAACTGTAAACAAGGGCCAAGTCCAAAATTATTCTCTCAATGTATCATATTACGAGGAGTGATTTAGAGATGAGCAATTACGTCTTTCTAGCCTGATTGAGCACCATCATGATGGATGGAATTAGGATATGGATAAAGCAATGTAAGTGCTAGAATTTGGACACCTACCTCCAGTTTCTGTAACACAGTATGTCTATTTTTGTTGCTAACTGGACAGGAGGGCACGATTCTTCTGTAAATCCAGCACCACATCTGCAAATCCATCAGTGTGGATGTTACTGGTATGTTGTTGCATCTGAAATAAATACAGATGGGTCTGTTTAGCATCTGAGAAATCTGTAATCCTGTTTATCATCCTGAAAAAAATAACTTTTTGTCCATTCTTTGTTTCATACTTACACTTCAAATATTTATGGAGTCATGTTGTAGCAACTATGAAAATATCCATCACAGTGTTTAGACAATGCCCTCAATAGCATTCTTTAACTTTTTTTGTCATCCCAGCATTGGGCATTTGGGCTAGTGATTGTGAAAGATCCCTTCCCACTGAAATACTTGATGTCTGGTGATGAAAAGGAAATTGCCATCTGTTGAATGAATCCCACTACAAAATGGCAGATTAATGTCAATATCTCTGCATTGTTTCCTAACTTTCAATGTGATATTTTGTCCATGGGGTAAAATCTGAAGACTGAAAGTGTCATGTATGAGGAAAACAAACTCTGGATAGATACTCAGGCTTTTTATGGCAGCAGCTTCTCAGATAGCTTAAGGTCTCTTAGGTTTGTTCTTTTTCCAGCCCTGCCTTGTAAACACCTTATTCCAGTGCAGGCTGAGCTGTCACACTGTTTTGCGTGTCTGATCATGATTATGCTCTAATTTTAAAACATATTAGAGAAAACAGGCATTTTTCAGTTAGGGTGGTCCAGCAATTCCATTCACCTTGCTGGTGCATTATGAAAAAGAAATTACCTGGATCAACAGAGGGCTGGGAACTGCCCCCCAAAGTGTGCATTGAATTATGGTCTTGAGGTTGTGATGAAAGATTGCAGTGCCAGCACATCCAGCTTTCCCCACCATCCCCTAGGCATCTCCAGTTTTACATGCCTTGGTTTCCTCCACAAGTCAGGCTGAATGATAAAGACAAGGGGATAACAGGTTGATGCTTCCCCACTCTACCTCTCACGATGCTTCTGAACCTGGCAGCTGTGAAATACTCTCATTTTCTGCTGTTTACACACACCCTGTAGACCAAGCAGTCTACAATCATAGAGGAAATCTGTGACTGGAATGGGAATGGATTGTAGGTTATTCAGGTGAATAGTTTGTAACTGGTTGAGAAATTCTTTGGCAGAAGAGAATGTGTAGGGACTACAGAGGCAACATAGCCAGTTTTACATCATTGCCCAAGCCCATAGCTATGCTCTGAAAATCCCTGGCTGCCTGACTAATTCCTCTCAGAGCAATCAGAATACTCTAAATTGCTTTTTAAGAGCAGACTGACTCTTGCTAGTCTGAGATTTGGAGTTTAATCTCTTGGTGAGTTTTGTTGTACTTAAGGGTCCCTGGATAGTCAGACTATTTCCTTCTGTCTCACAGGCTTATTTTTCATATCTAAGAACTTTTCTTTCCATAGTTTTCTGTGTCTTTCACTTTTTTCCTGTAAGTATTCATTGGTATTCCTTCTTTCTTTTTTTCATCTCCATGGTATGGCTGATAGTCATTATATATATATATATATATATTTATTTATTTATTTTTGTGTGTGTGTATCATTTTTATTTAATTACTTTTTTTTTCAGATTTGTGGTTAGCTGAGACATTTGACAATTATGTAAATAAATTTTCAGATGCAGTCCTCTATGTAAATAACCTTATTGCAGCCATTCCTTGATAAGCCTTTATGTGTATGCCTATCTAACTATTTATAAAATAAACCAGTAGTCTTAGAAGTTAGGTTAGATGAAAGAATACAAATGTATCTTCTTTAAGATAATGTCATATCAGATCATAGATTAATCTGAAAGGGCTGCTGCCAGTCTTCAGGTTAACTCTATTAGGTTTGTCTCTATTAGATCAAAATGCAGCAGACTGGATCTGTGTCTGAATGTCAGATTCCTATTCAGTAGCACAGAGACACAAAGTCTGTGTGAGTAAACATGTCTATCAAGAATGAAATTATTAAACTAACAATAACAACAACAAAGTAAAAGCATAAAAATGTCCCCTCCTAATTGCACTTAATGTCAAATCATCATGGTATTAATGGTGCTGATTGTATCAGTGACATCCTGCCCTATGTTGTTATGCTCTTCTATATCTTGCTGAGTAATGGTTAAAATGCCACCATAGATCATAGTCCTCAAAAGGACTCTCATTTATTAAAACTAGGACAAAATACACTTTTTACTCTTGTCAAGGTCCACATTTGTTCCAGAACGTAGATTAACCTCTGCCACAGTCTGCCCTCTCCATTTCTCTTCTTTCCAGTCAGTAGAAATATATTTTCACCTGACATAAACCAGCACAGTTTCCAAAAGATGACAATCTGATTTTTTTGTTTGTTTGGTTTGGTTTTGGAGTTCTTTGGCCTCTGTGTTTTTGTTTTGTTTTGTTTTTCTTTCCTTATGTATAACTCTTAAAATCAGTCCAGAATATTTTACACAGGGCAAAATGTAATTTTAGCTGTAAGGTACATTAAATGAACAGAATTTTAGAAAGAAATGGTTGAGAAACCTGTTGGAGAAAAGAAAAGTGGACTCTGATTACAGAACAGTGAGAAAGGATGAAAAAAAATAATTTTTACATATTTTGAGTTTCTTTCACCTTTTTAATCACAGCTGGCTTTTGGACATAGGTTTTGTACAGTAGAATGGTGAAGAAAGGATGATTTCCCTGAAGGTAACAGCTGGTAATTGCTCCTAGATTATGTGATGTGCTGCAGTTTCTGCTACACTAACAGCTTAAAACAACTATATTGCATTCACTTGTTTCTCTTGGTTTTAATTGCCATTTATGATGCTAGGCATAATTAACACCATTTTCAGTCTCATTTGCCTAACTTTTTAAAACTTTTTCTTCCCCTTCAATTGTGATTTTTTTTGTTTTGTTTTCTATTACTTTTTTCTTTTCTTAACTAAGTTCTCTTCCTTGTCTGCCTTTCTTGATGCACTTCGAGCATATGCTTCCGTTCTGTTTTCTTTCCTGCAGCCACTTTCTTTTTCTGAGTCTGTCTTCTACTAATAGAGAGCAATTTTCAGATAATTTCAAGCTTGTCTCAATTTGTGCCTGAACATTTTTCCATTTATAAACCTGTATCTATGCAAATCAAGTATTTAGGTGCTATTGACTAGGTTCACACAAAGGCCAATGACAGTGAAACACTCTGCATTATAAAATTTAATTTTAGGTGCCCAACTGTTTTCTGAAATTTATGTTTGGTGCTCATACTCCCTTATCCACTACGCAGGAGACTTAAGTAGAGTTCACCTAGGTCAAGTAGCTCACAGGAGAGCTTTTGAAGTTAGTCATGAGGAGAAGACAGCAAAACTCTCTCAAAAGACAAAACATATTCTTGGGCCATCACATTATACTCTGCATCCTGCAGCAAACATATCCTTTCACTTCTCGTGATGGTGATGAAAAGCTGCAAATAGTTTACATTTAAATTAAAGAACGTGGGAACAAAACCTACGATTGTTTTTTTGTAGTCCGATTGCTTTCATGATTAAATGCATAGCTCTTCAGGTGGTGCCATACAACAGTGCTGAGCTAGGAGTATTCTGGTCCTGATTGCTCTTTCCTGACAAATTATTTCTCTTCAGATAAGTAACGTATGATGAAACAGTGTGTGATGAGATAATTTTATGACAGTGAATGAGATAGTAATTTGAGGATTTTATGTGTGTCACTGAAAAATTATGAATAAGGAAACAGAAAAACTCCTTTTTTTTTTTTTTTTGCTAAAACACAGGAGGGAGGAAAAAGGCAAAAGGGAAAAAAAAAAAATGCTTTGAAACAAACCTGCCAGCTTATGGTTATGTAAAAGGATCTTAGAGAAATATGATGCAGATTGTGAAATGAAATTTTCATGATAATGGAGTTAATTGCTCCCTGCTTGTGTGATGTTTGTTGTATCAAGGTTCAGCATACTTAATAAGAGAAGATTCTTGTCAGATTTAATAAGTTGATAAAAAAAAAAGATGCAATGATTCTTCAAAATGTTAATGTTAGTAAAAGCATGTATCACCAAAATTCTCATAAGGTACTGAAAAAAAACTAGACCACAGCATGCAACTTACTGCCTTTCAGAAGTCTATGTAAAATAGTACTTCAGACAGTGTTTTTCAAATGTATTTCTCAGACATTTTAAAAACTAAGCTGAAAAACAACTTTTTGTTGTTGCTGTTAAGCACAGATGAAGCAAATGTTTTATCATATTACTTGCTTTGCCACAGATTAAACAAAGTTCTGTCAATCAAGTCCAAAAGACTGGCCAAAAGCAAACACAATGTTTGTAATTGAATGATGGTCAGCTAGCCTTTTTTGAAAATGAAATTAACTTTAGTGATCTTTAAAGGTCTTCGGGAACCCAACATTAAAGCATAGATAGACCAATGTGACACACACTAATAGTTATGAATCACTAGACCTGTCCTGAGATTATGCATGCAGTTTTAAAGGTTTTTGTTTTACAGTCTCCTCTTCAGTAGTATTTGCATTGTACCTGCTCCTTTGTGGTTTAATTACACATTTAAGTATTTATAATGTGTGGATAAGCCACAGGAAATTAGAAATAAAAATATTACATTCTAGTTTAACTGAACAGCTTTCCTTTTTTTTCTTGACAAGTTCTCCTTTCTGCTATTCAAGCACAGGAAAGTAACTGAGAAGCAGATTCTTAGATAAGACTTCATAAGGCCCAGAATTAGGCAGAAAAAATTATAAGTTACATCCTCCTCAAGAATCTTGTTATCCTTTTCCATAATCCATTGCCCCAGCCCCTACAAGCCAGCCTACTCAACAGAGACTTCTAGCCTTAGTAAGATGATTTGTACCATAACACCGTTATTATTTAAGCTGTATATTCTTAAGTGATGGAAAAGTCACTTTTAGACCTAGGCCCTGAACAACTCTCATTTAGACTAGTCAGCCCAAAGTACATAATCTTATTTTATTATGTACACAAGACCTTAGAAAAGTACCCATGCCATCATCTAATTAGTTTCTCACATTTGCATTTCTAATTTGAATCCTATTGTTATTTTCAGAGGTGACTGTTAATATATTGAGTGACCCTGTATAATTTTATTCATTGTTTAGCAAAAGAAATAGAGATCCAAGTAGTTTGTTATAGATAAACGCATTGAATAATGTATACATTTAAAATGGATATAGTACCTTCATTGACTAGACGAGGAAAAATGAAGGATTACACTTTTAATACAGTAGTACATATCTTGCTTGCAAGAATTAATTGTGGCCAATAAGTGCAAAATTAAATTCTAATACTGTAATCATGCTGAGGTGATATTTCTTGATGAAGTGTGGCATAATAGCTGAGTGGTTTGTGTAACCAGTAAGGGTCTGATATGTATCATCCTTGAAAAAGCTGATAATTAGAGATTGAAAGAACAGAACTAAGGTGATTTAGCAAGCCTGACCTAGTGGACTACTAAAACAAGATGAAATGCTGGAACCATAATGGAAAATGCACAAGAGATTTTTCTTGGATTTTGTTTGTGGCTTTTGATGGTTTTCTTTTCTTTTAAAAAAAAATAGCTTTGTCTACTGTTTTCTGCTAAAGGAAACTTAGGATTCCTTGTGAATATGTCAAAGTAATAAGAGAAACATCAAGTAGAAGCAATTAGTGTCATTTGGCTCCTATATTATTCAGCTCATATCTGGTGTTTAATAAATTCTTACTACTAAAAAATCTTTTTTCTTAGAATTGAGAAACATTCTATTGCTGAACTGTCTGGCAAAAAAAGTCTTTCATTCCTGCCCAAATTTCTAATGTAACTAGATCCCTTCTGTATAATTTTTTGTTCATTTTCAGTCATGACTGCATATCTTTGCAGTTTAGTATCAACTATAACTGCCACTAACATGCTATTCATTCCTTATTACAGGACCTTAAATGTTAAATAAGACAAAATCTGATCAGACAAATCAGCAAAACCTTTCTCTCTTTTTCAAGTTTCAGTGCTGTTTCTGTTTACATTGTTTTAGCTTGTTTTCAATCTACACGACAGTGTTCCTAATTAAGACAATTTTAATTCATAGTCATTGCAAAGTTCCTGTACCATTCTATAGAAATCCTCTTTGGAAAGAACAGGCTGCAAGAAATAGATATGCAGATGCAAAGTTTGTATTTGAAGATTGTATCACTTCATATTACCATGCTTACCCCGAGATTTCAAAATTCTTTGCAGAGTATTGTGTGCTTTTGGCTTTAGGAGACCCTAACTACTGTATTCCTCTCTCTTTCTGGACAGTTTTTAATTCCATTAATCTTTAGTCCACAAACTATAGTATGTCTTTGACATGAATTGCTTCTTCATGTGTGATTTCACTTAGATAAAGCCAGATGTTCTTGAGCCTTCGGTTATTCAGGGAGTACACCTTCTCACATAGTTCTTAGCATCATAAAAAAAGCCTCTAACAAAAATACATTAATTGCTGAATAGGAAACAATGCAGAATTTGAAGAAAATTTGGAGTACTTACATTTTAATACTGTGTTTTCAAAGCCCTGTTAAAGGTGTAAAAGACAGATGAGTAAGCATTCTTCTTAAGGGTCTTAAATTATGGGGAAACAGTTTTAAAGAAGTTAAGAGAAGTGCTTAAGGCCATTCGGTGAATTATTGACAAAGCCAGGATTATCTCTCTAGACAGACAGTCAGGTCTATTTCCACCATTTCCATGCTGCTTATGAAGAGAATCAGATTAATATTAAGAGATTAATTAACAGCATCTTAAATAATCTATTGTTTTCTTTAACAGAGTGTAAAATCAAAATCACTCAATGTGATCTACTAAATAAAACAGACATTCTGCAGTTAAGGTGTCATTAGAATTACTGCTTTGTCATCTGTATATCCCAGACATGAACTGGGATGAAACTTGTTGGGCAGGCATCAAAATAACATGAGGTTTTCTTTATTTTTCCTTTTCTTTTTTTTGAGGGCATGGCTACCAAGGATTCTGCTGCAATAATTAATACATTTTAAAACAAATTACAGAACTTTCTGAACAGCTTAAGACTACTCAGGTTTGAAAGTCACATCTGCCCTTTTCCTGAAGAGGAAAATGGAATAGGAACATTAATACATCTCAGTAATATTTACCTGCTTGGAGGGGATTCAAAATGTCTCATGGATTTTAAGTTTGTCCAAAGCTGGAAGACTTAAATTTATGTCTGCGTTGACACATGTAAGTGTGTAACTACATTGGGGTCTTAACATCATCTTTATAATTTCTATAATATTTGGGATATTTCCCAAGCCCTCTTTCCCAGTTTCTAAAACCATGACAGATGTAGACGTTCAGATACAATAGTCTCCTCAGGGTATGCTGTCAGTTAGTTCAGGGAATCTTCCTACCTTCACATATCTGCTAATATAAGTACTAATCTTAGGGTGCTGACTGTTAGGGGACAGACATTGTGAAGAGACGTTAATCCAAGTGTGAACATTTCATTTAAGGTGCTGCAATGAGTTGGATTTGTGTCTGGCTAGACTAAGGTCAGCCCATTTCAGTACTGGTTTCTTCTCCTGACAGACTCACAGGTACGTGACTTTCATTCTCTAATATGTGTAGCAGCAGCTCTTCTGGTTTGTTGTATTTACTGTAGGAAAATCCATGTTTACTTGAGTGTAGAGAATTCATGCATGATTAATGGGAGTGATTAAATTTTATTTTTTTTTCATGGCATTGTAACTCTCAGCCTATGTTATCATGTGAGTTTTATGCTGACATTATCAGGTGTTACAGCTGAAAGAATCTTTTTCTTTTGTCTTAATTGTTGGGGTGGGGTGTGCAGGGGATAGGGAACACAAGGCAGGATGGAGAATAAGAGAAGGGGAAAGAGATGGTTTGAGAGTATTTTATACCTCAAAAGGGAGTACAAGAGTGTAGGCTTCTCATATAATGTGCAGCATCACTGTCTTAGTCTTGGAACAACTGTTCAGACAGTCCCGTGATGACTTTGCATGGGGAACAGATGTAGCGCAGCCTTTTGTTTTCTAAAAACTGTATGATCTGCTCAGTTTGTCTGGAGCTAGCAGTGGTGTGCCAGGAATAAGCATGAGGCTTGATCCTTAATTATTATATGCTGTACAGTTCTGAAACAAGTGGAAAAAACAAGGTGCTAGAAGCACAGAAAGTATTGTAAATACTGGATACATTCCAGACTATCTCAGAGAGACCATTAGGTGTCTGCTGCATTTAACGTCTCCCGTGAACTTTAAGCAACACAAAGCAGTGGCAACTATGTTTTTCTTGCTTATTCTCCTATAAAATAGTAGTTCATTACTTTGAAAAATATACAACACTTCTTAAAATAAATTGCTTTTGGTTTTTGGTTTGTTGTGTTTTGGGTTTGGTTGGGGTTTTTTTTTGTTACTGAAAAGGCAGCAGCCTTTAAAACTTGGATGATCACTCTTTCTACCTCCCTTTTTTGTGGCGAGTCAGAAAAATCTACAGTATGTTTGAAAAGAAGGTCTAATACTAATCATAAGTTCAAGAAAGCTTCTCAGTAAGACCCAGTCATTATTAACACTGGAGCACTCTGAGTCACAAGCAAAACCTTTGTCAATGTCCCATGGTTTTTACAAGATAACAAAAACTGATGATGAATGATAATTGTTGCCTCTTCAGAAAGAGGTTTGTTGAAAAGAAAGCTATGGGAGTGTGAGTGGACTTAGATTCTACCTTCAGATGGAGATTCAGGAGCTGACAGAACATTATTTGGTTGTGGAAAAAAAGAAGAAAGCAAATATTTTATATATCACTGCTATAAAGATCATTGCCATAATGGAATGAAGCTGGAGGTGGGGAGATTCAGGCTGGAGGTGAGGAGGAAGTTCTTCACCATAAGAGTGGTGAAGCACTGGAATGGGTTGTCCAGGGAGGTGGTTGAGGCCCCGCCCCAGGCTGGACGAGGCTCTGGCCAGCCTGATCTAGCATGGGGTGTCCCTGCCCATGGCAGGGGGGTTGGAACTAGATGATCCTTGTGGTCCCTTCCAACCCTGACTGATACTATGATACTAAAGACAAATCAGATGACTGAGCAGCTCTTTGCATTATTCTTGTGCCTTTGTTTGTCTCCACTCATACAATAGTACTTTGCCTGTGGTGGCTGTGAAATATCTGCCAGCTTCAAGGCTCTTTGCCGTCTAGGGCCCATTGCATTTCAGGTCACATCTGAAAATCTTGCACAACTCTTTAATTTCTCTCTTCCTACTCAAGTAATTATTATTATACCCTGGAAATTATATTAAAAAAAAAATAATAATTAAGGTCAGAAAGTCAAGCACTCAAATTAGAAAACATTAAAATTAAAGTTGCCCATGCAACCTTCATTTGGCTCTCTTGGGCATATGCATTATAATGGTCTTTAATTACATCATCACAGGGTTGCTTTTTTTTTTTACATGGGATCCCTGACTCATTCGGTCAGGGACAGTACTTCCTCAATTAGGAATATTCAGTATTTCGCTCTCTTGTCCTTGTTCAGTGTGTGGACATGCCTTATTGAGTTCAAACTATTCAGACTGCACTTTTTAAGCAGAAGTTATTGATTTTTCTATGCTATTTTTTAAATGGAACTCATTAATATAATGTCAGGCCTTACTTTATATTCACAAAATCCTCACAAGGTTAAAGGGTTTTATTATCTCCATTTTACAGATGGGTAATGGCCATGCAGAGAAATTAAGCTTAAATATATTCACTAGTTTTGGGTGCCCATTTTAGGATGTCTGTAACCTCCTATTTCTCAGTGTGTTTGGCACAGTTTTAATTCTGTAAACACTCAGGACATGGACTCAACTGAATGATATGTTTCTTTGAATTAGTCAGGAATTTGGCTTGGGATCTCTAGTGGGAAAACCTACAAAACAAAGCTTTAAAAACTAGGAAAGGAAAGGAAAGCCTTTAAAAAGTCATTATAAAGTTTGGAATAAAACTTTTTCACAGGGCTGCTAACATTTATTCTGCATCTGCATTGCAGATACAGCTGCCTTATTTTTCTTTCTGAAGCTTCTTCTTCCATTCACTGTGCATTGAACAAAATTTAAGTAAGTGGTATAATAAACCATATATGACTAGGAAATGTGGATACACTGTCTCTAAAGGTCTTGTGAATTAGTGATTTTGTGAAGGAAAGGGAACATCAACTGATAACAGTAAGTAGTTTAATAACAGGTATGTACAATGAGATTAAATTTTACTTGTGGACATTATCCCAATTTTTCTATTGCTTTAAATCTGATTTTATGCAGATCCTTCAGTAAACTTGTATGTATAGTTAGGAAAGAAGGGCTTATTATAATTGTATTCACTGATTACATTAGTTCCAAATACCAGTCAAGGCAATCTATACATTTTGGACATCTATTCAGACAAGAAACTGAAAAGCATTCTGATCTGTCTCATAATTGACTCATCAACAGCACTGGAATCTTTAAATCTCCAACACAGGCCCCTGGCCTTTGAGCTATCAGAGCAGATTTAGTGCTAGGGGCTTTCATCCTCCAAGTGTAAGGATTCTTTGGTAGTCATGAGCTATACATGCTGCTAGAAAGATTCACACACATCTTTGCTGATAATAGAGAACATAAGAGGACCAGGTTTCACTGGGAGATCGGGGGCTTCTCACTATAATTGGAAGGCTGCAGGTACTACTTACCAACTTTTTCATACCCCTCACTTCTCCTTACTCTGAATATCATCTTTTCCCTGCTACAGCCTCAGTTCTCACTCACTAGTTGCCCATTCACTTCCTTTCTCATTCACAGGATTTCTTCCCATAGATTCTTTCTGTCTCTCTTTCCATGATCAAACTTTTGATTCTTTACAGTTGAACTGAGCAGCATTTTCCTTCATGATTCTTGGATGCCAGGGGACAGTGACAGTGCAAACACATGACAGGCCTTTTAGTTCCTTGCTACATGTGGTGTATGGTAATGCTTATTTCAGTAAGATTATCTGATTAAGGACCTTGTCAAATGGGATAATAAGGAAAAATGGGTAAGCCATACACAACATGACACAGACCCAACAGGCAAAGATAACAGATAAAACCAAGAAACAGACCTTGTCAGTCACACTAATTGATTGGCTATCAAGAAACTGCATGCAAACCCAGACATTGCAGCCTACAAAGATGGAAACTTGAGAACAGCTCAGCAGGACTAGGCAAACTGATGGGGGAACATGCAGAGAAAGGGAAAGGGGGAGGAACAGAAGAGGACGAGAAATAAAAAGGAGCTGGTTATGCTTCTTTGACTACATCCTGTGCTTGATCATCAGTCTGTCCATCTTATCTTCTTGTTAAATCATTTCTTAACTACCGCTCTGCGTAATCTCACTCCCTATTCCATGTGTGGCTGCTGCAAGGACCAAATGATGGATTACTGGGGAATACCAGTGTGAGTGGATAGGAGCCAGGTACTACATATGTGCTCAGCTTCTCTAATGGTTGACCTATAAATGGGAAAGCAGCCGTTGCCACGTCCTACAGCCTGGGCAGAGACCTCAGGTCCTTGAGTGCACTGGGATGTGCTCCAGTGCTGAGCAAGGAGATGGTCTTGAACCAGAGCTGCTAGAGCAGCCATATGCTCTTAACATCTCTTAAGAGAAAGGTTTTCATTTGGCAAAAGTACTTGCAGAGAGTAAAGTGGGCAACATATAGTTTTACATCATTATAATAATAATCATCTTCCAATATGATGCTTGGTGATAAGCATAATCAAAATATTTTCTTTCATATGTTGGGTGAATGATCACATTTTTTAATAGGAAAGCTTTCTATACTATTTATTTTTGAGGTTGCAATACCTATACATGATAGTCTTCAAAAAGATTGTATGATTATGAACAAGGTGATAACAAATTTCAAGACAAAATTAATATGTGGTATCCTTCATCTTATTTAAATAAGTCTTGGCTCAAATTCCTATTTGAGATCATAATGTGACTGTGACAATTTCCATTGCATTTTTCCAGGCATGAATTGAATCCAAATTTTTGTATCTATATATATTTATGCTGTTTCAAGGTTGTGCAGGGTTATGCCTACTGTTCTTTACTGTGTATCACTACAGCAGAAAAAAAGGATAGCAGAATTGCTTTCTCATGACTATTGAAAACAGCTGGTAAAGTCTCTGCTTCCTACATGCTTTCATATGTAGAGGTTTCCCTGTTGTAACACTTGCTCAAAATATTATGGTTTAACATCAAGTTTTTGTTAGGTTGTTGTTGTTGGTTGTTTTTTTTTTGTTCCAATAAACTGTGAAAATGATCTCTACAGTAACTGGTAGCTCAAGCACTAAGGTTATTTGAGAAAATTGAATTGTGCTGAGGGGCAACTGTGGTTATGAAGTGTGTAGTGCCTGTAAACAAACAGAAAGATGCATATTCCCTCAGCAAAAGCCGCTTCCAGAGAGCAGGGAATGTCAATAAGTAGGCATATGAGGTGGCTATAGCAAATACAGCAGGCAGAGGAAAGCCAGATGTTGTAATGCTGTGACACTGCGCAGAAGATCAACGTGTAACATTACAATAAGCAGCTTCCCTGCTACAGCTGGCCATGCATAACACAGTGAATAGTTGGAATACGTAATGCTGCAGCATCTGCTTCTCTGTAAAGCTTTCATTTTTCTTTTTCAGACTGTTATAATCTCAAATCTTTTATTTGATAACTCAAATGGGCTTGACAGAAGAAAAAAGACTGTAGTGTTGCCACGATCTCTTAAGTGCAGTCCTCTGGCAATGAAAAAAGTCCCAGAAATTATGTACAGTATATTGCAGTGAAAATATGAAAAGCATTTGCTTTCCTGTCTGTTGCACCCCAGTCATCTTCTTTGCTTGACACAAGATGGAGAATGGGGGACAGCGGGTAGTCAGACGGAAATGACTTTCTTTTTACCTTTAGCTGCTGGAGCAAGTCATAAAAGAATGGACATTTTTTTAGAGCTGGAGTTTGTTGCTTTGCTTATAGTTTAGCACTCTAGGGCATACAAATCTCTTAATGAGATGCAAACCAAAATTGTTTTGTACGGATTTTGTTTTGTCACAGAAACATTGTGTTTTTCCAACATTGTTTTTCCTGGCCAATATGTAAAGGAAGTTTCAAATGTAATTATACATAAGCACACTCTTCTGAGAAATACATATATATATATATGTGTTTGTACTGGAAAAAGATGTGATTTTTCATGTATTGACAGATAGTAGGGAAATTAAAAATTAAGAATGCTCTTTAATACAGCTTTCATGCCTGCAGGTTTTATGCCAGTGAATAAACAGTGAAGTTTGTTTAGTTTTCTGTGATTTCCAACAGTCCTTGCAGGCTATGGCAGCTTAGTCTTTTTAATAATGTTACTTTGCCTTTGGATAAAAGCCTCCTGCATATACTGCTTCTGCAAATGAATGTACAAACATTAAAAGGGGAAAGGGGATTTATACCTGAATATTGGATTGATCTAATTATATTATTGAATCAAATAAAATCACTTCTTGGGAAAACAGACCACTAAATTTCATACATAATTATATATCCATCTTGCAAAAATAAATCAGTTACGTCACTGGCATATTCACATCAAATGTAATTGAAAGTCCCAGCCCTTTGGTAAACATAGATGCCCTATTGAAAGGTATAGGCTTTTTATTC
Source organism: Melanerpes formicivorus (assembly GCF_026170545.1). Taxonomy (NCBI): domain Eukaryota; kingdom Metazoa; phylum Chordata; class Aves; order Piciformes; family Picidae; genus Melanerpes; species Melanerpes formicivorus. Next base: position 6,566,052 of record NW_027142379.1, on the reverse strand, counting down.
CCTGATACCAGGATGCACACACTCGTGATTTCTCCCTCTTCATCTACTTGGCATTGCAATCTTTCTGCTACCATCTTTTCCAGGGAATCCTCACAGCTTTTCCCACCCATTTCCTTTGCTGAAAAGTTTCTCACTCTCTCCAGAGTACCAGATTCCTTCTCCCTCCTTGTTCTGTGTATAGTTTGCCAGTCTGCATCCAATTCTTCAGCAGTCCTTTTCCTTCAACATTTTGAAGTGCATATATCATTCTGATAACCCCATAAGGATCTGTAATCCTCACCGACTCTTTTCTCATAATTGCTCACTTCTTTTTCTCTGCTTACTCCATCCAGTGGAGAAATAAGCCTGAGAAGAACTGTGGTGTGATGCCTCAATGTGCACGGCAGGGCTTCTGTGTTGCTGTGCTACAGGATACAGAGATGAACTCCAAGGTCTAAAGCTCAGTGAAGCAAGTATAGGAGCGAAGATATACCTTCCGCCCTGTTTAGAAAAGTCTGCAGCTTTCTTGTGAAGCAGTTAGAGAAAAGTAGCACACAACATCAAAACAGCAAGTAGCCAAAGTAATTTTATTTCTCTTATCTTGCCAGTCAGTGTGTTTCAAAGAGGGTAATACTTGCTGTCAGTAACACAACAATAACTCTTAATGTCTACATCGGGTGTGTGATCTTTGGTTCTTTTGCCAGAACAGCATTCCATTACGTTTTTACTGTCTTAATATGTTTGCTTCCATCCTCCAGCTATGTTTTCTCATTTTGTCAGGTAAGATAGGAAAACTGAAACCCTACTTAAAAAAAACTCAGGCTAAGATAGGTTATTTTCTCACATTTCCTGTGGAGATACACTACACAGTGTATAGTATTGTTCTACCTTACACAGTTTCTACAGATTTGATTCTTATTCCCTTTCAGAAATACATTTGGTTGATTTTGCTGAGACAGTACTAATAAAACTGAAATTAGACTTTAAAAGAATCAGAATGTAGAGTGGAAGAGAAGTGATTGAGCAAGTAGAGGTTTCAAGTTGAACTTGATGTGGTTCAGCAGATGACTAAAGCTGTATCAAGGAGTGAGCAATCAGAAATGTGAGGGAACCCAGAAAAATACAGTGGCTGATGCAAAACGGTGGAACATAAAGGACTGGAGTGGGATAGTGAAGAGATGGAGGAGAAAGTGGTATTTGAGAGTCTGCATGACTAATAATAAAGACATATGAAAATAACCTGAGGAAATAGATGTTATGATTCCAGTAGTTCAGTGCTATACTAAATTCAGCAGGTGAACATCAATGAAAAGGCTAAGCCCTCAGGAATCACGAGAAAGTTATGTAGTGAGTAATTTCACAACATCTTTGGAAGGATTATCTTTGATACAATAAATTTATTCCTAAATTCATGTCCTAAAATCTCTATATGGAAATCAGAGTAAAAAAAAAAAACTTTGTAGCAACTGTCACTGTCCTGAAAAGGACTTAATGGCCAAATAAATGTTGCTTAGTCACTGGTTAGTAAAAGCAGTGTTTCTTTTACCAGGTAGAGGAAAGATTTTTCTCTGTGCCATACTGATATGGACTCATTTACAGTCAGAGAAGACTTGTGTGGAAAAATTCAGTTCTACTTCTTCCTACATTCCCTCCTCACTTCCAATCTAAATAAAATAGTGAATCAGCTACAAACACCTGTATGTATGTGCAGCCATCCATAATTTTTTTTATACCATGCAATCCATCTGCAAACAATGGTGGACACACATTTGGTAAACTCCTTGAAGGTCCATGCTGATTTCTCTAGGTGTCATCTTTATTTCTTCTGCTGTTTGTCATTCCTCACGTAGCTGGATCCTTCAGCTATATGGGAAAATGATTAGACAACAAAGTGGGTGATTGATACAAGAAATGCAGTGATCCGAGTTTAGGAAATTCCCTTTGCATTGGCAATGATCGGAGGATGCAGGTGGCAAGAAAGACCGATCACCAGAGATGAGAAATGAATGAGTGATTCTTTCAAATGAGATAGAATATGTCATATATATAGTATATAGTCTCCTTTCCAGGAGGCTGGTGAAGGAGGGTAAAGGAAATTTCCATCAGAGACGGTGGACTTTTTCATATTTGATTGTATAAATGTTGGAAGACTTGCATTATTAGTTCACTATCCCTGAAAATTAGTTCTTTTACTAGACTGTGTAAAGTCATTTTGGTGGAAGATGAGGTTGCTGCTTCAGTGCTCAAGCTGTGGCCTATAAGAAGGGAAAGAGATGTACAATGAAGTTACACAGATGAAAAACAGTGCTTGACATTCATTATTTTCCTATTTATAGATGAAGCGTATCGTAGTACATAGCAAATTACTGCCTTGTGAGATGTAATTTATAATATTGCCAGTGGTTCTAACTTTAACCTGTGCTTATCATTATTTCTCATCTTCATTTTTGTTGTTTGCTCTCACTTTTTTCCTTCTCATTTGCTGTTTCTTTTTGATAAATTAGATGACAGGCTGTTTGGGGCAATAACCGTATTCTGCTGAATGCTCTCTGCTAGGAAATAAGCCCTGCTATGGGCTCAACCAAACATTTGTTAACACTGAAAAGAAATTCAGAATTAATTGTGGCCCCATCCTGCCTCATCCTGTGTTTATTGCAAATGTTTCACTGTCTCACTTGATAGTTTCGGCTTAAAGAATGGTGTACCAAGGAACATGGTTTGGTCAAAAAGAAAAAGAAATTTAATATGTTCCACTGCCTTTGTGACTAGACATCCAAAGGCATAAAATCTCACAATTTGAATCAAGTTACTCATTCTTTAGCCCCATGTTTCTACCAGCATTAATAGCTATGTCTGGTTTTATACGCCTTAAACATAGGAGAAAACCACCCAGATTTAGAATACAATAGAATTAACCAGGTTGGAAAAGACCTTTGAGATCATTGAGTCCAACCTATCATCCAACACCATCTAATCAACTAAACCATGGCACCAAGCACCCCATCCAGTCTCTTCCTCAACACCTCCGGTGATGGTGACTTCACCACCTCCCTGGGCAGCACATTCCAATGGGCAATCTCTCTTTCTATGAAGAACTTCTTCCTAACATCCAGCCTAAACCTTCCCTGGCACAGCTTGAGACTATATCCTCTTGTTCTGGTGCTGGTTGCATGGGAGTAGAGACAAACCCCCACCTGGCTACAACTTCCCTTCAGGTAGTTGTAGACAGCAATAAGGTCTCCCCTGAGCTGCTGCTTCTTCAGGCTAAGAAAACCCAGCTCCCTCAACCTCTGTATACTTGCCAAGTGCCAAATTTATTTGCCTATATCCCTGCTATTAGGTTTTTTTTTTTTCTTTTTCTTTGCTTCACTGAAAACACCAGATTGCCTTTACTCAGCTGAATCTCTTATGCCAATAAACAGCAGGCATGCTGACACCTTACCTCAGGTCACTAGGGATCTAGTTTCTTAAACATATTTGAATATTCTGTTGGCTGATCAAAACCCTGATGTTGTCAAAAGTGGAATATGGATGTGCACGTTCCGCAGCTCTTACTTATCATGGGATGTTTCACATGAAATGAGATGCAGAGCAGAGTTAGTCATGTGAGAATCTTTCCTGCTCTCTGTCTATGCTTGACTGCTTCTTGTCTCCATCTGTGAAAGCTATACACAGCCTTTGAACACTCAGAGTGAAGTACTCAATAAAAGATATACTCTTAAATGAATGTGTGGCAACAACCATTAAGTGTGAAAGCCTATTTTCATAAATCATAGTTTTTAATGGGATATATGTTTTTTAGTTTTTTAATAATATATAGCCAAATACTGTTATAATTTTTTATTCATGAAAATTAAATGGAAATAGCATAAAGGGTATTAAAATTAAGCATTTATTAGGATGCTATAAAGCACTGTATTCATTTTAAAAAATCCAAACAAGTAGATATAAATGAAAATAGTACTTGGAGCTCATCTTCCCTTTATTCATTTATCTGTCTCCTTCAGCTTTTGTTTGGTGGTTTTCCTGGTTTTGCCTGGAGTTAAATTTCCTCCTAGCAGCTGGTATAGTGCTGTGGTTTAGATTTAGGATGAGAAGGTTGTTGGTGACACACTAGTGTTTTAGTTTCTCCCGAGCAGTGTTTATGCTAAGTCAAGGACTATTCAGCTTCTTATGCTGCCTTGCCAGCGAGGGGAGTGCACAAGAAGTTGTGAGAGAGCACAGCTGACCTAAACCAGCCAATGGAATATTCCATAATATATGACATCATTCTCAGCATATAAAGCTGGGAGATGAAGAACAAAGTGGGGAACGTCATAAGTGATGGCGTTTTTCTTCTCACATAACTATTATGCCTTTGAGGAGATGGCTGATGCCTGCCAATGTCTAGGGGTGAATGAATTCATTGGTTTGCTTTGCTCACACACATGGTTGTTGCTTAACTTGTTCAACTGGCTTCATCTCAACCCATGAGATTTTTCACTTAGACTCTTCTGATTCTTTTCCCTGTTCCTATGGGAGGACAGTGAGCAAGCTACTGTGTGGAGCTTAGTTTCCAGCTGGGGTTAAACTGTGACAGCAGTTCAACATGCTGGAGAACCATGTAGACGAGGACTTGCCTAGGCCAGAGGTTCTAGAAAAAGTTGGTGGCATGAGAAATTAGGAAATATTTTTGGTGGAGGTGTAAGTGCTGTTTGTAGAAGGAGAGAATAGTTCAGCTGGGGAAAAAAAAATAAAAGGGAAGCAGAAATGAACTGAAGGACCATATTTAAGTAATAATTTAAAATATTTTGGTTTGTTTCCACGTTGGTTTGTTGTTCTAATTTAACTCAGAGCCTGAAAGAAGGGTGCTTTGAGATAAAGGGCTAAGTTTCACTTTGAAAATATTGAAACAGAGTACTCAAAAATATGTTTGAAAATGTAAAATAGTTACTTGACATTTTTGTATATTTTTCAACATTCTTTTTAAAGCTCAAACTAACAGAAGTTCATGTCTGTGACAAGACATAGACAAGTTTTATATATATACAATTTAAGCTCATCCAAGAGTTTCCATACTTTAGCTTTAGATACAAAGAATAATTTTTTCTTTCCTATACTTAATGAGTTGGATAAAATTAAAACCAAGTTATGCAGCTTCTGAAATTAGTAGGCCTAGACATACTTGCTTTCACACAGAGAGACATAATGAAAAGCAAAGAATTTTCATATTGTGAATGAGATTCAACTTGTTATGTTTAATTGAAATGTATTACAATGACCTTGCCAACAAAGTTTTCAAATAGGGCTAATTCAGTTTCTTATTTTTTTAATTATTATTAGTCATCCTGACAAATTAATTTGTTTCCTGATGAATAACGATACTCCCTTTTATGCATATTTTGGAATAAACACATCACTTTCAAATAAGTGTGGAAAATTTTATGAGAAATAAATATCAAGATTAAATTTAGGGGTACAACTGTGTTCAATTACTTCATAAAGTTCAGTGTTATCTTGCTATTTTACTTTTTTTCCCCATGTTTTCTTTATTTTCAATTTATTTGCCTACTTATTTTCACTTAGTATGTAGCAGATTCTATTCAATGTTCTAGAGCATCAGCTGGCAGCATTCTTTTCCCCTGACATGTCTTTTTTTTGTAGCAAATATTACTTCACACTTGTATTGCTATACAAGCAACATTTTAATGTGTTAACGAAGTCAGAGGCCCAAGTAACTGCTCTTTTCCTGTGAGTTCATTTATTTATTAAATAGAGCAGTTGTAGCTATCTGTTAATCAGCAGAAACCTTTGTAATAAATGTTATTAAGTAATATAAAGAGTGAGTTGAAGAAAGAGTAGGTGAAGAAATGTCAAAGGTATCTCTGTCTCTGATTTGGATGTGATATGAGCAAAACTGCTGATAACAAAGAAATTGATCTATGCCAGCTTTATAAATCTGAATGCTATGTCTGAAGAAAATTGTTGCTTGTTTTAAATATGTAGCTTTATGTTGCCTGTGTTTCAAAGATGAGCCTCTAGTATGTTTGGGTTATTTATTTTTATCCAGGTTATCCAAAACCATTACAGGAAAAATTGTAGTCTAAGCTTCTGGAAAATTAAGTCAGAAAAGAACAGAAAGAGAAGAGTTAGAGTTAATAAAAAATTTAGAATGGAATAGAATAGAATAGACCAGACCAGGTTGGAAGAGACCTTCAAGATCATCATGTCCAACCTATCAGCCAACACCACCTAATCAACTAAAGTTGAGGTCCCTGTACCTCAAATTACAGGTTGTAGGGATTCACATCATGCATTCACCACATCTTTCTGTTATCAACTTGTCTTATATCCAATAACTGTGTAATACAGCTTGCCTACAAGGAAGCATATAAAAGAAGCATACAATAATGGCTCCTTCAGCAGTTTCATGAGCAGAGTAACTGAATTAACTTTTTAATTAAATTAAATTCTTGATAATTAAGGGTAACCTCTGTATTTTTGTAACTTAAACATTAACTATAAATTTGAAATAGATGTTTTTACTGTTTAACATGGAGGTCTTTTAAAAAATCAGATAGGACACTTTGAGCATGTTTTCTTTGAATTCCAAGGCTACTCCTGTCTTGCAAACAACACATTCATTTTGCAGGATTATGTTACTACTTTCCATTTTTCCTCATTCCTTTTCTCCTCCTCCAGCTGCTCATAATTGTATAAAAATTTAAGTATCAGAATGGAATAGTCAAATGGCTTTGCATAAACTTATTTGGAACAATTTTAAAACAAGCTCTTTTTCTCCTATTTTAATTTGGAAGGGAGCCTTTTTCCTTCTTAATTTAATTCCATAAATTCTCACTTGCACTAAAGGTTTGTCTTAATGGGTTTTTAAATACCATTGTCAGGATGCCCTGTGGCAATCCGGTTGCGATTCTTAATGGCATCCAGCTGGGTAGGAATGGTTGCATCAAGATGTCCACCAAAATCCAAGAATATTTTTAGCTTGGAAGTGAAAATCCAGTACTAATTTTTTGAGTGTCTCTTGTTGGCATTCCATTTTCTTTTATGCAAGTTTTTGAAGGTTGTCTCCAGAAAAGCCATGGCCAAAGTAGGTGTGCTGACGTGGAGCCTTCATATCTCAGAGAGATATGTATGATGGCAAAAATATCAGGGGTAGAAGAAGCTTTTAAGCTCTCATTAAATTTTAATTCCTGTAAGAACAAAGAAAATGTTGCTCTTGGTTTATTCCTGATAAATTGACCAGAGTGAGGGAAAACAGTATCCTGAGACCTCTTTTACCTTGCTTCACTTCTTTATGTACTCCTGTGCACTACTCTGCTCTTAGTGACATTCTTGCTTCGATACAAAATAGGCCTTATTTGGTGCTAGCAATTTGCTTGCATTGCAGTTCTGTATCACAGCTTCTTCATGATCTAGGCACAAAAGGCTTGAGAAGAGGCCATTTGAGCTCACACATGGTTATATCAACTTTTCAAACAGCCTCCCTTTGAGGATATTCAGCAAAATCCCTATCTACAGAAAGAGAATTGTACAGCCCACACTTTATAATTGTGGAGAGATGAACAATTTATTGGTTCATTAACTCAAATTAGTATTTTATCCCTGGATTTTCCAGATTTCTAAATTGAAATTGATTAAATGTGGAATATGAACATGCCCCTATATTCAGAACAGAAGGAAAGGAATTAGTGAGGACACTGAATGTTTCATGAAAAGGTTTCCTCCTCCACAGTGGATCCTAGTTTCCACAATTGTTTGTAAAATGTGATTGATGATATGAGAGTCAGAGGCTGCTATGACAGGAGGTTAATCCTATTTTATTTTTTTTAATAGGGCTTGATAATTAATTATTGCTGTTTTCCTTTTCTGATGATACAGATGAGACATAGTATGAAGTACAGATCTCATTTTTATCAAATGCACAGCTGCAAGCAATAGCTGCATACTATGATGCATGATAAAATAGTTGTTAAAAGCAAAGAGATCATAAATACCAGGAATCTCTCCAGTTACACAAATAAAATTATATGTTCAGACTTAATGTGGAACAATAGTGATATCCCTGGAAAAAATATGCATAAGTATATTTTAAACCCATAGACTGCTCTTTTTGTCATTGAAATAACAGTGAATTTGGGGGTGCTATATGGAAATGAGTAAATAATTTTTTGCTAGCTAACAATTTAAAATGTAGCTGAAACTGTAAGATGACATCTTTTGGTACTTGATTTTCTGTCATGTGTTGCAGGTTGAGTTCCAGAAGTTCAAAACTATCATATACAAAAGTCTGCTTGGCTATGGATAGCTTACTATGGTACGCTTACTATGGTACACTTACTAACATTCTTTTTCCAGTCATTTCATCTTCAATATTGTTGGGTTTTGGCTTTGTTTGTTTGTTTTGTGTGAGGTTTTGTTTTGTTTTGTTTTGTTGCTGAGCTCTTTGTCTGTAAATCTGGTCCTAGTTTTTCCCATGCTGAAAAACCTTTGGGCTGTGATTTTAAAAGACACTTGCAGAATTAAACACCTGTTCTATGAAAAAGAGAACTCACTAATTACCACTTTGCCTCTTTAAAACTCCCTCCTAATGTCTGTAGGAAGAAAGATTTTTTGGAAGACTCTTCCTTTTTTGAATTTTTCCTGGTTACTACACCATCAAACACATTTTCCTCATCACTATTTTTTCAGATTTATTGTATCCTTTAAGCATTGTCTTTTTCTACTTCTAGTAGTTTTCGTTGCTATTCCTAGATTTCATTTTGATTTTCATTCATATTTAAATGTCACTCTCTCATTCTGTGTACCAAATAGTACTTTGATCAGTAGCTACTGTGTCATCTTAGAACATCTTTTCTTTTTTCCTTCTGCTATTTTTCAACACAGAAAGTAAAATTCCTTTCTCCTTTTACGTTCTGATTTTTTCCCCTTTCAGTTCACAAGCTATATTGAGTAAACTGCTTTGACTTTCAAATGCCTCACTTCCATTTTCTTTCCTTGCATATTCATTCGCTTGGGACAGCTTTGAGATCAGTACATTCTGCTAAGGACCAAAGGCAAATTTGAACATATGTTAGCACTCCTAAAGTATTTAGATAATTCACTAACCTACTGTTTCTACCAAAATTTGCTTGTATTTCTCATTTGTTTCTATTATATGCACTTGCTAAGAAGTATAAGTTTCCAAATGTACCAATATATGAAGCAATTCACATTATTTTTTCATAGGAACATGGAGTTCATTGTGCTGTACCAAAGTCTAGAGTGAAATTTTCTGTTGCCCTAATATTTTAGCATGAGCTAAATCACAGCCTAAAAATGCAGAAAGGAATTGAGCAACTGTGTTTTAACTGTGTTTTTTCTTCAGTGAATCATCAAATTGGAAATAAGGATATGCAGCTTGAACCACTAACAAACTCCCCCATGAAAATAGGCACAAAATTATGTTGAAGAGTTTTTAACATAATCCACATCCTGGTCTCCAAACTGGTGACACATGGGTTTGATGGGTGGACCACTAGATGGATAAAGAACTGGCTTGATGGCCGCACCCAAAGAGTGGCTGTCAATGGCTCCATGTCCCAGTGGAGGCCAGTGACAAGCAGAGTCCCTCAGGGATCAGTCCTGGGACCTGTCTTATTCAACATCTTTGTGGGGGACATGGACAGTGGCATTGAGTGCACCCTCAGCAAGTTTGCTGATGACACCAAGCTGTGTGGTGCAGCAGACACGCTGGAGGGAAGGGCAGGGAGGTTGGAACTGGATGATCCTTGTGGTCCCTTCCTACCCTGACTGATACTATGATACTATGATACTATGATAATCATCAGTGTTTGCTTTGGTGTTGGGTTTTTGTTGGTTTGTTTGGGTTTTTCCCTCCGTGAAATCTGGAATCCTGCTTATTAAATTGAAATTAATTAATTAAAACTGCCTTCATTTCAGAGCAATTGTTTTTACAGCAATGGAGTTTTGACTTTATGTATTTTCTTTAGAACAAAAATGCATTTGAATAGACCTCTGATCAAACACAGACATGATGTAGGAGGAAAAAATAAGACTGTGATATTTAAAGTAAAGAATAACAATACAAATCTCACGTTCAATAAAAGAGAGATTCTTGATTTGGAGAGTGAACAAAATGAATCTATGATAAACAGCTTACTAAGTAAAGAGAAGAAATTACTTTTCTGAGAATGTGTTTAGAATTTAAAATAATGGGAGAGGTAAAAGCTCACTGCATTTTTCATTCCTGGAATATTAAAACAACAACAATTAAATTAAGTGACATCTATTTGTTTGGGGTGTTTTTTAGGTAGCTTATATATTAGGTGCTGAGTAAATTAATGTTAATTATTTCACTTGCTACATCCTATATTATTTTGTGCTTGCCCTGGACACTGCCAGTAAGGAAAGGATGCAAAACACAATGATGCTGTGCACAAATAGTATACTACTCCAGATGATAATGGCAAATAATATATTTGTTAAAATGGATACCTTAGAATTAAATTTAATGGCCATGCCATTTTCATTGTTTAAAGTAGAGAGTGACATTACAGTGAGTAAGATAAAGCACATGAGAAATTTACAGGTTCTATAAATTGTGTTCCCAAGGCTGTGTTTTGGATGAGGAATAGTGGAAAATAAAGATGAAGAGATCTTAGTCTCGATGAATTATTCATATGGTAGCAACAGGACAATATTTATTCTCAGTAATGCACTTGTACCTCTGGAGAACTGAAATGCATCAAATCTTGTTTATTGTTGATTTATTATTAAAAATATATATAATTTTCTATTACCGTAATTTTGGAAATGATCAACATTTCCTCCTAGAAGATGAAGGGGATGTTTGCAGTGAGGGATTCCACCGAAAAAAATAAGGCTTGTGACAAAACAAAACAGTAATCATGACCTACTTCTGGCTGGAGCTATTAAAGTTATTTTTCTCTGTTCGGAATACAGTGTTTTACTCTTCTGAGTAGGGAAAACTATATATTTGTGGTTTGGTTTGGTTTAATTCTGTGTAGGCTAAAAATAAATCTTTTATTACTTGAATCTTTACAAAATCAGGCATAATATTATGAGATCAGGACTGCTAAAGTCATCACAGTTACACTCAGTAGTGCTACGTATCAGCAAGAAGAAAACCAAACCTTTTCAGAATATTTCATACGTGTGTAGACATTCAGAACTATTTGGCAGCAGTAACTCTCCACTGTAACCTGCAGCAGATGTTGAAATCATTTAGGATTGTGAGAAAGAAATAATTCTGTGTTTGGGGGTTTTCTGTCTGCGTTACTGTCTTGCAGGTTCTTGTGACTGTCTTCCTTGGCTGGTGGCAGGGAACTGTCTGTGGAAGATGGCCTCTAGACAAGCCATTTGCAAGTACCGAATGTAGAGTTTCGTCCCTTTGCAGAAGAGTGGGTTGATTACAGGAATCTGCAGTCCATGCATCTGTTCACCATCTTCCATCACAAAATCTCCCTCCTTGACTGCCACCTGCATTGTCCTTGTGAGATGTCACATTTCAGGTGGGTAAGAAATTTGCTCGTAGCTCTAAATAAGCAGAGGTGTCTAAGGGCCAGGATTAGGGGCCTGTCATGGATGACTCCCTTCCGCTCCATCAAGATGTATCTTCACTAAAAAAGTGAATGTTGATAGAAAAAATGTTGGTGGAGAGAAATGTTTTTCCTATATGTGAATACCTTGGCATGATCAACATAGCAAGAGGATTGAATGGTTGATGTCTGTATATATAGGGTTCCTCACTGAGAAAAGAAGAGAGATAAAGAAAGATATAAAAAGATTAATGGTTATAACTTGGTCATTAATAAAAATAACTAAAGTTGTAGGCCCTTAAAGTCTTGCTAAGTCTTCCTAGCAAGTAAAAGCTATCTTTCACTGGAAACATAGGAAACAAAATTCAAATCCTAAGAGGCTTCTAAGACATGGATCAATAATTTTGTGAAGGCAATTTTGTGACATGGGTGTCTAACCTGTAAACAACTCAGGAAATCCATTTCTGTTAAACAAAGACCATATTTTATTGTCCCTATAAAATATAGCTTGCTTTAAACAAAGAACAAATCAATAACAGTGGAGAACACTAATCACTAATCAGAGTTTATTAGGTTAAGTAGTGTGGCTTCATATGGGGTTATTATTGTCAAAAAATCAGATATTTTTCAAGGCAGATTTTGAAAAGCAATGGACAGTCATTTAGAAATATCTGAATGAAGTATTGGTTTCAAGAGATTTTATCTGATGCTCTTTCTTTTACTGCAACTGAAGGTAATGATCCCTATTATTGATATTACTATTATTATTTTTATCATGAATTGTTAAAATTAAGATCTTAAATAGCCATCACAGATATTAAAAGATTTAAATTTGGAAGTGAGATTGGTAGGTAGAGCCCCAGAAGGAGTGTGCAGGTTTTAGTTTCTTCTGACTTTGACAATAAGGTCCCACAGAATTGAAGACTCTGTAACTCAGGGCTTCTGTGGGACTTATTGTGGCCCTGCCCATCTCCACCTTGCAGCATGTGTTAGCATTACTACTTGTGTGACTACACAGTGGGACAGCTTGGGAAAGCAATCCAGCTGAAAAAGGTTGTTGTTTTTTAAGGGGAAGAAAGAGGAGGGAGAAGTGGAGAGTGCCTATGCTGGTGGGGAGAGATGATGATTTTCATCTAGATATCTTCAGGGCTGGTCACACCATTGTGTACCAATGGCATTACTGGAACAAGGATTCTGTGAAATAGTCCAGTATCACCTTGGAGAGAGTGTGGAGCTATGTCTGATTTCATCCCAATACAATTCCTTTAAAAGCAAAGAAAGCCCAAATAAACAAGTGCTGTCATTGCTCTTGCTTAAGGTAATAGTTGCCATTATCCCTAGTAATGCCAAGGACTTAAAAGAGATTTGACTTTTTAAGTAATAAATGAAAGAAATCTTTGCTACAAGGGATACAGTGGACCTATGTCTTAGAAGTGATATGTCTATTTATGCTGCTGGTTGCATATGGTGCAATCTATACATTATTGTAGGCATTATTTCTTTCAATTGTCTTTGGTCTCTTTCTTTGGAAATTGCTGTAACTTTCCATAAACACAGAGTGAATGATCTGAATGCTACCATGGTTTCTGAAACTATTGCCTTTATTTAAAAGAATTATTTCCCTCTTTAAAAATGTTCAGTTTCTGCTGTATGCCAAGTTTCTTGTGTACTTGTAAGGTTGCCATCAAGTGTCTGGTTTTTTCCATAAATTAAAATCTCTGATGGGAAAAAAAAAAAAAACACCAACAAACACAAACCAAAATTAACAGTTTTCTTTCATATGGCCTGAAAAAAGTGAGATGTGAGAAACAAAACATAAAACATGCACCATCTGAATGTTTTTCAATGTTTATAATCATAAACATATTTTGAGAAATACTTGACTAAAATGGCACAAGTGAGTGCTGCTGTCATTTTGAATATGTGCAACTTTCTGAAAAGCAATAAAGGGAGCATTTATTTACCCCAAGAAAATATTCCCCCTCCTCTTTCCAATTTCCTCTTTTACATAAGAAAGTGAGTTTTAAAAGGGGGAACATTTTATAGATATAAATTAATGCCATTTTACTTGACACTTGTTATACTTTTTCATCTGAAGTAAAGAAAGGAAGTAGAAAAAGAAAATTATGATTCTCTCTCACATTCTGTGCAACTCCTCTGTCACTGTAAAATTACAACAGAAGAATGTTGCTTTAATAATCTGTTATTTAAAGAAGCTCATTAGGACCTTTATAAATTGCAGCTTTGCCAGTCCTGCAACTTTGCACCCAGAAGAGCTATCATGGGCAAAAGCCCCATATCCCTTATGCAGCTAAGTACTGAAATGTTCTGTGGGCAATTTCATAGAATCAGTCAGGGTTGGAAGGGATCACAAGGATCATCTAGTTCCAACGCCCCTGCCATGGGCAGGGACATCTCACACAAGATCAGGTTGCTCAGAGCCACACCCAGCCTGGCCTTAAAAGCCTCCAGGGATGAGACTTCTGCCACCTCCCTGGGCAACCTGTTCCAATGTTTCATCACCCTCATGGGGAAGAGCTTCTTTCTAACATCCAATCTGAATCTAACCATTACTATTTTTGTTCCATTCCCCCTAGTCCTGTCATTACCTCACACCCTAAAAAGTCCCTCCCCAGCTTTCTTGTAGGTACCCTTAAGGTCTCCTCGGAGCCTAATACAGTCTAATACCAGTTTGAATAAGCAGGTTTTAATTTCAGAATCATGATCTTTCTTTCAGAGGAGACATTCATAAGGCCCTAGGTGCCTTAGGGTGTAATCTTATACACTGTATACAACTGAAATTGAATTTTGTCTTTCAGCTTGAGAAATCTGCATCAAGAAACACTTGATTAGCCAATTGTTGCACAAATAAAAACCAAAATGTAGCCCAAGTTAAATCAAGTAAACCAGTTGAAGAAGATAGCCATTTGAATACCAGACTTCTGGTCTTGGCAGCAGAGTTTGTCTGAAAAGCCATGTAAGGTAAGCTTTTTGCAATTTTTTCCCCCCTCCCATTCATAAACTCCTCTTAGTGCTGTAGAACTTCCTCAGTAAATTTTTGTCTGATAATTCTTTATGACAGAGGATGTACGCTTGCACTGTACTCACTGTACTTAAGTATTCTAAGTGTGTTATTTTTACATTGAAGTGAGCAAAGGGAGAGGAGAGTGTTTATTTGAAGAACTTTGTAAAACACTTTCCTTGCCCCATGTTATAGGAATACCTCTGGCATCCATCTTCTAGATCTGTGCTCTAGAACAACTTTATTGCATTGCAGTGGACACAAGAAAAAGTGTGACAACTATTTCACTTCAGCAGTTTGAATACTGGGCTGTAAATGACAATTTTTAATTCTCACTTCCATTGCTCAAATTACAGCAAAGTAATTTACCCCTTGTCCCTTGTTGAGTTTTCTCTGCTGCCCTTCATCCATCTCAAATCAACCTTTACCCATAAAAAAAATACAGTGTAATTTTATGTGAATAGAATGGTACCTGCATCAGACTGTATTTTCAACCTTGTTTAATTCCTTGTTTTCTATTTATAAGAGACTGGAAAAGCACAAGTACATTTTTTCCCCCTAAGAATTCGATATAATTCTGGTTAACTCAACTCATGGGAAACCCAAGAGTCTTGTGCATTTGAAGATATGGAGGATGTTGGATTGTTTAAAGACAAAAAAGTGCCAACAAAACAAACAAACCCTAGATCATACAGTAACACATTAATCAGGATGGACACTTACAGAATGTGTTCCTAAGAGATACACTTGATTTTACTGAAAGTGAGATCTTATTGTTTGCATCTTTGCCATTACAGAGGGAATTCAACTAATTCTTCCAGAATGAAGCAGTGTTTTATGAAATAATTAGTGGTGTGGAATAGCATTAAGATACAATACTTCTTTAGGGCTTCCTTCAAAGAGATTAAATGAGAAAGATTTACATTACATGCATAGAGAGTAGGGATTTGAAACAATGCCATAAAGCAAAAAATCATTTTTTGCCTTCTATCTGATGATGTGTGTCAATTAAATAGAATAATTAAGAGGAATAATTACACCAAACATGTTTGAGATACCAACAATACAAAGTAAGTGAGGGTAAATTTGGTTTTAGGAAATACAAGCTTGATTTGTATCTACTGCTAAATGATTAGGTAATTCTTTATAAGCCTACAGTATATTATTAGTTACAGTCAAGCTATGATTTATCAGATGGCCTGGGTAAAGGAGGCAACAAAATGAACTCGTTCATAGACCAGTCCAGGAAAAAAATAAACTATGTGAACCAAAAAGTCCACTTTCCCCAGTATATATTTTTTACAGTGGTGAAGTAGAGAACGAACAGGAGAGCAGCACTCCTCCTTCATATGCTAATATTTATATCCATACATGAGGAGTCGATTCTTTTTTTAATACACATTATACTGCTCAGCTAGTGATAGACCAGCTGCCTGAAAAAAAAAAATATGCCTGCTATTTATGTTTCTGACCTAGAATCAGTTACTTGGACTGGTTGGGCAAGGCCTTTAGAGAGCCTTCAGGTTCAGGGAAAGTTTCTTTCAAAGAAAGACCATTATAAAGTGCTGCCTTAACATCTGCTTTAAAAGAGTTTGCTTCTCGTATGGGTTTGGTAGTTTAAATACCAGAAAAATTCCACTGCATATTGAAGTCTATGTTAATTTTCTTTTAGGAAATACAAAGCAATTGATCTCTAGAACAGAGTTTTACTTGGCAAGGTGCCATGTCATATCAGCAGTCTAAAATGGAATTCTTAAAATATTTAAAACACTATTTCCTCAACTTTGAAGGTCTATGGAAAGGCCATTTATACCAAGAATTAAAGATAAACAGATTCATTTCTGTTTTATTCTCTGAAATGTGTATCAGTTTTGAAATTCTGACTGTCTCCTTTTGAATTAGAAAGCATAAAATTGAAGTCAAGCATTAAACTTTTATGAAGAGAACAAATTAGAAATCCCCTAGTAATAACTGAGCTATCACTACTGCTCTCAGTCATTTTAGCTGTTAAATAGACATCTTTGTCTGCCAAAGAACACATTTAAAAATCAGAACAACTTTGGGGTTTTTTTTTTCCTTTATCTGTGAATGTAAAGTGTTTATAAACTTCTGTTTGACATCTGTGATATCAGCACAGTTGGCTAAAATTAAGTACTTAGATAGGAGATATAGTCCAGAAACTACTCTTTAAAAAGTTCTTTGCTCTGATTTATGGTGTTCTCAGTTGCTAATATCTAATTTGAAGTGGCCCCATCCCTGGAGGTGTTTAAGACCAGGCTGGATGAGGCTCTGGCCAGCCTGGTCTAGTGTGGGGTGTCCCTGCCCATGGCAGGGGGGTTGGAACTAAATGATCCTTGTGGTCCCTTCCAACCCTGAATGAAAATGATACTATGATCATAACAACAATAAGAGGAGGAGAAAATGCAAAATCTTTGAGGTTATTTCCTACTTTTTGGTGTGTTTTCCTGCTTCACTGAGTACTTCTGTTAAATTTAACACTCAGGCTGAATGGAAGTACTTCTTCATGCCACTCACTAGCATGGTCTAGAAAACTAAAAGAGCAGGAGAAAAGAAAACGCAAAGACTTGTCCTGTGTGGCTGACAATGTTTTCTGTTAAAGGCCATGTCTGAGTAACAACTCATAGTGAATGAAATTTTGGGTACTTTATAATTTAATGAACTTTGAAAGGCTTATATATCTTTCATATTTATATATATATATGTATATGTATATATGGCAATATGGTTTTGGGTGCACAGCCACTTGTGTTCATAGGAGCATATCCTGGCAATAATCTGTGTGGCCACAGAGTATGAGACTTTATAGAGAAATATCCATTTTGTCTAGTAGATGTCAATATGATCTGCTGACTGCAATTTTAGGTAAATCACTTTGGTGTATAATTAGCAGTAGTATGTGTTCATAAGAGGAACTGACAATACTGTGGAGTTATTTTAAAGCACTGAAAATAACCACTTTAATTAGTTTCCCTGTCCATTTATGATTAAAACTTCTTGAGATGAAATTGCAACTGGTTCAAAAAGTAGTTGATAGAGACAGGAAGTGGCTGGTTACTTAACTACTGGTACCTTTGCAGTTTTTAGAGCTGAAATGAATATATTTTAGACAAGAAAACTTATTTCATAACTCATCACACAGGAAAGATAAGTGATTTTATTGGCCCATGAGTCATGCTTTCATTACATAATTCTTAAGATACTCTGATCTGATAGGATTTAAATCACTATAATTTGCTGGAAATTTGAATATTTCCAAGAAGTTTCTTTAGAACCCTCTTTAAGCTAATTGTGCTATCAAACCTTCTTGACTTTGAAGTAACATACTCTTCTGTATCAATTGCAGGGACCAGGTAACACAAGAATTCATTCTTTTGTCTTGGTATAAACAAGACACCAAAATATTCAAAAAGATTGTGTAACAATAACAAAGCAAACCAACATAAATTAACAAAAAGGAAGGAATAGTAAAATGCCTGAAAATGCATATAGGTTTTAGTTTCAAAATGTCTTCCATGGTCTGAACACTATTCACTTTCCATTAAGGTGGTGACTCTTTAACCCTGTTGAAGTCTGAAGCTATCAAATTAATACTTTAATAACTCGCATTAGGAAAATTCACTCCTTATTGCTATAGATGTTTGCTGAAGTGATCCACTTTGCAGTATTTGCTGCATGTTTTACTAAGATTAAGTTGTGTTCTTTCAAGAAGTTTTTTGTTTGGGTTTTGTTTTGTTTTTTTATCAGGAAGTAGCTAGTATCAAGATTGCTCATGTGCTGATAAAAAGAGGAGAATCTTGATGGTATTTTCTTATTGTTTTTCATAGCAGTCAGCCCTTTTTGCAGACTTTTTTTATCACTGAAATTTCAATAGCCAAATGTTATTTCAGAAAGCCCAAATGAATTAAAAGGCTATGGAGTGTTTCTGTACCTGAAGGTCAGAGTTATTGTTTTATTTTATTTCAGCTTGCTTCAGAGGTTTTCTAGATCAGTACAAACGCCTTTCCAAAATGAAAAACTCGAAATGCAAATTCATCTCTTGATGATGAAGGATGAACAAATAAGTCCTTAATTTTTTAATCATCCATATTAATAGTATTCATTTGGCATGCACATAATGGCATTTATCAAAGCATGTGAAAATGCTTGACAGAGCCTTTATTGAGCCTCTTAACACTTCGTAGGATTAAATCTGTCTTCCAGATAAATGTACCACTAATAAGAATAATGTGAGAAATGCTTCCTTTTACTTCATTCTAAGCTATAATCAAGATTCTGAACTCAGTCTGCAAAAAAAATAAAATGCTTCTGGTGGTCCCTGTTTAAAGCAATCTGAAGTGAAATGTGGTGATACAGTTGGTAGATAAGATCTGAGTAGATGACACTTTTTGTACGACAAATGAAAATTAATTCACTGTGTGACCTATTTAGAGAGCTTGCTGTGTGGAGGGATCGAAGGGTAGAGAGAGGGGGCTGTAAGAAGTAGGGGAGGGAAGGCAAATGAATCAGGTTGTCAGTTCATGGAACTAACTTTGTAATTGAAAATAGAATAATCCATCGGAATGGCTAAATATTCTAGGGAATAACTAAACTAAGGGGAAAGCTGAACTCTAATTACTGCAAAATGGATTATGTTGGTGAGATTTGGATAATTTTGACTGTACCGCTTTGGTTCAGGTTTCCTTTGCATCTGGCCTTGTGCATTCTTAGGCCTTTGAAGTCTATATGGTGTTTTATTGTTGGTCATGTGCATGCAACAATAAACTTCTCTGAGGCTGGAACAGTTTAATCTGCAAGGGTGACTGCAGGGAATGGGATTGAATTACTCTTCTGAGTTATAATCTCTATGAATATAGGATGTAATGGCCTGTAAACACATTCCTTAATGAAGGCTAGTAAACTAAAGAAAATGCACAGAGAGGTGAGGGTGTTTGCTTACCTGAACTTGAGGAAGAACAAAATCAAGGCAACAGAAGGAAAACACCAGGGATCCTGTACTGACTACAGATCACTGAATTAGAGGGTGAACGAGAAACTGTGGGAAGCATGCAAAGACCGTATTCCCTTCTAATGAAGTAGGCACTTTAATTGCTTGGATATTTACTGGTAACACAGCAGACACAAACAAGTTCTTGAAATTGTAGAGGACTCTTTCCCATGATGCAGTTCTAAGAAATGTGAAAAGAAGCAGGATAGGGACAATTCACTTAAAAATATTCAATACTGTCTTGAGGATTTAAAGTGAAATAGCACCCTTTCTATTGCAGCTGCTGCACTGAAGTGTTCTCGGAGTACCTATTAGTACAACATTCACTTGTTAAAACTGTGCCATCTGAGAGCACTTGCCATGGAGAATGCAGAAATCATAGTTGCATGAGAAGGTATAGCAGTGGAAAAGGCAAGCAGAGTGGATAAGGTAGAAATAGTAGATGATATATATGCTGAATTTAGCAGGACTTTCCTGCATAGGTTAATATTCTGGTAGCTAACCAGGCAAGTGTGCTGCAACTAGCTGACTTCAATTTAAGATTGAAGTGTAAATTTGCATTACTAGTTGATGGCTGTCAAAGCAGAAAAGATTTCCACTTATTATGGGTATGTTTTCCAAACATGATATTTTCCTTCACTACCTAAAGTGGACACATTACTGGTGTTGCAGACATCTGTCTAACACACACCAAAACCTGGCCCTTTTGGGGATTTTAGAATACTTTAAGAAGAGGCAGACAAGTCTTCTCATATGCAAATGTTTAAATCTGCCTTCACAAGGCTTAGGATAAGACAAAATAGGTTTGATTTGTAGGGAAGATGATTTATGTTACATACCAGGGAAAGCTTTTTTGCACAAAAGGATAATTAAGCAGGAGGAAATAACTTCCCTAGGGAAATTATGTAATCTCTCCTTTTATAGAAAGTTTTAAAAACAAACATCTGTCAGAGGCAGTCCAAGTGAACCTAACTGTGCTTCAGTGCAGGAGGATGGACTGTGTCTGTCTCTAGATCAGTTGCAGCCTTACTCTTGTGACATTGTGGAGGATTTTTCTCCCTAGCTGCACAAAAACATCTGCATGCCCTAAGCTTGTAATTAAAACATCTGCTGAACAAAGCAGAAATGAGAATTTTAGCTCATGAGACACACAAGCAATGCTACCAATGTTCCAATCACCTTTTACTGCAAACTATTCCTGAGAAGAGTTTCTTTATACAACATTTTAGCTTATCAGTTGCTAATTTCTAATAACACATAAATTGGTTTAATATTTTTCCACTAATTTAATAATAATATCTTGCCCCTTGGCAAAGATTTCATATGAAAAATGGTTATCTTCAAATAGTTCTTTTGTCATTCTTACCCAGAGGTTTTGATTCCTAACTGTCTTTACTTAGTAGTTACACAAGTGGGATTTTCATACAAATATAATCCATTTCTATTGTGATGTAAAACTAGTTTGTTTGGCATTCAATGCCAGTTGTCTGGTTTAGTGTCTAATAGTTATATGCACACCATCCTGTGAATTCATTGTCATTTCATTGCTCTTAGTTCTCATTCTGCTCTACCCATAAAGGTAGAATATCTGATGCCTCCTGAATTAGGCACTGAAGGATTCATTTCTTCTTGCCTCACAGACTGCTCATGGTTGCTCTGATTGGAAGAAAATGAGAGTTACAAAAGTAACTCTTTTGAATAAATTTTAAACATTATTGTGAAAGTTTTCAGTGCTCATATAGCATCAATATTTTCTGTAGAAAGTGATGTTTCTCTGAAAACATGATCTTGGAAATATGTTTCACTGTTTGCATGTCTTAGGAAGATGTTCATTCCTAAGAGAAAAACTGTGTGGTATTCCATATGTTTGATCATTCGGTAGATGAGTGGAATAGTTAGGCATGTTAAGAAAAATCAAAAGAGGAAGCTACAGCACAAAAAGAATGGTTAGGGAAAGGGGAAAAAGAAAGGAAGAAAATGAGAAAGGGAAAAGGAAGAGAGGGAAAGGAAGAGAAGCTTCTTCAGAATCCCAGTAAAGTACTGGGCTACTATAAAGAAGATTCAATATTCATGTCTTCAGTCTTGGTACTTAATAATAATATATTAATTAAGGGTGGGCTTTCAAATTATTTCTGTTGGTTTAACAATGGTGAGATTTATGCTGACTTCCATGGGATCAGAACCAAGTCAACAATGAGCTCCTGTGTAAAGATATTTCTAAATGAGAAAGATTAAAAGCTCATGAGGCAGTGTTACTGTACGTGTCTAATACAATATTTACATTATTCTAATAGACTGTTTGGCAATATTTGGGGGGAAAAACAAAAACAAAAACAAACAACAACTGTCAAAACAGTTGAAAAAGATGCTGCCTCTCACCTGTTGAATAAATGCTATGGAAATAGTCCATTTTCCTATTACCAAGCTTAAAAATTTGCTTACTTTAATATTTTCCTTTCCCACCCTTATCAAATTCATTGCACATTATGGATTTTATTTCCCCACAGAGACTGCAGCTTTTAGAAACAATTCATGGAAGACAGGTTGTTCAGGAGAACTAGCTGCTAATGAATATTCAGTGTGGGCTCTCATAACTTAGTCACTAGTCCTGTTACTAGTTTGCATTCTGCCAGTGTCTGATTAAAACTGAGAAAAAGCGTTGGCAATCACACTGTCATCTTGTAGCCTTGTGGCAACCCAGACGTTTATGGTCTATAAAGACACAACAAAGAAAATAGTCATGACTCATGATCTCTGGCTGCTGTTTGTAGCAGGGCTATCAAACCTCAACAGGATTTCAGCATTAGTGAAGTTCTCCAAATCACTTCTGCCCGATGGCAGTCAGTTGGTGAGCTATTTTTCCAGAACATAGCACTTCCTTCCTGGCAAAATAAACAATGCCAAGCCTTGTTTCCTGTGAAAGACCTGGTAAAATATTCCAGAAGCTGTTCCTATAGTAAAGCACTGCTTTGTTCTCTAACCTCATTACCCTAATTCAGTCTTGCTGGTGATGTTTCACAGCTACCTGCAAATTCATGTCCACAAACACTGAGTATGTGAAAATGGGAATCGCATTTTTCTATTGGCACCAGCAGCTTCCCAATAAAAAATATTTTCATATCCAGTCAGCCTTTGCCAAAGATGATTTTTTTTTTTTATTTTTTTTTTAAACAATTATGCTAGGGAATGCATTTGATATTCACAAACTGTTTAATCAGCTGGTAAAAGACTTTTCATTCCCTATATCTCTTTTTGGAGAGGAAATAGTCTCAATGTCCTATACATAGAATCATAGAATCAAGAAGGTTGGAAAAGACCTCAACGATCAACTTGTCACCCCACACCTCATGACTAGTAAACCATGGCATCAAATGCCACGTCCAATCCCCTCTTGAACACCTCCAGGGACGGTGACTCCACCACCTCCCTGGGCAGCCCATTCCAATGGCTAACAAATCTCTCTGTGAAGCACTTTCTCCTCACCTCCAGCCTAAACTTCCCCTGGTGCAGCTTGAGACTGTGTCCTCTTGTTTTGGTGCTGGTTGCCTGGGAGAGGAGACCAACCCCCTCCTGGCTATAACTTCCCTTCAGGTAGTTGTAGAGAGCAATAAGGTCTCCCCTGAGCCTCCTCTTCTCCAGGCTAAACAATCCCGGCTGCCTCAGCCTCTCCTCGTGGGGCTTGTGCTCGAGGCCTCTCCCCAGCCTCGTTGCCCTTCTCTGGACACATTCATAGCCAGTACAGATGTGATGACATGCATGAGAAATATTATTTGTATTCTCTTTGTATTAAAGCATTTCAGAATGCATGGAGAATATGCACCTTTGCAAGGGAAAAACTACCCTGGAAATTTTCTTCTTATGCTTTTATGTATAACGTTATGAAAATAACAGAAATTGAAAAGCTGTTTGTTTGTTTCTGAAATCCTTCAATGTGTTTCATGTAGCATAATAGACCGATATTTGCTGCAAGACTGAAATAGATCTTACTAAAAATATAGGATAAGGCTTTTTTTTTTCTTATTTGCTAGTATTTTGGAATGGCAACGAATGCCTGATCTAGTGTTCCCCAAGCATAAAACATATTGACAATATGGAACAGTTGGAGAATGGCACAGATTTCTTTAAACTAAACTGCTTTTGCTGAGTTTCTCTTAAGGATCAAAGAAGCAGATCCGATCTACTTAAGGCATCTTGGTGCTACAAATTGAAGGTTCAGTGCCAGTCTCAACTTTTAGAAGAGATGCTCACTGCATTTTCCTAAAAGTTGATATATTCAGTAATGAAGAGAGTCTTAACTCCCACTTTTTGGCAAGACAACCACAATTTATTCCTATTTACATGACTGAGAGTGAGATGATAAAGCTCAGCAAAGGCTTTTTGAAAGCATTTAAGATGTCTCTTATCACTGTATGCTTTTGTTTTGTTGTCCTTGTTTTTTTCTTGTTTTGTTTTGTTTGTTTTCAAAGAGTTTTGGACAGCAAATGAGAACGTCTTGCTGTGTAAATATATCATCATCTCTTTCTTAAAACTAGATTATTTAATGTTAAATTTCCTAATCTATGAACAGAAAATGCTATCTTAAATGGGTTTCTTGTATATTTATCATAAGCATCAAAGAGAGTTACTTTTGTTATGCTTTAGTAAAACTTCCTACATCAATTGTGTGTGTCAAGACATATATACAGAAATATTAGCTACTTTTAAAGTGTATTTTCTATTGCACATTTGTTCCACTGCTTGTTGGAAACACATAAGTTAGGTATTTCTTACACTTTCCTCCTTAAAAAATGTCTTTGAATGTCACTTTTGGTTGAAAGAAAAGCATTTCTAAGCTTTTCCATCTGGAAACAGCTTGCTTCATATGATCAAAAAAGATTTATATACTTTAGGTCATCCTTTTGAAACAGCAATGTGAGTGATTATGCAAGAACTGTAAGCAAGTTTAGTATGCATATGCAAATATCATTCTGTGGAGGAAATGAGATTTTTTTTTTAAACAATACTTGATCATTTAAAAGACACTGAAGGTTTTTTTTACTGCACTTTTACTTGCACTCTTATTGCTAAATAAAAGCTGTTAATTGTAAATCTCTTGATAAAATTCCTAGGAATGTAAATTTATGGTGTTATAAAAAAAAAACCTCTATGACTAATTAATGATAGAGTAAGTTGAGGGTTGAAAAATGAAGGGGAAAGTCTCTTTTAAGGAAAGTGGAGATGAGTAAAGTCATATATTTAAAAAGATAAAAAAACAGATAGGACATATTTTGCCCTTGGAAGCATAAGGAGGTCTCCTGTTGAGCTCAGTGATGCATGTGAGGGCAAAATTTGACTTTATGTGCCTGAAATGTGGAAAAGAAAGCCTTAGTTAACTTTGCTAAGCTACAAGGTTGTCACACTGCTCACCTTTTATAGTCAGGATGTGCAAACTCCCAGAACAAAACTTTTTCCTGCTCTGTCCTACTTATTCAATAAGATTTTTCACATTTAGTTCTGAAGACTGTGCTGGATGGGGTATATACTTGAATGGTTGAAATCAGGGCTTTGAACTCTGCTATTTCACATAAGTATAGTATCTTAGATATAGTCCGTGTTGCTTTTGTGATGGAGAATCTGAGTTAGAAAGAACAACAAAACTATCTCTCTATACAAACAGCAAATAGATGTTTAAAATGGTATCTACAGAGAGTAAAGTAAAACCATAAAACTAAATAATAGAAATAGGATATTTGGGTAGAGCCACCATTCTGGCACACAGATTAAAATAAGGAAAAAGTATAGGAGTAGCATAAAACTTTTAGTAAGTATGTGAGAGAAGATATGTCTAGGTCTAGAGAAAAGTTATTTAGCAATAAATAAACAAAATAAACCAGCAAGCAATAGAGAAACTCAGTGTTGTATTTCCTAATGGTTTCATTTCTTGTACAGTATAAGGATAAATTGCCCGTTTTGTCATGATAGTATACATCATTCTATTCATAAACAGAAGAGTCTGTTCAGTTGTAGGAGATAATATGAAACTATTTTCTTGTTGAGTGGTAGTGGACACTATAATTAAGGCACAATGCATGAATAAAATAGAATAGAATTAACCAGGTTGGAAGAGACCTTTGAGGTCATCAAGTCCAACATATCATTCAACACTATCTAATCAACTAAACCATGGCACCAAGCACCCCATTCAGTCTCTTCCTAAACACCTCCAGGGATGGTAACTCCACCACCTCCCTAGGCAGCCCATTCCAATGGCCAATCTCTCTTTCTATGAAGAACTTCTTCCTAACATCCAGCCTAAGCCTCCCCTGGCACAGCTTGAGACTGTGTCCTCCTGTTCTGGTGCTGGGTGCTGGTACTGGTTAAATCAGAGAATCATGAATTATGAAACTGGAGTAGTCATGATCACCAAAATAGAGCTTCTAAACATCTTGGGCCATAGGACTCCTCCTTATGTTTCAAGCTGATCTGTCAGTAATAAAGTAATTCTTTTTAAAAAAGGAGTTTGAAAATAAATCATTAATATGCAACAAGAGAAATTCTAGCTCAGTCCTGGAGGAACAATTTGAATGGGTAATTATTAGAGCTTTTATGATTAATTAAGTTTTGGACTGGTGATGAAAAAAAAAAAACTCAAATCCAAACCAAGAATATTCAATCTGAGAAGAAAACATATGGTGTTTCTCTGCCTGCAATACATAAAGAGAGGCTGAAAACTGTCATATATATATATATATATATAATCTGCACTTTGGTTCTTGGCTAAAGAGTAACCCTTGGGGCTGATTTCAGCCCTTTTATTAGTGATCACCTAACAGCCTGATCATAGCAGCAAATAGGAGGAGAGGATAAAGAACATTTTCTTGTGATCCTTCTTTGCCCTTTTGTCTTGATTTTCTTGGAAAGAAATTGGGGGGTTTCTATGTGGTTTTTTCCCAGACATTACTGGAAATCACAGGAATGAGAACCTTTCAACTAACATGATAAAATACTTAGCTAATTCAGTTTTCTTTTCGTTCAGATTGCTTACAGTCTAGCTTCTGCTATTTGCTTCTATCATCACCCAAAAATGTAACTAAATTTTGTTTATTTTGTTAACTATTTTAACATGGCAGTTGATGTGGCTCAGTTGGTAGCGCACAAGACCCTTAATGGGAAGGTCATGGGTTCAAGCCTGCAGTGGGCAGTAATGTCCTCCCTACTCTAGTCATGAGGTCTGTGGTAACAGGTTGGACTTGATGATCTTGATGAAGGGCAACAAGGCTGGTGAGAGGCCTTGAACACAAGCCCTATGAGGAGAGGCTGAGGGAGCTGGGATTGTTTAGCCTGCAGAAGAGGAGGCTCAGGGGTGACCTGAAATACTGAAACTACCTGAAAGGTGGTTGTAGCCAGGAAGGGGGTGGCCTCTTTTCCCAGGCAACCAGCACCAGAACAAGGGGACACAGTCTCAAGCTGCGCCAGGGGAGGTTTAGACTCGAGGTGAGGAGGAAATTCTTCACCGAGCGAGTTGTTTGTCATTGGAACGGGTTGCCCAGGGAGGTGGTTGAGTCATCGACCCTGGAGGCATTCAAGAGGAGATTGGACGTGGCACTTGGTGCCATGGTCTAGACATGGGGTCTGTGTTGATAGGTTGGACTCGATGATCCTCGAGGTCCTTTCCAACCTAAGTGATACTGTGATACTGTGATCTTTGAGGTCTCTTCCAACCTTAGTGATATTGATTTCTGTTAGCATTAAAGAAACACATTCTACAGACACGTGACATTTTCTGCCACCAGAAAGTAGAATTACAGGTCAGTAATGTTGCTAATATCTCAACTCTCTGCATCTACTAGTAGAAATATGATTTTTTTTTTAATCATTTACAATTATTTGGGGTTTTTTTTTGGTCCTGTCAGTCGTATATACAGGTAATATATCAATATGGTAGGTCAAATTTGGAATAATGCATTCCTCTGCAGTGATTTCCAGGGAAAAGCATCACAAATCATAAAATTTGAATCAGAGCTACCTAGTTTTGTCAGACCAAACCCCTCACACTGAGAAGTTAAATTCCTGGGAACTTCCTCAGAATTCAAAGAAAATATATAAACCTAACAACATGCAGAGATGGCTCCCTTGTGTTTGTCACAAAAAGCACGTTTGCAAATTGATTGGAAATGAAAGAATGTTTTGAAAGAGTTTTATTTTTTTCATTTCTAGAAGAGAATAGCAAATTCTGAGGTTTGGTTTTTTACAGGCAGAAAGTATATGCAATATGATAAATTCTCTGCTCAGTCTAATTCATATAATCTCAAAAAAAAAAAAGAGTAGAGTAGAATAAACCAGGTTGGAAGAGACCTTCAAGATCATCGTGTCCAACCTATCATCCAACACCACCTAATCAACTAAACCATGCAACCAAGCACCTTAGCAAGGGTGCCTTGCCTATTCTTTTTTCATATGTCCTTGACTTTAATAGCACTACTGGTCTTACTTGGCAACATCTTTTTCCAAATACAAGACTTAATCATTTTTAAAAGCAGAACAAATACACTGTGTGTAAACTTTGCCTTGGATTTAATGTTTTGTTCTTATTAGGCAAGTTGTCCAGAAGGGGTCTCAGCTTGTCACTTCCTCGCATGCTTTATCTTCTGACTATCACATGGATTTATTGCTGTTTGTGTTACTTCAGCTGTAACCCAGACCATTCTGTCAGTTGTAACTCAATAAATCAGTACAGCAAACAGCACACCTGCAAAGGACAGTTCAGGTGTAAAACAAAACAAAACAAAACAAAAGCCTAACAAAAAAGCCAAATGGGACGGAAAACGGTGATTCTGTGTTTGTCCATAATTTTACTTTATAGATTGAAATAGATTGCATTACTGAGTGTGGTGGTATGGGAATATTTTTAAACATATTATTGAAATAATTCTTTTCCAGACATTTAAATTTTCAGTTAGCACCATCAGCAGAACCTGACATTGTGTTGTTATCAAATATCTTTCCACTACCTTGTTATTAATATCTATAAAGCCCTCTTCTTTACATGTTTATTGCATTAGTTTTTATTCCAACACCCTCTGGCAGGGAATAGGTTTTAGAAGATTGATGTCATCTTAAAAATAAAAGGAAATAAATTCAATATACACTTACTTAATTTGTCCCTGCATCATGGTGTTTACATTAGCAAGCATAATAGTAAATCAGCATGAATAATAGAACAAAATACCTGGGATGTTTTTTACTATTATCATAACAAATGAAAAGGAATCACAAGGACTGTAATTCTGATAAGTGAATTCTTACTGTGATTCTTTACTGTTTCATCTCTGATACGAGGCTTTGTCAATATGCTGTCTAAAAAGACATCCACTATAGGTGATTCTTATTGTATAAAATTAATAACACATTACTATATAACACTGTAGTAAATGCCTGTATCATTTTAAACACTAGCTTACAGAATTGAAAATATTTTTATCTGAAGTTCTTGTCTAAGCTTGTACCTTTTCCTAACAGTGCAGATTTTTCTCTGTTTCAGGCTTTGAGAAAAGTGGTACGAGTTCTTCTATGTCAAGTGGTAAAAAAAAGAGACTGTTGAAATATTTGCCTTTTTGCCAGTGGAAGGTTTTTGTCACATGCAGGGCTTCAGGTTTGAAAGAGCTGAGCAATTCTGTTTGCCAGGATTCTGGGGTATAACAACCACTTCACATCACTACATCTTGAGGTACATCAGCAACAGCTGATCTGTAAAAGAATCCAAATAGTGGTTTGGGGATCTTTAGCCTGGAAAAGAGAAGACTGAGGTGGGATCTTAGACATGCATATAAATATCTGAAGTGGCTTCACTTAAAGAGAAACATCTTTCTTGTGAGGGTGCTGGAACACTGGGACAGGCTGCCTAGAGAGGCTGCCTTTTGTGGAGACTCAAAGCCTGCCAGCACACTGTGATCCTGAGCAACCTGATCTAGGTGTGTTAGAAGGGAAGTTGTGCTAGAT
Source organism: Melanerpes formicivorus (assembly GCF_026170545.1). Classification (NCBI taxonomy): domain Eukaryota; kingdom Metazoa; phylum Chordata; class Aves; order Piciformes; family Picidae; genus Melanerpes; species Melanerpes formicivorus. Next base: position 6,536,510 of record NW_027142379.1, on the reverse strand, counting down.
GATCTCCAGAGGTCCCTTCCAACTGTCACCATTCTGTGATTCTGTGGAACAATAAGTATTTAAAATTTAATTGACACTGTTCAGGCACAGCAAACCAACCTAGACATCATCTGTGTTTATTAGAGACTATACTCCAACTACTAAGAGGGAGTAGAGCAGGGCAGAAAAAAAACTCAAATGGTAAAACATGGAAACCTTCAGGTGCATGCAAAATTCTAATAGGCCCTCACATGGTAGCACCTGGAAACCTTCAGGTGCATGCAAAATTCTAATAGGCCCTTAAATGGTAGCACCTGGAAACCTTCAGGTGCATGCAAAATTCTAATAGGCCCTCACATGGTAGCACCTGGAAACTTTCAGGTGCATGCAAAATTCTAATAGGCCCTTAAATGGTAGCACCTGGAAACCTTCAGGTGCATGCAAAATTCTAATAGGCCCTCAAATGCTAGCACCTGGAAACCTTTAGGTGCATGCAAAATTCTAATAGGCTTTAATAAGTGAACGAAGAACAGCTGAACTGATGAGAAAGTGGTGCAGCTGCTCCTATCCTTTGCAGTCAGTTTTAGGTGGTTCAGCCTGTTGTGGGACATGTTGCTTGATGGCTGCTGAACCTTCCTTGTCTCCAAGACCTGAATATATAAATTTGTGAGTTCTACAGTAAAGGAATGAGACAAGTACCCATGGAGCAGAGGAGCCAAAGATGTGTGAAGTTCTGCAGATGGTCAGGTACGTGGCTGATGTTCTATGGGGTGCTGGTATTCTTTCCTTGCAAGTTAGTATGCTGTTTGTGTTTGCTCTCTTCTTGCCTTTCCCTCTGCTCGGAGTCAGACGCTTAGTCTGCAGGCAAATATCACTTACTTCTTGATCAGGCTTCTGAAAGAGGGAGAGAAAAGTACCGTAATTCAAAAGTTGCAACACTTGAAGTGGTAGAGAAAACTAATTTACTTACCACTCTGTGTCTTTCACCCCCTTGTTCATACTTTTGTTTCATAAACAGTCTGTGATGAATAGATTTCAGTTTACATTTTTACTTTATTTGTTTTTCTTCTGTATCCCTATGTATCTTTTCTGAGAAAGAAGACAAAGGGATGTGGAGTTAAATAACATTGGCAAATGTGTAAGGCTATTTTATGACATGGCAAATCTGCAAAGGTCTTTCCTATCACTTATGTGTCATGGTTTTTGGGGGTTTAAGCTTGGTGGTTTTGCTTGATTGTTTGTGTGAGAGAGTGTTTCATGAAAGACTTTTAAGTGGTTGGTGCAGGTAGCAAACTTCTAAATTATTAAAACTTACCTTATGCAGAGTGTACAGCTGTGGACAATAATCCGCCTGAAATACCTATGATTTGCACATATTGCCATGGATTTTAAATAGGCTAAGTACATCAGCATGAGGGAAAATGTTTTAGAAAGGTGATTCTCCTAGGATTAGTGATTTGGCTACAGCATGAAAGATAAAAAGCAAAGTTGTGGATGTGTCAGGAGCGTTTTTCAGACAAAAGACTTGGTATTTTGTTTCTTATTTCCTTCCCTGTCTTCAAACTTCCCCCCGTTCTGGTTGTAAGCTGTTTAGCTCAGAAAGGTGCTATCTGAAGTGGTTTCATCAGATGAATTGTTACTTTTGTATCATAAATATTTATTGGCCAGAACCATAGCTGAGGGATTAAGATAAAAATGTTCTTGTATCTGTAGGAGTTTGGTAATTTGTGTCTCTTGTAATCATGTGGCTTTCTTCATAATGGGAGTTACTGAAAAACAATTCATTTCACTTCTGCCTGTACTATGGAAGATTAATTTTATTTTCAATTATTTTGCTGGATTTATTACTTTCATCATTATTTTTTAAATAGATTTGGAGGGGCTTGAGGATAGAGTAGATAAGAAAGTGGGGAGGAGTTATTTGTATGCAAAATCTGACTACATTCTCCCTTTAATGTCTCTCTATAAGAGATATCCACAGGTAGTTAACTAAACTTTAGGCATAAGTGTTCAGTTTTGTGAGATCTGTCAGAAGCATATCCCAAAAAGTTCTGAGTCATTTTGTTTATTCAGTGAAACAAGTCTTTCAGTGAATGTACTTCACTTGTGAGTTCCATAAGGAAGGACAAAAATAATTGCTTCCATGTGAAATTGTGTATGTCTTTCTGAGTATGTCCACATTGATTTATCTTCTGGACCAACTGTCATTTGATTTGTAAACACATTTGGTTGTGCTTATGTAAATAGGCTGTATTTGCAGATCTGATCTGAAATATCCATCATGCATGTTTCTTACACATGAGAATAACTCCCACAGGGAAATAGAATCTTACAACAAAGGAGCAGTAAGAAACATAGGAGGAATTTCATAAATAGCTCTTTGCTTTCTGAATAAATAAAACAGTTTCTTTCTATAGCTTGTGGAGTGACACGTAAGAACAACTTGTTAAAATTCTGAGGATAGCTAGAATCATTTCTTTTCTCTCTTTTAATTTTCTTTTGCCAGCTCTTTTGTGCTTGTGATTTGAGTTGTATGCCAGGTACTGCTAACTTAGTCTTGCTGATTGTAAGCGCCCCATTCTTTACCGAGAAGCAAAAAGCTTTTGAGTGGACCAGACCATGCCTAAATCAAAGGTATTTGAAAAATAAATAGCCATAAAGAACATCTCTTTCTTTCTTTGCAAGGTCAATTGCTTAATCCTTTTCCTGAGATTATACAGATTCATCAGTGCCCAGTGGGACCTGCTTGTCGTTGTCCTGAACCTTACACAGTGACTGAGCTGGTACAGAATAAATGAAATGTAAAATGCTATCAAATCAGAATAGTCTACTTTCATATCAGTTCTATAATATAGCATAAATGATTAAATAAATTACAGCAGACAGTGAGGCTTTTCCATCATGACATTTGAAACAACATGCAGCCTGGGTATAAACTTAGCAGTTCCTCTCCAGTTTTGTTTGTTTGTATAACAGACTTCAGTTTCAGAAACACTAACCTGAGGTGTTAAAACCTGCAAGGCTCTGGCTGAGTCATGCTGACAGGTGAGAGTAAACAAGTATAAAAATGGAAAGTGTTTCTCTTCAGTCAGGGGGAGGGAGTTTCTAGCCTACTATGGAAGAAAGAACTACCTTCTGATGCTTGTTAACTGGACCTATCTTTAGGTGATGATTTTAATGTATTCATGATTTATATTTACAATGTAAGCAAGCTCTTTTCAAAGGGAATTACTGAATGATCCAGTCTCCCATGAATTAACTTGTCTTAAAAGGACTCTTTTAGTGCAGAATTCCTTCTTGTTTTGCCATTATAATCTAAAGAGAAAGTATTTTAAATCCATCTACTAACTTAATTTTATCATTACTTTGTATAGAACTAGCCATTTACTTTGTATAAAACTAGCCATTTCTCATACATTTCTGTTTCTTTTTTTTTTCTTCTGTTAAATATCCTAGGATAATGAGCATTTTCCCCTGCAACTAGAAAGAACTGAGAAGAAAACCATAATTGTGCTCCACTTTCTCTTCAGTTTCTCTCACTTCATCCTATTTTAGTTTAGTTTAGTTTTTATTTTATTTTTTCTTTGTAGTATCCCAACCTCTAATGTAACTTGTAATCTTGATATGCAGGAGAGGTGAAACCTGTCTTGAAAATTAATAGTCAGATGAAGTAAAGTGGGAAGGCAGATCCCAAAAAATGTGCTCAGGTCCTTGACCTGCTTTGATTGATACAGATATGCATGCCTGATGCAATGGCAGGCTCAGCAAGCCATGAAGTAGTTTTATTTAACCAAGGAATTGTCCTCATCTGAGAGTGTTACTTATATGGTGTGTCTATGAATAAATACATTTTTTAAGCTTGTATGTTAATGGTGCCTTTGCTGCTGAACTGAATTTCTCACCAAGATTGTAGTTCATGACGTATACATGCTGAACAAGGCAATGTTGGGGGTGTCTCCATGATGTATGAAGCACTAACAGCAATTCCCTTTAATACTTACGCTGACCAAACTTGGTGCTCATAGAAACAAACAAACAAGTCTTTGAAGGACACTGCTGTGCTTGTGTCACTGATGTTTACTAAGAGATGATGTAGCTCCTATTCCCTGTATTACACTGTGGGGTTTTCTTTGGGTTTGTTCTGTGGTTGTTTATTTTGTTGTGGGTTTTTTTGTTTGGTTTTGTTCATTTGCTTTTGTTGTTGTTTGGGGGTGGGGGGGGGGCAGTTTTGTCTCATGGTTTTCTTTTCCAGTTTTAGTTCTGTTTTTGAGTCAGGGGGTTTGTTTTGGTGTTGTGTTTTCATTTTGAATCCATGTTTCTTTTGGGCTTTTTGGGGTTAATTAATTTTTTTGTGTGTGTTCTGGTTTTTGTTGGTTTTTTGTTTTGGGGTGGAGTTTGGGGTTTTTTATGTTTGTTCTGCTGTACTTGTTGGGGTTTGGTTGGTTGGTCAGGGTTTGTTTGCTTGGGGGATTTTTAGGAGTTTCCCAAGGCTCCATCTTTTGTCCACTAGGTTGCAGAAAATTGAAGCACTGACTGGACACAGTTTGAGCAGCTCTTCTCTGTGTTAGGAAACCGCAGATTTCCCCCAGTAGTGGATCCTGTAGCATTATCCAAGTTAATCCTGAAAAATCCCTTTTCTCTTGTATGTGCTGCATGATGGTATTTCAGGCTTATCCTGTACCATTAAGGTGATTAGGGTACCTGCTATTGAAAAGTGATGTCCAGAGCCTACAGTAACCCAAGAGGGAAGCAGCAGAAATATAACAGTGAAACAGAGGAAAGAAAATGAAACCATTAGTTAATGCAGCTTTTAAAACCTAGCAGTTGAGTTCTTGGAATATTTAAGCATCTTAGATAGCTGTCACACCTTAGCCATGAAATACTGGAATGTGTAACTGGGGAAGAGCTCTGCCAAGTTAACATAGGGCTGGAAGGGTTTTTGCAATGGGATTTTTACCTTTTTCTGAGACATGCTAGGAGTGCTCCCTGTTGCCTGTTATCGTTTTTATAAGGGTAAGTCTTTTAGACATGCACTCACAAGGTAGCTAAGAGGCAGTTTAACTGAACTGCTATTTTATTGCAAAACTGTAATAATTTCTTATTTTAATACTTCTCTCCTTTCTTGTGCGTGTGCAATACCCTTCAGTGTTAATACTTTAACACCTTTTAATGCTGCATGTTTTGATGATGCTTCTGAGTATGACCATTTGAGATTCCTTGGGAACATTTAATATTTATATACAGGTCAGGGTAACTCTGTGACAGAGCTGTCATAGCAGATCTTCTCTGAACGTTTTCCCTCAGGTTCCGGACAAATCTGTTCTTCTCCAAGCATCACATAAATCAAACCCTTCTGAATGCTGACTGTGATTAGAACCCTTTTAGCAGATATTTCCTTCAACTGTAGCTCATAATTCTGCATTCTCACTAGAATTTGCAGTGCATGAGCGTGTAGTTTGGAAACCTCCATTCAGTTTTGTGCACATCCCTAGATTTATTTGCTGATGTTCACTGTTGTCTCTCTACCTTTCGCACCTCTCCCATACTCTCACCTTTTCTGAATATCTTCTGCTGTTTCCACAACCTGTTTGGATTTATTTATTTTTTTTTTTTCCCTGGGCTACCTTTTACCTTGGATGCTGTTTTGCCGACCTGCCTGTGCTCTGCTCACGTATCACTTTATTATCTCAGTATTGAGCATCATTTGGAAAGTGCAATGCTGTCTAAAGTTATAGTCTTCACTGGCCAATCTGTCAGGCTGAGGGATAAAGATTGCTTGAAAAAACTGTGACCTTTATAATGATAAATATGTTGTCCTATTCATCACAATAAATATAAAGCATTGCCCTGACTTCCTGATAGGACAGTGCATGTACTACAAAGAGCAATGTTATTCCATGTGTGCCATTTCTATGTATGCAGAGCTTTTATCTAAGAATTAAATAAACAGAAGCATGAAGCTTGAATAAGACAGATTGATGTAATTTTAAGAGATGTAATTAAAACACCATAGACAGGGAATTTATTGCTCTTAAAATAATTTCAGAAAGTGTTTTTCAATATTAAAGAGCTAATTTATATTTTTATGGCTTGGTTAATACACTATGATGACATTCTAAAGCTACAAAGCATTAATTGTCATAGAACTAAGACTAAAGCATCATATTTTAATTTTAATGTGCTCAGAGAAGTTTAATGCTGTTCACTTCACCACATTTCTGTGCATTTTAAACAGCAAAGATATTCTTGGAAATTAGGAAAGAATAATTGTTTCAAGCAGGTTCAGTGAATAGGGAAGTGGTCGGTGGCCTAGAATATGAACTTTTTTACTGCTCTAACCTGATGTAGATCAGTTTCTAAAGCTGATTTTCTTTGACTCTTCTATAGTTTCAGTGTGCTCCACAGTTGTCATTTCAACATGTTTATAAAAGTCAAAGCAGCTCAGGGTCTTGATATTAGTAATTACTTTTAGACATACAGGACAAAATAATAAATATTAGGTACAAATATGGACAACTGTATATAGATAGGGCACTGATATCAATTTGCTATATAGTCATGATGTCTCTCTTGCCTTAACCCCACACTGTAGTTCCTCAAAGTTTACACTAGGCAGCTTAAATATCTTACAAGAATCACAATTTTTTTAAAGAATGAGGAAATATGCTGCATATTTATTTTTGCCAATGCATTAAATAACTTTCTCTGATACTCATGAAAAGAAAATATCACAAAACAATAAACGTCACAGTTCCTCAAAAGTCAATGCCTGCCATACCATGTTTAGTCATACTCATGACTAAACATGCCTGTTTTATGTAATGGAAAGGCAGCCACTCAAATCTTTTTAGTACCACCTTACCTTAAAAGAAACCCAGAGATGAGATTTTAAAACTGCAATACATTTATGTTTGTGTGTCTTTTCTTGAGTCTACACGCTAAAAACAGAAGTTCTTTATAGTAAAGAAAAAGGAATTCATGTCTATGATGAAGGAACTGCGGTCTGAAGTAAACACTAAAATGGGGGTTAGAGTAGATCTTAATGTTGTTCAGGTTTTCTGTGCTCCAAGCAGCATCATTTCATGATCGTTTGGTTTTGGAATGCGTTTCGAAAACATAAGTTCTAGTGTATTTAAAGCACAGGAAACTGAAATGTTTGTTTCTTTGGGTTTTTCTCTCCACTATACATGGTATGAAGAGCTATCAGCTTCCACATGGAATGGTCTGAACTCATTCTCCTCTTGTGCATTTTCAAACCAACAAAATTTGTCAATTGGAATCTGTGCTGTTACAAACCAGCATAATGGTATTCTCAGTTCATAAGATTCATCTTCCTGCCTCAACCACCACACTTGCAAAGAGAGTTATCAGAGGAAAACATAGGGTGGTGTCGTTGGTGGCTTGGGTTTTTGTTTTGAATTTTATTTTCCCTTTCAGTAGTAGTGAAACATATTCAGACTTTGGGGTTGGGGGACTGTTTTGTATTTTCTGTCTTGGAGAGGACAAGAGTTGATTTTTTTTCTTTTTATTTTAATCAAAGTAAAAAAAATAAAATAGTTATCAAGATACAGATTTCTGAGATGCTTTAATTATTATTATTTTTTAATTCATAAACAAAAGACCAGAGAAACATCTATTTGTCTTTTTTCAAGCTCTGTTTTTACTGTTTAAAAAGTGTTGAAGTATTTAATGTTAATTTAAAATTGGCTCCAGGCAGCTTCTGTGAGTTTATCTGTCCATGTAAAGAACAACAGAGCATTTCAAGCAAGCAGTGTTGCTGTGGAATTTGATACAGAAAGATTTTTGGTTGTCTCTCTCTCTTTCTCTTTGTATGTGTGTGTGTGTGTGTGTATTTTTTTTTTCATTTTTCCCTGGAGCTTCCATCAGATAAGTGATGTTTTGGACAAAGCTAGGTGGAAGAATGAAAAAAACTTGTAAAAAATATGGTCTATAATTTTGATCAAAATCCATTGTATTTTGCTCCTTAAATGTTTAATTAACTCTGATTTGTCTTTGAATTTTGAAAACAAATTGTTCTGTGGCAATAGTCTCCTGACAGCTACTTGATGGCAAGTGTTAAGTCTACTCTTTATTATTAAGGAATATTTTATAACTGAATTTCTAAAGTCTTTTTCCCTTCTTTTGTACCTTGAATATTTACCAGAAAAATAACATTCACCTGAATGAAAAATATCTCAACTGGCTACCAGTTTCTTTTTAGGACAGATGGATTCCAAATTATGAAAATGATTTACTAAGAGGGTTTATCTGGAGATACTCTCAGTCTGATGAAGGTTGAACAGATTACAGCAGCAGGCATAAACCATTACCTGGGCAGTATTTATCCATTATTATTTTCAATCAGAACTCAAATCTTTGCCCCTAATAACTCATAATTCACCACCCACTCTCTGTAGTAGTACTAGCCCTAGAGGGGAATTCAAATCTCCACTGAAACATTAAAGGAAAATACAAAAATATTCTTATTGACTAGTATGTAATCCAGGCAAATTTTCTCACTCTGCTGGGACTTCATTGCTATGAACCATTTGACCAGATTTATCAGACTGATGGAGATTTGGTAAAGCTTTAGAGAGTGACATTAAAATCCATATCCATTGAAATTAAAATTACTTTCCCTTCCTGCACGGAAAGTACATGCAAAGTTTGTAACAAAAGTGCCTTCTATTAGAGAAGATTGCTTATGTAAAAAATGCATACTTTAATCTGACTGCCTTTGAGCTCATTAGGTTTTATCAAACTTGAATATATTGGAAGCTAAGGAAAAAATGAATTTTAAAGTGAGGTCTAACACTGAGATAGTGATTAAAAAAAAGGTAGCAAGGATGAGTCTGTACAAAAGTTGTGTGTTCGAGAACCAAATATAAAATGGCTTGAGGGTAGAAAATGGTTTGGAAAAAAACTATTAAGTATTAAAGATTGCAGGACTTATGTAAATTAATTTTATATAATTAAGCATGATACAGGTAAAAGATTTTAATCACAGATGTGATGACAGACCTCAGAAGCACAGGAAAGCAGACACCCAACTAGGTAATTACTTCTTGTTTGTTGTACTCGTTGTTTTAGCTCGTACCATGTTCATGGATACATAGAATGGTTTGGGCTAAAAGGCACTTTAAAGATCATCTGAGATTCTAGAAATGGTTAAGTATGAGCATCTGAATTCACTTCAACTTCTTTCAGGGCTGGGAGAGCCCGATGTCTCTTATGCCATTGATATGAGTAACAGGACTGCCTGGAGATCTTGCCGAGAGGTAGAGGTTTATGCTGTTGATGTCTGTGACTGGATAATACAGCTCCTGTTGCTGAGATCTGCAAGGAAGAGGGGTTGTAATGGATGTTTTTCTTTGCTGTTATATCTGGTTTTGGTGGCTCAAAAAAAAAACCAACCCAGAAGAACCCCTGCCCACCTCCCACTATCATATTGTTTCAGGAAGGTAGATTTAGGAGGTAGACAATGACAGAAAGAGATACATCACTCTCCTTGATTGATACCTGTTAGGCCAGGAAGAATGAAATTGCATCTGTTTAAAAGAAAGAATATCAAGAAAAAAAATTGTGTGAATGTTGTCTCCTTCTCTGTGAGAAGGTATTTCTAGTTCTGTGTGTATATGTGCAGCATACACTCTACAAAAGAAAAAGTCCTGCAGTGCCAAAATCATTTTAGGAAATGGAGAGAGAGAAGAAATTCAGGAAAGCTGAATGAAAAAAAAAAAAACAAAACACTAATTTTGAGACTTACATTCTGTCCTCAGTTGGATAGTAGCAATGTTTCTGCATAAGTTCAGAAAATACATCATAAGACCTTTTTGTGAAGCTTTGATTCTCCACACAAACACAGCATAAATGGGTAGTTAAAGCTATATTTCATTTGATGGTGGAACTCATGTTTTAAAATACTATGGGCTGTGTCGAAAACCAAAGCTTTACATCATCTTTACTGCAGACAGTAAGAAATTCCTCTTAATTGCAGAGTATCACTTGCTGGGTTTAGATTCATGTTGAATAGCACGTTCTGAAAACTGCTTTTCATGTTGCTTTCATACTCGGCTTATGGGCAGCTTGTTTTGCATCGCAGATGGTTTAAGAATATTTCCTTAAATGCGCAATCAGCTAAATGTACTTAAAGGGACTCCTTGAAGCAGACTCTTTCAATTTCACTTTTAAAACAAGCTGTTATATAGGATGTAAAGTACCATCCTGATGTCATTTATTCACAGTGGAATATACATCCTAATTTACCTGTGGGAGCTGAAATGTAGCTGTGATACACAGTGGAAAACCACTGCAGATTGGCAGAATGAGGAGGAGGAGGTCTGTGAGATAATTTCATAGTTTCATAGTTTCATTCAGGGTTGGAAGGGACCACAAGGATCATCTAGTTCCAACCCCCCTGCCATGGGCAGGGACACCCCACACTAGATCAGGCTGGACAGAGCCTCATCCAGCCTGCTCTTAAACACCCCCAGGGACGGGGCCTCAACCACCTCCCTGGACAACACATTCCAGGGTTTCACCACTCTCATAGTTTCATAGTTTCATTCAGGGTTGGAAGGGACCACAAGGATCATCTAGTTCCAACCCCCCTGCCATGGGCAGGGACACCCCACACTAGATAATGAGACCTTGCAAGTGGCTTCTTTGGCATACATAGGTGTGTGACAAATGTGACAATTAATAAGCATGCAGTTCACATTCCAAAAAGGTTTGGAAATCATCTGCAATGCATTTCCTTTTTCTTTGGCATACTACTTCACACTGTGATTGGTTTATTTATGATGATGGGAATTAATATTTTTATATATTGTGGGTAAAACAAGAATGTTTTCTGAATCCTCTGGAATGGAATTGATTTCCCCCTGAAACAGAATTGATTCAATATAGAGAAAATCTTCTATTTCTGGCATGGCTGATAAATCCTCAGAATGCTATATACGTGTATGCCCTGGATAAAAATAGTAAGTGTATATATAGGTTTTATCACTTAAGTCCCTTCAGCATCTCCCAGAGATAAGAAATATTTGTCACATTTTGAAGGGGTTCTCATTGACAAAGGCTTCAATCATGCAGAAAGCTGTTTTCAGATTTCCATAAAACAAAGCGGACACCGTTTACATGATAAATTGCTCCTAGACAACAATCTTAGCTGACTACCCAAGTGCTACCCTGTGATTCTGTTATCACTGATTTGTCCTTCAGTTTTCAGCAGAATGAAAATGAAGGACTTGCAACTAATTGTGCCAGGAAAACAGAGCTAATATGTTCATGCTGCCAAAAATTACCCAAAAAAAAGAGGGATTGTAAGTCATTAGAGTTAAATGTAAATCATATCATATGCAACAACAAAACATTATTAATGGCTTTACTGCCCTAAAGCAAGCCTAAGGGTGATATTTTCTGGTAAAATTATCTCTTAAAAGGTCTAATACTTTTCTTAAAAGCATGAAGTCTTGTATTTATAGGTGTCAGTGAAAACTGTCCTCAACAAAAAGCTATGGATCTATGTTATTTTTAATCAGTACCAATCCAAAGGAAATAAGGTTTAGATACACAAATATTTTTGGAGTCCTGTTATTACCAAATTTTGTATCAAGGAAAATAAAGAAACTATGAATGGTTTGAATTTAAACCCATCAAAATTCGAAGCAGGAGGCTAATCAATGCTTTAACTACTGTGGTGAACTGTTAGTCTGCTTTAAGTGCTGTTTTATCTATTCTCAGCCAGACTGACAGAGTATAATGGTTGTTGAATACGCCAAAGGAGAAAACCTGACCTGGTCGGAGAGTTCAAGCATTCCCTTCTTAAAGATGACTTAAATTTTTCTTCAAAACTGTTTCAGAATAAGATTAAAGAAGCTTTGACACCGATATAGACACTTCCATCTATTTTGGTCACAGGGAAATATTTTCCCTGTAAGCAAATATCTTGCATAATGTTAGCTGTGCTTCTGTTCTATGATTATCTGCTCTTAGTGTTTTTATCTTGTACCTTTTTATTGTTCCGGGGAGGGTTTACCTGGCTTTTGTCTGGTTGCTTTTTTAAATGAAACATCATTTCCTGCATTCACGACTGCCATCTTTCTCTGCTTTTTTCAGTTTCTGTGGTTACTGTAACCATGCTTTTGTTTAAGAAATAGCATTAAAATGATAGTCCTGAAGAGGAAGCCATACTGCTTTTAATTTCAAGGTGGCCAGTGTAGTTTTGGTCCTTACAGCCTTGGTTTCAAAGTAGATTTGCATTCTGTTCCTGATCAAAAACATTCTGAAACAGGATTATGTTGTGGGCTTGACTGAAAACAATAGAAAATGAATAAAATGGAATTGGGAAGGAAAACTGGAACAAAAATGAAAAGATGTGATTTGATAGCTTTGTGACCTAAAGAACTGGTTCCAAGTAACCTATTAATATTCAATCTCTATTAGAGTGCAGGTAGTTCACCGTAACTATCGCAAAGAACACAGATCTGCAGAAGAGATAATCTGAGGAGGAACAGCATAAAGACAGATTGATGGGGTTTGTTGGTTTTGGTTTTAGTATGTTATCATTTTGTGTGTGTGTTTTCTCTAAAAATTCCAAAACATAAGAAGAAAAAGCAGTTCCTGTTTTGATTACCAAGTAAAGTAAACACAAATTCATAGAGAAATACAACTTGGTTTAAGATTCAGGATCACTTAAGTACCATGAGTTCTATAGAGAGATGAGAGTTGACCTTTCTTGAGTTGTCTGATGAAGCAGAACTGCCTCCTTCATTTCCGGAAATTATTATTTCACTATATCTCTAAATCATGGGATTCAGAAAGATGTGTTTCCAACTCTGTGACCAATCACTGTTTTCTGGCTGGTTAGTTTGGTTGGTTTTATTTTGGTTTTAGAGGGAATCCCCATTTCACTTCATTCTGTCTTCCTCTTGCCCATATGAAAATTTCATAGGAAAGAAAGCTCTTTAGAGGCCAGGAGAGATCCTCACTGCATGATGGATAGGACTTTAATTTACTTGTGTGCCTGACCAGGTGTGAGATCTGTGGCAGGAGGTTCACATTCCCATGTTCTGATTCATTATTTCTTTTCCTCTTAACATTTAGAAGACCTGAAAAACTTCTACACTAGCATTTCCAAACCTATTGACATGGCATTGATTAGGCTATTAGTTTCTTTTTGTTCTCATTCCACATCACCGTTTAAATGCTTTATTGTTAAAGAGGTTATGCTCTAGTTTCCTTTATCATTTCCTACTTGTGCTGTTCTCTGAAGTGCTTGTGTTGTAGTTAGGTCTTCATTAAAACTGATCTACATTCTAAAGCACAGGGATTAGAAAACTGTCACTTCTTTGATTTTTGTGCTTTCATATATAAAAAATTGTATGTGAAAATTCCTGGCATGATTCTCGCCTCTGTAGAGGCAAGAACATTTAGGAAGAGAATAGTGATTTATTTCTGGAAGTGAAAGCAAGAATACACTGAAATATATAAAGAAGTGGTTGAGGGTTAGAAACACAAATGGGAAGAAAACAAAAAGAGAGCAAGCAGAAGGTTCTCGAAGGAAATAGAATTCTCAAATTGCATGGATTTGTCATTTGCCAGTAATCTAGGATGTTGATTCTCAGACTGGCCTCTGCAGAGCACTTTTATGTAGTCTGAGGAGTTACTTTTGCCCAAATTGTACAGCAATGATGAAAAATTGAAATAAGAGGTCAACCCACTATCCTAGAAAATTTCACTTGGGTCTGGCTTCAAGGAGAATTATTACTGTTGCCTTATATTTCTCTGTCTTATGGGGTTTCTGGACAAGAAATGAAGTTAGTTTCTCTTTCTTTTAATGTTTCTGTGCTGCAAGAAGAGTTGAGTTCAGTGTGTTCCCGGTAATAAATTTGGAAGGGAGACACAAAAGAGAGCAAGCTAAATAGCAGAATCATCTGGAGTATTATAACTTTAAGGTATAAATAATATGTGCTTCAAGCCATCGAATGAGGATAAATATCATAAATGAAATAATCTGTTTTCTTAGCAGGGCATTAGAAATGGGACAAACACAATTTTAAATGTACCTTCTCCTCTCTACACTGAGTAAAACAGGTTGAGTCTCCATGCTAAAGTCATTCTTCTTATTGTATGTGGCAACAATATTTTTCATGTAACTGCAGGATGTTGCTTTGCAAAAAAAATCTGTGTCCAGGATGTGCATAGAAATTACTGTATAGCAGCTGCTACCTAGGAGGGGGAAAGAGGAAGACTCTTTGTTCATAAAACCAGAGTTTTCCTCTATGCAAACAAAATACCAGCTGAAATGCATCATACAAATCAAACAGGATTATGATCTTAATGTGATGATAGTTTTCTTTCAGGTGAAGTAAATTTGATGGTCAGGCTTTCCATTACAGAAAAGAATTAATTGTGTGGTACACAAAGAAACCGAGAATACTGGAAGAGAAAACCTTTAAGGCAATGGAAGTTAATAATTTCTGGGAAGTATTTATTTTGTAGAAAAATGGCAAAAATTAGATGACTGGAGAGGAAGTTATTAAATATTCACCAAAAGAATGCACCAGCCACAGCTATCAAATATTCCCATTTAGCATTTTTCAGTATGCTAGAGTTTATTCCACATGTTAGGCTAGGGAGCATTCTCATATTTTGACTACTATGCACTCTTTGAACTGCATCATCTTAATCACATGTTTCTCTGTCATTTCCTGTGTTTCTGCATTGCTGTTCCATACAATGCTCATATTGGAAAATAACATTTTGCTTTGGACTTAGAGATCATTTCCTATCCCTTCATTTTCAGAATATGTGGGAAATGTGCATTTGTGCTGAAGGAACACAGGGAGACAACCCCTGCTTATGTATTTTTTGTAACAGAATTGAGGAATTGTACTGCTAGATTACAAAAAACAAAACAAACAAAACCCCACACACACAAACAGAAAAACCCCACCCTGCCTCTGAAACCTTAAAGGGCTGTTAATTTCAGTTGCTGAAAATGTAGCCATGCAATCTCACTACCAGTAGTCCTAGTTTCACTAATGAAAATAGAACTTGTTCTAACCAGTTTCCAAACTTTCCCCACTACTGCCTCTCAACAGCCTTTCAGTAATGTGTGTGGAAACTAATGATGCAATCTGTAGTGAAGCACAACCTTTGCTTAAATCAGTGTTAAGTTTTCTGGTTTGGAACAGTAAATGTTTCCTTGAAGAGTCTCATTTGTCATTACTTTCCATTCATTAGCAGCTACTCATTTACAAATTTCAGCAGGATGTCATCTCTGTACTTGTATCAAATGCTTCCATCCTGATTTTAAATGACTTTACAAATTGTTATAGCTGTATTTTTTTTTTTCACTGTATCTTTTCCCACTACTTCAATTTTTGCAATAGACTGTACACACAGAAAATAATTGCTACATTGAGTGTTCATGCATGGAAGTTTATGAACTTTAAAATATTTTTTTATCTTCATCACGTTGCAATATTATATAGTTTTACCTAAGAAAGCTGGGCAAGCATGTATGTGCTTCTCCATTACCAAAGAAAGAATACATTTCACAAATAATATCTAAGAGATGGAAGAAGGAGTCACAGAATAACCAAGGTTGAAAGAGACCTCAAAGATGATCAGGCCTCATGACTAAACCATGGCACCAAGTGCCACGTTCAGTCCCCTCTTGAACACCTCCAGGGATTGTCCAGCCTGATCTAGTGTGGGGTGTCCCTGCCCATGGCAGGGGGGTTGGAACTAGATGATCCTTGTGGTCCCTTCCAACCCTGAATGAAACTATGAAACTAAACTATGGTGATGTCACCAACTAGATGTTTCACTACTCGATCATCAAAACTGCTAACTAATGGCACATTTTATCTCTGGATAAAAATGTAAAGCTTTCAGTCCCTTCTCATCAAAAGTCCATCATCAAAGAATGACTAGGTTGTTCTAAAGTAATTGAAATACTCTGAAGCACCACACAACTGCTTCTTTACCACCTCCCCACCCCCACAACTCCAAAGGGAAGATGGAAGGATAAACCCAAGAAAACCTGGAAGAAAAGGGGGGAAAAAAAGTGAAAGAAGAGAGAACAAAACAAGTGATGTGAAGGCAATCACTATTTCCCATGGGTGAACTGATTTCCAGCCAATGTCTAAGCAAAAGTTGGCTAATCATCCTGAAAATCTCTGGGTTTGTTCTTAGTGCTGAGCTTTGTATATTGGTTTGATTTTTGTGCTATAATTCACAAATACATAGCATGAAGAGATAAGTGCCTGTA
Source organism: Melanerpes formicivorus (assembly GCF_026170545.1). Lineage (NCBI taxonomy): Eukaryota > Metazoa > Chordata > Aves > Piciformes > Picidae > Melanerpes > Melanerpes formicivorus. The sequence goes on along the minus strand of NW_027142379.1, from coordinate 6,520,249 downwards.
AAATCCAAAGTTCCTTTATAATGGCCTGGATTCTCTGCTTTTCTGTGGCAAAGCTCTAAGCGATTCTGTTTGTCTGCCTTGTGAGCAGGATAGAATAGCTGCCAGTTTTCCTGCACATAAGCAGAATGCACCTATCACCCAAGCACAGTTTTATAACATAAAAATTTGACACTATCTCATTAATCAGCTCTTTTAAACTTTCCCAGTGTTAGAAAAGTACAAAAAGAGGTTTGTAGCAAAGGAATTCCTGTAAATAACGAAAGGACAAAAACCATAAGGCCTTGTCTGAGTTAAATTATGAGTTCCAGTTATTATCTAGAGGTGATTTTCTTCATTCATTACCATTCCAACCAGCTGCAGAGATGGCCTGTGAAATCTACATAAAGGCAAGAGTTCAAAGGTTAAGAAATAATGAAAAGATGATGCTTCCAGACTAGTAAAGTGATAGTTTTTTCCTATTGAGGGAATTGCATACAATCAAAAATCCAGGCATTTCAGTCAGATGTTAAAGTAACTGTTTTAAGTAGCATTAAAGGGAGTAAAATTAGAGATCACATGAACATTGTGGAAAATCCTGTCTATTAGCATCACTTGTTACAGCACTAAAGCTGCTTTTTTAAACTTTGTTCTAACAGTCCCCCTAATGTGAAATCTGATGCAATGTTTCTTTTTTTCTGCTCTTCTTCCTTCTTGCATCCCATCTCTCCACTGCATATGGGGAACGAAGCTGGTCACACTTCCAATCTCCATGCTGTTCTTCTACCTGGGTGATAACGGTAGCCCTCTGGGATTCTTTGGAATGTGGCTGGTGAGCAAGATATTTCGCTGTTTACAGTGCTTGCAAGCATACAGAGAGCTTAATTAGTTTTTCTTTATCTCCGTTTCTGTGTGTCTCCAAGTCTCTCAGTGCTGAAATATATGCTCTCTCACACACACCGAGAAGGAGAGAAGCACATTGAGAATGAGCTCATTTTGAGCATCACCTTATGGTTTCAGCAGCTTGGTTGGCTCTGTGCTTGGAGCAGTGGGAAATGTTTGGCAGCTCAGTTGTGTGATTTTCCACACGCTCATCAGTTTGATCCAAATGGGTGAACAGCTGGGATCTCACCATCTTGAAGACGATTGCTTACTGGAGTTCTTTTCTCTGGCAGACATTATGCTGCAGTCTTACTGAATGGTCCTTTGTTATTTTCCTTTATTTCCTTTTTGCCTAAGGGAAAGAATAGCAAAGTTTAACCAGAGGGTCTTTATTATTTCTAACAATTCCTTTTACAGTAAAACTCATATTGTGATATTCCCAAACATTCAGGGAAGGCATGAAAACCAAGATTTCTTGTTGACCTAGTTTGTTTTTTTTTTCTCTCCTTTGAAAAATTAAATAAATGTGGGGTTTTACTCATTAGAAAATATATCTAAGCCGTATCAGTAATGCTCAGAAATTGTATGCAGAAGACCCAAAACTTGTCCCATTGAGAAAGTTCCTATTTGTCTGTAGGAAGGATGACAGGCATCTTGAGTCTCCCAAAAGAGAGGAATTAAGGCAATCATAGTTTCATAGTTTCATTCAGGGTTGGAAGGGACCACAAGGATCATCTAGTTCCAAACCCCCTGCCATGGGCAGGGACACCCCACACTAGATCAGGCTGGACAGAGCCTCATCCAGCCTGCTCGTAAACACCTTCAGGGACGGGGCCTCGATCACCTCCCTGGACAACCCATTCCAGGGTTTCACCACTCTCATGGTGAAGAACCTCCTCCTCACATCTAGCCTGAATCTCCCCACCTCCAGCTTCATTCCATTCCCCCTAGTCCTGTCACTACCTGAGATCCTGAGAAGTCCTTCCCCAGCCTTCCTGTAGGCCCCCTTCAGATACTGGAAGGCCAATCAGGCAAAGATAGTCTTGAACAATTTTTAGTTGGTCATTTTGTGTGTTTGGAGGGGAGGTTTGTTTGAGTTTGGTTGTTTGGGTTCTTTTTTTATGATCATGTAAAACAAGAAGCAAGGGCTTTCTTAATAAAACTTGAAGTGCTGCTATGTTGTTGACTGAAGGACATGTACCTCACTTCCACCAAGCAGCTTCAAAAATGTAAGTGAAATTTCACATCTCAGATTTTTCTCATCATATATTTGACTTCAGACATTAAATTTATTGATATTGGAAAAAGAAACAACAAAATCCCCCCTCTTCTGAAAAAGGACACCATATATACAACTGTCACTACCATTATTTATCAGATAAGGGGGAAGAACACTATTTGGGCATCCTGGTTATTCACAGAGGATGTAAATTGTCTGTTTCTTAGTCTTCATAATGGAGAAGACTGAGGTAAAAACAGGTTAAGTGAATCAACTGGATTGACATAGAAAACAGTAGAACCAATTTTACTTTTAGAAGTAGCAGATGTTAGTTTTCTGGATGACTGCTGGTTCTTTGCGGTCAGCTAGTTTATCTGCCTTTATTACACATCATAACCTCTCTGGATGGTCATCTTTAGAGGAAAAGGAGTTGTTTGTCTAGCATGTATTTGTACACAGGCCCAAGAAACACAGTGACTTCTTTCTATAATTTGGTTTGCTTAATTTAAGACTTTTGTCCCTGGTGTGATGAAATACTACTGTTGTTATGTACCTCTTTGAACAGCTGTAATATATTTAATGTGTCCTGGGTAAGGATATTTTTATAATTGCAATCTCTGTTGTATTCCACTGGGTTATGCAAATGAAGAGCATGAAGACTTTCATGCTCCTTCCCCCAGGGACAGTGCCCTTCACTGAAGGTATTCGAGACTCAACTGGTCCAGGTGCTAGATAATCTCATTAAGGCTCTCTTGCCCATGAAAGGTTGGGCCGCATTGGTTGATTTTGTGATTTAAGAGAACAAGGCTAGTGGGCTTTCAGTGAGCAAAAGAGAGCAGGTTAGAAAGCTGAAGACTTTCCTCCTTTCTCCTGATTTTATTTTTTATTCTCTGATGTTAAGACAGACACAAAATCATTCCATCTGAATTAGACAGTGGCACCTTAGGACTAGAAGAGAAGCAGTCTATTCAGAAGGCCAGAACCAATGAAGTATTAGTGGACATCAACATACATGACATCTTTAGTCACGTGCAAGGAGAGAAAACCAACAGGGAAAAGATATCTCTGGAAAAATAATTTAATCAGAAATTAAGGATTACTTCACAAGTTTCTGCTGAAATAGAATGTATGCACCCACATGACTTTGTGATTAATTTTTTTTCAGTGTTTTTCCTTTGTTTTGATTTTTTTCTTTTTTCCTGTCTAAACTTGGTAGTTCTGTGAGAAAAATTGTGCAGCTTAGGTAAGAAACATTTCAGTTCCCCCTCTTCCTCACTCCCAGTATTTATGTAGTGGGGACTAAAATTTGTTTGATCTGTTTTAGAAGTCACTCTTGAGTTGAACCTGGTTGGTCCTTGATGCAGAAAAAAGGCTGGCAGAGAGACTGCATATGTATTTTCAGTCCAGCTAAGAATAACTTTTTCAATTAATAATTTTCTCTTCACAGCCTGTTCTCCAGTCCAATCCAGAGTACAATTCTCTTGAAATGTCAGCTTTCCAAGAGAAACAAACAATAGATCTCTGCACTGCTGCTTGGAGCAAAGACTTTTTCACAGGCAGAAGAGATGATGATCTATATAGACAGTTTCTATTACCAGGTGCTTCTATTTCATCCTTCCCCTCCCTCTCCCCCCCCCCCCCCCCCCCCCCCCCCGCCCTGTTTTTTTTTCTTCCCCTCTGTACAACTAGGAACTCCAGAAACATCTTTAAAGATAATTCCTCCTTTGAGTTCTTATTGATCACTCATCTTCAAAGAAGTGATAACTTTCAGTCAACCTCTAGGGGTCAAATGGTTCTCATTTCCTGTATTAAAGTATTTCTTCTCTTAAGCCTTTTAATTAAGTCACTCTTACAGAGAATCCTTGGACTTAATCCATTCTTGAAAACTGTTTACCTTTACTTGTCCAAAGATCACTGGAAAGAAATTCTTGTCCCACAATATTCAAAGTTTCCTTATCAAATTCTGGAGGGTAACTAATTAATCTCAGAAATAAGGTGGAAATCTCAGTACTTAGATAGCTCTCTTAACCTGGTTACCTGTTTGGAGTGTGTCCATAACATACAAGTATTGAACTCATATCTGCTCAAAAGACATTAGATCCTTTGGAGGGATTATATATTAATCTTTATCTAGATAAACTGCAGTGAAAATGCAGGAGCTTCTACATGCATATGCACATGTGTATATGAACATATAGAGCACAGGAATACATAGATTCCATCTGTGCTTCAGAATTTTTTCCTTAAGACTGAAAAATCTTGGGTTTAGTGTGAACTAATTCTTTATAAAGAAATGTGAGAGGCAGTCTACTTGTATGACTTTGCAGTTCTGATAACAGATCACAAGCACCACTGACTCTGAAACTGGGAAGATAGATTAAATTGGAACACAGATTAAATGGCTGACTGCAATTTTATTTCAACTGCTTTTAAACCCCACACTGGTCAAATAGGTCAAATACAAGTCTAAATAAGCTTTTGCTGCGATCTGAGGAGTTGCATGTCACCTACCACATGCCTTGGAACTTGGCATATGTCTTATTTTGTCTACTCCAAAGAAATAATTTGGCATTCTGCTTCAGTTTCCTCTCTAGAGAGCTTGTTTGCTCTTTTACTTGGTTACATATGTATTTAAAAATATTTTATCATCACTTACAGGCAGCTAAGAGCTTTCCAGTAGTATAAGCAAAATTGTGTTTTTGTCAGTTGAAGTATGTGGGGATAAAGACTGTCTCCACTCCCTAAGAGGAGACCTGAGGTTTTGAATCCACCATGCTGGATTCTTTCATCTTGTTTCCTATCCACCCAGCATGAGCAGCAGTTTCTAGGAGGAGTTTGCCCCTATTACAAATTCAGAATACGATGGCATAGCAAATATACAGAAATTATCAGGAAATGTGATATTGTTTTATACATAATAGGAAAGACATACAAGTCAATGTAAAAGCATTGTTCATTCCAATACAAAATAATCAATATTCAGGATGGTAGAAAAAGTCTGCACACCTGCTAATTCTGGTTGAAATGGATGAAAGTAACAGTGCAAGGGAAGTAAATGGTTAATTGGAGTCTGAAAGCAAGGAAACATGAAATATGCTGATGTTCCTCAGACTGCAGCATTTGAAAATATACTGTTGTGTTGTCAGGCTTGAAACTATGCTGCAATTGTAGCTGTCACAGGTCCACTCAAATGAAATCTGTACAGGTCAATTCATTTAACATTTTCCTAGTATATGAGAAAACCAGCACATCAATGCTTCCTGACAATGAAGAATTTCAAGTGTAGGTTTCACATGAGGGATCAGGGATTTCTAGCTATTACACATAAGTCAAACACAACCAAAACACCAAACCAAAGAAACAAAGAAAAAATTGCAAAGATTGGTTGGGGTCTCGTGCTGCTACTTAATCTTTAATGACAACAGAATGTTCATATTTATATTTTTTAATGGGATTTAGTTCTATTTTGACATATTCATTCATTTGAAACCATATTTTCCCATAATTTAGAAAGTAGAATCTATCCTAAAACTTATACTTGCAACAAATGGCAAGGAATAAATAGGTCTATGAATGTGTTCCAGCAATCATCCAGTCAAAGAAAATCAGATACAATTAAGACCTATTTGATGTCATTAAGCTGTTCATAACACCTGCTGATGGTGGAGTCTTCAACCATTCTGCATTCTTTTCTCCTGGTATTCTTACATGTATTTGCCATCTTGCTATTTAAATGCACATTTTCTTCCCTTGTGGTCAGTAAGAATGGAGATTCATTTTAACACCTTTCCTCTAGTCATTGTGTAAGAAGAGAGGAAGAGGGTGAGGAGCAGAATGGAAGAATACATTGCCTTACAAAACATACAGGCAGACAGAAGCCCTAAATAAATGTGTAAAATGAATACATTATGAAAAAGCACAGCCAGGTTGAATGATTAAAAGCTTTAACATCTTATTTGAATTATTTGCATGGGTCTACACAGGCCTATTACTAATATCCTGTGTTACCTGTATTAGTACCTCTTTTGACTCTATTATAAGGCAGAAGTAGTATGTGGTCACTGCAGTTATGCACCTAAACTGTTATAGTTATGGTTTTAATGTGTGCTTTGGGTTTGTTTGGGCTTTCTTTCATGTTTTTTTATTGTTATTTGCACTGGTCTGTTGAAAACTAAAAGATCTCTAGAGTGTCTGAGTCTCAGGAAACAATCAAATACAGCACAGATGTGTGATTGGTGAGTATCAAGGAAAGCTTTAAGTCTTTACCCACGGTTGTGTCACACTGGAAGCAAATATCAATCTATAATTTCTGATTTAGGATATGGACAGTAGATTAAATAGATATTTTATCTGCATGCAAATTACATTTGACTTTACGAATAGAGTTCCTGTTGTAGCATATTATTAGCTGAATTGTGCCATTAAGTGTGCAGCATTTCTCAGCATCAATTTAAACAGAACTAAATGTGTCCTCTTGAACATAGTAATTGCATCCTAGAATCTTTTTTTTATTTAAAATAATTCATTTTACAGACAATAATATGGTTTATCTTCTAATACAAATTCCTTGGGGCACAGATAATGCATTCTTCTCTATTTGGAAGACAGGCACATCATGGGAACTACTAGAAATGAAGGGTAGTAATTACATTCCTTAGGGGAAGGGAGAAGCTTAGCTTAAATTTTAGGAGAGATACAAATGAGTCCCCTGCACAGAATGAATTTGAACTCAAAGGAGCAAAGCCTTTGTCTATACATTTAAAAAAAAAACATATTGGGAATGAAAGTCCCAGGCTGTGTTCAGTACACAGCCTGAGATATGCTGAATGTCGGCTCTGAGTGTGGTTACTACCAGAAAAAAATTGAAACAGAGTGCTATTTTCCCACACTATTATGGACTTGAAGGTAACTGATCTTTGTCTTAAGTGAACATCAGATTTATTGTTAGACAAAAAGTGTCCATCTACCCTTGAAATAAGGTGGAAGTCCATGCTCATGGTCCCTATCAAAGATGGGAAGATTATCACTGGGTGTCCAGTGCTGTGTATGCTACATGGAATTTTTTCCATTCTAATCACATAACTTCTAGAAATAATGTTCCTATTAATGCAGACATCTGCAAGATCAGATTCACCTTTCCTTTTATATATATATATATCAGTATGCAAATGTATATTTTGTGTATTTTTATTTGAGTAGAACAGATGTTGTTTAACTAATACTTACAATGAAGGCAAAGTATTCTTCAGCTGGTCAGAAGGTGGGAAATTTGACATTGATAAGATAAATAAATCCCAGAGTAAATGTTGACTCCTACCAGGGAAAGGAAATAGTTAAGATAAAGTATAGATGCTTACTTTCAATGCAAGTATTTTTAAGACTTTTGAATTTTAATGGAAGAGCTATCTTTTAAATTCATTTAAATGTAATCATTTTTCCTTAAGGTTGCATTTTATGACAATTTTGGCAATCAGTCACTGGAAGGGAAAAACTTCAAACCGTAAAGCTTTGAATACATTAATAAAACAAAAGTAGTTCTCTTATCAGAGCAACTGATAATGCTGAAAGAAAAGCAAGGAACACTTAAAGAAAAAGTCCTTTCAAGACTTGAACCTGTAGAGATTAGTTCATCTGAAAGTGTTCTGCCCTGGTTATGTTTTAAAGCTTGCACACACAGAGGTACATAGACACACACAAATTCAGTGGTGCCCTCAGGGTGCCTCCGTTTGTATTACAGGGCATTTCATTCACAGTTCACCTAGGCTAGAACTGCTCAGCTTCCCTTTGTGCTCTCAAAGCCACCTATAATAATACAAATAGAAGCCCCCTCAGGGCACCTCATACAATGCATCTAGAAATGCCAGAGATCCTTTGAGGTATGAAGAAAATATAAAAAGTAGGAAAGAATTTGTTTTCCTCCATGGTAAATAAACCCCAAGTATTTGGCAATTTCTAGTTCTGAAGTTGAGCGCTTGTCATTTTCTAAAGCGCTGAGACTTTGTAGTATCTTTTAATTTCAACAGCCAAATGATTGGTCACAGCCTGAGAGATGTAGGTTGTTCCCCGGGAGATTTGCCTACTCCTGTACACAGAGAACATTTTCAGAGCAATTTACATTTTCTTTAATAAGAAACCAGAGGCTTCAAAATAAAAGGCCAAGCAGTACTAAGTAGGATTCGTAGCCGGAATCCTGCATTACAGAGACTCTCTTTACAAAATGAGACTGAATTGTTATTAATGTGCTTGTTCTTTTCACAGAAAATAATATACTGCTTTAAAAAAAAAAAAAAAAAAAAGGTATTTCAAGCTTCCATTTTTCTGAGCTACTCCTCACCTTGTTAGCCACATTAAAAAAACCCAAAGAAACAAGCCAGCAAACACCCCACCCCCAAACTCCAGGCTGCTTAATCTAGCCACACTACCTCATTTTAATTTGGGATAAATTAACATTGATATATTTGATATAATGTAATAGGGTTTTCATAGTTAAATGGAATTGTGCTTCCAGCAGTTTAATCCTTTTATTTTCAGAGTAGTTTTAGGTGGTGCTTTTCTGCTGTTATTTCTGGAATACTTAATATTTTCATATGTTCCCCGCTAAAATCGGGCAGTACCAGAATGGCTTGGGTTGGAAGGAACCTTAAAGATCATCTACATCAAATTCCCCTACTATGGGCAGGGACACTTTCTAATAGACTGCTCAAAGCCCCATCCAAGCAAGCCTTGAACACTTCCAGGAAGGAGTCATCTACAACTTTTCTGGGCAATCTATTCCAGTTTCTCATTACCTTCATAGCAAAGAATGTCATCTTTGCATGTAATCTAAGTCTATCCACTCTATTTAAAACCTCTAGCCCTTGTTGTATCACTGCAAACCCTTGTGAAAAGTCCCTTTCTAGGGATGTTTTCTTGTAAGTCCAATTCCCTTAGCCTGTTTTCACAGTGAAGATGCTCCAGCCCTTTGTCTTTGTGTCCCTCCTCTGGGTATGTCCTACTTCTGTGGAGGCCCTGGAGCTGAAAGTAGTATTCCAGGTGAGGTCTCACAAGAGTGGAATAGAAGGGCAGAATCCCCTCCCTACATCTGCTGGTCACACTTTGTTTGATGTGGCCCAGGATACAGTTGGCTTTCTGGGCTACAAGAGCACATTGCAGATCATGTTGAACTTCTCTTCAGTTGGCACCCCAAGTCCTTTTCCTCAGGGTGACTCTTAATACCATCATTTCATATCTTATATTTGTGCTTGGGACTGACCCTACACAGGTGTGGCCCTCTTACATTTGGTCTTGCTGAATTTCATGAGATCCACACAGGCCCATCTCCTGAGCCTGTCAAGGTCCTTCTGGATGGCATCCTGTCCCTCAGGCACGTTGACTGCACTGCACAGCTTGGTGTCATCAGCAAAATATTTCCTGATTGCTAAGACTACAACTCGAAAGCAGTGCCCTTTTGTGGGCACCAGATTTTTACTTCTATTTTAGAAGGCTTGCTATGAGAAAGATTATCGATGAGCTTGATTGCTGTCTCCAATGATACAAATTTATTTAAGGTGCCCTGCAAATGTTACTAACTAGATTCCCCAGGTGTAGTGATGGGTTTCATTTCTACTGAAACCAAGGGTACTCTCAGGCTTTCTTGGTAATGGTTTTGCCCTTTTGTTACTGTTTCATACAGCTGTCTAACTTTCATGCTATATTCTGCTTTTATGTTTTCATATTACTACTTTACCACAAGCACCTCCTCTATTTGATATTTGCAGTTTCCATTATACATGAATCCTAATAAATTTTTCTACTGTGGATTTTCTTTCCCCCTCAAATATATACTGTCCTGACTTTTAAAATACATGCCTAATTTCTATATCCATCTTCATTTTGAAAAGTGTCTTTCCAGCTACAATTTCCTAGCAGGACAGATGCTTCGGTCCCTGTAGTTTGGCCCTTTTGGATATACTACTTTTTGGGTAGAGGCAAATATGTCCCTTGATTCCTAAACCTGTAGAGAGGCCCCATACCAACATGAGAATTGAAGTTCAGGTTTTTATTTGGGCAAAGCATCGTAGTGCAGAGTTCCCATCCTTTATGAACCAGATCAATTCGTTTCCATATACTACTGGAGCATGGGATACTACTGTAGAGAGTAGGGTCAGCTCTTTCTGTAGTGGTCATTAATGCAGTTTACTGCAGACAATACTATCATTCAGCTAACCATGAGCCTGAGGAAAACTGAGACTGTAAGGAAAGAACACCAATTCAAGCTAATTCTGGAGAAGATTGGAAAGCTGTCAGCAAGAGGAAAACAATTTGAAGACAGACAAGTATTTGCTGTCAAGAGTCGTTATCTTTTAAGAGGGCTGCTCTCAGATTCTTGCAGTTTCTTGACAACTAAATGAAATCAGAAAGCCAAAATACATATTTGGCAACTCAGGGATTTTGTTATTGTTGTGTGATATCAGCTCTAGACTAAAGCAGCAGCACGATCTATGTTTTCTTCCTTCCAATCTTAGAGCAGTTACAAAAGCCTGAGGAGCTCCTTTCTCTATAACTTAAGTATGCTTTCTAAAGTACAAAATTAAAAAGTGTAGTTTTTTGTCTGCTTCCATCTTTTCTTTGAGCTGAGGAAAAAGGAAACAGTGTTGCTTTGAAAATTTGAAGTCATTACACAGAAGAGTTGTAGCACTCCTCAATTAAATCCTACTGGAGTCATTTAAACCATTATGATCATGACTGAATGTTGTGATTGCTCTTTTAAACATAAAACAAACCTCTTGTGAGCACAGAGTCAGACAGAATCAGTAAGGTTGGAAAAGACCTCAAGGATCATCAAGTCCAAACTGTCACCCAAGACCTCAGGACTACTAAAGCACGGCACCAAGTGCCACATCCAGTCCCCTCTTTAAACATCTCCAGCGATGGTGACTCCACCACCTCATAGTTTTCTAGATGAGTTTGAGCAATGATGGATCATTGACAAAGAACAAATTTTCCCTCCTATAACATACAAGTTGGTATCCTCATAAACCATGTGATGTCTGAAGTAAATCCATCATTGTGGGTCAAAGAAATATTTTGTACCTGAAGGGGAAATGATAAATTGGTGATATGAAGTTAAAAACACTGCAGTCATAGATGAAAAAACAATAACAAAACCACAAAAATAACTCTACAAGTATTTCCTCGCAGCGTTCAGGTATTTTTAGTAGGGGGGATTAAATCATTGTGGTGTACTTCAGGAGTTTTCAGTCTGATGAAACCTGTGAGACTTCCTATAGTGCTAGCGTGATTTGGAAATTCTGCTGATAATTACAGAAGAAAAGTGACGTTACCTGGTACATAATACAAGAATATAACTTGTCCATGCTGTTTGTAACTGTTTGTAGGTCACTTATTGTAGGTGTCACTATGCTATCATCCAAATTATTCCCAGGCTGAGTTTTGATCCTTTGGAGAAGCATTTGTATGTACAGTTGTTAATTTGAAAGCTTTGATGTATATTTGTTTCATGGCAGCAAAAGTTAAATGTTTATTAGTGATGTCCACGTTAGAGCTGGCTCTTAGTTTATCATTCTTTCGGTACATAAACACACTCCTTTAGACCATTAAAAATATTTTCACCTCAAGGAGAAGTCCTGAACCCAGTCCCTGAAGAAATTTCTATGTGTCTACTCCTGTGATGAAATATGTAGAGCTTTGGTTGCCTTTGAATTTCTCCTGTATTTATTTTTCCAGTCTGGGATTTTATCTCAAATAAAAGAGTGGACTGAGGGAGTGGATGGGAGAAGCTTTCTGTATAAACACCAATAGATTTAATTACTGATACCAAAGAGATCCAAGATGCCTGTGCTTTGTAGAAATCTCTATAGAGGAAAGGACGTACATAAACACTTTTGCTGCACAAAAGGCTTTTTATTGTAGGTTCAGCTCCATGCCACACATAGTAAGGGAGAAATTATTATTCATTTTAGTTGCAAAGCATTTGTGTGTTACAATTCATTTTGCAATCAATTCTTATCTCAGAAAGACAACATATACACCATAATTCTCACCGTGTGTGCTGCTTCTGTGTGGATAATTCTCTATGAATCATTGACTCAGTCTCTGCAAGTTGCCATTCTCCTGGATATTCAGCATTGATTTATTAATGCATGACTGGGCTGGCTAATTAGGGGCTTTGTCTTCCACATTTACCATAGCATTGAGCTATGGCCAGAATCTGTTGTTTGGTTTCAGTTTATTTATTTATTTGTTTCAATTTAGCTAATAAACAGATACTCATAATTTTACTTTTGTAGGGTTAGAAAAAATTAACTATGCTGAAGAGAAGGCAAGACAGCTTACCACATACCAGCCTTGATTTTACTGGAGACAACACTGAGGTGAATCTCAAATGGAACTATATTTTATGGTGATCATGTTGTATTATGGGAATATACTCTTTCCTTTCCTTCCCAATTAAAAACAAAGCTTCTAACAAAACCCCAAATCTCTTGCCCTGTGAGTTAAGTCGCTTTAAACTCCTACTACTAATTACAAAAAGTGCTGAAAGTGCTTCAGAAGTTCTTGCAAAGAAACAAACTGATATTTACGAATCTTTGAATTTCATTTTGTATCTCTGCATCCTACAGAAATTCTATTCCCTTTTTATCTGCTTATTCCTCACTGCAGCTAATCTTTCTTTACCTAAAGTGCCTGTAATTAAGCAACAATGAAGGGTTTGAAAAACAGAAGTGGGCTGAAAACTCTGGCTTAAAGGATCTTCAAGTTCCTTTTCCACTGTTCTTCCTATTACTTTTTAGGCTAAGTTATTTTATATTTCTCTCTTTTTACTGAATTTCACTAGGAGAGAATATTTCTCCTGGAGAGCTCCTCGTTTCTGTACCTTGTCTCTTTTTAGATCTTACAGTTTTCAACAACTTTCAGTCTAAATCTCTGCAAAGAAAAAGCACTTACATGACTTAAAATTAGAAGGTACTTCTCCATGAATCTAAAGGAACATCATTCATTCTGCTGAAAAGGCCAACACATTGTACTAGGCTTGTGCCAGATTTTCAGATATATTCTTTTCTATATGTTTATTCATATTGTCCTTTCTAGGTCTTCAAGCAATTAATTTTTATTTGCATGCATCACTTCACTGCTTTGCTCCCAGGACACAGCCTTTGCTTTGTGGATTTCCCGTGATTTCCCCCCTGCCCTCACCCCTCACTTTTCCATTTAGGTGTTTTATTCAGTTTCTTCAGGCTTCTGTTTGAATTCTCTTATCCTCAGGGCTTCCCACCCCTTCACCAATCACTTATGTTGCTTTCCATGATAAGGTTATTTTTCCACTTACTTGAAGTAAATGCATATATGTGAATAGTTATCCTCTTTAGATATTGATGCATATAAGTGATTGCAATATAAAACATTTGGCTGGCATTTTGCCACTTAAGGAAATTGCAGTAGGAAGCTTTTGGTCTCACATGAGCAGCGATCTGGTGTCTGTGAGGTTACCCTGTAGTTACTGTGCACGTGTCTGTTAATGTTTGCAGAATTATAAGGGGATTCTTTAATTGTAAACTTTTTTCCCCCCTTTTTTTTTAATTTGGGGTGTGTGTGTGTAATTGCTTAAGGGTCTATTTAATGAGCATCTGTACAGATTATTATTTGTGATTAGTTTTTGAATTTTCAAAGCATTCCTTCCCGCCTTTGGAACCTGCTCAACATTAGAGGAACCTATTAGATGAATATAGGTTTGTCTAGTTTTTACTTTATGAAGGGAAAACAACAAATAAAACAAAACCAAACGACCAAAAAAAACCCAACACAAAACTACATAAGAACTGCAGGGTGTTTGCTGGAGTTCCATGTGTATTTTGTGCAACATATTCACAGAGAGAGTTGTTAGTCATTGGAATGGGCTGCCCAGGGAGGCAGTGGAGTCACCATCCCTGGAGGAGTTCAAGAGGAAATTGGATGTGGCACTTGGTGCCATGGTTTAGTAGTCATGAGGTCTTGGGTGACAGGTTGGACTAGATGATCTTTGAGGTCTCTTCCAACCTTATTGATCCTATGATATTGGATGGATATCTGTTACCTAAAGTGGGTTTTAAAAATTGGGACACCGAGGCTGCCTCCCTCTACATATTCATTGGCTGGAAACATGGCTTACATACATTGTTAGAAATTACCTCTCATTTTCTTCATAGCAAATTCACACCTAAACAACAACCAATAAAACCCCAAATAAACAAAAATCTAGTAGGCACATTTTTGCACAACTTTGTTACACTGGCAGTTGCTTTTAAAATGTTTTTTTCATTCCTTCTCTGCTAAGGTCCCAGGTAAAACTGATCAAGTTATCCTGATGCTACAATGTGTGTGGTCAGCAGTGATACCACTTGAGAAAATTCATCTTCATATAAATAAAAGTAAGGTTTCCTTTAAGTTAAAAATAGGAGCAGTTAGAGATAACTGGAGCCTACGGCAGGGGGGGTGGAACTCAATGACTCTTGAGGTCCCTTCCAACCCTAACAATTTTATGATTCTAAATAAGCACAGAAATTGTTAAAAGAGCTTACAAAGCTGTTAAAAAAAGTGGACATACTGGTTTGATTTATACATTCACCAGGATAATTAAGTCAGTTTGTACTCTGATGGCTGTATTCACAAGTAGAACTAAAAAGCCTAGCTTCATTAGATTACATTAAATTGCTAGATGCATCGAGACACACTAAACTTAGAAAATACTAATGATTTGTCAAGGTTATGGATTTCTCTTGTCCCAGATCACCATTTTTTTTGTCTTTTTTTTTTTTCCCCTTCCTTTCTTTCATACACTTTGTCCAAAAAAAAAATTGCTTGAAAACTGACAAGCTAAAAATAAGATAGAGCACATTAACATGTTAATGTATATTATGGAAAGACCTTTTTATTAATGTGTGCTGATAACAGATGTGCTTTTATAGAGTAGTCTGCTGAGTTGAAGTACAATGGCAGCCTTTATGTTTGACAGCTTGGGAACCATTGGAATTACAAACGGCATGTAGATGTTCATTTACATATCCTTAATGTGTTGGTTCAAATAGAGTTACTGTCCCTTTAAAGCATTTGTAAAATGCTGTATTTTATTTCCACATCTGATTTTTTTTTTTATTATTGCTATTACAATACAGAGAATAATTGCTATAGCATTGGAATAGCTCTACAACTATTTCAGATAGTCATCATGCATAAAAACTATTTTTCTCTGAGAAACTTTAACATAGGAAGTGATCAGGTCTTTAGGTAACTGTGCAGGATTGAATAACATAAACTCTCTTTGATCTGAGGCTACTCCATAGTTTCATCCGAGGCTACTCCATAGTTTCATCCATGTAGCTTAATCTCTGCCTATTCCTCATACAGGAGTATGAGGGGGGGAAAAAGGTAGTTTTAGATGCCACTTTCTTGCGCTGATTTTTTACCAGACACTAAAGTCAGAAGTATTAGGAAGAAGGAATGACCCCTCTGCATGTGTCTTGCAGAAATTCTATGGAACAAGGAAGGAGAATTCAATATGAAATAGTCTCTTTAAAGAAAATACTTCAGACTCCTTGATGAAAAAAGAGAAAAGTGCATAAACTTGAAATGTAATACTTCCTCTGGCATTTTAACCTCATGCAGTTCTCTTTTGGCTGGTATGTTTCCACCTTTCTTAGGCTGATTAATGCACACAAAGTACACAGATGCTTCTAGAAGTAACAGTTTGTATGAAATATATATTCCCAATTTGCTCATTACACATAGCAAATAAAAGAGTGCATGATGTAACAGGTCAGGAAGTGCCTGTTGCCTGCCTTACATGACTTTGAAGACACTAAAATTAGCATGTGCGTAAAAGTGTTTTAAAAATATGGGTAACTGTTATCCTACAACCTACAAATGGTTATATTATTTTCAGTATATCATGTTCTGTCATAAAGCATTTATTATTTAGAACAGCAAGGCAAACAGCAGTTATCAATTTGGGTTATTAAATACAATACAAATTATTTTAATCTGGCATTCCAAACATTTAAGGCCAGCGAAGCAGGAAAACAACACATTTCTCAGTCAACACACTCCAGTTCTGATATTCATCAACAGTAATCTGATGGAAGAGGCACTGAGAGGCTGCCTCAGGTTTATTGGTGCTATGGACATGAGGCAAATCACCTGACTTGACTTTCTGTGAATCTTTTGGTCCTTACTTAACCTAAATCCTTCCCAGGAGATGTCTTCCATCTTTACTGTGAGAGTTAGCATTTTATCACCCTTTACCAGAAGCTCAATGGTCAAAGACTATGATTTGACTAGGGTCTCTCCTCTTCCTCCTTTCTTCCCACCACCCACCTGGTGAATTTATTGGACGTTGTAGTAGCAGTACAAAAAAACCCCTCCAAAAATCCCTTGGAATCCATGACTCTTCCCTCTCCACCCCCTGAATGCACCATCAGGAAATTAAATAGATGGGTTTTGCTTTTTTCTGGGGGCTTGTTTTGCTTTTGTTGTTTGTTTTTTTTAAACAAATTAATATTTGATCTTTCTATGTATTCTTATTGATTCTAAGTGTTCTTCTTCGCAGGTAGTGGTACTAAACATAGTAATTCTTTACAACAATATAAAATAAATTGCTGTGATTTTTTTTTATAATAAAGAAAAGGAAAACATTGGATATTTTGTTATTCATATCTCTCCTACCCAGAAAAGATGAGAATATTTGAAATGGAATGTGGAGGTATTTAAGTGCCACATCCAATCTTTCCTTAGTGACATGGTCTAGTCTTTGTGGTGGTGTTAGGTCATAGGCTGGACTCGATGATCTCAGTGGTCTATTCCAGTCTCAGTAATTCTGTGATTCTGTGTTGTATGGCCTATGAGAGTAGGTTAGCAGTCTCTTTGAGTTATTGTTCAATAGCAGTAAAGAAGAAACAAAAAGATGTCACAATCAGAAAGAAATGGATTCTAGAGTCCTATTGGTAAATCCCTGTTGCTTTTGCCATTATAATTGGCATAGTTTGGCACATAATCCAAAAAAGCTGTTGAGAGATCAAGCTGGACAGTTCTCAGGGCAGTGCTGACATTCTGGAATAAAGCAAAGTTAAAAGACCAGAATATGTAAGCATACAGACCACTGAACACTTAGTATTGCTGTTTGGCCATTAGTTTGTAATACAGTTTGTACAGGCAACTCAAACTTTCTCTTTAGCTACTTTTATGATTACACAGTGATGGAAAGAAATGATCTAACTAAATAAATGTTAGACTAGTCTATTCTATTAGTAGTTCTGAGGGCTTCCAGATCATACTGCAGGAGGGGTTTGCAATAATTCAGTCCTTAATGAACATCCAATAGGCTTAAATTGTGTTTCTAATCTCCTTTTAAATAGTTAGCATCGCTCATTTGCTTCGAAGAGACTTCTGCCAATCAGCTGAAATACTTTCTGCACACTGCTTGTGTTCTTGTCAAAATGTACTTGTTATCCTAAACACCCACATTCTGTTCTAGTTCCATTTTAGTTACTTTATTTTAATGTCTTTTTAAAGTTTTCCTCCTACAACGTGCTAGGAACCTCATATTGATGGGCATCCAGGAAACAGGAATGCAATGTTTATTTTTGAAATGCATTCATGGAATCAGTGCAGATCTAGACACTGCCTACAAAGGCAAATCTTAGGGTCTGAATGCTGTGTGTGGGTGCTATTGCTCACTTCCTTCCAAAGCTGCTGTTCTGTACCAGCACTTCTGCCACTCTTGCAACGAGGCCCAGAGTATGTCGGAGTTAGTGACACTGCTGAGCTCTTGAACCCCTCCTGGTAAATATTCCTTCCAATATTTTACTTTCCAGGTGTCAAAAAGTAAACCATTACAGTTCATAAGCCCACATCAGAATAAGTAGTCTTTGAACCATGTGCTTGCATTTTAAATGTAGTAGGAGGAAGCTTGCTTTCTCTTTTCTTAGCAGGTAATACACTCATATTCATTTGTGGATTACGCTATTGTATGGTTCCAGTCATTATCCTGTGTAAACATCATATTGGGTTAATAAGAACATTGTTAATACTTTAAAAATGCTCTCTACAAATTCTCATTCAGGGAAATATTAAGTGATTTTAGCTTTAACAAGCAGCATTTTCCTCTTGGGAGCATCAGTACAGAAAGCAAGCCAGCTCAGCTAGTTTGTCCACCACAATAATTTAAGGCTAACATAATATATTAATGCAAAACAGCAGTATTAAGAGAATTGATAATTTTCAGGCAGGTTTTCATTCTATTCAGAATGCAGAATGTGCAAACAAAGGAAGGAAGGATTTTTGGGGGGAGGGGTTGGGTTTTTTTTGGCAGTGAAGTACTTAATAAAAAAAGGAGGTGTTGACCCACTATTCATTTCTTATTTAAATTCTCCTTAGCCAAGCAAAATTCCCTTTGGAAATTCATCACTTGACTTCCATTGAAGTTTTTGATAAAAGAACTTCTGTATTTGTTTCTGATGGTGAATTCTTTCATTTTCCTTCCTCCTGCTTTGTAAAGGAGCTTTATGTGCATTGTACCATGATGTTACATATGTGCTATCATTCACATTTACTGCAATTCTTCAACAGCCACTTTGACCATGTAATTTCCCATTCATCCTTTCAGCTGTTAAAGAAGCTTTCAGGGACTTGTAAATGTGCATTTTGTGTACAAAATTTCAGCTGCCAACTTGTACTCAGAGACTTGTCCTTTATAACTGTTTCCCTGAGTCTGCATTTCTTAAAGATCAATGATGGGAGTAGTCTGTAATGCAGCTAGGGAGTTACTTGCCCTCTGTCTCTCCAACTTCATTGCAAGTGACTTGAGGGAGAGCTGCATCTCAGTAAACAGGAGCAGAACTGCACCACAGAGGCCCAAATTCCCCAAATAGCGATAACTATTTTAAACTCACTTCCTCGGTTCACTCCTTAAGCTACTGTCTAATGCTCTCAACCCAACAGCCAAATCCATACCTTTAAAAGTAGCAAAAGCTATGAGAGAAACCAGATTTATTCATCTGGGGTTTGTAGCTATGCAAAATTTATGTCTCTGGAAGTTGTAGTAAGGACTTGATTCATTCAGTTGTCTGTACATCAAGAATATCTCTGGAGCATTTACTGTGCTTTGTTTCTCCCTATGCAAATAACAAGGTCATGGTTCTGAAGTGCTTTTGTCTTTGATGAACAAAATCTCTGCTATGTGTGGTTTCGACCTTGCAATGCATGTAACTTAGAGTGCAATTTAAATCAAATTCTGATACATCATTGTAGTTATCTCCATTTCCCCACCCATTGCTGAGTATGATTAGAGACAAAATTAAGTTTTCATCTCAAACATTGGTTTGGAAATTTCAGTACTATACAGACAGGTACAAAATGTCCTTTATTTGTGTTTCTAGAGATGTTGAAAGTCAGACATGGAGTTAATCAACAACAAAAACATTGTTACTATGAATTTAAAATGTGTTGGGACACGTCTAATTTACCAGCTTGGATTTATATTGCTCTTCAGTTAAATCTATTCTAGTCATTTGGGGTCCACCGAATGTGTGTTTTGCCTCAAACTCATAATTCTCATGTCTCCTGTGATTCTTTTAGTTATTTTGTATGGCTTCACAGTGACAGATTGAAGTCTTTTTATAGTTATTGAAGCTGAAACTTATCTTGATTCTACCGTCTCATGTTTTAGTGGAATCTGCAATAGAAATAAAGCTGTACATCTAGAAGAACTCTCTAGTGATCTTTTATCTGGCACATCAAATACAGAGTTTGTTAAACTTTTTTGTTTGGGTGTTTTTGTTGTTGTTGTTGTTGTTGTTGTGTTTTAGTCACAGAATGTTAGGACTTGGAAGGGACATTGAAAGATCGTCTAGTCCACCCCTCCTTCCAGAACAGGATCACTTAGAGCAGGTCACACAGGAGTTGCAACTAGGCAGGTTTTCAATGTCTCCAGAGAAGAAAACTCCACATCTCTGGGCAGTCTATTCCACTGTTTTGTCTCATTTGCAGTGTCAAAGTTTTGCTTTGTTTTTTATGGAACCTCTTATGCTCCAGCTTGTACCTGCTGCCCCTTGTCCTATCACTGGACATCTCTGAGAAGAGTCCTGCTCTGTCCTGCTGACACTTCTGAGGTGTATATTATGATTTTTACTTAAGATATGCTCTTGGCAAGATTTGTTGGTGGTTGTTTTATGCTCGTTTAATTGCTAAGTTTTGTTTGTGCCGTCCTAAAGTAGGTCTTGTAACTACTTGGGATTTCAGTAGAGTTTATAGCCATATTATAGGTTTTACAACTTATAGGGAAACAAATTTACTGAATGACCTCTCTGGTAAAACTGGGGTGTTTATTCTTTTACATGCTTCATGTGGGTGGATGCACACTTTCTTTTGAAAGTCACTAAAGGGGTAATGAATGAGTTGTAGATAATAACGAAACAAGGATGAAAGAAATTAGTGTTCTAAAGACTTCTATGAAAACTCAGGAACTTTTCTTAAAGGTCATTGCATCCTGCTAGTTTTGCCTTTAATGTGACTGACTTGAAAGCATGTGAAAATAAAAGCACAACTAAATACTTGTCTGTAGCTTTGCAGGATTTTTTAGGAAGCTGTAGATTTTCTTGGGCATAAATGCAATAAGAGGTTCATCAGCAATTCTTGCAGAAGCCAACTGTTTTTTCTCTGTAAACAATAAAATTCCACATTTGCAACACTTTTGCAGCTGTGTATAAAAGGATGTGGGTTTAGATCTTTGATTTGTGCTGATTATCAATAAATGGAAAGTGTTAGGAGATAGTTTTTGAAACCTGAAGTGAATAGCTTCAATTACGTTCATCATATTGTATTATCAGAAGAGGCTATCAGAGCTTCCACAGTTGTGATATGGCAACAGTTTATTTCATTTTAGAATCTGGTTTTGAGCCCCACTCACAACACTATGGAAAAATTTCTGAGCAAAATCATGAGTCATTTCTGTTGCTCTCCTTTAGGTGTAGCAGAGTCACTATTTATTTAGTTTAACAGGAAAAAAAAAACCCTGCTAGTGACAATGTACACATCATGCTCTACTACAAAAAGGCTTTAGGATACCTAAAAAAATCATAATGATAGAAAACTTGAGTAAAATAAGTCAAGCTGCTTTGTTGATGCACATTATAAAAACATCTGGCTTTTTCAGAAGTGATGCTCTCTTGAAAAGCAATCAGTCACATTTTGCACTTAAAGACTGCAACCAGAACCTTTATGAACACATTTCATTCATAATTATTATTTTATAAATCCCAATACAAAGAAATTAATAATTTAGCTTATTTGCTCAAGGGATGCATTTCTTTTTGAATAGGATAGAAGACATTAGCAAGTTAATATCGTCCCACTGTGGTGGAAAGTGAGTGAAAATTAATGAAGATAATAGGCTTTACTTAGATCACTTCATTATTGTCATAGCTTTACCTGCCCTGTTGTACAACTGGCTTATTGTCTGCAGTGAAATTACCATCTTAGCTCTGCCTGAATTACTTTATAAAACAGCTAAAAGGGATCAAATTACATAGAGTAAGTGTTTTCACATCTTGTTGCTGCAATTAGTTGTTTTTATAGGTAGTGGGTTGTTTTTTCGTGTGTGTGTGTGGCTTTCCTAAGGTTTGCAGAAGTAGGAGGGGATGTATTATTAGTTTTGAACTACACACTGTATACCTAAATTCAAATGTAAGCTTCTGTTTGTGGACCCTGATGATTCCTCAGTTCTCATTGGACCACATGACCGTAGAGAAAACTTCAGGTCCCTAAATGGCAACTTAAACTTTCTCCTTCATTAGATGATTGGCTCCTTTGGGGCACTTTCCTGAAGGATGCCAAAATTTATCTGTCTCTGCTAGGGGATGGGAATAAATAAGGTACATAAATAAAATCTCCCTAAATGTTCACAGGAATACTCAAGGACTCTACTGAAACATCACTAAATGTGACAAGTTCCCATTATGACCTTAAAAGCATGCAAAGTTCATGTTATTACTTTTAAACTTTGGTGTGTTTAAATACCTCAAAATGTCTGCTTCTGACAGGAAGCTCGCCAAAAGGCGAGGAACACCTGCATGGTTCAAACTATTATTTATTTTATTTTCCACCCTCTAATAAAAATTGAGGCATTTAGATAAAAATTAACAATGCCTATGGGAAATAGTACTTCTGTGGGAAATTCATTTGTAGAAATTGAAAAAGTTTTTGAAACAGAAAATGCTCTACTGACTCTCTGGGGTAGATTATTGAACCTTTCTTCTTGTTGCTGCTGTATTAGTTCAATAAAATACAGTAATATCAACACATCTACTACATTTTTCTGTGTGACACAAAATGCTCCCTTAACACTTGACTCAAGTAGCATCTCTCCTTGGTGGTAGTACCAGGACTTAGCTGGTGCTTCCAGCCAGCACACGTTCTTGTATTTGGTTTGCTAGGCATATTTGCTTTCCCTTTAGCTCTTCTTCTCTGTCTGGCATGCCAACATTTCTTAGTTCTATCCCATCCTTATGCTTGCTTTCAGTTTTCATTTTTCTCATGCCAAATTTTTTTGCCAAATGTTCTATTTCTTCTATGGATGTGTTTGCAGCAGGCTCCCTCCAAATGTCTGTGTTTCATATTTGAGCAGCTCATCAGCGGGCAGATCAACTGCTCTAGCTGGGAATTTGTTTTCCTCCTCAAAGAGATCTTTGCAGCTTGATGTTGACAGCTTTTGTCTTCCCCTGAGGCAGTTTTCTTTAGGGTCTCTGGGTAGCCTGTCATCTGCTTTTGTAGAAATAAAAAGGCAAACAACTATGCTAATTACTTCAAACATGGCTTGCATGCAAAAATTGCTACGAGTGGAAAGGACACTGTTTTGACCCTTTATTCAGGACATAATAATTCAGACCATATACTTGCAAATATTCAGGTTTCTTTAAAAAAAAATAAAAAATTGAAGTTGTAATTTTTACTAGGGTGTTGATTTCTTTATAAAGCTCCTAGCATCTGCTGATTTGAAATACCCCTTCAACCAGGCTGAAAATGGAAATGTTTCCACCCATATTCCTTACTCTTCTTCTGCATCCTCTATCAGAAAAATGACAAACACAGATATAAGAGGGGGGAAGGCTCCTTAGCACACTGACAGCTCTGGATCGCTTTCCAGTCACAGACCGACAGAAAATGCTCCTTGACACCACACGAGGGTAGGACCGGGGGAAGCACAGACAGGATTTGACTTCCTCGTGACATTGGAGGAGGTGTTACGTGGCAGGTGGCAATGTAGCAGTCTTGTGGAGACCAGTCAGGAGTAATGGGCTGGAAAATCCAAGGTCACCAGTGCAGTTTCATCCTAGTGCTTGCTGCTGGTCTTTCATAAAACAGTGGCTAGGATTATTTAAAGCACAGTTGTAGGAGGCAAAATATGATGCAGCACAGTGTTCCTTCCTGCAGCTTGTTTTTTATGTGAGACTTATTTCATTTGTGTTTTAGGGACAGATGCTCATTTGGTCTTTCCTTTTACACCTGGAAACTGTTATCCATGGCATCTGTCAGCCTTTCCTGAAGTCACATAGTTTGGTGCTGGCTAGTGAGGAATTGAGCCCAGATGCTGCTAAACTATTTGGAGCACTATTCTCCCCGATACTTCATTCCAGGAGTATTTGCCTTTCTTGAAGCAAGTCTGAAAAGGCAAGAAGTACCTCCCAGTGAATACTTGCAGGGGTCTGGACCAGATACCCCATTCAAACTCAACCATTCTGTGAAGTTTGAAATCTAAAGGGATTTCTTTTGAGCCAAATGCTTTTCTTCCATTTGAGTGAGCTACTCCTAACCCACCCGCATGCTCTTGTGTAAGCTAGAATGTCATTCTGTAGTTTGATGTGTTAAAATGTTTCTAGAGGCCCAAGGAGGATATTGCACCAAAAAGGTGAGGGTGAGGTGGAGTGATCTCTACTGCAGAACACTGTTTGCTTTTTTTGTTTCAACAACTAATTATGCAGGCATTTGGTTGGTTTATTTCCACCCCAGATTTTACTTACTTTTGATGGCAGATATTTGCATTGTGTTGGCTCATATTTAGCTGTCTGTCAACTGATACTCTCAGATCCTTGTCCACCAAGTAGTTTTTATCCTCTCTTCCCCAAGCTCGCAACCTTGTGTGGGGTTGTTGTGACCCAAGTGTAGGACTCAGAAGTTGGCTTTCTTGAAATTCATACCGCTGGTCTTGGGTCCATCAATCCAGCCTGTCTGGGTCCTTCTGTTGAGCCTCCCTACCTTTGAGCAGAGAAACACTTCACACCTAAATGGTGTTGCCTGTAAATTCACTGAGGCTCCCCTCATCCAGGTGATTGATAAAGATATTCAAGACCCCAATACTGAGCCCTGAGGAATACCAGTTGGATTTAACTCCATTCACCACAACTCTTTGAGCTCCTCCAGACACTTATTTCTTTTTACCCAGCAAGGCATATGCTCATCAGACCAATAAGTATCGAGTTTCCCCAGGGGAATTCTGTGGGAAACAGTAGTAGATGATATAAACCATCGTCCTGTCTGTTCAAGTAGTTCAGAATACAGTTTCATTTGGTTAGGTGCTTTGTTGTTTGTTGGGTTTTTTAAGCTTGATCACTTTGGTGTTCTTATAGGAAGACAAAGAGAATGACAAGAATAAATATTGTCAAAAAAAAACAACAAAACCAACAAGCAATCAAAAAAACCAACAAACCTTCCCATCCAGTTTCTAGTTTGCACATGTGGATTTTGAGGGGCAAGGGAAACAGCTGAAAGTGATGTCTTTGTCAGAATGGCAGATGATCCCAGTAATGAAACTACCAGCATTGCCAACTCCATTGGGCTAGCTGCCTGTTTCCTTCAATGTCTCAAGATAAGGGACAGCCCTGATAGCAGATTCCCTGGCTTCAAGAGTCCCTGACTCTGGGGCAGGGTAATAAATTGTGTCTGACTTAAGCCAAAAGGTGCCTTTTTCTCTGGGGCCTAGGCAGATACACTTAAAATGTGTACCTCTCAAACCAGATCAGGCAGATCTGGTGTGTTTCAGAGGGCTGGACTGTGCAGCAGATGATGTGTAGTAGTTGTGAGTAGCTAAAGAGAAGGTAAGATGCTCAAGCCTATCAAACAGTAATATTTTTACCTTTCAAATCAGATGAATTCAACTCAGTAGGTATTTGAAGCAGAGAGACCCTGCCTGCATTTTGAAGCTTATGCAATTGAAACATATTTTTGTTACATTCTAGATATCTGATTTGACTTTTGATCATCTACTATGACTCAGGGAGGGCAACATGAGCTCACTGCATCATTCTTTTAAGTTTGCCTCTGTGGCTTTACTTGTTCTCACCTGAATGTATGTAGTCAGAAGATGAGACAAACTTGTCCCACAAACCATCTCTCTGTTTCAAAAGACTCAATTCCTTTTTTTTAAGCTTCATCCTCCCCCTTTATTATACAGCCTACCAGCCTCTCCACTTCCTCTTTTTGACTGTAGTCCATTCATGTCTTTTACTGCTACATTCATCCTGTAGCCTTCATCATCTTTGTAATCCCACCTTTTCAGAATTCACTTGCACATAACCTGTAAGTTTCCAGAAACAAATCCTTACCAGCTACATTTTCCTATTCCTCTCCAATACTTGCAAGCAGATGGTCTTAAAAGTCATTCTTTAGAGAAACTGAGAATAATAGCTCCTCTGGATGTTAGCACAATTTCCTTGAGGAGGTTCAGAGTTCTTCTGCTGTTGAATTCTGAGTCACTGAATGCAGTACCCCTGTGCTATGTCTGTGTTGTCTTGGCTGAATATACCATTCAGCAGAATCATGTACATTTAAAATTAAAAAGTAAGAGTTTTGTTTCTGTAGCAGAAAATTGGAGGAGCTGAGACAGCTCATTTGGCATGGCAGCATTCCGTTGAGTTGAAAGGTAATTTTCAGGGGCTGCATCTTTGGTAAGTATTGCTGCAGCAGTGGGGTAGTGATTTTAATGTGCAGTGCTGCATTTTAATAGCCAATTGAGATGGCTATTAAGATATAGCATTGTGCATTAACATCACTGCCACACAGAGAGGCTGGTGACTGCTCCTCTGACGATGGCTCTCTCTTCCTTCTGCTTCATAGCAGTGGTTTTCATAGTAGCTCTTCTGGTCTCCTGCAAGGGGAATAAAAATCATTATCTAGTTAATATTTCACACTGTGTTGGGCATCCCGATCCCAGAGAAGAGAGCAGGAGAGCAGAGATGTGATGTGGGTGGTTGTGAGGGAAACAGAGGAGGAAAGAGTGTGAGAAAGAAAATCCCCTTGTGAAAGGATCATTTCTTGGTTTTCATCTAGTAGACTCATTTTGGCTCAGTGAAAGCATGGCTTGCTAACCCTGAGCCTTAGGATCCAGTGCTTAAGGGAGGACTGTCAGAAGTAGCTGTGTGTAGCTAAAGAGGCAGCTGAGCACTGAAAATTCATAAGGTGCTGAGAAATGTGAGAAACTGCAAGAATAAATATACAACTGAAAAACTGCGTGTACTTGAAAGGTTACCAGAAGCCTTTAAGAAAATCATTTAACTTCTACCCTTTGCACTTAAAGCCAGCTCATAGAAAGCAAAAGCCTAATTAATTGCCTACCATACGACTTGGCATCTCTTTGCCTATAGTTTTCTGAAGCGAAATGGTTTTTGTTTACTGTCAGTTTGTGCAGCTCACAGGCATCTCCCAACATTTGCATTGCTGAGACTTCAAAACTGTTTTCCCGTGAAAAAACCCTGATTGCACCTGAACAACTTTCCTCACAAAAGTACAGAAATTACAGGATATTGCAGGCTTCCATCTCTGGCAATAGTTGTGAAATTACTCACAGAACAAGGGAACAAATTAATCCCTGTAACATTCTTCACTCCCTTACTTCCCATCCACACGTGGACTAAATCTGCAGATAACCTACGACAAGGAAAGAGGCTGTTGTGAAATGTTGCTATAATGGGGGAGAGATGTATTCAGATACTCCCTTGAATGGCCTTACTGTATCATTTTATCTCCATATTTTCCTTAGGAACGAGGGATGGCAATTATCTTATGACTTAGTTTCTGAAAACTCACTTGAAGCAGAGCTCTGGAGGACACCAGCTGAGGTCAGTAGCTCTGCCTTTCAAATTCTTGCAAATTCACATTCTGTTGAATGGAAATGTTCAGAAGTTTATTTCTAGTTGACAGATTAAATATATATATATAAAATTCCCAGGAAATTGTGAATAGCTTTGGTTGGAAAAAAACCACAAAAAACCCATGCATTGCAACTTAAAAATAAATGAGTATCTGTGAATTCTCATATTAATTCAGAGAATACATTAAACTCATCAGACTGAAATTACTTACTTAAAGCTTCAACCTATAAGTGTTATACATTTTTTTGCTAAGCATTTTGAAAGACAAAATAGAAGGGTTTGTTGGTTTTGATGGAAATAAAGACATCAAAACAAATAGATCTAAGAGAGAAGCACAGAAATGTAGTAATTTCATACATAACTTGCTAAAGAATATATTAGCTCTTAATTGCCTACCTGTCTGTACTTTGTAGTGTGACAGTGAAACCCACCAGCTGTATTGGCTATGTGTGGGTTATCTCTGTTTTATGATACTGTTTATAAAAAACAAGGTTAAATTAATATGGTAAAAATTTATCTTGGTGTTTTCCTTGTTAGTAGTTCATTTCCCAAATATTGCTTTGATTTTAAGATATTTCACAAATACAGTGATGAAGTCGTCTTAACATGAAGGTCTAATTGAGACTAAAGAATATCTCCTGTGAACACCTTCTTTATGGAAAAATCATAGATTTTGATCTTCTTCAGTGTCTAGAATGTCCCAAATGAAGTAGTGACAGTGCCAGCAAGCTAAAGCTTACCTGTTTAATCAAAAGCCTGTGATAGAGAAAACAATATGAAATGGTAAAGACTTGCAGGATGTTTTTTTCCCCAATTATTCTAACGTAATAGTGTCAGCTCAAGGAATTTTTTTTTGTTTGCTACCAAGCAGAAAGCAATGAAACATTCACACTTTTTGCTGTGTGTCATATTCTGCTGTTCTTCTAATTCAGACAAACCAGTGCAAATGTTTGCTAGTTTTTCTTACATGCTGTTTTTAAAACTACGAGGAAACAGAGCAGCAGATCAGAACTTTTGTGCTGATATGCACCACTAGAGGCCATCATATACCTCCTTAAATATTAGATAGATATGCAAATTATTCTAGAGAAGATATGTATTCCCAATGAATGTAAAAGTCACTATAAAAGGGCATGGAAAACTTCTTATTTAAAGAAGACTTCATCACAGCTGATTAGTGTGAACACTACGTCTTCTCAGTCCAGTTCTAATTGATTCGGAGCACCTATATTCTCTCATGCATTCCTGCATGACCTTTTAATAGATCATCAACTGTATGGGGTAAGTGAACTCTGGAGATGGTGCCTGCTCTACACAGTTTGCAGACCTTCTACATCAGTAGATACAGTACAGCTTAGAAAACAAAATGGGAATCTTTTAGGTTGATTTTAGTAGGCTTCATTTTAAACAAGTTTTGCAAACTCATATTAGCAAACTAATGCACAGCACACCATCTGCCTTCACTTTCAGATCTTTACTGCTATGAAAACAGGGGGATTTTCTGCCCATACTTTGTATGCTTCCTTGAAAGGATTGCTGAGAAAGCAGGCCTGTAAACAAGGCCCACTCCGCACCATGAAAGAATGGAAGGTGGATTTTGAAGGCGTTTCATCAAGTCTCAAATTCAATTTCCATTTCTGCACTACCTTCTTCAGGGCACCTGGGCAGCGTGTTCGGAGTCCCTTGCATGGAATGGAGATGTGTGGTGCAGATAACTGACTTGGTCATAATGTAAGTGTGCACAATGCAATGCTTTCTCTCAAGACTTGCTGTCTTGCCAAAAATGGTGCATTTCCAGTCTGTAGGGCTTCTGTAGTCAAACTGACACATCAGCATTTCTTTCCACTCTGTCAATTTATCCGTTTAGATGTTTGTTATCTCCGAGAGGACTCAACCATGTTTCACTGTACGGTGTTGACATGTGATTTGGAGCATGTTGCATTTCATCTTTGTGACTCAATTTCCCACCTGGGAGATGGTGATAACAATGTTAATGTGTCTCATTATTGTCTTGCCTATTTAAACTGTAAGCTCTTCAGGGCAAGGACTGTCTCATACCATATGTCTTCACAGAGACTGGCAGAATGAGTCACTGATTGCATTTGAGGTCTCTTGATGCCACTATAATTAAAAGAGAGACAATAATATTAAAAAGGAAGAAAAGGGGGAAGGTAGGTCTGGTATCAAGAGGCTTGCAGATTTCCTAGTAGCAACCCAAAATCAAGGAAAAAGTTTATCTCCAAGGAGAATCTTTGCTTCTTCAAGTTCTCCAACTCCAAATGTCATTGTTTTTCAAAGAAGTACAACATGAGAGCTTTCCAAGCAGAGTAACCCAGAAGCTAATGGGTGGTATTTTACCATTCCAGATTCTAACTTGAAGAAAAGGGTAAGTAGTATGAACTTCTGCAAGAGTGTGGGTTGGAGAAGAGAGCAAGTTTGAAATAGAATTGCACCTATACAATTAGTGTTTCCTCTTTCCTCATTAGAGGTTGAACAGACGTTTCTGACAGTGGATGAGGTGTTTCCACTCACAGGGCTGCATGATCTGAGAGGAAGAGGCTGATTCACGTTGTACTGGAACACTTCAGCTGCTGGTAGAGCTGTGTTCTGTGCCAGTTCATGGGAAGAAGTCTTTCATCAGTCATTTTATGCAGTAAGATGAGACTAATGACAGGTGTTGCTGCGGTTACTTGAATTAGCTACTGAAATGTAGTTGTGTATGGTAATAGCTCCTGCATGAGCATTTCTAAGTCTAAGTATTCATTGAATATGTTCCTAAGATTTGGGTCCAGTACCCATTTTGCATGTCAGATGAGGACTTCTCTGCAGAGCTAGTATTTTGCAAAACTCTGGACTTGATCAAATGTACCATATACAATAAATCCCTGTTTACACTTTGTCCTTCTTTTTGAGCTGGAGAAAGACAGGGACATGAGGAACCACGCTGTGACTTCTCTGAGAAAGGAATAGGGACAGGAACAGTCACCACAAAAACCTCAGAATCAAAGGGATACTACAGCCTCCCCCTGCCAGAATGTAGACAGAGTCCTGTAAGTAAGTAGGGAGTTGAAGAAAGTCTCCATTAGGAAAGGCAAGCCAGCTGTCTCCTTGCCCATCATGCCTCCCCAGCTGCCACTGAGCAATAGGTATGAGGCTCTAGAGGTGGAGGATTAGTCAGCAGACTATGTGGGTTGATTCATCTGCACTGGACAGGTCACAGATCTAAAAAAGAACTACTTCCTGTGAATTACTATCACCTCCACAAAGAAGAAAAGAAGAGTCATAATTGTAGGTGACTCTCTTCTGAAAGGACAAGAGGGTCTGATATGCCAGGCAGACCCTTCTCATAAGGAAGTCTGTTGCCTCCAGGAGCCCAGGTTAGAAATATCACTAGGAAACTCCCAAGCTTGATGAAGCCCTCAGACTACTACGCACTCTTACACTTCCACACTTCCATGTGTGTGGTGAAGAAGCTGTAATACCTAGCCCATCCTGTTAACCATCCTGTGCCAACAAAAAACGTTTTATGATTAGCTGTGGAATCTTTCTCTTTTTCCATAATTTCCTCCTTATTCTAGAAGGGAAAAAATACTTCTTAGGGAACATAGCTACTTCAGCTGAAAGATGTAACTGCAAAATAAATGCAAAATGTCTGTTGAGTGGGCTGCAGATAGTCTGTATATAAGAGCTTTGCCTTTTTTTGTGCCTATGCTTGCAAAAATGACAGCAAGTCTGTAAATGGAATGGATGTAGGTTGGGAAACAAACCTTTAGTCATATACATGTTCTGTTTATCTATAAGTTTTACATTAGTTATTTCATTAATTGTGGATATTATTAGGGCCATGAGGATGATCAGAGGGCTGGAGCACCTCTCCTATGAGGACAGTCTGAAAGAGTTGGGGCTGTTCAGTCTGGAAAAAAGAAGGCTCTGAGGTGACCTTATTGTGGCCTTCCAGTATCTGAAGGGGGGGCTACAAGATATCAGGGGGAATGGAATGAAGCTGGAGGTGGGGAGATTCAGACTGGACATGAGGAAGAAGCTCTTCACCGTGAAAGTGGTGCAGCCCTGGAATGGGTTGTGCAGGGAGGTGGTTGAAGCCCCATCCCTGGAGGTGTTTAAGAGCAGGCTGGATGAGTCTCTGGCCAGCCTGATCTAGTGTGGGGTGTGCCTGCCCATGGCAGGGGGGTTGGAACTAGGTGATCCTTGTGGTCCCTTCCAACCCTAACTGATTCTATGATACTTCTACAGTTCATAATATTATTTAAATTTTTATTCATGGGTGTAAAAGGAGAATTTTTGTGTCAAGTTATGTGTGGCAATAAATGAAGGCTAGAGAGATTCAGCAAAGCACAGTAATAGTACCCCTGGCTCCACTACTCATGGCTAAGATCTTACTCTGAATTTCCCAATTGTCTAAGGGTAACAACTGGCTTAGATTTGATTTGTTAGCCTGCAGCTGCATCATTCATTTGATGACTCTTTGTTTTTTTTTCTCTGTAATTTATCTCCTTCTCTAGATCATTATGGCTTGTTATTTTCAAGATAAGTTTCAAACAAAAAGTAAGGCTCAAATTATTCAAAGGGTCTAAACCCAGGTGTAAGTTAATATTTTACTTGTGTAGGAATTTCTATTGATTTCAATAGAACTACTTATTGTGCTCCAAGGTGATTATTTTCTGGGTCATAGGCTAGCATCACATAATTCTGAGGAAAAGGACTACATTTATCAGGCTCTGCGTAGTTAATAAGGTGTAGTTAAAAATGTATCTGTGAAGTTTAGATTAGCAGGTAGATTCAAATTTCCTCAGCATTTGGGATTTAGTAGGTTTTGGGGAGATCATCTGTGGAATAAATTTTTGGGTGTTTTTAAACAGCATCTATTATCATGCACATTTATTAAACTGAAAAGACAGATCCCCCTTTAAACCCATAAGAGCTTAATGTTGTAATTGCTTTCAACGTCCTGGCCAAATGTGAATTACCAAAACTCACTGGGAAAAGTGATTACCTGCATTCTCAATTGTAGGGTGACTCTTCTCTTTGTGAATTCCAAATCACCTCATTATATTCAAGTCCTACATAGGTACTTCCACTCAGAAAGGTATTATTGATCACCTTTAATAACAATAATAATAAGGGGGAAAAGACTAGTTAGTTTGGTATATAGCCAAGGTAATTGTGTTGAATTAGCAGTTATTGTGCCATTTTTATCATACTATATCTGCTGTACTTAATCACTATATTTTAATACATTAATAGATAGGCACTAAAAGCACAAGCACCTTGTGTGAAAAAAGTTTCAGCTAACATCTGATGAAAAAGTGGGGCACGAAGGGCATAGGAAAGCTCCAGCTTCTGGCTTTCTTTTTACCACATTTGATCAAATTTCTTTCTCTAATGAATCCCTGATTATCCTAATAGGCTTCCACTGATTGACTGAGAAGCCAAGATACGAGCCTGCATGGGTCAAAAAGATCAAGAATTTATAAAACTCAGTTTTTGGAAACACAGCCTCAGGTTTTGTTCTTCCTCTATCCAAATACCTAATCCAAAACAGTATTAGCAGACTTTTAGAATCGCTATTGGGAATAGATCTGCTAATGCCGTCATTAAATGCCTGGCATTCTGATAGCCTGTTCAGACTGGACCTGGAGCACATCACAGCTGTCCTTCATCCTCCTAGCCTATATGAGCTTGCTTTTGATCACTCAGTTTTAGCAGAGAGCCCGAGGGAGATCTGGTAATCCTCCTTGCTCTAGGAGTGAAATTCATTCATGATGGAGGCAGGATAAACACTTACAACTGGGTGTTCGTGTTCTTTTAGTTGTATACAGCCGCTAATGACCTTCAGGGAAAAAAAAGCCTGTTTTTTAAGTGTGTTCTATTAAGCAGCCAAATGCCACACTAATTAATTTTAGAAAGAATCATAGGGAAGAGCAGTGACTGTTAGGGTTGGGAACTGCAATAAGCAAGGGTAACATTACCGTGTTTTACTATGAAAATTACTGAAGCGATTTATCCAGAAACTGTAGCCATTATCAGAATTCTTAACACCCAGGTTTCTCATTCTCTTTTGTAAGCATTAATCATATTTTATTTTTAACCAGAAACCTCAAAGTAGAATTAAATTAAGTGAAACTTTAATAATGAAATTGCATACAGTATTATTCAGAAGTTATGCAGAGGAGCTTTAATATACTCCATTAGGCAGAGAAAAATGTTGAAAGGATATGGTTAATGTTCATCTGCAGTCAGTTCCTCTTTTTATTACAAGAATTTTACTGTTGACTTTAATGGAAGAAAAACCAGGCTCTGCTGAGGTGGTGAAATAGATTGGGTTAGTCTCCCGAATCACTAAAAAAACCCACATAATAGAATGAAGTCAAACTGAATGATGACACCTGTTAGCACACAGGAAAGAAGACCTTTATTGAAAAGGTCAGAAGTGTGGGTTTAGGGCTGACCTGTGGCCAACATATAAATAGTCAATCATAGCAGGGGTGTCACCAGCAGAGCAGAAAAAAATGCACCTGTAGGGGTGGGTGCTCAGAATTTTGTGCCAGCCTCAGCCAGGTGAAGTGGAGGAACCACTCTTGGTGACTATCAGGCAAAAATGAAGGTAGTAGGGAGGCTGGGTTTAGCCAGTCTTTTCAAGCATTCTGAGCAGGGCTATGCAGAAAGGGAAAGAGAAGGATAGGGGAAAACTGAAAGAAACATAACATTAATTTTCTTATTATTTTTATTTTAAGGGTTAATTAAAGCTGTGCTCTTGAAAAAGTCTTAAAATTACTGGAACTGTGAAGATCAGTGAGGAAAGCTAGCAGCTCCAAGGAGCACTACGTCTGGAAAAAAGGTATGCTCCACTGAAATGTGTTACTGCATGTCTGCCACGTCTTTCAGCAGTGTGTAAAGTACGTGCTCCTTTTGAGCGATCAGTTCTGTGGCCTTAGCCAGACCCTCCGTCTGCTGCTTTTGTAAGATTTCTGGCAACGATGTAATTGTCAGATTTTAAAGACTTTCCCCCTTAAATGAGGGAGGAAATGACAATATTTTCCCCACAGAACAGAGGTCTTCTAGTCTCAGCATTCACATCAAGTATATCTCTAATCTGAAGAGAAGAACATCTGTATGACCCATACTTACCAGACTTGTTTGTTTGTGTGTTTTGTCTTGTTATTGCTGAATATTTTGCAAACATATGGAAAGGGTGCAGAAAGAGTCCATACCACAAAGAAATGCAGTGCACTAGCTAAACACATCCAGTAGGCTATGTGGAAACCAAGACAAATGAATAATAGGAAGCAGGTTACAACATAGTGGCAGATGAGCACCAAAAAAATCTTTGTGATGCTCCTGCTAAATAAATCAGTAATGTCACTGTGGTAGCTACAGTACTACCCTTATATATAACTAATATATATATATAAACACTAATAAATATATTAGTATATGTTAATATATATTAGTATTACACATATATATAATACACTAATATGTCCATTAGTATAGAATAGAATAGAATAAACCAGGTTGGAAGAGACCTTCAAGATCATCACGTCCAACCTATCATCCAACACCACCTAATCAACTAACCCATGGCACCAAGCACCCTGTCAAGTCTCCTCCTGAACACCTCCAGTGACGGCGACAATATTATGCTAATATATATTAGGCCCACTAATAACTCCCTGCAACACCTTGCCCAAAGTTCTGTCTTTAAATGGTACATTAGGCAGCATGTGTACAAATCCTACACACCATGACTATTTCTTTTATTAAGCTAAAATGAAACACATTTTTGTAGCAAAATCAGGGATGGATTTAGGGCACTTTCTGTTGTTCAAATGAGAGAAGCTGCTGAAGTAGCAGCCTTGAACTATTAGACTGCAAAAGTTTACTTAGAAGCTATGTAGTGGAAGAAAAAGTACCATCTCTCTTATTCTCTCTAAAGTTTTAAATACTTATTTTCACATGTAAAGGCTCTGAGATTCCTTGTTGGCATTAGGACAATAACCTTTTCATATTTCAAATCTATATGGAAGTTCTTTTTTCAAACATTTTATGGCTGTGACTTTCCAGACGCAGCTGTGATTTAAGAGCTCAGTTGTTACACAGACATCTCATGAAAGGTAAGTGGCATTGCTAGGGCTGAACGTTAAATGTCCTAGAATCATAGAATTGTAAGGGTTGGAAGGGACCTCAAGGATCATCCAGTTCCAGTTCCCACGGGCAGGGACACCTCACACTAAATCAGGTTGCTCAGTCTTTGAAATCCTTTAGCAACACTAGCAGTGGTCAACTAATAGCTGTCTTGTGAGAGATGATTTTTCTTTGCACATATCTTGAAGAAAAAAATGGACTGCTATACAAATAGCGCTGCAATATGGAAGTATCAACAAATCATCCCATAAAAAGGTCTGTTTTTTTTATTCTGGAGACTGTATATTTATGATAGACCACAGCTGGTATCCTTCAAAGTGACATTAGCAGATAAAATTGTCAACTACTTCATCTGTGCTTAGAGATACCTACTTCTGTGCTTCAATAGTACAACTAAAATAAGTCTATAAATGTAAAACCTTTAGCATATAAACCATGGAAGGTGGGAGGAACTTATTGAAGTGAATGAACCTGTTGAGCTGAGTAAGCCTAGACAGAATTATTTGGCCTGAAATTTAAAGCAAAACAATTTTTATCATTGGTGGAAGTTCAGTTCTTAGGACAAAATCATTGATGCGTTGATTTTCCTGGGTTAGATATTTTACCACAAGGAACTTTTCACTGAAAATGAGATTATTTCCATTGAGTGGGAATTTATACTTCAGACCTATTTGGTGGGTTTGTGTTTGTTTGTTGGTTGGTTCTTGGTTGGTTGTTTTTTTACCTTCTGAAAACTGATGAGAAAAAGCAGTTTATCTTTTGCCAGGCTGTAATATGCAAGGACAGATAGGCATCTGGTGAAGCTGTCATTGCTCCAGAGAATTCTTTGGAGCTGTAACGGTGTCTGGATTTGTCACATCACTTCCTTCCCCCAGTAGTTAGGGGGTTTCTGTAATGATCAATTAGTGTGCATGCAATATGTGTGATTTGGCATATGCCCAATATGAAATTGGGCCTGGATTTTTCTGTAGATTGCTCAAGAATTGGCTCCTGAGCTCTCTGAAGCTTTTGTATTTTTTCCTGGCAGTCAGAATTGTTGATTTCTGGTGTTACAAATATCACCGAGAATACAATTAGCACCTTTCCCTGAATGACTTGCTTCTTTCTACCTTGTGGAGATGGGCATCTTTTGCAAAGTTTACAGTTGTCTCATCACCAATCTAAATATTATTTCAAGAGATGTTCTTTGAACTACTACACTCCTTATTGACCAGAGGAAACTTTCTGTTGACAGTCCATTAAAAAGTCACCACTGTGCCTGGTTTACCAAAGTGGGAAACATACACACAGCTGTCTCAAGAAGTTGCCATGCCCTGAATTTAGAATAAAATAGAATAAACCATGATGGAAGGGACCTTCAAGATAATCATGTCCAACCCATCATCCAACACCCATCTAATCAACTAAACCATGGCACCAAGCACCCCATCAAGTCTCCTCTTAAACATCCCCAATGATGACAACTCTATCACCTCCCTGGGCAGCCCATTCCAATGGGCAATCATTCTCTCTGTGAAGAACTTCCTCCTAACATCCAGTCTAAATCTCCCCTGGTGTATCCTGAGACTGTGTACTCTTGTTCTGGTGCTGGCTGCCTGGGAGAAGAGACCAGCCCCTGCCTTCAGGTACCTCACTTCAGGTAGTTGTAGAGAGCAATAAGGTCTCCCCTGAGCCTCCTCTTCTCCAGGCTAAGCAACCCCAGCTCCCTCAGCCTCTCCTCACAGGGCTTGTGCTCCAGACCCCTCACCAGGTTTGTTGCCCTTCTCTGGAATTTTGTCACTTTTCTCATGATATACCTGTTTGTAACTGTGCTTTGCCTTAAAAATACCTTCTGACATATAATTTTTGCTGTATATTTAGACTTCCTGAAGAGAGGAAACTTTATGGCTTCAGAATTCTGTAATCTTTCTTTGACTTTCATTCAGATTCACAGCAGGATAAGTTTGTCCCCTCTATGTATTTTCTGTCAGCAAACTCTCACCCACAAACAGATGCTGCTCTGGCTTCTGAGGTCTGTGAGCACAGTTGCCATCTGCTCTCTAGCTGTCCAAGAAGCTCCAGCTCTGGTGCCTCTTTCATCAGAAGTCTGTGAAAGTTCAGACAGAAAATACTCAAAAGCTCTCTTCTTGATCCAGAAGGTCTCTCACTATTGCTTATTCCCGCGGAGAAGATGATGAGCCACTCCTTTGTATCAAAGGAGGAAAAAGCTCTGTGCAGACACACTGTGAAATGGTGGGATTATGGAAAACACTAAAATCTTGCTTTGAAGTTCCAAAGGCCACCGAGTGTAATATTTTCTCCCCCCACACTGGTTGTAGAAATATGTTGAAAAGTGTTAGGCTTTAGAGAGTCAAAGAGAGTGCTGACAGTATCTCTACTGCTGGAGTTAACTACTGTGGTTAATGCCTGTAGCTCCTCAGCAGTAATCACGTACCTGTTGGTGTAAGCTGTGCCAAATCCTATGGTGAAAACTTGTAGGTTGTGTAGGTATGAGTGCTTATGGAAGTCATGAAATTACTTTTTGAGTATGTCCATCCCATTTGGAAGCATGATTCCTGTACTCATACAATTTTTCTCTGTTTTAGAGCCTTGCATAAGAACATCTTGTTTGAAGCAGCATGTTTGGTAGGTTGGGAGGAGTTTTGCCAAGTGATCTGGTCATTGCAGTGGGAGGACAGGGATCACCATGGGGTGCAATTCACAACCCTGCTGGAAGTCATTGCCTGCATCAAATACAAACCAAGATTCTGTAGAGCAGAGCAAGCTGCTCAGCAGGAGGCTGTGTGACCTCAATCGGGGTAAGGAGAAAGTTTAAGATTAGAAGTATGAGGAAAAAGAGTACCTTTGGTTATTTGATGTGTTGTGTGTGTATGTTTGAAGCTTAAACTTTTTATGGCCTTTTTTCGGCTGTAGTGTGCATATAAATCATCATACACAGAAAAAAATATAATACATGGTCAAACTAGTGCCTAGGAAATTACTAAATCAACCTTAAAATGAAGTTATCTAAGAAGGATCCTAAAAAACTCCCATATTTACAGGTGGAACAGTAAAACAGCTTTTACACATACTACATCTGGTTTTAGGTACAGAAGAATTTTGACAGAACTATCTAAAAATGTGAAACCCAAAATGGATTTGTGAGTAAGCTAATAATGAATAAAATACTGAAAATGAAAA
The DNA here is from genome assembly GCF_026170545.1 of Melanerpes formicivorus. Classification (NCBI taxonomy): domain Eukaryota; kingdom Metazoa; phylum Chordata; class Aves; order Piciformes; family Picidae; genus Melanerpes; species Melanerpes formicivorus. The sequence goes on along the minus strand of NW_027142379.1, from coordinate 6,481,657 downwards.
TGCTCTGTTAGAAAGAAAGAAGACCAAAAAAAAGGGGGGGGGGGGGGGGGAGAGGGAACAAGCCAAGAAAATACTCCCTTCCTCTAACTCATGAATAGAAGATAAATTGTAATTAATCAGATCCTATTTGCCTCTCAAACATGCATTAGTTCTTCTTGAGGAGATTTTAGTTCCATAGTCGACAACAGTAGGTAATTAATGTTGTTGACAGCTATCACAGACTAATTAGTAAATCTTTTATACTTCTGTGATATTGATCTAGGGTGAAGTCCAGCTCTACTTCATGATTGATATGTATTGTGGGAACAATTCAAGGGGTCGCTACTTATACAATATAGTAGTGCTCACTTCAACAGTAAATCAGTGAAGAAACACTTGGGGGAAAAAAGTGAGAGGGCTAAGGGTAAAGAGAAAGAAAACATTTTGAAACTAATTGTAATTCAATATAGGCCTGATTATGTGGGGGGAAATCTGGGAGATGTCTGAGAAAATGCAGAAGTTGCAGAGTCAGTTTGCTGTGTGGTGGAGAGAGATTACTCTAAAGTTTTACCTAGCTGTAGGCTCTATGTGGTGTAGATGGAAAAAAAAATCATTTTACTTAGCCACAGTTTTCAAGTCCCTGCTAGTCTTCTCAAGGAAATTAAAGAGTTTGAGACTTGACATTAACATATGTTTTATCTTTAGGAAGTACCAGATCTAGATTGAAGAGAACTTTTGTATGAGTAACAGTGGCTCTTTTGTCCTCTCATTAGTTCACAGCACTGCCATTTCCTTTTAAGTTATGACAGGCTTTGCCCCACTCTTCTGGCTATTCAAATTTTGGCTCCAGAGTAGGTTGGTAAAATCTCCTCTTCTGTAGTCTGTGCCATAGTGGTACACTAAATATCTAGAGCTTTTCTTTCATGAAGCTACATTCATTGCAGCTTGTCATGTCTGAAACAAGCATTCAAAGGGTGATTTGTGTGTCTACATGATAAGTAGTCATCAGATCTGTATCTTTTATGTCTGGAAATTACGTTGTGCATCCTTAGGATGCTTCTAAACAACAGTAAAAAAGATAACAAAGCCACAGTAATTTCTTTAGTGTTGTGCTCTGTATGAACCTCTGTGTGATAGCTCTTCAAGAGCAGCTGTAATATTTCTTGGAGAACATACAACACTTCACACGTTGATATTTTAGTATTTACATTCCAAAGCCAGAAGAAAGAAAACAGTACATCAGCTGGAGATCTTCTCAAGGTTAAAATTCAGCTACAGATTTACAAGTTTTCTGCTTTTGCAGGTATTTATTTGACTAAATGGTGCTAATCTGGACCTATAAATTTGAAGTGATAGAGCTTGATGACCTTGGACAAATTATGAAAGCTTCAGCTGAAATTTAAGTTAAAATTTCTATTTACTTATTTTTAGTTTTATCAGGTTCAGTCTACTGAAAAAAATTGTTAAGCTTTTTACAGATTCTGTCTTTCCATTTTTGTGTAATGTAAGAATCGGAAAGGTGATGAGGATTATTGAGGTAGTGTCCAAATTATATTTCATTTTCCTAAGTGGAAGAGAGCTTTGGGGTTTGTTTTTTTTTTTCATTTTCCCATATGACACATAAAGAAATAATCATTTTTGCAAGCTTGTTTATATTTTCTTTTGTTTGAATGCCCCAAATCCAAATGTGAACTCAGATACAAAGCAGTTATATTCAAAACTTAGCCTGACAGGAAGGTGATAGTTAATTATCTGCTCTGTTTCCAAATACTTGCAAGAAATATGCATTTTCCTTTTTACGATATCATAGTTTTAGAAAGCAGGAAGAAACTGGAAAACAGCCATACACATGACATAATTCCCTCAAAGACTGGAGGGTGTCCAGATAGGAACATCAAGACGCTTTGAGTGTTGTTCAGTTAGAATCAATTTCCATTGTGGGAGGGGGGTAATTTGCAGACAGAAAAGAAAACCAATCTGCAATAGAGATTATGCCTAATAGGTATGGAATAGATGATTACTGAATTTCTGTTTCCAACCCTTCTCAAGATACCATTGCTATGAAATAAAAACAAACAGATCTCTAATTAAATCACCATGATGCATATTCTTGGGTCATTTTCATAGAATCATAAAATGCATTGGGTTGGAAGGAACCTCTAGAGGTCAGCTGGTTCAATTCCCCTGCAGGGATATCCCTGACTAGATCAGGTTGTCCCATCAAGCCTAATCTTGAATGTCTCCAGGGATGGGGTCCTCCACACCCCCCCAGGGCAACCTATTTCAGTGTTCCACCACCCTCATAGCAAAGAACAGATCATCCTGGAATATATGCCAGTGCACATGTGATATAAGGAGGTTATTTGTGACAGCCGATAGGGTTTTGCTGAAGGCAAATCACGCCCAACAAATACTGTGGCCTTCTACAATGGGGCTGCAGCATTGGTGGATAAGGGGAGAGCAACTGATATCTACCTGGACTCATGAAGAATATTTGTCACTGTCCTTTAAAATATTATTGTCTTTAAATTAGAGATACATGATGGACAGAAGGACCACTCCGTGAATAAGGAACCTGCTGAATGCTTGCATTCAAAGAGTCTTAGTCAATGGCTCAATGTCAAGGTGGAGACACTAATATAAAAAGCAATTGGATATCTTTGCTCACATCAGCTGCTTATAAAGATTTTTCATTTTACTTTCTTGGTTTACAAATAATCAGCATGACATGCCTCTAAAAAGATAAAATACAAAATGCCAATCACTTCAGTCTCTAAATACTGTTATGTGCTAAGGAAAAGAGAAGAATTTGGGGTTTCAATTCAAAATGCCATTGCATGTTGACCCTGATGAGTTACAAAGCAAAGTTCCCGAATTTTAGAGCAGGAAGTTACATTTTCAGAGGGTTTGTGTTTTCTTGTTTCAATCAAAATGGGAAGGCAACCATCAACACTGGCGACCATCAAACAAGACCTTTTAAATAGAACAAGACCTGAGTATGTGTAAACAGTATCTATTCTTCTCCTATTCAGGGTCTATCCTTCAAAGTTCACTTCTCAGAACCAGATAGGCATTGAAATGAGCAGGTTAACAAAATGCAATCTGTGAAGTAGTTTCTGACATTTATCTCTAGAGGTAGTACTTGGGAAATCTGTCTCTATTAGAGAACCCATCCTTAGGAAAGCCAGTTTTATCTGAGACAGGATACATACAGTTTAATGCTAGAAATTAACTCCATTCAGTTGGAAAATGTCTATCAGCACAGTATTTTGTTGCATACTGTAATTACAAAGTTAATTTTGCAAATCTCATAAGCTGAGCACTTTGAAGATTCGTTTGAATTCTTTAAATCCTGAGCCCAATAATGTTGCTGGTATTTGGAACAATTTTATTAACCCAAAGTATATTATTCTAAAGCCTTTTAAAAAGAAAATAAATGAAAGGAAAGAAAATAACTCAAACTACTTTGACTTCCCTGTCATTCAAAAGAATAAATCTAGAGATAAAAAGAAGAAAATTTTTAAGGAAACCAATTCTGTTAAGGTCTGATGTGATATTAGTGGATCTTACAATTCCTTGTTTCTGCCTCTTGATTTATGCAACACAGAACATTTTAGCAATGTATCTTTGTTTTGATTCTTAACCCTCGAGATTTCTGAAAGATCTTGAAAACAAGAAAGATAGTTTATCTTCAGTCTTTGGAAAGAAAAGCATGCCAAAAGGCAAATAATACAGCCAGAGGAGAAGACTGAGATGTTAGGTTTAGAGTTGAGCATCCTGGTCCTGATGCCAAAGCTGCTGAGAAGGTGCAGAAACTGAAAATGGATGACAAGACCTTAAGCAAAATCTGTGTCTGTGTACAGAAAGATGAAAGGATGTTCACTTTACCTGTTCTTAAGAAAGAGTCTTCAAGGTTTAGGTAAGATGTATGAGGACCAAGAGGTGTCCCAATTAAGAATCAAATAAGTCTGAACATAATCTTTAAATCTATGCTAAAAACCATCTTTTTATTGACAGGGATTGTTAAGTATCGGTTGAGACAACTGTATTTATGTTGGTGTTACCCCTCTTATAATCAGTAAAATTAAAAATGAACTTATAAAAACTGTTATCCTAAGTGACATTAAATTATTGCTAAGTTGAAATCACTACTTGAATACCATAGGTCTGTGTGCATTTTCCCTCAAATTCCACTGCTAAAGCTATAGCAATTTTTGATCATGTCTTGCCTTGTAGAGTATAAGATGGAATTTTGGATCTGTGGAGGAGCTTAGTATCTCAAGTGTATTTATATCAGAAGCAGAATTTATGAGGATACTTAAAATAAAAAGGATGCTGCAGAGGAGCTTTGGTTTCCTTCAGCCTTCCCCATGCAAGAGTGGCCCAAAAAACTAGCTATTGAAGTGCTTCTAAGCTGCACAGGAATCAAAGCTGCAGATTCAGATGGAACTGTCTAGATCTGATCAGATATATTCCAGGAAAATATATTTGAGAAAGCTTTGATTTCTTTTTATACTGGTTTTCACTAATCATCAGGAGACTTTACCGAAAAAAAAAAAGCATATGGGCAAGCAGGGGGAGTTATTGAAATAGCCACTTGCAAAAAGGCTGAGTTACAAACTCATGAGCAAGATCCTGCTTTCAGACCAGGGCAGGGTAGGTAACCGGGTTTTGTGTAACTAGTATAGGTACAGAAATCCCAGGGCTGTAGGTCCACTTTTTCTGTTTCAGTGGCTGTTTCTTTATGCAAGCAGATGCCATTAAGGAATATGAGAATTAGTGTGTCATTGATAGTATCTCTGTAGGAATAATACCTGGCTTAAATAAGAAACCTTTTCTTGGCCAACTAGGAATCGTCCCAAGAAAGTTTTAAGAGAACGTGTTATTATTATTTTCCTCTAATGAATTGTGCAATCAAATTCCAAGGTGTTTCCTGTTGCTTTTTGAGAAGCATGTTTTTTCCTTGCTTGTTTGCTTTGATATTATTTTTTAAATGTATTTAGAACAAACTCTAACTTTTCATCACAGTGTTTATTTATGGCATTCCAGCCTATACCATGGCATATGCTCTGCTTTTCAAAATTCACCTGAGCTCCTGGGACTTATATGCTGTGCAGGAATTAAGAAGAAAAGAAAGGGAAAGGCTTTGAGACTGTGTGGTATTAGTAATGTTCATTTGACTGTAAATCAAAAGAACAATGTCTATCCTTACACAGTGATTTCTGAGATAGTAGTCTCTTCTATAAATGTATACATAAAATCTAATGTCCTTGATGAGGGACACCAGTTCATCCAGACATCACTCAAACCCAGGACAGCAGGCAGATGTCTTATTCTGTCTCTGGTCACACAGGAAAACATTGTGTGATTCGATCAAAATAATACTTGCAACAGTTCCACACAGTTAGAGTAGCAAAACTAAATAAAACAAAGCCTTTTGAGAATCATTTTACTAAGCTGAGAAGGTGGGGATTCTGTCATGACATTAGGGAAAGGCCACTGCTAAATTTTTCTTCCAACTGTGCACATGATGCACAGCTATAGAGCAAGCATATGTCAAAGAGGTGGAGTTCTACTAAATGGGTATTTAAGCAAATGTTGTAAACTGTTGCTTATGTATGCATATAGAACATCTTTTATACCACTTACTCCAAACTCTTTCTTTCATTTTTCCCTCCCCCTGTGCCCTCAATCCTGTCTTAACCTTTCTCCTTCATGAATGATGGTACAGTGTGTGTGAATTTTGAAGTGTGTCTTTTTTCTGGATTTCAAATTTGGTTGACAAAGGGACACAAGTCTCCTTTGAAAAGAAGAGGGGGGAAGGAAAAAATGTCAAACTAAACAAACCAAACCACCAAAAAAAACAACCCCACAAGTGCTCTTCTGCTTTACTAGATCAATTTTAATTTGAAGGTACCACAAAGTGTTGCACTTCAGATTTCAAAGAAGGTTAATTTTAAATACTTTTAGCTCAGCACTCCTCTCTTTAAGAATTTAATTACAGATATTGTCAGGCCAAAACATTCTTTCCTTACAAAAACCTTTCTTTAGTGTAAACCTAATTTTCATTCTCACAGTGAAGGGAGACAGCACTGCATCCTGTCCCAAATGGAGATGAACATGTGACAAGCTGGGAAATAAGTGGAAATAAAATCAATTTTTCCCTATTAGTGTCAAATTAAAAGCAAAGTAAGCTGTAGAAGTTGCAACAGCAGAAGTGACAATTGAAACAAGTGTTCCAAACAAACAAGCAAGACCAATAGAGAATCAATTTTAACTTTGTTAGGTAACGGGACCTTTGTTGTGGGATTTCACTATCCACAAAAGAGTATCTGTTCAAATTCCAAACCAGCAGCCAAAGACTCCACGTCAACAGGAAGGAAGCTAAAGATGTGAACATAGTGAAACTTAATGGGAATTATTTTTACACCATTTAAATTGTTAATACAGCCCAATATGTATGTCTATGATATCACTAACAAAAATATAAACTGTTGTGGTTTTTCCTTTGATTTGAATTCTTACCGTTTCACAAACTGAAAGAAATGTTTGCATGAAACACAATTATGGTTTCTTACGTTTTCTTCCCCCTTTCTTTTTCACTAAATTCTTTTTTTCTTTTTCTTTTTTTTTTTTTTTCCACCTCTAATTCTCTTAATTCCCTCTGTATGCCTTCAGGACAGTAAACATCTCTTGTTTCCCTTTCTCTTTTGCTTGTGTCTTCCCCTGAATTTGGTACCCGACTCTCTCCCCTACATTAATTTCTCCTAGCTGACTGTCTTTCCCACTGTAATTTATTGTTCTGGCTGATAACTCCAGACATTTACAGCAGCCCTAGCTTATCCCTCTCTTCAAGAGTGTTGGTGACAATACTTCATCTTTCTGGTTTCTTTTGATGCATGCCAGCCTAAGAATCTTGGTACTGCCAAAGGTAGGAAGCAGAAATGTGCAGTAGAATAGATCTTGCCAGGTGATCTGTAAGAAATGTTTAGCTGGGAGCTTAAGGAGAGGACTGATCATGAGAAGCTGACTCTTGCAACAGGATATGATGTACATTAGAGTCATATCCCACTTTCTGTATGCTCTAAGAGAGTAAATAACATTTGGTGTCTATTTTTTCTCTCTTAAGCAAAACAAGAGTAAAAACTTGTACCTGCTTCCAGATTGCTTGTTTTCTGGTTCTGACAAGCTTCACACTAGTCACTTTTATATTCAGGTAGGGATGGGTAAATAACCAAGTTGTTTCAGTTAAAAAAAAATCAATCTAGAAATATATAAGTCAATCTCTGTGACTAAATATCAGCTTTATAAAATGTTTTCCCTTGCTTGCCTTGCACAGGCATTTTTCCAGCTTAAGGTGTAAGGAAATACCAACAATCTGGGTAGTCCAGTCATGGGTGTATAAATAGTGTCCAGAACCACTGACCTATAAATGAAAGCAATAACACAGGAATAATGAGGGAAATATAATTTCTTGAGCTCACTGATGCATTGTAAATAATATATTCTCATAACTGTATTTTCACAATGCCATAGATAATTTGCTTTACATTTTCTGAAGAGATTTGAAGAGGTTTTCATCATCAAACCTATGCTGGAAGTGCTCATTTTGGACTTTCTTTTCAATATCATATGATTGAGCCAATGATTTTACCATCCCAACCCAACATTTCTTTCTCCCCCTTCCTGCCCCCCCCCCCCCCCCAACTCTGCTACAGCTAGAACGGGAAGAAATTGTCAACACACTAAATGTAAAATGCTAAAAAAAAAGGGAAATTTTGAAGTGCTGTGAAGGACTGAAGGAAATTTTTCTGCTATAAAGTCAGTGGTTGCATAATTAACATAAATTGACATAACCAACATTTTGTAATTAGATTCTTTATTAATAAATTCTAACTGTAAAAACACATGGCTTTAATTGACATTTAACATGTTAGCTATTGCAAGCTTGATATCAATTAACACACTTATCAAATGTCAATTACCAGTTTTTCAGTTTTAATTGCTGTGAAATTGACTTGCCATGGGCTACCTTTTTAAATGTTAATGTATTAACAGTGTTCACAGATTTGATGTAATAAATATGACATCTAATGTGCACTTACTGCTTATGCAATTTGACTGCATTATATGAAAAGTTACGTGTGTTTCCTTCATACTTATTAAGCAACAGTAAGAAGCCTTTTACTCCTTAATTTGCCATACAATTAAATGTGATGCCAGTTTGAAATAATTATCCCACAGCTTTCAGAATAGCTAGTCAAAGAGGCAGGTCACCATTTTAAACCAGCATTAGCAGGCATCATTAGAAATATTTCTGAGCGCTGTACTGCTCTGCCAACTTTTTTTAATGGCAATTCCCCATACACCTGCTATATTCTCCTGTGTTACCTCCGTAAAGTAACACGAGGTTATATCCTGCATCCATATGAGACAAAAAAAAAGTAAAAGCCAAAACAACAGCCCTGGAAGTCCAGCTACTGATAATGATCCTTTTGAGTGAGCTGAATAAATATGTCCCTTCTCCTATTCATGGCCCAGCTGATGGCACTGGGCCATGCTACTAGTACAAGATTTTGGCTGCCAGGGGAAGTTTGGGGTCAACATCTCTGTCATTGATATCATCTAAAAGGATGAAATGTCCTTTGTGTGTAGAATAATTACACTAAGTTCATCCATAGCATTTTATTTTAATCTGTAGAACTGCCATACTTTATGAAGCCGAGCACTAGCCCCGTTTTAATAGAGAGGAAAGTGAAATGCAGTAAGGTCAAGTGATTTGCCTAAAGTCCTGAAACTTGTCAGTAGCAGAAGTAAGGAAAATAAGTTCTGGTTCAAGTTACATTTTCAGAGTGGCAAGAGGATCAGGCTTTCCCAAAGGCAGTGTATAGTGGTGACGGATGAAAGGAGCGTTAATCACAGGCCTCCTGGAAAGGAGGGCTGCTTATTTAGCAGAATAGAATGAATATTTAAAAAGACCTTTCAGAGTATTGTGGAATAAATGCATATATCTGTAAGTTATTATGGCTTGAGGGCTAGCTATTAAGTGAAAGGATCAATGCATCAAATAGTAAATGCAGAACTTTTAGAACTAGAGCTATGTGAATCATGGTTTCCCAGTCCGCTATTGAAACACATAGAGTCAGGGATCAAACTTTTTATCAGACCAAACTTAGAATGGAATTCTCCCTTCTGTCCCCCAAGTAGGAATGATCTCTACTGCTAATAAAGCTATACTTCATTAGTAGCAGGGGAAACTCTTCAGCCTGTGTGCTCAAGGACAGCCCCACGAGGAGCAGCCAGCTGTTTCCGCGCCCTGATAGCTACAAACCAAACAAGATGCTTTTCAGAGGTCAGGTAGAACATTTACATCAGCACTTGGCCAAAGGAAGTCAGTTATCAATGAAGTCAAAACCTGCAAATCAATCCCACATTTGCCAGTGTCTCCAGGAGCAAAATCTAATTGAGCTTTTAGTCAATTGTGCATTCATTCCTTCTGGTCTTCATCTGTGGTTTCTGCTCCTTCAAGCTGTGCGGTAAGACCTAGCCAGCCAAGCCTGTTAGCAATGGCTACTGAATTTGCTATTCCCCCTGATGGGTGGCATTTTGGAGCTATTGACTGAACACACATTTTTTGAAGTGTTCTGGTTCCTTGATGGATTATAGTTGTATTCCTATCAAATTAGATGAAAATTTCATTTTAAGTACCATATATGAGTTGATGGCCCTGCTGGATCCAATATAGATTCTTTTCTTCTGAGAGTCACCAAATCATCCTGTTCAAATCTACTTTTTTTTTTTTTTTAACTAACCCCAAACTAACCATATGACAAAATGTACAAATCTTAGCCTTGTCCTTGCCTCATACATGCCTACTTTTCCTTCAGGACCATTTAATCCTCTTTTAGAAATGTGCTCCCTTTCTTTGTGTTAGGATGGAGCTGACAGAAACATGGAGCACAAAGGGCTTCACTTGAATTTAAGGAGAAACTTCTTTGAGGGTGCTGGAGCACTGAAACAGGATGTGAGGAGAGGTTGTGGGGTCTTATCTGGAGTCTTTCAAAACCTGGATGTTTTACTGCCTGGATGTGCTTCTGTGCAACCTGATCTAGGTGTACTTGGGTTAGCAGGGCTGTTGGATTGCATGATCTCCAGAGGTCCCTTTCAAACTCTGCCATTCTGTAATTCTCTGATGCTCACTCTGAGGTGAGTCTCTAATAGCTGATTATCCTAGGTTATTGCCCCTGCTGACATGAGGATCCCATCAGTGTGTTTCCAGTTCAAAAACTATTATGATCTGCTAAAGTACTGGTAGGCCATCTGTTTTAGAGGTCTTCCCAGTGAAAGCCAATTCTCACTCCCCCCAGAAGAAAGCATCTAAGGGTTTATAAGAGTTCAAATGCAAAAACTGGGGGGAAGGAGGGAATAAGAGGAAGAAATCCAAAGTGACCTGTCATGATCCTTTTCTGAAGATCAACAACTCTTCCCTCTACTGATAATTCCCTAAATGATCCCACCAGCTTTCTTGCCTGTTGCTTTCGTATGTGCTGTATCATGACTGCATGTGAGAATTATGAAAAGAAGAATGCAACAAATTAATGAAAGAGTGATTTCCAAATTAATCTATTGTCTCCTTCCAGTCTCAGAAGTCTCTGGGTGCCAATAGAGTTTCATTACATCTATTAGTTTATTATAGCTTTTTGATTGCTATTACTTTATCAAATATATTTCAGGGGAAAAAAGTATACCCCAACGGTGTCAAGTCAGAGAATAATATGAAACCATCAGCTCTACAATACTCTTGTGTCTCTGATTATTAAGAATCATGTTTCATCTGAACTTTTTAAGTGGATTTTTGGGGAGTGAAAATGTTGGCTTGCCATCAACAATGACTACATTTAATTAAAATGTCTCTTCCTGTTCCTTCCAAAAATAATGGCTCTGAAAGTAAACTATCATTTAAGATTTTATTTAAAGATAATATAACAGAAAAAGTGGAGAGTACTACAGCAGACTTACAGGCTGGGGGAAAAAAGAAGGATTGTGTGTCAGGCAAGAACTCACAACAAGTGCTGGTGGTGTTAGATGACATTTGGTGTTTATATGGTAATTTTGTACTTATGCAGTATTTTTATTAGAAAAGAACAAAACAGTATACATTCCAGAGTATTGAGTATTCATACTACATGCCCATGAATGCTAGCAGTATGAAAGGAATCATGCCTTTGATATATGTATGTGTGTGTGTATATATATATATATATATATATATGTATGATTCAGGATTTTATTAAACTGTTATAACTAGCAAATGACAGACTAGGAGGCTTTGTGACAGATTCTCAGAGCTATAGGGTAAACCACTTACATCGTGAACTTTTGATTGAGTCCCTGGCATTCTATCCTCTAATCCATCTCTCCTGAGACTTAATTTCACGCTCCAAACACTGAACAACTTCAGGCAGCTGCCATTTAAAAATAAACGAACATAAATAAACCATCAGTAACAAAGTCCTTCTCCTCTCCAGACGACCACACAGATGCTCACCCTGATCAGAAACAGGACTGCTTTTCCATTCATAAGCAGAATTTTTCCCAAATGTAAGCAAAATCCAGGTACATAATATCTTCCACCCATCTCATTCCGTGGTCTGTTACTTAGAAATGGAGCACAAGCTTCTCTGTTGCAAACCAGAAATTTGTAGGCATTGCAAACCATCGAGGATCCTCCCTCAGAAAAGAAAGGTGCAAACAAAGGGGCATTCCAAGAGCACTAGTGATCTCTCTTAGTTTTCAGATTACTTAAATGCCCAAAAGGTCACGATGCACCAAGTTGTCAGTAGTCTGATCTTCACCTGAAGCAGGCAAATAGTTTATCCTTTTTTTTTTAACTCTTCTTCCTGTCATTTTTGTCTGTCACATGTAATGCTACAGATTATGAACCCTAAAATGTAAGGCTACAGGGGAACACAGAGTTTCTGGCTAGCCAAAGAGCATTTTTCTGTGAAGTTGGCGGAGGTGCTTTCTCAAAAGCATGGCACCCTTGTAAAGCTGATTTACGTTCTTGGGGGGGGTTGGCTGAATTTCTCTGTGAGCACAGATGGGGCCATGCAAGTCATAGTCGAAACAAACTGGAATTGCAGGTGGAATATGCAACTGGGATGGCAACTGTCCTCACCAGTTTGACTGAATCCTCGATAAAACCTGAAATAAGCATCAGGTAACACAATGTGATATTGACAGCATGTAACATCTCAGAACTGAATACCCACTGATATCAGGGTTGAGTTGTTAGAAATGTGTGGTGATAGAGAGGTTTCTGTCAGCACTAATTAAAGAGAATAAACCTCTCTTTGATTTTTCTGCCTGGACTAAAATTGATACAGAGAGATAAATGCCGTATATAACGCCACTGCTTTTTCTGTATTGTGTTTATGTACAAATCTGAGCCATTCAGGCATTCCCAAGCCTGTTGGGTACACAGGCATGAAGTGTCTCAGGCCCATGAAACTTGCATGATTACAGGAAAATCACAGTTGAGTTTTTACTTCTGTTGAAAAATATGTTAAAGAAATGTATATACATTTTATACATGCTCTACATATATTCAGGAAAGATCAAAATATATTTCTGGGATTTTTTTATTTATTTTTTGCTATTCTCAGCTCTTTATCCAGTTAAGTTTGGTGCAGCTTTAAAGGACACTTTGAAACGCTGCCGTTTTTCTTTTCTCACCACTCCTACACTGTTGTATCATAGATAGGTGAAAACAGACTGACTGTTCATGCTCATACAACAAACAGACTTTTCTTTCCCTTTTCTCAGTATATGGAGTCAGGTTGGGGCACAGTGTCAAAAGATGTGATCCTTAAATTTCTAACCTTAGCAATAAAGTGGATGAAGTAATTTTATCCATTACTTCCATGCATTTTTTTTGTCTATAGACCAAGTAACAAGTGAATAAATTTTGTTTTACTGTAGATATAATCAGAGCTATAAAAATTTATCACTACATTCAGTAACACAGCCCAAAGTGCTGGGACTACAGAAAGCAATAATATACAAGCAACCCTTCCTTATTTTCACTACTAATGCTGTTATTTAAGTACTCGTAATTTTATTGGAACTAGAGGTTTAAGAATAACATGTAGGACGTTTAAATGAAGGAGAAATTCACACCTGTCTTCAGAGCTAATCTTGGACTTGTTGTGGCATCTGGCTACGAATGAAATAATACCCATACATTCTAAAGAGGTTTTGGAGTGCTTAATTTTGCAACTAGGAAATAAAATCTCTAGAAACTGTGACGCCAGATACACTGCTTTTCATTTGACTTATTAAAAGATGCTTAACAACTCAAGTGTGGAGCAAGGAATAAATTAGTTAGGGTGAGATACAAATGAGTTATGGCTTGAGTGGTTAGAAGGCAGAAGTTGTCGACAATACTGATTCACTGTAAATTTTTTTAATGTTTTTTTTTGCTAATGGTTGCAATCAATTTTCTGAGACTAATGTATTACTGTTCCTCCTAATGATCACTTTTTGAACAATATTTTCTTGATTAGTTGTCATTACTAATATTGGTGCCATCATCTGTGAGACAACTACCAGAAAGTGAAGAATCTTTTGTTGGCATGACCTGACTTATAAAAGTATTAGAAAGATTTAGTTGTTTCATGTCTCTATGACTTTCCCACCAGGATAAGGTGGTCTGGGGAACTTTCCAGGAAGAAGAGTGTATATTCTTGAACACAAATGTTGTTACTAAGTATTGGTTGATGGTAGGCTGAATATAAGCCTGCAGAATGCCCAGGCGGCCAAGAGGGCCAGTGGCATCCTGGCCTGTATTAGGAACAGTGTGGCCAGCAGGAGCAGGGAGGTCATTCTGCCCCTGTACACTGCACCTTGAGTCCTGTGTCCAGTTCTGGGCCCCTCAGTTTAGGAAAGATGTTGAGTTGCTGGAACGTGTCCAGAGAAGGGCAACAAAGTTGGGGAGGAATTTGGAACATAAGCCCTATGAAGAGAGGCTGAGGGGGCTGGGGTTGCTTAGCCTGGAGAAGAGGAGGCTCAGGGGAGACCTTATTGCTCTCTACAACTACCTGAAGGGAGGTTGTAGACAGGCAGGGGCTGGTCTTTTCTCCCAGGCACCCAGCACCAGAACAAGAGGACACAGTCTCAAGCTGCACCAGGGGAGGTTCAGACTGGGTGTTAGGAAGAAATTCTTCACAGAGAGAGTGATTGCCCATTGGAATGTGCTGCCCGGGGAGGTGGTGGAGTCACCATCACTGGAGGTATTTAGAAGGAGACTTGATAGGGTGATTGGTTGCATGGTTTAGTTGATTAGGTGGTGTTGGATGATAGGTTGGATGCGATGAGCTTGAAGGTCTCTTCCAACCTGGTTTATTCTATTCTAAGTGTGTGAAAGGGATTGTTACACCTGATGTGCTGAGGTTGAGGTGTAGTGAGACCTAAAAGAAAATTTTAGGACTTGGTTGTCAGTGTGTACCAGTATGAGTGGATTTGCCAGTTAGTCTCCAGTGTTCATCCTCTGAATGTAAATAAACCTTATCCTTGATGGGAATCTGAAGATGAGCTTTTGAAAAGCCACTCAGAGTTTTAATTCTGCTCAGAGGATCTAATACGAATGAGAGAAGCTTGCATAACAACAGATTTGTGATCCTGTATGAATTATCAACTAGATCTGATAGCTTAGTTATGCCTTATTGTTGTTTTTATACCATCTGATTATTCTCAGCTTCATGAATTAGTAACATAATTTAATGGAGTACAAGGAGCCCTAGAATAATAACCTTAGGCAAAGTGGGATGATTTAATAATGATCATTGTAGCCTCACACATTATGGACACCACTGTGACATTTTTTAGTGTTTTAAATTTGCCACTGCAGTTGCCATCTTGGCTCAGAATCTGAATGTTTTCACCTTTACTGTGTGCAGGCAGGTTTGGGTTTTAATGAAGTACTAGAACTGTGCAATTTATATGAAAGAACAGGTTTATTAAACTCTCTTTGTTCCTTTTTTTTTTTTTCTTTTGAATAACAACAATAACAACAAAACCACAATGGCTTTAAAGAGTATATTAGGGAAATGTTACAATTAACATTGATCAATGTAAAAGATACTTAGTGCTTCAGAGGAAACTTGTTCCCTTTACAGTTGTCTAGTAATACAAAGTTGTAGCTGAGTCACAGTTGGATAAAAGCAGAGGAGACAAATTTAACAACCTAAACACTGCTGCTGTGTATTCTGGAGTCAGCCTCTAGGGCTACATTTGTGCTAACAAGTCCAGAAGCCCCTCCCTGCTATTGAAGCTAATGTGGCATGGAGCTCCCTAGCTGCCAAACCCAAATGACTATGTGCATACTGACAGTGGCTATGGAGCCTCTGCTATTCAGGCTCATGAAATGAGGCCAAGAACTGCTTTGGAGAATGCTGGTTGAAGGGAGCCAACCACCAGGAAATATTCTTGCAGTTTCAGTGTCATTTCTTTTTCAGTGTATAATCATAGTCCATGCCTTAAGTAAGCGTAGACACGGCCTTCATGCTGTATCCAGAACAATCTCAGGGAGGTATCCTGATACCTATTTCCCTGCAAAATTCTATCACTCTTATGTCATTTATTTAGTCCCTATTTAGGTGCCTTAGTTGCATCTCCCACTTAGCATCCACTATCTTTCAGATTTTTTTCTTACTGCATTTGCTCTTTCTTCACCTTGTTTTTAGGCTGATATTTCCTGAAATATGGTACCAATAAGTAGTCTGAAAGACTGTGAATATAAATTAAAAGGATTCCAGTTGCAGTTAAATTTAGCAGACCACTGACTGGGCTGATTATTTTTTTCCATTTAAGTTCATTGTTCTATCATTCCATAAATATTCCATTTCCCTTTCCTCCCCATTTCTCCCAGATATACTCTGATCATCATACACTGCAAATTTGTCTTACAAATTTCTAATACTTTGGCTTCTAATCTTCTATAGACATAATGATTCCATTTCAGTTCTTGTTCACTGTTCTCTTCCTTAATACTTCTTTTGAGCTACGGCTGTTAATTAAGAGTCAAATTGTCCATTTCCTCTAGAAAATGAATTACTTTCTTATTAAACTGATGCATTTTTTCCCAAGGGATTGTCTTTTAAGGTTGTATTTATTAATGTTTCTAAATATATTTCTTTGAATCAGTTGAACACTACTTTTTTTGTGGGTTTTTTTTTAATAGGGTGTGAGGTTTTCATGCTATTTCTGCATAAACAGATCTGGTTTGATGCCACTGCATTATTTCCACATTATTCTGACATGTCTTTATTTTACTGATGTTGTTGAATAACTTCTTAACCATTGACAATTTCATTAGAAAAGAAGCCCTTTTTGTTCAGCAACTCCCAAGTTTCTCATATTGTTGTATAACAATAATAACAAGCATCATGGTGACACCCATACCATTCTTTGTCTTCATTGACAGTCTTATTTTTAATATTTTAAATATTCTTTAGCTGGGAGCCACACCAGAGGAGTCTGATAACACACTGCCTGGAAGTCAGGGATTAGGGGAGTACTACCTCAGAGTGTCTTAACCTTTCATACTGTTGTTTCAAGATGTGAGAGAGATATTAATATAAGCACATCTTGAAATATAAGCTTGTCTCAACTCTTCCACAGCATGTGAAATCCCCTCTAGAAACCTTCTTGAAGTTGTAATGAACAATTATGCTTACCTGTCTTTATTAGGCTGTTTCACCTCTTCCTGCTGTGATGAAAACGGGGAAAGATCTGCAAAACCAGTGCTGTGTATCTCAAAGGTAATTAAAACTTTGGGTTTTTGTAAATTGTGTATACTACTGAAAAGTAATGCAGTGAAGTTTTCTTCACATGCTATTTTGTATTGAAAATCTCCATGGGTAAAATGTGCTTTAACATTCTCCAGCAACCTTTCCCTAGCAATTTGACGCATATCCATCCTATCTAGTGGAAAAGGTTGGCACTTTAAATACATATCATAGAATCAATAAGGTTGGAAGAGACCTCAAAGATCATCAAGTCCAACCTGTCACCCAACACCTCATGACTAAACCATGGCACCAAGTGCCTTGTCCAATCCCCTCTTGAACACCTCCAGGGATGGTGATTCCACCACCTCCCTGGACAGCACATTCCAATGGTCAACAACACTCTCTGTGAAGAACTTTCTCCTCACCTTGAGCCTAAACTTTCCCTGGTGCAACTTGAGACTGTGTCCTCTTGTTCTGGTGCTGGTTGCCTGGGAGAAGAGATGAACCCCCTCCTGACTACAACCTGCCTTCAGGTAGTTGTAGAGAGCAATAAGGTCTCCCCTGAGCCTCCTCTTCTCCTGGCTAAACAATCCCAGCTCCCTCAACCTCTCCTCATAAGGCTGAAGGAAGCACAGATGCCTCACTGGTAACTATCAAAAGAACAAACGCTCATCAAAAGTAGAAAGGGTCATCTATAAATAGGGATGGGACCCAGGAAGCAATAGGATGAGAAGGCTGTAAATAAATACAGGTTTTGCTGGAGAAATTAAATGGTGCCTGCAATAGCCATTTAGTTGTCTTTCCTGGCATTTATATCAAGTTACACTGAAATAAGGGGAATGTTGTTGGAATGTAACAAGCTAGTCCAGAAACTTTTACTTTTGATTTCCATTTGTTAGTGCAAATAAAAAGATATCTTGGCCACAAGCAATACCAGACTCCTCACACTGTTTGCAACAAAGTGCTGTCAAAATATTTAACAGTGTTGTGGAAACCCATACAAAAGACACAGCTATAGTGTATTATGCTTCTTTATGTATATGTTTTGCTTTCACTCTTTCATATTGGTTGGCTTCTTTCATTTTAGGTATTATCATAGTTCAACATATTTCACATCTGACTTCTCAAATCAAGGTGTATAAACAGAAAAGATCAGTCCTAACAATACTGAATTCTGTGCTGCATTCCTCAAATTAAACTGTTTCCATTCAGGACCAGCCTCTGCAAGTGAAGCTTTTTCTTCATACACTAAGGTTGTGACCTTCTTTAAACTCCTCCACGTCAGTGGAACAACACCAAATGTGTGACCTTGTTTTCACTATCTTTGTGAAAATTTGCTTTTATTTATTTATTTTATTTTGGGAGAGTTTGAACAATACTGATTGTCTTATAAAAGAAATAGGAACTTTTTGGGTTTTCTTCTTCCTGTGACCAGGGATAGTTATTCTTAGTAGCAACTGTTCACTTTTCTACCCTGTTTGTCAATAAATACCACATAACTCTTCTACAGAGAAAGCAAAGCAAGAAAAGAGACAACATTTAGCAACCTTGTGCCATATCAGAAGTGGTAAATTTCCTGCTTCCCTGTGGAAACAATTTCCATACAGACCTTCTAGAATGGATATAAAAACATAGTACTATGAAACAATTTATCATTATTGCTAAAGGTACTATTGATAAGTGAAACAACCAAGGCATGTGCACAATCATAACAGTTGAATGTGAGCCAGTGAGGTATTGCATGGGCTTGTTTGCATGGGTGACGGCAGCCCTCTGAGCTCTCTGCAATTCTCCCTCTGACTTCTGCTTCCCACTCTTAATGTTTTGATAGATCCTTGCTAATTGCCTAGTCCTCACAGTCAGGGCAGAGAAAAGGGATAGGTGTGAGGCTTTTCCTGTAGAGCCATGAAATGAATGACTTGAATGGAAATGGAAATTAGTTGGGTCCCTACCAGAAGAAACTCTTTTCAGCAGGACTGGATCTATAGTGGCCAAGAGTCAAAGGGCACAAACTATTGCAGAAACCTTGAATTTGCTTGTTAATGGTCCTCCTGGGAAGGGAAGTACAAATTGTTCTCCTTGCCAACAGTTCAGCCAAAGACTACTCTGTGGTAACCTCACAATTGTTATTTTTTCTTTTTCACTTGAATGTTTCTGTTTAATTTTCTCACAAATGAGCCCAGGGTGAATCAAATGAACAGGCAAGTGTCCCTTTGATGACTGGACATGCTAACAAAAGGCATGGTGGGAGCTGACATGGCTGAAAAGCTTATCTTTGTCACCTGAATAGTCAGTACTTATCTCCATGGTAGATGCATTCTTGATTTACATTGAAAATGCAACTTACTATATGAAAAATAGTGTGCTGCTTATTTAAGTATCAACAAGAATCACTTAGAAATACAGCACACTCAGTGGGAAAGAGACACAGTGCTGATGGAGAGGTGTTCGTGTAAGCACTACTATTGCAAAGCATTTATCTGTTTCTTTAAAATAGTTTGGCAAATACCCTTCTTTAGAAGATTTATATGTTAATATGTAAATATAGAGAGAGATACATATTTATATGGAAAAGTACCAAGCAAGCCACAGGAGAAACTCTCTCTATCTAAATATTTGGGAATTCAGCTGTCATCCTGTTAAAATGTCCACTCCTGAGAAATACACAGAGAACTTCCCCCAGTAACTCAGTTCTTTACAAACTCATTGATTCAGAAACAATATTTTTCTTCAAGGGAACTTTTCAATATATTGAAAGTTTATTAAGAATACAATAGCAGCAATTCACTGCTGCTCTGACAGTAGGACAGTCAAACAAGAACAAGTAAATCAGTTAAGAAGAAACACACTAAAATAAAAGTCTTCAGCATTTTCTTTCTCACGGAAATTCCTTCTGTTCCCTCCTGATTTCCTGACAGGGTTAGGTCCCTTACCTAATGTTAATTTTAATCACACTTTCCTAGAGCACATCAAAAAAATCTGCAGCTCATCAACTTTACAGAGAACATTGGGAATAGAGAATGTTCAGTGTTGTTTGCATGCAAGAAGATGTAAAATATAGATCAGCTTAGATGGTTTCAAAGGTTTCACACCATTGTCCCAGTTCCAGTTTTGTCTCTGTTGGAGTTTAGTACAGAGGAGGACTGTACAGAGCACATTTCTTGTCATCCTCCTTCATTCTCTTCAGTCCATATAAACTAGAAGAGGGGGCCAGAAGAAGTTGTTCTCTCAAACTGGAGAATGTCTTGTAGGCATTACAAGAAAGGCAACTGTCATTATCCATCCTTACCACTTCCAACATGTGGAAATACCAAGGGTCTTTAATATTCTCAATGAAATACACAGTATCTGTTTATCTTTGTGACAGAAGTAAATCTTCCAGGGAAGGTGTGTTATGCATTTTCAAAACTGTGGTTGTAAAGGTTTCTTTAAAGGCAACTGTTTCAAGTGCTAATAGGCAAATTCTTTGGAGATATTTTTGAGAGATTCAGGATTAAATAACAGGTTGATGCATTTCAAACTCTTACAGAAAAGTTTAATGGGAAATACCAGTGCAGATTTAGGCAAAGATTCCTAAAACCATTCCCCACTGACAATTGGCAGGAAGCTGTCTTTGATAACTCTTTTCATAGCAGATGCATCTGAATGAAAATCAAATAGCAAGAAATTCAATGTGTTTTCTGTATGACACTCCTTTTGTTTAGATTTATGTGTGTGTGTGTGTGTAAACAGATAGGATAGATAATATCTCTCAGTAGGACTCTTGCTGTGAAATGGGTCAGTGATGTGTTTGAGAACTTAGGTAATGGAAAAATAACAGGCAAACAGCATAATGGGGCACTTTCCATAAACACATAAGAAATTTAGCTGTTAAGTTCAGAAGAAACTGATTTTCTTCTATATGCAATTAATAATTATGAATAAAACAATTATGTTTTAAATTTCACTATCACTTTCAACAGGAGGATAGATGAGGTTACCCAACATTACAGGGCGACCAAAGTACCAGTTGCCATCCAGATTCTTATGAACCTGTTCGGTGCTCTGCATGTGATGGCAGGCTGAGCCAGCAGGGAACTTGGCTCTTTTCCTCACTAGTTTCGCCTATGCCTTTTGTTCCCCAGAATTCCTACAGCAGATTTAAAAAGTCTTTTACTAAGCTCTTTTGTTTAGTTGCTTATTTGCTTTATTAAAGCTTCAATGTTCAAATGATGTTTCTTATACTTTTCCAGACATTAAGGATGAGCTGTGTGCTTCATCCTGACTTTAAATGTTGTGCATGAGCATTAAAAAACAAATAAACAAACCTACAAAAGTATTAAGGAGGCTTAGTAGTTTCCAGTTTATCACAATAAAATGTAATTTATCAGGAACTGAGAGAGATGTATAAAACCTTGGTAAGCACTATGAGGATGCTCACTGAAACAAGAATGAGTTTACATCATGTACTCTGCAAGCGCAAACAAGCAAATCCCACAAAACTCCCTCAAGAACTTCAGCAAAGAGTGCTGATAAGTATTTATGCTAGATCTCTAAGGAATGAGCCTTAACCTTGGCACTCTGAAGGAAGTAAAGAGAAAAGTACCCAGGTTCTGCATCCCGACCTGGAAGTGCTCCAGATCTTGGTTTAATTTGTTCATGTGAAAGTTCCCCAAACAGCTGCTGCTATTTAATTTCTCACAGGTAATGACTCACCTGCTTACAAATACCATTTCTCAGCTCAGGTTAGGGTTCCTCTCACAGCCTGTATTGTTTTTCTAAGAACTCATTCAGACTACTTCACATACATTTCTTCCATTTTTAAAGACACTGGTATGACACATCAACAGTTTATAGCAGAGGAAGAAGGGAAAGAGGTACAAACAATATGACAAGATAGAGAGGAAAAAAATACAGTAGTTTATTTCAGAGCTTGAGTTGTTGGGGTTTTTTTAAGCCATCCCTATGCAAAAATGTCTAATATTTCTTATACATCTATAATGTATTATGTGATGAGATTATTTTTTCTAACAGGGTTTTTTAATCAGGGCTGAATTACTGACCATTTCTTTCCTTGCTCTTCCAGAGGCTAAAGAATAAAGTGTGAAAATTCAGTTCCAATAGGTACATAAGTTTGGGGAATAAAAGCTTCCATGCACAAAAACAACAAGCAGGCACATAGAAATACTTTTGTTCTGTCTTATAACTATCTTTTTCTCTTTCTATTTTCTCTCGTTTAAAGATTGAAACAGGTGCATCACTTGCTTTGTAGAATTAAAGAGCAAAAGTTGATTATCAGAGAGAGAAAGATGTATTCCTGCAAGTCTTAATAGACAAATATATTCTTTTTTTTGTAACTGTTTCATGCAGTAAGAAGGGGCCATCCTCTGTGATTAAACCCTTGGCATCAAACAGATTTAAATACAGAATTATTATTTTTCCATCCTGTTCCTTCTGCTTTCTCTTTCCCAAAGGGGCTGCAAATCACACACAGAATCACACACACAGAATCACCGCGGTTGGAAGAGACCTCAAAGATCATCAAGTCCAACCTGTCATCACAGACCTCATGACTAAACCATGGCACCAAGTGCCAGTTTTGATTATCTGCTTATTAAAATGTCTGTCCTTTTTAGAATAATATTAACAACATTTTCTTTTTCTGATGAATAGTTTAAGACTATTTTCTGTGACTCATTTTGTCGATCTCAAAGTACAAAATGCAGTTATCAAATACCACACCAGCAAACCATATTAGTGTCTTAATGTCTTAAGTGTCTTGAGTATGTAGTCTAAAAAAAGACAAGACACAGAATGTAGGTCTGCAGTTTATTTTTTTCCCCCCAGACTGCTGTAATACTTGACTATTCTGTATGATATTTGTTCAGTCTGGATGGAATTAAAAATGGCTCAAATTATTTCTGCAGGGACAGTCAAAAAGTCGAGTTATCTTTTTAATGCTATTTTTTTTCAATGCTGTTTCTTTCTTCACTGCATTTTGTACTATTATTTTTGTGAGCTAAGTAGGTAGACTCAATCTAATAATGACGGTAAGTATGGAAAAAGCAGACCATAAAGCATTTCAAATGTGTCATTTGGAGGGCAGCTCTTTGCTCTGTGCTTGATGGGTACGCTGCAAGCAGGCAGCTCCAGCCAAGGCTGATGCACAGGTAGAGGGAAAAATAGCCATTTATTTCAGCTTGGACATGTCTGATACCAGAGAACACTCCTAAGACCATAACTTGTTTCATGGTACTACTAACCCTCACCTCCCCAAATAGCCCAAGGACCAGTCCTTGCCCCTCACAGCATGAAATCTCACCACAGAGAAATGTTAAAAGAATCTAATTTAAATGACCTTTCTGTGAAATCTGAAGGCCAGTCACAACTTTCTGATAGAAATTCTGCTTTTGCTTTACACCTAACAAAGGGATTTGGCCTTCCCAAGTCTTCCTTTATATAATAGGCACATATCTAAATATGTATTTAAGTAGATTATATATAGATACAGGTATAAGAGGAAGATATGATTGGAATGATGTGTTATGTTTTTAATGGCTCCCTGAGGGATATATTTCTTTTTTCTTTTATTTTTTAAAACTTTATTTAAATAAGCATTTTTCAGGTCTGCTTAAAACAAAATAATGGAGGCATGCTGTCTGTCTGGAAACATTGCAAAGACAGATAATATCCAGAATTTTTCCTTTCATAGCTCATTGTGTCCTAGAGATTTTGTTCATATGTTTTACTGGTGATGACATATGGTGTTATGGCTGCACCTTGGAGAGTTCCTGCATATCTTTACAACTTTTGAGATGAATGACACACTTGATCAGCAAGCAGGGCATTTTCATGCATTCAGTTTGTGGCAGGGTATTTTTGGGCACAGTGTGTAAGTTGTGTAAGAGAAATCTAGGTTTTAGTCTGCCTGCTTCCTTGTATTCTAGGTATGAATGTTACATTAGGATTGCATCTCATACACGTTTTCATGATAAATAAGCATGTATTGAAATTAGAGACTCCTTATTGAGAATATCATGTTGTTCACTTCTGATGGAAGTCTTAGTAGTCTGGCATGAAGGGGAAATAGATTTATCAGAGCAGCTTCTCTGCTAAATTAACATTTTAGGCATTTAATCCTTCATGAACTAACATACTTTGACTTCTTGACGAACCTTTGTCCTTTTGTAAGTCATATTTCACTTACAAAATATAGTCCTGATGCCAAACTGCTTCCTGGGTCCTGCCCCTAGCCAGTGTCAGAATATTTGCCTTGTTCCAGTTTGCAAGTTTTCATCCAGTGATTTTGGCAAAAGCAACCAATACTAACAAACTACTCATAAGGCAGAGTAAATAAGTGTTTCACTCAGTTTCAGCTGCAGCTGATGATGGTACCACACTCTCAATGCAATCCCTATGAATGGGGCCTCTGAGCTACAGAGCCCACTCATAAGATCAGTAGGGTTCCACAAAGATTTCTGCTTTGTGTATTGCATTTTGATATCAGACCTATTTTTTTTCTCCTGTTATATACCTAGAGTATTTCTAGGAAAAATACAAACACAGCAAAGTCTTTATATCCTGAAATGCTGCATACCAGGTGTCAGCCTA
Organism: Melanerpes formicivorus; assembly: GCF_026170545.1. Classification (NCBI taxonomy): domain Eukaryota; kingdom Metazoa; phylum Chordata; class Aves; order Piciformes; family Picidae; genus Melanerpes; species Melanerpes formicivorus. The sequence goes on along the minus strand of NW_027142379.1, from coordinate 6,457,298 downwards.
CAGCAATTCCGTATGCATCGACCTACGTACAGTGCTGAGAAAAACTAATTGCTCAGAAATACAATTTTGAAAAGCAAAACTGTTATTTGAAATTTAAACACATCCCTTCTTGGCTATTAAGGCACAGGCAAGATGATAGCCAAGGTTTTCCTGAAATAGTGGAGGGAGTGGACCCAAAAGCTTCTCTAAATGTATTATTTGGGAACTGATTGTGAACCAAAACTTACAGGACTAATACAAGCTGTTTCTCCTTCAGGAATCCACAGAGCATTTCATTAGAAATGAAAGGTTATGGGCATGCCAGCGTTCTCACAATTGACCTTTTGCTAGATGGCTTTCTAAAACACTGTTGAATGCCTCCAAGGATGCAAATGTAGTTTCTTTAAAACACAGTGACTCTGAACTTTGCATGAAAGCAGTCTAATTCAGAGAATTGCAGGACTTTTGAGTTTACTGTACTGATCTTGATGAATGTTTCTCTGTACAAAATAGCTTACCTTTTCTAATTCTGACATTTCTTTTTCATCCTTAGCTTTAGCCTTTACATCAATAGTTTTCCTCTTTCTTTAACTTCTCAGCATGAGTTAAGGGGGCTGGAGCTCAGAAAGCAAGAGAAGTTTTCATAAAACATCTGCTTTTGGTATTGATTACTGGTTTGTGTTATAGATGATGCTTTAATGGTGAAGGACTCCAGCTGGTCTCTTGTTCCTCAGGCAAGCAGAACTAAGAATAAAAGGTTTCTGCAAAGTTACTATCTGTCCATATATTGACACCCCAGGATTTGTTAATGCATCCAGAGAACACCACCTTATTTTTGGGTAAACACTGAAAGTGTTTAATGAGCAAGAGCGTCATTTCCTCCTCAAGGGCTGAGAGAAGTTTAGGGCAATTTGGGTATCCATAGATATTAACACTTACAGGTACTGGGAGGAAACGCAAGAAAAAAAGGTAAGAGTTCTAATAATTTCTAAGGCTCTTACCTGAAACCTGATAATTTCCAATTAAAGAAAGCAGAGGTTAAATATTTTTTGTATGATAAAAATAATTCCTTTACAGCTTTGCAGCTCAGAGGAAACAGATCTTCACAGCTCCCAGCTAAACAGCTTCATTACTGAATTGCAAATACTCCACTTATGGGGCTTCCATGAGCTCAGAGGTTTTAGAATAGAATAGAATAGAATAGAATAGAATAGAATAGAATAGACCAGACCAGACCAGACCAGACCAGACCAGACCAGACCAGACCAGGTTGGAAGAGACTTCCAAGATCATCGCGTCCAACCTATCACCCAACACCACCTAATCAACTAACCCATGTAACCAAGCACCCTGTCAAGTCTCCTCCTGAACACCTCCAGTGATGGCGATTCCACCACCTCCCCAGGCAGTCCATTCCAATGGGCAATCACTCTCTCTGTGTAAAACTTCCTCCTGACCTCCAGCCTGAACTTCCCCTGGTGCAGCCTGAGACTGTGTCCTCTTGTTCTGGTGCTGGCTGCCTGGGAGAAGAGACCAACCTCTGCCTGTTTACAACCCCCCTTCAGGTAGTTGTAGAGAGCAATAAGGTCACCCCTGAGTCTCCTCCTCTCCAGGCTAAGCAGCCCCAGCTCCCTCAGCCTCTCCTCATAGGGCTTGTGTTCCAAGCCCCTCACCAACTTCGTTGCCTTTCTCTGGACTCGTTCCAGCAAGTCAATGCCCTTCCTAAACTGAGGGGCCCAGAACTGTATGTACATGAAAGGCAGAAGTTTTGCACGAATTGGGGTGTCAACATGATGCTTGCTTCAGACTTTATAGAATCTTTAAAAATTAGATCAAAACAAGAATAAAAAAAACCTAGCCATTAAGCAATTTTGTCCAGTAATCATAAGTCTTCATTTAGTCATTTATGTGCTTTTATAGAGTTTTGGTAAGGGTTAATTATTTTAAAACCATGCATTTACTTTATGAATAACCTCTCTTTGTCCCTGAAGGGGAGGCTACAAATATGTATCACACCTTGACAATGTGGATTTCTGTTTTGGCAGCTACAGTACTGACATAACATTTGGAAATATGGCATGTCTTTTTTATAAAGTAAGCATTCAAAACTCCCAAAAGGCCAATAGATGAATCAATATAATGTTTAATTATTTATTTTAGAACTGAAGAATGCTAGGTGTATCATAAAATATCTGCACTCATTTAGGTTTGTCTTCAATAATGGTTATGATGAAATTATATATATAAAAAAAATATTACTAAGTGACTAGACAGAAAACAGTCTAATTGGAAGAAGTCTAATTAAAGCTAATGTGGGATGTCTAAATTTTTACTACATAGCCTTAGATAAATATTTTTTAATAGCTATTGTCTGGCTTTTGAAAAATCATTTCCAGAAATAATTCAGGTCTGTGTCACACTAGCTTGTAATCAGGGCTTAAACATGCCATTTAGTTCTTCAAAATGCCTCTAAAACCAGACCTTTTTTCTCCCCTTAAACTTGGGTCTTTGGCTGTTTCTCCCCACACCAGTTCTTGTAACAAAACCATAATGGAAAGCAGCAAAGTGTGATGTTTTCTGTAGAACTTCTCAAAGAATATTTTTAACATGAATTTCATGAATCCCTGATTTAACATTGGGTTTATAATTTTTGAAGGCATTTGATATCTAGAAATTATCATAGTTTTTGTTCAAGTGTGGTATCTAAATTTGTCAGTGACTGAAAATTAATTTCCCAAGGCTCTGGAAAGCTTTGTCCTGTTAAAGATAGAGCTTTACAGAGACCGAACGGGGAATGCGTGACAAGATCTTTCAAAATATAGAAGCTTGGTGCTTGTTTGTGATCCGATATGCTAGGCTCAGCGACTACAATATTAGCCCAATTTATTTAATTTAGTAAATTACACTGCTGTTCAACATGATTTACTTTAATATTGATACATTCTTTGGATGCTATGTTTCATTCAATGCCTGATGGCTTCGATGCAGAAGGTACGGTGATTTAGATTCAATAGATTAAGTATCTGATTAGATAGGTTATGTATCTCATTTGGAACGTGGATGATTTAAAAGACTTTTTATATCTATGTAATCTGCAGTAAATTCTCAATTTGTTTAATTCAATATGTGATGTATTTGCAATATATGTAATTGTAGTTAATGTGTTTATGGGAGTACGTAATTCATCTGCAATATTTCTGCATTTTGAATATGCCATTTCAACTACATTTTCCATCATGGGCACAATGCTATAAATTCCTTCTCTTTCTAAGATTTTTACAAACACTTTAGCAGTAAGTCAGTTTGTTGCAGCGTAGATTTGCACAGGATTCTGGAAGGGATTTATTTTTTTTACTGTATTTTGCAGAGAAAACTAATTTGCACTTGGTGCCATGGTCTAGTCATGGGGTCTGTGTTGATGGGTTGGACTCGATGATCCTCGAGGTCCTTTCCAACCTAAGTGATACTGTGATACTGTGATACTGTGAGATGCCTTCTGGCATCGTAAAAGTGCTCGGCCCCCACTACTTATTGATAGAGATTTGAGTGAGACGATGCCTTATGATTGGGCAGAATCTCTTGGACATTGAATGCAAAACTAATATCTTTTATTAGTGTTTCTGTCGTGATCAGGTAGTAGCTGTATCCTTATTTGATTTGAAAGAAAAGTACCCTAAAGAAAGATGAATGCTGGAGAGTACCTTGAGCACTGAGTCCAGTTCTGGGCCCCTCAGTTTAAGAACATTGAGACACTTCAACGTGTCCAGAGAAGGGTGATGAAGCTGGTGAGAGGCCTCGAGCACAATCCCTACGAGGAGAGGCTGAGTGAGCTGGAATTGTTTAGCCTGGAGAGGAGGAGGCCCAGGGGAGACCTTATTGCTCTCTACAACTACCTGAAGGGAGGTTGTAGCCAGGAGGAGGTTGGTCTATTCTCCCAGGCAATCAGTACCAGAACAAGAGGACACAGTCTCAAACTGTGCCAGGGCAAGTTTAGGCTTGAGGTGAGGAGAAAGTTCTTGACAGAGAGAGTTGTTGGTCATTGGAACGTGCTGCCCAGGGAAGTGGTAGAGTCACCATTCCTGGAGGTGTTCAAGAGGGGACTGAACATGGCACTTGGTGCCACGGTCTAGTAGTCATGTGGTGTTGGGTGAAAGGTTGGACTTGATGATCTTTGAGGTCTTTTCCAACCTTATTGATTCTATGATTCTAAGTAAGCAAAAATCACCTCAAGTAGTATTTAAATAAAGATATCAAGTACGATTTTGATTTCTTTTAAATATACCTTCATGATTTCCTATGACAGGTAATTTGAGAATGCCAGGCATTGATAATTTAACAGAAGTGTCTGAAGTTCAACTCAGTTTAAATAATGTATTTGCTGAACCAAAATTTACTTGGAATCATTTCTGCTTAATATGTTAACATCTAAAATGAAGCCTGTTTGACCTCTATCAAAAATACCAGAAGTTGGTCTCTCATTAGCCCATTGGCTCATTGCGTGTGGCCTGGAAGCTCACACACAAACCCATATTACAAGAAATCCAACACTCTCTCTCGAAGATTTAGATATATCTGAAGTGAATTTCACATACCTATTCTAACAAATGGTAAAATCAGTAACTTTCAAAGTATTAGCAGAGTGTGCTTAAAATTATAATTGACTTGATTCAGAATTCTGTCAACTATTTTTATTTTAAGGGTCTGGTGAATTAAGCAAGGATATTTCATTAGTATTTTTGCCATGTGATGATCTGTTTCAACAATGGCATAGGATCACAGAATTATCAAGATTGGAAGGGACCTCAAAAATCATCCAGTTCCAAGCCCCTTGTCATGAGCAGAGACATCTCACACTGGATCAGGTGAGATAGAGATTTTAGTTGTTACCTGCCCTCGGTACTGACAATGTTTAGTGCTTAGCTTTACCAGTCTAAACATTAAACTTATGACTTTGTCGAGCTATGGATGTAATGTCATTGAAAATCCAAGTACTTACATAGATGACTGCAATTAGTGTTAAAGGGAATTGGAGATTTATACGTGCCACTGTCATTATCACTAATGGAAATTTCACATGTAAATTGCCACGCATGGAAATAATACGCTTCTCAGTATGCTTTATCTGAAAGTCATCTGTGCAAGCAGTCAATTTAAATCACAAATTCAGTCCTCTTACACCATGGCAAATACGTCTTTTTAAAGAATCAACTTACTGATTTTCATGTTAAGAATTGTCTTTATACTATTTAAATTAATGAAAATTAAAGGCTAGTCTGTGCCTGACTGTGACATGCAGCTTCCATTGATTTCTTGAGATTACAGGGAAATGTGGCTTTAAACACAACATTGAGAGCTCCTAACTCTACCACAGCACTGGTGTACTTGCTCACAGCAAAATGGTTTTCTGCATGTCATAGATAAGCAGTTTAAATTTTTTGTTCTGATCAGGTTTCTTATTTTACATTTGACTGTTTTTACTCTTTTATGTTCCTGGAATAGTGGAATTTCATTGTCTGCAGCTTTTATATATATAATCACATGTCACTTTAGAAAGTAAACCATTACAAGAGTCCTAAACTAAATGTTCATTTAATTTCCATGGCTAAAAAAGAAGCGATATTAGGATATTAAGAACCAGGCATTAAAGAACACATCTTCAGTGTAGAGGGTAAACAAAACCCGATGAATTTTCATATGCTAAAGTGCTCTAGGTAAAACGTAATAGAGAGAGCATGCTTTACTTAATTCATTAAGCTCATTTATGAAAACATTATCTTCTATCTACACTGGATGTGTTGCCTAAAGAGCATAAATAGACCTCCTAGGTTTAAATAATTCCATAATGGAGGTTTAGACATATCCACACACTTTTCCTTTCTGCTTTTTTAGGAGATTGTGCCTTTGGATATTCAGGAACTGCTTAAAATAGTCAAACTCTCACTGTATCAGGATTAGATGATATAATTAAAGGTTATGTACCTGCTCCAGGTCAATATGCTAAGAGCAATAGTAAAGTGAAGCATCCTCATGAAGATATTCAGATGTTTAAAAATACCCAAACAAACAAAAAGAAGCCCAACCAAAAACAGAACAAAAATGTTTGCTTGACTTATAAAATGTATCTGGTTTAGTGTTGCTTTCCTTAATCAGATATTCCTTTTATATATATATATTTATTTTTTTATATATATATATATATATATTCTATTTTACATAGCTCACACATTGCAACAGACTTTTTAACTTATCTCACTCATGAAATAGTTAGATAAGGCCATGCTCTTAGTAAAGCTCCTTTAAAATAAGAAATGCCATTGCAATTTCACTGTTTGTTAACTATTCTCATGTCTTAATACTATGAAAAGCTTCTCCTCTATTTCCATAGCAAAATACACGAAATGTGGGGTTTGTTCCTCTTCTTTTTGGAACTCTAATTATTTTTTCTATCTTTATGAACATAAAAAACTTATGAAGGAATTATAGCTTTCTGCTCAGATTTGGTTTAGCTTAGTGTAACTATTTAGTTAGGCAAAAGTTGTCTTCCAAAATAGTTATCATCAGATGGTAATTTCAACTGTCTAATTTTTACCAAGTGAAATCGTATGAAATCTTCCTGGATGCTTTCTGGTGAAGCTCTGGGATTTTTAAAGATAATTATACTACACTAAAGTTCTGCTTAAAATTTACGGAGATATATTGTTAGTTTATACATTGGACTTTTATTGTAGTCTCACATGTTGAAGTGAAACAACATAAACCTCATAGGATGATGATGAAAGCCAAACACAGAAACTGGAAAATGCCATGAAATGCATTCCTAATTCTCTTCTTTTGTCAAAATCTGAGAGATTGTCTAGAAAATTAACTTCTCACAAAAAAAGATCTGTTCATCAGAACAAGAGGACACAGTCTCAAGCTGCACCAGGGGAAGTTTAGGCTGGAGGTGAGGGGAAAGTTCTTGACAGAGAGATTTGTTGGCCATTGGAATGTGCTGCCCAGGGAGGTGGTGGAGTCACCATCCCTGGAGGTGTTCAAGAGGGGATTGGACGTGGCACTTGGTGCCATGGTTTCGTAGTCATGAGGTGTTGGGTGACAAGTTGGACTTGATGATCTTTGACGTCTCTTCCAACCTTATTGATTCTATGATTCTATGAATAGGTTTTGAGTTTGCTTGGTTTACACTGCTCTGAATCCCTCTTCCTGTCCGTTGTATCAAAGGTTGAAGATGAAAGAAGTTTGTTGGGTTTTGTTTGTTGTTTTGTGTTTCTTTGTGTATGCTGGGTTGGGTTTTGGATTTGTGTTGGTTTTATTACTGGAAAGATGTGCTTTAGTGTGTCCTATGCATTTTCACAGCTACGTGCATTTATGTTGACAACAAAATTTCTTTGTCAAATGCAGAAGAGGACAGATGACTGAATACAGCAAAAACCTTTCAGTGAGGGAAGACATTTTGAATTTTGGAGATCCAAAGTGTTTCTTGCCCAATGGACTTAGCTTTTATTGAGGACAGTCATAAATAACTTTAAAATATTCCAGTGTGATAGGATGGAGCTGCAGATTAGGTCATTATGGAATTATAGTTCCCTTGCTTAATGATTTTACAAAATTGCCTGGCAATCCAACAAAGAGAAGGAGCACAACGTGGTGAATGCAGGCTAATTAAACCAATAATTGCTTCTTGTTGTGTTCCCAGATAATGTGCCCCTGATAATTTTAAATGAAGTCTTGAAGCTGACTTCTTGAATGAAATGCTGTGCTAGTTAAAGCTTCACTAACTCTCCATGAGCTTAGAAACTGGCCTACTTCTCAAGGTCCCTTGTATTGCTCAAATATTACCGTGGCATGCAAAGAGCACGGGGATAGCTTTCCTGTGCGTTAGGTAGTGGGGCCCTGGATTTCTGTGTTTTCCCTCTTTGCAATATTGTGACTAGATCATCTGATTTCCCTTAGCAATTCTGAAATTAGGGGCTGCAAATTAAGTCTTTGATGTTCAATGTTCTGCTTCCTCTCTGTTTTTAAGACTTTAGAAAAGATGTAAACCTTTATGTACCTCAGGAATGCTACTGTGAATTTAGAGTCACTCCACTGAGAGATGTGAGGAATCTTTTTTTTCTCTTTTCTTTTTTTTTTGAGTTATATCTGTGTCAAATTCTAGTATGTGACTGTTGACTGGCATCTGTGTTTTGAACTTGGGAAATATTTCATGAAGTCCCCAAGAATTTCAAGGTGATCTTCAAAGAGATATGAGGAATAATCTGGGAACTTTTAATGTTAAATTTAGAGGAAGAGTCAGTATCAGTTAATCAGGTAAAAGGACTTCTTCAGATGAGTTGTAATCAAGCTGTAACTGAAACAAGCTGTTGTCTACATTTAACCTGTATCTCTACAAGTGTGACACTTGTTGAGTCTCTAGATCAGACATATTGTAGCTGGGAAGGGGTTGGTCTCTTCTCCCAGGCAACCAGCACCAGAACAAGGGGACACAGTCTCAAGCTGCGCCGGGGGAGGTTTAGACTCGAGGTGAGGAGAAAGTTCTTCACCGAGTGAGTCATTTGTCATTGGAATGTGCTGCCCAGGGAGTTGGTGGAGTCACTGTCCCTGGAGGCATTCAAGAGGGGATTGGATGTGGCACTTGGTGCCATGGTCTAGTCATGGGGTCTGTGTTGATAGGTTGGACTCGATGATCCTCGAGGTCATTTCCAACCTTAGTTATACTGTGATACTGTAAGTATGTGCCATGCTAAGATGTGTGCATACTCATCATCTTATCTAACCTCAGTAAATAAATGCATGTTATTTCTATTTGTTAAACAACATGTATTTTAGGTTACATGCAGGCTGACTGAACACCCATTGTGAAGAGTTAAAATTTTATGAAACCTCAGAAGTGGTTGATCTTTATCTCAATACTATTTAATACTATATAATCTTGAGTGCATGTTTCTTGTCTCCATTGGTGCTTAAGGATTTTTACTGAAAGTTTGGACTGCAGTTTTATACCTTTCCATGTTTTTTTTCTTCTGAATTATCATTCCATTATCCTAGTGGAATGACATAAAGGAAGGTGGTTGAACCATTACCATCAGGACCTTCAAAGTTAGGGAAACTATCTACTACTCTTTTGAGAACTGTCTCAGTATAAGAGAATGTGTGATGCATTTGACTAAGTCAAATGTATGCTTTTGGATGTATGATTGCATTTTAAGTGTTTTCCAAAATTGCTTCTCTAGGAAACATTCAAAATAAATACATGGATGTAATTTTAAAAGCTTATTTTCTAGTACTGAGAACCAAGTTAAAATCACGGTTTCTGGGATAATGAAGACTTGTCAGTCATCGCAGGTACCTACCATATTACAGAATGCACATATGTTTTGTCCTCTGCAATCTGCTAGCCTGCAATAGCCTAAAAACAAAAATCAGAGTCTGTTAGGTCACATGAGCTAAAATTCCTATTGGAACTGATGAAATAGTAAAGTCAAATCTGGCAGCAGATCTTGCCAGTAGTCACTTTTGTGCTAGTTCTTACAGTAAATGTCCATGACTGAAATCTGTAACTACACAGCTCACAAAAATGCCTCTCTGAATTTGTTGTCTTGTAAATTGATAATTATACACTTACGAGTTGTGAAACTGCTTTTATTTTTGTCAGCTTTTTAATGAGAGATAGGTCCAATATATCTTAGCTGGCAGCAACTGGGCAATGAAAAGCAATATTGCTAGTGAAGGTTTTATTTCTGTTTGCTCTGTGTCTTGTTAAGCTTTGCTGATAAAAACCCATCTGTTTAAAAAGCTGTAAAAAATAGACTGCCAACACACATAAAAGCTAAGCACAACAAAATAGTCTTAATATCTACTGGCTGATAATGTGATGCAATGAAAAATGCCTGAAATGGGGGGATGGATGGATGGAGAGGAATACAATTAGCTAAGTGGTGACAATTAAATGGCTGCATTATTTATGATTGCTAATAATCACTTTGTTTTTCTTTAGTGAATATTTATTCACACTCTAATATTTTCTTATCTTAAGTTGTCCTTAAATAGCTTTAAGTGTTACATACAAGTATACTGTTGGACTATACATGACCTAAATATAACGCAAGACAGAAGTAATTTAAACTGATCATATAAATATTGTAAGGAGTCATATATAAAAGCAATAGTATCACACATACCAGGACACTGAAAAGCTCAGGGTAGGTTGGGTGAACCATCATGTCACTGACTAGAAACAAGCTGGGAAAAAAAAAATTATCAGCAATTTGTCAATAAAAACATTTTCCAATGTGTTTGTGCCCTTCTAGGAAGTTCTTCACCATGAGGGTGGTGAGACACTGGAACAGATTGCCCAGACAGGTGGTAGAAGCCTCATTTCTGGAGGTTTTTAAGGGCAGGCTGGATGTGGCTCTGAGTAGCCTGATCTAGTGTGAGGTGTCCCTGCCCATGGCAGGGGTTTGGAACTAGATGAGGTCCCTTCCAACCCTAAAAATTCTAGGATTCTGTGATTTATGTTTTGAAGTAATATTGGCAAAATGAATGAGATCCTTTGAAGTTATAGGGATTTCTTTATATGTATACCTATATATAGATATATCAATATATATACCCCTAGATAGATATATCTATATATGTATTCTTTTATATATATATATATATATATGTATGCATTTAAAACTTTCATTGAAAAAAAATATTATAAATGTCTGAGTTGTGCATAGGAGTTAAATTTTTCCTGGATAAATATACTGAAGACATTCTTCCCACATGAAATCATGATTTACTAATTGACTAAATAATTCACAATGATTGTTAAATCATAGAATAATCCACAAGCAATAATGATCTCAAGGCAGAAAGAGTACAAAGCTAGATTTAACCTCTTCACTGTGAGCTCACCAATATATAATGCACAACTTTATCAAGATTAGAGTGAAATATGCATTTTGATTATTCATAAATTTTATAGTATCTTTCATAAAATATTATTTGTCAGGTCATGTGTAGCTATACTTAAAATACTGAGAGCATTTGTGTATGAAATTGTGGCAAAGTATAGGCACTTTGTTAGCAGTAAAATCAATAATTGTTCAATAATGATAGAATTGTTAAACAGGCCTTTATCTGCTGTTCCCCAGCATCATAGTTCTATTGCTGTTGGTTAAAAGAGGACCACATACCAGCTAAAAGAGGAAACAAGATAAGCAGCAATACAAAAGAAGGGAAATCATGGTACAAATCACTGTTAGAAAGTGTAGAAAAATCATTGCCATGCCTAGATCATATAAGATGAGCAATTTTAGTTTTGATTGATACTCATGATTAAAAGATTTTAAAGTTAAGAAAAGATAACCAGTGAAGCATATATTTTCAGTGTAGTATGTGATCTGTGAGGAAGACTAGAACAGCAAAAACTATGCATAAATAGTGACAGGAAAAGGAACTCTATCTGAGCACAGCTTCGAGATATAATTACCAGAGTATTGTATCTACTTGTGTCCATGAATCACGAAGCAATGGAGATTTTCAGCTGAAGAGAGCTACATGAATGATTCAGTCTGGGAAATATGTTTTGTACCAAAAAGATTGATCTATTTCATTTTTCTGAGAGAAAATGAAGTGACTCGACAGTCTATAACTACCTTTCCTGATTTCTGACAGTAGCCTTCTTATTTATCAAATAGAAGAGACAGAATGAAATCTGGAGTCAGACTAAAAATAGAGACAAAAGTTGAGGTAATTAAGCATTAAACATTTGGATGCTTATTTTATAGGCAACAGGATTAAAATATTTCTGTTACTCTTATGGGCACAGACATTAATGATGTGGCTAATTTTAACTTTGAAGGCTATAGATTTTAAACACATATGATTAAAATGTTTGACGTGGATTTAATGCCTTCAAAACATGGCTTAGTGATTCGTTTACTCATTCTACTTCCATAGTACTTATTTTTCAAACTCACAGTGCTAGAATCAGTGGATGTACACACACTTGCTTTTTAGAAAGGCTTTAATATATATTTGTATTTATTTTTAAAAGCTAGGTAGCAGATGGTTAGCCTTAAAGCACCATTCCCTCGGGTATTTAAAACAGGCAAATATATGAGAAGAAATGAAAGGGAGATGAACGAAACAGATGTTGTGAAGCTGCCGCTGCTGGGGAGACATTGGAGGGTAAGCAGATGTCTTACAAGTTCACCGATCAGTTCTGCAAGGGTGCTGACCACTTGTGAGAGATAATACTATGGCATTCTTTTCTCTGAACATGGATGAAGTGTTTGTCTAGGCTTTGAATGTAAATTGAAAGGAAATAGGCCCCTTTTCATTCAAACTTGAAACTACATTACAGAGACTGCCACCTGTAGTTTCAAATATTGTTCATATTACTCACTGATGAAGAATCTCAGCAGTCTTAAATCATGCAGATCTAATGGGGCTATAACTTGTATGCCAAGACTGAGACAATCTCAAGTTTAACAAACATTTTATTTATATGCAGAAGATTTAGACATTAACAAAGATTAGAGGGTTATTTTTGCTTGGTTGGTTGTTTCGATTTGGCTGTTGGGTTGTTTTTTTTCTGGTTGTTCCTTGACTAGCATCTAGCCAGACAAGCAGAACAGTGCACACAGAATACAGAAACAAAGCAAGAAGGAGAAGATAGAGAAAGAGCAAGAGTCCTGACAATACTAATGACATTCTAATTAAGTCTAAGAACTGAGCTTGTCTGGGCTTACAGTCTTTGGAAACTTTCAGAGTACATGATGGCATCCTATAGGTGAAGAGATTTTGAGATAGTACAGATGAAAAATGAATACACAAGTACAAAAACTTACCAATCAGCTTTGAATAAAACCACAGCCTGGTAGTGACAAGTTATCTCCTATTAAAATATTAATATGCAAACCCAGGAACTGCAAATAACTTACTGAAAATAACCTCAGAAAATACATTCCTCTCTTATCTCTAAGATGCATGAGCTACTGATGTTCATTTCCTCCCTGAAATCCAAGGAATTTACAGATCTTGTTACAGAGTTATGCGCTATGTATCAAATATTTGGCAATGATTCATAGTCTAGTTAATTCATAGATTCTCATTTTGCATGAAGCAAGATAAAAGAAAAGGAAGCTAGCAAAGAAAAGGGGAATCACTCCCCTTTCTTGCACAACTATTGCTATATCTGTGTAACTAAGGAAAACAACTTAAAAAGGGTACTCAAGATTAGAGACTGATCTGTGGAAAGACACGGGACTAGGATGAAGCAAAACATCAACACATAATTTTTTAAAGGCTATATTTTGCATTGAGAATAAACCTCAAACTGATTCCCACCTTTTTAAGGATTTACAATGTTTCCTTTATTAATTTATTTCATGGCTTCCCCCATTTGGTTCGTGGATTGGATTGAAAGGCGGACATCAAACTAGAGCAAGGAGCTTTCCCCTGACATTTTTTATCTATATGATTCCATAAAGCATTTAGAAATTCACAAGGAAAGTCTTTTTCTAGTGTCATCCCTTGAAATTTTTCAGTAATCCTTTGTGTGCTCCAAGATTCATCTCCTAAAATCTTCTGCATTCCTTTCCAAAATTTAATGCAACAGCAATAACCATTACACTAGCAAGAGGTAAGTGGAAGAAGGTTGTTTGCGCTCTTTGCCTCAGCAACACAGTTTGGCATAAAAAGTGCCAGAATCTGCCCTGTAATTATCAGCTTAACATTTTCTGAAGTAGAGAGATGTACAATTAATCATTAATTACTCTGCATCCATCCATCCTCATTGACCTCCAACCTCCAGGCTTGCAATTTGCTTGCTTCCCATTTATTTTAATCTTCAAATCATTTTATTTTATTTTTTTAAGTAGATAAGTTTTATGTGGAATAAATAGTTATCTTGACATTTTCTGCCTGAGAACATGCCTAGAAATTGAATGGATTTGCACCATTCTGGACAGCAGAATCAATTCTGAAGCCTCCCTAACAGTGCAGTTCACATCAGGGTGGAAGTTGTCCTATGTTGTGTCATATCTGGGACTCCAGCTGACTTATGCTGTGAAAGCATCTTTCCTTTAATCATAGATACATTTACCTTTTTATGTGTGGTATGAACTCTATTTGCAAGGAGTTTGGTTTGTTAATTTTGGTGTTTTGTTTTGTTTGGGTTTTTTCAAGCCAATACCACAGTTTTACTGAGGTTACATGATGAGAAAATAAAAAAAGGATTGTCTTGGTAGGTCCTACACCATGGTTCTGTGATGCTGTGAACACCATCGAAAGTGAGATGTGAGTACCTCTTCACTTATCCCAGCCCCTCCAAGAAAAAGCTGCTGAATATTTACATTTCTCCCTGCTTTTTTTCTGGTATCAGTATCCCAACAGGATTATTTTCTTTTTTGGTGTACAAAGTGCTGACATTATTTTGACTGTGGACATGAAAGTGAATGACTCAACATTTAATAAAGACACACACCTTCATGCTCAGTCAAATTTTACAAGTATGTTATTTGAGAATTATTCAAATTACTTTCCACCTTTCTGATTCATTTTTCTTCCCAAATGGCCAATTATAACTTATTGTTTTTATTAGGCAGGAAATGCATCCCTTATAATTCTTCTCTTTTTCTGGTTTGCAGAAGCTAAGAGGCTGTAAATCTGCCACTTGCTCACAGTTGCTGTGTCAGCTGTGTTACACTGATGTCATAAATAGATTTAATTAGCAGAAATCAAAGGTGGTACAAAATGGGAAAGTTCTTCTTGATTTATGGTTGTCAGGAAAAGAATACAATCCTCACAGAAAATAAGACAACAATCCAAGATAAGAGAGTCCTGTGCGGGTTAGCAATTTTGTACTTGTACTTCAACTTTGTCTATGAGCAGAGAATAGGACAGAACAGTAATTCTTTTTCCTCCTGATATTATTGAAGACTTCAGCACTATTTGGCCCAGGTCCTGATATAGAACTAAATATTTCTAATAGAAAAAGCAAAGTGGAAAAAAAACTTGTAAAATGAATCCTAAAACAGCTTATGAACACCAGTTTCACCTGCCATGTATGCTTTCCTAGGAAACCTTATGCCCAGCTATTTAAAGTTCAGGCAACCTGGATTTAGATTCTGGAGAACAGAATTAGGAGGCAAAACTAAAACTTTAATGTAGACCAGAATTAATGCTAGTATAGTCTGAATGGGTTTGATATGGACAGAATAATTTAATCCAGCAGCATGGTTCTTCCCAAAACTGATCCTCAGCTGCAGCTGAGGACAGTGGCAGAAGTACACTTGGCTTCTACCTCTTATTGACTTCAGTCTACTTTTCTGCATTCTTCTGGGCAAAACCAGAGACTCTTTCACAGTGAAGTTAATAGCATTTTTCTAGGGGCCCCCAACATCACGCTTGTTTCTTATTTCATGCTTGATCCCTTCACAGGGTAGGATTTCCCCTCAAAAAAGTTGTGTTTTTTTCCTACAAATCATACTTTTAAAAGTTGTTCAATTTTAATACAGTTATAATAATGACATTGTTATGCTTTATGATGCATGCTGACAATTTCCCATGTATCACATGTAGCATTTCTCATTAATTACTTTATTGGAGGTACTTTTTCTCTAGTAGTCCTTATACCTTACACTGGGCTACATAACTATTTCTCATGCACGAGAGTGATACAAGTTTTGCTGTGGCTATACCGTGATTATTTTTGTTCCCCATTTTACATCGATTGTTGTCGTTCTGCTGCACTCAGCAATTCTTTTGAACATTATTTGTATTTCAGTCAGATTAGGAGTAACACTGGGGCATGATTTCAATGCAGTGGTTCTGATCAGGACCTGTGGTAGCATCTGTGTGCATATTTTAAGTTTCTGCTACCTGAATTAAAGTCTACTATATCAAGTTTCAGTGATCCATTGACCTTTGAAATTGCTAACGTCTAATAAAAGAACAAAGAGAAACCTCTTGTCGGGAGTGTATTTACATAATTCCCCAATGACAGAGGATAGACAGACTGCCTACACTTCAAGCAATCATGAACTGGTTTAGTTTTGTCCTTTCTTCTCTGTAACAAAAGTTGAAATGGCTTCTTTAAGATTTACTTCAGGGAATATATCCAAAACTATAAAGGAAATTCTATGTTTGGCGTGCTTTTACTCTTCACAAGCTTTATTCTTATGCATTTTTTATTTCTCCTTGTTCTCTGCAGAAGTACTTAACTTCCATAACATCTATTTTGTTCAGCATTCATTCCCACATAGTTAAATCAGTATCATTGTGTAAACATAGCACACAGTGTTCAGTCATTCTTTAAAATCTACCGATGCCCTATAGATTGATTTTTAATTCCACCTAGTTAGAAAACACACATATAAATACAAACAATGAATTAGCAAAGAGAATGCTTTCCTATAAACTAGCAAAACAGAAGTCTGATTATTTATATAATTATAGAGCTAATTTTTATGTAGCAATTTGATTCTCTTTTGTTTAGAAAAAAGTAAGTTTAAGATGACTCAATTCATCAGGTCATTATTCAACCACCCTTCTTACCTAAATACAGTGGCTATGTTTCAAATCCTACCTTGAATGGTCATATTGTAATTTGTAGAGGAAAATTTCATCTAGGTTCCCAAGTATGGAGGCTTAGGTTGCATTTGTTTTGGAAATAAAAAGTTGTTGTAAGTTTTATAGCCAAGGATCCAGTTTGTTAGATGTACTATGTACAAGTCCTATAGAAAATACATTGTTCAGTGCTTTGTCATTTATATTATTTGCAGTGGTTACTGTGTAAAGGTTAAAGAAAGATCTCTACCCTTTTATTTAGTCTATAAAAGACCACTCTAAGACTTCATCTGTTTAGTTGATAAATAGATAACTGCAATGCCAGTCACAAATTCTGGGGCAAAATTATCACACAAGACTGTTAGCAACTTTCCTTTTTTTTCCTTTACCTGAGTTGCTTTCATTCCATAGCAACATTAAGAAAAGTAAGGAATTCCCTTTTGCAGGAATATTGCAGTGTTTGCTTTTAGTCTGCATTGAAGAATAAAAGGCAAAATTTATGGGGGGGGGGTAAGGTCCAATCTCTGACAACTCAATAGATTAATGGCAGTCTTTTGAGGGAAGCTGAGAAGTGACTTTATTACAGTGTATAAATATGGTTTCAGAAAGATGAGGATACTGAAAAGTTCCAAGAAGCTCTTTAATCTGCCAGCAGCAAACGCAACAAAGGCTGTGGCTGGAAGATGATACAAACAACAAATGAAGTGAGAAATGCAGAAGCAATTGCCATCTTATAGGACTCTGCTTCTCTGCCATTTTATAGGACTTGTAGGATGGAAAATGACCTACTGATCAAAGATGGAATTTGGAGATTAAATGGACTAACTGTTTGCAAATAGGGATGTAGGTCTGTATAGGGCCTAAGGGTTCCTACACAGACTGAGATGGAAAATTAAGTGGACATTTTTGAACATCATCAAAAATTTAAGGGAAAATATCACCTCACTTCTTGTTTTGAATCCAAGAGCATATGCCATTTTAGAAGACATACTTGAGTAAAATATATTTCTCTTGCTATACAAACAAGAATATAAAGGATATGCAATTCATTATCCTTTCAGACCTTAAAATAGAAATACAATGTAGAGTAATTGAAAGGAGTCCAAAGAAGAAGAAAAAAAGATATCAGAGTCCAGGTAATGTGGCCTACAGAAATTAATTAGTCCAGTTACTTAAGGACATGGCTTTAAAATTCAGTCACAGGTTTAGTTAAAGTTATATCTGTATAATATTGTAAATAGTGTATATTTTGTATACATTCATTGCATTCCATTGTAGAGTGCAGTTTTTGCTTGTAAATACAGCTTCATTTGCTTCTAACTGAGCTGGTCTGGCAAAAAAGTGATGCTGGGGGTAAATTTCAACCCACCACAACTTAGAATAAACTTTAGAATAAAACTTTAGAATAAACCAAACCAGGTTGGAAGAGACCTTCAAGATCAGCGCGTCCAACCCATCAACCAATCCAACCCACCCAAACAGCTAACCCATGGCACCAAGTACCCCATCAAGTCTCCTCCTGAACACCTCCAATGATGGAGACTCCACCACCTCCCCAGGCAGCCCATTCCAATGGGCAATCACTCTCTCTGTACAGAACGTCTTCCTAATATCCAACCTGAACCTCCCCTGGCGCAGCCTGAGACTGTGTCCTCTTGTTCTGGTACTGGGTGCCTGGGAGAAGAGACCATCATCCGCCTGTCTACAACCTCCCTTCAGGTAGTTGTAGAGAGTAATAAGGTCACCCCTGAGTCTCCTCTTCTCCAGGCTGAGCAACCCCAGCTCCCTCAGTCTTTCCTCATAGGGCTTGTGTTCCAAAACCCTCACCAACTTTGTTGCTCTTCTCTTAATAGAAAGAAAGCTGAGAGGTAGAAGAGGAGTAGGTAATATGCTTAGAGATAAATTATATCAATTTCCAAAATAATAATTGAGACTTTATAGGTTATACATTTGAAGATTTGTTGATGACTTGGGACAGTGGAGGATTACTAAGGTTGGTTACTGATGAAATCCACACACAAGTTTTTATTGGACCATCAATGTGAGGTGCCAAGTGCATACTTAAAATATATATCATGAAAGGCAACTTTAATTAAAGTTTATATATTTAAAACAAAATCAGGCATGGTAAAGTAACTGAAAGATGAACTTCACATTTCTTAGCTCTACTCTAAACATCTACAGGTACAGTTGAATTAAAGAGGTTTTGGATTCCTTGCTAAAGAGGAAGGATTGTGTAGAACATTTGAGGAAAACCTTAGTATTAGTAAAGTAAACAGAAACTGTTAAAGAAGGGAAAAGATAAATTATCATAGTATCATAATATCATTCAGGGTTGGAAGGGACCACAAGGATCATCTAGTTCCAACCCCCCTGCCAGGGGCAGGGACACCCCACACTAGATCAGGTTGGCCAGAGCCTCATCCAGCGTGGTTTTAAACATCTCCAGGGACAGGGCCTCAACCACCTCCCTGGACAACCCATTCCAGGGTTTCACAACTCTCATGGTGAAGAACCTCCTCCTCACATCTACCTTATTTGGATTTGCACATTAAAAGTCAATTTGAGGGAAGTGTCAAGAAACTGGTATTTTGTCTTATATGCTGAAATTTTGCAATCATTTAAGTCAAAGCAAATGCTTTTGGCACCTTTGCTTTTGATAGGGAGTAGCTATTTTGATTTCCAACCAAATGTATTGAGTTATAATCATGCTCTGTCTTGGTACGGGAAACATGCTTTGAATATACATTTGCTGTTACATCCATGTAAGAAAAGGATCAGTGCCATCTGTCTTTCTGAAGAAACCTAATGGCAAATATGACAACTCTCCTACAAACAAAAACTCAGCTAACCGTAAGTGTGTATGGAAAATTTATGTAACAGTGAACTATATATCTCAGAAACATATATTTTCAGAGCTTAACCTCATTTCTATGCCATGGCAACATGACCTAAAATATATAGTACTGTTGCTGTTCTCTGAATATTAGCAATATCTAGTGCATATATGTTTGTAAATCCTAAAGTTCAAAGTTAAAATTCCAAGCAGATAATTTGAAGGAGAAGTAATAAGTGCTGTGAAAATATTTTAAGTTGCTTTTTTCCCCCCCCATGGTTAACCTTGCAGAAGAGTACAAGAAACCCTTAACATCAGTTTTCCACTTGACCTGAGAATCTGCACACATATGCAGAACCTTTGGCAGGTTCAGTTGAGTATGCAGCTAAGACACTGGTAAATAAAATGTTAATCCTTCAGTTGAAGCACAGAAGTGTTTCCACACTGCCTGCAGGTAGGAGATGAATATGCTAATTAGGCAAGCCTGACTTTCCAGTGATTTGCAGGTGAAAATGTAACTGTTGATAATTAAAGGCTAATTACCATTAGCTTGCAAGTGGGAACCAGGTGCTCTAAAGCAAAAGATTCTGTTCTGTAGTGGTAAAACCTCCTTGTGGGGGGATGGGAGGAAGAAAGAGGGACTATGGTTGATTGTGCTGTGGGTTTTTTTGCTTCCTTAGCCCTGAATGTTCTGTTTTTCTTGAAGCAGAGGGCAGATGTGAAAAAGTAATGTGCAAACTTTCTGTAGGTTTTGAACAGTTAGTTTTGGTTTAATTTTACCATTATTTTCCTCAAGAGATGCCAAATCTGAGTTAGGTAGTAATCATGAAAGTGTTCTGGTTATTTGCATGGTAGCAATATTTCCATCGCAGACAACATGGCCTGGTGTGAATCCTACTTGAAAGCAAGCTCCTTCTCAAATGCTTATTAAAGGAATCTCTTTCTGAAGCTTCTGTCAATGGCAGTTTTCAAAGGCACCTCTAAGAGTGAATCTTCAGACAGATTTAGAGCATTAGAGCTTCCCATTTTTTTCCATTTTGCTTTTATGGTAGGATGTGTTCCTTTTATGGTCAATCTTCCCTTTGAAGGCTTCTTCATCCACTGAAGTTCAGGATTTTACATCCAGACTCTCCTGTTTTACAAGGCAGCACGGTCACTATCACAAGGATGGTCAGGAAGACATTTCTTTGTCAGTTGGGTGAATTTAGGTAGAATTTTTTTCTAAAATAAAATAAAAATAGCTCTCTGTTTAGAGAATTACATGTACCTAATTGCTGGTTGTGTCTACACAATTAATCACTCTGAATTGATGAATCTATAAAGTAATGTCCCTAACAATCTTTGTCTTGCAAGTTACTGGAGTTGCAAACACGTGGGCCACCACAGGTGTCTACGATGAACATTTAGGCTCAGCAGATCACTCAGAATTGATCTGTGCTTAGGCTCCAGGTTATTTCCAGTATCTAAAAGTCAAATGCTCCTTTTCCAGGGGAAGTTACCAACCAGGTAAGTATCTGATTTATTTTTAAGCTATTCACTTTTTAAATGTTGTGTTCTTTACCCACGGTTGTTGGTTGGTTGGTTGGTTTGTTTGTTTTTAACTGATCTGATAGATGTGTTCTGATTATCCTAAATCTTACACTGAAGGTACAAAGAGGGAAAAACAAAACAAAACAGTGGCACAAATAGTTAAGTTTCAAGCAATAGTTGAGAGGTCAATGTATTCCTGTGGGACAGGAAAGTGTAAGAGCTTCCTCAGCTTAGGAAAATCTGCTTTGACCTGAAAGGAGGAGTAAGACATCTTGAACTCACTTTTCCTGGCAGGATTTTAAAATAGAAGCCATCATCAGATTGTTTTAGAAAGCTATTTCATTAAATTGTGTTTACAAAGAATTATCACCAAGTGAGACATTTCTTGTAGCTCTTCAGGTTAAAATTTCTTTTGAAATGTTAGAGAGGAGCATTTGTATATGTGTATGTATATAAAAATCTTTGTGGATTTGATTGAGTGGGTTTGCAGACTGTTTAGTTGCCAACTGGAGATCTGATGGGCATCCTTCAGAGGTAAACTTGATTTCTAGCATGTCTGTCTTCTTGCAAAAGTGGGGAGACCCTTAGGGAGAGATGGTTAGAAAACCTGCAGTAAAAGCCTGTGCAGGCATGCAGGCTGGCCACCTCACCTCCTCAGTTTTGTGTTAAAAATGTCAAGAGAATTGATGTGTCTTTTTGAACTTTGGTAGATTTTATTGCATCAGCATCTTTTGCAGAAAAAAAAATGTTCTGCTAGTGCTTTTTTTCCCCCTTTTTATTAGATCTAATTGTAATTCTGATTTCCATTAGAAAGAGATTGTATGTTCTCATAGCTGTGCTTCTGGATGAAGGGAATTACAATGAGGCTTTCATTTTTATGGACAACTATGTAAATAGAATGGTGGAATCCAATACTGTATAATTACATTGATCACTAAGTCTGATGTGGTTTTGCTCCTGTAAGTCTCCCCTGAAATATTTCACAGAAAGGAGGAATAAAACAGTGCTTTTAAAAAGCAGTAGCAACAATGGTTTATACGCATTTACTTATTAAAGCATTGAAACATTCGGATTCCCTATCTGTCAGGTCGAATGGGCCTTGCAGGCTGCATGAAGAAAACCAAATTGCCACCTTCTCATTGAAAATACCTTACTCTGTAAGCTGCAATGGCTGTAATTAGCAGAGTGAATTACGAAGAAGGGCATTTTGTGAAAATCCAGCCCTATACTTCAGCAGCTTAGAAACTTCCACGTAAAATTTACCTTGTCCTAAAGATATTATTTCTCTTTCTCATCATCTTTCTGGATGCTTTATCTTGAGAAACACTCATGATAATTAAAAAAAAAAAAAATAAATAGGTGTTTATTTCTCACTAGCATTCTGTTTAGTAAATAACCAGTCAGAGAGCCATTCATCCAAATGTTCTCCAAGCTGTTTTATATGAGAAGGCATGGTTGGTTTCTGAATTCCCTGAAGCAGGAACTCTCCCACCAAGCCTTTGTTCGGTACCTTTGCCCCCATTGGACTTACAGATAAGGATGTCCACAAATTATTTTTTATTTTATTCTTCCCTTTGTAGCTTTTTTTTTGTTTAAATTGTGTGAATTTTCATCCTGTTGATTGTTTTGCTCCATAGTGGGTTTGCCTGGATTTCTGTTTTGGGAAGATACCTGCTTGGCATGAATAATCTTTTGCATTTAATTATACTTTAGCTTGCTTCTTCCTGTAGTATCTCCCCCACTTTCCTTGAGGAATACTCATCTTTGATGTGTGCATGCAAAATAGGTAATCAGGAAAAGTGGAAAAAAAAAGTTTAAATTCATTTTAAGAAATATCTTTTCCAATTCAGTTTGGGTTTTGTTTTGTTTTTTTGTTTTTTTTTTTCATATTTTAAAGCAGTTAGCAAAATTCAAATAAGTCTGCACAGCATAAAATAGTCTTTATTTAGAATAAACAGATAGATAGATAGATGGAAACTTAATTTAGAATAAACCAAACCAGGTTGGAAGAGACCTTCAAGATCATCGCGTCCAACCCATCAACCAATCCAACCCACCCAAACAGCTAACCCATGGCAGCAAGCACCCCATCAAGTCTCCTCCTGAACACCTCCAATGACGGCGACTCCACCACCTCCTTGGGCAGCACATTCCAATGGGCAATCACTCTTTCTGTATAGAACTTCTTCCTAACATCCAACCTGAACCTCCCGTGGTGCAGCCTGAGACTGTGTCCTCTTGTTCTGGTACTGGGTGCCTGGGAGAAGAGACCATCATCCGCCTGTCTACAACCTCCCTTCAGGTAGTTGTAGAGAGTGATAAGGTCACCCCTGAGTCTCCTCTTCTCCAGGCTGAGCAACCCCAGCTCCCTCAGTCTTTCCTCATAGGGCTTGTGTTCCAAACCCCTCACCAACTTTGTTGCTCTTCTCTGGACTCGTTCCAGCAAGTCAACATCCTTCCTAAACTGAGGGGCCCAGAACTGGACACAGTACTTGAGGTGTGGCCTAACCAGTGCAGTGTACAGGGGCAGAATGACCTCCCTGCTCCTGCTGGCCACACTGTTCTTGATGCAGGCCAGGATGCCATTGGCCCTCTTGGCTGCCTGGGCACACTGCAGGCTCATGTTCAGCCTACCATCAACCAGCACCCCCAGGTCCCTCTCTGCCTGGCTGCTCTCCAGCCACTCTGACCCCAGCCTGTAGCACTGCATGGGGTTGTTGTGGCCAATGTGCAGAACCCGGCACTTGGATGTGTTCAATCTCCTGCCCTTGGACTCTGCCCATCTGTCCAGCCTGTCGAGGTCCCTCTGCAGAGCCTCTCTACCCTCCAGCAAATCAACTCCTGCCCCCAGCTTGGTATCATCAGCAAATTTACTGATGATGGACTCAGTGCTCTCATCCAGATCATCTTATAGAAATGTAAAAAAAATAACAGTATAAAACCTAATGAATGAAAGAGTTTATCATTTTGTAAGTGAAGTTTCAGAAAATCTTCTGGATAGAAAGCTTTCCTGTTCATCTGACATGTGTGCCCTTGAATTTCACAGATAGTGAAAAACTAGTTTATCACACTTCAGTAAATTCCTTATGCCCCTGTTTTCCAACAGTGATAACTTAATTTTCTCAGTGAAGTGCTGGAAAATGCAACATTTCAGAAAGCAAATTATAATAGAGAAATAGAAAGCAATAGATAGGAAATTTTCTCTTTCTTCTTTACAAAAGGGGTTTTATTATTATTGCTGTTTAAAATACCCACATTGATGTTTGAAGAGATTTTTGGGTTTGTTTCTTTTTCTTTTCTTCTCAGGGAAGGAAGGAAAGGGAGAAGTAAGTTTGGTGATTTAGTAGGTCTCTCATATTGCTTGACAGAACTGCTTGAAACCAGCAAGATGGGGCTAAAAGAAGAGAAGAAATAGTCTTTAATAATATGGCTTTGTATTCCTTTTAATAAATGTTTGGTAAAAATCTTTAAATAAGCCCTTCAGGCAACTTGATCTAAATTGTTCTTGGAACCTCTGTCATGTCTGTGGAGACTGCCAGTAAAACAGCCAAATGTAACTGGTTTATCCGAGTAAAAAGGAAGATGAATCTAGATAATATGGCTGGGTATAGATGCAATTGTGAAAGCTAGTGGGGGCTCTGCATTTACCATTTTCTGCCCAGAATTTCAACAAGTGTATTATTCAGGTGTATGAAGGAGAAAGAGACAGACATAATAACTTGATTATTTAAAAAGAAAAGGAATATGCAGCTCCCCTCCATGTGCCACAGCTCCTGCCAGGAGCCTGCTCTTGCACTGGCTGTCCATGGGCTGCAGCTGCCCTCAGGGCACATCCACCTGCATAGTATGTGGGCCTCCAAGGGCTGCACTGTGACTATCTGCTCCAGAGTGGCCTTCCACTGGGCTGCAGGGGCACAACCTGCTTTAACATGGTTGTCTTCACAGGCTTCAGGGGAATCTTTGCTCCAATGTCTGCAGAGCCTCTCCTGCCTCCTTTTCTGCAGTTGGTGCCTGCAGGGCTTTTCCTATCACATTTTCTCACTTCTTTCTCACAGATGCTACATGGTGTTTTTTACCCTTCCCTAAATATTGCATGACAGAGATGCCACCAGCTTTAGGCAGTAGTGAGTGTGTTTTGGAGCCAGCTGGCAGTGGCTCTGTCCAGCACAGAGACAGCTCCTCATCTCTTCTCACAGAGGTCACCACTACAGCTCAATTCCTTCTACTACTAAAACCTTGCCTGGTAATTCAATACAGTAGGTTATAAGTATGATTAAGGGGGTGAGGGGGAAAGCATCTTTGCAAGATTAATTTTTCTCACTTTATGTAGTGTACCAAAGTGTACTTGTGTCATGCTTTGTACTTACAAACTAGTTGGCTCAACAGGGACTGGTTTTTGCTTATGCATTGGTGTTATATGAGTGACCTGGCTGATTTGTTGTTATGTGACATTCATTTACAAGGCTTACTTGGTGTCTTGGGGAAAAAAACACCTGTCCAGTTCATGCAGTTAAAAGCAGATCAGGATGGGTTTGTTAATGGCACAATAAAAAACAAGACATGTTACTGGTTGACAGCCAGCTGAGCATGAGCCAGCAGTGTGGCCAGGTAGCCAAGAAGGTCAATGGCATCCTGGCCTGTTTCAGAAATAGTGTGGTCAGCAAGAGCAGGGAAGTCATTCTTCCCCTATACTTAGCACTGCTTAAACTGCACCTTGAGTACTGGCCTCCTCAGTTTAAGAAGGACATTGAGATACTTAAATGTGTCCAGAGAAGGGCAACAAGGCTGGAGAGAGGTCTTAAGCACAAGCCCTATGAGGAGAGGCTGAGGGAGCCAGGGGTGTTAAACCTGGAGAAGAGGAGGCTCAGAGGAGACCTTATTGCTGTCTACGACTACCCAAAAGGAGGTTGCAGATAGGTGGGGTTGGTCTCTTCTCCCAGGAAACTAGCACCAGAACAAGAGGACCCAGTCTCAAGCTGTGCCAAGGGAAGTTTAAGTTCGAGGTGAGGAGAAAGTTCTTCACAGAAAGAGTACTTGGCCATTGGAATGTGCTGCCCAGGGAGGTGGTGGAATCATCATCCCTGGAAGTGTTCAAGAAAGGATTGGACATGGCACTTGGAGACATGGTTGAGTTAGTCACAAGATGTTGGGTGATAGGTTGGACTTGATGATCTCTAAGGCCTTTTCCAACTTGGTTTATTCTGTGTGTCTGTAATTCTGTGTATGGTGAGGTAAGATTACCACACCTGGGTATTCCTACTTTTTGAAGAGAATGGGGCTGCTTCAGACTGGCTCACAAATCCTAAAATAGTGACTAATTCACTAAAGAGCACACAAGTGTGTACATATAAAAAAACCCCAAACCACACACACAAAACTTAAACCATCACCAAACCCAACTGTATTCATGTGTTAGAAATAGAGGGAGTGGGTTTTATTATTTGATATTTTTTAATACATGCTTTAACAGTGATGCTTTCTTTCAGGTTTTCAATAATATAAAGATTTCTTACTTACCTTCTATTTGTCCATGAGCACCTTTAGACATACAGGAGTGTTTTTTCATCCTGTCATGGTAAAGCACTAGTATAAATTAGAGGTGCAAAACTGAGTGGAGCTCGACAGCTACACTATAAAGTCACAAAGGCGTGCACAAGCTGATGAGTGAGTGGAGGAGCACAATGTTCCTTGAACAAGGGAAGATTTAAGAATGTCAACTTTCTAAGATCTCAGGAGATCCTTACATAAGCAGGATACTTAAATAGTTCCCTAACTCTCTCTGCAGCTTCTTTGCCCTCTGGTCCCTCTCAGAATGTCTGTGAGCATGCTTGCTTTACAGGCATGGCCCTTTCAGAGCCTCACTGAAGCCTGCTGCCCTCGGGCATATTTCGTTCTACATGGCATTATGAGGTTGGGTTGCTCTATTTCAAGAAAAGCAACAAACTTCTTCTGTATGTTCACAAGACTCAGGGCTACCCAGTGAGTGCTGAAACTGATTTATTTTGTATTTACCTCATCATCTGCTTCAGGTACTGTCATTCACAGACCCTCTGCTGGGTCTATGGTCTTGTGTTACAGAGAGATCACCATCCATGACAGTGGCTGAGGGTGTCTTTTCCACTTCCCTACAGGTTATTCCTGTTCCCCTAAGTCAGAGTCCTTGTCCCTTATGTGTGTTGCCAAAGGGGTCTTCCCAGCTCTGCTGTAAACCATCAATCAGTTTCAAATCTAAACAGTGGGTACAAAGAAGTATAGTTTAATTTTGGGTAATTGCATGATCTCAAAGGTCTCTTCCAAGCTGATTAATTCTATTCTATTCCATTCTATTTCATTCTGTTCTATCATCTTGGCTGTGACCCCTTCTTTCATAGTCGCTAGCCTACTGTGCAGACTATGCTAAGTGATCCTGCTTTTGCAGGGGAGTTGTTCTCGATGATCTCTGGAGGTCCCTTCCAACCTCTAATATACTGTGATCCCTTGCCTCAACCCTTTACCTTCAGAAGCTGGTTTCTGTAGGATGGCTGAGGCATAATGCACTGTGTGGCTGCTCTCATACTTAGCTCCACAGAAGTTACATCTTCACAAACTAAGAATGGGGTTCATAATGTTCTTCATGAGCATGGTTTTTAATTTATTTCAAAGTTTCACCAATTACACTTTTTCACCAAGAAGAGAATGTGGATTTAGAATTAAGATTAGGTGGTGGTTTGGGTTTTTTCCCTCCTATAATTGGACTCAAATCATTTTAGAGGTCTTTTACTTTGGATACTTTTTTGTATCTGATAGGCATTACAAATTGGTTAAAATTCACGTTGTTAAATTATTTCTTTCACTCTTCAAGCATAACACTGTTTCTAAATCAAAATTGTTGCTCAGTTGCTAACAAAATGAACTCTCAAGCTAACAATAACTATTTTAACCACAAAATCTTAGATGAACATCACTTTCTCCATTTGAAAAGTTAGTAGTAACTTTAATGCATTAATTCACTGATGGTGCCTAAAAAGACACAACAATAAGTTCTTTTCTTGTCACTTTATTATTAGATCCTACCTTTTTTGCATGAAAAGTGTTTGGAAAAGTATATGACTTGTCAGGTAAGCCTATGATGCAAGTCTTTGCTGTTTTTCCAGATTGAAAAGGGGCTTGGATTAGTACCATTGAAAAGAGACAGTTATGTTAACAGTAGCCTAATGCTGACATTCTCAGAGATTGCTTTCTGTCAAGATTTGGAATTTGTGTGTGTGTATTTATACAATTTTATTGTTTTATTAATGGAGATTGGTTAGCTTTGCATAGAAGAAAGTGATGGTGGCCTTTTGAAGACCTAGGGAGCTCACAAAAGAGATAAATTATCTGAAGAGTTTCATTATTCTTATTCACGTCACTTTCTCAGCTGATAGCAGCTTTAACATGCTGCTTTTTGTCAAAATGAGGCTTGTGCCTAACAAAGTGGGATGCAGAAGCCCAAGCTCTGCAGAGCTGCAGGTCTGACTTCTGCCTGGCTTTCTCCCTACCACGCTGCATAAGACAGCTGCTCCTCTCCTCAGCCATCTGCAAAAGGTTCAGAAAGGAGCAACCTTCACAAAAGTCAGAGGTTCCCTGAGAAGCGAATAAGTGTATTTGGCGATTAGCAATTATCAAGCGCCAGACAGTCTCAGAGTGCTGAGTGCACTGACATGGTGTGTGAGCAATTATATCAACACTGGTTTCGGTATCGCTGCCCAGCCTGAAGTCTCTGTGTCATGAGTATCAGCCAGGGCTTTTTGTGATTGCGTGCTGGTGTTGGCTGTGTGAGTGGCTTGCTCGTATCCAGTGAAAGTTTTAACAATGGCTTGAAAGATGTTTCTTTGGTAACCCCTAACACCCAGGAGAACTGCAGGTTTTCCAGCTGTTTAATTGGACTTTAATTGTGAAGGTGAAGCTAATGTTATGTTCATAGAAGTGATAAGTTTTTCCCCTTAATTCTAATAAAGTTGTCAAGAAGCAGAGCTCTATCTGCAAATCTCACTGAGGACATTTTTATTACACATAAGCAGAGCTAATTACTGAGCTCCTTAATGAAGCAATTATTATTAATAATGCTGGAATATTTAATAAAGGAACCTGAGCTTTAAATTGGTTATACAGCCTAGATTTGTGGATGTATATGTGAGTACATGGGATATTTATTTTCTGAATGAACCTAAAGGTAGTTAGGCTTGTGTTTGGTTACGCTGTGTTTCTTTCTGGGTATGTTGTGTGGTGGCTGGGGGTTGCTTACCTTAAAATAAAAACAAATACCTTGTTGAAGACAGTGTCTGAGGCTTACCAGCTCTCTCTTGCTTTCTGTTACTGCTGTGTTATTTTGTAGTTCCAGCCTGACAGGCAGCAGAGGCTTCTGTCACAGCTGTGTGCCAAAAGAGGCAGGGAACCTAATTCCATGAAACTTGCCTGCATAAGGACCTGTGGGTAAAATGTTGAGAAAGAGGGGTTGTTCATCTGCAGAGGTGTGGAAGACGAGAAGTTTGTCTCTCTTAATGTAAATCAACAAAGATAAACTGATAGCAGAGCCACTGGAAAGAATCCTGTCTACCACATCGGACTAATCCTGTCTACCAATCCTGGATGCAAATCAGCTTGTGATTGCATCATGATAACGTCGGACTACAACAATGGACCTAACGACCCAGCCATCACGCTTTTTGGACAGGGTGGTTCCCGCCCATCAAGTACCTTGGGCAGGGTGACAACAATGGACCTAACGACCCAGCCATCACGCTTTTTGGACAGGGCGGTTCCCGCCCATCAAGTACCTTGGGCAGGGTGATACGATGGTTTCCACCACCTGTGTAAAGGAATGTGGGAAGACTTGTCTGAATGGAGGGGGGGGGACGGAGGCCCCCCTCGCCTCCATCCAAAAATCTTGCCCACATACACAGCGATACACAGAAAGATTTCCGGGGGAACAGATACCTGGATTACTTCCTTGCCTCTGGAATACCTGACATACCAACACCTGCCTGAGGACTAAAAAACTGTATAAAAGACCTGAGTGACACTGTCAAGGAAGAAGAGAGAAGACGGCACCATAACATCACGGGGCAACGCAACGCATCTTGGACTCTCACCACCCTGACCGTTGGTAATATAATCTCTTTCTGACTTTCTCCTTCTAATTCCTTCCCTCCTCTCTCTCTCTCTCTCTCTCTCTCTCTCTCTCTCTCCATTTTCTCCCTCTCCCTTCTTATGTCCACTTTATCTAATAAATAGCCTAGCTGTTGATACTTTGGCCTCGTTTGTGCCTTTAATTTCACAACACGGGAATATTTAAAAGAACTGTGTCTCCGGACCGAGACATCTAATGTCTCCGGACCTTGACATTTAATGGCGTAGTCGGCAGGATTCCCGTGCAGTGAAAAGTATCACAGCAAAATTATTGCATTTCTGAGAACCCCGAAATGTGTGTGTGTGCCTGAGACGTACTTTTAGTACGAAGCGAGAGTGGAGTCCAGATTCGCGTTTCCACTCGCCCGCGAGGGAAGTGGCCGGAGAAGGACGAAGCGAAATTTTCAGAGAGACTGTGTGGGAGTTCTCAAAAGCTTTAAATGTGTGTGCTTTCTCGGGGAAGATTATCCGGGGTACAACTGTTGGTTTTATAGTGTGACCTCCTCGAGAATCCTCTGTACCCTGCTTTAAATTTGTGTGTGCATTCCCGGGGAAGATTATCTGGGGTACAACTGTTGACTTTATAGTGTGACCTCCCCGAGAATTCTCAGTACCCTCTTTTAGGAAACCCAGTGTTGGTGATATTTGTAAAGTGTGGCTTTCCCGAGAAGCCCAGTATTGCAGCAAAAGTTGAGAAACTTCTGCCGGTGTGTGTTCGCTCAGGGAAACAGAGTAACTCTTCCCTAAGAATCACAAGGTTGTTATCCTAGTGTAACAAAAAAAAATTGAGGTACAAAAGCTAAGAAGCTTTTGCAAGTGTGGGTTCACTCAGGGAAATAGTGTGACTTCCTTGAGAAGCCCAAGTTGTTGTTGTTTTTTCTTGTGTGTGACCTCTCCTGGGAAATCTATTGTGCATTTTTTCCTGGAGAAGATTTTGCTGGTACAAACAGTGTTTTTATCTGAATCCGCTGTGAAACTTAGTGCCCCATTAAGAAATGCTTTGTGAAACAAAAGAGATGGCCCGGTGTGAGAGGCTTTTTAACCTTTTAGAAATTCACGGGGCCCGCCCATCTATACAAGGTCTTGATTGGGCTTATGAAAACTGGAATAATTTCCAGAGTGTGGCTGATCGTATTTTGGCTCTGCAAAAGGAAGCCAAGGCAAAAACCGGAAAAGGGAAAGCTTTTATTTGTGCAGTGTTAGGCGCCTGTTTAGCAGCTGCAGTGAGAGAGAAAGAGGAGTGGTATGAGAAAGAAAATAAGACTATTTCCTCTTTGCAGGGCTTAGTAGACGCACTACAAAGCCATGTGGCTACTTTAAAAAATGTAGTAGCAGATCTTAAACTTCAATTGGAAGCAAAACAGGAGGGGGATTACCCGGATCCTGCCCCCATATATCCTCGGGCAGAATTGACAGCGGCTAAGGAAGCTGCTGCGCATATCAGACCTCTCATTAAAACTGAAGTTTTATATGAGGATGGGGAGGTTACCCCCACTATCACAACCAAAGAAACACCTTTCTCCTCAACTGAATTGGCCAAAATTCGTAAAGAATTTGCACGTTCTGCTGGGGAATCTGAGGTGGAATATGTCTGGCGAGTTTCAAAAACTGGAGGTGATCAGATTCTGTTAACAGAAGCTGAAGCCATGGGCTATTGGGGTGATAATGTTTTTCTAACTACAAAAAACAGAAGTGGACCCTGGAGTCTTACGCAAAGGGCTGCCTATTGGGCAGGGGGGTTTGATCCAAAAGAGAGGGGTGAACCCCTAATTCTGCGGGGAGGGATGAATCAGATAATGGAGAATGTGCAAAAGGCTGCATGCCTGCAGATGATATATGAAAGGGAACTAAAACATCATTTTGAATCCCCTCTTTCTCTCCTGGTAGACGCAAACAGAATGACTGCCCTGGTTAGGGGCCTCCCTGACTCGCTTAAAATAAGAGGCATCCAGCTCCAAAAAGAAATAGCTGATACCCCAATTTCCTCCAGGATGCAGGCTGCTCTAAGAGATAATTTAGCACACGGAGGCAGCCAGCCTGACTTGAAACCATGGACGTGGGAGGAGGTCGGAAGGGAGTTATTAGACTATGCCAGGCAATATAGTATCCCTGAAGAAATTAAAAAAACTGACCCTAGGGGCTTGAGGCATGTAAAACTGAACCACTTGCCCTCAAGTCCCCAGGGGTTTAACCGTGCCCCCAGCCGGCTTGGAACAGGGGGCAGGGAACACACAAATACCCGGCAATATTGGTGGAACTTAGGTCTAAAGAAAAATATCCCCAAAGAAGTGATAGATGGGCTAAACACAAAACAATTAGAAGTGATTGTGAAGAACTGGCCTGAGCCCAATCAGAAAATTGAGCCCACTGCACCCCCCTTAATAGACCTGTCTGAGGAGAATAAAGGCATGCCTTCTTTTCAGCCTCAGGGAAACTGAAGTCTTCACCCCCCAATGGTGGGCGGAGGGGTGAAGGGTGGATGTATATTCGTCAGCTCACCGAAAATGGCCAGGGCGATTTACTAATCACTGGCATTGTAGGACCAAAACAAATTCCTATTACATTTTTAGTAGACACCGGGGCTCAGATCTCAGCTATTAAAACGAAGGATGCTACTGATTGTGGAGTGGTGCCCTCCAAACAAAAATTGCTGGTAGCAGACGCCCTGGGTCAAACCCATGCACAGGCATTAGCAACCATCCGGTTACGCTTGCCGGGGGAAGATAAGGACACTAAGGTGTCAATGGTCGTAGGGGAGTTTCCAACTAACCTCCTAGGGCTTGACGTTTTAAAAGGGAAAACCTGGTCAGACAACAAAGGGCGAAAATGGTCTTTTGGGTCTCCCATAATGAGCATTCGGCTGCTGAAAGCCGTACCTCTCCTACCTCACTCAAAGCTGACAAATGTTAAACCTTATCCTATACCTCTGGGAGCTAAAGAAGGAATAGTGCCTGTACTGGAGGACTTAAAAAAACAGGGCATTGTGGTTCCCACCCACTCTGCTTTCAATTCCCCAGTTTGGCCTGTACGAAAGCCTAATGGGACATGGAGGCTGACCATTGATTACCGCAGGCTTAATGCCAATACTGAACCACTAACAGCTGCAGTGCCAAATATTGCTGAACTCATAGCTACAATACAGGAGAAAGCACACTCGATTATGGGTACAGTGGATGTGAAAGATATGTTTTTTATGGTCCCGCTGCAACCTGAGGACCAAGACCGCTTTGCTTTTACATGGGGTGGTCAACAATTCACATTCACACGTCTCCCACAGGGATTTAAGCACTCACCCACTTTTGCCCACCATGCGCTGGCACAGGAACTGGAAAAGGTCCAACTAGAGCCAGGGGTCAGTGTTTACCAATATATTGATGACATTCTGGTAGCAGGAGAAGATATTGAAGGGGTACGAGTAACCCAGGATAATATAATTTCACATCTAGAAAATTTGGGGCTGAGAATACCACCTGAGA
Source organism: Melanerpes formicivorus (assembly GCF_026170545.1). NCBI lineage: Eukaryota > Metazoa > Chordata > Aves > Piciformes > Picidae > Melanerpes > Melanerpes formicivorus. The sequence continues at coordinate 6,423,770 of NW_027142379.1, read as the reverse complement.
AAGTACAGACGCCCTCAAGTGAAGTGAAGTTTTTGGGAATCTGGTGGAAGGGGGGAATGACCTGTATTCCACCAGACACCCTTTCCTCCCTGGACCAGATCAAAATGCCAGAATCCAAAAAGGATTTGCAACATGCACTAGGATTACTTGTGTTTTGGAGGAAACATATTCCTGATTTTTCAATTATTGCAAGACCCCTATATGATTTGTTACGCAAAGGCGTTCAATGGCAGTGGGAAGAGCCCCACGAAGAAGCATTACAGCTGCTAATATTTGAAGCCACTGCCCACCAAGCTCTTGGTCCTATTCACCCTACTGACCCTGTGCACATTGAATGGGGATTTGCTAAGTCTGGCTTATCAGTACACTTATGGCAAAAGGGTCCAGAAGCCCCTGTCAGACCAATTTCATTTTACAGTCGTAGTTTTAAGGATGCAGAAAAAAGATACACGGTGTGGGAAAAGGGTTTGTTTGTGGTTAGTTTAGCCCTGCGGGAAGCTGAGAAGACCATTAAACAGCAACAAATATTGCTTAGAGGCCCATTCAAAGTAATTAAGACAATTCTGGCAGGAACACCACCACCTGAAGGGGTGGCCCAAAGAGCCTCTGTGAGGAAATGGTATGCCCAGATAGAGCACTACTGTGACATCTTTTCAGTATCTGAGGGAACCACCAAAATGTTGACCTTCCAGGAGGAAATGGGTCCAGACTGGGAGGCTAACAAACCGTCCTCCGTAATACAAATAGCACCTACATTCTCTGGACAGATACTGAATGCATGGTTCACAGATGCCTCCTCTAAGCGGGAAGGGAAGACCTGGAAGTACAGATCTGTGGCACTCAGTGTGGATACCAATGAACAGATAATTACTGAAGGGGAAGGTAGTGCTCAAGTGGGGGAGTTGATTGCAGTCTGGAGTGTTTTTCAGCATGAGGCTGAATCTACTTCTCCTGTCCACATCTATACTGACTCCTATGCTGTATTTAAGGGCTGTACTGAATGGATACTCTTCTGGGAGGAGAATGACTGGGAAGTTAATAGAATACCTGTATGGCAGAAGGAGAAATGGCAAGATATTCTGGCCATTGCTAAAAAGGGAAAATTCGCAGTGGGATGGGTGGCCTCCCACCAAGAGGATGGTTCCTCTGCTAGCCAATGGAATGGCAGAGCAGATGAACTAGCCAGATTGGCTCCCCTGCAAAACACCCAAATAACAGAAAATTGGGAACGGTTGCTAGAATGGCTGCATGTGAAAAGAAAACACTCTGGAATAAAAGATCTGTATTGTGAGGCCCAAGCAAGGGGTTGGCCAGTTAGCAGAGAAGAGTGCAAGACTTGTGTCTCTGCTTGTGACCAATGCCACACCCGTTTGGAAAGACACCCTCTGGAACATGACCCCCTGCACCTAAGAGAGGGGAAAGGGCTGTGGGAAGCTTGGCAAGTGGACTATATTGGCCCTTTCCGAAAATCAGAAGGGAAGCAATATGTGTTGGTCGGGGTAGAAATAGTGTCAGGATTGGTCTCGGCTGAGGCATTTGCCAGAGCAACTGGGGAAAACACAGTAAAGGCACTGAAGGGGTGGTTTGGTACATTCCCTAAACCACAGTCCATCCAATCAGACAATGGTTCCCACTTCACTGCCAAAACAGTTCAAGAGTGGGCAACCCAGGAAGGAATTACTTGGGTATATCATACCCCCTATTACCCACAAGCAAATGGAATCGTGGAACGAACCAACGGTCTGTTAAAACGCTTTCTTAAACCTCATATGCCAGGATGGGCTGAGCGGCTAAGGGAAGCATTGACCAGTGTTAATTGCCGTTGGGGGGTAAACGGATGCCCAAAAATTACAGCCTTTTGCCCCAAAGCCCCAGAAATCATACCAACCATACTTGAGCATTCCAAATCTCCCTCATACTCTCCAGGCCAACCAGTTTTGGTTGAACTCCCCACTGTGGGAACAATACCCCTGGTACTCGAAACTCCAATTAATAAATATACCTGGAGGGCAAAAGATGCTCATGGAAAAGAATTCAAGATTAATACAAGGTGGATTATTCCATCTTTCTAATAATAACTATCTACCGGTTCCCTAAAATGGACCGAGTCCGTTTTCTTTTTTTTTTCTTCTAGGTGAAAGACCCAAGGTCTGCCTTAGAGAACCTGTGGAGCTGTTGATCATCTGCATGACCTTCTGGGAAACTGCTTTATCCATGTGATATTCCCTATGATATGAACAAGATGTTTGTCTTTCTATTTTGGTGTACCCTTGGAGCATTAACCCTTGATATTTCTGCATCTGCCCCCTCAGACCCTAATGAGGGGTTTCTTGTAACCAATCTATTCATGCAGCTGGCAGAAGAAGTGTCCTCTGTGTACAACCTTACGAACTGTTGGGTGTGTGGTGGGCCGCAGGGATTCGAAGCATGGCCTTGGGTTTCGACTCCAGTAGCTCCCAAATGGCTTGTAAGCTCCCTTAGTGAAGTGGACAAAAACACCTTTTGGACTGAAGAAGATACAGCCCCATGGCCAGTCCAGTATCCAGGCCAAGGAATCTATTGTCTAAACCGCACACAACCTGGTGGTGTTTTTGTAGGTAGAAGTACATGTCAATGGACATTTACATATCGTAATCTGAGATTACAAAACCAAAAGAAAAGACCCAGTTTTAGGCACACATCTGGGTGGATGTGGGTTAATAAAACTGGGGGAGTTAAGGACTTTGAGGGGTTTTGGTCAAGAGAAAATGTGTCTCGTATATATGATTTCAGAGAAAGATTTGGTCCACTCCTCTACCAATCGTGTGAGTGGAAAAATGATTCGGGTGCTTGGTATTGTACAATGGTGGGTCATGCCCACCCTGAGGGGAGATGGAACCATGTCCTTTTCCCTAATCCATTGGGCATGACAAATTCTACATATTTCCAGATGCCTACAACCCCCACAGGCCTGTTTGAAAATGGAACTACTGCACTGAAAGGCCATTATTGGATATGTGGGCACCGGGCCTATAAAAAATTACCACGGAATTGGACTGGGATATGCTATGTTGGACTAATCCACCCATTGTTTTTCTTACTCCCAGGTGGAGAAGGAAATGCCCTGGGGATCAAAGTATATGATAACCTGGGAAAAAGGAAGAGGTCCATCTCCACTCACTTGACCAGGGGTAGTGGTCAACAATGGGGAAAGGGTGAATGGACCCCCCAAAGGATTATTGAATATTATGGTCCTGCCACCTGGAACCCCTATGAAAGGATTAGTGGTGCTCGAGAACCAATCTATAACTTAAACCGTATCATAAGGCTGCAAGCCCTCTTAGAAGTAATCAGCAATGAGACAGCTCATGCCCTAGATTTATTAGCAGATCAAGCTACACAGATGCGAACAGCCATTCTACAACATAGGATGGTTCTCGATTATTTGTTAGCAGAAGAAGGAGGGGTCTGTGGGAAATTAAATGATTCTAACTGCTGTCTACAAATTGATGACAATGGAAAAGTAGTAAAGAAAATATCATCTGGACTGAGGAAGCTAACACATGTCCCTGTCCAAACTTGGGAGGGATGGGATATGAGCTGGCTCTCCTGGCTCCCAGGAGGACCGTGGATGAAACAATTGTTGTATTATTTGTTATGTGTTTTGGCCTTGTTACTCCTTTTACCCTGTATTATTCCCTGTTTTATACATTTGATTCAACATGTAGTATCTAATATGCAATTTGTAACTAATGACGATGTAAAACAGATTCGTGCCATTAGGCGATCAAAATGTATTGTAAAAATTGTTTAAAAATCCTTTCCTTTCCTTTCTTTTCTTTCTCTATGTCCACTTTCTCACTGTTATCTTTGATTGACGGGGTGGTGTGGAAGACGAGAAGTTTGTCTCTCTTAATGTAAATCAACAAAGATAAACTGATAGCAGAGCCACTGGAAAGAATCCTGTCTACCACATCGGACTAATCCTGTCTACCAATCCTGGATGCAAATCAGCTTGTGATTGCATCATGATAACGTCGGACTACAACAATGGACCTAACGACCCAGCCATCACGCTTTTTGGACAGGGTGGTTCCCGCCCATCAAGTACCTTGGGCAGGGTGACAACAATGGACCTAACGACCCAGCCATCACGCTTTTTGGACAGGGCGGTTCCCGCCCATCAAGTACCTTGGGCAGGGTGATACGATGGTTTCCACCACCTGTGTAAAGGAATGTGGGAAGACTTGTCTGAATGGAGGGGGGGGGACGGAGGCCCCCCTCGCCTCCATCCAAAAATCTTGCCCACATACACAGCGATACACAGAAAGATTTCCGGGGGAACAGATACCTGGATTACTTCCTTGCCTCTGGAATACCTGACATACCAACACCTGCCTGAGGACTAAAAAACTGTATAAAAGACCTGAGTGACACTGTCAAGGAAGAAGAGAGAAGACGGCACCATAACATCACGGGGCAACGCAACGCATCTTGGACTCTCACCACCCTGACCGTTGGTAATATAATCTCTTTCTGACTTTCTCCTTCTAATTCCTTCCCTCCTCTCTCTCTCTCTCTCTCTCTCTCTCTCTCTCTCTCCATTTTCTCCCTCTCCCTTCTTATGTCCACTTTATCTAATAAATAGCCTAGCTGTTGATACTTTGGCCTCGTTTGTGCCTTTAATTTCACAACACGGGAATATTTAAAAGAACTGTGTCTCCGGACCGAGACATCTAATGTCTCCGGACCTTGACAAGAGGGTAGATGCCTTTTGCATCAAGTATTCAGAGCTAGGGTTGCAGCTTCTCAGATTGAACTGGCAAGCAACTTCTAATTTTCTTTTTGGTGGATCAGAAGGGTATCAGTCTGGGATAGCCAGATATGAGCTAATTATAATCTATTTAAATAGTGGAAGCAATCACAGTGTTGCATTTTGCTAGTCAGGAAATATATTTTGTCTTTATTTTCTCTCAAAATCATGAAAAAATGTCCAAATACAATAGCTCCTGAATTTCTCTCTAAATACAGTACTTTTTATCAGGTCACTTCTTTCTTGTTCTTAGGATTCTTTCTGTTCTTTTGTTTCTTTCATACTTGAGACAGCTCTCACGCTGCTGATTCATCTGTGTTATTTCTGACTGACCTCACAAAGTGCTTTTTCTTTAGCTCACCAATTTTTGTCAGTTACAGTAAGAATATCTGAATAGTTTATATATGAATTAACTCTAGCTCTTTGTGTCTGGGGACATTCATTACAGTTTTCAGTGCCCATGAACAGTCACAAAAGCATTTAACATTAATGCAAATTTAAATTTAGTTGACTAGGTAATAAATCACTCTCTCAGTTTTTTCACTCCTTTTATCTTTTAGATCTCTATTGCATTTGCTGATCAGCAGATGTACCTTTTGCTTCCTGGCATTCCTTGCTGATGGAGCTTTAGCAAACCTCTACATTTGTTTTCTTACTGATAAACTTGTTTCTGGTGATCAAAATACTTGACCTGAGATAGGTCATGACATGTATATCTAGAAAGTCCCTTCTAAGAGTTTTCTGTTGCATTTCTTAACATCTTCAAACAGAGGAATTTTCATCTCTACTTTAACACTTTGTGCTTAGAAACACTGTCTTGAAAACAGACTCACCAGCTCCTGAGGGACACACTGTTACCTGCTTTTGAACCACTTTGTTCCCCCCACTGAAACAGGCTAAGGAAGCCCTTTTCAGTTTCTCCATTGCCCTCTCCCATGGCCACTGAAGGTGTGGAGTGTTTACCTTTGAACAAGATCCCTTTCCTGAATGCAATCTATTAGGAGATCTCAGCATAATACTGCACCAATAATGACATCAAGGTCCCACAAGTGTGTCACAGAACAGTAAGGTCTCACAGGTGTGTGATACTAAACGCTGCAGATTGCTGTGCTGGCTGATTGCTGCTTCTCAGCTCTAAGTGAAGGTTTTCCTATCAGAGAGGCTTCCAGAAGAGACTGTAAGTTGGTCTGGTATAAGGGCATGGTAAGGAAAAGGCCAGTTGTGTTTAAGGTCTTTCTTTTCTCTTGATGTCCATGATGAGCTCTTTACAGCAGGAAGTCTTTCTAAACATTTCTACAACAGTGGCCACACTTTAACCTGATGTGCTGTTCATGGGCACTGTTTCAGTAAATGGCTTAATCACGCGGTGTTGAGCTCCTTGTTTACAGCAGAAATATGGTTTACCTCATCATCTTCTAGCCCAGAGGCAACTGCAGAAGATAGCAAAGATCTCTGACAAGCTCCTTAGAGCTTGAACTTCTGCTGCTGGTCACTTGAGTCAAACAAATAACATTTCTAGCAGCTTCCACACAGAAGTGTTTCATTAAGTTGTCAGGCATGAAAATTGTATTGCTGCTATGTACAAATGTTTTTAGAAGAAGTGACAGCTTTTTGATTTATGTGTCTAAGATTCTAGCTGAAGCTGGTGATGATATGTGACACCAAAGAGGAGAAAAGCTTTATCATTGTGAGAGCTTAAGAAGGAAAAGTACTCTTTGTTGTTTCCCACAATCCAAATTAAGCTTTCTGTTGGGCAATACAAGGAACGATTTAAGACAGCATGGAAAGGAATCTCTGTTCAGAACCATCCAAATATGATTTGTCCTATTTAAGAGGCATGTTCCACTTGTACTTAAAGGTTAGTCGTAGCTTTTTTGGACATGTACATGCTTGTTTTGAAAAGACTGGTAAAGTAGTGAGTGGTTCTGGGATCTACAGTCTTCCCAGAGAAGTTCCTACTTTGAGAAAAGGGGGGTAGAAAAACCAAAACTTTAATTTATGCTAGACACTGTAATGTGTTTTGTGGTACTTCCAGAGCTGAATAGAAGTACGAAGAGGAATAATAAGTAAAGAAAAAGGATAAAATTATGCATGGGAAGGCTTGAGGGTTTTTAAAGATTTATATGCACTGACTATTTTAAATTATGAATCTGTTTCAACAACAGCCTTCTGATTTTCTAGATCTTCTTGCTGCGCCGCTCATTTTGTAACTAAACACTCCAAAATCATAAGTGTCCTCACTCAAAATTTTGTCCCTCAGGATGCTTGAAATATACCAGGGAGATTTCAATCTTTTATGACTTTAGTTTCAATCTATAAAGGAAAAGAGGTTTATTTTCCTAGTAGCAGGGAAAGACAGATCTCAAATGAAAGTTCAAATGAAAGTAGTGTTGCTTTAATTTTTCTCTCTGGCATACTTCTATGTATTTAAATATGAACTATCAAATACTAAGGTATCTTTCTGAAATTTCTTTGTGAAAGTTTTTAAATCACAGAACCTATTTCCCTAAAACTGCTGCTGAAGCAACATGTACTAATTGTTGTCAGCATTTCTTAGTTGAAATAAAATCTGACTAACTTGGGCTGGCAAAAATAACCCACACCAAAACACAAAAAAAAAAGCCCCCAAACACCACCACCAAACTTCTGCAACCAAACTCACAAACTTCTGCAACCTATTCAATAAGGCTGTACTTCATTTTGAAACTCACAATTTCTTTGTACTACAAAGACTGTGAAACCACAAGAGCCTGATTAGCTCCTGAAGTGAAACTTTTTCTTCCTTAATGCAAGATGCATACAAGCAAACAGCAGATTTTCAGGTATTTAAGACATCACAGTTTTCTTCCAGTAACATATACACAGGATTTAAATAGATATCTCATTTTAAAATCAGCAGGAAACATCTGAGAAACATGTTGCCAAGACAGGAGAAAGACGTTTGCTTAGTACAATCTGATCAATTTATTATTGTATGCCAACAAACTCAGAAGAGCGAGATTGATATCTGAAAGCATTTTAGCAGCAGTATCTGGTCAATACCTAAGTCTAAACAATCTTATTTTTATCTTCAGAATGAACAATTTCTTTACATGAGCTGTATTAGTGATGAAATATATATGTATGTATCCTGACCAGAACATTTCATTTTAACATCAGGAGCAGATCTCTTTCTGGCCTCCATTTCCCCAATCCATCTCCTAACTTATGCCTGGGCTGACAATTCTGAAATAAATAAATAAATTCCATGAAGAGATCCAGTCTTGTTTGAAACAACTCAAGTGGGAGAGTATCTACCCTGTCCCCTGATATATATATATATATTTTTTTTCCCATGAGGTTAATTACCTATGTCGTTTAAAGTTTGCTGTGAATCAGAGTACAGCTTATCAGAAGAACACAGATCTCAGCTGCTTGTATTTTCTTTGTTGTCTCTTAACGTATTTTTTTCCTCCCTGAGCTGTATTTAAAGAGTGGGCCAGAAGGGCAGAAACAAACACATGCTTATTTCTGTCTTAGAACTTCCCATTTTGATCTTTTATTTTCTTTTAGTGGTGTATAGAGCCACTTAAAACTCTTGCCGTTCAGAAGCGTCCCCCATTGATCTTTTGGAACAGCACTAGTCTGGACCTTCAGTTCTCAGCCAGAGCTTGGCACCACGCTGATCGCTTCTGTACTGTGTAATGGATTTGTCACAGCGGTATTTATAAAGAACCTTTTCTTCAAAATAAAAAGACATCTTCACCCTGCCTCTCCTCCTCAAAAAGGGGAGTTAAAGGAGAAGGGAGGGGGAATGGGAGGGGGGGAAAGGTAGGCTGAAAAAGACACTGAGTAGGAAATAAAATAGGAAGGAAATTGGATAAATCAGTTCTTATGCAACAGCTTCACAAAATGGACAAGATAAAATGCACCTGGCAATTCATTTTTCAGAAGTAAAGCAATGCAAGCAGAAAGCCACTGCTGCTTCCCTAAAAACACTGTTTTACAAAGATGCCTCTTTGTCAAGTAGATATATGTGTGTGTATATATATATGCTGAGAAATTAATTCTTCGTTTTTAAAATGTCACATCGCAGTTACAGAAAAATTTCTGTGTAAAGGCTGAGATTCTAGCTTTCATGTAAGAAAATATAGATATAAAACATATCTCCTTTACCATCACTCTTAGGAGAATATAGTTGTAATTATAAATAAGCATTATATAATTAGAATATAAATCAGTGTAAAAAAAAAACCCCACCATTTTTTTCTTTGAATGCTTTTATCTCTGATCTATTTTGAATGATGGATTACATTCCATTCCCTCCTTTTTAAATACCTATGAGTAAAAACATTGACTTCAATGCCTAAAATCCTTACCTCTTGCATTAATTTCATTAATTTATTGAACTATTGGTACAGTCCAAACTATCATGCACACATTTTTTAATCCAGAGGAAAAAAAATGTATAAAACCTTTCTAAATTCCTTGGGCTATACATTTATTTATTTTTCTCAATGAATTAAAACTATCAGCAGTTAATAAAAAAAATAAAGCACACAGCTTCTTGCTAATGAAAGATTTCAAGTCAAGTAACACTGTAAGAGCTCAGTCAGGCTAATTGTAATATAATAAATGCCTGGATTTAATCTTGCAAGACTCCGTGTTCAGTGAACCTGCAGTGTTCTGTTTTGCTCCTTGCAAAACCATTACATGATTAACTGGTTCTGCAGTGTGACACAAGTGTGCACATTTATCTCAGAAATAACAGATTTGGAATGTTGTATCTGGAAGATCAAAAGATAAATTGAGAGTGTTTGGGGGTGACTGAATCATCTTTGAGCTGTAGTCAAGCAAAAGTGTTGGAGGAAACCAAACTGTTATTTCTGCAATGCATGTGCATGTTCCTCTAGGCCTGTGCATATCTTACTTGTAGTACTGGAACTTCTGTTATCATGACCTGAGTAAATATGCAGGTAAACAACTTGAGCTGTGTTTATCAGGTCTACTACTCAAATGTTTGCATGCAGTTCCTGAGGTTCCTCACTTCTAAAACATTTATGATGTGTGGAGTCCTAGGGAGGAGGTGTGTTCTTGCTTTCTTTGCCTTACATAAGGGTCTTGAAGTTTAACAGTGCACATTTTGATGGATTTTATACTCTTTGCATCCTCATGCACTTTGTATTTTGGTTCTCTGGAGATGTTTTCAGAGACAACCTTCCTTACACAACAGACCGATCTTTCCAGTTGCTGCCACTCCATGGATTGTTCAGAACAGGAAGAAACCCAATGCAATAAATACAGATATTATAAGAAGATGCCTTTGAGGTTTCTTGTTCAGATAATTCAGCCTAAGTCTGCTAGTATCTGATGCAGGATGAGCTTTCAAAGGCACTGCACTTTTGAACTATTAATCATTTCAATACTCTGTAAACTACTTTCTACTCTATGGAAGAAATTTTACTTCTTAGACACGCTATCCCCCAAGCAATCCAAAATGATAAATGCTGTGTGCTACTGATGAGCACTGCAGCACCGAAGACCTATTATCTCAGTGTGATCCAGGTCGCAGTGAATGTGTGAAGGAAAAAATAATGTAGTCTTAGTTCTGATAATTTTATGATTTCTGCATAAATAGTCATAAAACATTCTTATGGACTTGCAATTATAAATACAGGTGTGTATATTTTAGCGATTGAAATCAAGCTTCTTTAAAAGAGCGGCCCTTGTACCTCTACATCAGTCTTGTTTGGTGAAAGAGTAACTGATTACAACTGATTGATAGTCAGATGGTATGTTTACCAAAAAAAGAAATGGTTTTATTGCATTATGGAAAACTTGTAAGCAGCATTACTTAGTGATATTTACTATTATTTTTTATTTATTCATTTTCTTTTTTTTTACTTCTGTACTTTGGAGGAAAGCTTTTGTGCCAATGGCTAGGTGTGGTATCTCATTTAAAGTGAACTGTCAGTGCTTCTGGTGTGAAAACCAGCAGATCTAAGGTGCAGAGGTTGATTTTGTTTATTTATGTTCTTTTTCTGTGACTGTTTAGGCTATCTAAACAAGTGCTGTGTCCAACTATACTGAATTTAAATATTAGAATAGAATAGAATAGAATAGAATAGAATAGAATAGAATAGAATAGAATTAACCAGGTTGGAAGAGACCTTTGATCTCAAAAGTCCAACCTATCATCCAACACCATCTATCAACTACACTATGGCAACAAGCACCCCATCCAGTCTCCTCCTACACTCCCAGTGATGGTGACTCCACCACCTCCCTGAGCAGCACATTCCAATGCAAATCACTTTTTCTATGAAGAACTTCTTCCTATCCTCTAGCCTAAACCTCCCCTGACACAGCTTGAGACTGTGTCCTCTTGTTCTGGTGCTGGTTGCCTGGGAGAAGAGACCAGCCCCCACATGGCTAAAGTGTGTAGTGATGGGCTACATCAATGACAGCAGGACCAGCACACACAGACCAGGAATCTGACTATGAATATATAGAAAAAAACAGAGGGGAAATACATTTTTCTAGCTCAGGAGAGATTGGGACCTAGACAAAATGAAATAACTATGAAGGGTACTCAGTTCCTTTCCTTCCACAATCTAGGCCACATTTTTTTTTCTGTCCTTGGAGCCATTAAGGATCACAGTCAATAGTAAGCTGATGGTTTTAGAACTTTAATGTGTTCTCAAGGACAAAATAATTCTTAATCTATCTGGAAACACCAGAGTATACTGAATATTTCACTAAATTGTGGACATTGTTTTGTCAGAGCATTTTGCTTGGACACAGAGTAATAAGGTTTATGTCAACTCCAGGAAGTATTTTGAAATTAAATTTCACTATAAATCCTAAATGATTCAACTTAGCAGTCCAGAGGCACCACAACAAACTACTTCAAAATGCCTGTAATACTTTTACAAATGTGTAACTCCATTATATGAAGGTCTGTGGATATGCTTAAGTTGGGCACAGACCTATAGCAATGTCCCAGTCAGTAGAGTACAGTAACCTGCAAACAGGTTGTATGTGTTTGCCCAGTACTAAATTTAACCTTATAATAACTGCAGCCTTTAACTGGTCAGGTATCAGTCTATGGTAGAAACTTCTGTACTAGTTCTGGATTAGAGAGCCAAGCAGTGCTGCCAGGGTAACTGGTGCCAGCTTGGCTTCATGCAACCTTACATATACAGATATGACATCCTGTATGAAAAACAAAAAGGTTTGCGTTCATGAAACCCTGTGAGCTTAGAAACCCTTATTTAGTGGGATTTTTCAGGCTGAAGGAAAAACAAAAATGGCTGAAAGAAATTCACTTTCTTTGAAATACAGTTAAGAGTTACAAATGCTGAACAGGTGAGACACATGGGTTTCAGTGGCTGCTTTCTTTTGTGCATTTATGTCTTTTTTGATCCGTTTTACAGATGCTATGTTAATATCTAAATCACCACCACTCATCTAAAAATAATAGTCTTACAAACTCGAAAGAATGGAAGGAGTGCAGATGAGAAAGAAACAAGCACAAAGTGCTGCCTGTGTTGCCTCAGTGCATTAAAACTCATGTCATACAGCTTTTACTGCATGTGTTCAGTCTAGCTCTGCTCCTTTGCCATAGCTTTCACAGCTGTGGAACCATCAGATGCAGGCTTTGAGTAATAGCACAGATATTAAACAAGCAGGGTAGAGGTCACTGGGTTAATTATTTATTCCATATCCCTCTGGCAGAGGAAAGCAGCATAAACAACTTTTACTCATCTAAATGAGGCTGCTACTTGTACATAAACTGATATAGCCTCTGCCACTGATAGGGCTGAGTGGGGTATAGTATCACATGAAAACTGAAAGCTGTAACAGTGAAAAGAAATTGCATGAATCTCATTATCATGAATATAGCACTACAGCAGCACTTAACGACACTCATATTTTCTGATGGGAAGATGAACATTTTATCTTGTCTGGTTTTAAGTCAGTTTCTCTTTTCTCCAAACTACTTAGAAAAGTGCATTTACACCCCCTGCCCCCCAAGGGTAGAAAGTAAGAGGGTATTCTATTCAAACCAGGCATAAAAAGTAATGAGAATCTGAAAGGACATTTTAGCCTTTTATTGGAACTAGCAGCAGCCTGGAAACAGCGGCTGATTTAACAGGGCCAAAAGTCAGAGCTTAGTATGGCTGCCTTTCGGTAGCATGGTTTTCCTTCTTCAAGTGAAATCGCAGTAAAACTCTAGTCTAGGCATAGCTGCTATAACTTGCATTTTACCAGAAGTGAAGGAGTCCAGGTGTTTCTATTTCAGTATTTTAAAAAATCATCATCTACTTCAATTGCACTGAAATTTGGGGCTCATGTGGGTAGATTTGTGTTGCAGTGTCTTGATTAAATTAGCAGGAAGTTCCTGATAAGCTAAGCAATAAAATACACACCCCCAGACTGATTTATTTACTTATCTTCCTGTGGATGACAGACAGTAGGCCAACACCTTGAAAGCAGGGCAGAACTTGCACTGAAACCTGCACAGCTGGGAACTAGCAGCAGACTGGATGCAGTAGTTGTTTTAGCATGGCCAACAATCCAAGCCTGTCCCAGATGGTCTCACGGATGGAAGCTTACCCAATTCCCACCTGATACCTACTACCTTCAGGGGGAGTCAACACTGAAAACAGCCTTCTGAAAAAGGATAAGTAGTCTCAGTAGGTGTGAGCCTAGCTGAAAAACATATGGGCAGTCAAGGTAGCCAAGGAGCTTTGTAGCCTGCTGGTTTTCACGTGGTGTTTGTGACTCAAAGGGATGTGCAACAGCTGTTGAGGCTCATCCTTCTGTGTCTCCCCACCAGCCAGCATCAAATTGCATCCAAATATTGACTGCAATCCTGAAAGGGAAAAGGCATAACAAGTATCCGCCTGAGGCCCAGGTTTTTGATATAGGAAAATATGATCTGAACACATAATAAAACTCAGAAGATATTGTTTGAACAAGAAGAGCAAGCAGTATTCTTTCCTGTGAAGATATTTGGAATGATTGAAGGAGCATTAAGAGGAAAATAGGAGGAGAAGAGTAATTTAGATTGCTAGAAAGGAGAAGCATGGGGAGTGCTGAGTAGTAGGGGAGAGAAGGGAGAAAAAGCTACTAAGCAGTAGAATTTGGAGGTAGGTATCATCTGAGTCACTTCTTTTTGCTCTGGAATATCCATAGTTTGTTGTCTTGGTGTGTTTATGAATCCTTTGCTATTCTTTGAGAAGTGAGCTCTAGATATGAGAGCATAATGGCATTTTTCAAGAGGCTCCCATCATGCAGTTACTGGTAAGGGTCATTTGGAGGACGAGGAGGATTGGGATGCAAGGGCAAAAGCAGAGCCTTTCCTTTAGTCCTGTAGGAAAATATGAAAACTTTCTAGCTGTATTTTACAACTTCCAGGTTTCTTGTATCAAAACTGGTACTCACAGGAAATCTTGCCTGTCTATGTTAGCTGCATCAGAGCAAACTTCAGTCTTTCAAAGAGGGATGACTCAGTTTCTTTCTTTCAAAATAACCTCTTGTGTTCAAGAGCTTTAAATATAGCAGAAGGTTTATTCAAAGTTTTCTGTGTAATACAGTGCTAGAGAAAAAGAAAGGCTTAAAAAACTACTTTTTTTGTATGACTGATTGTTAATGACTCCAGCTGAAATGAAATAATAAATACACATACTAATTTAGAAGTTTAATGCACTCTTGTGTTCACACTCAATTTTCAACACGCATTGCATTAAAGCAGAAAGGTCTAAAGCTGTACTTAGCATAACCCATTGTTGGTGACAACAATGAAATGAAAATCTTCAGTAGGGTTATTATGTACTTTGGAAGTTAATAATTACTCAGTACTCATTCTACAAAGATAAAGTTTTTTTTTATTCTTCTTTATTGTTTTTTTTCCCCACTACTAGTTTCTACAGTCCTTTCTCTACACCCACTTGGAACACATTTAGGCACATAATGCTTGGCATTTTCAATACTGTCAGGCAGGTAGGCATACAAAATGGAGTGCCATAGCATGAGTAATTTATACCCACAAGTAAATTTGGGTCCTAATATCGTATTTGTGAGCTTATAAGCTGTTTTCTTTTAGAAATAAGGTTGACTTTCATTGAATAAATTTGTAATTGTGCCCCCAGTCTTGTATAACTTGTTGTTCTACTCTGGAAACTCCAAATAAGAACCAAATCCTTTCTACTGATAAAGTATGTGAAGTTATGTTACAATGAAACCCTACTGAGACCTAATCCACCCAGGCTCCTTTTGGTGTAGTGCAAAGAACCACGGCATACTCATAGATAAGTAGGATCCCGTTGTGATTTTCTGGGACTCTGAAAATAAACGAGTCCTTACCTTTGAAATTCATATTAGTGGAATGTAGAGAGGCAGGGGTTGATTCTGGCTGAGAATATGGCAGATGCTATTCATAATTACAGTCTGTCCCTTTTATCAACGTAGATTCATTGTCTCTGAAACAAGAAAGCTTAACTAATGCTCTTAATATCTTTGAGGTGTTATTCTCTAATGAAATGTGCTTAACCACAAACACTTTCTAATTGTTATTTTTTTTTTATATTGGTATCTAATTCTTTTGTAATTGCTGCAGTGATTTGTTGCTAATACTGTGTCAGCTCCAAGAAAACTAGTTCTCTGGAATTCTGTATTTGATGAAGCCACAACTTTAGAATAAAGTTATTAGAATAAACCAAACCAGGTTGGAAGAGACCTTCAAGATCATTGTGTCCAACCCATCAACCAATCCAACCCACCCAAACAGCTAACCCATGGCACCAAGCACCCCATCAAGTCTCCTTCTGAACACCTCCAATGACGGCGACTCCACCACCTCCCCGGGCAGCCCATTCCAATGGGCAATCACTCTTTCTGTATAGAACTTCTTCCTAACATCCAACCTGAACCTCCCCTGGCGCAGCCTGAGACTGTGTCCTCTTGTTCTGGTACTTGTTCTGGTACCATCATCCCCCTGTCTACAACCTCCCTTCAGGTAGTTGTAGAGAGTGATAAGGTCACCCCTGAGTCTCCTCTTCTCCAGGCTGAGCAACCCCAGCTCCCTCTGCCTCTCCTCATAGGGCTTGTGTTCCAAACCCCTCACCAACTTTGTTGCTCTTCTCTGGACTCATTCCAGCAAGTCAACATCCTTCCTAAACTGAGGGGCCCAGAACTGGACACAGTACTCGAGGTGTGGCCTAACCAGTGCAGTGTACAGGGGCAGAATGACCTCCCTGCTCCTGCTGGCCACACTGTTCCTGATGCAGGCCAGGATGCCATTGGCCCTCTTGGCTGCCTGGGCACACTGCAGGCTCATGTTCAGCCTGCCATCGACCAGTACCCCCAGGTCCCTTTCTGCCTGGCTGTTCTCCAGCCACTCTGACCCCAGCCTGTAGCACTGCATGGGGTTGTTGTGGCCAATGTGCAGAACCCGGCACTTGGATGTGTTCAATCTCATGCTGTTGGACTCTGCCCATCTGTCCAGCCTGTCGAGGTCTCTCTGCAGAGCCTCTCTACCCTCCAGCAGATCAACGCTTGCCCCCAGCTTGGTGTCGTCAGCAAATTTACTGATGATGGACTCAGTGCCCTCATCCAGATCATCAATAAAGATGTTAAAGAGCACAGGGCCCAGCACTGATCCTTGGGGCACACCACTAGTGACTGGCCGCCAGCTGGATGTGGCACCATTCACCACCACTCTCTGGGCTCAGCCATCCAGCCAGTTCCTAACCCATCACAGTGTGCTCCCATCCCAGCTTGGTGTCCCCAAGTAAAGTAGGAGAGCACAAAAGGAGCTAAACCTTCGACAAGTTGAGGGTCACACTTCTGTTAGGTAGGAAAGAAATAAGCATCAGTGGATGAACATCTTATTTTCACAATCCTATTCATCAATAGCAGGAAAAAATAATCTTTAGGGGGAAAAAAATAAATCAGAAAAATATCTGAGAGGTGAAAGAGTAATTGGCCATTGGAATGTGCTGCCCAGGGAGGTGGTGGAGTCCCCATCCCTGGAGGTGTTCAAAAAAGGATTGGATGTGGCACTTGAAGCCATTGCTTAGTTGTCATGAGGTAATAGGTTGGACTTGATGATCTCTGAGGTCTTTTCCAACCTGGTTGATTCTGTGATTCCATGAAATGCCTTAGTTTTTGCAGTGTTTTATGGGGTTTGGGGGTGTGTGAGTGTTCATTTGTTGTTGGTTTGTTTTGTTTTTGTGGGGTTTATGTGGTTTTGGTTTAGGGATAATTTGGTGGTTTGTTGCTTTCGTTCTGTTTTGTTTTCAATCATATAGATATCTAAAGGCAGCTGAGTTCTTGTCACATTG
Organism: Melanerpes formicivorus; assembly: GCF_026170545.1. Taxonomy (NCBI): domain Eukaryota; kingdom Metazoa; phylum Chordata; class Aves; order Piciformes; family Picidae; genus Melanerpes; species Melanerpes formicivorus. The sequence goes on along the minus strand of NW_027142379.1, from coordinate 6,406,649 downwards.
TGAATCTCTTTGGTACCCACCAGTTTTATTGCTAATTCTTTAATAAGATTTGCTTCATTTTCTTGAAGTAATTTTTGTATGTGAGGGAAGTCAGGGAAAAGGTCTTTGCCTTTGTAATACATACCACTCATCATCTGTGCAGGCACAGCCTAAACTGTCACAATCTGCAACCCAGATTTCTCAGTTGAGAGCTTCTTTGACATGCTTACTAGTGTTTGCCATGAATCATGGATAAGAAATCATAGAACCCCACCTACTAACAAATTTTGTGCATATTTATCTTGTATTTTCCTGGGCTTAGATTTGTTCTCAGGTCTGAAATATTTTGTGTCAGAGATAATCCAAACATGCCACAACATTTCAGAAAGTAAGTCCAGCAGAAAAGCAAATTTAACAGTAAGGAGAAAGGAAAAAAAACCCCAACATTTAGTATCTTTCAGTACAAAAATACCTTGTTCTGTGATGCAATCCATCCTCTACACTGATTGGAAACAGGATGCATAATAAATTCAGAACTGCACTTAGGTAATTGGTGCAAACTTGACTTGTAAAAGAAAAAAATGGTGTATACCGACAGAATATAAATCAACCTTAAATTGTCATTCTCTATATTGCAAGTGCTTCAAGCATTGATGTTCTCTAGTACAGATTATGCATTTCTCTTGCATGCAACAAGTCCAAAATTCTGCCCCCTTTGTGTTTGTAATGCCTTGGCTTTATGTAACTCATCTAGATGCAACCCTTTTATGTACTTTTACCTTGACTTACACTTGTGATATCTCATTAAAGCTGCATGAGTTTAAATTAGAGCAGATCCAGCCTGCTTTCCTTGGTATTTTCTGAGCTGGTTCTTGGCAAAATAGTTCTGGATGTGGCACTTGATGGCACGGTTTAGTTGCCAGGAGGTGTTAGGTATTAGTTAATAGGTTGGACTTGATGATCTCTGAGGTCTTTTCCAACCTGGTTGATTCTGTGATTCTGTTAGCTCTGGTCTCTGCATTTCATTGGACTAGTTAACCAGGAGTGATTGTCTAAGTCTTCTATCAATGATGATGCATTTATCCAGGGACAGTTGACAGAACCTCTCTCCCCACCCTTTTGTGAAATGCTAGTGAGTCTTTACTGACTTCTGTCTTGGATAGTTAACGGCTTATATGGTGTATCTCTACATTTAACAAAATTTTTATCTGTGGTGGTGTGCAGTGTGTCCTGCCAATTAATATTCCAAGTCACTTATCCACTTGAGTTGCCCTCCTGGCTTTATTGAAAACTGGTAAAAGCTGGGAAGCCAATTCCATAGAATCTCACTGAATTTCTGAATGAAGCTCTTGCTGATTTCTGGGTCAAATCTCCACCCATCCCAAAGATAAGAATACATGGCCTAGTAGAAAAATCAGAGTGAGTGTGCATTTCTGAGAGACAATGCTCAGCAAAGCTACTATTGAATGATAAATTCACTAGTAGTAGGCAACATTTATCAAATGGCTAATATGGAAAGACAAAATTATGGAAAAGATCAGAGTTATAATAAAAACTAAAGAGCAGGTAAAACTAAGCTCCTAAGGAGCAAGTAAACATTCTGATCATGAAGTGCATGACTTGGCATTAAGTATTTTTCTGAAATACTCTCACCTGAGTGAAGAATCACAGCAATGATGGCAATCTTCACACTAAAACACTGTCTCTGTTTGTATGATTGTGTTAAGCTGTTTACTAGAAAGACAAATACAAGTATTTGTTTAGTATGGTAGGTAGTAAATGTATGTGACTGCTTGTGCAACTGAATGGAAATTGGTACAGGGAAAGGGCACATACTGAGAAAAAAAAGCTTGTAATACCTGCATGCACTTCAGAAACTAGGAGATCAAGAGTGACATTTAAAATATCACAGTCAAAGCAGAGAGAATATTTAAGTGAAAGCTGGGTTACTGAGCTGAATACAAAGGGTTCTCTTCAACTTGACCAGAGTAGGAGACCTGTCATGCAGTGAAGCTATTGTTCCAGTGATAGCATGAATATGTTATAAAAAAATACATTGACAGATTTCACAAGTAGTATTGAATTGCTATCTCCTGGTTGTCTGTGTTGGGGGATGTAACCTGAGTGACATGAGTGAAGTTTTCTCTTTTTTCAAATGACCAATGTTTAGTGAGAAGCTAGGAGCAGTACTTCCTAAAACATCTATTTCTTTCAGTTGCTAACCTAAAAAGACAATGAAACCATTTCAGTGCAATTTTGTGAGAACAAAATGCAGCCAGAATAAGAAATGGTAGGTTGAAATTTGTCCTAGTATTTTGAAACAGATTAATTATAAAAACCTCTGGAAAAGAACAGACTGATGGTGGAATGGGTGCTGAATTTTAAGCATAATGTTGCTGTTAGAATGAGATTTAATTACTACAATTGTGATAGAGAATGTACTCAAGTTTCATTCTCAACAGAATGATATTTCCTTGAAATCTGCAAGGTATTTTGTGATACCCATGAAACTCTCAGCCATAAAAGCTTTGAACAGTAGCTGTTGACCTTTACAAGTGAGGGCCTTTGAGTTTGACAAGTGTTGAATGCCCACAGACCCGTTGTAGAGACCTCAATTCAGTAATACTCAAAGCTTTTGTAAACATTCTGCTTAAGTAGAGACATGATCAAAGCCCTCACAAAATGTGTGTTTTCCACAGACCAAATTTCAGCTCTCATTATGGATCTGCAAAGTTCTGTGATTTAAGCCTGTAAATAACCACAGGAGGCTTCTACCGTTGATTTGAGTGGTCTTTGGATAAGGCTCTATGTGCATCAACACATTCCATGCAGCATGTAAGATTCATTTTAGCATAAAGTGTGTGCATAAATTAAACTGAAAACCAGCCTAGTAACTGGCTGTTTGTTTATTTTTATCTTCTGTTCCTCTCACCCATATCTGTGGTCACTGTCTCTGTTTTTCACATTTTTTTCCTAGGGATTTTCTTTCTTCTGTAATGCATAATAGTTGAGGTTTTGTTGTTGTTCCTGCTCATTTTAACATCCTTCTAAATCTATTCCCTCCTCACTCTTCCCTTATCTTCTAATAAACAGTTCCTTCCTATTTCTCTCTCATGTCTGTCTAACCCAGCATGATAACTCTGACTTGTCTTCCCATCTCATACATCACATTCCACCTGTTTTCCATGCATCTGCAGCTCTAGATCCCTATCATCTTCTTAGAAAACTCCTGTTCTCATATGTATCTGCTTCCAAGTTTCTCTCTCCACATGAGAATATACATAATCTAATATTTATTTCCCTTGTTATATTCATGCAAATATTACACAGAGCTTAATATGAATCAGGATTCTGCTTTGAAAGAATCTCCAACAGTTCAACATCTTTCATTGAAACACAAAAGATGAATATAGAAAGTAAGCTCCGAAGAAACATTCAGTAGAAAATATGTAATTATTTAAAACAATATTTATTTTTAAAATCATTAAGTATAGTTACTCTGGGAAGTTGCATCTTCTCTCTACAACTACCTGAAGGGTGCTGTAGCCAGGCGGGGGCTGGTCTCTTCTCCCAGGCAACCAGCACCAGAACAAGAGGACACAGTCTCAAGCTGCATCAGGGGAGGTTTAGGCTGGATGTTAGGAAGAAGTTCTTCACAGAAAGAGTGATTGCCCATTGGAATGGGCTGCCCAGGGAGGTGGTGGAGTCACCATCACTGGAGTTGTTTAGGAGGAGACTTGATGGGGTGCTTGTTGCCATGGTTTAGTGATGATCTCAAAGGTCTCTTCAAACCTGGTTCATTCCATACCATTCCATTCCCTTCTTGAACATGCCAAGTTCATGGCTCTGAGAATCCAGAGATCGTTTGAGAATGAAGTTTCTTTGTATACTACTCTGATAGCAGGAAGGCAAAATCAACAACTAGAAAAGAAAAAAAAAAAAGGAAAAGGAAAAATTAAAGATCAACCTCTCTTAACTCATCAGAGCAGGAAGAATTAGGCCAGGCTAAGGCAAATGACATAGATGTCTATCTATACCAGCAACAGAACAAGAAGACACAGTCTCAAGCTGTGTCAGTGGAGGTTTAGGCTGGATGTCAGGAAGAAGTTCTTCATAGAAAGAGAGATTGGCCATTGGAATGTGCTGCCCAGGGAGGTGGTGGAGTCACAAACCCTGGAGGTGTTCAAGAGGGGGTTGGACATGGCACTTGGGGCCAAGGTTTAGTTGATTAGATACTCTTGGATGATAGGTTGGACTCAATGATCTCAAAGGTCTCTTCCAACCTGGTTAATTCTAATTCTATAGCTTTGTCTAGGGAAAAAAATAATTTTGTGTTAAAGAAATGTTGTTTGCATGCTAGGTTAATGTTAACAGCTCTCTAATACATGCAAAAGTCAGTAGTGATCACAGAAAATTCTTTACCATGTTCAAAACTGTTCTCTTAAACAAATGTATGTACCTATTATTACAGGTAAGACCCAGAAACACCCAGTGATATACTGCAAAGCTCCAGAATGTCAGCACTTTCAAAACAATTTGGTTAGCATATTTAAGCAGACTTGATTAGGGACTGAGGCCCAGTTTCTCAAAGGTCATTAAGTCCACAAGTCCCACTGAAATCAGTTTACCTATATATGAATTTTAAATGGCTACAGAGATGTATTTTGATATCAAATTCATTTTATGTATTTGCTCACCACTGTAGAGCAAGGTTAAACTCTTTACCATAAACTATTAAAATTTCTCTTAAAAGATGTCAGCATTATCATTTTCATAGTAGATCTCTGTTATTTGATTAAGTGATCAGATATTAACATAATAGAATTACAGTTACTTGGCTCTCTCCAGAACTTGTCATTCTCTCAAGCAGCAGTCACAGGCAGAACAATGCAGTAATTTAGCTGAGAAATAATCAAATCTGTAATAAAACTTTAAACCAGAACTCTTTTTGGAAGTACTCCTCACTTCCTAAATAATCCTGATAAGTTACGTTTTTCTAAATGTACTTGTTAAAAAGAACTTCTGATATTTGCTGGTAAAAATCTCAACAGAAAACACCTATCTTGTATTCTTGTTTACCTTCTCTTGAGGCAATCCATACCTTGTATGTTGACCACCTCATAGGAAAAGTGAAGAGGCTGCATGTGAACTGCAGCATGCAGACATAATGAATTTGCTTTTTTTTTCTTTCCATTTCAACCATAGAAGAATTGTAGAAAAGACCAGGAAAGAAAGCCTCTCTCCACTGCAAGAGTTAAATTTTTATGTCTACTTAGTTTGCTATCTTTTTAAGCCGGTATTTATTCATGCAAGATCCTTTGCTACAGAGAGGGACCTGGGAGTGCTGATCGACAACCACCTGAATATGAGCCAGCAGTGTGCCCAGGTGGCCAAGAGGGCCAATGGCATCCTGGCCTGCATTAGGAATAGTGTGGCCAGCAGGAGCAGGGAGGTCATTGTGCCCCTGTACTCTGAATTCGTTAGGCCACACCTTGAGTACTGTGTCCAGTTCTGGGCCCCTCAGTTTAAGAAGGACATTGAAACACTTGAACGTGTCCAGAGAAGGGCAACAAGGCTGGGGAGAGGCCTTGAGCACAAGCCCTATGAGGAGAGGCTGAGGGAGCTGGGATTGTTTAGCCTGGAGAAGAGGAGGCTCAGGGGTGACCTCATTGCCCTCTGCAACTACCTGAGGGGTGGTTGTGGCCGGGAAGGGGTTGGTCACTTCTCCCAGGCAACCAGCACCAGAACAAGGGGACACAGTCTCAAGCTGTGCCAGGGGAGGTTTAGACTCGAGGTGAGGAGGAAGTTCTTCACCGAGCGAGTCATTCGTCATTGGAACGGGTTGCCCAGGGAGGTGGTTGAGTCATCGGCCCTGGAGGTGTTCAAGAGGAGATTGGACGTGGCACTTGGTGCCATGGTCTAGTCATGGGGTCTGTGTTGATAGGTTGGACTCGATGATCCTCGAGGTCCTTTCCAACCTAAGTTATACTGTGATATCAAGGTGGTTTCTTTTTCTTTTCTTTCTTTGGTGAGGCATTCACCAAAGTCATGTGGTACAGTGTATCAGTGAGGTGACTCCATGTGCTCCAAGAGGTTTTTGAAGCAGAACTTGCGTTTACAAAAAAAATTTCCACCTATCAACTCTTTCCATGTATCCAAGTAAGTTCCCAAAAGGAATCCATATTCAGATGTGTGCTGTTCAGGATATATGCAAAGAAATTGATTAAGGAGGAGGATGACAATATTGCTGATGATACCAAGGGTCTTTGAGGCAGTAGATGTAGGCACCAGCTATAAAGAGCTGCAGGACTTTGGAATCACAGAATCACTTCAGCTGGAGAAGATCTCTAAGATCATCAGGTCCAACCTAAGGTCACCAGGCCCATTAAACCATGTCCCAGTGTGCCATGTGCACATGTTTCTTAAACACCTACAGGAATGGTGACTCCACCACCTCCCTGGGCAGCCTGTTCCAACACCTGACCACTCTTGCAGGAAATAAATTTTTCTTAATATCCAACCTAAGCCTCCTCTGGTACAGTTTCAGGCCATTTCCTCTTGTTCTATCACCTGGTACTAGGAAGAAGAGACCCCTACCTCATTACAACCTCCTTTCAGGTAGTTGTAAAAAGCAATGAAGTCTCCCCTCAGCCTTTTCTTCTCCAGACAAAACAATCCCAGTTCCCTCAGCCACTCCTTGCAAGACCTGTGCTCCAAACCAGAGAAGGATTTGTAGGTTAAGTTGTTAAGTGGTGTTAAAGTATTTCAGTATCCTCATCACTTTTTGGGGGGGGATGGAATCTGATCTGGGAAAAGAGATCAGCTGCAGTAAACAGCTCTAAAACCATTAAGTTATGGACGTGGGGGAAATAATGTCAGCATTACAAAAAAGCAATGAGCTTTGAAGAAAGCAAAATCACCCAGGACCAATGTCAAGACGAGATGTGAGGCATGTACCATCACATCTTTCTGTGCTTATATCCATGAACCTCTGAAGTTTAGTCTTTTGTGAGGTGACTGGTTTTATCCTGTTGTTCTTTTAATGGAGCACCTTAAAAAAGCATAGAAATAGTTTTTGTATTGTCTGTTTCTATTTCTTGAAGTCTCAGCTTCTCGGTCTGCCATCTTTCTACTACACGTACTTAGGGCTGGTGGATTTTTACATGGTAAATCTCAATGACCATTCAAAAACCCAAACCAAAGCAAATAAGTAGAGTCAAAAAAGATTCCTGAAAGCAAATGTATAAATGCATAATTCTTCTTTATAATAAACTGAAACAAACAAAAAAGAAGAGGTGGGGGTGGTGGTGTCATCACAGGAAAAAGATACTTGAGTCATGACCACAAACTTAATGTTCTGGATGATTAATATCTTGTAACTTCTTGATAGCTGTTATAAAATATTTAAAGACATTGACTACATATAAAGGAGTTGAAAGGCTACATAGACTTTTTTGAAGTTTAATAGTCTGTAGTAAAAAGGCTTCCATTCGCTGGTTGCTTGGGAACTGACATCAATATAAAAACTGCACAAGAGCAAAGTAGGATTTAGGAGGATTCTGGATACTTTTCTACTGGTATTCTTAGCAGCAAAGAATCCACGAAGGAAAGTAAACTTCAGGCCATCCATTTAACTGTGAATTTAAATACATTAAGAGATTTCACTGAGAAGCTTCAAAGCAGAAAATGTATTAAATGCTTTATGATCTGTTTTCTTAATCTATGTTATCTTTATTCTTAAAAATATTTTTTTGAATCACAGAGAGAAAAAAAGTTTGACTACTCATTTTCAACTCTTTCTTCTTCTTTGACACAAAATCCAGCACAGTGACTATTCCCCTCTACAAAACATGTTGTGGGGCTGTGTCAGTGGCTTTGCAATGCTTTGGGTGTTGCCTTGGACTTCTGACTTACCCCTGCCTGCTTGCAGGAGGAAGAAGGATCTGTCACTGCTGAGAGCTTTCCCTCCAAAGCATAGCAGTGGGCACTGCACGTGTATTTAGCAGCAAGAAGCCTTCTTATAAGGGTCCCACAGACACTATCTAGAGTGCAAACTTACTTTCTTGCTTCTACTCTTATCAGTCAGCTACATCCCCAAACAATGGACAGAGAGGCATCTGGAATGAAAGAAAGAAAGAAATATCAAGATCATGAAGTTTAGTATTAAACAAGGCTTACCGGGGCTTGGAGTTACACTATGGGAAACCATTTCAAAGAGACTGATTCAACTCCCTAAATACAGCCACTGAAAAGCTTAATCATCCAGCTTAAGCTAATCACCTTATGTTTTCAGTTACCTGGCTCATTGAATAATTTGGTTGAATATCCCCCAGCTTTCATCATGAATTCAAGAGCTAACAAACTAGGGAGAAAGAGAGCTGTTGATAAGTGTGGTAGATAAGACTGCATTTTAAGCTGTGCTTCTCTTTGAAGCTGTTTTCCAGTAGTCCTGTCATCTTTTAACTGCAGCTGGCAACTAAGCACCAGACAGTCATTTGCTCACAGCCTTCCCAATGAGAATCAGGGGAAAAAGTAAAACTTGTGGGATGAGGAAAAGATGGTTAAATAGGACAGAAAACAAGAAGATAATAATAATAGTAACATTAAGATAAAATAATAGTAATACTAGAGTCAGAATACACAAAGCAAGTGTCACATAATGCAGTACCACTCACTGACTGATGCCCAGCCAGTTTCTGAGCAATAGCCCCTGGCCAGCTTTCTGCCCATGGTTTCACATGGTAGGGAAAATTCTGTTGGTGAGTTTGGGTCGGTTTTCCTGACTCTGTCTTCTCTCAACTTCTTGTCTCCCTCCAGCCTTCTGGCTAGCAGGGCATGAAAAGGAGAAAAGTCATTGTCTTAGTGTAAGCAATGCTCTGGGGAGCTACATAGTGTGAAATATTGAAGAATAATAATTTTTTAAAAAGCAAAAAAGTGGAGATTAATATTTTCTTTAAAATAATAAATCCTTCACCCTTATTCCATTTTGTGGCATCTTCTAGATAACTCTTTATCTTAAACTGAAAACTAAATGGTCTTGAAGTATGCTCTTGTGAATATCCCAGAGTGGATAACCTCAGACTAAAGCAGGTTTCCATCGTTATGGTTACTCTGAATTTGCTGCTATCTATATTTTTGGTGAACCAAGTACCCTTAGGCACTTGCCTGAGAAGCACAGGTAAAAGTACAACATAATTCCAACTATTGCAAATAAAATTTTCCTTGAACAAAACATTTTTTTTCCACTCTAGAGGAATTTTTGCATCCTTTTGGTATGCATTAGGAATGATAGGCTTACAATGCTTAGCTGATGCTTGTACTGAAATCTAGATTGCTAATTAAAACATGGCCTAGAATAATTGTCTTTCATGCTCCTAAATCTTATGTCTTTGGTTGCTTGAATTTCAAAGAGTACAATACAGATAAGTAGTTAATTTAATTTTTCCAGCTGATTACTATGCTTGTTACTTGAATGAGCTGCAAAATAATATCAGTTTGGGGTTTTATGAGGAAGGAGCTCAAAGTTTATGAAATACTAAATAATAATACAATTAATGCAGGTGGATTTCCTTCATTCATACATTTAAATCATAGAATCAACAAGGTTGGAAAAGACCTCATCAAGTCCAACCTGTCACCCAACACCTCATGACTACTAAACCATGGCACCAAGTGCCATGTCCAATCCCCTCTTGAACACCTCCAGGGATGGCGACTACACCACCTCCCTGGGCAGCACATTCCAGTGGCTAACAACTCTCTCTGTGAAGAACTTTCTCCTCACCACCAGCCTAAACTTCCCCTGGTGCAGCTTGAGACTGTGTCCTCTTGTTCTGGTGCTGATTGCCTGGGAGAAGAGATCCATCCCCTCCTGGCTACAACCACCCTTCAGGTAGTTGTGGAGAGCAATAACGTCTCCCATGAGCCTCCTCTTCTCCAGGCTAAACAATCCCAGCTGCCTCAGCTTCTCCTCGTAGGGCTTGTGCTCCACACCTCTCCCCAGACTTGTTGCCCTTCTCTTGACATATTCAAGAGTCTCAATGTCCAATCAGTTTGGAAGCATGATGCCTGGATATAATACATGGTGGATTGTCCTCTAGAAATCTCAAAAGGTAATCCTATAGTCTTGCAATTTTCTGTTGTTTTGGTTTTTTTTTTCTAATTACTTTCCTACTTTTCTCTTTGCCATCCTTTAGATATTGTTACAGTTGCACCCAAATCTAAGAGGATTATAAAAGCATCTCAATTCTAGGCTAAAAGGGTGATGTCTCTTTCTAATTTCTATTTCTCTGTGAGATGTGGAAGTTACACATCTTGATCACTCATAAGAGTTTAGAGAGCACTGTGGGGAGGTTTGTTTATATTTCATGTGGCATAAACCAATCTATAAAATAACAACTAAAAACCTTGAGACCAAGAGCATACCAGAAGCTGGGAAAATCTTTCCTGCAATTCTTCACTCTACTAGTTTCTCCTTACAGCTTCATTCCTATTCTCAATCAAGAAGCATCAGGCTGAATGCTTTATTCTATTTCTTTGAAACATAAGCATGTTTCTAAGTCACTAAATTGAGCAGATTTCCATGACACTTCAGATCTCTTTTTTTTTCTTTTTGCTTGAACATATTTATGAGCTTTGCTAAACATGGAAAAAATTTTATGCATAAGATTGTTCTCCCTATATTTGATAATTAAGATAGAAAAGGTCATATTGCTGACATATAATTACAGAAATGATCAGTAAAACAGGTAAATTCTTTGATCAATAAGGCTCCTTATCATTTTGCAGCCTCTTATAGCCATGTGCTCATTAAGGAAGTCATGAATTCAAGTCTTTTATGAGAGCTTTATTGGTATAAAGTATTTATTTCAAGCACTAGTATCTCCAATTATCATTCTGATGCAGTTCAGCAGTGTTGAAAATTAATGCCAATCACAAGATTTCCTTTGAACTTTCAGAAAAGCAGAGCTGAAGCAGAGTGTACTGCTGCCTTCTGAACTTCAGAACAGTTTAGGCATCCTCTTTGCATACTATAAAGCACAAGTCTTTGACTCTAGCATGGATAATGGCAGGAAGCTTGAAAATCAATTACCTTTAACTACTGTACAAGGAAATCCTTTTGATTTCTCATCAAAAGCACCTGGGATATACAGTCTTTAACTGCAATTTAAATTATATGCAAATCTTGTTAAAGGTACCAAAATGAAACTATATTGCTTCTACCCCTTGTGTGTCTCTACTTGCTACGTGGCTTGTTGAGCTTGTTGTCTATCTCCAGTACACTCCAGGTTTCGCATCTCACATCAGAGTTGGGTCTTGGGCTGCACACCGCTTCGACAGATCTGGTTGGCTGGCTTATGAACTGCACTCACACTCATGGTTCTCAAAGGGAGATGTCATAAACATTTTAAAAACCCCTTTTAGACACATTCCTGGATTTTAAATACCAGCAGAAACTCGCGAAACCACCAGCCAGTTGTCTTGTGGACACAGCAGTTCCTTCACCTGTAATGCTAGTTAAGTCATGTTGCCTGGGAGTCCCTGCCTCACAAGGAAGAGGTGTATTCACAACACAGAGTGCATAGCGATCACTTTGGGGCTATATTCTTCTGTCAGTTCATTCCTGGTGGTTTGGAGGATTTTATGGTTGGTTGTTTATACTTTGGTTTGTTTTTTTGGCAGGGAGGTGGGACAGCATACTAGAAGCACCAAGACTGTCTGGTCATAAGTCTGGGCTGTGGAAGAACTGACAGGCTGTGCCACAGACAGAAATACCATAAGCAACAAATCAATGATTGGTGCAGAAATAAGCTGGTAAGTGATTACTGAGTTCCTTCTTTGTTTGTTTGTTTTTCTTCAAATGATTGAACAGCACACTGAGTCCCTGTCTGATCTGGGTGTTCCTCCAAGGCATGTCAAGGCTGGAAGCTTTCTTACTTTTATGTCTCTTGAACTCTATGCATCTGTCAGACAAATGAAAAAGTTCCTGGCACTACAACTCCCCAAAGCAGCAAGGGAAACCAGAGGCATTAGAGACAGAATTTAAAGTGCAGATTTCCCATGTCCAGTACTAACACCGTTTTTCATCTGGGATGCGTCCATGACTGGTTCTAATCTTCAAAGTGAAAACCATGTGAAATGTTCTATCAAGCCAGAAAAAAACCAAACACATCTATGGCTGGCTAAACAGCTGTTTAAAGAGCAGTTGCATAAAATCAGCAATACATATATTGCATAAACTTCCACTGGTCAAGTATAACCTTAGGGAAATTCATCTTACCTTTACCAAAACAATACTCCTCATCCCTACTCCAGACAGGACAGTAGGATTTCATTTAAAAAGTCTTGATTTGTTAATTGTTAAGTTTTGGTGTTTTGTGGGTGGGGTTTTGTTTTGTTTTTAATTATGTAAAGAGGCTTCAAACTGTTAGTTTATCAAATGGAACAATCTAAGTTCCATTTCCCTACAAATCAAAGTTTAACCTTTTTCAAGGCTCTATATCTTATTTCTTAGAGTATATCTGGGCTACTAGAGAAAATTGTAGTGCTGACAGTAAGGACTGGAACAGAAAGATGAATATTTTTGTGTACTTAATTCAAACATGTCACTTGTTCAATAATTTAGAAATACAGTTTATGTAGAGAAAAATAAACATTATTTATCCTTCTGTAAGAGTTTTTTACAGCCATCATCCCTACAGAAAGTGGCTGAGCTCCAGAAATCAATATTTATTTCCAGCATATTTAAGCTTCTTATATAACTAGAACATTAAGTTTATAGAGCTATGTAAAATATCTGTTTTTAAGACTATGACAAGTGTTCAGTGTGATATAAATATATTTGTGGTGTTTATGTTACCCCCTGAGGAATATATTGCATAAACCAGCTGTGAGTGAGGGGTGAATCTAACACTTTCTGGAAAGACATTTTCTAGAAGAACACTTTCTAGTGGTCTGACATGGTAAATATCAGCAAATTGGCCATCACAAGAATTTCAACCATCTTCTGAAAGGGTTCATTGAAATCTCAGATTTGTTATCTAAGTTTTGAACTCCAATAGAATAGAGTAGAATTAACCAGGTTGGAAAAGACCTTTGAGATCACCGAGTCCAACCTATCATCCAACACTATCTAATGAACTAAACCATGGCACCAAGCACCCCATCCAGTCTCTTCCTAAACACTTCCAGTGATGGTGACTCCATCACCTCCCTGGGCAGCTCATTCCAATGGCCAATTGCTTTTTCGCTGTCTGAAGTTACAGAATTAGAAGGGGATAGAAATCACAGAGGAGAATGTGAATGATTATGAGTCTCATCACTTGAAACAGCCATTTTTTTAGATTGTATTTGGTCTTGTTAAGTTCTGCTCATAGTTATCTTTAACTACAAGTAAGTTCACTGAAATTGGTTTCTTTTTAAGATGGCTGAAAACTGAGGCTCCAGATCAACAATAAAAACTGCTCTGGGGTACAGTATTCTTTATGAGCTGAAGCTGGTGATGTAGTTTTATGTGTGGAAGTTGTATTTTCAGAATAAAGGCTAACATTCAGATAAGTGTAATTCCACTTAAAGTAGGACCTGGTAGTCAAGCTCTCATCATAAATTTCCCCTGTTATTGATATTCTTTTATGTAATTTTCAGAACTGACCTTTCTCTTTTATTTCTCAGTAGGTTAGAGGGAAATATATCTTTTACAGCTATGACTTGGACATATAAGACAAGCATGTCATTAGAACCTGACTTCATCTTGTTCAGTACAGTCTTTTTGTTCTTTTGTGACTATATCAAAGCTACATCACATTTCATAAATGTGTTGAAGTGTTGTTCTGGCACTTGATCCTCACTTCTTTTTCCCTAAGGCTCACAATTTCTTACAGTCATTCCTGCCTAACCTCTGGCTTTTATATTTTTATTCTCCATTAAAAATGTTCAAGAAAATCCTAAATAAAGAAGAAATAAAATATTGTGTATATATATACAGACACATATTATTTACAAAGAATAATTAGGTATTTATTGATATGGCTAAGCTAAATTCAATCTAAATCTGTACTAAGTCAATTCCTTAGACTAATTTTTTTCTACCCTCATGAGACTTTTCCTGTTGCTGGCAGTATGGTCCTGATTCTATACTTTTAGCTGATACATCTAGCCCTCACTGAGTCTGTCTTCCAAAAGTTTCATTCAGAATTACAGAATTGTTAGGGTTGGAAGGGACCTCAAGGATCATCTAGTTCCAACTCCTCTGCCATGGGCAGGGATGCCTCACACTAGACCAGATTGCCCAGAGCCTTAAAAACCTCCAGGGACAGGGCTTCTATCACCTCCCTGGGCAACCTGCTCCAGTGTCTCACCGCCCTCATGGTGAAGTTATCACAGTTTCACAGTATCACTTAGGTTGGAAGAGACCTCAGGGATCATCAGGTCTAACCTATCAACACAGACCCCATGACTAGACCACGGCACCAAGTGCCACGTCCAATCTCCTCTTGAACGTCTCCAGGGTCGATGACTCAACCACCTCCCTGGGCAACCCGTTCCAATGCCGAATGACTCACTCGGTGAAGAAGTTCCTCCTCACCTCGAGTCTAAACCTCCCCTGGTGCAGCTTGAGACTGTGTCCCCTTGTTCTGGTGCTGGTTGCCTGGGAGAAGAGGCCAACCCCTTCCTGGCTACAACCACCTTTCAGGTAGTTGTAGAGGGCAATGAAATTTTGTTGTGAATATTCTTTCTCACCTTTCTCACCTTTAAAATGAAAGGGGTTGGGGGTTGTTTGTTTGGTTTTGTCCTATGTGCCTAATGAGCTGTAAAGTTTTGATTCAAATAATTTTGAACTGTGGAAGTTTTCTATTCCTAGTTAAATCTGATATGTATTAAGTAAATGTATACATTTCTATACAGTTTACAATCTATAAACAACACTTTAAAATATATTTAGTCACTTGGTCTTCAGATGTTTCCTGAGAGATTTAACAGGAACAGGAGGAAGAAGCTTAAGAGGAGATGGGGGGAAAAAAGTCCTTTGTATGCAAGAGGACTGATAAATTCTTTTACTTTTCTCTGATAATGTGAAAAATTCAGTTGCCATATTAATTTCATGACATAATGACTTTTTTCCTTATTTTGTACTTTTTTTTTTTAACTAAATGTAGGCTTTTTAAAATTAAGGTAGCATTTCTGTAAACAGACAATTTGTCTTGTTGCACTAGCTTGTGCTTTTAAAACACAAGTATTAAAAAGAAAAGGCTGCTTTGTAGACAAATGTCATTCCTGTGGAGCATGCTATAAACTGGCATTGCTCTGGAAAAGATCCCTTATGTACGTTCAGTTATCGTGGCAAGTTTCTGAAGTAACTCAATATTGCAACTTTATTTGCACACTTTAATTCTCATTTTGTCTCTTTCATTTAAAAAACAGATATCAGTTCATCAAAGCTATAAATAATTTGGTAAAGAGCACAGGTTAATATCTTTTTAACACACTCATGCAATGAATAGAATCATAGAATGATCTGGGTTGGAAGGGACCTCCGAAGGTTATGTAGTCCAACCCCACTCTGCAGTAAGCAGGGGCATCCCCAACTAGATGAGGCTAGGTAGGAAGGACAGCGGAGCAACCTGTGACCACCACTGAAGAGAGCAGCTCTCAGATTTAGATAAATGAATCAGTATAGATAATTTTTTATTAAACTAATAGTACTAGGTTAAATGCAGTTTTCTCACTCAAATATGCAGGCTACGACATAGAATGTAGAGTGAATATAGTAGAGGGAATACATTGAAAGAATGGGGATGTGCATCAGCCGATTACTTGCTATATATATTTCATCCAAATTTATCATTGGAAATTAAGAATTAATAGCTAGTCTTCTAAAACATAAATTATGTATTCTTAATTGCTTGCATTGCTCTTTACATGCAGATTTTTGGTTGCATGGAAACATATCACATAGGGTTTGCTTTTTTAACTAGTGGTTATTTTGTCTGTTCAAGCAGGGGAAAAAAAAATCAGTCAGCCACTGTCCTTATTTGAGGGTGAAAATGGCAACGAAAGACAAGTCACCACAAACAGAATTTTTAGTATAAATCCTGAATTATAATTAATTGATAATTATCATTCAAAATACTTGATGATGCCACTCAGAATTAGAGAATCCCTTCTTTCTATTTTTGTTAGAGAAATTTCATATTTCCTTTCATGTTACTGCTAATTGCATATGAAAAAAGAATTTAGAAATTCTCTTTCCTCCTTTTTTTTCTTGTAGGCATAGTATGTTTTAACACAATCAGTGAATTAATTTCTATCAGGCTAAGTCTGCAACCGTTTTGCATTTTGCCTCCCTCCTTTAATCCATAAGGTTCAATTTAGAAGGGATGAATTGTAAAGTTTGATTTTTTTTCTTTCTGGTTTTGTTTCAATTGGAAACTGTTTATTCTCCACAAAAATGCTGATATATCTGATTAAATAAAAATCAGGGTCTTCAAGGGACTGGGCAAGGTCACATATCTGAGTGATTTACAACATGAGACTTGCAGTGTACTGGAACACCTGATGAAATGCTTTGATATGGCATTGACACAAAGTTTACTTTTTTCCCCCCCTCTTTTTTCTCTGTATTTCCTGTAGTTTTCCTTCTACCCCCAAGCACCTATTATTTGATAACTTCTCATTTTATTTAGCTTTTTTTCCTTGTTGTTTATTAATTTGAGGGGGGAAAGAAAAAAATCACTGCAATTAGAAAAGATCTCATAGGACTAAAAGCAAAGCCCTGCCAATACAGAGTTGTAACACAGGATGTAGTCCCTTGTGTCTTACCCATTTCTTTTTAATTGTTTTGAGGATGATCAAATAATCTCAAGAGGGAAAAAAAAAGTGGAAATACCCTTTCTCACTTAGAGCAAGTCATTCTTCAAATTCAGACTACATTGTCCTTCTCTCAGTTTGATCTCATTATTTCTAAATATATCCCATTTGTATTTTTAAATAATTACTCTTGCCCCTTGGTGTTTACCTTCTCATTGCTTTTGACAGATACATCTCCTCCCTCTTCCCCCCACTTAATTGTTGGTTAGTCAAGCTGTACATATTTAATCTTTCTAAGCGTTCTTATTGTCTCATCCCTTCTAACACACTAAGCCTTTTTTCTCTGCTTTGCTCTGAGTTCCTTTCAGTAGGTCAGAGCAGAGAAGATGGAGCTGATTGTACTCATCAAATGTTTCCCAGATCAAATGTGATATTCAGATCTTTGTTGACTTGCAGAGAAATGACAATTCTATCCCTTGTTTATGGTGAGGACCAGTTTCTAACAGCGCAGACATGCTATTTATTGCTTCTGCTATAAAACAGTTGAAGAGTACCAAGGATCTGGCTGACATTTCATCAACTTACTTTAAAAATGCTCAGAAATTTAAGATTCACTTTTTCATGAGTCTGTTGTTGTGGCATAGATATCTGTTTATATGGAACAGCTATTATCATGAAAATTCCTGCAGGAACTAAAATATTTTCATGACTCCTTAGAGACCTAATAGTGGCCTTCCAATACCTGAAGGGGACCTACAAGAAGATTAGAAAGGGATTGTTTCCAAAGGCCTGCAGTGATAGGATGAGGGTCTGTAGGTTGAAATTAGAGAAGAGTAAATTTGTATTGAATGTTAGGAACAAGCTCTTTACCATGAGGGTAGTGGAACATTGCAATGGGTTGCCCAGGGAGGTAGTTGAGGCCCCATCCTTGTTCAAGTTTAAGCTCAGTGGGACTCTGTGCAGCCTGATTAATGGAGGAAGTCTGTGCTCAGAGAAAGGGGCTTGGATTAGATGACCTTTGAAGGTCTCTTCTGACCCAAGCCATTCTATGATTCAAAAGGATTTCATGAGGGTAAATGGAAAGTAATAACTTGGGCCAGAAGGCAGTGTTAATCTCTGACCACAAACTGCAAATGGGATTCTGCCACACAGATATATATATATATATATATATATAGTTTTAAATGAATATAAATTAAAATATTTCAAAAATACTTGGATCACCATCTTTTCATCTGTTGCTACATGAACATCTTGATGAAAGCCTTGGCCAAGTGTCGGTTTGTAGACTCTGATGGCCAATTATCATTAAAACTATTCTGTTCACATTAAATCCAAGTCTAATCATTAAATTTACCTCAAAAACTTTTAGATAGCCTCTAAATACATAAATGAAAATGAGAAAGGAAAAAATGGGAATACTCTATTCCAGAAGTTAATGAAATCTTTACTAAAATAGGGTGCTCAAAAGAACATGAGCATTATGTCCTGAATGAACCTTCTTAAATATACTAGCTTGCCCGTGAATTCTGGCTTCTGAGACTGCTCTGAATCTTTTCTTTATTTCTCTTTAAAATATTGCTGGAACTCCAGTTTAATTTCCATTTGACTCTCTTTTGCTCAGTAACTCCTTAAGCTTTCTGCTTCTGACAGATTACAAGGGTATCATTAAGTAATGCAAGTTCATGTCTTATTAGTAGACAATCCTGTTGACCTTCATTTTCCCGTGTCCCATCTTGCATTGCATTTTAATGCTAGCAGTCTCATTTTTACTTTGTGTAGGCTTTTAGCTCTTCACTTATAAAACAAGCACAGAAAACCATGAGAGCTTTGGTGTCCTGACCTCATCTTGGAACCTTGGCTTTATGAGGCAGGTTAAAGGGTAATGATCATCACTGGTTTTATTCCTCTGTTATTTACATTTGCATGCTATTGTTTTAGTGGAAATTAATCCTTTCTTGCTGTAAAGGCATAGATAGTTTGTGCTGTCCTTGTCATTAACTCTGGTGAGTCAAGACAGGAGAATTATTTTTAAGTCTCACCATTCTTCAGCCCTATCACTTGGCCTGTTCTGTGACTTAGATATTAAAGTCCCTCCATGGACCTAATACGGTCATACATATATTAACCTGTGATGTTAATACTTGATGATAGTGGTTAGCTCAAGGTTCTTATGCAGTTTTTCTCCTTCTGTGCACAAGTCTCTTTAACCTGGCTTTAATATGCATGATTTGATTGACCCCTAAGCAGTCATGTGTGACACCCTGAGACAAATAAGATCTGGTAACAATAGTAATCACCTTCTAAATCTCTGTAAAACAAGCTGGTATGAAAAGGACAGAGCAAATTGAATGCCAGTAACCCTGATTGCTAGGCAAAAGGGTTTAAGCAAGCTTTCACAAAGTACATGTTGTGCTGCCCTTTCATTTCAAGTGAAGGAAGGAGGCAAAGGTATCATCTGTCACAGGGGTGAAAATCTGCCAGGTATCTCAAAATCTCTTCTTTCATCTTCAGTGAGGAAAACTGGAATTAGCACTGCTGATGTGAAGGAAGGTATAAAATCATGAGACTTAAAGATGTCGGTCTTGATATAGACATTCACCTAAGAATGTGAAAGAGGAAAAGAGTGGAACTCTTTCAGCTGAGTAAATCTTAATGGGTTTTTTATATATGAGAAGCTGCATTCTAGTTGTAAAGCATGAGGAAAAAGTAATTCCCCACACAGTACTAAAATCTCACTTCTCAGAAGAAGAATCACATGTATTAGAGTAGTTTAAGAGGAAATTCCTATTTGACGTGTTTTGGAACATTCTTTCAGCCAGCCAGTATAAACTTTTCATGAGGAATTTGGTACTTTCATGTAGCTCTTTAAAGGTTATTAGGCACATGAAGCTAGAGTGATGCAGAGGAAAGGGATGAGTTCTATCGCCTGGGAGAGTAAACAAAAACACAGGTGCTTTCAGTGTGAGGTGAAAGAAATAGAAAGATGGGTCTGGGAGAAAATGGGATTTAATGGAAGTCCTTATCTATACAGAGGGGTTTATGTGCAATGAGAAATGTGATATTGACTCATTGTACTGCAATTGGTTATGAGAGCAGGGGAAATTGAAAGGAAGGATCCACGGAACCAATGAAAAAGGGGGCAGATGGGTTGATGTTACTATGTTGCCTCCAGTATGTGCCATTGGCTAGAATTCAAACCACTACATCAATATGTCAGAATAATTATTGAGATGGTAATTGGTACAGTATTGTACAGTAAGCCCAGTAGGTCTTCAGAAGGAGCATGGTCAACATAGTAATCACCTGAGGGGCTACAAACATCATTTTGAACTGTTGCATAACACAAAGTCAGAATCAACAGCGTGTGAATCCAGCACTTCTGACTCATTTGGAGTGGCTCAGTTGGTGAATGTTGTTCTTTGAAGTATTTGGGGTTGGTTTTCTTCTCATTGTGACAAGGAAAAAAACATCAAATGAAATAATTAGAATTTGGTCCAACACTTATCTATTTTTACCTAAACTGAGCAGAGCTGCCTTTAATAAGTATACAAACTTTCCTACCCTTGTAGCTGTTGTGAGTTGTTTTAGCTTTATTGTTCTATGTGAAATTACTGCTTGATTGACAAACTAACAGGCTTACATGGGTTTTTTAGGACATAAGTGTGGCCTCCACTCATGAAACATAATTGCACGATCACGCTGGAAACTCTAGGAAAAATGTCAGCCCGAGAGTTAAGACTGACTGTTAAACAAAAAGCAGACTTTCAATATTATAACCTCTGAGCAAAAATTAGCATGCCAGTTCCCTAGGCAATCAAAGCACACACAGAGCACAAAGGATCAGAATTTCATCCTGACAGACATGTTATTGAGAAAATGGCCACTTTTGGCTTTGTGATTATTTGTTCAGATGCTTAATCTTCCCATGATAACAGAGCATGCAGAAACTAGTTGCTAAGCTGTTCACATGTGCCTGAAGCTGAGAGCATCACAAGGCTTGGGCTCACTGAGCTGGGAAGTGAAGCAGTGCCCTGACAGCGAGGCATCACCTAGAGATATAAGAGGGTCAGGTTCAACACCTCGTGCCAAATGGGCCAGACCTAATCACAGAGACTGAGGGTATGTTTACGCTACCTGCTACAGCATGACACAGAAGCCTTGCAGTAACTAGCTCTGGCCCTGAGCCATGCCCATCCAGATGCAGTGCTTCTGGTCCAGGCACTAGATTAACCACAGATAGATCAGTGAGGTGCTGCAGGATGGAAGAGCTCCCCAAAAACCCTGGACTTCAGAATAAGCAGAAGCCTGCTACGCAAAGCCTCTTCTTTTAAGGTGTGATGCTTCTGGAGCCAAAAGTGTCTTTTGCCCCTCTTTTGCAAACCAGATTTTGGAAGGAATTTTTTTTAAAGGTCATCATATTTGCAAGACAACTATGCTGGCTTTTCCTGCTGTGATAGCCTGTGTCAAGCATCCCACTCTATGAATCTGAAAATGGTGAAAGGGCAGATTTTGGCAGTGGTGTGTACCTGCCAGCTCGCTCAGCTCAAGCCAGTGCCAGTACAAGGAGCAGCACTTCCATCAAATGTGCCTGCACACTCAAATTGGCTGTGCCTCTGCACTTTTTTTCCTAATAGCTGGCAAGTTCTCTTCCTTTTTTTTTTAATTATTAAAACCATTTAGATTCACCAGCTTAGATCAGTTCAAGCCTGGGAATGAATTTTAATCTTTTGTTGATATATCCATGCCCCTAGAGATAAGTCCTCTCTTCTTGGCTGCCTTCAACTCTGCCATCCAAGTTAGGATGGTTCCTTTATATAACATTTCTTCTTTTTGTTCAAGCCCCTGTACTCAGCACTGGTTAGGCCACACCTTGAGTACCGCGTCCAGTTCTGGGCCCCTCAGTTTAGGAAAGATATTTTGTTGCTGGAATGTGTGCAAAGAAGGGCAATGAGGCTGGTGAGAGGCTTTGGGCACAAGCCCTATGAGGAGAGGCTGAGGGAGCTGGGATTGTTTAGCCTGGAGAAGAGGAGGCTCAGGGGAGACCTTATTGCTGTCTACAACTACCTGAAGGGTGGTTGTAGCCAGGTGGGGGTTGGTCTCTTGTCCCAGGTAACCAGCACCAGAACAAGAGGCCACAGTCTCAAGCTGCACCAGGAGAAGTTTAGACTCAAGGTGAGGAGAAAGTTCTTGACAGAGAGAGTTGTTAGCCATTGGAATGTGCTGCCCAGGGAGGTGAAGTCATCATCCCTGGAAGTGCTCAAGAGGGGATTGGATGTGGTACTTGTAGCCATGGTCCAGTAGTCATGAGGTATTGGGTGACAGGTTGGACTTGGTGATCTTTGAGGTCTTTTCCAACCGTATTGATTTGATGATTCTATGGTGCCTGTGACATGAACGCTAGCATGCACTCATTAGCAGAAGGAAGTTACCACAGTCTCCGTACAGACATAGTGTGCTCTGCAACGGTCCCTGTATTGCACATCTTCAGCGCGCGTGAAGGCAGCCTTGCATGCCACGCAGTAGCCTGAGCAGATAAATCAGAAAAAAAATCTAACATCAAAATGAAATTCCATCCTTTGCACAATAGACTTCTCTACTTACTAGCAGATAAAAATAACTTTTTCTTCCTTAGTCATTTCATTCTCTCAAATGTCTAAGGCAAATCTTCCCAGTGAATGTGCAAGGATGTGAAGACATAGTCTAGTGAATCTGCATGGTCCTGCACATCAAAGTGAAATACCATTTGCATAAATAGGAGATGAAATAGGTCAGTCACATGCTTAATAAATTCTCTAGTATAGAACAGTATCTCTACAATATGTGTTGTACACTATGTAAATTAGTTGCTGTTCCCAGTGTTCATATTTAATTCACTTCATATTATCTCTGGTTATTAAAGAATACTATTCATAAGTGTCAATTAAATGGAAGGAGGTTTGTGGTTAATCTGCAACTTTTTAATTATGTATTTTGAGCTAGCTTCCAGTAACTGTATACTCAGAAAATACTGTGGAGTAAAACATTAGTCTTAGAGAGAGATGCAATACTTCTTCAAATTCCAACAGAATGCCTTCACATTAGGAGACAAGCAGCACAAATCACAAGATATCTTTGTAAACACATAAAGCAATGTAAGTAATAAATATCCAGACCATTTATATCTATAATTTATTCTCAGGTGGTTAAATACAAATATTTCTCTAAGTAGCTCATAAATATTTTAGCCTTTATTTATGTTTTGGTATATGCCCATCTAGATATCTGAGTAAAATGTTGGTCTTGATTCTCTATCATACATTTGTCTACTCAATGTTTATTTTGCTGCTGTTATTTCTGATTTACTGCAAAGTTGCTGAGAGAGGATGATTCAGGTCCTTCACGTCTTGGAACAGTCGTACATCTCACAGACATTTCATATATTAGAAATTGCAGGGTGAATAGGTTCCAGAAATAGGTGTAGTACCCTGAAATAAATAGTGTCTATACCATTGCTCAGGACACTTTCACCTATTTCTCAGCAACAGATTTTCACTTGTAGTCTGCGTATAAAATTTGGGCTCAGGCAGAACTATTGCAGTTAAGTAGCTTTGGTTTCTTTTCTTGTACTAAACGCATTCACACTTCCACATTCCAGAAAACCTGTTCCTGCAAGCTGTCCAGATGCCTCAGAGACAGGGGCTACCTTTCCCAGTGATTATGGTGCATAAACACAAAGGATGGAAAGGGCAAGAATAATTGGACAGAAAAGATTAACATAGAACCCTGACAAGGGCACACAGGGTGAATTTTAAGACAACTTTCAGGAGAAGTGTTGGGCAAAAAAGGTTTTATGTTTTTGCAGGAAATGATGTTTGGATCTTCACATATTCCAAATCCAACCACTGATTGAAGGAAATTACATAATGGAAGCTCACCTGCTTGATGGAGAATAGCTGTCCTTATGCATGAGGGCATATGCCAACAAACTGGGAGTCCAGCCAAGATGACAGATCAGAAAAATGAGGTACCAGATTTACAGGACCATAAGGCATCATGGCAGAATTCCAGAATGACAATAAATTCCAACTCTGGTCTGCATAATTGATTTCATAGGATGTCTTTTTTTTTTTCCCCTTCATATTTTTTGGGGGGGTTGGTTTGGTTGGTTTGTTGGTTTTGTTTTCCCCTCTTCCCTTTTTCTCTCCAGTTAGTATAGATTGCATATTCAAAGAACCCCAATCTATCCACTCACAGTTATTTCTGGTTGAGGAAAATGCAAGCTGGGATACTTTAAGCAAGTCCAATGATGCTTTATTATTATTATTAATTGATAGCATTCCTATAAAAGTTTTAATCCAATCACCTGCTAATCTCATTCCAGATTCTTAAGGCTAAAAAACAATAATAATAATAATAATAATAATAATAATAATAATAATAATAATAATAATAATAATAATAATAATAATAATAATAATAATAATAATAATAATAATAAAATAACAGAATTAATCACACTTTAGGAAGAAAGAAAAATAGGTTTCGCAGTCCAGCTCAAAACCTTAGGTGAAACCTTGGTAACTTACTGTAAAGATTTTCCTATAAAAGCACCCAGGGTAAAATTCCTCTCCTCTGTCTGCAGTCTTTTCTTCTCAACTATCCCAGCAGAGGTGACAGATGCACAGATTTCTTTAGCTCAGTGAGAGCTCTAATTGCTAATGGCTGTAAATATAGCATGAACAAATATAGTACAAGCATTTTTAATGTTTAGTTTAATTGTTACTCCATTTTGCAATCATTTATCTTTCCCCAAACTTTAAGCTTTGTGCAGTTAGTGAATAGCTTTCATCAAACTTCTCTCATTTTTGCATTTTATAGATTGTTAATTAATTCTAGCAAATACTAGAGGAGAGAATATTTGCATCCCCCCCAAAAAAATAATTAAATTAAAAAACAATAACAATCCTACCCTGGTAGAAGTTGCTACGTATGGCAACCAAACGCTGCAATCTGACTGATTTGTCTTCATTTTATTTATACGGTTGAAGTAGTAAATTGCATAAAATAATGTGAATCTGAAAAAAGAAAAAAGGCCTTGAGAGAATTCACTAGTTTCAAAATTAACAAATGAATACACCTCATAGATCACACATTTTAATGAGAAAAAGTTCATTTTAGATGTTTAGGGAATGTTCCTAAAATTATTTGCTAGGCATTTCGTTCTAATAAAGACACCGAGAATTATTATTTGTCTTATTTTCCTGTAGATATGTTTTCATATATGCACACATATGTTTTCACAGGAAAACAAGCAGAGTATGTATATGTTCTTATATGTATACAAATGTCTGTCTGTGCATTAGGGTTTTGGTTATATTTTCAGGGTGAGATTTATTGATTCTGCACAGTTCTCTCCACAGACCTCCCTTATGCTCTCAACTCTTAAGTGAAGTGACTTGTCTGCTGGCCTCGGGTGGCCCGTCTGTCTGCGCTGTCTCATTCTACTGCAGAAAGGAAAGGCAGAAAACTCAGGTTTTTTTCAGTCAGCTCTTCTTGCAAGCAATTAATACCGTACACTGTTTGCATACTAACACACATAAACAAGCACGCAGCAGAAATAATGCTCCTTACCTATAGTGAAATAGTAAAGGCAATATGAACCACCACCACTAAAAAGACTGTGAACCACTGCCAGCTTTTCTA
The DNA here is from genome assembly GCF_026170545.1 of Melanerpes formicivorus. Classification (NCBI taxonomy): domain Eukaryota; kingdom Metazoa; phylum Chordata; class Aves; order Piciformes; family Picidae; genus Melanerpes; species Melanerpes formicivorus. The sequence continues at coordinate 6,381,179 of NW_027142379.1, read as the reverse complement.
TGCTTTCATAATAAAGTAGGGAGAACAAACACACAAAAAGCCCAACTTTTACATCTACTTGATCTCTTGGTGTGTTTTAAGGGAAATGTGAGAATGATAGCTTTAAAGGTACACCCTTTAGTATGTAATTGCTTATTTTTAAAGTTATGTTCCACTCCAGATACATATATGATTATAGCATTCCCTCCACCTCACTCTGCAAATCTGGAGAAGCTAGAGGAAATCTACGTATTTCAATCTAATCAAAGTAAATACCAGAACAGTTTTACCTGCACATTTTTACCTTCTACTTGGAGATGCATTTAAACAATTTTTTTATTACAGTAGCAGTGTTCTGTTAGGTAGCTGTTCAGGTAGCAGAACAGCTTTCCTCAGTTGCTCTTCAGCAGACTGAAGATCCTCACTTCTTTACCTGGGGCTGAGTTTTAATGGCACGCTTGGGCAAAATTGGTTGTGCCAGTTGTCATTGTAGGGGCAGGGGAGGGGGATGAATAAATACACAGCTCTCCTCATTGCAATAGTATTGATTATTTATTTTTTTTTAATTCTTTTTGAACTGAAACACAACATTTTAAAAGTGATTTTCCTTTGCTAGCTGCTGATGTGCAGACACTGAATTGTACTGCTGAGGATCGCTGCTCTGTTTTCTGCACTTCGCAGTCCTTTTATAATGCAAACATATATGTATTTAGCTGTGAGGAAAAGCACTGGGAGGGGATGCTCTTGTCAGAAAAGCAATGAAGCAAAACTTCAGATGCTTGGATTTTGTTTGTAACCAGGCTGTGCATGTCTTGAATGGTCAAGCTGTTTAGGGACAAAGATATTTCAAAAGCACCTGAAGGCTTTCCAAGTGTGACTTGATGGCTTTTTGGGAAATAAAAGTCGCCTTTTAAATTCTCTCAGCATACTTTCAAGGTATTTTTGGTTCCTCCCGAGTAAGACAGGCATGTAATAGATTTTCATAAATTCCATTGAAATTATTGTGTAAAAAGGGAGATGATAATGCTTGCTTTCTTTCCTCTATCTTGCTCCTTTGTGAAAGAAACTGTCTTTTATTGTGTTTGCTTAGTACAATGAAGCTGGGAGCTGAATAGTGATCTGCTGAATAGTGATGACGATACTATGGAAAAATTTCTACTTCCTATGCTATCCACTTTACACCCTGAAGGAACTGGGTCAAAGCGGTAAGTTGCTCGAGAGCACCAAATGTCATAGGAAGAGTACACGGCTAAGTAATTCCACAGACCACTGAAACCCAAAAATTAACTACACTTAAGGGACTGCATTCATTATGGAGTTGATTTAAATCATGGGCTTAAAGCTCCAATTAGGAAAACACTTGAAAGAACGCTTAAGTCCCATCACAGGCAGAACAGCATTTAAATAATGCTGCACTTAGGACTTCATCTTACATTTAAAATTAAATATGAATTAAAGGCTACCTCCCCTCCCCCCCAATAAAATACTCAATCTTCAAAAGTAAAACTTCCAGTAATTTATGGATATCTGAAATGAGATTCACATATGTGGAATGCTATGCAGTTTTAAATTCACTTCAGATCTGCTTCTGCATCTATACTTTATGATAAAATAGATGCAAAGTAAAACCCAAATGAGGTTTTCCTAAGTTATTTGCATTCTGTAGAATGCAGAACATCAGGATTAAAAGTTACATTCTGAGTCATTCAAAGACAAAATAGATTATTAACTGTGACGACCCCCCCCCCCCCCCCCCCCCCCTTCATACCAGGAATGTAAGATGAATTCCAACTAGCCCTGATTTTACCTTGTTATTAATGTGAAGTCCACTTACATCAGATCTTGCTGGTTTATATGCTCGTCTTTGGAAGCATTTCTATTTTTATGTGTGTGTATGTGTGTGTGTGTTAGAATTAGAAACTGTATTCCAGGACTTCTGAAGATGTATCCAAGTGTATAGATGGGCAACAGTTTCTAAGTATTAGCCGAGTATCATCTGGCTCTGAATTATTTCAGTGGTTGTAATACCTCTGTTACCTTTGGATGAGTTGTCAGTGAACTGACATTTAGATAATGGGGGGGTGGGGAGGTGATATACTACTTCCATGAGATCAAGAATTTCCTATGTTTGTCTTGCAAAGTGTTCTCCAAACAGCTAATAATATTGTGAGTATTAAAATAACCACAGCGATATATGTATGCAGGCAACAGAATTTTCTCATCCAATTAAAGCAACCAGACACGATATTTCTCAGGCCATTATTTTCAGTTTTGCTGAAGAACTTGCTGTAAAGAATCTCAGCATTTTAGATTTAAGCCAGCAATGAGTTACTGTGTAGAATTCTCTTCGAACGTGTGACGCGGTGCTTTTTCTTCTGGTTCAAGCAAGCAGATACAGTGATAAAAAAGGATGCCAACGGCAGAAAGTGTTACTGCCACAGCGTTGTATGCACTCCAGGAAGCATTGCTAGTCCTGCATTTCTCCAGGCATCCAATGAATATGCAAAGTGGCTTGAAGGCATCTTTTATTCCGGAGAGCGGACTGGGGTCCTGCTCCTGCTTTTGGCACTGTGAAGTTCGAGTTCTTCATAGTGGTGTATGAAGTCTGCCACATCATGAGAGACCAGGCTGTTTGAACTATCTTTTTCTAACAGCTTTTGCAGGCATATATTGTGCTGGCATCTAGACAGACTTCTTTAGTCAGCTGGTCTTTTAATAAATCACATCTGGTTCAGGGAGATCACTGTGAGAGCTATTTAAGCACAGGTCAGAGAAATCAGATTTTTGGCAGGTCTGTGGATTTCACTGAGAGTGCTTGTATGGCTGTAAAGTTTGTCCCACGTCACTTAACTGGGAAAATCATACTCTGCAAAGTGACATTCTTGGGACAGTCATTTGTATTTTGCTACCTCAGTAAATTCCCTAAACACCTTTCTGACTACTGCCTCTACCCCCCAAAAAAAAGCTGCTTGCTTACAGATAAATGTTGAAGCACTCTTCAGTCTTCCAAATATCTCATATCTAGCCTAGTCTCTCCTCTTAAACAGAATAATAGAAGTGTCTGGGATGTGCAAGGATCCTTATGGCTGTCATTTATCTCTGTGAACACACTGAATTACAACAGTGAAGCAAATAAGGTTCAAACAAATGCTTTAAAGAACATATTTCTTTAGCTGTATTATATTTCCATATGCTGAAATTATCCAGTCTTTATAATAGTCACAAATGAAGTGTGCAAAGTAGAATTAGTGTAAGCCAGGAACTTTCCAAAGATGATTTCTACCGTTGGATATAATCAGAACTGTTATTTTTTTTCTCCTTCAAATGGCTCCCAAGTTGGCCAAAAGTGCAACTGTATCCTTTAAACAAAACATATAATTGGTGACTGCTTTCAGTTTGGGTTGTTTCTGAGGAATTTTGGCACCCTCGCATCGTTCTTTTTAGTAATGGGGTATTTCCTCACTGTGACATTGTAAGTTATGATACCGAGCCAGCTGAGTTCTCAGAACTGAGTGTAAATTTAGTATTAAAGTTTCTTGGGAACGTAGAACTTAATGAATAGGAAATTTATAAACGACTGTATTCTGCTGGAGCAATGTGCTTGTAAGCTCTTCGTTCTGAATATCATCCCTTGTGCACAGCTTCAAAAAAATCCTTCGGGGGTGATGAGTAATGCACCAGAGTGAGCAGAAGCTGGATTTGGAGAGATGTCAGGATGTTTCTGATCACTTTGGATAGAGACAAAGTCATTATATGAAGTCAACACCAAAGCAATCTATGGGGTGGAAACTGCAAGATAAAGCTGAGAGGTTTACTTTTCATCTTTCAGCCGCATGCCTTTGACCCTTTAGGAAGACTCTGTTAGTTTTGCAGAATGTTGTATTCAGAATAAATACATTAATAGGAGACATTAAAAAAATCACTGTGGCTTTAGGTAATGTTTTTAATGTTCAGCTCTGTTTGACACATCTGTCTGGAGCCATGGGAAAATAGCAAATTAAAAAGATCCACATGATATGCACACCCCAGTGTCTGGGAGAGACTAGTCATTTGGGTAGGCCTTTTTTTTTTTGCATGCTCTGACCCAAATAGCTTATTTTCCCCCTTTGATTTAGAACACAGGAGAAGTTATTTGCTATTTGCAGATCAGGTTATTTGGGTCAAAGCACTGGAGTAGGTCTGAAGTATCTGAATGGACTGGGGTTTTTTTCTTTCTTTTCTTTTTTTTTTGCATCAGCTCTGTTCTACTTCACTGCTGCTCCACATTACAGTGTCAGCAACCAGTGCCAGCTCCCTGATCCCAGCACAACAAAACTCCATCTGGGTTGGAGTGCAGGTGGGATAAATCTGCCCTGCAGGTGTGTGTGGTGGGCACTTCTCTTTTCAAACAGAATTAAACATGAGCTGGCAAAGAATAAGAGCTGCACGTAATGCACATGGTCTTTGATAAGCCTTTTGATGCAGCATTTCTTAAGTGAAAACATAATTCAAAAATTATCTTGGATGAGAACTCTGCCATTAGGCAATGACAAGTAAAGGGTAATGATCTAAAAGTACTGTAGCTAGCAGAGAGCTGCAGGAAGCATCACTTAGTCCAGTAGTCCTTAACATCTGTGGAAGAGCAGGAGCAGCATATTACTATTTTGGAGTGGATAGTTAGCTGGCAAACATTGAAAATGCTTATACAGATAAAGAGGGAGGGCTGAAGTGGATCTGGGAAAAGATAAAAACTGCTGCTTAGAAAATTATCTGAAACAAGGATGATGTGGGGAAGAGTGATAATGATACAGACTTCAGAAGAGCAAAAAAGAGATTAGTAGACAGGACTCTGTCAGTGTAATAGACACAAATCAGTTTGGGTTTGTATTTGCAGAATTAATGAACCAGGAAAGAAAGAAATGATAGAGAGTCACACTCTTGTGACTACCACAACTCCCCAAGTTTACTTTGCCTGATGAGTCTGATAACTTTCCTTGTAACTCAACAGGGAGTCAAAGAAAGGACACAGAGAGACAGGAGAACACCTCTGCTTTGGAGCTGGTCCTCAAAGTAGGTTTGTGAACTTTAAGTCTGACAGAACATCATGGGTTTTATCCCAGAAAGCAGTGTCCTGTAGTTCTCTGCCTGTGAATGCCTGCTTTCCCTTTATGATCTTCATTATTGTCCCACAAGTAGAATTTGAGTAAGTTTTAGATTTACTGCCTAGTGTTCATTGAGTGAACTAAATCCAGGCATGTTTCTCTGTGATTTAAATATGAATAGGTGTGAAATACTGCTCAGCTGCATCTCTGCTAGGTTTTTGGATTTAAGCTGAAGTCAGTACTCTTGTCTATCTGCTTCTTAATGAGATTATATCTAATCACACACCAGTTGTGCATGATTATTTACAAATCTCCATGGCAGCTGCATCCTGCAGGATATACAGGCTGGTTATTTTTTTGTTTTGAAAGGGGGGGAGGGAGGGAGGGAAGGAGAAGAAAAAAAAATCATCTCTGTAATAAGATGCAATATTTCCATCAAAGTAATCTGAGGCCTTTTTCATCTGCCTCTATATATATAGAAGTTCCTTATTAGTCCAGTTTGTGACTGTTGTGAATGTTCCTCACCTTAATTCACAGTGTTGGGACAGTAGCAGCAAAGTAAGGAACCATTTAACCAGACTTTGCCCATTAGAACTCAAAATACTCTTTTGTTGTTCTAGCAGCCTTTTTTTCTAGATCTCTAACACCTGAAACAGGGCCAAGGTTTCTTGTTAGCTTGCCTGCAGAGTGCCATGCTTAGTAAGGAAAATACTGCTTCAAGTTGCAGTATTTGGGCATTAGACATGGAACAACACTCAGATAAGAGTTGCACCTGAAATTAATACCCTCAGAGAATGCTTCCAAAGACATCTTAGATGTACTTAAGTTATAGAGGGTGATTGCGCAACAGTGTGCAGACTTCTGCTTAACAGTCAAAAATGTCAAAAAGATAGAGAAAAGATAATTCTTTTTTTACTGAGAAACTAAGGAAATGTTTTACTTTCATAAAAGCTTAACAGAGATATTTGACATTCACTTTTCAGAAGATTTAGATGTTTCAAAATATTCACAGTGTTCATTTTTATAATTACATAATTAAGCAAGTTTTGCCATGTAACATTGTTAATTTTTTGTCAGTTATGAAAGCCTTGGGTACTAGGATCAAAGAAAAATATTGCTAAAATGAATGAGAAAACCTCAACCTCATTGCTATCAATAGAGAGAAATATATTGAAGAAAAATGCCCCACAAAATTCAGTGGTTTTCTCCCAGATCCTTGCATTGTTGCATGAACATCCAAAACGAATCCTTGCTATATATGACTTTGTTGTGTGATTCGGTGAATGATGAAATTACCTCCAATGGTATTTTTTTGTTTGTCAAAGGCAGCTCTTTCACATGAATTTCCATGAGAAAGAACCAAGTGCTGAGGATTAAGATGAGAGTGCTCTTTAGTGGCCTCAATAGCTGGCTCGTTCAACCCTTCAAACTGTCAATATGCCAGATATTTCTGTGCAGTGTTCCCGTTAAACATTTTAATCAAGGAAAACTACCGTAATAGCACCGAATTTGGCATATAATTAAACCAGCAAAATTTTGCATTTTCTTCTTTCATGTAACTGTACTAAGTCTTTAATAAATTTCCTAAAGTTGACTCCTAATTCTGCTTTGGCATTCTGACAAAAGAACAGAATTCTTTGCAAGTGTTTGCTTAATTTCCATTTTTCAAACCTAATTTCAATTTTTATTGCTTCATTTTGACTACGCTGATTAAAGTAATATTAAGTCTTGCAAAGCTTTGCCAAAGAAAATGAAAGAACAAAATTAAGTGTATTTAATTAGCTACAGTTCTTATTTAGGCACAACTTATTTTTTCCTCTTTTAAGGTTGATTTGTTGTTTGTTTTTTTATCATCAAGTAACTAAACCACTCAAAAGACAACAATCAGGCCTGTGAGAAATATGAGGGGTGAGAGAGGGCAAACCAACACTTTCTCATTTTAAACCTGTTTGTTTGAACAAGTTGACATGCATACTGTAAAGAAAACTCAGGAAGGTATTTTAATGAAACAGAAGCATTTTGGCCTCAAATCTCCACAAGAAATCTCTATTTTGATCTTGCACCGCTGCAGCATTGGCTTCAACACAGCTACTTCCAAGTAACTGGTTCCTGAAGAAGCAATAGATAAAACGTGACAACAAATATTATAAACAGCTTATTAAAGAAAACAAGAGTGGAGTTTAACTCCTGAAATTCTTGAGCATCTGTTTCAGTTTAAAATACCTTTTAAAGTAAGGTTTCTATTAAACCAAGAAGGTATTAGTGTTGTTTGTTGGGGAGAGGGACGTGTTTCTGTATTTTCTGGCCCTAGGGAGTTTTCCTCTACATTTAAAACTGGGTTTATTTTCACAGCGAAATGTTTTTGGTGAATTGGGATTGTATTCAGCACCTTTGCAAAGAAATCTTAAAAGACCAAGCCATACTAAATGACCATGTGTCACATTACAGTATTAACGGAACCATCAAACATAAGTGTGACAAAACTAATTTTCAATTGAAAGCAAAACATAATTTCTGTCAGAAAGAAAAAGATGAAGAAAAAGATGAAGAATTTAGAACCATATTGGAAAGAACTAAGAGCGTTAAGTTAATATGCCCTTGTTTGTAGAAACTACTTAAGACTGAAGATGACAGCCTTTTAATGTTCAATTTATAAGGTCCTTTCTATAATAGCTTTCCCTTAGCTCTCTGGAGAAGAATATAACATTTAAACTACCCTCTTTTCCTCAGAACTGGGAAACTTGTTCCAGTGGAGCACTCAAGAAGAGTCAGTGCTTTCCAACTCACAAATGAACTTTAAACAAGAAAGAAAAAATAGGGGTAAAAGCAAAACACACAAAACCACTTGACAAAACACAATAATCTGCCAAAGCTGAGAGTGAGAGTACTTTGAATCCACTACAATTGTAGAGTAGCTGATGCAGTTGTCAGTCATTCCCTTGTTCTTCCAGATAAGCTTCTACAGCTTTTTGTCTAAGCTGCCTAAAAAATGCAGTTGTCACACAGGCACTTGAACCCCAGTTACACACCCATTAAATGATGTCTTCTCTGTTATACAGATAGATCCTCCAAGCAACGAGTAATAGTTAAAAGGAGCTCAGAAGAATCCAAACGCTAGAAAGACCAACCTCTAGACTTCAGGTGATGTGTGATTTCATCTTGCCACAGGATCATTTGCATTTTTCATCACTCTAGCTTCAAACTAACTCCTAAGTATAGAATCAGTAAGGTAAGATCATTAAGTCCAACCTGTCATCCAAGACCTTATGATTACTAAACCATGGCACCAAATGCCACGTCCAATCCCCTCTTGAACGCCTCTGGGGATGGTGACTCCACTACCTCCCTGGGCAACCCATTCCATCGGCTAACAACTCTCTCTGTGAAGAACCTTCTCCTCACCTCGAGCCTATAGGGTTCTCCTTTCCTTTTTTATTTGTTTCTCCTCTTCTTCTTTTATGGTTCATTCATTTCACTGTCAGAGGCTGCAGTTGAGATGATAACAAATATCACTCAACTTGCACATTCTGTTCCACTATTCCAATATGAAGAGTGGTGTTGTATGCTATCTACAAAACTGTTCTGTAATACACAAGCAGGTTAAGCATGGCCCATGCTGGCAGTTCCTGGTTGCCAGGAAAATAGCAGGAAAAATCTGTGTTGCTCTTCCTTCAAGTTTTGAAAAGTAAGATTTAACCACTGACTCTTACAACAGTGAAAGTTCCATGAAGCACTGTACAGCTTTCCTGGTCATCTAGGATTTGTTAAGCTCTCTTTGTTTGAAAATATAATAGTAACCACAGGACAAGGAAGAATAGCTTCTGGGTACAAATGGCTGCAATGATATAAAATTCTGTGGTTTTCCCAGTCAATTAAACTTTGAAGTACCACAGAGAATAGGCTGCTTTCTATATTCTACTGTTGGAAATGTTTCTTATGATATATGCCATATAAAGTATATATTGCCTTACGATTTGGTTTTATGTAGCACATGTTCAATATGAGTGTCTGAACCCACTAATTAGAACAAGTAACCTAGAGGTCAATTAAAAATTGCTAAAAGGACAGATATGATATCCCTAGGAAAGAAAGATTACTGCCTTTATTTATTATTAATCGTTACTATAGTTAACCAATTAACAAACCACTTTATCCTTTCAGGCTTATAAGGACAGGCATATTTCTATGGTAATTTTTATAACTGAGCCATTAACGGTGTTGAACAAAAGAATCAAATATTTTGTGTTACTTTGCTCTAAGCAAACAATAGCTCTTAAGGTTTGGAACCTCCAAGCCCCTAAATAATCTATTTAATTATTATAATCATTCCTTTCATTAATGATATCACCATCTTTACACTGCAAGCTCATTTCTCTAGGTAAATGGGTAAATAGGCTGCATTTAGGCAGAAGTGTCTTGGTCCTCACAGTAAGGACTATTGCTGCTCTTGTAAAATACCTTACTCAAGCTCAGAGTACACTGACTAGACTGGTTTTCATACAAAGCCAGCAGTGGCACTTTTCTAGGGTTACTCCACTTACGTGCTAGAGTGCCATTGTCACTTCTTAGTTTTACGTGAAGAGATACAACAAAACTTTTCATGCCTACCTCTGAAAAACACCCTACTATACTGGCTAGAATGTGTCCTGTTTTGTTCTCTTTGTGTAGAGTAGTTCACTCTCTTCAGAGCAAATATTTTAGCTCTTGTTTCCCTGATCGTTGTGCCAAGGTTTTCACTGGAGCAAGAACTGGGTTCATGGTTCTTTATCTTAAGAGGGGTACCTATAGCCCTTGGCTAAGGAGTTGCTCTCAAGTTTAGTCTCTTTTTTGGTGCACTGAATATTTAATTAGTTATTGCAAAGTGGAATAGCTTTCAGGCTGATATGGGAAGTAGAAAATATTTTCCTCTCTTATTAATATCTTATGAGATATTCTCCTGCAAGGTAAGAATTGAGATCTTCTCAAGCAGAGAAAAGACAGTGAACCCAGGTCTCTTACACTTGAGCTGAGGGCATAGGCTTGGAATTCAATTAACTAGAAACTTGCCTAGTTCTAAATGGGTCAGCCTGTGTGAGAGTGAAAATAGTTCAGGTAAGTCAAGTCACCTTGCTTTTGGTGCCATAGGCAGTCACCCTGCGAATCCAAACTAGGGAGAGGGGTTTGCCTTTGATGGAAGGCAGACTTTCTACACCACCATTTCGAAGTGTTCCTTTCACATAATCCGCTGAATTTTTGTAACTCCTAGTGGAATCCTGCTGCTAAAGATTAAATTCTTCTCCAGCAACACAGAAGAAACCACCAAGCCAAAGCTTGTAGACAAGAGTAGGTAGCTACACACCCGAAAGTACTTTGGTCTAAGTTTTAAGTGTGTGTGAACCTTTACTGGAGCAGGCACCTACAGATATCATGGCCCCCAAGTAAATCAAAGTGAGTACCCTAGATGTTTGGCTTTCTCAGTAGTACCCCAGGGATACTACTCGGTAGCCAGGGGAGGTTTAGGCTGGATGTTAGGAAGAAGTTCTTCCCAGAAAGAGTGATTGGCCATTGGAATGTGCTGCCCAGGGAGGTGGTGAAGTCACCATCACTGGAGGTGTTTAGGAAGAGACTGGATGGGGCACTTGGTGCCATGGTTTAGTTGATTAGATGGTGTTGGATGATAGGCTGGACTCAATGATCTCAAAGGGCTTTTCCAACTTGGTTAATCCTATCCTATCCTATCCTATCCTATCCTATCCTATCCTATCCTATCCTATCCTATCCTATCCTATCCTATCCTATCCTAATAGACATTGTCAAAAGGTAAATTTAGGGAGTCTATGAATTCTCTTTAAAAAATATTCTTTACTGTGCTGTGAGAACCCAAAGATACTTGGTATCAGGTTTAGTTTCAATACCAGCTTCTGGTTCAGTTTTAAGGTTTCTATGGGGTTTTGGTAATGTGATTTATTTTTTTGGGGGGGAGGGTTTAGTTTGTTTGGGTTTGGTGTGAATTATTTATATCCACAGGCAATTATTAACTAAATTATTAGATAAAATAGTCTCTTAGAAGCTAAGCTAATATAAAGTAAATTAATAATAATAAAAAGCATCTGTGTAAGAAATGGGTATGTGTAAGAGATGGGTATCTATGCATACCCATCCAAAATTCAAGGAAAACAACAATCACAAAGTGTTTCTCAATAACTTTCCACTTTCTTCTAACCCAGATATTACCTACAAGTTGTAAAAATCATCTGGCTTCGTAGATAGCTTGGATGTTCTATCACTTTTCTCTGTTAAATATTTGAACACTTGGCAGGTTTCTTCTTTTCATGTTCATGTAAAAGTGAGAGATAAAATAGAAATTATGACAATTTTTTTTTTTTGCTAAATAAAAATGATGTCACTGTGAGGTTAATTCTCCCATTGTGAGAGTGTTCCTCCTAAACATAGTTTTATCATTCAATCAGAAATTACAACTTGAAATTCCATTTACATTAAGATCTCTTAATGGAAGGTTTCTCTGAGAAAGCATTCTAGCAGTTCCAAATTACTGCTGTTGTTAATGATGTAAATGAACAAACATTTTTGTCTGGAGACATTCTAATCCCACCTGGATGAAATTCCGCACAATCTGCTCTAAGTGAATGTGCTTTAGCTGGGGGCGTTGGATTAGATGATGTCCAGAGGTCCATTCCAATCCCTACCATTCTGTGACATGAGCAACAATAAAGATGTTGTTGCTAGTCATGGGGAGGAAAAAAAATGTTTGTTGAAAATCGTTGAATTAATGATATATTTTCTAAACAACACTTCAGAAACACCTGAAGCCATGTATTGATGCTACATTACCAGGACAAAGGCAAATACAGCAACACTTCAGAATCAAAGACTTGAAATAGAGCTTAGGATGTCCTCTAGTATTTTGCCAAAAAGTAGGATCAACTGTACCTGTCTGTTTTTTGACAGATAATTGTTCAAGAGCAGAACACAGAACAAGAGTGCAGTCTCAAGTTGTACCAGGGGAAGTTTAGGCTCGAGGTGAGGAGAAAGTTCTTCACAGAGAGAGCTGTTAGCAGTTGGAATGTGCTGCCCAGGGAGGTGGTAGAGTCATCATCCCTGGAGGTGTTCAAGAAGGGATTGGATGTGGCACTTGGTGCCATGGTTTAGTACTCATTAGGTTTTGGATGACAGGTTGGACTTAATGATGTTTGAGATCTTTTCCATTCTTATTGATTCTATGATCCAACTTCCTTAAAACCTCTCATGGCCATTAGAAATTCCACTCCTTGATCAATTCACCTTAGACCTTGGCTGTTTAAAATGTAGAAAATATCTGTCTACCTTAATATCTAGCACCATGCAGGTAGATATTAACACCAGTTTTATACAGCAAACAATTTAAATCTTGAAGTCCTTCAAATTTGCATTGAATAAAATGTAATTATTTTCTTCCTTTTGTCGGAGGAAGAAAAGTTCAGAGATACAACTGAGGTCAACACTGCAAGCCCATAAAGAAAAGCCTGGGATGAGTGATCCATTTCAAGCTTGTTTCAAGGCAGTTTAAGGCAAAAATCTCTTTCAAACTCCTTTCACTTTTTTGGGTTGCATATATTTCTACAGCACAAAGATAAGCTATCTTTCTACACTCTTCATGCAATCCATCTGTGTTGTTAATAGCTCGCCAGTGAGATGATATGTCTGCGTCACCAACCCTTTTGATGGACGGCTTTTTATCAGTAAGCTGCAGAAGCTATATTGTAACAAATTCCATATTTTCTCTTTTATAGAACAGAAACATATTTATGCAGTCACAGTCAGAGCTGTGCACCAAAAAAGTTAAGAGGCATATGTATTTCCTTGAACAAACTCCTCTTAAACTGATGCATTTGGCAAAATAGCTTTCCTATTTTTGTTCCTATTGATTCGATTTTTATGTTTTTTCCCCCACCTCCTAGGGAGTTCTCCCTTTCTCTCTGGCTCCCTCACTATCCCCAGGAATCTGGATCAAAACTAGAAGGGCTGTTGAATGCAACAGAATGTCTCTTCTCAGCAGTGCAGTGAATCAACAGATTTACTAAATCTCACATCTGGCTTAGAGAAACGGGAAGGAGCCTGGACATCACAACTCGCTCATTTTTACCAATTCTGAACAAATCAACAGCTAATAGCATTGCCTATAGCTGGGAGTAGTGCTATGAGAGCTCTTCACTTCGGCAGTGAACCTTATTCTTCAGCTGCCTATAAAAACATTGCTTTATCAAGCCAAACATGATAAATGCCAATTATGGCAAAATTGTCCATTATAGGAATGGATCAGAAATCTTATCCAGGGCAGATTAAGTTATGAAGATCTTAATCCTATTAGCTACCTGATGGCTTAAGTGGTAGCTTAATTCATAACAATTTCTGTCTATCTCCTGAAAATATTAAAGCATATTTAGGAGAATTCACAAATTTTGCTGGCAAATGAGAAAGGGTGGGGAGAATACAGCTAGTGGTCTCTTACTGATTCCCTGTCTTTTTTACCTGAAAGACAATTAGGAAAGGAAAGAAACTGGGTGAAAACTAATCCTTGCTGTGAGACTGCAGAGGTGAGAAACACATCTAACAGGTAAGAAATCTGTTCAGATTTGCTGAAGCTCATGAACAAAAGACACGTGCAGACTAACAGCTCTATTCTGAACTGACTCTAACCTTTAAAAATAGTTCAACTTGGGTCTGCATAAATCACAGCCCTGGTTTATCCATAACTTTTATTCTCAGCTTAGGTACCTGCTCTTCTGCTCATTTTCACCAACTCGCTTGCAGGATATATATCACCCTCCTACTTGTGTCTATGCCTGAGGCTTTTCACCTCTCCCCTGCCTCCAGATGTTTCAAATGGTGCATCAAAGTGTGACGGTAAAGAGGTCTCTGGAAGCGCCGTGGGGATAGCACTTCTGAGGTCTTGTTAGTTTTACGGCTGCGGCGGCTGGCTGGGAGCAGAGTAGCTAGGTGGGTGGAGGAGGGAAATGGAGCAGCAAAGTGAAATTACCAAGCACTGAAGCGCTGGAGCCTGCAATAGTCACTCTGCTGCTCTTAGCAAGCCAGGAGCTGAGCAGAAGAGGTCGGAAAGGGACCTGGTGACTCTCAGTGCATGCCCAGCATCTCATCAGCACTGATCTCCACCGGGCTACTCCAAATGGGAGCAATCTCAGGTGTTGCTCTTGCTCCATACTTCATATCCAAATAACCAGGTGGCACACATCCCCCCTCCACCCCCTCAAGATAGCTGAAAAAAGTGTTGATAAAAAGATGGACAAAACACTAGCTTCACCCCCCACCCCCCACCCCCCCCCTTAGCCTAGAAAAGTAAGAACAATGAAAGCTCTTTGTAGAGTTACCCCGGGAATGCTAAAAACTTCTTGGAGGGTGGACTGCCTTTTGCTCTAAGTATTACACAGTAATTAGCTACCTGCTAATACTTAGAAGATATTGCAGCTAAAATGATGTGATTTACTAGAAGAGCAATGAAAGTTACCCAGAGATATACTGAGTAATTTAGTGAACACTTTGGTAGACTTTGTTTGTCTGTAGGCTTAATTATTTTGTCTGACAGCTTAAGCAAACACTTGATCATAGACACTTACACTTTGCTTATCTTCAAGGTGATGCAGTATTATACCACAATGCTCATCAGATAAACTGTACAAAAGTTCACATTTGCAGGATGCACATGATTTACACAAGGTCTGTCAGAGAGGTCTGTTACAGTAAAGATATCTTCAACATTCTTAGCACAGACTGCATTTCAAAACAAAGATTAAAATCTAGTTTCAAGCAACAAATCTGCAGTGCAAGTTCCCTGTGACATTGACTTTTAAGGACCAAGTCTTGATTTAGTCTTCTCTTTCATTGAAGTTTGAAGACATGGGGAGGTTGGTTGGGGTTTTTTTGCTAGTTATATGTGCTGAAAGAGGTCCATTCATGTGATATAAGGTTTTCTGCAACATTTTTTTGGTGCTTCAAGTATTTCCATGAAACTAATGCAAATGCAATGCAAAATTAAACAAAGTACTGCAATGCAAATACAAAGTGAACTTTGCAGTATCACTTAAGGTGTTTCTGTGGTCACAGTAGGTTGCAGAAACTTCAAAGGAGATCATAAAGTCCTAGAAAAACAGTAATCCTTTACTGTTCATTACTTAATTGATTGAATTCAGAAAAGGGGAGCAATAATGAGGAAATTATAAAGAAATTACAAAGAAAGATATTGAGTTGTGCTGCAAGATGACAAGCAGCAGTAATTATTACTAAATTATATCCAGAGAAAACAGCTGACTCGCTAATGAATGGCAGCAGTTCATTTCCTTCAAGGCAAAAGATGGAATGGAGAAATACTTTTATATTTACCCATAGTGACTATGTATGCCTAAGGAAAAGAGAAAGTGCATTATGCAGAGGTGACAGAGTACAGAAATTTACTGCATTTTTATTTGCCCTGATTTGCTTTCTCCTTAACACAAAATAACAAAAACAGTTTAATCTATAATATTGAGAATTATACAACCAAAGCTTTCCAGCTTTCTGTAGAACTCGGCTTCTTTAGTGGCAATACCATGATAAATAAATCTCTAGGTTTCACTAAAATTATGTTATTGTTTTTTATGTACTCTGTTATATGCTATTTCAGAAACATCTCTTGTTGAATGTTACTCTTTACAGTCATTTCCAAAAGGCCTTTTTTGTGTGTCACTTTTAATAATGAAAGTTTTGAGTGAGTTTGCTGCAGTTTATTTTCAGAGTGACTTTCAAACGCACTGCTTGTCTTCACACTGAAGTGAAAATGTAAGCAATACCAGTGACAAGCATGTTTGGCTTTTTTTTGCAGATTTCCAACACTTTCTAGGGTCATGTGGGCATTGCTGGCCAAGCATCAATAGTTCATTTGTTGCTTGATTACAAGCGGAATTGTAAATGGAATGAAATAAGATGGATACGGAGGATTACCAACTGCTGTTGGCATACAGCTGCATGCTTAAAGATGTCTTCATTCATTAACAGACTGTTTTAGCCTGCCAAGGTTGGAAATGAAATGCAAGCCACAGCTTGTACATTTATCACTGTAAGGAAAGCATCCTGCCAGTACTGGTTAAGCAAAGTGTACTTGTAGCTTTTAGTAGTCCAGTCTGATTATTGGGCTCAATCTGTTTCTAACGGCAACCTTTGCAGTGACAGCATTGTTTCCATCTGTGCTCACATCAGAGATTTTAAACCTTACCATTTAAAGTTCTGAAGTCACCTTACAGACAGAATTATTTGTTTTCTCAGGGATTGCTCCAGTTGGTGAACAGCAACGTGGTGTACCTGCAACAAGCAAACCAGCCTCTGCCTTCTGCTTAGCAAGTCAGATAATAGCTATCCAGTAGTGCCTCCAATTTCAACAGGTGCTTTGACTTGATATCTGAGGTTTGTTTGCTCAAGCTACCTGCAGTTCTCCTGTCCAGCACTATAATGAATAGGAGCTGGTAAGTGCTTGTAGAACAGATCTGAAGTGAAGATTACTTGAGGGGATTAATACATAGTCAGGTGAAAAGTGAGATGGGGCTAAATGGAGGGAGGGACAGCAGTAGGGAAAAGAAGAAGGATGCAGGAGATGGTGGTGAAAGCTTGTTGGTTGGTCCTGGGGGAAATAACAAAAGGCCTTGTTTGGGGTTTAGTGGTGTTTTGTTTTGTTTTGTTTTCCTGTATTCTTATAAAAAGTTTAACAGATGAGCTGAAGTGCAGTAACAAGTGATAATTCTCCTTGGTGAAATGAATGTTGTTCTCGGTGTGTATATTAAGCTACTATTAAAGATGCTGTCACTAAGATTGGGAGAGTTTTGCCAATTATATGTGGCCTCCCAGCACTTGTACTAGGAGTTTATTCTCTCACTAATATGCTGCATCACACTCAGATTTGACAGTAGACACAACCACCTATAACTCAATTCAGCAATACTCACGATTTAGTCAGTAGAAAAATTATTTCATATTCTCATGAGGCTTTTTTGGTTTATGTTCCCTCTTGTTGGTTGATGTTTTCCTCCTTATCAAAATAATCCAGCTAAAGAAAACCACCACAGTGTTCTGAATTAGCATAATAGCAACTTTGGCACATTTATTGATAGATGCAGAAATTAAATTATTAAAGAGCTCGTTAAGAATAAAAAATAAGAAAACAAACAAACAAAAAATGACCCCAGAAAAAATAACCCAAACCCGTGCTGGCATATCTTTGGTCTACTTGTACAACAACACAAATGTACTCAAAAATGAATGTAAAGAGGGGTAAAGTAGAAACATAAACTCAGCTATCTTCAAATTAAATTTGAAAGCATGAAAGAATCACTGATGAAAATGATGTTATTAAAGAAAAAAATCAATTAAGATTTGTGACTCACTTCAGTGTTGATTTTATCCCTTCTGCTCTAGAAAATTACGAACCGCATCTCAAGTGCTCAGTGGGGACCGGGAGGCAATGATGAACATCCATTTCAAGGCACTTCTTTTGGATTAAGACCTCGCTGACTCTGTGAACAAAGGGATTAAGGTACCTCACTGCATTTCTGACATATTACAGCACTATTGCAGCTGACCTGTTTTCAGCGCAGAATGTTTTGATGTTTGTGATTTGTTTTACAATGCTTTGGGAAGGAAATGCTATTGATTATTCTTCAGGAACTCGATGTTGTGGGGTTTTACATTTATGATACATTTTGAGTAAGCTATTTATTTTGAAACCAGCAGCACCGTGTTTCTAACTTCCCTGATTTCTGCATTTTTCCAGTCTTAGCTAGAGTAGAAAATCCAGAACTCTTGAACCTCTGCATCTGGCATATGCACAAACTATTCAGTGGTGAGAGCATGAAATATGCATCTATATTTATTACAGTGCTATTAACATTACAGTATTTCTGCTGCTTTTGTGACACCTTCTCTCACAAGCAGCTGAGCTCATAAGAAAGTAAGGAAGAATCATACATGTTTTTTTGGATGGTTGGAAGGAACCCCACCTTAGGACTTACATCAGTCATAGTTCAAGTCCGTATGCAAATAGTTATTAACCACACATCCTCAAAATCAGACTTCCTATAAAGAATGGAACTTGCAAATTAAATGTTTTGAGGAAAACCATGGGCAAATAATCCCAGAATGCCACTTGTAGTTGATGCCACTTATTACTGATGTTGCTGCTTTGTTCCCAGTCCTAAGCAAAAGGATACAGACCAGAACCAGAGGCAAAGAAAGGCAGCATACTTCATTTTATTAGCAGTCTCTTAATTTTGGCAGTGAAATTATCAATATGTTCTCTCACTTTCTCCACCAAAATATGTTATAAGGTCAAGCTTTCTGAATTTTATAAACAGATGCTATTGCTTGTATGTCTCTCCAAATACTTCTGGGAAAACAAAATCACCATAGTGAATGGTCACTGTCCTGAACATGCAGTACCTCATAAATATGAGTTTCAGATTGTACAGTATGCTCTGCCTGTATATAATAATATCTATTTACAATAGAACACAATGAATCATAGATTTTTTTACATGAATGTGAAAATAATGATGTGAAAAAGACCCATTTAAACAAATTTGTATACACTGAGAAAAATTAAAAAGCCTAGAAAGCAGCAAATGTATTCATATGTTCGTACATATTTATATATTGGTGTCATTAGTTTTCTTAATTTATTTCAAGACCATTATGGATCATTCAAGCAAAGCCACATCAAGTTTTATCTGAAATATTAGTTTATAGCTTGGTGTTCAAAATATTTCCATTCCCTGCTTCACTCCTAAGATTCAGTTCTAAACAGTTCTCTTTCTCTCTAGAACCTGTGTGAGTTCGGATAACGATTACTATTCTGGGACGCTGCCTTTGTAATTGATAGTGTACAGGATTCATCTCTGGGCAAAAAGAAGTAATGGTAGAATTGAGTATTTATTTTTTTCTTCTCTAAAGATCAAGTAGAAATGCAGTCTGTTTTTCTCCACACAATAGAAGCAGCAACATGGTACTGAACGACTTTATGTTGGCATTACACCAGTGTCAATGAAGATACTCTTACTGTAGAACCAGTGAGAAGAAAATTAGGCCAATTTCTGCACACAGACTGCAGTGAAGGAACCATTTGGGAATGCCACATCTAAATTTAATATATCTATGCCACATATGGCTCTGCAACTCAGACTAATTCCATACAAACTGTAGATGACATCAGGATCTGACCTAATTTGAAATTTTTTTTTTTTGGGGGGGGGGAAAGTTACTTCAGGCTTACAAGAGCAAACCCTGAAACAACCACTGTTTGAACTGTTTGGGTTTTTTGGTGATGTGTTTCCAAAGCATCTCCCCATCCCAACCCTATCAAGTATTGTAGAAAACTACTTTTTCTGTGTGGGGCTTACAGATGAAGATCTGTATTTGTATAAAAGGAGAAGAAAGTCAGCAGGTCGAGAGAGCTTCTCCCCTCTCTCTCTGCTCTGCCCTGGTGAGGCCATATCTGGAACATTGTGTACACAGTTCAAGAGGACAGGGAACTGCTTGAGAAAGTCCAGAGCAGAGCCACAAAAATGATTAAGGGAGTAGAACATCTTCCTCATGAGCAGAGACTGAGGGAGCCAGGGCTCTTTAGCTTGGAGGAGACTAAGGGGTAATTTCTTTAATGTTTATAAAGGTGTGAATGGTGAGTGCCAGGAGGATGGAGCCAGGCTATTAGCCATTAGCCATGCCTAATGACAGCACAAGGGGCAATGGTAGAAGTTGAGCCATAGAAAGTTCTATGGAAACAGGAGAAAGAATTATTTCACTGTGAGGGTGACAGGATACTGGAACAGGCTGCCCAGGGAGGTTGTAGAGTTTCCCTCTCTGGAGATATTTGAGACCCACCTGGATAAGTTCCTATGTGACCTGGTATAAGTGATCCTGCTTTGGCAGGGGGCTTGGACTAGATGATCTTTCAAAGTCCCTTCTAGCCCCTGACATTCTGAAAGAAAACTAAGAATTATACATTTTAAAAAATAGAATTCCACTACCTAATGCAGCTTGGGATCTTGAGTCAAGAAGTCTGTCTGTCAGGTGTGAGAAACTACCTCATGATACTAGCCTGATGCTAGATGATTGATGATTTATAATGATTTGTGAGGCTCATGTCACCTTAGAGTTAACCTCTGCATTAGATGATCTAACCCAGACAAGTTATTATTTAGGCTCCATTATAGCCAGCATAGGGAGATATGCACTTGTAGAAGGCAGTGTCATATCACCCACATTAGAGAACAGAAAAATGTGGTCAGAGCAGCAGTGAGGCAGGGGAGGAGGAACCGATCCTAACAGGAAAGTGAGACAACCAGCCACAGGAAGAACACATAGAAAATGGTCACATTATAGTAATGGTGTTCTATTGATTTTACTGCATCCTGCAAAGGAATCTTAGCAAGATTTTGAGGAGAAGATTGTCATTTATGTTTTTCTCTCCAATATCAATTTCCTCATTAGTTTTCAGAGGCAGCTTCACATGAAGTAGCAGGCATTGTCTCTAATTCTGAACATAATGGGAGACAAAATGTGCTGCAATATTAATGTAGATGTAATGAAATCACTGAAGAAACTCTCTCTTGTGGTATCTCAGAACAACTTCAGAGGTGCCAGTTGGCTTATAGAGGCAAGGCTAGGCACAATTTAGTTTGACTACTTCAGTTTATCAGTATTAATGTACAAAGAGCACTGTTTGTTTGGGGGATTAGTTGTTGTCTCATTTCACCTCGTGTTCTGAATAATGAATGGTTATGCATGTTGCCTTCAATATAATTTGTCATATAAATTCTATATAAATTAGTTATTAAGATAATATGTAACAATATTTATGTAACAGTATCCTCTCAATCACTTAACTGCTTCAGAATGCTAAGGGCCAATTAGATGATTCTTGCCTTTGACATCTGGTAATCATTTGTTGACAGATAGGAAGTGATTCATCTAAATACATTCAACTGTTTTCTCCCATGAAAGAAACAATATTTTCCTTTTTTTTTTCTTTTCCTTTTTTTCTTTTTTAATTTTATGAATGCAGTGGTTAATCAAAGCTCAAGAACTTTCCAGCACCCAACATTTGAATTGCACCACATTTCAAAACTATGAGCACTTAATTTATAGGGCACTTTTAAAATGAATTGCAAGCCCCACCATCAACACGCTATTATTCTTCATTAGGAGATTTTGCCCTCCCCCTGCTTTGTGCTGCATCCACCTCTTCACTCTGGCCTAGGAAGAAGCACATTCATCAGAGTAAAGACCTTCCATGTCACTTGCTATGGCAAATTTCTTTTAGTAACACCTAGTGTGACATAGATGTTATGTTGCTGGAACGTGTCCAGAGTAGGGCAACAAAGCTGGGGAGGGGTTTGGAGCACAAGCCCTATGAGGAGAGGCTGAGGGAGCTGGGATTGCTTAGCCTGGAGAAGAGGAGGCTCAGAGCAGACATTATTGCTACCTACAACTACCTAAAGGGAGTTGGTCTCTTCTCCCAGGCAGCCAGCACCAGAATAAGAGGATACAGTCTCAAGCTGCACCAGGGGAGGTTTAGGCTGGATGTTAGGAGGAAGTTCTTCACAGAAAGAGAGATTGGCCATTGGAATGTGCTGCCCAGGGAGGTGGTGGAGTCACCATCACTAGGGGTGTTTAGGAAGAGATTGGATGGGGTGCTTGGTGCCATGGTTTAATTGACTAGATAGTGTTGGATGATAGGTTGGACTTGATGATCTCAAAGGTCTTTTCCAACCTGGTTAATTCTACTCTATTATATTCTATTCTGTTCTACAGTGTAGCCTCTCTGTAAAAGCTTCCTATGTTTGCTTCTTTGTCTGTGGCTTTCAGCACAATATTGGAACTAGATGATCCTTGCGGTCCCTTCCAACCCTGAATGATACTATGATTCCTAAAAAGAGGAGCAGGAATTGCTGCTGAAAAAAGAACCAAACCAAACCATTGGCCTATGTCACTCCTCCCATTTTCTGTGTCACTAATAACTAACATGAGTAATAGCAACTTCTGAGCTCATCTGAAGAATTGTGAACAAGAAACAAAGAACATGGGACAACAAAACCAGTCTCTGCAATGCCTAGTCCATGGTCCATTTGCCTCTGAATATCATAAAGCACTCCTCAGCACCACTCACAGATTTCATGTCTGTTACAAAGTCTTTCCTCCCAAGTCTACCTATTTGCAAACTTTAACTGCAGCTGATGAGTTACTATCTCTTTTCTACAAAAGGATAAAAAAAGTCACTTTAATAAAACCTCAGCTGACTTCAAGTTTAGGAATATGGTGAAGCCCTGGAACTGGTTGCCCAGGGAGGTGGTAGAAGCCCCATCCCTGGAGGTTTTTAAGGCCAAGCTGGATGTGGCTCTGGGCAACTGGATCTAGTGTGAGGTGTCCCTGCCCATGGCAGGGGGCTTGGAACTGGATAATCCTTGACGTCCCCTCCAACCCTAACAATTCTGTGATTCTATGAACAGCATCCATCATAAATCAAGGCAGAGATTCTGAACTAGAAGTATTACATCCAACTAGGTCTGAGACTAGTTGGAAATAGTCAGAACTGTACATAGTTCTGCTACAGTAGTTGCTTTGAAGTCTGCATTCACTACAATCTCATAGGTCATTTAATTTATCACAGGTATGTGTAGGCTTATAGTATACATAAGCCAGCACAGTAATTTATGGCTTTGCTGCTAAGCCACAGAAGGGGTATCTTCTCTGACTGACCAGATATCCCAGTCTGTGGCTTTGATATTTTTACTTTCTGATAAAGAGCAGAACAACAACTTGGTAAAATTTACAACAAAATCAAGTAGTTTGTCTGGTACCAGATGATGACGGACTGACTTTGGTGTTGCCTTTAACTTCAGCTAAAAGCAGACATGATCTGACTGTAAGCCAGACACAGAACCTACCTGATGTCTTGCCAGACCTCCTGACAGCTTCTCAGCTCTGCGTTTGACATATGTTGTCTTTTTACTGGCAATGGCGACATAACTCCTCCATTTGGAGTGAGAAAACCATGAGCCACTGAGCTTCTGCAACTCTTTGGATATGTTGTATGACAAAGTGCATGTAAGAAGCAGTGCCTGCTTGTTAATTCCACCTAGAAAGCGTAATGTGGCATTTAATAAGCCAGGGCAAAGAACTTTCCTTTTCCAAATGACACTTTATTGCGAGTCTTCTCTCCTTTTAAAGGAGAAAGCTCTTTTAAAAAGGAATTAAAGTATATTGCCAAGGCATTATAGCAACATAAGTGAGAATTATGTAGTGGTTCTAAACAACACTGTTCTGGTTGTTTCAAGTTTGGGTTGTGTGGTTTGTTTGGGGTTTTAGTTTGTTTGGGGTTTTGTTTGCTTGTTTGTTTGTTTGCAGTTTTGTTTGTTTATTTCATGCTGCTACTACTTCCAGTATCAAGAAGCAACATAGCACAGCTTTAAAGAATCTTGAAAGGCACTCTGTCTTTCAAATACATTTCTTTTGAATTGCTGATACTCATTTTTTCTATCAGCTACATAGTTTTTCAGTCCAAGGATGTATATGAATAAAATATGTGTGCCTATGGATGACTCTTCTTCCAGTTTAAATCAACTTTTCTATATGCTGTTTTCCTCCTTGTCCCCAAAATTACTTAACAAAAGGCAAGGTGCAATGTTTTTGACTTGGCTTATTCGCCTGTGATTAGTTTGAGCATTATATATTTGCTTTCCAAACTTACATAAATTTATGATGTTCAGGTATTTTTCTCTTGTAGTTTTTCAGTAGCAAAATCTGTCCTTTACTGTCACCGCCACGCTTACAGACTTATACTGATGTGACCTGTAGGAAAACTTTTCCTGGTCTAAAAAAACATAACCAAAAACCCCAAACACAGCAAATAGAAACATATAATATTTTGTTTTCAGGTTGCAGAGAAACTGGAGGTGAATTTAAGCCCTCGCCAGCTTTTTGAAGGCGTTATCACTGGCACATTCAACTCTCTCTGTTTAGCCACAGCTATTTGAGATGCCTCCCACATTCGCCGCAGAAAGCATACTGTTAACTAACTTCTTGTTTAAATGAAGGGCTATGCTGACAATTAAATGTGGGATCGTGCATGCTTCAGTGCCGAACCTTATTATAATCAACGTGAGTAGAAGCAGAGGGCTGAAATTATGGGTTTTAGTCTGCATCTGCATGGCATTATTATGCTTATCAAGGTGAAAATGTCGACGCTGAAGAATGTAATTGTGTACCTTAAGCAGCAGCACTAGTTAAACTGAGCTCCTGCCTCCACTATTAATGCATCAAAGTGCTACTCTTGAGAGGCAGTATAACTCTTGATGTAGGCAGAGCTTTCAATTCATGAATTTACATACTTTCTTTTTTTCCTTTTTTTTTGTCTTTTTTTCTTTCTTCTTTTTGTTTTCTTTTGTTTTTCTTCTTTTTTTCTTTCTTCCTTTTTAAAGACCTTGAGAGGTAAGGTTTTTCTGTTTGGGTATTCATTCAATATAGATTTTTTTTCTGATGTATTTTTTTTCCCTTTTTTTGACAAAGTCAGGGACCAGAAAGAATAGTGTGCACTTTGTGTATAGCTCCATTGCCCTCCAGGAGGTCAAGTGTGAAATGAGTTGAGAGGCACATTGACAGTCCATGCGTGAGCTGAAACAACTCAAGCTCGTTATCAGTAATTTGGATCTGTGCCTGTGGTGTGGGTTCTTATTGTATAAAATCTAATCAAATAATAAAATAATTCAGTGAATTATCTATGTTTAGCAGATTATCATTCTCATCTGAATGTTGTCTCATACAAATGATGCGTGTTTTATTTGTTGGTTTTAATGTTTAGTCATCTTGAACACTTTGATTTGTTATTCATTTACACTGCAAAACAAATGCAGGTTTCTTGATACAATATATCGCTTTGTTTGGTTTCATATACGTGCACCGCTTGTAAGTTAGTCACTTGTAGGTTATCTGTAGGGGTGGGTACAGCACTTTTCTTTACACAGAGGCAGAGGGAATGGTTTCCCCACATAGTGGTTCTCTTGATCTGTATAGACTGTGCTGAACCCATAGCAGTGGGTCAACACATATGCCAACATCTATCTTCATGCTTGTACCTTAGCTAGTATTTCTAAACTGACAATACTGTAAATTCTCTAAGTCCTTTTCTTTCATTTTTTTTCTTCCCTCTTCTCCACAAATTTCCTATCCAATAGATTTTTGGCAAGACAGAGCAGGTATGCTAAGTCAGGATAATAATTTTTTGGAAATAATTTCCCTTTCAGTCTCTTGAAAAAAAAATTGCACAGGCTTTAGTATTACATGACTCATTATTTTAAACTGATTTGCTTAGTTCTAAAATGCTCTTCTGCTACTCTCAATCTGACTTTTGCCATGAAGAGAAATACAAAGGCCACTCAAGTGTCTAAGGATTGGAAGTCTGGTTTTCTGCTCCTTTGTGTAAAAGGAAGAAATCAGCAATAAAAGATTTGTCTTGAGGAAGCTTCAGTATTCATGAATTATTTGGTTACTTCCTAACAGATAAAGTGAATCTTTTAGCTACAAAGAGAGAATATTTCACTTGCTTTTAGTTAACCATTTAGTAACTTAATGGACAGAGCAAACCACTTGTACTGAGCAGCTTTAATGAACTAACTGTGCCAGTGAAGAAGGACTACAGCTACACAGGAAGCATAGGCAGACTTCAGAAGAATTAATGTTTCTAGAGTTATTTCTATATAATTTGTGGAAGTAAAGAAATTGCTTATTCCACTCAAAATAATTTAGAAACAAAACTTTTGCAGTAAAGCACTGAACCTGGCATGCTTTCCAGTTGCGAAGAGCCAAAAGTCTGCTCATCCATATATGAATTGAGCAAGGTAAAAGAAATAATGTTACCTGTTTCTATCTTCTGGCTACCTCTGCAGGTCTAGGTCACGGTGATTAGTGAAGGACTCCTTGCCTCTGTATGAGAAAGCAGTTAAAGCATTGATGGTTAAAGGCAATGTACTGAATTGAGTTTAGAGGACTACTGGGATCTGGATTTACACATATTACAGGTGAAGGCATGTTCGTTCTGCAGGGGGAAGACAACTTGCAAGGCAAAGAAAGTGGGCCAGATTTCTGTGAAATACTCTAGCACTAAAAATCATAAAAATATATTAAATGCCATTTATCTGAAAAGGTACATTATGGGACTGGGAGGCTTGGAACAGTAATGATTCATCCAGAGAATCACAGGTTATATAATCAGTATATATCTACAATCGTTCTGTGTATCTGAAGTCAAACTCATATGAATTAGTGTTTTAAAATGAGATAGTCATTTTGTACATATTACTGTCAGAGCTTCATATCTCCACTGATTTTCTTATGTATCAAGATCAGACTTTGAATTCACTCTTAAATCAAACCTCCTGTTGCAATGGCAGGCAAGTCCTTTCTATTACATACATTGATATATATATTTTAGGGACCATTAGCAGTTCCACAGCTGTAAAACATAGAGTTTCTGACTTCTCTCTGACTACCCACATACAGTTCATTATTCAGGCCAATAATTCTGTATAGGCAAGTCTTTCAGTTGATCTCCAGAAGCAACAGGCCCTTTGAAACAGAATCACAGACTGGTTCAGGCTGGAAGGAACCTCCTGAGACCACCTAGTCCACATTTCTGAGGACACAGAGACTGTTACCTGTCCGCAAAACCTTTTCTTGTTGATTTAGCAGCACTGAGTGAAGAAAGTCCATGTCATGTAGCTAGAGCAGAAGTCTGTGCTGTACAGGCCTGCAAGTGTGAAGGAGGAGGGAGAAAGGAACAGGCTGTGACATGACATTACTTTGCAGCTCCTATCAAGTGCAAATAAGGATCACACTAAATAAGCCCCAGCTACAGAGCTGTCTATTTTTATTTGTAGTGTTTAGCTTGCTACCAAAAATCTGTTTTGCCTCAATTCTTGTAGCATTCAGGAAAGCATCAAAATGACCATTTACTTCTGGTTCAAGAAAAATAATGGCTTGCATTATTATCTCCTCAGCTTCATGTTTGGTTTGATTACAGAACCCATGATTTAAAAATACTGAGCTTATCCCTGCCAAAGGATCAGATCTCATACGTTTTATCTAAAGCAGACATTTTTCTCGTGTGTGTGTCCCCCTAACACACACTTTCCTGTGTGCCTCCAAACCTTCATGTTTCTATTTCAGTAACAACCTGCTGACAAGCCATGTCTGATTGCCATGTGAAGGCATTAGGATCAAATACATACAGAGCATTAACAAAAAGAAAGAATGTCCTTGGGGAAAAAAAACATTGCACAACATGAACTCACTTGTACTGCTGGAAAGAGTTGTCAGTAACTGTAAAAAAAAACAGTTCAGAGGCCTTCTGACATGGGGAGGGAGCAGGACCCCTAGCATCTATACAAGTGTTCTTTCAGGAGGACTTCACTCACCTTTGTCAAACATAAACTGAGCTCAGGGATGCGCAAGGGAAAGGAGGAATGCTGCTTCCGAACATTGACATTATTGCTTTTCTGCCTGTCTCTGTCTTGAACCAAAGCATTTTTTCTTCCCCAACAGCACTGTCTATCCACTTTCTGCTTGCTTGTTCTTTTCTCCCCCTGCTCCCCCCCCCCCCCCCTTTTTTTTTTTTTTGAGTTGTAACATTTTTTCCCTCTAGTTAATGTGACACCATGGAGAATGAAACAAACCAAGATGAATTGCTAGCCCTCTGGATTTAAAGCTGCTTAAGCGATGGCTGGGAAAACAGGTAGGTTACAGCAAGTTTGGTGTCAGCAGGGATTCCTACAGACTCTTTTAATGCTCACGGGACATGACCTGAGTTGTGGCCACTTGAAATTGCCAGTGCTGTACTGGGCAGGCTGGTAGCACATCTCTGTGCTTAGAGAGCCAGAGAACAATATCTGACTCGCATCCTAACAGCCTTTGACACGTTGAAATGTTATATGGAAGCTCGTGTTGAAGCTTACAAACCAAGTAGTGACAATTTTGCCTCAGAATTTTGCTTTGAAATTACTCTATACTAATTCTATAAACATGTTTGAATTTAAATTCTACACAACTACGTATAACAGGAAACACAGAACCAAAGAAATAGAAAGAAACAGAGTGAAAGTAAAAGTTTTCTTGAGAGAAAGGACAAGAAAAGGAGGTCAATAATCTTAAATTATTCACTCAAGTCAGAAAAACTTAAGGTCATTTAGCACAGTATATAAGTGGTGGGTTTAGTCTAATAGAGCAATTACTTTATATGCATAGGAAAAGAAATATTCAGAAAGCTTATGAAGAAAGCTCTGTAGAATCAGAGACATATGTTTATCTTGGAAATGGAAGAAAAGGCACCATAGAAGTTACAGTTGTGTCTCCCCATCTGCATCTGTACCTCTTGAGGTACCCCTTTTGAGGATGAACATGCTCATTTTCATTGTGAATGAAGATATATATATATACATATCAAAACAAAACAAAAACCCATGCACACAAACAAACACAGATTGACCCTTAATGTTTCCTTACTTGAAAAATGCAGTGATTTAATCAGAATGAAACTTGGACTCGTGCTTGACTTGAGGTTAATTCGAAACAAAATTCTCTGGCACTGTGAGAGGACTGTAACTTCCCAGCTGCTGCCTTGACCCAGCTGACAGGTAAAGCAGGTACAGCTTTGTTCCTCCAAGGTTATCTGTTCCAAGGGTAAATCTTCTGTTTTGTATGCAGGTTTGCAAAGCCATCCTTTGAAGATGTGGAGTTGTCTTGCTCTTGCTAGATCTTAAGCTTTTTTTTTTTCCCCATTGTGATGAAGTTTAGGTAAAAGAGTTTGAATCACCAAAGAAATCCTTTAAAGCATCGATGTTTTCAGCTGTAAGATCTTGTAAAAGCAACAGTGGAAAATTAAAACTCTTGCTCAGTTGTGCATACAACTTTAGCTATGCATACAGGCCTCCATGTAGAAATAAAAGGAATCAAATATTGGACTTCTACCTGGTTTTGTGTCAGTCACTGTAAAAAACCTCCAGGGCTAATTTACTTCAGCTTACAACCTAATCCATTACTGATAGAGCAAAGCATAGTCAGAAAACAAAACATTTTATTATTCATAAATTCCTTATTAGAATAGAATAATCCAGCCAGAAATACTCAGAGATAGTAAATATTTGCAAGTTTGGATAATATGCTTGCCATCATAATTGGCGGAAGTGATCTGAGTATTCACCATTCAAAATCATCCCTTCTCACAGACAAGCCTCAGACAGACAGACCCCTTTCCTTATCAGATTTGTGCTGACAAGTAGCTGATGTAAAGTACAATTTCACTGCAGGTTAAATTAAAATTAGGAAAGAAAGTGAGGTTTAAGCTGAAAAAAAAAGAAAAAACACATTACTTTTCAATCCTCTTTTCTGGAAGTATTCTTATTTGCCCCATAGCCCCAGTAGATATCTTAATAGCATTATATTATTAGCATCTTAACAGATGTATTTCTTTTCAACCCTCTAATGTAGAAATCCCAACATTTGTCTGGTACCTGATCTGAGAGGAATTTAAAAATCATTTCTCCAGAGGTGACTTTAACAGTTTCAGTAATTTCACAGCTCATTCAAGTTTGCTTTATTTGTGCTGCCATTTGCACCCCTGCAAAATAAGCATTACAGCCTGAAGTGGAACACCAGCACTTTAGGTTTTCTATGAGCACTGCAATTCATGTAGAGACAAAACACAGACCCTTTAGTCTGGTCAAATGTCTTATGATCTGCAGTGCCTGTTCATCAAAATGCCTGTCAAGTAATAGCAGAGAGGTATGAGTGATGATAAAAGAGAGGTTGTAGGTTTCATGCATTTACCAGGAGCTGTTTCAGATGTGCTCCTGTTACTCAAGTTTGCTTCGTTATGAGACATGAAATGAATAGACCAAGATTATGTACTATGAAACTGTAAAGTAAAAACTTAGGAATCAATAATAACTTCAGTTCAAAGTGTATCATTGCCGAGAGTTTAGCATTTCTGACTTCTACTAATTTGAGAAATTACTCTGCCTTAATTTAACTGACCTCCCACAAGCGTTGTTGCTATAGCAGGAGGACTTGGATGTGCAGTGCAGTGAGAAGTGTTCTAGTAAGCTTCCACTAGGGATGATACTCTGAAGCTTGAGTATGGCTCTAGTCAAAAGCCACAATTATCCCATTTCCAAAGCCAGGAAGGTAGGGTACACAAACTATTCTACTGATTGATAAAATGCAAGGTGGGTTATTAACCACAAAAGTCAAACATGGTCATCTAGTCCAGAGCATTTAAAGGAAGGAAGTACTTGACTGGACACCATACGAAGACAAGCCCTTATTGAAAAGAAACTTTTGCAGGTATTTTTTAATAATAGTAATATGATGGAATAATACTTTTCATGTTTCTGAGGAACTTCTAGACAATGTGTTGACTCAGCTTGCTATTAAACACTGTTTATATTCCATACTAAACCTCAAGAAGCAAGATGCAAGGAGCAGCTTGCTTGCCCTTCAGTACTAGCTTCAAATAATCCACTTAACTGTTCAGGGAAGTAGTCAGGACACTTCCTAAGTCAATTGCAACAGCTGCTAGGTGTTTTAGGAAACAATCTCTCAACTAAGGTGCTGTGCCTGATTGTGTGAGTGGCTTACTCATTCACAGACACCCAGCAAGAGGATGCACATGCAGTTATACAACAAGAATCGTGCTCCTGTTGCTCAATTCTGTCACTTGTTGAACACTGCTGGCTACATTGTACATATGTTAAGATGCTTTACAGGTGGGTCCAAACTGTAACATTGTGATACTGCATTTTTATGGCTTCCTGCAGTGTTATCATTCCTAATGCTGAGGTTTTAAAAGCTAAGCTAATGTAATAAGGGGCACCTGTGTAGAGTCTCACCTCCTCACTCTTGTCCTCAAGTACATGTACCAATCCCTGTGCTTTGCCAGCGTCAGTAGTCATGTTTCTTCTTTGTAAACTTGGTCAGGAACATACCCTGACTGAAAACAATCTATTTTTTTCCCCACACATGCAAATCAGACCTGTGGTCCATCTTCTCATGTAATTCCACCAGTGCAGCAGTAGACACAGAGAAGGATGAAAAAAGCAAATGTCAAGAGTAAGAACAGTGGAGTGCCCTG
The DNA here is from genome assembly GCF_026170545.1 of Melanerpes formicivorus. NCBI lineage: Eukaryota > Metazoa > Chordata > Aves > Piciformes > Picidae > Melanerpes > Melanerpes formicivorus. The sequence continues at coordinate 6,349,928 of NW_027142379.1, read as the reverse complement.
CTGCACTCCATCCTGCTTTCTGATGGTCATCACACTGCAGCCCAGCACACTGGAGGTAAAACTACTGTCTCTCTTGTCTCTAAAATGATCTGCTCTTCACTGGCAAAAAAAATATAATGTTGATGGGGGGAGGGGGGAAGCTAAGAATTTCATTTTTAAGTATTCTTAACTAAGCAATTCACAACTGTTTTGTTTTTCTGTACTCATCACTTGGTAATTACCACTTTAAAAAAACAATAATAGTTCCTCAATGTGAGCTCCTGGCAGCAAAAGTACAGGGGAAATAACATACAGGTTCCTCATCAGGCTTACTGATTGCCCTGGCATAACATATAATGTGGACTTAGCTGCTGATGAAAGTGAGCTGCAAAAAAGCTTACCCCATAATTGAGAAGGAGCATAACCTGGAAACTACTGGAAAGAGCTTACAACACTGTGCCATGAGTGAGATTTACCAGAAGACTACTTGGCAGGTGTAAATAATTTCTGTGCTAAGACAAAGGAAGAAAATAACGGAGGAAAGAAGTAAAAACAAAAGAAGGAGAAAGAGCTGATAATATGAAAGACAGTTAACAGAATAAAGGAAGGGAAGGAAGTGAAACAGCAGAGTGAGAAGCAGGGAAAAGAACAAAGTGATGGGTTATAACTCTGCAGTATCATGTAGTGGAATGAAAATGGAAAGAAAAAGGAGTTTTAAATGCCAAAAAAAGTTAAAGTCAGACCATCTTATTTGAGATGCAAATGCCTGCTGAAGCCTAGCAGATGTTGCTATGCAAAGTCCAATTTCCTTTGTATTTGTGGTGACTTTTTAAAAAGATATTTTGGATTTCTAGAATAGCATTTAATTATTATTTAAATAGTTCTCATGTGCAGCTAAAAGAAACCCAAAAGATATAATAGCCAAGAGCTCCTTAAATTTTCTGACATTTTACTGCGCACCTAATCAGAGGCTTTGCAGAATGCAGATAAATTCCCTTGACCTGTTGCTGAGATTTGAATAAACATATAATTATGGGCTTGCTTTAAAATGTGCTTTTTATTTATAGTGGAACATTAGGAGCTGATGTGGTAAGCTTTAAGTAGCATATTAGAAAGTCTTTTGGTTCGCAGACAATTAGAGCTCTTGTGGGGTCACTCTGGGTTAGCAATGTATTCCTGCAACGAATGGGAGTTTTGTCAGTGATTTAACAGGATCAGGAAAGTACATTCTGCTTTTCCACTTTCTTTCTTTTTTTCTTTTAATAGGTCTTCTGAGCAGCACATTATATTCAGCTCTGGAAAAGTCAACCTGAGAAACAGGTATGCTCACACTACAAGCCGCTGTTTCTGCTGTTTTCCTAGGGATGACAGCAGTCTGGTTGATGACTGAAGTGTCTCTTTGGTGAAAGTGAGTCAATCAGAAGATACCCAAATCCTTCAGGTACAAGTACTAGCAAAAAGCATTTCCACTTCCAACAAAGATTTGGATGTATCTAAGTCACTTCAAGTAGGTGACACACAATGGCATCCACTTCCAAGCTGTCCGTGAGGGTGACCATATGTACGCAGCGTTCAGAAAGTGCCAATTATTTAGAGACAAGTGAAAAGTAAAATCACAGGATGTTAGGAGTTGGAACGGACCTCCAAATACCGAGTCCAATCCCCCTGGCAGAGCAGGACCATAGAACAGCACAGGTCACACAGGAACACATCCAGATGGGTCTTGAAAGTCTCCAGAAAAGGAGACTCCACAACCTCCCTGGGCAGCTTCTTCCAGTGCTCTGTGACCCTCACAGTGAAGAAGTTCCTCCTCATGTTGAGGCGGAACCTCCTGTGCTAGAACAGAACTGGTTCTGTTCTAACTCAAACCAGAACACACAATGAATATACAATAAAATACATGATTGCTGCATGTGGCAATATAAATGTTGTATTTAAAGAATTGATTTGAAATTTTGTGTAGTGATGAGAGATGTTCTGCAAACACAAGGTAGAGGAATATTTCTTTACCGTAAAAGATGAGAGGTGATCTGCAGGGTTAGCAGACAGTATGGTAGAACAAGTACAGGGCACTAATGCTTGCTCAGAAAGGGTTATTGCACACTTAAAAGTTCACATAGAGAATTGATATGGAATAAGTGACGTGTTGCACTTCCTCACTTACTTCATTGTCACTTCAAAAGATAAACCCTGAGGCTAAGCAGATAAATGGATCTTCACTGTAGCCAAATCTCCTACTGAGGGTAAAGTGTTGCAAAAGTATAGGTTAAACATGAACAAATGATTTACTGAACAGGAATGGGCTAGAACAAGACACTTCAGAGTGGTTAAGTGTTTTGCTGAAATAGGACCTTTAATAGAAAAGACAGATAGAAATCTGATTGATTCATGAATCTAGGTGCACTGACAGCCTTGGGGTGTGTTTTACCTGACCCATGCATAAGATGGATGGGGGCTGTCCCTACAGTATCTTCCAAAGAGAAGTTTTTTCCTGGATAGACTCATTGGTATTCAGACTTGTACCCAGAGATGAAGGATGCCAGCTTCCAGCATGTGTCTTTTTCATATTTGTAATATGCATACTTATATATATTTATAGTGGATCACAGCCTGCCCATCTCCTTATCCTTTGCCTATGGTTAAAACCAGTAACAATTGTTAATACACTGTTTGTTTAGGTAGGCTGATATCACCATTCCAACGACCATCCCCTTTGTCTAACAAGACATGGTATTAAGTAAGTGATGATAGAGGTGGTGTAAAATTAACATAGGTATGGCATTTGATAACAGATTCAATACAAGTAGAGGTGACACATGGTATTCAAAACTGATAGCACAATTTCATTCTCCTAACACAAAAAGTCAACACCCAGTGAAAATGAGTCTGTTTCTTTAGAAGAGATGGAAAGGAAAAGTGATTCTGGGACTGCCTGCAGGGTGGTGAAAATGCTTAGATGCAGCTCCTAGATACTTATAGCTGCTAGTCCTCAGTGGTCAGGCTGTGTGCATATCCCTCACCCATCTCTCCTTCTCAAGTGTGTTCCTTAGGGGTTAAAGAACATTTGTAATGTTAATCACTCCGCCTAGAGGGATCCTTAAAATTTGTTCTTCATCGGTTAGCTCTGTATAAAAACAATTTGTCTGCTGCTCATCTCCATTGGAGCATACACCACCTGAAACCAAGTTTTTCAGCTTTATGCACCAGTGCCTGGCTAGGCTAGGACTGCCCCAAAGGCGCTGGTGTGCAAACAACAGCTCACGGAAAACCTTCCGCAGCCAACCATAGGAAAGGTGTTCTGGTTTTGCAGAGTGCTCGGTGCCATTATGTCCAAATGCAAACATGAAATCTTTCCTAGCATTAAACTGACATCAGACATCGATAATGGAAGAGCTATTTGTCCAGCTCATATTAGTGAACAGAAAACGTCGGCCGAGTAGTGCCAAGGTTTTTCTAACTTACAATGCTCTATAATATCACTATTGGCTATGACAAATAATCACATTACTTTTTAATATCAAGTAAGCCATTCATTGTTGTCATACAAAATAATTTTAAAAAATGGTAACTTTGAAAGGTTGTTTCAGCTTATTTTGTGGATTTCTTTGTTTTGTTTGCCACACGTTTTGTGTCCCTTACTCTGATAATAGAGCTTACTCCAAGAGAATGACAAATGAATCATTTTGATCTGAAAACCACTTTTTCCTTCTCAAAAGTAACGTTATATTGACTGACTCTTACCTTTTGACTTAAAAGTTTGGGAGGCAAGTGTCACCCTTTCTTCTGGACACTGCAACCCCAATAAAAATTGCTTACTGTATGTTCAATAATTTTCAGTCATAGACAACAACCTGATCTCTTTTTTGGAGAGCATGAGAAAAAAGTGTTGTTAATAAAGAAAATTTCAGAAGCCTCACATACCTATTTGAAGACCTTTTTTGTCTGACCTGTGGACAGGTTTGAGCAGTACTCCATATGTATCATGTGTTTATCCATGGAGGTGAGCGTAGGCTCTTGTTCAAAGCTCAGTCTCCCCAGTGACGCTCTGTAAAATAAAAGGTAAGGACCAAATCAAAAAGGCATCTTTAGAAGTATCTTCTGTGGTATCTTACCCTCAAATCTGACATTCTGAGGATATTTAGCAATAGGCAGGCATCAGAAAAACAAAAAACAAATCAAAAAGCTCAACATGAGCTCTCAATGTGCACTTGCAGCCTGCAAAGCCAATCAGATCCTGGGCTGCATCAGGAGAAGTGTGGCTAGCAGGTCGAGGGAGGTGATCCTCCCCCTCTACTCAGCCCTGGTGAGACCCCACCTGGAGTACTGTGTCCAGTTCTGGAGCCCCTATTACAAGAGGGATGTGGAGGTGCTGGAACGTGTCCAGAGAAGGGCCACAAGGATGATCAGAGGGCTGGAGCACCTCTCCTATGAGGACAGACTGAAGGAGTTGGGGCTGTTCAGTCTGCAGAAGAGAAGGCTCCAAGGTGACCTAATTGTGGCCTTCCAGTATCTGAAGGGGGCCTACAGGAAGGCTGGGGAAGGACTTTTCAGGATCTCAGGTAGTGACAGGACTAGGGGGAATGGAATGAAGCTGGAGGTGGGGAGATTCAGGCTGGATGTGAGGAGGAGGTTCTTCACCATGAGAGTGGTGAGACCCTGGAATGTGTTGTCCAGGGATGTGGTCAAGGCCTCGTCCCTGGGGGTGTTTAAGACCAGGCTGGATGAGGCTCTGTCCAGCCTGATCTAGTGTGGGGTGTCCCTGCCCATGGCAGGGGGGTTGGAACTAGATGATCATTGTGGTCCCTTCCAACCCTGAATGAAACTATGAAACTATGAAATATCACAGAAATCTAACAGAAGGGAGTTAGCATTTCATAATTGTTAAAGACCCACTGTAAAATCTTTTAAACAAGTGTTTCTTGACCAGTTTCTACCATTTGCTATTAGAAACTAGCATTTCCACAGCACAGGTTATTTAAAAAAGGAAGAACTGGTGAAAACTTCTTTCTCAGTTTTGGGAAGGTGATAATAGATATCGAAGTGGCAGAATTAATCATAGCTGGTTTGCTCAAACTATGAAATGAAACAATTTGGGCTATACATTTGTACTACTTGAGAGACTAAACTTTTCCAAGTAAAACTGTTGTTGCTCCCTTGTCACTTAGGATGTCTTTAATATCATTATTTATTTTAGAATAGGAAATGTTACCCTTTTTTGCAGCATCTATGGAAGATGTTTAAAAGTCAGTAGAGTATCTGCTTGTCTGTGGATGCAAACAGGAATAACTGTCTGGGGAACATAATCATGGCAAAAGGTCATGTTTGCCTTTTATTTGAAATACTTTTAGACTATCAAGTGGTTTAGAAGTCACTCAATCAATACCAAAAGTCAAGGGAAACAGTTAGCTTTACCAACATTAATATATCTTTGAATTTTCTAAGATGAAACATTATTTCCCTCGGCATCCTAATTGAGATTTCATAAACTCGCTGGTTTAGTGCATGCTGCAACAACAGCCTGAGACACAATTCGCTCAGAAACCTGCAAATTCCACATGAGAATCCTTCCCCTCCTCTTTCCCTTTCTACCTTCAATAGGTGAATCAGAATGAAAGCAGAGACTGTAAACACCTCCCTTTAGACAGAAAAAAATAAGAAGAGGGTGCTGAGGGATATGTATTTAATCCATACACAACACAGACCAGTTTTGATTTTCTTGTTGCAGGTACCATGGATATAAAAGGCACTTTTGTGGGACATTGTAAGGTAAGAAGGCCTGCAGTGCAAGTATGTTTCCTAAGCACCACAAATGTGTTAATATAAAAAACCAGAGATGGTTAAAAGGAAAAAAAAGTGTGTCTGAGGTTTTGGGACAGATGTTTTCAGAGTATTTTAGAGTACAGGAAACATAAATTATTTTCATTTTAAGTCATTAATTAAAAAAAAAAAATAATATAGAAATTTGTTTCTCTCTTTCAACTTATTGTTTAGAAAAAGAAAGAAAGAAAACGTTGCTTCCACGTGAACAGTCATGACAAAAAACTTCCCCCTAAAATAGAACCCCACATCGACCTACTTATTAATAAAAAACATGTGAAAAATAACCTATTTTCACAGGACTGATGAATGATCATACTATACAGGACTACATGGACAAGTGGACAGAATTAAAGCAACATTGCTTCTGGTAAATGCCACATACTTGTGGTGGTTTCATTGTGGTTTTTTTCACTCTGATAACTGAATGTTGTCAATTAAATAATTAAACTGTAGAAGCTGTAACAGTCTACTGGTTAGGCCACACCTTGAGTTCTGTGTCCAGTTCTGGGTCCCGCAGTCTAAGAAGGACATTGAGACACTTGAACGTGTCCAGAGAAGGGAAACGAGGCTGAGGGAGCTGGGGTTGTTTAGCCTGGAGAAGAGGAGGCTCAGGGGAGACCTTATTGCTGTCTACAACTACCTGAAGGGTGGTTGTAGCCAGGAGGGGGTTGGTCTCTTCTCCCAGGCAACCAGCACCAGAACAAGAGGCCAGAAGAGGGGATGTTTAGGTGGTGGAGTCACCATCCTTGGAGGTGTTCAAAAGGTGATTGGATGTGGCACTTGGTGCCATGGTTTAGTCATGAGGTCTGTGGTGACAGGTTGGACTTGACGATCTTTGAGGTCTCTTCCAACCTTGGTGATTCTGTGACTAATGTTAGTATGGACTACCATGAAGGATTTGCTCAGTTAATTATAAGTGCAAACTGCAAATATGGGTGGGCTAAAAGATTATGGAGAATTGGGCCTGTGACTTACCCACACTCTAGCTGTGCCTGCACTGCTCTCAGGTGCTGTACTTCAACTGAGACTGGATTTTTTGAAATGTGGCACTGTACACTGAGGTTTGATGTGGACTAAAAAAAAAAAACCACCTCTCTAAGTACTTTAAGGAACCCAAATCATTATTAAAATCCCTTTCTTCCAATATGCCTTGTCAGGCCTTTTATTTAAAAAAAGAGAATTAACAATGTCTGCAGTGCAGTGCTAAGAAATACGTGTATTCAAATGAGAAATTATTTGGTTAGGAAAAAATATAAATGCTCAGCCTGGGTGAGCATTTTCTTAAACAGTCATTATCTCAAAATTAGGATGAATGCTGAAAAACTCAAATAGCTTATTAATGGACTGAGACACCTTAAACTTTTTCATAATGGGAGTCAGGTGTGTAGAATCTTTTGAAAAACCTCACTAAGTACCTATATGCATCTTTAGGCACTTAAATGCCTTTAAAAACTTGTTCCCTATTGTATTATTGTCAATTAATTTCAATTAGGGTGCTAGCATTGGGAAATATTCTTACCTCTTCACAGACATAAGAACAGCAGACATAAAATAAGGCTTTCAAAGGCACATAAAAATACACAGGAATTTGACTTTTAGTGAGTAAAATTTAACTTTTAGTGAGAGAATTTATATCTACATAGAATCAAAGACTTGTTAATGTTGGAAATTACCTCCAAGATTAACAATTCCAACTGTCAACCCAACACCACCATGCCCACTAAACCATGTCCCAAAGTGCCATGTTTACTTGTTTGTTTTTACACTTCCATAGATGGTGATTCCATGACCTCCCTTTCAAGTTTGCAAAGTTTGCATTTCACTTCTATGAAGCTTTTGAAGTTATGAGTGGTCTAGTTTCACAAAAGGCAAACCTGGGAATATGCCAACATTTGATAGTAGTGGAGGTGGAGGGATTGAGGGGTGGTTTGTCCAGGATTTTTTGTGGTAGTTTGGTTTTTGGTTTTGTTTGTTGGTGTTTTTTTTTAATGCAAAGGAATCACAGAATCACCAAGGTTGGAAGAGACCTCAAAGATCACCAAGTCCAACCCACCACCACAGACCTCATGACTAAACCATGGCACCAAGTGCCATGTCATGGAACATGGAGCAAGCTTCAGAACTGAATCAGGGATCCTAGTTGTATTCTCCAGCCATGCATACTATGGGATAGTCCCTAGTGGGTTTGGTGGGAACAAGTAATGAGAGGTGAGAAGCAAAACACGGTTCCTCCTGTTAATATGGCATTCCACTGCCTAAGTGATGGGACATTGTACCTGGGCTCGGCACATGGTTTGGAGCTCATTGGATCATAATGCCTGAGCAAGAGCCTTATTCCAACAATGCCGTGGTAGTTACTGGCAACAAGAGGCTCCTCTTCTGTCCTTGATGAGGAAAATTTACTGTATCTCCTCTTTTTTCCTTTTTTCTTTTCCTATTTTTACATTTTCCTGAAACAAGGGGGGGTTGGGGGGAGGGGGGGGAAGAAGTCACAATCTTTAACTATCTAACTTTTCATACTTAAGCTTTTCATACTTGTAAACAAAACGACTGAAAGCTGTCAGTTGGAAATGTCACGTCTGCTGTCAATGGTTCATGAATAATTGACATTGAGATTACCTAGGGAAAGCTGCAATTATCCTGACTCATTAACATATGAACTAAGCCTGGTTTTGTTCTGTGGTTGTAGGATTTTCAGTTAACTCCTTGATGTAGGAGGCAAAAAAACCCCAAAAAACAACTCCTGGCAGGATGTTGCTATAAAAAGGACAAATGTGAATGAACAAAATCTCACAACTATGAATATGGATCAGAATTTCCAGTAGTGTTCCACTGAATCTTGTAAACACAGTATTATTTTGCAGGGAATATCACTGGGACTAAAGTTTGGAGGCTAGCTCTCCCTCAGAAAAATACATGCAGTTGAAAGAGAACTATCAATGGGAAGCTCTTCTTCCCACGTTTCACATTTTCAAGCACAACTCAGAAAGCAGAAATAGACGGTGACAATCAAAGCACAAACAACAACAACAAAAAAAAAAGAACAACCATCAAGCAAGCTCTGTCTCCTGCCTGACAACAGCATCCACAGAGGAAAATACATTTGATAGGAACTCCCTTTAAAAAAAAAAAAAAAGGTGTTAACTCGATTTTAAGATTAAAGTTTGGCAAATCAGCATTTACAGCTGAAACATGCAAGCAAAGAAAGCAGTCAGAAATTTTACAAGCTGGAAAAAAAAAACACATTAAGAAATCAAACCCACAATATTTACAAAGACAAACTGCTAACTGCTGCTTCAGAGGCAATGTATGTTAAATACTTTCTCTCAATCTGTACAGTATGATAGACTCAATGTTTTTTTTTTTTGCTGCTGTGCAAAGTTGTAGGGTAGCCTTGAGGTTTAGGTTACAGACTGAATTAAAGGCTCTTTTTCTTGTAAAAGCCCTTTGGATTGGAAGTTGAAACCATGAAGCTATTTCCCACAAGTAATTACCGCTTTGGATGCCCCTCACTGCTGGTTCCATTGCCTTTTAGAAGCACACCATGAATTGGAGGCCATCATATCAATCCATAGAGCTGAATTATAACTTCTTTGGTATAATGAGCTCCCTTTGACAGCCGCACACAAAGTCATTGTACAGAAAGGATAACCAAGCTATTGCCTCTCGAGTGTAATGCACTTTGTTAAAATGCAAGTCATTCCTTTAGACACACACACTCACTGAACTCCAACCCCTCATAAATCTTGTAACATTTCATTTCTTGTTCACAGCTCTGAAATCTTTAAATTGAGGACTGACTTTGGTAACTTTCCTCATAACCTTAAAAACCATATCAATTTCACACTTCAGTCTTTTTCCTTCTTCCTTTTCTTCTTTATTTAATTGCAAGACAAGATGACTAACAGTTCTGGAGATCCTGACTGTTTGGCCCTTGTAGCATTCCTGTCAGAAGCAGTTATTCAGGCACTGGGGTCTTCTCACACTGTTGAAGACGTCCTAACATCCACCCTATTTTTCTACCCTTGAATTTCCTATCCATCTTGAGGAAAGAGAATTCTTTCCCCCTCCCTCTTTTTCATAGATAATTTCTTTTACATGGTCTCCATTCCCTCTTAGTTGTTTAAATATCCATCACACACCCTATACATCCCAAGAAAAACACCACCAAAACACAGATCTTTTTTTTATCCCTATGTATGTAAATTAAACAGAAGACCAGAGGAATTACGAAGAAACAGAGACTAGTTCTTGAAGGTTCCTCTCCGTCTTTATAACGCCCTGCTTGCTGCCGAGGGGGTCAGGCTAGATGACCTTTGGAGGTCCCTTCCAACCTGGACCATTCTATGATAAGCACAATATTAGTTTGAAGTTTGCTGCACAATAACTGTCAAAGATATACCAATTATATGTTTCTATTTCTCTAACAAATCTTACTTACCTTCTCCAATAATTTTATATCTTTACCCAAACCCTCTTGTCTTTGAGTATTGCTCTGCAGACTGGTATCACACACAATGCACTAGTCACTGTGTCTTCAAAATACAGTGTGAAGTTAACAATAGATAAGTGATGCTCAGATTTGCTACTAAGAGGGGGTTCAGTGTTAAGCAAACCATATTCTTAGAATGTTATAATTATATAGACTGCTCTTTACTCAGCCTGTAAAATTTTACTGCTGGAAAGTAACTATCGGTGGTTCTGACTGAAAGGTAGAATGCAAAAGTTTCAGGGACATAGCTGCAGATGTGCTACAATGACAGAGTTAAAGAGATATTTGACCTCTTCAGCTTACCAATACTTATGACCATTAATGTCTTTATAATGAGGGGAAGCTAAGCCAGCTGAAACAAATGGGGTGAGAAGAATAGGTGCTCCTTCCATGAAGGCACAGCATATGAAGAGTGGTGGTTTGTTGATGAGATTTTATTTTTTCTCCCTCCCATTGGTGTCCAACATAAGCTTTATAAGGTATAGAAAATAGTGCAAGGGAATTTCATATTCCCCTGTATGATGATGGTCTAGACCCTGGCAAGCTCTCAGTGGAAGGCAAAGATTAAGTTAAACTTTTGCAAGACTCCTAGGATTTGACCGAGACCCCTTAATATGCTCAGTTTGCTGTTAGAATTAATTGCTGGCAACCTTGAATCTCTTACGTACTGATTAGTCTTTTCTACCAGAGCCTGATCCTACACTGAATTCTACATAGCTTTCCTCAGAAAATTAGCATTATTACTGAATTCAGTGGCAACTGAATTACAGGCTTGAGGCTTTTCTTTTTATAACCAACAGTAGATACAGTAACGAGATACTTTCTTAGTGGGAAATGAACCATCAGCTTTTATTGGCATTGCTTGCTGATGATTTTTTCAGGTACTGGACCAACCAACAGTTTGTTGAACTTTCTTCTTACAGTATACAATGCTTGCTGCTAATCCTGGCATCTCTTATGAAATGCATTTCATGTATGCCTTTCTTTTTCCTAGTCAAATTTAGATTATAAAGTTTATATTTTCTATATTCCCATTCACCTAAACATAAGCTAAAAACCAAGTCCTATTTCTTTTTTTTCATGTAGTCCATACTTTCCAAATCTGTAGTTATATCTGCAGAACTGCTGCTGAAAGGATTTATCAGGTAGCATATACAGAAGAAATCTATGAGGAATTTGATACATAGAGACTGTACCTGACTGCAAAATGTAAGACACATTAATGTGCTGCAGTCTAATTTATTTTCTTTTCAACTTATAATCAGGTTCCAGGGTTAGTTTTTCAGAGGACACATTTGAAAAAAAAAAAGAATAATTCATGCCTCTAATTTCCCTCTATCTTGATAGTGGAGAGATGGGGCTACTGAAGCGTTACAAAGTCATTTTAAGTTATTCTGTTGATGTTATTTTGTTTTATTATTAAATGCTTTCTTCTTCTTTTAGGCTTTCTTAGAACATGATGATTCATATCCCTTAATACATTCGATGAGAGCTTCATAGAAATACGTGACCAGAGCTGTAAGACTGAATAATGTGTGAAGAGATAAAGACACAGCTTAAATACACAGAAGAGAGTCAGTTTGCAGTGTTAAGTGTAAGGAAAATTAGAAAAAAGAGCAGTCTTTAGGATATTAGAAATCTCAGGTCTTCTCCTAAGCTAGACTAAGCCCATGGCAGGGGGTTTGGAACTAGATGATCCTTGTGGTCCCTTCCAACCCTGAATGATACTATGATACTAAACTAGAATTGCAAACCCACCACCACCACAAGCTTATTAGTCTTCAGTAGAAACATCAGTATTTTAGAAATATCTAAAATATACATGATAAAAGGTTTTACAAAAGACAGAGCAAATTGTAATTGAGGTAACTTTAGGCTGTGGCTCACAAAACAAACATTTGTCTCAACAGCTTTTCATTTCTCTCCGTATTTGCTACTCAAAGGACCCTTTCGAAACCAGTAAGCAAGCCACTTCTCCCACAACTGTTAGGCATTTGAAGACTGTGTTTTTATCCATGTAGCAGCAACAGCATCAAAGATAGAGAGCTTTATTAGTGTTATTGCTAAAGAAGGCAGGACTGGATGGAGATGGTGAAGTGGGCATAACCAGCAAATATGGGAAATAAAAGTATTATTACCTGCCATTGAAGCGCAAACAGGTCAGGAGCACTGAGGAAAGGGAAGATCAAAGGTTCCACCAGACTGTGCTCAGACTCAAGCCTTAAGCCTTGCATCAATGGAAAGGATGTTGAAATTAGTCAGCAAATATTTTTTAAAGTATATGCAGACATCCTCATCTCTTCACCAAAACGCACTGTTAACAATAAATAGGAAATTTGGCATTTGAGAGTAAATAAAAGATAATCTTTTCAAGAATTTCTGTGTGAAGGTTTGTGTGCAGCACCTTCTGAACAGCACGGTGGTTGGTCAGACCAGAGATACAGAATTCTTTCAGTTCCTTTGAGATAAATCTCTTTTCTTAAGAGTCCTCTTGTAGCATGCAAGTATGTGAGATTGTAACAAAAGGCAAATACAAAAAATATGAAGAACTTTCAGCAGAGGACTTGAGCTTCTAATGACTTCATTGTTTCTGAACACCTGGAGCTGGGAAGTCGATTTTTTTGTCTGAAATCAAAAGGGTAACTAAATGATGTGTGTAGAAAACCATGTGAGACAGTCTGATACTGTAACTGTCTAATCACATGATTTCAGCAGGCGGTTAGGAATGTAAATAGAAGTTAAGAACCCCTGCTGAATCTGGAGCAGGGTGAAATTTATATACTTGAGTAATATTTAAATCAATGGGAATTCAATATAGCATTAAGTAATCTCATGTTTAAAGGAATAAAACTGAGATGATTATTCTCGATGGTGTGCAGTTACTTACACATTATTTTACATCCTTTTATTTTGATGTCATTTAAATTCAAGGTTCAGTTTTCCCTCTGGTTTGCTGAACTTAATAAACATTCTGCTTACCATTATCTTGTGAATAATGAGGTCCACTAGAACATTCTCATCGCTCACAAAATACCAGTGAGCTCCATGTTTATTCATCATGACAGAAGCCATTTGAATTCTGAGTTGTTAAAGGAAATAAATTTGATCTTATTGATATCTGTAAGTGATGAGTATCACCCACCTGTAATAAGTAAATCTTCCACTCAACAGGTCAAACATTTTTATAACAGCATAAATACATTTTATTTTACCAATTCACTTAAAATGATGGTAATATAGATAAATGCTTCCCATGACAAAATACAGGTTTTGATTCTTTTTTTCATATTTTGCATTTACTGAATAACATTGTACTACTTTATTTGACAATTTCATATTAATAAGTCAAATGCATAAAACCCAATCAAATATATACAGATACAGAAACAACCTGTTATGAGAAAGGAGGAAAAGCTCTGCTCTGTTTCATCCCTAAATAAGGGTGTCCAGGGTGTTCTCCACTCTGGATCCTGAACAGGATCTCAAAGCTTCAGGTAAATTCAACTTTCAAAGCACAATCAGCTTCCTCTAGGCCATTATAATCCCTGTGTGATATTTTTGGTGATTAATTATTGGATACTATGAAATATCCCAGGCATGCTATGCTTATAAAACCCCAAATTATCATCATAGCTACTCTAATTTAAGGAGGTTGGATAGAACTAAACAGTTCTTCTAGCTTTTAAGACAGTAGTGTTGCTGCAGATCTGTTTGAAGAGTCCTACAGGCAGGATCTCTTCAAGCCATCATTAATAATGAAAAAGAACTTTGAACTGTTTGTCATGGGTGTCGCTTTTCTCACATGTTAATATATCTGTATGCATGTAAGTGTGCAAGTATGTGTACTTACCTCCAGCTTTGCTGTCTTGTTTCCTGTACAAAACATGGCAATGTGACAAACACTGTGAGCAAATGAAACAAAAAGGCAGAAATTAGATGGCACAGCTGTAGCATGACATATTAAACGCTCTTTTAACTTACAGCTTTCAATTTTACACTTGAAAAAAATGCAAATGTATATTCTCATATCAAGAGATACAATGTGTAGTCAGATTATGACTACCAATTGTATTCCAGGCATCAAGTTTCTTTCAGCAGTAAATGTTGCTGCGGTAAGTCTATAAAACTTTTACAAGGTTTTTGTTTGGGCAAATTTACACTTGTCAAAAGTTATCCTTTTTTGTCAAAATTGACCAACAAAATAACTGTGTTTTCTCACTCATCTTGTGCTGAAGCTTACAGTACAAAAACCCTTTTCAGACTTAACACTGAAAGTGATACACTGCTTTTCCAAGGAAGAAGATATACACTTACAATGACAAGTTTGGACTACCTTTACCTTTCCCTTGTCATAGATAAATGAGAATTGGCATTTGAGGCTATTCCAAAACATTCATGATATAATGCACCACAAGGCTGATTGTGGAGGTTGTGCTGGGTATCAAGTGTACAATCTGTAACAGCTATGGCATTATCATAGTAAATATATCTGCATTTACACATAAAACATAACTTCTCTAAGAGTTAAGTAAGACTGTATCTGTCTAACCTATTAACTTTTGCTATATCAGATAATGTGGAGTCAAAAAAAAGAAGTATGTTATTGAGTCTGAAATTATCAAGGTTAAATCAGAGACTTCTTTTTACAGCCTATAGGTAGACAAACTAAATAGATTTATATGGTTTTGCAATTGATTTTAGACTTCCCATATAATCAGCTGAGCAGATGCTAACCACGAGGGATTATAGTGTTAGAAGTCTCAGAAGAGTTGCAGCAATGATCTGGCCTTTATTTAGGGCAATAGGATTGATTCTTCATGCGTCTTAAGCAGTGCCACCACTTGAGCTGCAGAGCAGATTTAATTGTGATCTGACAGTTTTAATCTTGCCCCCAGAAAGTTCAGAAATATGTAAGAAACATCTGATATCAGCACACATCACCTAATACACACACTTAGTTATCCAATAAAATATTAAACTCCAGATAACATATCTCAAAAATCACTGAATGTTATAACTTTGAGTCAGATTACCTAAGTGTTGTGGCTCTTTTTTTTTTTCTTCACCTTGTCTTATTTTTTTATTAGAATGATTATTAATCTCAGAGAGGTGGGTTGTACTTTTTTTTTCCCCCCCTACTTTTTTTTTGGTTCAGGATATTGTATTTTTGAAGCGAGGAAGAGCTACACGATACAGAATCTTGCCAGCTTCCGATTGACAATAAAAGCGTTAAGAGTACTGGAGTGTAATATAATGATAAGATTAAACTGTGAAACAGGTTTGATTCTGAAAGACCTGGTCTGAAAAAAAATAAAAAAAATGTAATCCTGATGTAAAAATGTTATATATTATGGCTCAGGAGGAATAATAAACCAACTTGTGCATATACTAAAAGTTAAATATTCAATTATATTTCAGAAGTCATTCTTATCAGCAGAACACACTTGCTCTACCTAAATAAAAGTTGCAGAATTGGAAATGAAAAAGTTATAGCTGTGCCCTTCAACTTTTTCCAAGGTGTCTGTTGACTCTTCTCTGGAGGAACACTTGACATTGTCCTGTTTTGGGGGAGGGAAAACCCAATTTCCATTTTGTTGTCGTTTCCTTCTTAACTGAACTGCACTTTTCCTGTAAACCTTTCCAGTGCACATCATATTTTAGGATAACTAGTAAACCATGGAGCTAGATAAACATTTGCTTATTAATTTTGCATATGGGAAAAATGCAGCAGAGCTTTTCTACACACATACTCCTTCGATACCTTTTGGGTTGATTATTCAGTCGGTTTTAAACATGTGAACTTTGTACTTCTGGTAAAAAGTGCTTTTAGGTATCATGGTTGGTTTATTCAGGCTTTCACAGGGATGTTGCTACCTCCTCATTCAGTTTCCAGTACAAACACAATATATTAGCTTCTGCAGAATGATCAAATAGAGTGGCTGTTTGAATGTGATAAAATCAGAGCATTAAGTTTGCTAAATGGTACAAATATTTGAGTGACAACTCATGTGCTCATCTCTGATTGAGAATATGTTGTGTAAAACCTTTCTCAAACCTAGAACAAACTCTAGGACTTAATCCCACTAACCCTGCAAATCTGAGAAGCCTAAAAATATATCATGTAAGCTTTACAGCATGTCCTAATCATGCAGGTTAGCAGATTCAGGCCCTAGAAAATAAAGTGGTAGGTTAATGGGTCAGACTGAAAGCTGAAATGTACTCTTTTTTGGGTCCTAGAGCCTAATCAGGTAACATTATGGGTCATGCATCTGAATATAGAGGCATGAATACAAACAGTTTCTTTCCATTTTCAGGATTTAAATAAAGTGTTCAAATACTTTCAAAGGGTGCTTACTCTTTCAAGGGTTTGAAGCAGTCACTGTGGCTCAGTCACTGGTGAGAGCATCAGTAATTCACAAGCTTCATGGGCTGAGATGGTCATTTATCCCCTTTTGGAAAAGTGTAGTGGTTTGATACTTTAATCCACCCACCAACATAAAGCACAGCTAAACTCAGATGGAGAAGTGAATGAAAAGCTGTATTTTTACAGGCCATAATGAACTGCAATGACTATACACAAAATATACAGTATTTACAATACCAGACAAGAATTTACAGAAAGGAAACAACACAGAAATCCTACAGAGGAGGATTTTACCTCAGGTGCTCCCCAACCTCTCTCCCCCTTCCCTTTCTGTCCAGTTAATTAGACAAAAAAAGGAGAAAGAGAGAAAAAAGGATATTAAGGGAATTTGTTAGTTCAAAGCTTTGTTAAGAAGTTAGTTTTTTCTTGTCTCGTCAGTCTTAGCCCAGGGTCAGCAGCATGCATTCAGGCCAAGAAACGAAAGACAGACTGAAGCTGGACTGAGTGAGAGAAAAGAATGTGAGAGATATTTGCTATGGTACATCTCACATCTGACCAATGAAATTTGTTTAGAATTAATCTTTGTTTTCCTTTTTACACCCAAACATTCAGCTAGAGAATTCTGCAGTTAGCCTTGTCTTAAAGGCACAGCGTAAACCCTCACAAAAAGGCAGAGCAGGAAACCTACAACACGACCTCTGGCTGTTGACTGGCCTCTATCATACCATTTCCTGCCACATTCTCCAGTTTCCCCACCTAAATAAAGGAACACCAACAGCTACTACACGTTTTAGAAAATCATAAGATCACTGAAGTGTCAACAGTCTTTGATTTTAGAATAAAGCTCTTCATAAACACCTACCTGCATAACTTCATGGTTAACTGAAAATATGCTCATACAGCATCTTGACAGGTCATTGTTACACAGCTTGCAAAAGTCTAAACCTATTCCAAATGTCAACATAAATGCTGAGAAAACCTTCAGGCTATGAAAAATAAAACCACCACTGAGTCTGGGCTCATTTCATTACATTTCATTTCATTTCATTTCATCAGACTTCACTCAAAGCAACTAAAAATATAAATTTGACTTTCACATGCAAGAAGTATCTTTATTTTATCAACTGTCAGCTGAAGTTTGAATTATTTTTCACTACGTTCCCTCCTTTTAAAATCGCTGGCATTTATTCCATTTATTTGCAATGGTGCTATTGCTCTTTAGCAAAACAAGACAACTATACATCATCCTTAGAGCCATAATGTTCTAATATGAATTTATTGTACCATAATTAAACAGCCCCTTTCCTCCTTGTTAAACCTTGATACTTGTGCTGCACCTGTTTTGCAATGTGTGCTAATGTGCTTCTTAACAGCATCTCATGGTAACAGTTTGGCTCCAGGTCCTTGAAGAAAAGACTTGTAAAACATAGAAGTTTTGATGCATAAGAATGCTAATAGAGTTATTTCCACCATGTGTATATGCTGGAAATCAGACTCAATCATCTGGCCAGTGCATTTTACATTTGACAATCTTTATGCTCAATTGAGACCAGCAGATTGTTGAACATGCATGGGTCAGGACTTTTTATTAGGAGACCCTGGTCTTATGTCCTCACTTAAAACAATTCATCATTGCTCTTTCCATCTGAAGAACTTTTATGTTTCGAGAGTTAATTTACTGTATAAAGTTTGATTTGATAGGCCCTGAACCTTCTGCTCGCAAGTTAGTTAACATTACCTTTTTTCCTACTCTTTCCTTTTGAGCTTCAAGATCATGGTTGATTTCCCCGTAATGAATAATTAATAAAGTAAACTGCTGAAGGAATTAGAAACGAAACAGAACAGCAAACCAGCCTTTTTCTGTCTTTATATTTGGGGTAGAAAAGTGTGATTGTGAAAGAAGAACAGAGGCACAAATGTTTTACTCTTTTCACAGACCACCAGTGGCTACCTGAAGACATCCAGCCAAACTCAGCCACAGCACAAAATGCCTCACATGTCATTCAATATGATAGAAGCTGTGTAGGTAAGAGGCAGTGCAATGTATTTTACAATGTTCATATCAGCTATATAGAAACAAACAAAATGCCCAGGTTTTGGTA
The DNA here is from genome assembly GCF_026170545.1 of Melanerpes formicivorus. Taxonomy (NCBI): domain Eukaryota; kingdom Metazoa; phylum Chordata; class Aves; order Piciformes; family Picidae; genus Melanerpes; species Melanerpes formicivorus. The sequence continues at coordinate 6,331,171 of NW_027142379.1, read as the reverse complement.
CAGACAGACAGTCAAAATCTGAATTAGAAAGATTTACCTAAGGAAATCCCAAAATCACATTCATGGTCTGATGAAACATATTATTCCTTCACTAACTTTTGAAATCTTTCCTTCTGAGTTATCCTTACATAAATGGAATTGTTATATTCAGTGATCACCACAAAAATTGGAAAGGAATAGAATAGAATAGAATAGAATAGAATAGAATAGAATAGAATAGAATAGAATAGAATAGACCAGACCAGACCAGACCAGACCAGGTTGGAAGAAATCTTTGAGATCATCAAGTCCAACCTGTTACCAAACACCATCTAATCAACTAAACCATGGCACTGAGCATCCCTTCCAGTCTCCTCCTAAATACCTCCAGAAGAATTTAAAAAGTCATAATGGCAAATCTCAAGACTTCCTCCAAAAGCAAATATGCAGCATGTATCACATTTCCCAGATTTGGTGAATTCCCTTTTTCTCTTCAAAATTCCCCAAGAAATGTCTTGTCTTTGTTCTCTGGACTACAAATCAGAACTTCTCAGGGGAATAAAAAACACAAGCCTCTTGATTCTAAGCTAATAAGAACTTCTGAATGAGTCTCTGTGAAAATATAAGAAGCCTAAGGGTGTAATTACACAAATTAGTGAGAGGTAGATTTACTGTATTTTGGCCATTCTATTAAAAGGCTGTGCATATGTGCTCTTTCTCTGAGATAACTAAGTTCTTTTACTTTGTATTCACAAATAGACACACACACACAGTTGCACCACATTGTTAGGACCCAAATTTTAGAATAGAAATAACCAAGTTGGAAAAGACCTTTGAGAGCATCAAGTCCAACCTATCATTCAACACTATCTAATCAACTATACCATTGCACCAATCACCCCATCCAGTCTCTTCCTAAACACCTCCAGTGATGGTGACTCCACTACCTCCCTGGGCAGCACATTCCAATGGCCAATCATTCTTTCTGTGAAGAATCTCTTCCTAACATCCAGCCTAAACCTCCCCTGGTGCAGCTTGAGACTGTGTCCTCTTGTTCTGGTGCTGGTTGCCTGGGAGAAGAGACCAACCTCCACCCAGCTACAACCTCCCTTTTCTTGCATTTATCCCTGATAAAGTAAAGTATTACAAATAATACAATAAATAATTATGTCCTCTTCTGATATCATTAATATGCTTGGGTTTTTTCTTGCATTAGAAAAGGGAAATGTACAATATTAATTTAAGGATCTGTAGGAGAAACTTCCAATTAGGTAAAAGCAATCCCTTTAAAAAAAATCCCACTCTTCACTAACATCACATTAAAAAAAATAATACATTAAAAGCTAATATTTAAGGAGTTTTCTTTCTACTATGTGATGCTGAGTTCTGAGCCTTACAGAGCTTTTAATAGTCATCGGTCATAATCAAGAAAGACAAGAGTTTTTCACCATTTGAATTCTGAAATAAGGATGTGCTCATAAAGTTCCACTTTAATTGGAACTCTATTGATGCTTCAGATTAAAAGTCATGTTCCATGACAGCCAACATCCCGGTATCACAAAGGTTGGAAGAGACCTCAAAGATCATCGAGTCCAACCTGTCACCACAGACCTCATGACTAAACCACGGCACCAAGTGCCACGTCCAATCCCCTCTTGAACACCTCCAGGGATGGTGACTCCACCACCTCCCCGGGCAGCACATTCCAATGACTAATGACTCTCTCGGTGAAGAACTTTCTCCTCACCTCGAGCCTACACTTGCCCTGGCACAGCTTGAGGACACCTCTGCTGTCCCAAAAGAGTTCGTGTTTCAAAGAGTCCTCCAGAAGCATTCTCAGTGGCTTGAGAGTGACTTTTTCACTGAATATGATCCTATTACATTGTTTCTTCACATTTTCCCCCCTGTATCGGTTTGAGCCTTAACTGAGAGTTAAAAGCTCAAATGGGGAAAAGACTGAGAATCTCTTCCCCACTCCCCCCCTCCTCCCTCCAAACAGGGAGAGGAAAAAAAAAAGGGTAAGGAGCAAATCCACTAAACAACAATCTGGAGTCAGCTTAGAGGTAGAGAGGCAAATAATTTTTTTTTTCTTCAAATTATATATATATATATAGCAATAACAGGGAAAAAAGCGGTTCACAAGGGCAAGGAACAAGAATGGATGGGAGGGGGACAGAAAAGAATAATACAAAACCAGTCTTTCTCTGAGGAGGTTCAGAGGCAGCAGGGAGAAGGATCAGGTCCGGCCACGTGGCTGAGGAGCAGGAGGGCAGCTGCAGTAGCTCTCATCCAGCAGAGGCAGGAGCCAAAAAGCAGATCCCACAGCTATGATGTCCTGCTTTTTATACCCTAGCTGGGCAGGGAGGGGGGAGTGGAACAGACTCAGCTTTTCCCAGGGGGGGAAATGCCCTTCAGGGAGTGTAAAGTACCCGCAAGCCCTCCACCCTGCTTTCTTCTTTTGTTTTCAGAAAAAGGCGTTAACCCACCACACCCCCATATTATGAAATATCTAACATGTTCTAAGTAGAATTCTTTTGTTATTATTTTTATTATTATTATTTCACAGGCACAGCTGCAGTGATAGCAACAGGAAATTGTATTTGGAAAAAAATCAATAGGAAGAGCAAAGGTGTGAAACAGCTTGTCCTTTGTCACAGCAGTTTGGTTACTGAGATGAACAGAAACCTTTAAAAATAATGATATGCCAAAAGCTGGTCTGAAAATGAAAAGCAAACCATTTCAAGGAATATTTTCTCTACAAAGTTAAGAATCTTCTGGGGAGCAAATGAAAACCAGAACCAGAACAATTCTGTCTGCCCTTCAGATAAAAACCAAAATGTCACGGTCTTCAATTAATAGAGGGCTATGCCATGCAAATTGCAATTATAATTCCAAGTACTGCCACCTCTTTTCACATGACAGAGTTCATTGCTCCATTATAACTGGTTTTCTCATGGCTTCCCCTTGAAGATTATGACAGCTTCATGATAATGATGTAAGATAAGAGTTCAAACCTCACGAAAGAGCTTCATGGCCAATAGAGGCTAAAGAGAACTTTCTTACTGAATTATTTCTCTGACTTCAACCTGTTCTCACTTGCACTTCTCAAATATTTGTGAAGCTATCAGCAAGAAAATCTCTCTTACTCTCCAGCGTATTTCCGATGGGTGAGACAAATGTATTTAACTTTGTATTATAAACAGATCATGATGTACAAACAGTATTTTCAGTCCATCTTTACATGTTGTGAAATTAAAAGCCTTATATTCTTCCTTCCGCTTTCAAGGATGGCAATGCTTTATCTAAATAACAACAACAATCTTCCAATGTCAGTATTACAGTAAAGTAGGCATTCAACTCACAATTATCTACTTCCAGAGCCCTAGAACAGGCTGCCCAGAGAGGTTGCGGAGTCTCCTCCACTGGAGATATTCAAAACCGGCCTGGATGCTTTCCTTTGTGACTTAGTCTAGGTGACTCTGCTTTGGCATGACAGTTTACACTACATGATCTTTTGAGGTCACTTCCAATCCCTAACATTCTGTGATAATTGGATGGAACAGAAAGGGAAGCACTCAATGAATTTATGTATGCAGAGTTACCATAGTGAGTGAGCTACTGAAAGTTGACACCATGCTGGCTTTAAATCACTGTGCTGTGCAGAGGTAAGCAAATTATTTCCTTCTTGCCCCCTATTTGTTATATGATCTGTCACTCAAAACCTCCTAGGAGTCTAAGCAAAGCTCTTCTGCACACACCCAGGCACTGTCAGTCATGACTCTGGCTGGTCAAATAAACCATTTTTCTCTCCTAGTGGCATTGTCTAGTCTCACAGCCTCTCCTTGCTCTCAGCTAAGATGGCTGAATTAGCTTCTGCCCCTAAATGCTGCTAAAACCCTCTGAATTAAGAACTCCTAGCTATGGTAGTTCATAGATCAATATCTTAACACAGACTAAAATCAATGATGGCTTGCATTAATATGCTAGATTTTGAACTGCACCTCAGGACCAGACACACTGCTCTTTGGCCAGCGTGGGGACTTACAAGCACTATTCAATGGATGTGATGGACAGCTGGAGGTGATAACCTCTTAAAACATCCTCGCTTGAATCAGTAAAGCTTGTCAAACCAAACTCATTACAACACTTTTTTTCCTAATGTAAAATAAGTAACTAGATCTTCCCCAATTCCTAGTCTAGCTTTCTACCCTTCTGCTGCTAGAGGGGAGTATCTTTTATTCATACATTCTGTCTGCAAAAATTTTCCTTCTCATCATCTATGTTTTGTCCAGATTTCATTCAATTAAAGCCACAATAAACAGATAAATGTTTTTGTTTTATTTTTCAAGCCTTGTCATTCTGTTTAGCTAATTATCTTATCTGTACCTCTTGCCTTCTGTACTAAATCAAGTCTCCTCTTTACATAATCTGAACAAGACATAAAAATGTATAGTGAAAACCATAGAAGCTTTCAGTTCAACTACTTTGAAATAGTATTATTATAGTAGTATTGATCAGGACAATGCTTAGAAGCATGCAGGGGAAAGCAGCAAACACAGCTTCTTCAGGCTTCAACTTATAGGAAAGACAAGTATGGAGAGAAACAGTCTTCCTGTTCAGAAGGGCATTTGGTTTCTGTCCTGTACAAAGAGCCCCCAATAGCAAACTTCATAAGCTGTCTGTCTAGGTAGTTTAAGTTGTTGTATGTACTCATGTTACTATCCAAACCATATTTTATCCAAGACTGCCTTACAGTGCTGTTTTAAACACCACAGGCATAAAATTCATTTTGGAGACAGTCAGCTCCATAAATGTAAAAACATCTGTGTGAACACAACACAGCCTAGTTAATGGGGAGAAATCCAGATGTTTTACTCCTCTCTTAATTGTAAATAATATTTTTGCTTGAGAAAATTAAGCTGCAGCTGTGTACTTGTGCCTACCCTTCCATGCTGAAGCATTCTGGATGTCTGACAGTTTTTACAGCTCCTCATGCAGTCTCTTTGACTATGGGAGCATAGTCTCTACCACCTGCTGGACATTATCCCTTGTTTGCATGTCTGGTTAACTTTTCACTGTGAGAATTGCTGCAACACTTTGGAAATACCATGAACATCTTACCTGAAAGGAGAAAACTCCTCCTTTTTGCCTGCTTGTTGCACTGTTTCCCAAACCCAGATACAGATCAGATACTCTTAGCGTACTAATTTTGTAAGATAAGGCAAAAAATAGAACATGGTGACTATAGCACTGCCTGAGCTGGGCCAAAATGCAAATGCTGTGGATAAAGGATCTGAAGTAGGAGTGAAGGAAAGAGGACCATACTTTCAGGGCAGAAAACACATCTAACCAAACTCCAGCTCCCAAACCACAAAGAGTTGGACAGGGTGCCAGAATACAACTTAATTTCATGTCAACACAGGCCACAGTAATAAAAATATCAATACTGGGACTAATGAATCTTTTTGAAGAATGAAGCTAGCATAAGAAACTCTTTCATTTGCTGGAAATCTGTGAGGCCTTACATAAATGATTCAGGCTCCTATAGCCCTCTTCCATCTCCTGACTGACTAGAAGAGAGCAGGAAGTTTCCTAGGACCACAAATAACTAAGTAACTTCTTTTCATGGTACAAGTGAAACTATACATGTGTAGTTGTAGAACAGCTCTGCCTGATTTTGTAGGGGGTGAGTATGAGCTCAGCTGTCCTCTGACTTTAATTTCCATGTGCTGCTTATTAGTCTCCTTCTCACTGCTCTAAATTGTAAGCAGTGTTTTGAACAAAGGCTATTTCTTCCATCTAATCTTTGCCTAGCGTTATTGCTACGCTCAATGTTGCCTTCACTGTTTTTCTTGCCACATCCCTTACTCCTACAAACAGCATACAAAAGGGACAGAAAACATTATACAGAGCGTAAGTTTTGAGCACTTGGTAATACAATAAACAAAGAAGAGTGAGGATAAGGTAGGCAATTAAAAAAAACCATTGAGCATTTATGATGTATGATATGGAGCACAAGATACCAATTAATGAAATCCAGGGTCCTAAAAGCTAAACATGCACACACTGGAAGATGTGTACACAAACAGAAAACAGATATGAGAATATCTTGTTTAAGATCAGTGCCTCTTCCTACAACCTCAAACTCACGGGCCATCAGGTCTTAGTTTAACATTAAAATACTTGAGAATAAACAAGATTATCTTCAACAATGCCTTGCTCGCTCTCTTGTCAGCAGAGACACACTGTGCTCTATACCATATAAATTTTAATCTGTTTTAGAATGGCTGTGATATAAATAATGTTACTGTGCCCAGAAGAAACTGTTCTTTTATCCACTGAACACTGAGGTTCAGTCAATTTTCCATTTCTAGAGGTATTTCTACTGAGAAAAATCACAGTGTGCACAAGTGGAACAGCTTTGTAGCTCTTCAAAGTTTTAGCACATTCTCCCATTCCAGCCACTGATTTCAAGGGAAAAGTTGCTAACACATTAACTTAGGCATGAGTGGTCATTTTAGCATGAGCCCCCTGAACAATAGTCAATAGCTAGCAATGCTGTGCATTGCAATAATCAAATTTTCAAATGTAAATGCCCTGCAGAAAAAGCAATATTCTCTCCATTAAGTCATGGCATAAAAAGTAAGCCTGACTCATTTTAGCCCTATTTTTAAAGCACTCTTTTAAGTATCTCCCTTAGGCAATGAAAGAATTTGCAAAGAGTTTGGGTGAAACAGTAAAAAGAAATCTCACTTTTAATGTTTTGAAATCTTGCTGATTTACTTTTCTTTTTGTGTTCAACTTCACAGCATTTTTAACACACAGAAGGAAGCAGATCAAATTCAAATACTTGCTGCTTTTTTCCTACCTTGATATATGCTAAATATAATACACCAAATAGGACATGAAACTACAACTTTTCCAGGTAAAGTCATATTTCTCTTAGGTCCACAGGAATTTATGTAAAACAAAACAAACAAACAAACAGAGTTAGTTTACCTATTATGGGGAACTAATGAATGAAATGAGCTAGCACATTGGAACGGGTTGCCCAGGGAGGTGGTTGAGTCATCGACCCTGGAGGTGTTCAAGAAGGGATTGGACTTGGTGCCATGGTCTAGTCATGGGGTCTGTGTTGATAGGTTGGACTCGATGATCCTCGAGGTCCTTTCCAACCTAAGTGATACTGTGATACTGTGCAGCTCAAAATCGAGGAAGAACCTGAGGTTTGGAACTTTATTTAATGTGATCTAAGGTCTAGTTGATTAGTTAGGGTTGGATGACTGGTTGGACTTGATGATCTTGGAGGTCTCTTCCAACCTGGTTGATTCTGTGTGTGTGTGAAATCATGATTATAATTTCAACAGTGGAGGAATTTAAATAAAGGCTATTAATCCTTTACCTTAAGTCTAGAGTCATCTATAAATGCATCTTCTCTAGGTGAAGACAAGATTTTTCTCTCATTTTGTAGCTTAAGAAACATTCTGGGTCTTGGGCCACTCAGTTTTCTGCTCACGAATTTCTGTAAAACTGAAATATGATTTAAGTATATGCTTGGGTATGTTTAAAACTGACAGATTGTTCTTTTTAATGAAGACTAATTATTTTTTCTATCCTCTTGACTTTTATCAATGTAAATACAAATATTAATTGGACAGCAATAATGTAATGATTTTTTTTTTCTTTTGAGGCCTTAATTGTGGCTAAAATATCTCAAATCCTTTTACAAAATCCAAATATGAACAACTTGTAACTTACACATGAGAAGTGTTCTCAGAAGCTGAAGACACTACAAAGGAATTAGGACAGTAAGACAGAAAGTCTTTCTATAGGAAATTGGAATGGGCTGCCCAGGGAGGTGGTGGAGTCACCATCATTGGAGGTGTTCAGGAGGAGACTTGATGGGGTGCTTGGTGTCATGGTTTAGTTGTTTAGGTGGGTTGGATTGGTTCATAGGTTGGACACGATGATTTTGAAGGTCTCTTCCAACCTGGTTTATTCTCTTCTAAATTCAAGGGAGCCAGAACTTAATAATAAGATATAACAATGTAAACAAATACAGAAAAGGTATACAGATAATTGAGTAAATGTATGGCCATAATATTACCCAGTATATGAAACAAAAGTCTGTGGTCACAAAAGAGTGCGTGAATTCTAAGTTTCCTTTATCTTGATTACAATTTTCACAACAGAAGGATGAAATATTGACAGTTACATAGAGAAAATTATCTTAAATCTCCAATCCTCTGCATGAGATGTACTAGCCCTTTCAAAATGCCTTCTTTTGCTTGCTTGTTTGTTTCTTTCTGTTAGGCAGAGATGGAAGAAATACAACAAATATAAGAGAAATACCAGAAATTGCTTCTTCCTGCTATTGAGCAAGGAGTTTTATTTGATTGTGGAAATGGGCTTCTCTTTCTTTTGATTCTAAACTCACTTTTTTCCTGATGCTTATCCATCTAGGCCTCCTTGCTTTGATTCCTTTTAAAAAGATCATGCATTTGCAATGACCAAAACTTTCCACCCGATTTAATATATATGTAAGCTTTTTCTCCTCTCCTTTTCCTGCTTATAATGTGGACAACCAAAAGCAGCTGAGCCAAGATGTATCTTTCACTTAATCAAAAGCCCACAGCCTCTGGTATTCTTTCATTATTGGGTTTCACCACCTCTAATCATTTTTAGTTGTCAACCCCAGAGGGTACAGGATACAAGAGTTAAGTGAGTTGCTTAGGGAAAAACCCTTCAAGGAGTAAGTCTAGATGTCAATATTGAAAAGATAATCTAATAATCTATTATCCCATAGAGATTCGTATTTTAATTTAACTTGGCTAATTAGACCTACAGCTCTAAGGATCTGCAAATACTGATGTTAGAAATCTGATTGAAAGTAAAGCTGTGTCATTAGTTTGCTGGAGATTTAGATCACCTCTTTGTCTGCTAAATATTTAATGTCAAAAAGCAAGTCCTTTGAGAAAGCATCACCTTCTAGATCTCCCCAAAGAAGGTCAAAATAGGTCTCTGATTAGGCCCATTCGAAAAGAGTTTGATGTAAGTGTAAAGATAATTCAAAAATTTGTTCAGAGGCCTGGAAGCTGACATAAGAAATTCACTGACAGCAAATTAAAAACAATTAAAAGCTGGTAGTCTTTTGATGGTGGTCTTTCAAGTTCCCTGAAATATATAGTCCAGGCAAAGAGGAATAACAGTTTCCCCTTGCCAGCTTTTGGATAACAGGATTTTGGAGTTTACTTAGTCATCTTTCTTTCAAACCTATCAAATAAACAATATATTCTATTAATTTTGCTCATTTCAACTACAGAACAGAATAGGAATAGGATACATTTCAATTGGAAGAGACCCTCAAAAATCATTTAGGCCAACTGCCTGAACTCTTCAAGGTTGCCCAAAAAATTAGGGGCATTGCCCAAATGTGTTTTCAACACTGACAGGCTTGGGACATGACCACCTTTGTAAAAAGTATGTTCCAGTGCTTGTTCACCCTCCTGGTAAGAACAGCTTCCTTATGTCCTGTCTAAACCCTTCCTTGTTGCTGCTTTAAACCATTCCCATGTACCTTATCACTACATACCAGGGAGATCAGCACCTCCCTCTCCAGCCTCCTCAGGAAGCTGTAGAAAAAAATGATGTGACCCCTCAGCCTCCTTTTATCCAAACTAGACAAACCAGAAGTCATGCCACACACGGCATTCCTTCCCATTCTTTCACCAGCAACGTCTTTTTGTTTCTGACTGGTGGCCCCAAAAGGTCCATCAGAAGGCTAATCTGTAAGAGGTGGGAAAACAAAACACAGGCCAAGAGCATCTGCTTTGGCAAATTGTTCCTCCTTTTTTCTCCTTGGATTCCCTCACTTGAAGCTGTTGGTTGCTCAGGACAATCAGTCCCTGAACTGAGTATTTGACTGAAATGCTCTCTGCAACCTGTAATACCGCTGTTCTCTTACCCATGCATACTTGCTTGGATGCAAATTTGCCCAAAGCTAGCTTGCTCAAAGAGTTTCAGAATAACTGCCTGCTTTCTCTTGTTATTTTAAATTATAATAGCCACCTAGGATTAGTTGCCAGAACTGTGTAGAGTTAAGTGTGGGGTTTGCAGTATGTGTGGGAGGTAGTTAAAGGAAGAGGGAGACCTTTTGCTAATGTTTCTTTTAGAAGCAACAGGATAAAAAGCCTTCTATAAATGGCAGAGAGGATTATGTTACAGAGAGTATGAATGCTACAGTTACTCAGCAACAGAGATGTCAATATAGTTTCAGCTGGAATCTCAAGTTATGCTTGACAAAGAAGCAGTGGTCAGTATTTTCCATAAAACATACCTGTAACCTTATTTGTTATGTAAAATTCCAACTGTTTCAAAGGTACATATATCCACATATATATGTTAGTTTCTTACTCAATATTTGGGTTTGGTAAAGGCACAGCATGCTGAAATGTCATTCTCTGTCATAGAAAAAGATTCATGTGGTTATTACCACACAGAAGTCAGATACATTTAATGGTATGTAGATAAATCCCCTTGAGTATTTCTTCATCTATATGACTTTTCTGAATTTGTCATTTACTTTCAGTAACAAGCATCTGTTAGAGGAGTAATATTCACAGGATACATACTGAATTAGAATAGTGAATTATCAGGTGCATCTTCTGTTCAGTGCTTATGGATGGTAGAGCACACGGGCCCTGTTTACGTGGATGTTATCTATATCCCAAGTTAGGTAACTTAGCCATAAAATACAGAAAGTTTAAATGTTTTCTGTCTAAATTTGCTCAGCAAAAGCCAGAAACTAGAAATCTGATCAGTCTCTCATCTTGCACAGCTGGTGTATGCATTGTCCAATCCTGAAATCACTTTAAAGCGTACTAGAGGAAAACTCCTGGGGCCACAGTATCTTTTAAGGTTATATGGAAGTTTGTTCTACAAAGTCTCAAAGCTAAACCTACGCTTAGGCAGCCGTCTCAGTAGCTATATATTACACAGTTAAGAGTTTAAAAAAGTGGTTACATGCTGTGATGAACTACTGTTCTGGAACATTTGGTCCAAAATCAATAAAAATGATTTGTCAGATTAGTTAACAGATAAGATATGTCATGGAAATAATGGTCAGAGTGTCCACTGCAGGTTTCAATAAAGGCCTGATATCTCATATTGGCTAGATTGCCTATAAATAAATGTACCTTCCTTCTTTGAGGCCATCTGTATTACCCTCAGCCCTTTAGTGACAATCACCTTTAGGCAGGCAGCAGTGCATTGGGAAAGTTAAGATTAGATGTCCAATCAAGGGTGGTCAATATATCCAAATGGGCTTCTGCTGCATGACAGGGACTAGCAGCTTCAGACTGAAAGGCCAGTTTAAAATCTGTGTGTTTATAATTTCAGACATGATTTTACATTTGTAACGTTACACAGATTTCAGGCACAAGCTGACTCAAACAAAGCCTGTTTGAATAGATTTCTGACCAATGTTTCCCCTTCAAAGAGTGTCTTGTTCTCTTACAGGTCAGTAGGACCTGCAATACTCACCTCCTCTCCACCTTTCTTCCCATCCCAGAGGTAGACACAACTTAACGACTCATGAAAAACAAGGCTGAAGAGTCATCCTGCCAATTTCCTCCTGTAATATATAGAAACATACTCAGTCTGAACCTTTTGTTTTTTTTAAGTCTGCAGGATGGAAGGCATGAAATACATTTTTCAGATTTGGCAAAGGCAAACAGAAATGAGTAATGGCAACAATAAAGCAGAGTATGACGAGTATGAACAAATGGTCTCAAGCCATCATTAATGTGCCGTCTGGGAACCGTAAGTAAATGAGTTGTCTAATGCCTAGTGATTGAAGCAGAAAAAATGTTGGTCTAAAAGCAATGCAAAGTTCTGAGGTGTAATGAAAATGTGAAATAATCATCAGTTTTCAATTAAAGAGTCTCTTGTTGTGATTCATTACGACTGCATTTGAGGCCTTTTTGAATCCCTGATTTTACCAGGCTTTCCTTTTAACGCAGAGTTACTCCAAAAGTCTATTTGCTCGCTTTATTTCTGAGTGCAGTTGTGACTGACTGCACTTTCACTTGCGTGCATAACTTATTTATTGTAGCCCTGATTAAATATTTAATGCTATGGATAGGTTATGGAAATGGTTATGAACTGCTGACAGTGGTGGGTGTTAACAGTCACTTGTCATTTAGGACACATGTAAAGAATCATTAAACTCCTTGATGAAATTAGGTGGCTGACGCAATAACGATAACTATCGGATAACTCTGACACAAGATACTGTCCTTCTTTCCTGTTCCCCACCACTATCATTTTGAGATCTATCTAGGCCCAAGGATGTGGACAAGCTCAGCTGCCATTTGGGGAGAAGTAGTAAATTATTTTGGATGAAAAAGAAGAAATACCAAACATAGTAACAATTAAACAGTGAGAATAACTGATTTACAATATTTCTCTATTCTATTAGCCTTTCTTCTCTTCTGGGGGAAAGTCACTCTATTTCGACTGACAAAACTGTTCAACAATTGGTTCTATAAAGAGCTACATACACACAGTTAAAAAATTAGGCATGGTGTTGTTATTTACCATGTGTCTGAAAGGAATAATATCTCACAGACACGGAGTGAACCAGATGGTACGACAAAGGAAATTGGGAGTCGTTAAATTGCAGAGAAGGAAGAAGAAGTTGTAGAAGAAAATTAAAGAGCTAAAAGGCACATATGCCACATAGTGAGGGGAAAAAAAGGAAAATAAAAAAAAGGAAGAAAAGAAAAGAAAAAGAACTGGGGAATATACTTTTGTTATCTCCCTCTGAACTACTAAAGGCAGAAAGAGTGAAAAATGTTTTGAGTTTTCTTTTTATTTTGTTTTGGGGAATTTTTGTGTGTGTGTGTGTGTGTGTCTGCTATGTTTTCTGAAGGACAGTTTTGCTAAGAGTTTTATGAGAGTCAGTATCAGTTTAGATAAAAGAGTCTTGAAAACTCTTCCTGTGAGCTATTTTCTTGTTTCATTATTTTATTCCCAAAGAAGGAGTTGCTTATTTTCTCCTCCTTTGAAGAGGAAAAAGACTATCAACTACCAGATTTAAGAAATAAAAGGAAAGTCTTTGAACCAAAATTAACTATCATATTTCAGACTATTATTATTAAATTGCAATCTTCTGTGCCATCAAAGAAATGAGTCAGTATAAACCCAGTATCACTTATTAGTTCTTGAGATTAGCTGTAGATGTAAAGCTGACATAGATCAGTATAGGGTACCAGCTGCTGTAAAGCTGCTCTCACCCCAATGGTTAAAATCTAGAAGTTATTCACTAAGCTGGTACAGATATCATGTGTTCACCCACTCCACTGAATTTACTGAGGTAAGTGTATTTTGGGCACTGGAGGACACATTTTCACTGTCAGTTTTACCATATCCTGACAAAGCCCAAGGCCTACTACTGCTACAGGAATACTGTGTCCAGTTTTGGGCTCCCTAGTTCAAGAGAGAAAGAGACCTGCTGGAGAGAATCCAATGGAGAGCCAAGAGGATGATTAGGGGACTTGAGCCTCTCTCTTATGAAGATAGACTAAGATCCCTGGGGTTGTTTAGTCTTGAAAAGAGAAGACTGAGAGGGGATCTCATCAATGCCTACAAATATCTGAGGGGTGGGTGTGAAGTGGAGGGGGCCAAGCTCTTTGTGGTAACATTTTTACATAGAGTGATATTATTACTCATCCATAGTGCTCTCTATGTCCTAGAAGACTGTATGATCATGATTCTACACACAAAAGTCTCTTCATAGATGTGAAATTATGACCTGACACTCAGAAGATCCCCACTGGAAGCACTTGCACACGCAATCAGTCACATCCTAATACATTCTCTTCCGATATATTATCTGAGACAATGCTTTGCACAGTCTGAAAATATCAAACAGCAGAAAACAAACAAACAAGTACACAAATAAAAACATTCTTGAGATCAACTCATACACGTTAGAACAATGTTGAGAGAAAGAGAATCATCAAATAATAATAATGTAGCGGGAAACTACAGTTTGTTTTACGAGAAAGAAACTAAATGCAATGAATAAATCATCCCATGAAAGTTATTCAGTTGTGTCTAGCACAAACAGTAATTTTTACAAGTCTGCAAAACTGAGTGAGTATCTTGTGCTTCTTTTACAGAGAATCCTGGCATGTGTAAAACTTGTCTGTCAAATTCTTTCTGCAAAAAAATAAATGAAAAACAACAAACATGGCTGTCTAAGGGGCTTGTTGTGTGCAGCATCTCTTTTCAGACAATCCACCTGCACCACTGCAGTTTTCTTTCCCGTTGTTTTAAACGTGGGAGGAATCAGATGCATAGTCATCGCTGTGCTCTGCTGTGTAAGGAGCTATGAAGTGTCTGCAGGTACACTCTTTAATTATGAACTGATGCGTTGTAAGTCACATCAACTGGCATTAGCTAACACAGAGAGCTGGGAATTAATTCTAATGGGCTGTGTTATAATAGCAAGTGCTCATGCATCATCCAGAAGTTTGTTTTGGTAAAGGCAGGTAAGTAATTTTTGTCTAATCAACAGGAGTAGAGAAAGTACATTCTGTCTAATCAAAAGGAGTAGAGAAAGTACATTTTCTTCTAATATTTTAACAAACAGCTGTATTCAATCAAGTGGAATACATTAAGATCACCTCAAAAACATAGACAATAGCTTTCCTTAGACTGCTTGCCTCTGCCTAGAAGCTGTGTGAAAGTTATAGAAGTAATTGGTATCAACTCGCTACTATATCACCTCATTTCAAGCCCATGTTAGCTGAGTAGCAATAAGCTCTAGGTTAGAGGATTCCACATTGTAACCATTAGTGCAAACTGTAACAGCACCCAGCTGTTGAAGATTACCCTAGACAGTTATTGAGATTTAGGAAGGGCAGCTCTCTACTAATGTAGGACAGATTCCATAGACAATTTTATCATTTATTCTAGAACCAAGGTAAAAAGCTAATTTCATGAAGAGCACTCATGAATTATTTCCTTCCTATAGGTAGAATAATGCTCCCTGTAGAATACTCTTCTTGCTCTTTAATTCAAGGTAATGATGTTGCTGCATCTTCTGTTGGCACTTAAAATGCAGTTTAATGCCACATCGCCAGTCAAAACTTCTGTGTGATTTCCAAAGGCATTAAATTATCTGAAAAAGTGAGCTGAGGAGTGAACAGCTTTGATGTATTAGAACTTTTCTGGCCTTCTGTAAGGGACTTTTCTCCCCTCCTCAGGTATGTGAAATCAAGATTTTCTTACCTGGTGAGAAAAACCTGTTCGCATGAATGCCTACTTTGAGTTTCACAGGCGGTATGTGTATGAGAGCATTTTATTGTACTCCTCTATAATATCTACATACAATGATTCTCATAGGTTTCTCTGACATCTGCTTTTTCCTTATTTGCAATCAGTGATGCTGAAAAGATGATGTATTTTTTAAATTTATTTACATCTTTGTGCAATAAAGTATCTAGTATTAAATAAATACCACTAATCTACTGGATATTCAGGAGTATTTTTGTTTGTTTGGGGGGTGGTGGTGGTGGTGGTGTTGGTTTGGGTTTTAATTTGTTGTTTGGGTTTTTTTCCACCCAGTAGATCAAATCTGAGAGTCCCAAATATCTGCTCTGAGGAGAGGGCAGAGTCACTTGTAATGCTCACTGAAGGCTTCCCAGATCAGCAGGCTGAGTGTATGAAGGATGAAGAGGAATTATATGTTTCATTACCCCTTCTTGGTGAGCTTGTGATGCCCCTCTCTAAATCATGTTTAGAGCTGTCAATAGTAACAGAAAACTCCACAGTAGTACACCAGAGCCATAAAATCTTTCTAATTTTTCTACTGTCCTTGGTATTTATAACAACATAAAATAATCTTTTGACCATCACTAAACATCCAGATTTATCCTTCTCATTTCTTACTTCTGAGGTGAAAGCTGGAGGACTCACTAACTCGCCTTTTTCAAAGCATTTGTTCCTGTCACAGACAATCTCTCAGGTGGTGGGGGAGAGAGTTGCTTGGGTGGCTTTTGTTTGTTCATTTGTTTGTTCCAGCTACAGAGTATTTGCTTGTGACATATTACACTGTTAAAACTTGCTCTGTTTATCAGGGACACACAGCCTAGTCAAAGGAGTTTTCAGTTTGAAGAAAGCTGGTGTGCAAATTCGGAGGAGCACAGACACTTATCAAGGCTGCTCTTTTGTTCATGGAGAATGTTAACAACAATGGTTCAGAGTTTACTGATAAACTCACTCAACATGCTAAGTCACAGGACAACATTGTGCACTTAAACCAGCAGACGTTAAGAGAAGGGAATTTTTGTAACCTACAGAATTGTCTTGCAGTCTTAAAATGTTGGCAAAAAATATTACAAAAGGAAGTAATTTCTGAGGCCTATGTAATTGAACCTTAAAACTTAATAATAATAAAAAAAAAAAGTTTCAATAATAAAACTATACACAGAGCCCCCCAGAAGAATGAAAAGCTGGAGAAGAACACAGTCCAACTTGTCTGGTTTTGTGTGCTCTGGGAACAGGAACATCTGTCTACATGTGCCACGTTGAACACAGGCTGTATAAGGATTACCCTGCTTTCTGCTCTGCTCACATGCTTGCTCAGCTGTGGTTATGGTGACAAGAACACATGACAGCATGGCTTCCATTTCTCATGGCTTCTTTCTTCAGAAGTCATTATTCTTGGAATGTTCATACTTCAGTGAAAATGTACTTTGACAACTGTGACGTGTGGCTCTGAGTAACCTGATCTAGTGTGAAGTGTCCCTGCCCATGGCAGGGGGGTCGGAACTAGATGATCCTTGAGGTCCCTTCCAACCCTAACAATTCTATGATTCTAAACCACTTGCAATGAAGGAGTTAATCTGAAAGGAACAATATTTAAGCAATGACAGAACACAGGGATGGAGGCTATTCAACTTTAGTATCTAAGAAATGAATTTGTCGCTATGAATAATTCTTTCTTCTATGAGGCACTGTAACATTTCCCTTAGCGATCTTAATTAAAGTGTAAATTTTGCAATATAAAAAGATAGTAAGAATTGTACCTGGGAAGAAGTGTTAGGAGACAGGAAATTAGTGGCTTATTTTAATGCATGTAGGCATATATGTCTGTAGAGCTGCAGCTCTGAAAAAAAGAATGAAAGCTGACAGGATTACAACATCAAGAGAAGAAAGAACCGTATCTTGTTTTCATGGTAGCTCCCAAATGCATGCTTATTATGGTGGGGTTTTCAGAGTCTTTTCTATTCTTGTCCCCTCCAGGCAAAAAGATAATGGCTAGAGAATGGATGGAGTCATGCTCCTACTCTCCTCCTACTTCATTGCATCAGCCAGCACAACTGGCTACACACAGAGTGGTAAAGAGAGATCAAGGAACACCTGCACCTTGTACCTTCAAAAGCTTCTATAGGTAAACAGGTATCAACAAGCGAAGTCAACAGATACCTTTAAAATGCTCTTTCACATAATTTCTCTTTAATCAATTATGTACCATTTTATAGACCTAAAATATTAAGTCCTAATAAAAAAAAAACAAAACATTTCATCTTCACTTCAGTAGTAGAGAGGATATAGACAGAGATATACTGATGCAAACTGTGTTTTAAGAGCAGGTGTGGCACCTGTGATAAATGTAATGAGAAAATAACATCTGAGAGTTATTTGATACACATTTCTTATGGATGTGTAGCACTTCTCACTGCCCTCTCAAAAAGATTAAGGGCAAAATAATGAAATAAGTAGTAAAAACAATGCATTTAATATGTATTTATGCATTCTTCTTAGATATGTAGATCTATTAAGTGATATCTAAGCTTCTATGCTGTAAAAAGATTTGACAGATAATCAGTGGCAAAAAAAAAGGGGGATACACAAACTACTAATAATAGAAGTGAAAGGTTCCAGCTCCTATCAACCAAAGACTGATCTCCTCAACTAACTACTTGAATCAATTCTACCAGAAAATATGTACAACAAACTTCACTAAAACCAAGAGTGCACTTCCATTAGTTATTGCTGTGAAAGAGTTAAGATGCTGATGGCAATTAGCCACATTGTTTATAGGTTTCCAGTTTCATTTTCCTACTGAAAACTATCTTTTGCTGAGTAAGTTTAAAATGAGTGAATTAACATGATTGCTCATTTCTGTGTAAATCACATCTACAACCTTCTAAGCGTGACCCTTAGTAGCATAATCAAAAATATGGTTTGCAAGCAATGCATGCACCTTAAAGAATAAACACTTTCAATTTTGCCTTGTCAGCAGTCTCCGTGTTCATAACCATCTTGAGCTAAAATCACCAAGCTAAAGGAATGGTTGATAGAAGTTTTGGAGTGCATGACTAAATGCTTCAATATTTTGATTTTAGAAAGATTGCCCAATATAAATAATGCATCGAGGATAGTTTAATATCTTGTACAAAAGACATCTTTCCCATCACTTCTTGTTCTTTGAGACGCAGAACAGAAGTGCTATGATGAGGACAGAGGTGGAGAGAAAGTTCCTATCAATACATATAAACAGCTCAGAATAACTCAGAGTGAAAGCAACCTGCCACCCAAACATTCTGGCAAGGCATATATTGGTTTTAACAGTAAATGAACCTTGCAAAGAACCTCAATTATTTATTTATAGACTTTCCAACATAAAGTGAATGACAACTGAAAAATACTAACTCCAGGAATTTTGGCAGGCAACATCTCTAACTCCATAACCTTTTGATAGGAAGAAATGCAGTGTAACTACAAAATTCAAGACTGACTTCCTGCCTATTAACATTTGCTACCAAATGTGCTTCCCATCTAAGAAGTGACATTTTCACCTAATAAAAAAAGATGTTTAAATTCTGATACAGACACTCAGTTTAAACAAATGTGTCTGAACAAGATCTGACGATTGAACAAGAATCTATTTTGTCATGTAACATTCAAAAATTCGTAGTTCACAACTTCCAACACCTAAAATAATCAAATAAATTATGTACTGAAGCAGGGGAAGCTTAGAAAATGTCTTATGGCCAAAATGATCTTTGTTTCTCCCTGCAAATTTCATCTTGCCGTTTTTTGAGTAACTTCTAAGCAGCTCTGGACACCTCCAGCAGTCATTGACTTTTTTGACTCCTGAGATTTCAGTATAAAGGAGTATTAAGACACAAGTCAGTAATCTTTAGGAAAAAAAATAATAAAAGTCAGTGACAGTTAAAGTGAAATAGAAGAAGAAAAAAAAAAATCAATCATCTGCCAAAATTGAGTAAGAGATGGTCAATGAAACTATTTTTGATCTGTTTCTCCTTCTAGCTGGCTTCCTAGTGGAAAAATTACTGCTTTGTGTCTCTTCTGAAATGATATTAGGGACAGTTGTGGTAGGGAGATAGAACAAAGTGCATGTCAAAAAAAATCAAAGGTATTGGGAATGTCACTATTCTCTGCTCTTGCTGGAACGAGTCCAGAGAAGAGCAACAAAGTTGGTGAGGGGTTTGGAACACAAGCCCTATGAGGAGAGGCTGAGGGAGCTGGGGTTGCTCAGCCTGGAGAAGAGGAGACTCAGGGGTGATCTTATCACTCTCTACAGCTACCTGAGGAGAGGTTGTAGACAGGGGGATGATGGTCTCTTCTCCCAGGCACCCAGTACCAGAACAAGAGGACATAGTCTCAGGCTGTGCCAGGGGAGGTTCAGGTTGGATGTTAGGAAGAAGTTCTATACAGAAAGAGTGATTGCGCTATGGAATGGGCTGCCCGGGGAGGTGGTGGAGTCGCCGTCATTGAAGGTGTTCAGAAGGAGACTTGACAGGGTGCTTGGTGCCATGGGTTAGCTGTTTGGGTGGGTTGGATTGGTTGATGGGTTGGACACGATGATCTTGAAGGTCTCTTCCAATCTGGTTTGGTTTATTCTAATAAAGGTTTATTCTAATTACCCACACATTTCTTTGTCCTGGAAGTTCACACTACAGGCTCATAAGCTAAGCTTACTTCAGACAGAAATAAAAGTGTAACATTTTTATACTCAGAAACATGCTATTAAATATCTATACATCCTAAAAATAAGAAGAAAAAAATTAAAATGGAGTCAGAACAATCAGAGGTACTTTGATACTTCAACATTTAAAATATTCTGTGCAATTTAAGGCCACTCTGGTATGAAAGAATACATCATTTAGTCTATAGAAATTGATTGGTGTACAACCACATTTCTTGCTTTAAATCTGTTATTTCATGTGATATGCTTAGTACTTGGACTGTGATAATCATAGTTTTAACTTTTATTTTAATACTTATGCATTAGAGACATATAACATTCCCTATCTTGACTGACTTTCTTTTTTTTCCCAGGATGACAAGTCTCAGTCCAAATAAGCTCTCCTTGTGTGAATGCAACTCCATGCTCTGATAGCCCTTAGAATTCTTTTTGTACATTTTTAATTTTCACTTTTCAAAATACAAGCTCCAGGGAGAGAACCATTATTCAAGTGTGGTTATCTTCTGGGCATATACTGGGGGGGGCTGTTTGATGGTTTCTGGTTTAGTATCTGCTCCTCAACTAACATTCTTTAGATTGTTTGCCTCTGAGCTGAAGGTTTCACAGAGCTGTCAAACATATTGCTATTTCATCTTAGATAGGAATAGATAATTCAGAGCTGACCAGTGTTTATAAGCTTAAAACTCCTTTTCCACAAAAATATTGCTGTGCATTTATCAATTTTGAATTTCATCTGCCATTTTATTACCCTATCACTCAGTAATGGGACTCCTCACAATAAAACAACATCTTGTGTTCAGAATCTTAAGCACCATCTGCAGAACCTCATCTGTAGCTTTGCTGGTAACTCCCTCTCCACATGTTGTGTAGCTCAGCTCTCAGATACCGTTTCTGTGCACCTCCAGTAGTAAGCCCTCATTGTCATAACTCATATTCTACAACCTTTCTTTTCTTATAACATGCACTTACATGCAATCACCAAAGTGACCACCTTTATTCTTATGTCTTTGAAAGTTTAGGGACTTCTTTTTTTAAATCATTTGAAGACAAACTTTGCCAAACAGGTTTTGAAAGTAGAAGCAGATTGTTAACACCTATAAGCTTACCTAACCAGGCATCACAGCCTTCTCACAGGTTTCTAGGAACTTATTGAACCCTTCTATTTTCTTGTATATTCGTAGCTGTAATATATGTCTGAACTTACCTGTGCTTCTCAGCTTGAAATTAATCTAAAATGAGACATGACCTAAATTTCCATTGCCTGGATCCCATTGTAAAAGAAGTAGTCTATCAAGAAACACATTTTAATGTTCACAATTAGATAAAAACCTTGTTCTTCTATTTGCTTTAACATGATCTTACTAGATATAATGCCTGCAACATAAAATACCTTACCTGGGTAAGTAGAAATTTTTAGATCAATGCAATTTAACAGCCAGAAGCTAAGAAAAGAATTGGAAGTAAAATAAAATAGAATAGAATTAACGAGGTTGGGAGAGACCTTTGAGATCGAGTCCAGCCTATCATCCAACATTATCTAATCAATTAAATCATGGCACCAAGCACCCCATCCAGTCTCTTCCTAAACACTTCCAGTGAAGGTGACTCCACCACCTCCCTGGGCAGCACATTCCAATGGCCAATCACTCTTTCTATGAAGAACTTCTTCCTAACATCCAGCCTGAAATAGTATTAATACAGCTTACCAAGAACAACATCCAGAGGCTGGACTCTAGCTTAGATTATCTTCTCAACAATATCCTCTTGTTTTGCCCATTTATCTCCAAACATACATAAATTCCACATTATCAGTGAATCATCAGTTACAAAACTTCTTTCTACACAGGAAACCCTGAACTAAACAAAGCATTTCTTCACTCTGAAATGTTTGCAGTGCTGAAGTAGTAGGTAAGAATGCAATTCTGCTAACAGAGTTGATACAGGTATCATAAGTGACTCACAAATACAATGTTGTATTAAACAAGATCATAAAGCCAGTCAGCAATGTGCATTCATCTCACAGTATAAAAGAGGGGATGGGGGGGGGGGGGGGGAAAGCAAGCAGAGAACACTATCCCTGAGATAAAATAGATATGTTAACTGGGAAATAGCTATGAGAAAAAGGTGGTCAAGACTATTGGAAGAAAGGAAATATCCTAACGGGAAGAGGCGACAGGACAGGTTGCTTACAGTAAACGATGACAGAAGATTTATTGCTGGTAATGCATGACACAATCGTTTGGGAGGGAGAGGGTAAATTATCACATGTGATAAAATAGGTATCTCTACAGAGTCCATGATTTTTACTATCCAGTAAAGTTATATTGTGAACTTTTATGAGCAAGCCCAGACCTAGCTGTAAATTTTGTTTGACTGATTTATTATTTTCTGTTCAAAGAATAAAGTGTCAAGGTTTTCTTCAGCTTGGCATGAAAAAAACAAACCAACCAAAACCAGAGGAAAAACAGCCTTCTTCAGCTGAACGTTTTGCCATACAATGGTTCAAACACACAGCCTCAGTAAATGCTCAGATTTTACACTCACTATCAGAAAGCAAGACTATACCACTCAAAACCACCACATTTCACATACTTGAAGATACATTCCTACCTAACAAAATTTTCAAACACTGAAAATTAAGACTAATATTGTTTGACTCATCAGTAAGAATAACATGCACAAAGTTGGTTTTGTGGAGTTTTTGGTTTGTTTGGGGTTTTGGGAGGGGTTTGTTTGTTTTAATCTCAAAATATTACTTGAGCTTATTTTGAAAACAGCCCTATAATAACAAGGTCACAGGATCCAAGATGTTAGGGGTTGGAAGAGACCTCAGGAGATCATCAAGTACAACCCCCCCCTGCAAGAGCAGGACCATAGAATCTAGCGCAGGTCACACAGGAAAGCATCCAGGTGGGACTTGAAAGTCTCCAGAGATGGAGACTCCACAACCTCTCTGAGGAGCCTGTTCCAGTGCTCTGCAACCCTCACAGTGGAGAAGTTCCTCCTCACGTTGAGGTGGAACCTCCTGGCTGTTCAGTCTGCAGAAGAGAAGGCTCTGAGGTGACCTAATTGTGGCCTTCCAGTATCTGAAGGGGGCCTACAGGAAGGCTGGGGAAGGACTTCTCAGGATCTCAGGTAGTGACATGACTAGGGGGAATGGAATGAAGCTGGAGGTGGGGAGATTCAGGCTAGATGTGAGGAGGAGGTTCGTCACCATGAGAGTGGTGAAACCCTGGAATGTGTTGTCCAGGGAGGTGGTCGAGGCCCCGTCCCTGGGGGTGTTTAAGAGCAGGCTGGATGAGGCTCTGGCCAGCCTGATCTAGTGTGGGGTGTCCCTGCCCATGGCAGGGGGGTTGGAACTAGATGATCCGTGTGGTCCCTTCCAACCCTGAATGAAACTATGAAACTATGAAACTTTCAGTATTGACAGAAAAGTAGTTCATCATCAGAGACACAAAGTAATTTACAAGGAGAAAAAAAAAAAAAAGAAATTAATTAAATGTGTTCAACATCTTTAGAATTCAAGTTGTTTAAACAAGAAATCTGAAGTGTATCATCATGATAAACTGGGGGGGTGGGGGAAATTCCAAAGGTAGCAACAATACCTCTGCTAAGAAAAGCACAGCATTGCATGTATGATTTTTTTTATTGCCTGTATAGTTAAATGCTATGACAGCCACAAAGCTTTCTGACTAAAAGTAATGGACATGTTATATCAGGAAATATAACAAAGAAAGAAAAAAAAAGTATTATGCTTTATTATTCATTGATTTGTATATTGAAAGTACTGTAAAAGGTTCATTTAAAATGGTTTGCTAGCTACTATTTGCAGTAGATCTGGCTCCTTACCTCAACAAGTGCTCCATCACAAAAAAACTTCCTGCCTGTAAAAATATTGATTGACTCCTAATTGAAGAATAAAGTCAGTTTAGGTGTCTGCCTAGTGATAGTTTTAATGAATAGGCATCCACTCAAGATGGAATAGAATCTCTGCTTTCAATATAAATTAATATAATTCTAACAAATGCTCTGAAATAAATCTTAATTGCTTTTTCTTCTACATTGTGACAAATGTGCATTAAAGAGAAAAAAAAAGTGGAGGGTTAAAAAACCCACTTTAAATGTAAATATAATAGGCTGTGCACAGTACATTTAAAGAGTTACCATTCTGTCCCCGGTGATTTACTGCTCTACACACTTGCTTTATCAGTCTATCAAGGTTTTGTGTTTGTTTTGTTTCTTCTCTGCTTTGTTTAATTCATAAAACTGGAGTGGAATGGAAATCTGTAATCATGTCCTAAGGCACAATCTTCAGTGAAAACAAAAGTGTCAGAGAAGCCAGTAACAACAGTCTTCCTTGCTTTCATAACAATATAGTTAAAATTTATATTATGAGTATCAGCTGTTGCTTGTTTGTTTCATCAAAACACAGAAGAGTCTTAAACGTGGTTTAATTTGTGCTATGGATGTGGTACCTCCATTCAGCATGTGTGTAACAGTGATACACAGGAGGGTTACTGATGAAGACAGCGTTGTCTTTCTATCCTTTTATAGTCAGTGAAAAAAAAAGAATAAAGGCATGTTTCCTAAGAGTCATTTCAGATGCTTGAGGTTAAATTCAGATCTCAATAGCAGTGGTGGCATGTCCATTCCCCTACAGATGATTATAAAAAAACCCTAGAGAGATCAGCTACTGCAAAGTTAGGCACTATAGTGTCTTAATCACTGAGAACGCCACTCACTATACATCCTCTGCATCTAACTGAGTCTGCAGCGTTAGTCCTATGGAAAGACAACCAAATAGAAACTTCCCTCAGGATAACTTTTTTTTTATGTCTTCAGCAAATGTAAAAGCAGAGCCTTCATCAAAATGGAGATAACTTCAATCTAAACCCTGGTAGTGACAGCTGAGGCTGTCAGTTTCTAAAGGCCAGGAAAGAAAGGTGGCAGACTGCCTAAGATAAAAGTTGGGTTATTTCTCTGTTTATTTAATCCCAAAATCATTAAACATGAAAGACAGAATCATAGAATCATGCAACCTCACAAAGGAAGGAACGGCTACCAGGTAAACGAGATTTGCCCAGCTTCACAAAAAGCAAACAAACAAATGAAAAAGGAAGTTTAGAAGTTGAATTACAGGAACCTTATTCTAATTCCTGAAAAACAACACCCTAATCATTTTTTTTTTAACTGTTTGCTTTTAAATTTTAAAATGGAAGTGAATAACTAGCAACACTGTGAGGAGAACTTCACAGAGAGAGTTGTTAGCCATTGGAGTGGGCTGCCCAGGGAGGTGGTTGAATCACCGTCCCTGGAGGTGTTCAAGAGGGGACTGGACGTGGCACTTGGTGCCATGGACTAGTAGGCATGAGGTCTTGGGTGAGAGGTTGGACTTGATGATCTTTGAGGTCTTTTCCAACCTTGTTGAATCTATGATTCTATGATTAAGTATTAGATAAAGCTAATTAGCTAGGCTGATTCCCATTTGCAAACTATCATACTGCTGTCACCAAAAAAACCCAAACAACCAAAAAACCCCACCCCATACAAAAAAAATAAGCAAACAAAATCCCAAACAACAACAAAAGCACTTATATGCAGCTTTCTTCTGGGCAGTACTGAGCTACCTGCAACATTCCAAACAGACGTTCAGTCAGCACTCCCACATGTACCAGCTCCATATCACAGTAACTGCACTTTTCGTGGTGGATGTCTGATTTACAGTGATCACATGGAAGGAGATGTAGACTTACATCATGTCTTGGCAGTATAAATAAGCAGGTGTTATAGACTGCCAGACAACTAAGTTATAAACCATTGTTTTATTTGTATTGTAACACAGTAGTTCTAATGCTACTACAGAGGCATCAGCAACCAGGCACATATGAATAATAGCCAACTTTGTAGTATTGTCAAGGGTTAGGGCTGGACTGGCCACCAAATGACTGACAGATGCTCTCTCTTAACCCTGTCACTTTCAGGGGGGGAGAGAAAATGAATGAGAGAGAGACTTATGGGTTGGAAAACAAAATTGAAACCGCTTTAACAAGAATAATAGTGATAAAGTGGAATGTATGCAGAGCCAATATTGAACCCAGCTCCTCTGATGGCAGTTACATCACTATCATCATTGATACTGTGGGCAGGCACTGGGAAAGTCCCAACATGGACTCAGCTCCAGATGGGAACTGGATTCAGGAACGCACAGATCGGGATCAAAGGCTGAAGAGGCAGAGTCCTATTTGGATGTCAGCCATTGAAGAAGAGGTTTGACCTTTCTGATCACTCAGCTTTATACTGAATATGAAGCATGTGGAATAGAATCCCTTGTTCATCAGTTTAGGCTCACCTATCCTGTCTGGTCTTTCCCCACACATGAGATCTTTTACTTTGCAGCATCCCAATGTGGCACAGAAGATTTAGCACTGACTGTTGTCCACAGCAAGTCTAAGCAAGCAACTTACTACACGACCATCCTTGGCAGTAACTCTAAACATCAGCATTATCACTGCTAGAAGCAGACACTGACTGCAAAAACACACCATTAACTTCAGAAACTGCAGTCACTTAGAAGAGACTGAGCTGGAAAGCAAAATCACTAAACTGAATTAGTTTTGTTCTAGTTCAAACCAGGACAAATATTTATTCTAATGCAATCTCTCATTTTAAAATTTATTGTTGTCTGTGTAATACCAACCATGCTGGAATCCCTACTCAGTGCATTTGGATTCTCAGTAAATAATCACTGCCACAGCATTATAAATCATTTACAGTATATAGTCTCACTCAAAAAAGCCCCCAAAACAAACACTCACAGTCTGTAAGAACTGTAAATCATCACTTCAGAGGAAAGGCACATGTGGCAGCCAGGCCAACACCAGTCAGCCCCATTAATTATGAATATATTTATTTATTTATTAGCATGTGCTCTTGAGAACTTAGCTTGCTCCCACAGATTGTCTCCAGGGAAACAGTTACAAAATAAATACAGGGCCAGCTTCATCCCTTGTAGAAGTGTATTAAAATAACTGGGACAAGGCCAACATTTGAGACCTTATCCTAATTAGCAGCATCTGCTTAACCATGAAATAGACAGTCCGTCCTTTACCTCTGCCCACCTACACTTTTGAAAATAGCATTGAAAACAGCATTAGGCAGCTGCCAACAATGGCATGGCATGTCTCGTCATCTTAGAATAATCATTGCCTTGCTATTGACACATTACCTCCCAAAAGAAAAAGGAAGAAGAGGTAGATGGCTATGAAAAAAATAAACCCTGGCACAGGGTAAAGCATGTGTATCTACCCAGTGCTCCAGTTCTACAGAGACACTGCTCTGCTAATAACTCACAGGAAAGAAAAAGGTGAAGTTTCACCTGGAAATGTGACTCTGAACTGTGTTTCTAGTAGCAACAATTAATCAATGTAACTCAAAGGCAGGGATCAACATCATAGACTTTCTCCCCTCTGATTTTCACTCTTAAAATGTCATTGTGTATATACGCTGGGAACAGATGTGTATGTGGATACTAAAC
Organism: Melanerpes formicivorus; assembly: GCF_026170545.1. NCBI lineage: Eukaryota > Metazoa > Chordata > Aves > Piciformes > Picidae > Melanerpes > Melanerpes formicivorus. Next base: position 6,303,632 of record NW_027142379.1, on the reverse strand, counting down.
TCAAACACAAACCTTTGACTGGAAAAAACCCACAGCTTATTGTACAGTGACACAAAACACTTAGTCCCACAGCTGCTCAGACAGTTACTCCCGTGTGATGGACTTGGAACACAAGCTCCTAGCAAGTGCCATTTGTGTGCACAGTAGATCAACAAGTCTATGGCAACATGACAAACCTGAAACTGAATTTCTTCCCTCAGAAAATGTATATCCCCTATAAGCAGAATGGTATCTACAAAAATGGTTCCATCAGCACCTGTAACAGTTGACCCCAAGAAAGCACACACAGATTTGCCTTTCAGTGAAAAAACAATGTACATTTTTTGTCAGCTGATTCTAACATTAAAACCACAAATTTGAATGGTATCCAGCAGGCCTGGCAAAAGGAATCTCTAGAGTTTTAAAGATTTAAACCTATCATACAACGAGGAGTCTGCCATACTTTCTACAGACTTTGAGACATTTAATTCCTGTCACTGGGAGAAAATTTCAATTTTATTTATAGACTGATTTTTTTTTTCAAAATGGGATTTGCAGTTTCCAGCTATTAGAGCTTAAACATCTTTCTCTTACATATACCATTTGCTAAGTTAGTTGTTCAACATGTGCTTCAAAATTGCATCTATCTGTTTCATGTCAGTCATTGTTTGCCCTATGTTTTTCACAGTATCACAGTATAACTTAGGTTGGAAAGGACCTCGAGGATCATTGAGTCCAACCTATCAACACAGAACCCCATGCCTAGACCATGGCACCAAGTGCCACGTCCAATCTCCTCTTGAACGCCTCCAGGGATGATGACTCAACCACCTCCCTGGGCAACCCGTTCCAATGACGAATGACTCGCTCGGTGAAGAACTTCCTCCTCACCTCGAGTCTAAACCTCCCCTGGTGCAGCTTGAGACTGTGTCCTCTTGTTCTGGTGCTGGTTGCCTGGGAGAAGAGGCCAACCCCTTCCTGGCTACAATCACCTTTCAGGTAGTTGTAGAGGGCAATGAGGTCACCCCTGAGCCTCCTCTTCTCCAGGCTAAAGTTTAAAGTTGTTCTATCTTATTTTAATTTTAAAAGAAAAAAGTATAAGAAAAAAAAATAATCATCACCCTCTGCATCTGCTGAGAAAATTATACTCACAGCAATGTCCCTCAAGCAAGGGTATTACTCCAGGTGCAGAATGTGGGTCTGCATCATTAAATCTGTTTGGTCCGAATGGTGGTTGAGTTTCCACTGAAAGTCAAATTACCAGTCTAAATTCTGGGCATTTCTGTGTACTTTTGAAAGGTTGTCAGGCTGAGGATAAGCAGTGCTGACACTTCTGTCTCTGTTTATACAAACAGCCAATGACTACACCATCCAGTCTCACACAACACATTTCAACTTTCCTTTCTGCCTTCATTTGGGCATTCATTTGCCCTCTGGACAGGCACAGGGGCTTCTGCTGTACCTTCACTCATGTTTGCTGCTTAAAACAACAGAAGATAAGCCAGGACATAGTTCTTGAATGATCAGTGTAGCTTTTAAGGTGGTTTACTTCCCTTTCATGTGAGATACAGAGTGAAAAAAAAGCTTCTTCCCTAATTTCTCACACAATTTTCAGGGTTACTGTATCTGAGGTACATATACCAGAATAAGCCACTTTGAAAAGGCTGGTATATAAATGAAAGACAGGCCAACTACCATGCGCTCTTTTGCATTTCCAAGTTCAGAGTATATATTACCTCTAAATACCTTGCATTTTTACACTCTTTTAAAAATGTGTATTTAGGAAGCTTATCTCAGAGCCCAATATCTATATTCTGGTAGTCTTTGCATTGCAATATCAAATTTTACTTAATTGTAGATATCGGACCAGTATTTACTGGGGAAGTTTAGCTCAGAATCTCCACACTAGACAATAAATGCTTTAGAAATATTCATTCTTTGGGGAGCTTAAGGTCTCCTTCAGTTACATCCTTTAATTTTGTATCAGTGCAGCATACACTGAAATAACTTTCACAGTTGGAGTTTCAAAGAACAGCTAATTTTAATGGGACTTTACTTGCTATAATATCTTCCATCCTCTTTCAAATAAAGATGTATGATCTTTTCCAAAGGTCACAATCAGTAACTTTATTTTAAATTTTTAATTCAGTAGTCTGTTTAACTACATCTGCTAACTCTATGAACCTGAGAACAAATATAATTACTGGAAAGTTGCAGGATAGAAGGGGAAGGAAACGGACACACTCGCAGGAAGCTGTGTTTTGCAGAACTGCCTACGAAAATAATCAGCCATTTATAGGACTGTTGGCAGCTTCTATGATTCCTCACTGAAAATAACTTCCCATTCCATACCCGCAGAGCTGCCCTCCCAGTGGCAAGTAATGAGGTACCTAGTCCAATCTGGAGATGACTTTCTTCAAACAGAGGTTCTTATAGAAGATGGCTATAAACATAATGTATATGAAATCATGGTGACAGAGAAAAAAATATGCTATGTCTCCCAGTCTGCATTCAATGGCATTAAATAACAGTTGACTCTCAGATTTTTTTCAGAACCTAGATGTGAAATCACAATGGTAAGGAAATCCCTGATTCAATTTCTGAGTAGAAACCTTCTACAAATGGAGGCAGCTCCTAGTCAGCTCTTTTTTCTGATATTACACTGCCTATCATTTCTGTTGTCTGACCCTAGATATATTATGAAAGTTTGGGTGACTGAGCCTGCAATGATACCTGTCATGTAACACGGTGTAACAGCATCTCAGATGTCAATATTCAGGTAAGTCAAGATGTCTACATCTCCTGGGATGCAAAAGGTACAGTCTTCTCATCATCCACTGTCTCTTAATGGACTAAAGTATTCTTTCAGATAGGAATGAAAAAAGTCTGTATTTAATGTTGCATTACTTGTTAAAAAAACACATGAAAGAAATAGCTTAAGAAACAATAGACTATATCCAATCACTGATCTTACATTGTGATCCCTGAAATAATTTCAGAATGGAAGAGAAGGCCGGTAACATACCATGCCTGTCGGTCACAAATCTTTAAGTCATGGACAGTCCAAACAGCTGGGAATTATAGAATGCTCTGCAGAAGATGTCCAGTCATAAGAGTAAAAAATAATACACGGTTCAACCTGAAATTCTGACAGCTGAAACGTGCCTGGCTGTCCTGAGAGCAGATAATTGCAGTTGACCTCAACCTGCACACAAACTGTTTTGCTAGGTTGACATTTGCACCTCCTGAGAATCGTCACACACCACTGAACTTCAACTGTGTCAGTCATGGCTGTATGTACAGTCCTACAACACTCTCAGAACGCTCAGCTTAGAAAACCTTATCAGTTGCTTTGTGAGTTTTTTGAGGCAAGAAATCCCTGCCTCAATGTCCTGGTGACACGAGACACCAGTGTACTTGCAGAGGTCTGTGTTGAGAAATCAAATGCACCCTACTTCACACACTCTTTTTTATGATTTAAGCTTACACATTATTAATGTTATGGGTCTTGGAAAGCTATTCTGGGGCGTACATTTATTAAAATGCTATTAAAATGTACTGAAACACACTAACACAGCATGAGAAAATTCTGAGAGCTCTGTCTGAATGTAGATAAGACTGTGCTGAAATCAAATTAAACCATGTCCCACTTTACTAAGATCTAAAAAAAAAAAGGAAAAAAAATCTTCATTTGAGTCATGTTATCTTTGGATAGGAAATAACTGTTGGCCAGCTAAAACATGGCAGTATCGAGCACTAAAAATCAGCACTCCACATTAGTCTCGATGATTTAACTCAGAGTCTGACACATTCAGTTTAAATTTCAAAATAGGTGTGCCACACATTTTCCCAGATACTCATGCAATATTAACCTTACACTAGAATAACACAATTCCCTTTCCCACATATGCCTCTAGATTACAGGATATAGAATTAAGCCTAAGAATAAATTAAACTTAAAATCCCTTTCCCTCCCTTCTAGAAACAGTATCAGAATTGATTAGAAAAGAAGCAGCTTTGTTGAAGTATCAAAAGAAAAATTGCTTAAAATATTAAACCAAAACCAGTATACTGATTTCTATATGTGCTTCCCCCCCACCCCCCTTGAAGCCTTGCTTTCTTCTAGATTTGAAAAGTCTCAAATCCTTACAGAGACTGCTAACACTCCTCTCCATCAGAGTTCTCTAATAATTGACCTTTCTCCCTCTAAGAATAAGTAAGCATATATATGCAGGCTGCATGTATATATTCCTAGGTGTAAAATGTCCTCAGCAATGATTTCCACATGGACAGCAAGACTGACCCTAGAAACAGGTTAAACTACTGAGTTCTTTGCTTCTTGATGTGTGCCTGTGATGTACTGTAACATGTAAATGCTTTAACATCACCACAGGTTGCCAGGCGTTTTACAGAACAGATTCAGTATTTCAAAGATAAAATTCCTTTTGCTGCCTTGTATATACTTCTGGAGTCTTATAAAAAGAGATAATCATAGAATCAACAAGGTTGGAAGAGACCTCAAAGAACATCAAGTCCAAATTGTCACCTAACACCTCATGACTACTAAACCATGGCACCAAGTGCCACATCCAATCCCCTCTTGAACACCTCCAGGGACGGTGACTCCACCACCTCCCTGGACAGCACATTCCAATGGCTAACAGCTCTCTCTAGGAAGAACTTTCTCCTCACCTCGAGCCTAAACTTCCCCTGGTGCAGCTTGAGACTGCACCCTCTTGTTCTGGTGCTGATTGCCTGGGGATACAGACTCCCTGCTCCTTGCAGAACTACCTAAAACTAAACCAAATGACTAAGAGCATTGTCAAGATGCTCCTTGAAGTCAGACAGGCAACAAATAATGAAGAAAAAAAATAACAAAGGAGAAACAAACTAATTCCAAAATATGCAAACTTTGTTTAAATGCTTCCCTGCTGAAGGTTACTAAGCAACATCAATCTCTGCCAGACCAGTCTCTGCTTCTTGCTCACAAGGTGTTCCCAGTTTTCTTTTCCATGCCTCAGAATTAGCATTCTCTGCCCAGCAGCTGCTACTTCCAAACCAGAAAATCATAGAACAGCAACAAAACCAAACCAAACCAACAACACAAACAAAACCTCCCAAACAACAAAACAAACAATCAAACAAAATTTTCCAATGTCACTGTTTCTGAATAGAAAAAACAGGAATCTTGGAAATTCCTTCCTAGAAAGAACTTCATCCATTAATATACAGTCTATTATTTTTCTGGAAAATGTCAGGAATGAAAAGCCTTAACTGCCTCTGTTTGCAGAGCCTGCTCTTGTTACTCCCACCCAAGAGCCTCTCTATCAACCTTCAGAATGCTGAGTACATCACCAACAACGTCTAAGACTCAACCAACGGAAAAAAAGAAGAGATGTAGGCAAAGTCACATATCATAGCACCTGACAAGCTGATAATATATGGCTGGTAAAAATTCAGCACCACTGTGTTACTAGAAAACTGTAACAGCGTGTTTGATTATGCAACATTTGTCAGTTTGATACGAAGTTAGCATGTTGTCTGCCCAGGTTCAGGGTGATAGCTTAGCAGTTCGGTAGGTGAGCCTATGTTTTACTTAAAGTCATGGCCTGGGACTGGGACTACACCTCATCAAGTTTGCTCATTTCCTTGTCAGGGCACTCAGAACCTAAAAATGGCCCCTTTGGTCAGAAAGACAGAGTGAACCACTAGGTGTGAAAAGAGGCAGGAGCTTCCAGAAGATGCTGACCCACAGTGGCAGCTAGCTAAGGAGCTTGCTGCCTGTGAAAGTACAACTCTCTAAAGCACTTTTACCCAGATGGATTTAAGTGATTCAAAACAAGAACTCATAATGAAAAAAATAATAGGAGATGAAAGAGGAGGAAAGTGACTTCTGCTTTTGGCACCTGTTTGCTTCCTGTGGTCTCCAAATGGAACCCCGTATTGTTTTCTTCTAATCCATCTCTGAGCTGACAGAGGTGCAAGTTGTGAGACACAGCTTGCATGCTGTGCTGGAGAATGGCAGAGCTCAATAAAAACAATTATTTCCAAGCCTATATCTCATCTATTATTAAACCTGTGAAAAGTTTTAATTTCCTGTGCAATTATATGGTGCAATGTCATATTTTTAGGGAGGGGCAGTGGGGAAAACGGGGGGTTGCTTTTGATCAAAAACCTGGTTTTCATATTTTATGGTTTGGATTGCTGTGCACCTTGGGACCTAATTTGAAGCTCATATACTTCTCTTCAGTCAGGATTTGAGTAAATCCACTTAGCTATTTAATTATTCCATTTTTTTTTTCCCCCTCATAAAGAAAGATAAATTATTAACATCTTGCAGTTTGGAACACCACAAGCAAATGTTGCCTTTTTATCCATGTGCAGATATCTCGCTAATGTGTAGTAGCAAGGGATGATTAATGCACTTTGCAATGAATTCGTACAATTACTTTGACTAATGCTTCTGTGTCGTGTGTGACACAAATCAGATTCTCTATTACTATTATTTGTTTTCTACTTAGCAGTGATTATTAAACAATCCATAACAATGACCACTTTCCTTTTAAAAAAAATATAATATCAATTTATATTCTTACTGGGGATAAGCTTACAGAAAATGGATCTTTGGGAAAGGAAAAACAAATCAAAAAGCCTCTCCCTGTTTAAACATTTGCAGGGCTTCTTTTCTCAGTGACAGAAGCTGAAAGCCCCAGTGGGGCTGGAGTCTCATCTGTAAGACTGCAGAAAAGGAGCAGCTTCTGACATTTAGACCTCTTGTAACCAGACTCAGCTATGTGTTGTATTATTATTGCATTTAAATTCCTTTATTCCGCTCTTCTGTTTCAGAAAACATTTGGAATAAACATTTCAGAGAAAATTAGGATTTCCACCATTTACACAGGGACTGCATTTTTACATGCCTCAGCATTCAGCATCCAAATGTACTGTCACTTTGATTATATACAAGATAATGAAACATTGAATAAATATTCATAGGAATTCAGAAAGGGATTATGATACAAGGAAATGAAACCACTATGTACAATGATTAGCTGTTTCAGCTCAGGGGAGGTGTAGCTGCAGGTCATGTATAGGAAAGGGAAGCTCTCATTGTGGCTGTATCAGATAGAAGATGAATCATGGTGGACCATTTATGAGACCTTTAAGGAAACAAAACAGATCTAGTTTTAGAAAGGGCCGACTAGAAGTATATAAAGAACCCAAAGATAGTTGTATTAGTTATGGACAGGGACATACATAAACATGTAAGAATATATACCTCCACATAGACGTGTGTATATATATATATGTATTTATGTGGGAGAGGGAGATAAAGAATAGATCTGGAAATCAATCTCATCTCTTTCTCTTAGAGAAAGAAATTTATTTCCAAAAGCATTTTCCAAAGCAGAACTCACTCTGTAGTGAAAATTTGAGGTGCTATGTAGCAAAACTGAATGCAAAAGCTAACAAAGTGCCCAACTGGTTCACATGAACCAAAGTACATGTACATGGAGAACACCACTATCTGTCATTTATGGTAACAAAGCACCAACATTTCCTTCTAGTCTGTAAAATACTCATAAGAGAATGGAAAAGAAGACTGGAAGAAGAAAGAATAAAGCCAATGATGTTTTTAATAACTAATTTGTCAAATACATAGAAATAAAGTAGAACTCAGTGTTATGGAGTAAGTTTTTCTGAGTTATCATGTGTATGAGTAATCTAATGTGTTATATCTAATGTATTATTTTGCCTACTAGGGCAAAAACCTCTAGCAGATCATATGGTCAAACTGCCCTTTTAGAAACACCTGAATAATCTGTGCTGTATCTGAAGTTCACCTACATTATACATCACCATCTTCCATAGCCTTTAAAAGTATAACCGCCAGCAGAGTTTTCCAATGAAGGTGGAATTTACTGCCATATTCTGTCTCAGATTTGCTGGTAATGCCCTGTTTGAGGCTGTTAACCTGCCTTGGCTTTTTTGTAAATACCGTTTATCCTGAAAATTGGATAAAACTGTTCACCTGTGCACCCACCCCAATTACAACTGTAAGAGAAGAAATAGGACCACCTAGTCCATTTATTTCCTTGTTCCCTAGGCTAAGAGGAAGAAAAGAGGGAGAAAAAGGAAAAAAAAAAAAAAAGGGGAAAACAAAAAAGGAGCAAATCTGATTTCACCCAGAAGAGGGAACCCTGACTAGGCATAGAAGCCTGCACAATATTAGGCAACACCGCTAAAGCCAAACTGAATGAAGAAGAAACCACTTAAATATTTCCCTTCAAATAATACAAATGTGTTGCCTTTTGTGCTGTAGTATTCTGCAGGTTTTTGTCATTATTCTATGATTTACACTTCCACAACTCGGTTCTGAAAAGTAGTTTAGCATTACTCTTCATTAACTAACATGACAGAGGGTAGTTTAAGCTTCTGTTATTTGGTGCTTGCGCTATGCTCCTGCCTGCAGAGCCCACAACAAACAGGATGTTAGTCGGTTATGAAGTACTTTATTGACTGAATTAAATAGTACATGAGGTTCAAGTACAATGCACATGGTTTATGCTCACTGTCATAAATTATTCCTTATTCTACTGAAAGGAGCTGTTTAAAATTAGTAGGAATCTTATTTAATCCCAGGGGGTTTTCTGGAAACTCACTGTTAGAGAGTAGCTGCTGGTAAATCTCACTCTCCTTAAAATAAATGCTTAACAAATTAATATGGTGAAGGTGCCTATTCATCAAGGATAAACATGTATTTTTACACTTCCTGCCTTTAAAGAAAACCAATGTTACCATGTGGCAAGATTAATTGTGCGAGGAGCCACTTGTTTTTTATTGTAACTAGCTGACATTATATTGTATTAAGCACTAAGTAATAGCACAATTAGATGATAGTGCACAACATGAAAAATAACAGGGTTCTTGCCCTTCTTAGGCACCAAAAAGCTGGGTAGAAGGATGAAATACAGAAACACTAATGATCTGATTACATCACCAAAACATCACCAAAAATACAGTCCTATTTTCACTAATAGGATTTTCCATTCCGGTTTGTCACCATGTTTGGCTACATTTGGAAGGCCAACTTATATTTCAGTGGGGGCTGTATGGATGAGATCTGTACTGCACATTTTTAAGATCTCACTGTGAGTCCCTAGCAGACATGGGTGTCAGTAAACAACACAATTTTTCAAGCATTTAAGTCTTTTAGAATAAAATAATTATTTGTTCTGAAGTGACTTAAGCCTTCAGGCCAGCATTGTAAAGGTACCTCAAGAGCCTAAAGGTAGGAATGACATTAGGCATTTTTAAATGTTCAAATAAATTTACAAATCTGGCCCAAAGGAATTCAAATTCCATTTAAATTAAATTAAGTCAATCATTTATGTCCATTGCTTGGAGACAGAAATATAAATCACCAAAAAAATCCTACAGATACACCACAAGGACCAAAACTGAACTGACTTTTTATTGGAAATGACCTCCTGCAAATAATAATAGTAAAAATAAATCAGTTTTCAACACATGTTATAAACTTTTTTAGCTAATAAACCTAGCTTGATAAGGAAATTAATCAGAGAAGTGTTGGAGATGTTTCCAGTACACCGATCCCGTTAGGTTCACATCTGTTCGCATTGGTAGGGCATAAAGCTCTCATCAGGATATTGTGAATCAAGGCCAGTGGTTCTGTTGGGTGTACAAGTGGGAGAGATTGAGGTTGCAAGAACAAAATGAAAGTACCTCTCTGACAGCAGAAATTGGTGTCTGCTTCTATCACCTCTGACTCAGAAAGATGCTAAGTCACAAGCAAGACACAGATGATTACAGGACTGGAAAACATTACTAACGTAGGAAGCAGATGGAGATTAATATATGTAAGTAATGAATAGGAATATCTTGGCTGCGTATTTGTGGGGAGATTATGCAAAATCAATTTTAAAGCAAATATAATGTAAATAAAGTGTTACTTAATTTTGTTCTAAAATGTTATTTGTTTGAAACCCTGAAGGATCTCTCTTATTTGACACTCTGTTGTACTTACAAGATGGAATTTTTGGAGGACAAACTCAAAGCATGAACTGTTTTTCTTTACACATATTTTCTTCTGCTTTGCTGAAACTGTATGACAGATTATCCATAGTGACAACCAAAGTAGCAGGATTTCTAATATAAAGGAAAGGTAATAAACATATGATGGTAACACCCTAACATCAAACACCACCACCTATGGAATGAATATGCTTGGCAATGTTGTATCATTCATGAACTACACTCACTACATGACAATACAATCACATATTTTGTTTATGCTCTGACTTAGTAGCTTCTGGTAAAAAAAAGGAGTAAAATAACCAGGAATAGGACAATTCAGCATTTACACACCTGTAATCAGCTTGGAAAGTTTACAAGTGCAAGCATGGCTACATTTTATTTGTCAGTACACAAGATTTAAGATTAAAGGTCAATAGAGGTTTTGGTACTTTGACAAAGCTGAGTACCAAAAACTGTATCAAGGAATCTAAATTTAGAGCTATTTGCTTTAAAGAAATGAAGATAGAGAGATATCTCTACTTGATTTAGAGATATTTTATATCCACCATTTCAATGAAAAATGTATCAACAACTACATGCAGTGGATTTGGCAAACTTGCCCTATATTTCGAGACAAAGATGGATTTAGGGCCTCCATTTTTTTGACAAAAATGTGAGATCTTTGCCAAGTTTTCCCCAGTATTTCCTTTCAATCATTTGTGTAGCTCCTCAGGCACACTGACAAAAGAACTGATTTAACACAGTTCCAACTTTACAGCTACTGCCTGCAACTACATGACTTCCTCAGTTCAGTGTAAAACTATGCATATTATTCAGGTAATATTTGTTCACTTTTAATGTTTCCCTGCCCTTCATGTCAATCTAATCTGTTGAAAGAGCAGTTGCTGAGTCCCATTATTTTATGTGGAAGGGCTGTTTTCTCCCATTTGTTTACCCTAAAGATAGAAGGATATCACTTTAGCATCCACCTTCAGAGGAGAAATAGTTTTAAATTAGAGAAGAATAGGTTTAGATTGGGTGTTAGGGACAAGTTCTTTATCATGAGGGTAGTGGAATATTGGATCAGGTTGCCTAGGGACTATGGTAGTTGAGAATAGGATAGGAATAGAATAGGATTAACCAGGCTGGAAGAGACCTTTGAGATCATCAAGTCTAACCTATCATCCAACACTATATAATCAACTAAACCATGGCAACAAGTGCCCCATCCAGTCTCATCCTAAACACCTCCAGTGATGGTGACTCCACCACCTCCCTGGGCAGCTCATTCCATGGCCAATCACTCTTTCCATGAAGAACTTCTTCCTAACACCCAGCCTAAATAAGGAAATAAAAATAACTTTGCTGCTTTTGAGGCCACATCGTTGGAGATATTCAAGGCCAGGCTCAACAGGGCTCTGGGCAACCTATCCAATGGAGAATGTCCCTGCATTGAGCTGGATTGGATGACCTTTGAAGGTCCCTTCTGACTCAAACTATCCCATGATTCTATGAGATAAATTCAAGGGCTTGTTCTTGAGTCAAATTATTAATATATATGGGGACTCAGTGTGGCATTTGTTCACTCCACAGGAGAAATCAAGTGACTAAACAATTCTGAACTAGACATACTGGCATCTCAGGGTCTGTGCGGCTAGAGTAAGAATAATATGTATTAGGTATTATTGACATAAAAGACTTTAGTATGTATCTTGGTGGGTATAATTACACATATCCTGATATGCAGGGGTTTGGGGGTTTTATTTTTCAAACTCAACTTTTACATAAAACTGGGGTTTTTTTTCTTGTTTGTTTTTTTTTTTGCCCCCTAAGTAGATAAATCTGAAAATTGATTTTGGCAGCAAGGAGCTGATTGACAGGAAAATATATTCTACATAAATTTTCCTAATTAATATTGGCATTCTGAATTTACCATTACAGTATGTGCCACTCTAATTTACGACCAGTTTGCAGTCTCCTTGCCTGGATTTCTGTACTGCTGCTCCTGATAATTCTGCTGCCTTTTAGTAAGAAGGCCAGCAGGAGCAGCTGGCTCAGTATTATCAATTTTAATTAAAATCTTCATTTTCTGACACGCCACAAAGATTTCCTATGGAAACAAAAAAGCATGAAAAACTAATTTCAGTGTTCTTACATCACACTGTAAACATATATGCTATTGGCTTTTTCACTTGGTGTCATTCTTTTCAGACGATAGCTGACAGAATCTAGTTGGCTTTTTCATTTTATTCCATTTTTTACAGTTCATTGTACCTGGTTGCCACAAAATGTACAAGACAAATGAAAATTAAAGGTAGAGCTTAACAGTGAAACTTTATTTTACTTCTACAAATACCTGATTTCTCTCACCTCCTATATGTACATGTAGATTCTGAACGGATTAAATCAGTACCTGGGGCACACAAATCTTGTGCCATGTAATAGGCATTGCACTGCTCTCAGCTCTGCACATTAAAATTCACAGAATCATATAGAATATATTTGGTTGGAAGAGACTATTAAGGTCATACAGTCCATCTTTTGACCCAGCACTGAAAGGTCAAAACTACACCATGTCCCTGAGCACTAGGTACTCACATTGTTTAAACAACTCCAGGAATGGGAAATCCACCACTGCTCAGGGCAGAATATTCTAGTGTTTGATAACCCTTACAGTGAAGAAATACTTCATAACAACCAGCCTAAATTTCCCCTGGTGCAGCTTGGAATCATTTCCTCTGGTCCTGTCACTCATCATCAAGGAGAAGAGGCTCATTCCCTCCTCACTCCAACCTCCCTTCCCCTCAGCCTCCTCTTCTCCAGACTGAACAGCTCCATCTCCCTCAGATGCTCCTAGCAGGCTGTGTGCTTCAAGCCCTTCACATAGTCCTTTCTCTGGACATGTTCTCACTGTTCTTCCTATAGTGATGGGTCCACACAATACCTGAGCTGTGGCCTCACCAGTGATGAGTACAGGAGGATGATCACCACCCTGTTCCTGCTGGCCACAGTGTTTCTAATACAAGCTAGGATGCTATTGGCATTCTAGGCCACCTGCACACACTGCTGACTCATATTCAGTCAACTATCAACCTTTCCAAGTTCCCTTTTCAAGTCACAACTTGTGACACCTCGCATCAGTACAACCACTCCTAATCATGGTGCCAATGAAGGCAGTAAAAGGGAATGTCCACCTCCCTCATGGGGAAAGGATTTTTTCATTTTCTAGGTATCAGCTTACATTATCAAATTAATTTCATAGAGGACACTGAATAATTATTTCAGTTTTATATCACTTACCACTAAGAGCTTTTCCAAAGGCACAACATTTCAGTTAGAAGTGTATTTGTGCAGACTGACAGGAAATGCTGGATTTTTTTGTGTCCTTTCTATATCCTCACATTTTAAGTACAGTTACTTTTGTCAAGATATTATACACACTTCACACTATAAACAGCTACACGCTACGTGACTTAATCCTTGATATGTTGTTTAAGACACCACTTTCATACAAACCATATGTGCATGAGAATATATTTTAAAGAAATCTACAATCTCAGTTATAAAATTGCCTAGGCAGATACAAGAGCAAAAAGCCATTTCCTCCTGGGTAAAACAATGAGCCATAGCAGGTATATAATCTTCAGTCTGTGCATATTTGCTCTTCTGCTCAATACGTTAATTTAGGCATTTGTATACAAGCAAAAGGTAAATCTCCCTTTGAAACAAAGATGAAGGCTTCCAAAATATGCAGTCTGAATTGTTTTGCCCGAAGAATAAAATGCTATATTCTTATTAAACATGAATACAGGGCAGGCAGTTGTTTTCATCCAACCTTGTGCCTTTTGTGTTCTTTGAAGCTAAATTACAATTCCCAAAATCATTCAGGGACACTTATATTTTTTTTTCTGAGAATGAAAATTGACTGGACTTGAAGTGCCTGCTCAGGTAGCTCTCCATTGGAAAAAAATTACAACATTGCAGTAAAACCAAAATACCCAAGTGAAATTTAGCAGAGCAAATCATAAGAACAATCAGGCAGAAAGATGAAGGTTCGTTTCAGAAAACAAATCTGGGAAGAAAGAAAACAATAAAAAGGCTTGGAATATATAGCAATGTATCACAAAGTTAGATCTGTTACCTTGAATCTTTCAGCTGATGAAGTCTGAGTATGAATGAGGATGATGAACAAAACTCTGAAAGCTCTCATGAGTTATGAAATCTCGTTCTGCCTCTAAACTAATTTGTTGCTAAAGTCCTGAGACTTGACTTTAACCACGCCAGGCTGTGAGAAGATACTCCATCTTCCCAGCTAAAGGCTGCTCTAGCAGATCAATACATGAGCAAAGATCAAGCAGGTTCTCTCATTAATTTCACATACCTTGCCTAAATAATTCTCTTCACCTTTAAAAGAAATAAACAACAGATCTATTTGAAACCTAATTCTTATGGATCTACCTGAAACATAATTCTTATGGATTAGTGTGAGGATATCAAACTAAGGGTGGAATTCATACTGCAGCGATTCCTTACTGGGGTTGTAATTACTTCAGCCTCCTACATGGCTGCTTGTTTTCACAAAATTTGAGTTGAAGTATGTCACAAGTCAGCATTTTCTCTGACTAATCTGGCTGAAATTGGGCACTGGATTTAAAATCCAACAAGGAACTGAGCTGGTGTTGAAGGTGCACATTTAGTCACCAGCCGTCAGGGGTTTTTTTTTCTCTCACATGCAGAAGGAACTGATGTGCAGTCAGTATACACAGAAGTACAAAACAATTTTTTGGTATCTCCTTCTCTGTAACAATGTCTTCCTTGGTTATCAGGCCTTTCCTTCTGGGATCTTCTGTTGCATCACTCTTTTCCATTTTTGTTTCTCCCCACTCGGATTTTTGAATGTCTTTGGTACATTTCAAGTGCATCACCTTGGCAGTTGATTTTTCCATATGGGATCAAATCAGTATTTCTCACCATTTTCTTTTTAGTTTCTTCAGTAAACTGCCATTTTACACTGTTCCACAAAACTTTCTACTCTTAATCATGTCATGTATTTATTACCAATCAAGATGGATAGGTAGAAACAGACATATGCATGTGGAAGTGGGAGAGTTATCAAGTGGAAAAGCTTGTATAGGACAGTATCTATCACAGTATCACTAAGGTTGGAAGAGACCTCAGGGATCATCGAGTCCAACCTGTCACCACAGACCTCGTGACTAGACCATGGCACCAAGTGCCACGTCCAATCTCCTCTTGGCCACCTCCAGGGATGGTGACTCCACCACCTCCCTGGGCAGCCCATTCCAATGACTAATGACTCTCTCAGTGAAGAACTTTCTCCTCACCTTGAGCCTAAACTTCCCCTGGCGCAGCTTGAGACTGTGTCCTCTTGTTCTGGTGCTGGTTGCCTGGGAGAAGAGAACAACCCCTTCCTGACTACAACCACCTTTCGGGTAGTTGCAGAGGGCAATGAGGTCACCCCTGAGCCTCCTCTTCTCCAGGCTAAACAATCCCAGCTCCCTCAGTACCTGCCTTCTTTGATTAATCAAGAAACTGTATGAAATGCAGTACATGGGTCATTCTTGCATACATTTGGCCTATTAAGGAAAACAACTACAAAAATATTCATTAGCAATAAACTTTGCAATTCTTTCTTCATTGAGTAAGCAATGGGCTATTTTTGTCATTTTGCAAATGACATTGAAATGGGAAGCCTGTCATTTTGCCACTAGATTTCTCTGCTTTGATTAGGAAACAGCAGCTCATTAGCTCCTCTTCCTGTGTATGTCCCCATCATCACTCTGAAGAATGCCAGCACTTGAAATAGGACAATTATTTTTTTAATTTTTTTTTTTCCCCCCTAACTGAAGTGCATTTCACCTTTGGACTTTACACAAAATTAATTATAATTTCCCCTTCTAATCTCTAGTACATCATTAGAACTCTGAGACTGGGAATCTGTTCTCTCTAACAAATGGCTAACTGCCAAGCACTGGTGGCATTTTAAAATGGAACTGAGTAAAAGCAGCAAAAAGCTTTCTCCTTCGCTGGCACTTCCCCTGTTTCCCCCTTGTATTTCTGAGAATGTCCTCTAGAATGACTTTCCATTCATTAACGTTTACTCTGACTTAGAAAGCAAGTATTTTTGTAAGAGTATAGCTTTCATGAGTGGACATATGGAAAAACCCAGTGAGAGTATACACAGAGACACTCATCCAGAAGTTTGGGCAACCAGCAATCATTTAGAATTCCTATTCCCAGTCTGCCTTAACTTGCACATTTGCTTTTCCACCTTTCACAAACAATACAATTGAAATGAGCTCTGAAACATTCTCTCAGGGTCACTAAATATTAAAGAAGGTTGCAGAAAAGAAGGACAAAGATGAGAGCTCTTTACAAGGCTCCATAGATTTTTCCTACTTCATGAAAAGAGCCATCACCTCAAGACTCCTGCTCTGTGAAAAGCTGCTGTACTATATCATGAAGCTGTGATCCCTGAGTTATTCCTTTCTCTTTTTTCCCTCTCTCTCTCTGGTGTTTGTGTTTTGTTTTATCCTGGGAACTTAAGCAAGGAGGAAAACAGAAATTGTTTAGAGAGGGGATTTAGCTCATGGGCCACAGTCTTGTTCAGCTTTACTACCAGGAGTCTCTGCACACGGAAGAAGAGTAGCATGGTGGGAGGCTTTAGCACTCCACATTTTTTTCTTACACTCACTAAAGAGCATATTGACATTCTCTTTGCAGTTCCACCAAATGAAACAGAATATAGCAACTCCACTGCATTCAGAAAAGTCCTCCTGAAGTATTAAATCAGTAGCACATTGTAGCCAAGAATAAAGACCTAAAAGCTGACACAGCTATTAGATCTGGATGAACATGTAATACCTATGGATTATACAAAAGGCTAAGTGTGGATTGTGCATGACACTTAAAAAGCAATGGGGTTTAGAAGGGCCAAAGAGTCTCTTAAGCAAATAATTACTTATAAAAGGAATAAGCTTTTTTTCATCATGGTGTTCCCCCCAAAAGAACACAAAATCTGGCTAGATATTGATTTGTTATCAATGCCAAGAGATAAAGTCTTGAACACTTTTAAGCAATTTCTGTGCAGCACCTGTTGATCCTCTGTGTTCTTTACTCTTGTTAAAAGAATTAAACCAAAGGACAATTCAAATAAATTGGAAGAATAAGAAAAGATCAAGTGGAGGCTGCTAGCAAGTACTGAGTATTTCTTCATACTTTTCCCAGTATTTTTTAGTAATCATTAATTACTTTATGTTATCCAAAAAATGAAAACTGATATATTGAGAAGGAAATATCAGGGATGTTAAATACAGGGAAGAAGTAAAGCATTGAAGAAGAGAGAGTCAAGGTCTGACACAGCCACATACATAGCAACTTGTCAATGACAATTAAAACCTAATTATCCCTGATAGCAGTACTTTTCTTTCTCAAGGGTATAAAGAGGACTTAGTTTGCATGCTAAACATGAGTTCAAATATAACTTCATCTATTTTGTAGGAATGAAGAAGGTATAGACTTTAAAGCACTGGTGAAAATGTGAATAGAGGGCAAAAATAATATATAGAAGATAAAAAGTGTAAATTAAACAGTAACCTGAGCACCCCTTTAAATTAGACACTGTGAAAACTCATTCAAGTTAGTATGAATATAAGCCAAGGAAAAATATATCATACTGACACACACATTCTTCATTCTAATTTAAAAAAGTGAATGCATAAAGTGTGCACAAATACTCACTACACCATACACACATTTTTCCCTTCAAAACCTTGTGTTCATTGTGTTAACATAGAGAAAGGTTTATCAAAGTTATTGTAGTATAGCAGAAAGCTGTTCTGAACAAAATATTCCTCTCTTAGATCAGATTGATAAATGCTCTCATTAACCTTAGTCTCAATGAGGTTAATTTAAAGGATACCCAACAGCACTAAGATCTGCCTTATTAAAAGCACAGTGATAAGCTGAAGCATTGCTGTGTTCATTAGCAAATAATTTGTTGTTTTGTGTTGTGGTTTGGTTTTTTTCCTAAACTACAAGAAATTAATTAATATTAATGTTGCTTTAATGTCTAGACAACTAAAACTAGTAGGTACTATTTGCCTTTTAATGTCATCTTTTTGCTTTATTCTTTCTAACCTATTGGAATTCCTGGTTGCTCTGTTGCTCCTGGCCATTGTTGGATATATAATATGGGGCTCCACTTACAATTTTAAGAGTATGATTGACATAGACATCCAAAAGATGCAAGGATCAGAAAGAAAATAAAAATGCAATATAGGATTACCATTACCTACTTTGCACTATGACCTCATGAAATCCCACTCCAGGTTATGGGACTACATTAAATGATAAACAAAATACATATTGATGTTTCTTTTGTCTTTAACTGGACAGGATCAGGAACTTGAAGGATAATTTTAGATCATATGAGGAGGTTCCACCAAAATTTCACTCCTTTCTTTACAGTGTGAAGTCAGCCCACTTTTGCTTTCATTTGCCCGCTTTTATAGAAATATTTTCAGCCATAATAAGATGTATGGATTAATTCAATTTTCATAGTTTCATAGTTTCATTCAGGGTTGGAAGGGACCACAAGGATCATCTAGTTCCAACCCCCCTGCCATGGGCAGGGACACCCCACACTAGATCAGGCTGCCCAGAGCCTCATCCAGCCTGCTCTTAAACACCCCCAGGGACGGAGCCTCCACCACCTCCCTGGACAACACATTCCAGGGTCTCACCACTCTCATGGTGAAGAACCTCCTCCTCACATCCAGCCTGAATCTCCCCACCTCCAGCTTCATTCCATTCCCCCTAGTCGTATCACTACCTGAGATCCTGAGAAGTCCTTCCCCAGCCTTCCTGTAGGCCCCCTTCAGATACTGGAAGGAGGTCACCTCGGAGCCTTCTCTTCTGCAGACTGAACAGCCCCAACTCCTTCAGTCTGTCCTCATAGGAGAGGTGCTCCAGCCCTCTGATCATCCTTGTGGCCCTTCTCTGGACACGTTCCAGCACCTCCACATCCTTCTTGTAATAGGGGCTCCAGAACTGGACACAGTACTCCAGGTGGGGTCTCACCAGGGCTGAGTAGAGGGACCAGGGCTGAGTTTTTCAGTCTATCCATGAGTTTTTTTCAGTCTATCCATGGATATATCAATAAATGTATTTGCATACAAAATGCTTACAAACACATTGTTGAACCTG
The DNA here is from genome assembly GCF_026170545.1 of Melanerpes formicivorus. NCBI lineage: Eukaryota > Metazoa > Chordata > Aves > Piciformes > Picidae > Melanerpes > Melanerpes formicivorus. The sequence continues at coordinate 6,284,387 of NW_027142379.1, read as the reverse complement.
GAGCAATGACTTTAGCTACTTACGTTCTTTTGATAGAATGATAATGATTTTTGCTTTCCAAACTGTGAATATCACTATTCTTCCTTTCTATAGGTTCTGATAAGGGCTAATTTAAGCCTCATACTCCAAGAGCAAATTCCAAATATTAAGATCTGTGCTATGTGATGTTTGCTGCTCTTGCCCATGCACATCATCAGTAACCATGATAAACTGTTACTGCGAGTACCAACAAGCATGTGTAACACTGAGGAGCTGCTGGTTTATAAAAACAGCCAGCTTCAAGATATTCTGAATTGCAAAGACATCTAAAAATCAATGATATGCCTTTCAAAAAACCCTCTATGTTTTATTCTCACAATTACAACACATAAATTATACTTAAATCACTGATACAGAAAAGAGTTAGTTAGCATTTCAATAAACTGCAAGGATCCAGATCCGTAGGTCTACAGCACTTGTATGTTTCAGAGCCAAATGTTCCTAAAATCTTAATGATTAAAACATTTGGACAAATAAAAAATAATAAATCACAACAACCTTTCAGCCTCTCCAGAGTTTTTACCAGCAAACTCTCTAGGCTCCTAGACAGTCCTTCTTGGCATGCTTACTGGAATCTCATTTTCAGGCATTTATCTTGCAAACCAGGCTATCTTAGGAAGCATGAAGGGGCTGCTCCCCTGTGTATGATGTTTCAGATGCATAATCCAACAGGATTCTGAGAAGATGGACAATATCTACTCTATTTTCAGAAGGGAAGGATGCTTCTTCACCCAGCAAAAGAAACCACCTCTCTCAAAAAGGTTTCAACAGACAACTTCTTCATCATTTATGAGTTTTAATTTTTTAGCTATCATTCTTCCTTATGATTTTCTGTCTGTATTCTAGGCCCTAATGCTTTCTGGCCTAAAATCTATCCAGATATAGACACAAGCTATTAGTATGGAAGTCTGTTACATATTTCTCTCAGCACAGCAAAAGTATGTTCTCCTACAGTTTTTCTAAATATCTGTAGATACCAGAGAGAGTCCAAGTTCTTCAGCTAAAGGACTTTGCTGCAAGTAAAACTGAGTGCTTGCATAATTTACACTGTCACTTTCACAACTCACAATCATGATAAATGCACACATCCTAAGGAAATAGTGACTGCTCGCAGCAAGTGTTCTAGAATCAGCTTTCCCTGACATTATTTTGGAATTAAAAAAAATGCAGCTATCTATTTGCATTCTTGATTGATTGCTAATTTAGTTTTAGTTGAAGATCCACCTCCATGACTTTTTCACACGCCTATGCCTTCCTTCCAAGTAAAAGTCTTTAACAGCACAACAGGACTGTCTGAGGCATATCACTGTTAATTTTCCTACTCTCACTTGCATTCAAGACAATTTTTGTTAGGGTTTGAATGTAAATACCTTTTTAAAATGAAACTACTGATTTGAGAGGCCAGAGTTTAAGTCATACTGAGTCACACAGTACTAAGTCACAGCTTCAGATAGGAATTTTGAAGCTACTCTCAAGTGCTATTTTACAGAGAGATAAAGGTTGGCATGCCATCGGGAAATACCCTTCAGATCTCTTCAAATGCAGTATGATAGTAAATAGGCTCAAGTCAGCAGCCTGGAGATGCTGTTTAATGCTGTCATTTATGGTACCTCCTCAGAGTGGATGTTTCTGTCTTAATGAAAGTTTTGATCATCTCTGAATACTCCTCTGTATGAAAGAAGAGACTATGGTATTGCAACCCACACATATTTTTGTCCTTACTTGGGCAATAACCATTTGCTTGAAATCAGATTTTGATCCAAATAGGGTGTGAGGCTAAGAGAGAAACTTTTAAAAATAGCAGATAGAACATAAGTTCTCAGCTTTGACAGCATGAGATTTCCCTTTCAGTTTTCAGTTGCTTAAACATGTGGAAAAAGCACTCCTTGCTCCATTCCACTGCATGTATCAAGTGTTAAGGATTGTGTTGCTTTGCTATACATAAGCACAGCATGCCTTTCCATTGCTAACCATTAAACTCTGGTGGGCTTTTTATTTTTCTTTTCTTTCCTTCCAGAAGCAATCCTAAATCTTAGGCTTCCCTTACATCACCTGATCCAGGGAGTCCAGCAGCCTCATATAAGGAAAATCTCAACAATGCATAAAAATCATTCAAACCAATGGTTCATTGCATGAAATCTATTCTTTCCCTCACAATCCAGTGCTGGTGTCCTGGATAGAATGTAACCTGTAAAAGTATAGATGTTTTATAGATGTTGAAGCCTCGACCGATGCTTTCAGGACCAGATGTAAGCAAGTGATGACCTTTATTACATTATACAGCAAAGTTATATAGTCTATCAGAAGGCACATGTGTCACCTCTCAATTGGTCATTTTCTACTGGCATGTCTGTAATTAAGGCATACAATAGGTCAAAATAACAAAACAATATTTTAATGCATCCAACCAAATTCTATCCAGCTTCTCTCCTTCAGTTACAAGGTGTTTACATTACCCTCAAAGACAAAACATAGCTCTAACTCGAGCAAAGGCAAATCTTCCCTACTGTCCTACAAAGCTATCTGAAAACAACCTCTTTTACATCTTCCTATAGTCTTCTAAAGCTATACAAAAACCTCTTCCAACAGTATCCTCTCTTCCATTCTCCCATACTATTTTTTCTCCATTTTCCCCCTTGTATTTCTCCAAACTACAGCAAATTCCACTATTACAAAATACAGCATCTTAGTTCCATACAGTATTCTGTGTGGGATCACAGAAAATAAGTGTTTCAAGAAGGAAAAGACAGAGATAAGCAAAGTAAAGAATAATGTAATCATCAATATAGCAAGAGGTTTCTTTAAAGGTTTCATTTCAAGAAATAATATTTTCTGGGTGTGTTTGTTTTGTTTTTTTTTTTAAGAAGTTGGAATTATATTTTATATTTGCCATTTACAAAAGGGCAAAATCGGTTTGCTATCTATATTAATGACTTCTGCTGACATTGCTGTCTAGGCTGTTATTAAAATCTGTATTTCAATAGAAGTTGGATTATTATTTGGTTATGTATTCTACCAATAGAATGTGCACAAACATCTCTCCTTGCAAGTATATGACTAATTAAGCAGAAATACATGGGTTTCAATAGATTATGTAATTAGCTGTGCAAGTCTCTAGTTATGATCAATAAGACATTTAAGTAATCATCTGTGCAGTGATAAACAGAAAATACAGAGATGATTTCAAGTCATTTTTGCTATACATATAGTACTGCTGGAAGAGAGGTTTTGCCTTTCAGTAATGTTGTCTTGAGATTTCCACTGCTTAATATGCTTATTAAAAAAACATAATGACTGACAGTATAGTAATGACTAGAAAGAAGCCAAGGTAAAAAATGTATAGCTCTTCCTTCCTCATTCCCTTCCTCTTTCCGTCCTGTTGTGTAATGAGTAACTATTTACTTTCACTCTTGAACTACAGAAGTAAAAGCATCCACAAAGTGTGGGTCTGAATTCCTGTTGTATAGCAGGCTTACTCTCAGGAAACAGAAAAAATGTGAATAGAATAGAATAGAATAGAATAGAATAGAATAGAATAGAATAGAATAGAATAGAATAGAATAGAATAGAATAGACTATACCATGTTGGAAGAAACCTTCAAGATCATCACGTCCAACCTATCATCCAACCCACCTAATCAGCTAAATCGTACAACCAAGCACCCCATCAAGCCTCCCCCTGAACACCCCCAATAATGGTGACTCCATCACCTCCTCGGGCAGCCCATTCCAAAGGGCAATCACTCTCTCTGTGTAAAACTTCTTCCTAACATCCAGCCTAAACCTCCCCTGGTGCAGCTTAAGGCCCCATCCCTCGAGGTTTTTAAGGCCAGGCTGGATATGGCTGTGAGCAACCTGATCTAGCGTGAGGAATCCCTGCCCACGGCAGGGGGGTTGGAACTAGATGATCCTTGAGGTCCCCTCCAACCCTAACAATTCTATGATGCTACGATCATGTCTTTGGGTTCTTACTCTCACTACTATAAAGAAATTTTTATTCTATTTCTTTTGATAAAATAAAGAATTTGGCTAATAGCAGTCGGCTCTGAAACCTTATTCTTCTGTTCTAGGTAGTTTAAAAAGGTTTAAATGCAGTTATTCAGCAAGAGGCCATGAGAACTATTTTTAAATCTCTGATCTTCCTTCAGATTATGAAGTTGATATATTCACATTTATTGAAAACAAATTCATTAGACTAGATCTTGAGCCCCAGAAGAAATTTATCATCAGTTATGGGCTGCAAATGTCCAAAACAAGGCAAGTACATCATTATCTGATCACCGATGTCAACATCATTTGACCAAATTCAAATTACATCCAGCAAATGATCTAGGTGAGTCTGTGCTTCAGATAATATCTTTGCAAGAATCAAGTTAATGAAGTCTTGGATGGTCTTAAAGTCAACAAACAGAGCATCCTTTTCACAATGATATATTCTGAGACTTATTGATTAACTCTCTTACTGTGGCTCATTTTTGCACATGGCTAAATAAATTATGCATGTTGATCACTGCATACGTGAGAGACCTGCACACAACAAAAGGGCTGAGGCTATGAAGAAGGATAAGGACCTGCACATTTTACAATCATAATACAAAAGGGATTTATTAAGTATAACAAATTAATGGTCTGACAGTGAAGAACTGTTCCCTTCAGTATTGTGTATTTCAGAGCATGTTATGCAACCCAGTTATGAAAGTGCTAAGTGATAGGAGTATCATTATTTCCCCTTGGGAGATTATTCCTCATACTTAACTGACAGGTATTGCTTTTATCCCTCATATTAAACCTATTTTCCTTCCTCTTGACTACATTCAGGTTAGAATATTTGAGTCTTCAAAAGAACCATTTTCTACCTGCAATTTTACACTCTTTCAATAATTGTACCCTCTTTCTGTACTTCTTCTTTATGGCTGTTTGTTCCCATTGTGCAAACAATCCCAGACCTCTTTGTGAGCATCACACAAGTGACTTCATTCATGGTGTGATACTCACGCAGTGATCTGGATGATCTGGGTACCAAAATCTATTCTACCTGCTCTTTTTTTTTTTTTTTTCTTTTCAGCTTGGAGAATGTAAGAGAAGGAAAAAAAAACACTATTTAATTTTAAATCTACCTTTCATTATTAGCAGCGTTTCACTGTGGGTTTTTTTTGTCAGTCTTATAATAAAATATCATAATCTTTACCTTTATTGCAAATCTATGCAAATAGCAGTTGTTAGTTACTATTTTAAAGTTCTTTAAACTTTTTATCAATGCATTTTTGTTCTGGGTCCCTCAGTTTAGGAAGGATGTTGACTTGCTGGAGTGTGTCCAGAGAAAGGCAACAAAGTTGGTGAGGGGTTTGGAACACAAGCCCCATGAGGAGAGACTGAGGGAGCTGGGGTTGCTTAGCCTGAAGAAGAGGAGACTCAGGGGTGACCTTATTGCTCTCTACCACTACCTGAAGGGAGGTTGTAGACAGGAAGAGGTTGGTCCCTTCTCCCAGGCAGCCAGTACCAGAACAAGAGGACACAGTCTCAAGCTGTACCAGGGGAGGTTTAGGCTGGAAGTTAGGAAGATGTTCTACACAGAGAGAGTGATTGCCCATTGGAATGGGCTGCCCAGGGAGGTGGTGGAGTCACCATCATTGGTGGTGTTCAGGAGGAGACTTGATAGGGTGCTTGGTTTCATGGGTTAGTTGATTAGGTGTTGTTGGATGATAGGTTGGACATGATGATCTTGAAGGTCTCCTCCAACCTGGTTTATTCTATTTTCACTGTTTTTTATGATAAAAAAGAAAGTTTGCAAAGAAGATACAAACTGCAAAATAGCAAGGGTTTCAAGCTACCCAGACATTATCAGCTACTAATTTTTAAATGACAAATTATTAGTAGTAGTTTATGTAGCTTTTTGTAAGTAGAATTAGTGAGAGAAATAGGAATGTCATCAGTTTTGACCTGGCAATGCCTCACTTCTCTTCAGCACATATAAATTCCCCCCAAAATTATTTTAGGGTCCCCTGGATGACTCCAGGTACAGAAGCAAAATAGAACAATTACTGCATTTGTTCCACGTTTACAGTCATAGCCAAGCATCAGTAGAGATTTATACTTTCTTGATTACAAACCAGAAAATCAGTAAATCATCCTCAAACAGAACAGAGGATAAAACCTGATCTGTTCTCACTGGGAGGTTTGAGAACCTTGACCAGCATTTTGATAGCATTTTGATACCTTCAGTCGAAGCTTTAAGTTTCGACATAACCGGTTTGTAAGGTAAGATGTAACACCTCTTATCATTGCAAAACTTGAACTTTGTGAAAATAAATACTTAGGAGGATGCAATATGTATGCTCCAAGCATAGATAACTGCCATCAAGACTGATATGATGGTGGGATTTGTTAGCCTATGTATAAGCCTAAACTCTCTGGAACTTCTCCGTGCAGAGAGAATGTCACCTGCATGGAAAGAGACAAATTAAGAAGGTTCTGTTCTGCCCTTGATGTATGCATACGCTTTCATTTCAATTAGTGTCATTAATCAAGAGGAGAATCAGCTTCCAGGCCTACCATAATTTGATGCTGGTGTCTCCTTAGGTACCCTGTGCACTGAGAAAAGACACACCCAAGTGCTGACAATGATATATTGCCTTGCTGTTTGCTCAGTCACATGCCATATGCTTAAACGGAGAGATAGCTGACAATTAAGACAGGACATCAATTACTTTCACCCAGGCATGTACCAAAACACACACAGGTTCATCCCAGCTTCTCTGCCATACCACTACATGATATCACTCATAAAGAGTCCTGCATTTAAAGTCCTTATTTTTCTCTAGAAACCATAATTAATCTAATTGCAGTTGACGCAAAGGCTCAGGTCAGGCAAGGATGAAGCCTCTGAGAGCCAGCAGAGTTAAATCTGACACCACTATAACCATTAGTCTGAAAGCCACTCCTCAGAAAATTGCTTCTGTAACTCCCATCTGTTTGAATTTAAATGGAGATTTAAAAGCATACTTGGACTTTCTAACTTCTTATGCAAACAAATATGAGAAACAAACAATTAAAAATTGGTTTACTGTCTTGCATGAGGATGAGTTTTAGTTCTGTCTGAAGCCTTTAGTTGCGGCTGGGGAGACATTAAGAACTCAGTCCACACAAAAAATACCACATGTCAATCTTCATGCTAGATCTAGAAAAACTCATTCTGTGTACTTGAAAGCATAAAATCATTCAGTAGTTTAAAAAGGCAAATGGCTTCAGACAATATCCTGATGGATGGCTCTTGGCGGGGAAGGGGAGATAACAGACAGAGTTGGGGCTATTCAGTCTGGAGAAGAGAAGGCTCCCAGGAGACCTTATTGTAGCCTTTCAGTATCTGAAGGGGGCCTACAAGAGAGCTGGGGAGGGACTTTGTGGAGTGTCAGGTAATGATAGAACTAGGGGGAATGGAACAAAAATAGAAATGGGTAGATTCAGATTGGATGTTAGGAAGAAGTTCTTCACCATGAGGATGGTGAGACACTGGCACAGGTTGCCCAGGGAGGTGGTAGAAGCCTCATCCCCGGAGGCTTTTAAGGCCAGGCTGGATGTGGCTGTGAGCAACCTGATCTAGTGTGAGGTATCCCAGCCCATGGCAGTGGGGTTGGAACTAGATGATCCTTGAGGTCCCTTCTGAACCTAACAATTCTATGATTCTATATCCACCTCACATAGTCTAAGTACCATGCTGCCTACATGCTCATTTCTAAAATTACTAATTCTTGCTAGTTTCCACACATGCTATGTGGGAACACAGTGAAACACAGAGAAATGTCTGAACACATAGAAAATGTTATCAGGATGTGGCTATTTAGCAAGACAATTAAATCATTCTATTTTCAGGAAACTTTGTCCTAGTTTTGTATCAAAGTTTTTTTCATATCAACAGCTGCTTCATGACACAAACTAGTCATATTCCTAAAAATCCTACATATCATTCACCATATAGTTTCATAGTTTCATAGTTTCATTCAGGGTTGGAAGCTGCAGGTATCAGTAAAACATGTCATGAATAGTTCACAGAGAGTGGTAAGAAAGTGCACTTGTTGGCTCATATTCAGTTATCAGCCTGTGCTAGCCTGAGCAGCTTGATCCTCAGCACTGTTAATAGCTGGCAAGCAAGAGTCTATTAACTGCACAACTCCCAGACATACCCAGTAGACATATTTCTCTGCTTTAACTTCTGTATTTTCAGTTGGCTACTGAAAAAAAGCTGGATTCTACGTCTGAAAAATGTATCTTTCAGACCTTGATATTGTACTGGTAGAGAGCCCAACTGAGAATTAGTACAATAGCAAGAAGTTATTTGTAGAACAGATTTTTATGGTTTCTTAACCGATTTTAAGTGTCAATTATTAAACAGGAAAATTGTGTAAAAGTCTACATGTCAAATGATTAGAGTATATACCACTAATTAGTCTAATGGCACCCACTGTTAAATATTTATAACTGTTAAGAAGGCTAAACCATCAAGAGCAATATTATAGAGATGAAGAACATTTTCTGTCAAAATTAGATACTCAGGGGATGTGGACAGAAATAAAGCAGAAAAAGGAAGTGAAAACTGATGACTGGGAAGGCTCAAATAATATTTTCGCTTTGCATTCTGGTATTACCTATAAGAAGATGAAGTCAGCATGTAATTTTTAAGAGGACTCAAAATGTTAGGTACCTTTTAAAGATTAATAAAAAAATATCAAGTAAAAGTCTCAAGAGAGAATAATACTATAGTATCATTTATGTTTAGGCTCGAGGTGAGGAGAAAGTTCTTCACTGAGAGAGCCGTTAGGCACTGGAATGGGCTTCCCAGGGAGGTGGTGGAGTCACCATCCCTGGAGTTGTTCAAGAGGGGACTGGATGTGGCACTTGGTGCGATGGTTTAGTCATGAGGTCTGTGGTGATGGGTTGGACATAGCACTCTTTGAGGTCTCTTCCAACCTTGGTGATTCTGTTATTCTGTAGTTTGAGAGAAACCCTTACACAAATATTTAGATTTAGTTGAGTATTTGGATAACATTGTGGTTTCAAAGGTGAAGAAGGAAAAGGTCAACTTAAATTTCTGAAGGTGAAGAACTGGAGTTGTGTCATCATTATTATTATATATCAATTTAATTCAATACCAAATACATTTAACTGGTGTGAGACTGATTAATCTGATGCCTCTGGCATAAACACATTTTGGATACTAAATTCCATCTTCGTTCATTGAATATAAAATCACATGTTCCCTGATCAATAGTTTGCAAAGTCAACCCTCCTAAGAACACAAGTCTTTGCTGATACATGTTGATAGGCTACTGCTCCTAAGAAAATTATTCACAGTGTATAACTTTTCAATGAAAACATATGTCAGTGGCACCTGCAGTGTCCAAGCAGGTATCTGACAAAGCCTCCTTGTATCCACTGCTTCTTGACCTGTCTCTGGGCACCACTAAAGACAGTCTGGCTTCATCTTTACACTCATCAGATCCATCAAAATTTGCCTTTTAACTGGCTTCAGTGGATTGTGATTCATATCAAAAGAGGAAATCCCTTGTATCATTCTCTATGACATGACACATGCTAATGTCTGCTGCCTTCAACAAATACCACCACAGCAAGAATAATATTTCTTAGGGTCATCACTGGACAAAGTCTCTTCTAAGTGACTGCACTTTCTGAAATTAACAGCATGTTTTTACAGACAGCGTCTGCTTCTAGTAGTGATAACACTGATATTTGTAGTTATTAACAATGATGGGCGTGCAGAAAGGCTCTTGCTTATACCGGCTCCTATGGAGACCAAAGCCATTGCTAACGACTTTGTCTGTGACCCTGAGAATGCAGAAGGTAAAAGGTTGCACCTACAGAGAGGAACAGACAAGACAGGTCACCTCAAACTGACCAACAATGGATTCCATTCCATATACTTCATGTTCAGCATAAAGCTGAGAGATCATAAGGATTAAGCCCTCTCCTTCAATGGCCTCTGTCCCAGAAGGATTCTGTCCATTGTGCCTTTGATCCTGATCTGCGCATTCCTAAACCTAGTTCCTGTCTAGTTCTAAGTCCAGCCTGCAACTTCCCCAGTGCTTGCCCACAGCATCTGTGGTGATAGTGACGTAACTGCCATTGGGGAGGGGTGGGGGTTGAGTTTGCTAGTCGGTTTGTATATATGTGTATTCATTTCAGTGTCACTATTTTTCTTAAATCTGGCTTCAGTTTTCTTTTCCAATCCATAAGTCTTTCTCCCTTACTCACTTTTCTCTTCCCCTTTGGTAAGGGAGAGAAGTTAATGAAGAGCATCTGCTATTCATCTGGTGACTGGCTCAGCCCTAAGCCTCGACAAATGGCAATGCTTAATGGCAATGCTTAATTCAGTGTGGGGGAAAAAAAAAGTAAAAAGAGTATTTAGAATGTAATTTCTATTCATCACAATTTTTGCTTTAGTGTGCTCTGTGAGTCATTTGGATGAGGCATTCTATGCAAGTACTTGGGACAACTTTTTCAATATCTGTGCATCATTCTGCATTTTGATCTGCCTAACCAACAGTGACAAACTTGCAACTTCTTTGTAGGAGTTGTGCTCTCACAAAGAAGAGATCCTTTGCTTTATTCTTCCTGCATTATTTGTCAGAAGAACTTAGCTTCTCTACTGAAATTCTCCATGGTCAGTAGCATTGTCAATAAGTTGATTAAATGTGTTTTGCATTTTTAAATATTACATTTGGCACACTGATTTAAAAAGATGTAGCTCCACATGCTCATTATCTTCTTCAGTTTGGTAAGGAGGCTGTCAACCTTGTCAATTATATTAATTCACAGGCTTCCTTTTTACTTTTTCCTCCCATGTTTTCTAACCTTTCTGATCATGATCTACAAAAATTTCCTCTACAGCTTCACTTTGTCTTCAAATAGCCTTTTTAAAAAATCTCCCCTTTACTTTATCATCAGGCTTTGTAGCGCACAGGTAGCATATCTTTATTATTCTAGTGTTGCTTTCCATCTTTTATGGATTCAATTTTCACTATGTATTATATTCTGCAGAGCTATTGTCCTCTTCACCTCCTCAGTTCATCCTTCTGTTCTGTCTTTTTTACCTGTAAGCCCCTTCTCCCTACTGTGACCTTTCCCAGTCCTTTGAAATCTCCTCAGTTTGTGCCATGTCCTTCAATTCACACAGCTACCCTTCGTAATAATTTTTCTGACTGAAGCCTGGACCTCTGTTTGAAGACTTCATTCTAAACTATTTTTCAGACATATTCTAATTGGAGACAACCCAGAAAAGAAAATTAACTATCTTTTAATCTGGGAACCTTTCAGACCAGGAAAGCAATGCCATGCTGATTGCGACCAAAGAAGTGCTGCTTTCTCTGAAGAGTTTCAATAGAAGGTAAAAGTGATGAATTTCATTTGAAAGAAGACTGGAAAGAGAGGAAATGGGTATACCAAGTAACTTGCTTAAAACATCCCTATTTAATCAATGTTTCACTTTGTATTTTCACACAGTTTGAGGTGAAGGTTTTCAATCATTTCTGAAAAAAGGTGTATGTAACCTCACTGACGAAGAGATGTAATAAATCAGGGATTCACAATTATCACTCTACTAGCCACTACATGCAGATTAAGCAAGTATGCTCCACAAGCTTTGATTCTATCAATCATAGATGCAGTCAAGCTGTGAGTTCAACTGTGTATTCTGGGAAGTCATGGCACTTTTCTGGGACACAAACTTCGTGTTGAACCTATATTCACCAAATGCTTGCAAATGATCAAACCCACTTGGAGACTGGCAGCTGTCATTTCTTCTCATTTTCATTGCATCACAGTTTGAGCTGTAAAAATTCACAGATCAAATACTGAACAAAGGACATGCTTTGTTGTCAGTCTGGCAGATCCTATTTCCTCCTGGTGTTCTCCCACTTGCTACAAAAAGCATATATTGAGTGTTTACAAAATCATGTACATGCCTCAATACCTCAGGTATTTGACTCTGATGAAATTTGTTCCTTCCTCATCTTTTACAGTACAAACCTGATCTAGCATCAAACAAAGTGTTGGATATCTATATGTTGGATATCAGGAAATAGAAAAATCAACCTCAAATAGACTGCAAGTTTTTAGAGAATACAAAACATTGGTCTAATACAAATGTAAGCAGAAAGCTCCTTGAAGGCTAACTGTGCTGGGTTTGTGTCTGGTGGAATCTTAGCAGCAGGGTAAGGTGCTACTACTGTGGCCAAGGCTGAGCCAATCAGCTCTTCGGTGATAATACTTTTAAGAGGGAAAAACCTCTTTGGCAAGTCCCATTGCTTTGGCAGCTCCTTAATGTTGGAAAGGAATGAGACGTGGTAGAGAGAACCACTCAGTTGTGGAGATCAGTAAGGAAGGAGCAGGAGAGGCATGCTGGAGCAGCCATTACCCTTCAGCCCATGGTGCAATGACAGGCTGAGCCCCTGCAGTCCTTAGAGATCAACAAGTAAGAAGAATCCTGCCTGAAGCCTGTGGAGGACCACACAGTGGAGCAGCAGAATGCTCCCAAAGAAGTCCACGATTCTGAGGGAAGCCCAAACTGGAATGGCCTGTAACTGGGAGGATTGCAGCATGGGGAAGGAACCCACATGAAAGACTGTCTCCTGTGGGAGAGATGCCATGTTGCTGCAGCAGAGATTTACAACTTTCCCCACCATGGAGGAAGAAGAAGAAACTACGTAGAATGGATAAATCACAATCCACATTCCCCATCCCCAGTGCTGCTGGCGGAGAGGAGTAGGAGCGCCAGGCCTCGGAAGAAGGGAGGGATGGAGAGAAAGTGTATTTAAGATCAGTTTATTTACCAGGTAAGATTGGTTATACTTGTCCCTGTCCTATTCAATCAGTGAATTGGTGGTGGTTTTGTTTAAATTGATTGTTTCCCCAAGTCTTTTCTTTTGCCCATAACCATAAGGCAAGTGAGCCCTCACTACCCTTTATCTTGAACCTTGAGTCTTTTGCTGTGTTTTCTTGTCCCTATCCCACTGGAGTGGGTTAGGAATGAGTGAACAGTTGAGTAGTGCTTTGTTTCTGTCTGGGCAGGCTTAAGCCACATCATTTCTCCATTTCTTTAGACGTTGATTTTACAGTAAAGTGTTGCAACTCACAAATGTAAGCATACCAACAGTACACATGGCAAAGTTGGCTGAATGAGTAAGAAAATCAAACTTTCACCCCCCCCCCCCTTCATTAGCCTTCAGCTTTTGGACTTGCCCTTTCACTAGTTTTTATCATGTCCCTTTCAATTCCTTTTCAGGAATACTTATGACCTCTCTCTTTGTAATTAAGAGCTATGCACCCATCCCTGTAACTCCTGCACATTTTCAGCCACTCTTAATATTCTCAGGAAGCCACATTCTGGTGGCACAGAAGCCATGAACTACATTTTTAAGGTAATGAAAGTTATGCTGCTTTATGGTACAATCATTATTCAAGCTTAGGGGCTTCTTTGATTTAAAAAATATATATATATATATAAATCTTAAAAGCACTTTCTTATGTCCTTAAAGCTTAATTTTTAGGTTTTGCTAAAAGGAAGGACAAAACATTAACAAATAACTATGACATTCTTAAGTTTCAGGTATTGTCAAATGTTTGTTTTAAGCATTAATTGACAAAACAGCGTCTTTGCATAATTTGCTCTAGTAGTTTAATGCTGGTAGGAAGAGGCTTCACAATAATGGTGCAAACTTTTATAAGGCTCTGCCAGACCCCTTTGTTAACAGAGATGACTATTTCAGTTCACAAGGAACATGATTTCAATACTCATGCAGTGCTAATGCAGGTAAAAAGAGACCTATTCAGCTCGATCTATTGAAGCTGCAAAGTGTGTTGAAGAGTTCTAACACGGTTTATTCTTTCTTCATGAAGGATTAACTAGGAAAATGGAACCCTGCATTAAGATTTGTTCTGTTTTGTATTCTTCATGAAATAATATATTTTTTTTCCTTAAAGATTTTATATCCTGTACTTCAGTGCAGTTGATATCTTGTCCAAATGAAAACCAGGAGGAAGCGATTCCATTTAAGCTGTGCAATATTGTTAGGCCTGAGCTAATAAAAATAAAAACAAAATATGCTGAGCTGAGCTACACATCTATTTAAATCAAATACCATTAAAGAAAACTTAATATGGCATATTCAGGAACAGAAATATCTCAAAAATAGCTTGATAGCTCTTTCACATTGTAAATGTTATGTGAACTTTCAAATCCTATTTACATCTTTAACCTGCTTAAGATACAGATGAAAAAGGAGTACTCAAGTACATGGTCAGTCAACAGGAGTGCCTCAACTCCTTTCTTATGAGTGATACAGTGTGTAGAAACTCTGTCTCTTTAAAGATGGTGCTATAGGAAGGAGCCAGAATACTATGTTGTAGCAAAACTTGTGTGGTGACTACCTAATGCATCACTGCTATTAAGGCTGCACAGAGCAATGGGACAGCACAACATATAGAATATAGTTTGTAACACAGATCAACTGATACAATTTTACACTGTATGAATTTACCACTTCCCTTGACAGAACTCAGAATAAAATAGAAATTATAGATGCTAACATTTCTTGCTGGATTTACCTTAAATCTTTTATATATACATATATATGTATGTATACATATATATATACACACACACATACATACACACACATATACCAGTTGCATCATTTGTTACTAATTTACTCAGGAAAATTATTAGTCATTGACCATCTACTATACTTTCTAAAGGTATGAACTAATTGAAGTTTAACCCTTAAATATCAGTGAATAATTTAATTTTCTTTCAACCAATAACATAAAATAAGCTATTTCTCCATTATTAGTTCTGCTTCCTTTTGTCTTACAGTCTACTCTTATTTCTAAAACTTGTAATAACCCTCCATGTTCATTAGTTGAGACACTGTCCATTGTCTTGGTTTCTGATGCAAATTTCACTCTGACAATCTAATGCCCATTGCATCAATGCCCATGAAAAGTTACCATTTAATAGGATTTCATGAAGGCAGCAAGATTTGTTCTTCCATGTACAGCACAGTACTGACTTAGCACCTTTGAATACAATTGTTACATATTTCTGTTTATGACTGGGCAGGTGAGTTGTGTGTTTATACTGATACATATAAATGATAAAATCATTAATGTGTTTTTCTCTTCAGATGAAACATCCATGGACTTGCATTAAGCATTTAACTCAACCAGTAAAATCCTGACACCACTTTTAACACTTCAGAAATTTCTCTCTGTCAAATGACATTTTTCATATTCTATTTTACTTATTCTGAATTATTTATGTTAAATTACATCAAGAAGAGATTTAGAATGAATGACAATAAGGTTCCCATGGAATAATCAGACATCTGTTGTTGTTTTTCACTCAAAGGCATTTTTCTACCCTCAGCTTTTTAAAAATCCTGGTCCATCTTTCTATTATGAAGAAACAACACAGAAATGATGTTCCAGAGAAGGCTTTTTTGCCCCATAAAAAACACTGATTGAGATGTGAATATATTACTCTGAAATTACAGTCCAATGACTTCAGACTGTGACTAAAAGGATTTTACTTCTTCCTCTGTGGATTGTGATTGAAAATGTATATTGAGGAAAGGTTGGTCATAGCTGCTAAAGTGGAGGACAGTCAATTTAAGCATGATCATTCTGCAATCTTTTCTCCCTGTTTTGCCGCTTCTCATTGCAGTCCTACAATCCTGAGTTTATTGTCAGTGGCTTTTCTTCCTCACCACCTGAAACTGAGCACATCATCACCCAATCTCAGCTAAGTATAAAACATCTTGAGGTAAATTATATTTTGCTTGTTTTAGATTATTTTCCCCAGGAAAATATAGATATCCTCTGGGTCACTTTCTCAGTACAGAAAGTATCCATACATCAGGCACCTGTATGCATAACTGATAAGGTGGAAGGGAAAGAACAACACATTCTTAGAAGAATTCATGTAATCTAATCACATTTTTTTGGAAGTTCAACAAACAAACAAACAAAAAGCTATCTCCAGTCCTTGTGCCCTTCCCTTTTCTCTCCTCACTGACACACAACAAAACGCAGTGTTTTTAGACTCCTTTTGGATGTGAAAAATATTTGTATTGCGTCCAAAAATGCATGCCAACATGCAATAAAAATGTACTCAGCTTGCACAGCGGGATAGACTTTCTAATGTAATGCAGATTTTGCTTATTAAAGCTAATTTTCTTTTTCAGAAAGGTGCATGAGCTCACCCCTAGGCTGACCCCTAGTCCCTCTCTGGGAATTGGCTCTGCAACACTGACTAACCGTGGAATCCATACTAAATCAAGCACAGATAACATTTGCAGAAAGCCAAGCAAATATAAACAGGGTCGTGTTTTTTTTTCCCCCATAAACCCATTAATACCTCAATGTAGAACTGAAGTTCACATTTAGTAATGTCTGAGCTACAAACAATTCAGTGTCAGCAGTGAAGAAAATATAACCTTTATAATTATTTTTTTCATGAGGGTCATTATGTAGCAAATGATGGTATTTCATAGCAGACACCTTCCAAATGATGCTGGTACAATTCCTCTGCACCTCAGCTGGATTACACTTACAGCACTTTATTTTGCCATTCTAAAAGTCAGTGGATAAGTTCATGTTTTTCTCAATCTCCAAGTGCACTCCCAGCACAGAATAAAAAACAAACATGAAATGTGGCATCTGCTCTTTCTTGAGCATGCTAGCCTGTCAGGTTTTGTTGACTGAATGCAAGAGTTCTCTGAGCACAAACCTATGAGATATACATGTGAACATGGGAGCTCATCTTCAGTGGGTTTTGTGCAAAAATTTAACTCTCAACATCTAATCCAAGGAGCTGCCAGCTGTTTAGGAAGCCATGGAGTATCATATGCTGGTACCTTCTAAGTAACCACCTACACACTCACTCCCTCTCTCCACAAACAAAATATATATAATTTCTCGCTAGTAGGAAGCTTAGATTTCTTTGAATATTAAAACTAAGGGTAATTACACATGTAATTATTTTCAGAACTTAGTTTATTAAAGGAAAAGGGAAAAAAAAAAATATAATCAGAAAACCTTAGCTGTTATCAAAACAGAGATTTGTTAAAAGAAAATCTGGTTTCCAGAACTAAGGGGATGTAAAATTAACTGCTATGGTATGAGGCACTGGAAAAAAACTATATTCATGGACTGCATAATTTAAAAGATTGTGCAATTAAGGATCTGTATAATTCTTCATAACATTCTAACAGCAGTTGCCATAAAACCCATAAACTAGATGGTAGCATATAGTTATTAGGCCAGCATTTATGGCTTTACTTATTATAGTACTGTTATTTTCACACCATTATTAATAGAACCAATGCTAAGCAAGCACAGCTGTGAGTAGTACTATGGATTTCCATGACATTCTGCAGGAGACCTCCATGTGTATAGCTTCCAGGAGGATCTGTTCCATGATCTTCCCAGGCACAGAGATGAGGCGGACAGTTTGGTAATTTGCAGAGCTGTCTTTTTTTACCCTTTTTAACAATGGAAATAAGGTGTCCCTTCTTCCAGTCTCCAGACACTTCAGCTGATTGCTAGGACTTTTCAAATATTATGGAGAGTGGCTATGCAACTGCATCATCCAGTTTCTCCAGGACTCTGGGATGCATCTCATTGGGCACCATTGATGTATATATGGTCAGGTTCCTCAGGTGATCCTGAACTTGATCTTCCCTTACAGTGGGAGGAGCTTCACCCAACTGGTCGGCACCTAGTGGTCCATCAGCTCAGGAGGGGGATTGAGTAAGATTGCCATTGAAGACTGAGACAAAAAAGTTATTGAGTAACTCAGCCTTCTCCTAGTCTGTTGCCACCAGCTCTCCATTCTCACTCCTCAAGATGGGGGAGGTTTTCTTTAAACTTTCTTTGCTGGTTAATGCACCTGTAAAGGCCCCTTGCCAGGTTCAGCTCTATCCATGCCTTGGCCTTCCTGACCTCATCTCTACACAACCAGTTCCTACACACTGGTTCTTACACCCCTCCCAGGATACCTGTCCCCACTTCCACTGTCTCTGCATCTCCCTCTTGCTCTTTATTTTGACCAGTGGGTCTCCATTCAGCCATGCCAGTCTCTTCCCTTCCTTGCCTGATTTCTTGCTCACAGGGCAAGCATGTGTTACAGACTATATTCCTTACCCATGTTATTATATTAATGTCATTTACAAAAGGAAAAGACAATGAGGAAGAAGCAATGGGTGGCAGGGATGAGAATGGAAGTCAAATCTTACTCTTGCCTTGAACTTACAGAAAAATAAAAGATATAAAGGTGCTTGTAAGCCAGAATCAACAATGATGTTAGCACTGCTTAGTCTACACTTGACAGATAATAGATAGAGATCCTGGAATAAAGCTTTGTGGTTATGCAAATCGTCTACCTTCAGATACTTTTACCTACATATCAGGCCAGAAAACTGAACTCTTCCAAATGATATTTTTCTTTCAGAGTGAAGGCATTAAAACAATCTGAATCTAATTCAGGTGGGAATGGAGAAAAGCAATCCTACCATATTTATCCAAACCTGTTGAGAACTTATTGATCACTCTCTTAGTTTTCAATTGCACACTTCAGGATTAAAGGCAGACGACAATTTGCTGGGGAAAAATATATATATATTCTATGTGGAGAAAGATTCATTTATGGCTGAAGAGAAAATGAGGAGGAAAATAAGAAAAAAATAATCTGCTAACAAGAATATCATATTCTGGACTAGATCTACATGTGGATGTGAATTTCTGGGCCCCTCAGTTTAGGAAGGACGTTGACTTGCTGGAACGAGTCCAGAGAAGGGCAACAAAGTTGGTGAGGGGCTTGGAGCACAAGCCCTATGAGGAGAGACTGAGGGAGCTGGGGCTGCTTAGCCTGGAGAGGAGGAGACTCAGGGGTGACCTTATTGCTCTCTACAACTACCTGAAGGGGGGTTGTAAACAGGTAGAAGTTGGTCTCTTCTTCCAGGCAGCCAGCACCAGAACAAGAGAACACAGTCTCAGGCTGCGCCAGGGGAAGTTCAGGCTGGAGGTCAGGAGGAAGTTTTATACAGAGAGAGTGATTGCCCATTGGAATGGACTGCCTGGGGAGATGGCGGAGTCGCCATCACTGGGGGTGTTCAGGAGGAGACTTGACAGGGTGCTTGGTTACATGGGTTAGTTGATTAGGTGGTGTTGGGTGATAGGTTGGACGCGATGATGTTGAAGGTCTCTTCCAAGCTGGTTTGGTCTATTCTATTCTATTCTAAAACACATTCACTATTGTTAAGAAATAGAACCTGCTGTAGGTTTCTAGTTGCCTCACTCGTAACTGAAAGAGAGATTCTAGATTAACATTAGCAAGAGATGAAAAGTTCTTACTAACAAAGTAGAAGCAGCAGAAAAACTGACGAGGAAATAGTGGATAGGACATCTTCCCAGGGAAAGAGAAAATGTAAAAGCTAACATCCTGAAGAACTTGGTTGCTTTAGGACAAGCAACTGGCTGATGAGCAAAGATGATTTTATCCTTGTTGGTTTACATCAAGAGAGACAAGAGTTAGTCTCTTACACAGGGCCACACAGAATGCACCCCACACTGCTTTTACATATACATGTTACTATCAGACCTCAGTCTCCAAAAAGATGGAAATTCATACTAAAATAAACCAGCCTGATTTCATTTAAGGTGTCAGCCTTTCAAGACAAGATTCTCATGGCAAAGTAGGCATGGACTGATCAGGAATAATATCCTATTTTGAAGTTGCATTTCTTCAAACAGAAATCAGAAAATTAAAGTAATTAACTCAAACAACTGACCTGCTTAAAAGCAAATTGGTGGTTTAAAGCTCCAAGAGTGTGAGATTTACTCTCGCCTTCTGAAGCGGCATTCTGCAGTTAAAGAATTAAAAGGTGAGCATGCATTACTTTCCTCAAAATTTGCAGTTTAACTATTCCCATTGTTTCATTTAGAAATTCTGTCACAGATGTCTGAAACTGTTAATTTATTTATATATTTATTTTTATCTCCGCCATGCAGAACAGTCATTTACATAAATCAACTCACTTCTGTGTAACACAATTCAGCAGCAAAATGTATTTCTAAAGGGGAAGGAACAACTTTAAATACTTCAAACAAACTGATAGGCTACTTATAAAAAGGCAATGAAACTTCTGAAGTAGACACCAGGATTCATCTCCACAACACTGAATCCGCACTCTTACCATATCACTCCTGATTTTTCTCGCTAATGTGATAAAAAAACCCAACAAAACAAAAATACCAAACCAACCACAAAAATATTAGTTATAATAAAGACTTGAGGGAAGGGGGGGGAGGAAGAGTCCCAAGTCCTATTTTGATAATCCTGCTTAGAACTCCTTAACTGTTTCACAAATTAGTATAGTAACTTGCCTGACAAGCATGTAACACTCTATTGTGTACTACTGGCACAAGTTCAAAAGATAGAAGAATAATGAAAACCAAAATACCCCAAACAAACCACAAGTAGCATCAATGCTTTTACTAATCTTCCCTTGAAGAAGGAATGGATGCCTCGTGCAACTGTAAGCAGTAAACTGCTCATCTGCTTGAGGCAAGAAAAACAGCTGCAGAGAAGAACCTGCACACCTGAAGCAGGAAGTAGAAGGAATGGATGTACCTCCTCCAGAAAAGTCTCTCTGTTAATTTCTTTTAAAAAAGTGATCCACTTCATGAGAGGCTTTTAGGACAGGCAAACTGAAGGAGGGCAAGAATTTATGGCAATTCTAGGTTCTTCCTTAAGTCTTAGCGAAATACAGAAAACACAGAGCATATACCTTTGCTCTTTATTTCCTTCATGCTATCTTTAAACAATCTCCAACCCCTGTGTTTTCTTTCAGGGTTCTGTAATGTTCTCCTTCTTACACACACACACTGCATAAGGAAATCCTGCACCTAGCAAGGGGTTCTTGATTTTCAAATTATGCCTTAATACCTACTAGGGAAACATGGCAATATGTAACTTCTAAGAGCCAGAGGTCAGGTATATTTGATTCTCCCTTTAATTATGTATTTGAAGACAGAACTCTTTCTTCAAATTAATTAGTAATACATATTAATGGAAAGGAGCATACATTATACAAATATGAACTTACACACATGCTAGAAACATCTGCAAATTCCATGCTTATCTAAGTAGTAGGTGCGGGGAAAAATTCACCATTTTCACATATAATTCCAAAATATGACAGCTTGATTGCTGTATTCATGCTTGTCAACAGAATGGTGAGTCCATCACTGTAGAAAAAGAAAAGGACTGCTTTCCTTTGCATCTACTGAACTGAATTAAAAGAGGAGTATTTGTTGTTGTGCAGGGTTTTTTTTCAGTGACAGAATGTTAGGCATTCTGAAATAGTGTGTAAAAGTACAACACACTATGCTACAATCCAGTTTGTGCCATGAAGGAGTGATGTTTGAAACCTCCAGAGGACAACTTTCATTAGATTATGGAGTTAATGATAGATAAATTTGTCAAGCAGCCTTACTCATTAGGTATCATTTAGTAAGCATCAGAATTATAGAAGGTTTTCTCATCTCTATTAAAAGGGACAAGTCAAGTAAGGTGCTCTTCAAATTGGTACTAATGTCTCTTTCTTGTATTTCTTCATGGTTGTGTTTAAGGGAAGTTAGGTTCTGAAAGAGTAGAAAGAGGCACATTGAGCACCAATCTGCTAAGGCTGTAAAGCTCACAAAGCAATAGTTCTAGTATGAAAATTGATAAATACGGATTAGAAATGATGAACAGCGTCTGAATTTTGCTTGGAGAAATTATTAGTAAGGCTGAAAATGGCAATTTAAAATCCTTTTCTATTGAATTTTAACAATTCTATTCCACTGCAAGCCCAGGAAGGTATGTATTTAAAAAAAAATAATTAAAAAATCATGTAAATTGAAGGAACAGAGGGAGTAGAGAAAGGATGGGCAAAGCTGACACAAACACAGCATAGAAGCACAAAGCAGAGGCAGGACGAGGTCAAGAATATAAGCAGACAAGAGATGGGAAGAAAAATTTACCACACAGAGCATATTCCAGATTTTGGAATTTCACACAGTTTTGAGAGTCACACCATTCTTCTGCTACCTAAGAAATAGCTTTGGGTCTCAGTGGAAAAACAGACTTCTTGTTACTGAGATATTACAAAGTGGGTACAAAGGAGAATAAATTCCTGACACCGTTTTATCTTGCACACAGGCTTCTGCACTGTTAACTGTTGAGAACATGAGTGCAGTCAAATACACAATGCTGCCACTTAATACTGGATAAGTATTTGAATTGAAGTTAACATTAATTATGTATTAATCCATTTTTCAGGATGCATGCTCCAAGAGGTAGAGATTTGGTCGAAATGACTATTCACAGTTATACTGGAAAGCAAAGAGAGCAGATTTTTAAACATGCACAATCACTTACTCCGGATAGTTCTTTGACTTACCAACTTTTCTCCCCAAAATTTTCAATCTGCATTCTCAGCACCTCACTTTGACACCTCTAAGTAGAGGGCAACATTAACTTGCTCAGAAAATTCTCCGCTGGAGTTGCCTGCTTGTTGTTCCCCAGTGGCAAGTGTCATTTCATCAACCCTGAAGCAAGTGAAATCGATGCCATTCCTCTCAACAGGCAGGCTCATGTGTGCACCCAGCCCTGCAGGTAAGGCCCCACGGACAACATGCCAGGCTCCCCACTGAGCACCTCCCTTCCAAACACAACCACCTGATCCCCCAGAGTGTGGGACGCATGATCCAAGCAAAGCTTTAGCTCCTGACTTTTAAATCAGCATCGCCCTGTCTGTGGGATGATAATGGCAATACTGTGAATATCTACACACACAGTAGCGCAGTGTGCCCTGTGAATGGACTCTGAAAAGTAGAGAGCTATCATTAAAACAGATATCACACATGGAAAGGAAAATTAAGCTTTATGGCAAAAATCTTCATTTTCGGTATTTCCTACATTTTGAATTCATTACTTTGCTACAGTAACATTCTCAAAATATTTTTCACCAAGTATGTATCTGTATATTACATGTATAAATACACAGATTATTCTAAAAAGAGCCTGCTATTAGATGTAAAATTGAATCTTTTCTCCTATAATGGCAATTCAGTGACAGCAAATGAAGCACATCCAGGGAAGCAGAAGACTGAATTACAATTGTGTTGGGCTACAGAAACCCTGCAAAAGAAAGCGGGGGGGGGGGGGGGGGGGGGGGAAGATGTGGTGTGACACAATCCAACTGCTGCTGCAACTAACGTCTTGCAAAAAGAGTGAAGCATAAGAAGCATTTAAGAAAAAAAAAAAAATCACATTTTTTTCAATAGCACAATAGTCTTTAGGATCAGTAAAACTATCTAACTGACAGATAATTTGACATTCTGGAGGTGAGCTACCTTTAAAATAACAGACAAGATCACTGAATAGAAAGCTAAATCTCAATGGATGAAACAGATTGGAAATTGAATCTGATGTACCTATCTCTCCAATTACCAAGCTAAGTGCTCCAGCAACAGGCATAAGCAGATATGTGACAAGATTTTGTGTGAGACAGGTAGTATTATCTTGGATATTTTAGCTCAAACAGAGGAATAATGAAACAACATCCTCAAGAAAATTGTATGTATAGCAGGAGGGTTGATAGGATTTTTAGCAGAACCAATTGTATACCGAGTTGCTAAAATATGTAACAACGTTAGAAGCTAAATATACAAGAGTCTCATATGCCTAGTGTTGAAAAAGCAGGGGAAGAGCATTAAACAAGCCTAAACTCATCTGTTATACTCCTTTCTATTCATTTTTACATGAAATCCCTGTAACTGTAGTGGTAAAAGATTGAATACTTATACCATTTCCTTTGATAGTTTAAACCATTATCCTGTTCAGAACCACTGGAAATGTCTGCATTAGTGGAGCCCCCTATAAAAACATTTTTGAAGCAAGAAAAACTTCTTACAGCTGACCAGATATTATCTCTAATGAACAGCAAAAAAAAAATAAATCCCTCAACTAAAGCCCTGTATCAAGCAAATATTCTCATTATGGGAATTTCACCGAGTTAGTTCCAGGAACTTAATCAATCCACTATTTTTGTTCTTACTTAAACCAAAACTTTGTTTTACGAGGAAATGCTGCTTGTTCTTTTGAATGTTTCATGTCAGGCTACATCATCTATGTTCATTTGGAAAAGAAAAAGTTTTTCTTCATAAATATACAAAAAGCAGCCACCTAACTCAAGCCAATATTCAATATCTAAATTCTATGAAGGTTAGTGGATGCTCAGTTCTGTCTGACTTTTTTACTTCACTTAGCAAGAACTACTGTAGGATTTAGCAGACCTCTTTAACAGTCACCATCTGCTTCAGCTCCTTCTTACCCCACCAAAAATCTGTAATTTTCATGTATTTTGTATCTATTACCAGTACATACTCCAAAAACACTAGCCACTGCTGAAATTCCTTCATTTAAGAGAAATGTTCAGCCAGAAGCAGCTGCGAGGGTGCAGAAACCACAGGAAGAGAATATTTCTTTCAGGGAAACAAATACCCAGTAGTTACTTGCTGTGCTACATTGAAGGAAAAAGTGGACATGTAAGGAGATGTCTATTTTCTGCTAAGAGGCTGGAGGCTGTCAAAGAAATATGATCAGGACCTTGGTTTTAGTTTCAGCTACAGTTTAATCTCCCTACAGCGAAGTTGGCATAGACAGAGGTTTATTTTTAGATGGAAGGAAATACTGCTGAGCGTTCTAATTAAGCAATGATGAGTGGTTGTTGTTAAGAAATGATATGAAGTTTTGGGTTTGGGGTTTTTGGGGTGGTAGGGGTTTTGGTTTGTTTACTTTTTGTTTTAATGTAGTGTTGGTGGTTGGTTTGGTTTTGTTTTAACTTCTAAAGATAACAAATGTAATCCTCACAGCACCATCATAAGGCTCTTCCTTTCCATCCCTTTCCCCACCCTAACACAGAGAATGGTTGCATCGGTAGTTACAAGCGCCAGCACACAGGAGGTAGGCAAAGTCTTTTGGTACCAGGCCACTTCTTCAACAGGTGGACAATAAGATTACCAGGAAGCAGAATCATGAGAAGAATCATGACCTGTCCTACTTGAATTAGTGCTGGATAATTCCCAGATGACTTAGTGTAGCTGAAGCCTAATTAAATCAAATGCCTTGCATTCTGACTGTGTTCCTGTGTGTCTAGGACACTGAATTTGTACATGTCTTTTAGGAATAGGTCTTAAAAAAAGAAAAGAAGAAAAAAAAAAAGATAAAAAGCGGGGGAAATAGAATTAAAAGCCTCCTTTTAGATTAACAGTCAAAGCACAAAGAATTCAGTTGTAGCTGTTGTGGTTTGCCCACCCAAAATGAACCTCTCCATGGAGAGGCACTCATAACAGCAGGCTCTGCTGAATGTTCCTATTAAGTTGCCACTAAAGACAGAAACAGCTTCAGAGGAATAAGCTTTTAGCTCTAGCATCCATCTTGAGGAAGCTAGAGGACTGCAGAAGGTCAAAGCTACAAGAAACATTAGGAAAATGTAAAAAAACCCAAAAAGTGGTGCTAAAAGAAAGATCATTCACTAATATCTCTACAAACCACAAAGAAATCTAGCTTTAAGAAGGGATGAAAATTTAGCAACAATGAAATGTAAAGTTTGCTATGGGAAAGTATTCCTTGAGCTGATCAACTTGGATGTTCCCAAGATATGTGTTACGGGTTCATCAGCAAAACTAAGTCTGTCTTAAGCTACACAAGAGTCAAGAAGCCATGAGCTGGTAAGGATTCTGTTGGAAAGTGCTGTAAATGAATGCACAGTGGAGAAGAACACCACTATCTCATCAGAGCTCTGACCTTAAAACTAACTCCCTTGCAATGTTAAAAATGTCACCATTCAAAATTGTTTTTCAAGAATGATTCGATTCAGGTTAGATATACTTTCTTGTGTAATTGTCATCTAAAAATTTCCAGCCAGGTTTTCAAATTATTTGATTCCTAAAACAAGAGATAAATAAATTTTAACCTATAAAGATTTGGCTCTTCAGTTTCAGGCTTTCAGGCAGGCTTTGAAGTTATTCTTTTCCCAGAAACACAGATGTTCAGACTTGGATTTTACTCTACAGAATTAAAAATTAAACAAATAAATAAATAACATTCTCTTTGAATAAGACAATTTGCAAGTCTGTCTTTTAATTCTTGAAAGTTCTAGTCACAGCTCTTTATAACCTTGCTCTTCCTTATTAGCGTTTGTGTGTATATTTCCAACTTGTTTTGTTATATTTATTTCTATTTGACATTTTACTGTAGAAAGTGTTAAAAAAAAACCCTAATTTAAAAGGGTCTAAAAATTCATTGTTGTCATCTGGAAAATAGTAAAGCAATCTCTGTTTAGAATGCACACTCTTAACAGCAGTAGTTTCAGTACCAAAAGCTTCTGTGAAGTATATATAATGTCATGGCAACCTGGTATTTGTATTGCACAGAAATTAAATTGTTTAATTGCTTTGAGTGTCCTACCTGAAAAATCCTGGTAATTACTTTATTTAAAAAAACCCAACCCTCACCTTTGTCTATACAAGTATGTTTACAAAATAATTCTTAATTCAGGCACTTATAATTAATAGAGTGATACTCTTTTTTGACCCTGTGTTTAATTACCTACATTTGCAGTTGGAAAACACCCTACATGTCTGAGAATTAACAGCTACCTTAACCATATTATTGGGAGAGGGGTCAGAGTTAGTTGGGGTGTCATATACAAAACTGAATACTTGTGGTCACTCAATTTTTCCACTTACATTACAATATGCAGAAGAAATGTAATGGATTTCCTTCAATCTTTATTTTTAGAGTCCGTAAATCAAACACAGAGTCAGGTTTATGTTTGCATTATAATGTGACAGTGTCACAACACTAATGATATTTCTGGATTAAATTTAATGTTCTGAACAAATTTCATGCACTGTTTCTCTGCATTCCTTGGGACTACAACCTGTGATTAAACAGTATTCTTTAAAGGGATCACTTCACCTGTCCTTACTCTTTATGCCTCAGAGAAAAACCTCTGCAATTCCCAAATATTAGGCCTTTTATGTTACATGAACTTCTCTGGAAGCTGAATCTTCCTATTTTCCATCACTCTACAGAAGCCCTGTACTTGTATGAATTATTTTGGTATTTCAATGCACAAATTTATGTTAAATTACTAAGGAAAAAAAATAATAAAATGGACTGAAGTAGGCATGCAGAGGAAAGCAGATGATCTTGTCTGACCTTTCCAAGATGACAGATAAATACATAAGTATATGTGAATCTGTATATGAAATGAGGAACTTATGCTAGGGAAGGCTGAGTAAGACCTTGGTCAAATAGCACTCGCTCGCTCTGACAATACTTCCAGAACAAAATCAAACTAAAATTGAAGGAACTTAAGCAAGGAAACCTGAAATCCATCAGAATAGCTCAGAATATTGCTGACACCTAAGCCACATTGTCAAAAAAAAGAAGTTTGAAACATCTTTTAGGATGAAAAAAAATTGTTCCTTCTTGTGCATGCTTATTTCCATAAATTTCTTTTCCCATCAGTTTATTATTGACTATTTAGATCCAAACCTCATCAATAACATTTTAAATATTGTTTCCCCAAAGGACATTGAATACCACATGTAAGCTATGAGTTACAAAGAGGCATTTAACAAAATGTAATTTCAATTTCAGTCTCAATATACATTCAAAGCAAGAAAGGAGCTTTTCAGAGGTACGGGGAATTCAATGTAATTAAAGTGTTACTGAACTATGCTTAACAGGAGAAAGTGGGATAGTATATTTCAGAAAACAATTACAAAGCAGTTTGTATGAAGAATTTCAGATGTCTGTCGTCTTCTCCATCGGGGCATAAGCTAATGAACAGAAGTCTGCTTCCTCTGTGCATAGAAAATGTTACAGATGTAACACTCATCTGAATAATATGATTCATTATAGCTCAGTGTTCTAATTTTGTCATTTGGGCAGACAGGAGAAGACAATGTGTGGTGATTAACTCTCATACAGCTACTGCTGTTTCTACATCACATATTTTAATATTTATTCTAAATAATTCTAGAGTGTTTTCTGCAAAATATTTGCACTCTTCACCCCCTTCCACATGAATATCTCTTGTTGTGACAAGTCATCATTTTATATACAAACTGTGTTAGGAATAAAAAGTACAAAGTGAAGTTCTGGAGTTTAAATCATCCTGCATTTTTAATACATTTATAAAGAGTATAACATATTTTCAGGTGTGAATTTTGAAAATAAAATAATGTTCTAGTGGCTAGTTTTAATAGTTGAAGCATTTTGGAAAAATTCAAGTAATTCCTAGAAATATCTCTGCTTTTCAAGCAACCAGCAGGTTTGAAATGCTTTCAGGGGACTTCTGTTTCCCCTCTGTACACATGCCCCCTCCTATCATTACTATACTAGCAGTCATTTGTGAAATATGCAGGAAATTTAAGTAGATTCCAGAAAAGTAAGCTCTGCTACTTGAGGTAAAGTGCTTCCTACATGCAGAATAAATCCAGATAGTTCATGTGCCTATACATGTGTAGACACAGCACTAGCAAACAAAAGAAATATTTCACTCACTAGCAATGATTTAATGAAAGATCGGAACTGAACTAAGCAGGCTGTGCTAAGCTAAAACTCCAAATTAAGATGTTCATAAACACCAGGTGTTCTGATGTGTATGCATTAGCATAAAAGGTGAAGATGAGCTAAAAAGGCTCTGAATTAAATCAGAAAGAGATACTCAGAATCAAAAACTCTAATGTCTTAATAACTCCTCTTTTCTCAAACCATTCAAAAGAGAAAGCCCAACAAGAAGAATACACCGTTACAAAACTAAAACTCCAACAAAGTTTTCTAAATCATGGTAAAAAAAAATTAGGTTCTCAGAATCTTTACAACACAGTTTTAATGAGACCTGTAAGTAATTTTGAAATGGTTTCTTCAGACATCACGCCCCTCTCAGATAGTAGCCTAAATCACCCTCATCCACACCAACATCTCTTGTTTAAACAAATCATCATATGAAAGATAAATTGTATTGGAAATAATATCTAAAAGAAATAAGGAAAGAATTGAGTTACTGGAAAAGAAATTATCTTCAAACAGAAAGATTGTATACACTGGCCAGTAAGTTATGTCTACTGCCCTTAAATCTCATTACATTGTTAATTCTACTCTTCATCTTCTTGATATTCCTCATAAAAGTTATCTACTGATCCATGGGCCTGAGACATTTCCATCCAGATGCAATGCAATGTTCCACAGATTTCTGTAACCTACCAAAACTCTCTAAGTCAACCTGATCTCAGCTGTCAAGTTGCTGAACAACTCCACACTAAATAGTAAATAGTATGGACAGACTTGTAATTAACATAATTCCCTGAACTGCTTCTTTAAATCCACTGTCATAAGCCTTTATGCCATATTTAGGTTAGTCTTACTGTGAATAACACTCTTCTGCCCTGCATTAAACATGGACAAAATTATCAAAGTAGTAACTCTAAAAATGCAGTATCTGAACAGAACTGTAGCCCACTACAACTATACAAAGTTTTTCTACCAGGGACTTTCCTGTAGATACTTCCTGAAAGAATCACCTCATCCTATGCAGATTGCAGACAGACATCTTCACAATGCAATACTGTTTTATAGACCTCCAATAGCTACAAAGGTAAGGTTATAGCTGAATACTAAACTGCACCCTGACAGGGTTTGGACAGAGATGTAGTTAAACTTGCAGGCATGGAATTAATTAACCCTAGAACCTTTACGTTGGTTAGCTCTCTTAATTATGCCAGACTTAGAAGTTTGAGCATAGAAGAATAGTCCATCAAAGGATAGTAATAGTCAAAGCAATCTGTAAAAAATATACACACAGTTGAAGTCAACATTTCTGTTTTCTCACCCAGGAGGGAATACTATGGTAAATTCATGCATCTGGTCAATAGAGAAAGGTCAACACCTCCTGAGAGCCTCTAAAAAGCAATTCAGATGCTCTAAACAAACGGCTGAGATAAAACGGGAGCCATCAAGATACAATTAGGAAACAGCAGGCTCAGGAACACGGGTAGAATTCAGGCCATTTGGATACAGCTACATTTTCTTCTCTGAGTACATTTGATCTCTGTTTAAGGTTGCAATAAAATAGATACAATGACCATGTATAAGAGCTAATTAGGATTGCATTTTTGCAAGTTATTTGCTGTGTGCTAGTAGGCCATGATGTTATCTATAAAAAGGCAGTACACATCTCCACAACACTGGCTGACAGCTTTCATGTAACAAACACCAATTTTATAGAGTTTTATGAAGAATTTTATAGAGTAGATGTAAATTTATAGGACTTTTTGTGAATCCTCAGATTTCAGTACTAAAATAACACACATTTCTTGAGACTGACCCTTCTTAACTATTGCATATGTTTCTCTACCATGGGTGATTACAGAAAGGGAAAATTTCAGGGGAAAGTACTGAACACATGAAAGCTTGAGCAAGTTACAAATTTGATGTGCACTAGAAAATCCCAGAATCACAGAATATTAGGGGTTGGAATAGACCTCATAAGATCATCTAGTCCAGCCCTCTGCCAAAGCAGGATCATCTATACCAGATCACGCAGGAACACATCCAGGCGGGTTTTGAATATCTCCAGAGAGTGAGACTCCACAACCCCCCTGGGCAGCCTGTTCCTCAATATGTTTATGAATATGCTCCTGAAAATGTTACTGAATAGTTTGTACTTAGTCATTTTCAATCATCCTTGGTCTAAAGCAGAGGAATTAAGGGATGCACACAAACATGCATTTGAAACAAATAATATTTTCTATTTCTTAAACCAGAGCAAATATAAAGAGCATAAAAATTCCACTGTAAGTCTACTGTCACATGTTAGCATTAAATGTACCTTACTTAGCAATCACGGGCTCTAGCCTATTATCCAAAAACTTTCCTAAAGTTACTTCCCCACAAACAATATGTTAAGAAAGACTGAACAGTGTTACGTGGACTCGTTGGAATGGAGACCAAAAAAAGGGTCCTCTTCTCCCTGCCAAAAACATAAGTTGTGGTTTTTTCCCCTCCCCTATACTTCTGGAGTTTTATTTCAGATACTTTTTAACAGGCCCCAGGTTCATCTTTTGAAAAGGCAGCTGCTGACTTTTTTTTGTGTGTCTAAAAGGGTATTTTTAAAAAAGTCATAATTCAAGTGCAAATGAAGCAAATTATGTTGGTCTGTTTGATGCTACTTTTTTCTCTTTTTCAAGCTGAATTGCAGAGTGTTGGCAAAACAGCATCATCAATCCAAGCCTTCAGACAGGCGATTTTGTGTAGTGGACCGGTAAGAGTGCAAGAGATTGTCACAAGGGGTCATTAGATAGTTCTCCTAAACCACGCAGAGTAAACACAATAGTCACTGCCCCACAGCCAACAAAGTAAATCCCTGAAGCTCAAACAAAAGGAAACAAATAAACAATTCAGAAAACTGACTTTTTTGTAATCTCACAAAAGGCTACACAAGCTCACCTATAAGAACTCACTACCCAAAAGTGGGTACCTACCAGAGGAATTGCTTTGCATGACAAACGTTTCTTTGGGACACTTATAGGTAAAAAGTCACAGCAGAGAGGTTAGTCTCAGATCATATTACAAGACAACTGAGTATACTGGGGTCTAAGGCAGGAAGTCTAGAACTGCTGGGACAATTCCTTGACTTCTCCCTGGCTCCCTTGGGTGCCTGATGCTTCTGCATATTCATCCACACATACAACATGCATTGTTCCAGGGAAAAAATAACCATCAACATACACCAGGTATGGTGGAAAATTTTCAGACTAATCACCTAGGATATAAACTCAATTATGCCTCTTTAGAGATGACACAAAACTTTATATAAACAGGTGAGAGGGGAAAACCAAAACCACAACAAATAAAGCTCTTGCAGAAACCAAAAGTACTGCTACTTGCCTTCAGTGGTTAAGCAGATTTGCCAAGACAACATGCTTTGTTACCATCTTAACACTGTACCTGACAGCAAATTAGAAAAGGCAGCACACTACACAGCATGGAGGGAAGGGGATAAAGGGTAAACACACCATAGTTGTGTTCTTGTTTCAATTGCCATTAATCCCCTGGATAGGCATCAGCACCCACAAGTCCCATGTACTTTTGAGCCCTGTCCACCAAGAGCTGTGATAAAGTTAACCTAAAAGCACATATATTTTAGAGCAATAGTACATTCATTATAATATCTGAGAGCACATCTACTTCTGAAAGAGCAACTGAGAAAAGACTCCTAACTTCCGTTGTATTACATATTGCCACATTCTTGACTTGACAGTTGCTCCAGCACAGATCTGAGACAGCTATCAATTACAAAGTCTTCACGCTCTCCTGCTAGGCCTATCAGTCTTAACAAAGAATCAGACTCTTCATTAAAACATTGATTGTATTCCAGCAGTTCTAATTCTAAGCATTATTGAAGAGGTTATAAAAATATTCTCAGCATTCAGACATGAGCACATACTTCTCAAACACAAGCTAACTAAAAAGAATACAAATATCTGTATAATAGCATACTCTATAATCAGCTAAAATTCAGCGTCTACATTTTCATTCAGACAAGTGATGCACAAATGACAGGACATTAATCGACACAAACATTCCTCATGTCTGAAGTAGCTCATTTAGTGGAGCCACTACCAAGTATATTTCTATAATGGTTAAATTAGAGGGCATTTCAAGGCAGCAAATTGAGCAGAATGGTTATGTTTTCCCTTGCTTCCAACACAAACAGCAAATAATTTTAGTGTGGTGGAGTGCTTGCATGTTTTATATTTGAAATCTAATGCAACGAAGGTCTGTATTCTAAAATAAAGTGAGGATCCCTTTTGCTTCCTAAGGACATTTTAAAAACAGTAAGTTTAATAAGGGAGTTGAACATAAGGAAGAAATACTTTACAATGACAGTGGTAAAATACTGGAACAGGTTGCCCAAGAATGTGGTTGAGGCCCTATCCCTAGAAACATTCATTATCAGACTCCAAGTGGCCCTGGGCAACCTGATCTAGCTGGGAGATATTCCTGTTCACTTCAGGGGAGATGGACAAGGTGACGTTTGAGGGTCCCTTCCAAGCCAAAGCAATCTTTGAATCTATGAATCTGTAACAAATATGCAAAGATATATAAAGATAGAAATCCATCAGGACTTCTGCTCTTACTCTTTCCCCATTTAGGTTGTGAAGGTGCAGCAGAAGCTGTATCTATCTGAAAAGTTTTCTGAAGCCCTAGCTGCAAGGAAGTATTCATAATAAAGTTTCCCTGTTTTCTTAAAAGAAAAAATAAATATATATTTTCTGATATCTAACCCAGGGTTCATCAATATTTCCAGTTGTCAGGATTTCCATTGACTCTGTGGTCACTGAGGTCAACAAGCTTGCACAGTAGCAGACCTGATTTTATGTATCTCTCTAACAAAATCTTACAACTTTTCTCACAGTATGTTCACAGAGGTAAAAATTGAATGCACCAAGATATTGCTTCCTAATAGAACAAAAAGGCTTCAAAACAGAAGGTGATGATAGGGAAGATAATATTCACAGTTACCTCATGTATTAGCCATGGTACTTTAATGTGGAAAACCGAAATCCTTTCCCAGCTTGCAGACAACATCGAATATAAAAAACATTACAGATTAAAGACATCAAAGTGTGCCTTCTTAATACCTGGCTTCCTGATATTTCTTACTTTGTGTCCCAGACATACACACACATATCTGGAATGTGGATGCCAAAAATCAAGTAGATTTTTGACCCCTATCACAAACTGCTCTGAGATGACAGCTCAGGACAGATAAAAAACAAAATCCTCACTGGTAGCAGAGGAAATACTTTCTTGGGGTTTCCTGTGCTGAGGGAAAAGAAAGTGAAATACTTACACAGAGACGGTCTTCTTTTACTAGCAAAACCAATACATTTCCCTGTCTATTCAAGTCTGCCTCTGAACTCTGCACCTATTCACATAGCTACCATATCCTGTGTATTCCTTTCTTCAAGAAAAAGAAGAAATGGAAAAATATTGCCCAGCACTACAGAGGATACCTAAGCACTGGGAAAACAGGTAAATAACTAAAAATAATCAGAAGGAAAAGGGGCATAAGAAAAAGTGTTCTAACTGAAGGAGATCTACTACAAACTAAAATAATTCTAATTTGTTTCCTGTATTTTCAGTTGTGTAACTTTGCTTTTACAAGTTTTATAAGAAGAACGTTGATCAGATTACCACCAGTCAAAAAATCCTGAAATGTTGGGTGTTGATCCCATCTTCTCCTTACCTCCTACCACCTCTCACTCCCTGCTTTAGTGAGCACCAGTAATTTCCCTCAGGAAAAGGGAAGTGTTTATCTGAAATAGCTTTACATTTTTATTTAACAAAACTCTTGATATTGTTTATAAATACTCTACAGGTTCAGTGAAATCCCAAATTATATTCCCTCCAGTCTAAAATGATTTGACTTAAAATGCATTTTTTTTTCTGAGAGCATTCCAGTTAGCAATCTTGCTTCCTTTTTTTTCCCCCCTGTATTTCCAGATACAGAGACCCAAAAGGGCTTTATTTAACAGCAGCTCAATAATTACCTTTTCTAACTTACCATCTCTCCACTATTGTTTCTGGCATATTAGTTTTCAAGGTCTCAAAGTTCATGGCAGTGTTTTTTGCATGAAGAGTGATAAAGTGCTCACATTATGAATAGTAATTTTATTCTTTACCGCTATAGCTGAATACAGTGACACACAGGCTACCTGGCTTCAATATTCCATGGTGAATTCCTTAGGGTTCTGTGTCAGCAGCAGCATGTTTAACAACCTTGAGGAAACCTTTTTTGTTATATTGATGGTTTTATTTATTTGAAAACTATTCTCATCAGGGTAGCCACATGACACACAAGGATGGGAAGATCCAATGGTATATATAGTTAGCGACTTAAAATTCTCAATAGCTGCTACATCAGATTAAAAAACTTGAAGAGTTTCAAATGCTAGTGAGACATTTTCTTTTAACGAGACAAGTACATCACATAATCATTCTGCTTTGAGTATCTTTTGATCTGGAATGCGAGGATCTGAAGGCTCTTGCAAACATTAACATTCTAGCTCGCACTTAGTTGGCATTAATTAATTACTTCAATCTTGTTACACTGAACTACTGCTACCTCTGATATAAAATTTGAAGCAGGTGTTTTCTTCTTTACATGGATTACAACTCTAGGTTATACAAGTATTTAATTTCAGGTTTATGTGGTTGTATGGAAATAAATGGTCTTGCCAAAATCATAAAAGAAATATTTTCATTGATATAAATTGCTCATGAAAAAGAAGCAATATCTACTGAACGTGGTTTGTTTCAGTTAGCAAAATCAGTATTGATATTAGACTTCAGCCAAATCTCACAAATGAGACTCTATTTAATTTATTTAAATGGAAAAATATTCCAAACTCTGCCTTTCCCCCCATATGCAGACAGTAGTGGAAATAACACATCAGTTGCTACAAACTACATTGTTGAAACTATCTATCTAAAAGTGATTTGCATTACACAGGCTAAAGTTTTGTAATTCATATACAACTTCACAACAGTTTTTTCCTTAGTACCCTGTCTAAAAAGTTTGAGCTATGAAATATTAGAATTTTTATGTTAACTTCCAACCAATACTGTTGTAGGGTTGGAAGGGAAAGGCCAGGCCTTCTCCTCCCCCCAGAAAATGAAGAAAAAAAAACTCACAGCTGAATTAGCAAAGCAGTGGGTGCTGTATATTTACAAAGCAGTTTAGGGAAATGCAGGGAAATATACAGAATTTACAGTATTTACAATATATACAGAAATATACAACAAAGTAGGACAGAAATGAGAGTTCCCCCTTCTGCTGAGGGGGTTCCCCACCTCTGCTCCCCCTTCTCTCCCCCCTTCCCCAGAGAGGGTTAGAAAGAGAGAAAAGAGAAAAAAATTAAAAGCAGTTATGTGTTAATTGGAAAGTGGTTAATACAGGCCTTGCAGTTTATCAGTTTCAAGGTAAAGCCTGGCCGAAAGCCCAGAAGCTGCGAGCTGCAAGCCACCAAAGGAGGGGGAAGACAGACTGACCAGATAAGTGCAGGAATGCCCAGGATTCTCTGCTGTACTCCCAGTTCAAAAGGTGCTTCCCCCCAGTCTACCAATGAATTTAGTTTAGATCCATCTTTTGTCTACAAACATCCGACCACGATATTCCCTTCCTTAAGGGGACAGCCTCAAACGGTCACAAATATAAAATGAGAAATTCAACTTGTTACAAGTCCTTAAGAATGTTTATTTTTTTAATGTAGTGCAATTTTTACTGGCTCTATATTTATATCACAATTCAGTAATTTTAATACATCCTAATTCAGTATGACTGGATGGGCCAGGCAGCATGCAAGAAAGTCTTCAGCTCTATGGAAACCTTTACAACTACTGTGCTCATGCAGTAAAGTATAAAACCTGTAGCTAATTTAAGTAGAACTCCATAATATGTAAATGAACATATTCTCTGATCAGAAAGTGACAGGCTTTGAATATGTTATCGACAGTAGCAGCGAAGATACTATGGCTCTTCCTTATGCTTCGTGGGCTATGCCAGTTAACATGCCTAATTTCACATTCTGCAGCTCCAATGGCTTCCCAAATTACATAGTGTGAAATAAGCATTAACTGAGTCAGGTTATTCTGTTCACTCACCTGTTACCAAAAAAAAAAAAATAATAATAAAATAAAATTGAATTGGCTAGAGAGAGAAAATTCACTAGCCAAGTTTCAGCCTATTTCAAAAATGAGTGAGAATGAGCTCTCTCAGCTGTGTTATCTATGTTCAGAAGTTCTTTTTTTAGCTGCCTCGAGCTCCTAAAAAGTACGTTAAACCTATATTCACAAGGTTAAAGCAGTCTTTGACCCTGAAGAGCTGGGACCCAAATTTAGGAGGACTACACACTTGCCCAGAATCACACTACCAGTTATTTTTTTTTAATATAAGGAATATCACTAGAAGATTTGAATCCATGCACAGGAAACACAGAAATCAAGGTTTACCTGAATCTTTGGGAACAATTTGTTGAACAACTCTCATTCATAAATTCAGAAGATCACACATTTCTAATCATTCCATTGTATTACTTGGGGGAGGTATTTCAGATTTGAATGGCAACTGATGAAAACCACAGATGCTGGATGTGCAGTAAAGTATGTTTTGCTATAAATCCAGCTTTACAAGAGCCAGAAAAACTGTACATTTAGATGCATGGTCATTCCTTAATGAAAATGAGCTTGGAAATTCTGTAGCATCTACGCATAATTACAACACTTACGTTTCATTGAAGCAAAATGAACATCACATTAAATTAAGTTTATGGATTACTTTTTCTTTTATCCAGATATATTTCTTGTACTGTATGTTCACAACACCAGCGTAAGCTATAATATCTACTTTAGCAGATAATAATCTTGGTATCATTTACCCTTCTGAAAACTTAGAATGCAAACACACTTCCATGAACAACGTATTTTTCCAATCACATTTTACATTAATCATCAGTACTAGTAATAAAAACATCATATTAATCACTAAGTTGAAACTGCAAGACTGTTTTAGGGGAAAGGACAGGAAAGGGATACATAGGAAGATTTCGGGTCATCGAGGATAAGGAAGGATAATTAGAGATTATTAACATACTCCAATTTTTACCCCCCTCCAGTGAAATTTTTGTAGAAATAGGTCAACTGAGATTGATTTTGCAGTGGCCCTGAGCTGTATTCACACCTCACACCCATGTTTTGAAGGGCAGAAGTACCCTCTAAGTGCTGCAAAAGTATTTACAGAGTGTCAGGTAGCTTTTTCAGACACACAGCTGAGCAAACAAGCTACTTGCACAAATCCAGCACTTTATGTGCAGTGCCAGGTGAAGATATGTTGATCTCCAGTCATTAATAGGGTGGAATATCCAATCTTCTAGCAAATATCTCTGTATCTAAATTTATTTCTATAATAATTTATCTTCAGAATTTTTCATAGAAATGTTTAGAAAATTTGTTTCCACATTACACCAAATCAAAGAAACTATCTGAAAAATGAGATACAATGATTAAAGGCGAACTGCAAGTAGACAATTTAGGCTAGAAAAATTACAACTACTTAGGTCAAAATAATCAACTACACAGATAGAGGATGATAAGAAAGACTCTAAGAGACAATGATTTTTTCAGAAAATTACCTGTGGGATATCATGGATTAAATGAGAGACATGCTGCAGTGAAGAAGGCAAAAAGTTTCCTCTGAATGTACAGGCAAAGAGTCTTCAGCACAGATGAAGTTAGTTCTTTTGGCTTTTCTCAGCTCAGTACCACATTTAGTTTTGGACACTGCACTTCAAGACTGATACATACAAATTGGACAGCATCCAAGAAAAGCACTGCAAATAACCAGAGGTCTATCAAATAATCTCTTATAGATTGCACAAACTAGAGTTATTCATAACAAGAAGAAAAAAGCAATAGGAAAGATACTGATACTCAAAAATATAAAAAGGCCACAAAGGAAAGGAATATATTATGTTTTCATTGATCATGGTGGGTAGTTCAAGAGCTGAGGAACTCAGGATTTGCAGTAGATGATGAATAGGGAGGGGGGAAAAATAAATTTTAAAAAATCCCACTTCTGCCTTTAAAAATAAATTTCAATTGTACAAGAACAGCAAAACAAGAACCTCTCCATTGAAGAGAGGTTGGATTAGATGACTTCTAAGGTGCCTGCCTGACGAGAACGGAGACAGGGATGACAGCACTCAATATGAGTGATAGTAATCATCCAACTTTATTGTTCCACACTTCATTATTTATAGTCTTATCTTATGCATAGTTAATTCTATTCTAATTTAACACATATTATTGGTTTCTCTCTAAAAGGTTACATCATTGTTTTCACAACTCTGTGGAATTCTACTCGGTCTAATTGTTCTTTTTCCCAGATCTCGCCTCCTCCTTATCTTGCTTGCCTCCCTTCTCAGGGGCAGCTGGACTTCAGCATACCAGGCAATCAACTCTTTCCCACAGCTCCTACTCCACCGCTATATTATCAACAGAGAGTTCTTCAAGGCCTGAATTGCACAGGTGTTCCTGGGACCCATGTCCCCTCTTGCTCAAAACAATCCCCAACACCTGCCAACCTAACCCATTCTAAGAATAGAAAAGATTTTCCTGGAAAAGTTAACAAGGACTTCAACAGCAGGTTGCATTACCATTTATAATGTAGTGCATGCATGCTAGTAATGTTGCTGTGGGACCCAGATGAAGAGGAGCCATGTGCTGACTTAAGCTCAACGTGCAGTTCCATTTCCTTGTGTCAAGAGATAACATCCCACTGGAGATAACCTCCACTCATCTCCCATTTTAAAATCACCATTTCTTAAGTAAGATAAACTATACGCAACTGCTTTGCTTTTATTTTCTCTCAACTTCCTCAAAGTGAGCAAACAAGACACATTCCTGGTTTCTAAGCAAATAGGATAGAATAAAATTCTGGTGACTTTCAACACACTGAATATTTTTAATCAGCACATTATGTATATTACATTTTATAACAACAAGACAGTTCTGTCTTCTTATGACGACTGAAACGTGAATACTCGCCACAGTAATTTGCCACACTAAAATTGTCTAGTGATACAGGAAAAAGGAAAAGACAAACAAACAGAAGACTGAATAAATGCTTTGAAAACCTTCAGATATGGTAGGAAAAAAGAAAAAAAAAATAAAAGGAAAGGAGGATTATAGATAGGGTTTGAGAAATTATTTTCTGGGAGCATGCCAGTTATGACCTTTCTTTCTCATAGCTGCCTTACTGTACCAGTGCTTAAAGGTCACAGTCAAACTGAAGACAATGAACCTTTTACCTGATTAAGGACATGAGAAGATTAAAGTAATAATCATTAAAATCAAGACCTTAATGCACTTCATCTCATTTGGACTAATCAAAGCAACAGAATGAAACTCTGCAGTATTAATGATTAGGTGCATCTGTAAGGTAATTTTCAATGTAAATTCTAGTGTAAATGTAAAATATCGACATGGCAAGGGAGATTAAATTAAAAATACAGGCTTGAATGACCTGTGCAATGCTTCAGCTTGAAAAAATATATACTTCAAGACTACTTTAAATAATAATGCTTGATCTGTTCATTACAACTTTATAAGAAAAGCTGTAAATATTAACAGACTATTGAAAAAAATGACTCATTCTTGACTTGCATCCTCAAACACTGTTGTCATAAGTAAATATCCCCACTGTCATATAATTTGCTGCTGACTGTTTTTTTTGTTGCATTTGCAGAAAATCTAAGTACCAATAACTAACTTTTTTTTTCCCCCCCAACACCAGTGGTAGACTGCTTAAGAATTCTGTGTGTTATTCATGCATTCCATTTTCTTCTAAATGATAATCTGTTTAGAATGTTATTCTTACCTCATTTTGTATTTCATTAATATAAAGGCACATAGGGTATGAAGGAACTTTCAGCACTTCTGCTAGAACATCTTGTTCATATTCATTTTCTGCTTAATAGCCTCATCAAACTAAAGTACTCAAATCACTGTTCTAAACACTGTGTTATCAGTAGAAGCTGTCAAACATGGATTTAGTTGTGCAAGAGTCAGGAAGAGTTTTGCACTGGTAGCTGTAGATTACCTTCCCATAACTTTTGGTGCTAAAAATAGACTCTCAGATTTCTGATGAAAGGCAGATTGACATATCTTGATAAACTAAAAACCTTGAACAATACTTTTCTCTGAAGCTAGCTTTAAAATCTTCACAAAATCAGAGGGGAGGGGGGGAAGCCTGCAGGGTTAATATACCTACAGAGTGTTACATAAATCATTCTGGGTTTCAACACTAAAGCAAAGTTTGAAGAAAAGAATCTGCATAGAGGCAGATACAAATCTCACAAATCTTGGCTGGGAATATCTAAAAACCTTCTCTTTTTTTTTTCCATAGAAAACACTACATGGGAGCACATTGGGACACTGTGTGTGCTCACCCTTTGTGATGACTAATACTCAGACTGTGGACAGCTGGCTCTTGGTAACAGGTTTGAACAGTCCTAAGCCAGTCTGCCTCCCAGTGGGGAAGACAGAGATAAAGGTGGCACTCTGGGTTTAGACATCTTTGGTTTATAAATATCTTTGCTTCTCCATACCTGAGTTCTAAATTGAGGATACCTCAGAAAGCACTGAAACTCCTACCTGCTGCTGTGAGAGGTTAAGTTTTTAACTGAAATTCTTCAGTATAGTAAACTTGGAAGTACATAATAAACAAATCTACCACCTACTCTGAAAAACAAGCACTAATTTTTCCCCACTCCTATCCACTGCCCATATGTAGCAGTTTAGGCTGCCTGCCTCCTCTTCCTGCCACATCAGTTACACTAAGGTATCCAGAGCGTCCAACCCAGTAAGGTGAACACAGGAAAAAGCATATTTCATGCCCATAGTATCCTGCACACTATAAATCTATCTGCAAAGTCATTCTCTTCCTTTCATCCCTCTCTGCTCTCATGGGTCTCTTGGGTCTTGTTGCGTCTAATGCCGGGGGCAGGGGCAGGGGTGGCAGTCTAGCCTGAGACCAGCCTAGCAGTGAGGGAGGAAAAAGAGCCCTGGGGGTTTTGGGTATACCCTCAGGTGGGGAGAAGGGCAGTGTTGGGAGGCTTTTGGGTGTGCTATAGGGGACTCTCTATGCTTTGGGATTCTTTTGCCACTATGCTTGTAGCTTCTGAAAAACACTTGCTGTTTTTCCATTTAAACTTTCCACCACTTTTGCAATCCATTTGTTTGAATGTCATCCTTTTGCCCCTCTCAGGGGGCAAGAGAGGATCTGCCTGGCCTCAAACCAGGACACCATATTACTTAAAAAATATATTTGCTTTTCACAACTCCATTTAAAATTAAAGCACTATATTAAATTATGGTTCTTGTCCAATAATATTTATTATATAACCTGGGATTTTCTCTACATGCTTTAACTTCAGAGCACTTTGTTTTCTTTTAAAAGTATCTGAAAATGCCTATAAAATATCTTTTATCAAATTATTTCACTAGATGAACTTTCCCAGAAGGAAATTTAAAGAACAGATA